>NC_139387.1:62912500-64128750 GCF_054392235.1 Sus scrofa
CTTCCTTCCATTATGAAACTATAGAGACATTTTATTTTGTACTGTTTTTTAGGTCATTACAAATAACTACTTTCAGGAATCTACAGCAAATAGGATTTTTTTTAAATACCTTTTTTTCCCAGACAATTCCAGTGGTTCTTACAGTATATTGTATTTCAATTCCTGGTCTAGCTATATATAGTTTACAGCCTCATTTACTTTAATGTGCTACCTGAATAACATAATCATAGCTATAACTATGGCATAGGGCCATAAGGTGCATGCACCTCTAATGTTTTTTGACTACTTAAATGGCTTGTTCATAAATGTTCCTTTATAATAATAATAGCAAAAGCTTTTAGTAACTAAGTATCAAAAAAGAGTGAGTCATTCAAATGGGTTTCTTTTCCCACTGAAATATTTAATATGTGGCATTGAGATCAAAGTTACATTGCTTTTATATTTTATATTCTAACATGTAGAAGATTTTCACTGTGAATTTGCCCCTGTTGACTTTTGTTTGTGTGCAGTTATGTAAGCTTCTTAATGTATTTGTCTTTTCCTTTTCTTCTCAAACGAGATGTGATTTTCATCAAGAAAGGTCAACTGAGGCTGTATCACTGAAGAACATTTATGTATACACCTGGGATAAAACTCACTTGTGTACATCATAAGGCATTGTGTATTGATAGCTTTACAGGCTGTTATTAGCATCTCCTCTAGTCGCCAAATCAGATTTCCCTGTAAGAGACTGAAAAAAAAAAAATGTTTATTGTTCCAGGCTCTTCGGCGTAACAGGAAACTGTGCAGCTTGTAGTAAGCTCATCCCTGCCTTTGAGATGGTGATGCGCGCCAAGGACAATGTTTACCACCTCGACTGCTTTGCATGTCAGCTTTGCAATCAGAGGTAAGCAGATTTCATCCTGGCTTCTAAAATACGGCAAACCTCTCTTGGCTGTCTATTGATTTAGTAGGTGGGAATTCTTTGAGTACACTTTACCAAAAGCAATTTATCTCAGCATTTTTCTACAATTATTCATTCAGTTCCAGAAACAAATCAATGAGGAGAAAGATCTTAAGACCACCCTTCTACCGCCAAAGAACTACATCATAGGATAGGATGTGATAGGAAATGAAAACTTACATATATATATATATATATATATGAAAACTTTACAGAAAACTTGGTCTTCTTATTCTTTAGTGTATTTCTGTATGTTAAAAAGTGGGTTTAAAAATATCTTTACTTTCAGTACTACTTCTGTGAGCAAACAAATTTGCACTGAGGAAAATATACAGGAATTTAGGGCAAGTAGTGTGTATTCATCTTATTTTTCATACTTATAGTTGGCCTATCTTGATTTCTTATCTTGACTTTTAACCTTGTTGTGTATGTACTTTTCAAGTTGCTTCAGATCTCTTTGGGAATGAGGTTGGATATGGCTAATAATTAACTGATAAGGATATTATAAGTTATCAGTATGAGAGGGGCAGCATTGGAGAATGGAAAGAATATTGCACAGGGAATTTAGAAACCTAGATTCCAGTCTGGATTCTCCCTAACAAGATGTGTGTGCTGGAGTTCCCGTCGTGGCGCAGTGGAAACAAATCCGACTAGGAACCATGAGGTTGCGGGTTTGATCCCTGGGCCTAGTGGGTTCAGGATCCGGTGTTGCCGTGAGCTGTGGTGTAGGTCACAGACTCAGCTTGGATCCCCTGTTGCTGTTGCTCTGGCATAGGCCGGTGGCTACAGTTCCAATTAGACCCCTAGCCTGGGAACCTCCATATGCCGCAGGTGCGGCCCTAAAAAGGACCGAAAAAAAGACCAAAAAAAAAATGTGTGTGCATAATCCAACCATTTTAGTTCTTTGGACCTCAGTTTTGTCCTTCATAACATTAAAGGAACTGGATTAGTGACTTTCTGAGAACTCTTTCATCTCAAAGTATTATGACTTCATTCCCCCTTTATTGAAAACTGTGACTTTTATTTCTAGTGGGAGCTATATACTACAGTACCTGTTTATGTGATAAATGCAGAGGATATTAGAATATTAAGATGTACATATCATTAAAAATACATTTCAAAAATTACATTTGATGGATTTTAATGAAAATAAATTCAGCACAGGTGTGAAAACACCTGGCCATAGTAAATATTCAGTAAATATTAGTTTTGTCGAGTTCTCAGTTACTGTAATTGGCCCTGTTTTACTGTTAAATGCAGTATCTCCTATGAGGTGCTGTAGAGTGGTAGAAGGAACATGATGTTTCCAGTGAGAATTTGATTCAGATTCCGCCTCACCATAAATTAGCTATGCAATCTTGAGTACGTTACCTAATTTCTCTGAATTTGGCGGCACTTCCTTAAAATGGAGACACTAATGCCTATCTTGCAGATTTTGAAAATTAAATGAAAAAAATGTATAAGTCCAAGACACAACAGGTTCTCAAAAATTAGTTCTTTTACATTGATATTTAAAAAATTAGCCTAATTTATTTTTACCATATTTCACTAACTTGGTTTTCATACATGATGTATCAATAATGTCTCTTGTTAAATGTAGATTTTCAGAATGTGGCCCAATGTAGCTCAAAACATATGATTTACCCAGGAAAATAATTCAAGAAGTCATCTTGCAACATCTTGAGTCTTCCCAACAGATACTTGGAATCAAAGTAGGTTGATTCAGCCTATGGTGACACTTAGCCAAAAATAAATTGGCAAATGTACATGTTTTTTATTGTGAAGATATCGATACAAAAAGAAAATATCTACATATCCTTACAGATTCATTAATATGCATGTGTATTTCTATATGTGTACATATTTTTAAAGTACAGTAGTAAATTTAGAATATTTTTGTTTACTTGATAACAATAGTTATCCTTATGCAACAATTAACATTTACTGCATTTACTGCCTATTTATAAAAGCTTACATATTTATAGTGGAGAATTTAGAAAATAGAAAAAAAATTATTCCCTGTCTTTCTAAAATATTTTAATATTTTGGTGTTTAGCTAGCCATACATTTTTCTCTGCATATATGACAAATGATACATAGTGTATGCTTTTGTTATGTCCGCCTATAAACATCTTAAAGGAAAAAATCCTAATGTTTGCTACTTGGACTTTTTCATTAATATAGTGTGTATTTTTACCTGCCCTTAAAAATTCTTTTATGATATTTTAAGCCCTCTTGTGTTCAGTTTTATGGATAGAACGTCATATATTATTAAATCAGTCTTTATCATCAGGTATGTAGGTTGTTTCTTCAAATTTTTATATTGTAAGTATTAGCAACATTAATACCAACTTTATAAACAAATACTGAAATCTGTGTCAAGATAAATTCATGGGAGCGAAATTAATTAGAGAAAGCATGTAATAGTTTAAAAGCTTAAAATATGTACTGAAAAAATGCTCTCCAGAAAACTTATACCAGTTATTCCCACACCAGAAATGTAAAAACAATGCATTCCCTCATGTAAGTTCCAACATTGGGAATTATTTTATTTTATATAAATTTTATTGGAATAGACTTAAAAATTTGCATCAAATTTCATGGGAATTATTATTTTAAAACAAATTCTTGACACTTTGAGGGATGAATGATGGTATCTCATTAGCATTTTTAATTAGCATCTATTAGATTATTAGTGGCCTTTTGATGTTTCTTCTGTATGGGAACTGTTTATTCCTTTTGTCCATTTTTCTATTAGGGAAGGCTTACCTATTTTATCCATGTTCTACACAGAAAATTAAAGCATCATTCAAGTACTAAACCCAGCCTAAATTCTATTATGATGCAAAGTAATTGTAGGTTGTTAATGCTATTTACAAATCGTACATCAATTTTATTTCACCATTGAAATAAAAAGTTGCATTCACAATTAAGTCTATCTCCTTAGTAGAACTCAGTCAAGTAAGACAAACACTCCTAAATTTTGACTCTAAAACTGTTCACATTCTCATTGCTGCAAAATACTGTTCTAGTATCATTATTAAAGTACCTAATATATTTCTGTGTTCGCTTCATTTATTACATGCCATAATGGGACTGCATATCTTTAGTGCTGGTTATGCACAATTAGCATTTAGTTATTGTCTTGTCACTCCTGTCCCTACAAGACAAACTTCTTTAATGCAAGAAGTCAGCTAATCTTCATCAGTCAAGCAAAGCAGACAAATTTGGTTACTCTGAATCCGGGAGGTTTTAAATATAGGAGATTCTCCCTCTCTTTTTGACTTTAGCTTGGGAAATCTCTCCAATAAAGCCATCTGCCGCATGAGCCTCTACTCATAGTAGCCAAATCATTGTCCCAGCAGTGCACCTTTTCAAGTGACATATAAGGCCATTAGGTCATTTATACGCACTTTCCCTGAAACAGACTTTAACATCTAAAATTGTAGTATGATAAATGCTTATGAATTTTATTTAGCAAATTTATTCTGTCTTAAACTTTTAAATCAAAATATTGTTAAGAGCTAAAACATTTCTGAATGTTTAAAAAAGATAATAGCAACTATGAATTTTCAAGATTGGTGGTCTCCTCTTTTTAGAAGAGTATGGCTAAAAACATGAATTCTGAACTAAAAATCTAAAGGTGTATCTATTTTAAAAGAACCAGAGTAAGGTTATTTTGAGCACCTTGTCTGATAACTTGAATCTCATCAGAATTAGAAAATTCTGAGTAATAGGTTAACTTCTTAAAGCTAAGTAAGCCCCCTGCTTAGAAAATTCTAGAAAACTAAATGATATTTTTATATGAGAAGGAATTTAAAAAGCTTGTTTGTAATGCGATTGCCTCAAATATGTAGAACTGTGTAATATTAAGGAATAGAAGCACTGTGCTAGGCCCTGTGGAAACAGAGGTGAGTAAAATCTAGTTTCTCTCTTGTGGATATTTAGAGCTATGGGAGAGAAAGGACATCAAAGACTCACAGAAGAGGAGTGTAACCAGTGCTAATCAGATCTATACTATGGGAAGAGAGGTCTGTCCTTGAAGTCTTAAGGAAGCATCAAAGGGTTGATGCACTGGGTTTTCAAACTTCCCGGGAGTGGCTGGGATATAAGAAGTGTGTCTGGTGGGGGTGGGGGAGGTGAGGAAGCCTAGGAGCAGCAAGGAAAAGGTTTTCCAGACAGATGGAGCGGCAGGCAAGGCACGTAGGTGTGAAAGCTTGTAATGCATTCCGGAAATGAAAAGTGGCTCAGTGTGCTCAAAGATTAGAGAAGGAGTTTGGTAAGGACATAAAGGAGTAGGGAATGGAGAGAGGAAATTGTAAATGTAGGAGGAAGTCCATGCACTAAAGTCAACATGAATCCAAATTTAAATTATTCATCAAAAACACCTTTGTTGAGAAAGACAAATACCATATGATATCACTTATATGTGGAATCTAAAATACAACACAAATTAATTTATCTATGAAATGGAAACAGACGCAAAGAACAGACTTGTGGTTGCCAAGGGGGAGAAGGTTAGAGGAGAGAAGAATTTGGAGTTTGGGGTTACTAGGTACAAACTGTTATGAACAGAATGGCTAAACTACAAGATTCTCCTGTAAAGCACAGGGAACTATATTCAATATCCTGGAAAAACCATAATGGAAAAGAATATATATATATAAAACTGAGTCACTTTCCTGTACAGCAGAAATTAATACAACACTGTAAATCAATGATACTTCAATAAAATAAATTCTTTAAAAGAAAAAAAAATACTTTCGTTGTTTAAAACCGTTCAGTTCTAGAGGAAGTCTATTTGAACCAACATTTATGGATCACCCAATTCAAGTGATAGCACAGGTTAAGGTGGTATTTCAAAGGGTTCAATTATATATACACACATATATAATTCATCATCATTTACCCAGCACTGATGCCCAGAGTGCTGTTACACATTCATGAGAAAATTTGAAATGCCAGAATAAATGATAAACCAATCAATAAGTGCTTTGGGAAAGATCAGAAAGATCATGGCATTTTTTTCTTTTTAGGCCCATACCTGTGGCATATGGACGTTCCCAGGATAGGGGTCGAACCGGAGCTGCAGCTGCTGGCCTACACCACAGCAATGCGGGATCCAAGCTGTGTCTGTGACCTACACCATAGCTCACAGCAACGCCAGATCCCCAACCCACTGGGCAATGCCAGGGATCAAACCCACATACCCATGGAAACTAGTTGGATTTATTTCCACTCAGCCACAATGGGAACTCCCAAGATCAGGGAATACTGATGAAGGGGACTGAAACTAAAGAATCTTTAAATTAATTAGTTGAAGTATAGTTGCTAGACAATATTATATAAGTTAAGGTGTGTAATAGTGATTCATAATTTTTAAAGATTATACTCCATTTATATTTATTATAAAATATTGGCTGTATTCCCCATGTTATACAATATATTCTTGCAGCTCATTTTATACCTAATGGTTTGTGCCTTTTATTCCACTACTCCTGTAGTCCCTTTAAAAAAAATTTTTTTTTTTAGAATTTAAGTAGATGAAAAAAAGGGAGAAATATCCCTGTTTAGGGAACAGCTAAGCAAAGGTCAGAAGATTATTGTTAGCAAATAATGACAGCAAATTCTTACACAGTGCTGGTCACACACCAGACATTGTTGTTTTACATGTGCTAACTCATTTAATACTCAGAATAACCCTGAAGTAGGTATTATTATTAGCCTCATTGTACAGATGAAGAAACTGAAGTACAGAGAATTGAAATAACTTTCCCAAGATTACGCAGATAGGAAAAGGTAAGCACAAGATTTGAACCCAGGCAGTCTGGTTTTAGCCTCGGATTCAGAGCCAATATAAGGACCCTGGCCTGTTTCAAGATGGGTATTTTATTTTCTGACCAAGTCGATATAAATGTGAACAGATATAGTGGAGTTAAAGTAAGATCGACATTAAATAATTTATAGCAGGATTTGGGGTGTGGGCAGTGTAACTTGGTACAGAAAAGATTGTTGAGAATGCAGTGCGTGACGACCACGGGGCTGCCATTGGAAAACAACAGTAAATTTGTTCACAATTGTACAATGAGTATATAACCTGAATCTCTTACTGAAAATACAGTATCATAAGTCTCCATCTTTTAGTAACTGAGGATGCTAAATAGGACTTTAGAGACATTGGAAATATGGACTGGATTCCCCCCTATTTCTAAAGTGCCATGGAAATGAAAATTAATATAATTTGCTGTCGCTAACCTTAGGAAAATAAGATGACTAAGTTAACATTTTCATTCTTTGGATGATACAAACAAAAGCTTTGTGACAGGCATTTGATAACTTGCTCAAAACTTCTCTAAGCCCAATATTTTATAGGGATCATTTATTAATTATACTTAGTTTCTGTACTCTCCAAGTCTCTAAGACCATATGAATTTAACTAGAGTCACTCCAGAATATCTGGAAATTAAATTTATGATTAATTCTAAAACATTAAGATTAGATAGCTTAATAATCTGATCGGGCATATTTTTATCCCTTAACGCATTTATTTAATGAAGGCAGAATTAATTGACTATATCACAAGCGATTAGGACTAGATTATAAGGAAGATTATCAGTTTATCTTCAAGTATTTTAGCCTATTAATACACATTCATACAGTATCATCTGGCCATTGCTGTTTTTATAATATTTTTCAGCAAATACTACATCTCATTGGGACCTGGTTATATAACATTGGAAATTGGTCTTTCTTACAAAGTCATGGTTGTAGATTATTTTGGTAGATGTCTGATATCTACACTGCTATTTCTCTAATTTCTTCATGTTTATAGATAAAACGTTTTAAAGGAGGCTATCAATTCTATTTGCAAAGTAGCCATAATCTGCTCTTAACCATAGCTTTCAAGGCTGTTTTAAGTTCTATGTGTGTGACATTCCTCACCTATGTTGTTTCATCTTGATCTTTAAATATAAATTGGTATGCACATAAGATGTACTTTATCCAGGGGAAAACATATTAATAACAAAATATTTCAATGAATTCCAATTATATTACCAACATCTCATTGGAGGAGCGGAAGACTTTTTAAAACTTATGTAAAGGAGTAATAGTAATACCAAAGCTTGTATAACTTCATGGCCTCATGCCCTACTGCCTCCAGGTCGCGAATCCAAAGAGACCAGGGTCATTTTCTTTCCTCTACTGTGCATATTGTAGCTATGGAACCTTGCGCAGGTTTTTAACGTATTGGGAAGAAGCCTTAGGTTTTTCATCTGAAAAAGACAATGATAATATTTACTTTCTCAGTGGGATGTAAGGAATAAATGCAATCACTGTATATACATGCTAAGCCTTAGCATATGGTAAGTACTTTATCAAAAGGTAGCTCTTTTAACTGCCTACAGTCCAAACAGAGGGAAGGCTTTACATATTACATTTCTACTCTTTACCGCCAACATACGAAAGTTAATGATGTTAAAGATAACAATCCTGAAGTTTCATTTTCAGTATCATCAGTGGAAGGTTGGGATTTGAACCCTATTTGTTGTAAATGTCTCACTGCCTTTCATGTCCTTATTTTAAACATTTCTGCCATCCAGAGATGTGACTGTTTTATCTTAACCACAGAGAACTGACTCAGAGAAAGGATGAAATACACCCTATATCTTGCATTAGATAGGTGAGAGCCACAGGGCCCAGAGCTAAACCCCCAGGCTCTTGGTTCAGTGCTTTTCTGAATGTATTAATTACCCTGAATGTATTAATCTACAAATAAAAATTACTAAACTCTCCTGAAGGTAAGAATGAAATGACATGACAAAACAAAAGCATGTTTTTATTTGATAGCAAATTGAATTTGGGGACTTGTTAAAAAATTAAAGCAGAGATTGTTGCTGTGGCATGGTGGGATCAGCAGTGTCTCTGCAGCACTAGGACGCAGGTTTGATCCCTGGCCCAGTGTTGCACCAGCTGTGGTGCAGGTGCAGCTGCAGCTTGGATCTGATCCCTGAGAACTCCATATGCTGCAGGATGGCCAGAAAAGAAATATAAATAAATAAAAATAACCATTATAAAAAATTAAAGCAAAATTTTAGATAGTATGGGGTTGAAAAATACTTCCAGTTTAATTGGTTTTTAGGGGGAAAAGATTTAATAATATCAGCTGGAGCCCAAGAGTATTTTATTAAAATTATTTATTGTTGATGTGATATTTTATGAGCTTATTCAATTAATTTCAACAGTAATATAAAGTGAAGAATTTTTAAATGGTAATCAAATATATTCTACACTCTATTTTATGTAATCTCCCATAAAAGACAAGTATCTAATTTGGCTACTTAGGCCTGCCTAAGAAAAGAAATAATTCCTTTTATTCAGTATATCTTACTGATCAGGATAATCTGCAAAAAATGGTTTACTCAAACACCGTTTTTAACATAATATTTCAAGTTTATAGTTTGCGACTAATAAAAAGAAGATATACTTAAGAGTCCAAACTTGAATGTTCATTGTATCCAATGGCCTTGACCACAAACAACTCCAGGATTTCAGGATCAGCGCATAGTCTGTACTTTCAATCAGCATCATCAGCAGGCAGTAATCCTGGGGAAAAAAAGTAAATTCCACAAATAAACAGACCAATCTTCCTTTAAGAGGAAAGCTAATTCTTTTCAATCTACTTTTTTTATTACACTATTTTCCCCTCTATCTACTTAGCTAGAATAAGGATAAATTTCCAAAGCTACCCAGTTGGAAAATAAATAGGTTTGCTGTTTGTCTAGCATTCCAATCTTTGCAAATGTAAATCAGCCCAACTGCTCCTCATTTAAACCTTCAACTTCACAAAACATTAAAGGATGGCTTTCACGACACAATTTAATCTATCCACTAAGATTTCTGCTTGAACATCATTTGAAATTGACTATCTGATAAAGAGAGACCACTATCAAAGGTCAGTGAGGTCAACTTGTATAATTACAAGTAGTTTTACTGGGTCAACTCTACCAGACACTGCTGTTTGAAGGTTAAATTGCTACAATTAAAAATATATACAGATCTCCTCAGAGTTACTTTATTGTTAAATGTACCAGAAACAGCCCAGGCATTTATTTCTGACCTTAATTGTGTCCGAAGTGTCACCACTGGGAAATTATACAAAAAGAGTGCTTATTAAAAACATTACAATGTTGCACATTAAACAATGTTTTATAGAATAAAATATACAATTAGCTACTGGAAACTAGTTTATTTATCACATCAGTATTAAGAAGTTCATCAGGTTACGTTGGTTTAATTGGAAGTGCTCTAAGAGGTACACTGGCTATTTCATAGTTGTTGAACTTGCCACAAACAAAGTGCTATGGCCCAGAATCCAGTCTGATGCTAAAACAACTTTCACTTCAGAACAATCACTTCCAAATTACTAGAACTGAATCACATTGTAATAACAGAACATTAAAGGAAGCTGTAAATGAGAAGCTTTAAAATGAGCTATTTTCTAATCATTTGATTCATTTTAATGCCTTTTACTTTTTTTAATAAAGTGTATAACTAGGCAATGATGAAAGCTTCCATAATCACTGCCGTAAAATATTATTACCATTCTTTTTTCCTTATTTTGATGAGTGTAAATATAGATCAGCTCTTTTTTCTTTCCAACGTGGTAAAAAAAATTTTAAAAATCACCTTTGCTGCCCAAGGTGTTTTCCTCAATGTTTCTATGATTTTTATATATAAAGGTAGGATTTCAAATTTTGTGTGCAGTGTTTCATTACAAGACCTGAATGGTTTGATTTTGACAATAAAGGCAACTTTCTAAGACAAGCTTTCAAATTCAGGAAATTACCATGTGAAATAATAATTAAGAAATCTTCAAATCCATAGCTCTCACTGAGTGAAATGGTCTTAACACTTTTTTTTTTTATTAATTTCAGATTTTGTGTTGGAGACAAATTTTTCCTAAAGAATAACATGATCCTTTGCCAGACGGACTACGAGGAAGGTTTAATGAAAGAAGGTTATGCACCCCAGGTTCGCTGATCTATCAACATCACCCCATTAAGAATACAAAGCACTACATTCTTTTATCTTTTTTGCTCCACATGTATATAAGAATTGACACAGGAATCAACTGAATAGCGTAGATATAGGAAAGCAGGATGGTTATATGGAATAAAAGGCGGACTGCATCTGTATGTAGTGAAATTGCCCCAGTTCAGAGTTGAATGTTTATTATTAAAGAAAAAAGTAATGTACATATTGCTGGATTTTTTTGCTTGCTATTCGTTTTTTTGTGTCACTTGGCATGAGATGTTTATTTTGGACTATTGTATATAATGTATTGTAATATTTGAAGCACAAATGTAATACAGTTTTATTGTGTTACCATTTGTGTTCTGTTTGCTTCTTTGTATTGTTGCATTTAGTACAATCAGTGTTTAAACTTACTGTATATTTATGCTTTCTGTATCTACCAGCTATTTTAAATGAGCTGTAACTTTCTAGTAAAGAATTGAAGAGCAAATCTCACTAATGATACACATATAGATAAAGCAAGTCTATCAACATTAAAAATACTGAAAAAGAAAGACACACAAAGCATTTTAGCAACATCCACTATTATTACCACTATGATTTAGAGTCTATCCGTGTTCTCATTATAACCCCCTATTTTCAGGGGGTTAAAGATCAGCTTTAAAAAATACATAAAAATTTCATCTTAAAGCACTTTCATTTTTTACCAACGTGAAAAGTGCCATTTTTAGAATAACTTTAAAGCTTAACAGTTATCCTTTTAATATCCTTTTTTGTGCTCTTTATCTATTCAATGGCTCTGTTTTGTTTCCTTCAGCCATTCACCCCTTACGTGAACTAGTGCCTTTGGGTATCATTTAAGAATTTTCCAAAGGGTTACTTTAAAAAAGTGTTACTGCAATTATGAGATGATTTTTAAAATGATAAATTTCCTGTACAAATTTTGCCCAGATTTCTCCATATGAGCTAAGGGTATAATAACTTCACGGTTTGATACATTTCTGGCACTAAAAGGTTTTGAGTGCGAATCTACTGAAACCATGATAATGCACACTGAAGCTGTGATAGTTGAGGAGTGAAGTTACTTTTGATCAGAGCAACGTAGTGCTCACAAAATCTTCTAGAAGAAGAGAAACAAAGGGATTGATAAAAAGCTGAGGACTGGTGATTATATATTTTTCAGGATTTACCCACTTATTTTAACGTTCAAAAGTGAACGCTTTAAAAGTGTGACGTGTCTTACTCTCATTGCTTTCTCTAAATAATTACCCACTCAGATCACCCTTAGGCTGTAATCTGTCATTCCATTTTTTAAAGGTGAAAAATCATTCTCTTACCTACATGATAACTGATAAAGAAAAAAAGCTTTCTAGAAACAAAAATTATGGAGACCGATTATTTAAACTGCAATTAAGGAAATAAAGATGAGACTATGTTCCCTTCTTCTGGGTTGCTCACACTTTGCTTGTTTGCTTTTGCTCTATGAGAACTACTTTTCAACAAATCTAATTCCACAATAGGCACATGTTTGCGAGAGCAAACTTTAGTGCTGTGGGCTTTCTTTTTTCCTTGCTTTTTTTTCTTGATCACTTGTATAAGAAACAGTATTTCCCAGTGTTATTTGCATACATACTTTGTCCTAACGATAAATGCACTGCAAATGAAAATTAAATGTGATACCTGAATTCTTGGTTTGGGGCCAAAATATTAAGCTGAAAATAATGCAGGTGTGGATTTGAGTTGTTTTCAAACAAAGCTTTACTATGAACATGCATGTGAGTCTGGATATTGCTCCTCATTTTTAAGAAAATGGTTCTGTGAAAAGTGAATGATATGTATTTTTACAAATGCTTCATGGTTAAGAGTGTTCAAGTCACATATCCCCCAGATTTGAGATATATATCCAAAAAAAGAATTTCAAAAATAGCAGTTTGGGGCCCACACAGTTTGGGCTCCACAAAATAACTATTATTTTAGTCTTAGAGCCTTACATTTGTTTCTTGAAAAGACTTGCATAGCCAAAACCAAATAACCAAAACCAAACAGAACAGAACAAAGGGGAAGAGGATGGGGGAGACACGTGAGAAGTGGTTTTCACTGAGCAGCCCTGCTTAGTCTCCATTAAGAGTCGTTTGACATTCATGTGGATGTAAAATTTTAATTGTCAGTATCTTTCGCAAATGATCTTTTTAAGATTTAAATGGTTTTGCATATGTTTATCTCTGTGTCAAAATACTTGCAAATTGGGAACACACTTCTCTCAGCTTCTTGAAGCTGTTCAATTATCCTTGCCACCCAAGACCAAACAGGTTTTTACTGCCTTTTCTTTTGCTTAATCCTTTGGGAATTAATTCTTACGCTTTTTACTACAAACAAAATTACTCACCTGGATTAAAGATTAAGGCCTTAATCTCCTTAGATTATCTTTAATCTCCATAAAATTGTGGAACAAGACAGAAATAGGCCATTTTACAGCTAATTGCCCATAAATAGTAGCAGTTTTGACCTGAAGTACTAAGCTAATTGTCTTGACTACTCAAAGTCCCTGAATTGCTGTCAACTTTCCTCTTTGTGTTGTGTATCCCTGACGTCACTTAGCTTGTTATCTGAAGCCTCCAGTCGGACACCTCCGATGGAGCTTTGATTTCTCAAGCAGTGAAAGCTCCCCTCCTCACACGCGTCTCCTGTAGGCTGCCTATGATGAAGGACCAGACACCTCCACTCCTCCAGCGTGCTGGCTGAGTTTAAAAGCTGACCTGTGTTTGTAATTTCACTTTCATCTTGCTTAATAAATATCTGCTGGATTCTTTCATTCATTTTTCTAATATTTGGGTTTATGTTTTTAATAAAAGGGGGTATTACACTACTTGATTGTGCTTAATTGGCAAAGTCTAAGGTGATATCTAGAAGGGAAAAAAGTGTGTAAGGATATTTAGTTTCAAATAGTAAGTCATAAGCACAAAGTACCTCAAATGCTTTCTCTAAAGGTTATCTTCAGGATCTCCGAGCTAGGTAGTTTACTGCTATTTACTTTTGTGGGGAAAACAAAACTGTCAAAAATGAAGGTAGCAACTGCTGGCAGTAATCTGGTACATTTATACAAATTTTAAGTGATCTTTCTGAAAGCAACCGTGTTGCTCTTGTCAGACTAAATTTCAAATTTCCTAGTTCCTGCATAATGAACTAAAACAAACAAAAAAAAAAAAACCCTCAACTAAATTCTGCATTTTCAAGAAAGCGATGGATGTTGTGCCTTAACTGAAACAGGGTGCTGAAAATTACATCCGTAGTAAAACATACCATAAGCAAGTGGTTTCCTTTTAACTCTCACTTTAGGCAAACAACTCTCTGGATAGTCACTTAAACAATTTCATAGAAATGATATAGGCCAAACATGTTTAGTGCTCACTTCACTAAGTTGCAAAAACAATCTGCATGTTTATTGTAATAGACCATTAGCGCAGAATACAATTTTAGCAAAAGCCCTTTGATTATTACTTTTCCTTAAAAATGCCATCACAGATATCTCCTAAATGTGATTTTAATGCAATATAAGGTAATAGAAAGCAAGGCTTTAATATAGCCATTATTTCCATGGACACTTACAGAGTACCTACTATGTGACGGGGCTGGCTCTGAGCACTCAGCTTCCTAGGGGCCCACTTACATCCCAAACTTAGGAATAACGAGCACACACAAAAAAGCTAATGCCATCTTCCACCTAGTCAGTATGTCATTGGTATGAAAGCTCTAGAAAATATCTCAAGTAATCAATGTGTTCAGAGAATTATCTCACACAAATTACTCATTAACTCAATAGCACATAATACAAAAGAACATCAATTAATTAATGAGTCACCCTCAGATCACTATGATTACAATAGCACTCAGTTGAAACAGCCGTTATAAATGGAGCTGCCTCGCTTTATTCATTGTTTGCAATTGGCCCATTATTTGGCGGAAACCAGTGTCATATTTAACACATGCCTGTAGATAATTGTGTGATTAGTATCATAAAGGAAGAATTCTGAGAGTCTATGGCTTATAAAACCCTCTAAATGGTCAGAAAAATCAAGAAAACGCATTTTTGCTATAGCTTCTTTCGAAGCCAAGCTATTCGTAGGGTATTATTTTTCTAAAAAGTATATATTTTACATTTATTATCAAGATGTAAGACTTCCATGTTGAACACTATAAGGATTAGCTGCTAAAACACTTAAAAGTAAATTTTACAATGTTTTAGAACACACAATATTTGAGGAACTTTTCACAAATACTGAAATACGCATGACCTTTTTTTTTATTTTTAAAAGTTTCATTGAAGTATAGTTGATTTGCAATGTTGTCTTAATTTCTGCTGTACAACAGAGTGATTCAGTTATACATGTACACACATCCATTCTTTTCCAGATTTTTTTCCCATGTAGATTATTTTGAAACTTTTAGGTACTCCCCCCAAAAGGACATTTTTGTTCTTAGTGGGCCAGGTTGGGGAGGATGTGGCAGTAATAGGGGACAAGATTAAAAGAAATGCCAGATATTATATACAAAGTCACCAACTAAGGTTTCCCAACTATCTTGGTAAATGCCATTTCACTAAGCTTATAGAATAATTACAACAGTTCCCTTAGGTAAGTAAGAAACATCTGTTGGCAACACATAGCAGGTGTTAACAATTACACATACTGAAATTTTTTTAAATGTTAATTAAAAGAATTCTGTTTTCTGAAAAGGAAAATATGTTAAATTCAAAGATACTCCTGTTTTTGAGTGTGCAGATCACGTAATGCACAACATTGTAAAGCCCAAATCATCTTGGATCAACTAGGTTTCATGTTTGGTTCAGATCATTGCAATCAAAAGTGAATTGGAATTCATTGCACTTTTTACACAATTGGTATTCTGGGCTGAGGAGCTGAATACTCATGAAATTGGCATAGCAGAGCTGATTGCAGAGTATTCTGGCTTTATGGGCAAGGTGGTTGTTGTTAACTACACCAAATTTAGTGGACACAGTACAAAGAAAAATGAGAGCAAGAGGAATTCAGATAATAGATTATTCAAATCTTTTTTAACCCTTCTTCTGCAAAAGACTTAAACTCACATTAAGTAAAAAAGTCTATTTCTAACATGTAACATCATACGTCCCATCATCAAGAGCATCTAATAACGTATCACATTTTCGTTGCCCAGGTAATTTCCACAACACCCTCATAATGTAGATTACATTAACCCCTATTTTGCAGATATTAAAAGTAAAGAAGGGAGTTCCCGTCGTGGCGCAGTGGTTAACGAATCCGACTAGGAACCATGAGGTTGCGGGTTCGATCCCTGCCCTCGCTCAGTGGGTTAACGATCCGGCGTTGCCGTGAGCTGTGGTGTAGGTTGCAGACGCGGCTCAGATCCCGCGTTGCTGTGGCTCTGGCGTAGGCCGGTGGCTACAGCTCCGATTCAACCCCTAGCCTGGGAACCTCCATGTGCCGCGGGAGCGGCCCAAGAAATAGCAACAACAACAACAACAACAACAACAACAACAAAGACAAAAGACAAAAAATAAATAAATAAATAAAAATTAAAAAAAATAAATAAATAAAAGTAAAGAAGGGTTACTTGTCCAAGGTCATACAACTAAATAGTGATATTTAAACACAGGTTTTCTGGAATTCCCATTGTGGCTCAGTGGTTAACGAATCCAACTAGGAACCATGAGGATGTGGGTTCGATCCCTGGCCTTGCTCAGTGGGTTAAGGATCTGGCATTGCTGTGAGCTGTGGTATAGGTCACAGAGGCATCTCGGATCCTGCGTTGCTGTGGCTCTGGCGTAGGCCTGCGGCTACAGCTCCAATTAGACCCCTACCCTTGAACCTCCATAAGCCACGGGTGCCGCCCTAGAAAGGACAAATAAATAAATAAAGTTTAAAAAAATTAAAAAAAAAAAACAGGTTTTCTGACTCTAGAGCTTAACCACTGCACTGTCTCTTATAGAGTTGTCAATATTATTATCACTATTATCATCACTATTATTATTATGTTCTAGTCAAAAACTAGAGGTCATCTAAGCTTGAGCAAGAATTTCAAACTTTTCAGAGGTAAAGCCATCTTTAAAGATGAAAATTGGAATTAAGAGTGATTATATTTTCCTAAGCACAATCCACTTGGGAGCTCCTTCTTTCAACCATGAAGGAATTTATTTGAGGCTGCAAAGCCAGGAAGAATCAGGGATCCCTAGCAGATCACTATCAGGAACAAGAGGCAGTCAGCATAGACCTTGAGAGGATGAGTAGAAGCTGGCAGTTTTCCAGATCAGAAAAAACATGTCATGATGAAGGGAGGCTAGATCAGTCTCAGACGTCCAGATAATAAAAAGAATGTGTTACCCATCTTTGATATTTTATCGCTTACATCCATAAGATGACTGAAAACAAACTGAAAGTCACAATAGCAATCTGTGTCAAACGGTGTGTTCACTGGTCTAAAATACATAACATGTAGAGGATGTGGGTCCAGGTAAGTGGCCAAATAATTAAGGAAATCTTTAGCCTCATATTACAATGGAAAGCCTGGTTGAAGCCATAGTGGGCAAAGCAGCTATCCTTAACATAGGCAAGAGCCAAATGCAATTACCTGGGTCCTCATATTACCACAGAAAAATCTCCCAAGACCTTCTTCCTCCCATTGCTTAAACTGCTTCCTGCCATCACTAATGCCACTTCCAAATATTGGGGTCCTTTTAAACCTAAATTATTCCATATTAAGTGATCCTAAGGGACTTCCACACTGTAAGTGTTCCTGTGTTTTCAGTATATAGTTAGTCCTTAACCTGAAGATCTTAGATTTGTGAGGATTACAGAAGAATGTGGTCAAACTGAATTGTATAGACAATCTGTAATTGCTCAACTTCAAAGCACAGTGGAAGCTCCAAGAATCTTTAGTTGCATGATGCCTTAGTTGAATTTCAACATGACTGGCTCACATATCCCTATGAATACCCAACTTTCACAGTCTGAGTTTGATGAAGCTTCTCAGTTGCCTCAAAGTTAACCTTGACCTGTATTCTTCTTAGAGAATATTTCATTCAGCATGAATAGGAGCAGGGGCTGAGTGAAGACACAGAAACCACATCTGAGGTAGATATTGACACATGAGTATAAAATACAGGAGAAAAATTGAAAATGGGATAAAAATTACCTGAAAAGAGCAAGGAAACTTTGTATAAAAAAAAAATCATTGGGTACCATCCATGTGTGTAGCATTATATTAGGCATTTCTAAATTTTTTTCTGCCTGAGAAACTTTGGTGCATGAAATACATGCTCACTGCTGTTTGCTCTTTGTTTAGTGTCCAATTTATTAATCATACCACTTTAACAAATGCAATTTCTCTAAACATTTGTATACCATTTAAACAGCTAATAAACCAAAACTTGTAAATTTAATAAATCAGATCCAACCATTTAAACATTGATTAGTCAAATTCTTCTAAACATTTCAATAAAATCCCATCTAATAAGCTTCAATGTCCTTAAAACCAAGAGAAAATCTCACAATGAGTCAAATTTTCTCTTAAAAAAAACTTAAGGCTATAACAAAAATTAATATCACTATGTTTTGCTTCCTATCTTTCTAAAGTTACATTAATAGTAATTCCTTTTAAAAATTAGAGAATATTGTCCCAACTAGCTGAAGTTATGGCATCTGTGTTTTTGACTCTCTGAACCTTGGTTGGGTTAAAAGAGTGAGCTTCTCTGACCTAAATGATTCAAACTTGAGTCAGTGCCATTAAGTTGGCCAATAATTTAATTATTGCGTTTTTCTTTTACATCAATGAAACTCTTTAAAGTCCAAGCCTTTCGTATAGGTTATAATTTCCTATAACTCAATGTTTTTTCCTAAATTGATATGTGCTGACATTACTGAGAGCTTATGTATGCCATTTTAATATCTTATTATAAGCTATAGGATCATTTAGAGATTTTTTATCTCCCAAGAAATAAGGAATAGAATCCATGCAGCCAAATGTCCTATTAGGACATTTGGCTAATCCTCTTTCCTGCACAAATTATTGAAGCTTCTTTCGAACTGATTATGATGCCTTACCACCTGCGTTGATTAGTACTTTGTGTTCTTGGTATGATTTCACTTACAATTCTCTGTATTTAATCCTCTCTACTTGGAAAATAGACAAATACAAATTAACACTGTATACATTCAGTAGAAGAAACAGGCCACATATACCATTTTATTTAGCTTTTTTGTATTATAACTATTTTGTGTACTTTACATTAACTTTTCCCTTTTTGAGTACATTCGTAGACCCATGCATTCAACTCAAATGCATTACAGGTGGACTGAGTAGTAGGTTATGTTTCAAGGGTGTGTCTGTGTATAGTTCTTACCGTAGGTGTCAATCAAAAAAGTTTGTTTGAAAGCCACTATCTTAGAAACCCAGAAAGCCAAAAATAAAGAGCTTGAGAGAAAAAGCAATGTGGCACAACAAGGTGAACAAAGGTGAACTGTTCTAGAAAAGGGTCCTCAACCTGGAAATTGCAGTGACCAAACAGCTGCTGAGTGAGTAAAAGCAAAAAGTAGGAGAAGTCATTTAAACAGAGGTTATCGGTGTTGTACAATATTAGTTGGACACTGAAACGAAGAAAGTAAAGAAAGGAAGAAGTCAAGAGCTGATACCTTGGCTTAACTACCCATATTTCATATTTGTGAGGGTTTACCTCACCCAACACTGAGGATATTTGATAAGACCTAATTCTTGCTAAATTGTTGTTGTGGGGATTATATAGACTTTGATTACTTTTTGGGTAAATATGGTTATTCTTTATCTCAAAATACAATTTTCTTCATTCCAATTAACCCTGATTTTTCCCCCCAAAACCATTTTAAACATGAAAACAGTGTTTAGCAGCATCAACTTTGCCATCAGTGTGACAATAATTTTGAAAAAAAATGACTTGGTTCCATTGATAGCAGCTTTCTCATTTGTAAGATAGGTGATACTGCCTGCCTTGTAAGTTTTATTGAAAATTATTATTTTCTTTTTGTCTTTTTGCCATTTCTTGGGCCGCTCCCGTGGCATATGGAGGTTCCCAGGCTAGAGGTCTAATCGGAGCTGTAGCCACTGGCCTACACCAGAGCCACAGCAATGTGGGATCTGAGCAGCGTCTGCAACCTACACCACAGCTCATGGCAACGCCAGATCCTTAACCCACTGAGCAAAGGCAGGAATCGAACCTGCAACCTCATGGTTCCTAGTCGATTCGTTAACCACTGCGCCACAACGGGAACTCCATTTTATTGAAAATTAAATGGAACAATCTATGTGAAGTCCTTAATGAAATGTCTAGTGTATAGTGTTCAGGTACTATTATTATTGTTATTTTTATAAATTCCAAATCCTCTAAGATTTGGAAGTGCTCTTTGCCCTGATGGAGGTTAATCAGCCTGGGTGTGCAGATAGGCAGACCTGGGGCAAAGAATAACAATTACAGGTGAGCATTCAACGAGCAAACTAGAAAATTCCTTCTACAGTACTGATATTCAGAGAAGAAATTATAGATCTAGGCCATAGCCAGAGATATTGGGTGGTAAAATTGTTCTTATTGTCTGTTTTTTCATCTCAGACATTTTATTCATTGTGTCTGTGCCAGACAGACACAATTGTTTTGTGTGTGTGTGTTGCCATGTATATGCCTAGCATACTAGGATAGCCTCCATTTCTGATATTTAGCCAGAGGAACTCAATAATCACTATATCCACATAGTCAGTCGTAAGACATATATTGGGCACCTACTGCATGGCAGGGTCTCAGCCATGTCCCCTGAGGAATACAATGAATAACTCCTGCATAATAACAACAATTCCCTGAGGGAAGACAAAGCAAATAGCTATTAACCATGGAAAGAAGGTAATAACCTAGAAAGCAGAGATATCCACTAAGTACTCTGGGGACACTGAGAAAGAATTGATTTTTTTTTTCTGTCTGGGCACATTAGAAAAGGCTTCACAATAGATTTCTTTTTTTGTTGTTGTTTTTTATTTTTTTGGCCACACCCGCAGCATGCAGAAGTTCCCTGGGGCCAGGAATCAAACCCATACCATAGCAGCAACCCAAGCTGCTGCAGTGATGATGCTGGATTCAGCCTTTTTTTTTTTTTTTTTTTTTTTTTAGGGCCACACTGGCAGGGGGTCAACCGAATGGAAGTTACAGCCCCTGGCCTACCCACAGCCACAACAATGCCAGATCTGAGTCGTGTCTGTAACCTACAGCACAGCTCACAGAAACGCTGGATCCCCGACCCACTGTGCAAGGACAGGGATGGAATCTGCATTGTCATGGATACTAGTCAGATTTGTTTCTGCTCTGCCAGAACAGGAACTCCAATTTTTTAAATTTTTTTATTTTATTTATTTATTATTTTTAGATTCAGTCTTGAAGAACATTGTCAGATGGAGGGGATGTTAGTGTTTTACAGGGACCACCCTCAATTTAAATTTACCAAGCAATTATTTTCATGATGACTCCTCTAGCTGATAAGCAATAGAAACCACCCATCAGAGATTTTGAAAAGATATATTGCAGAGTCAATGCCAAAGTTTAAGAAGATTGACTCTAATTGAAATGTACAGGGTGAAGTTAGTGAAGGACAAGTGGGGATATTGATAGTTCAGTCAAGAGAACTTTGTAAAAACCAAGGAAAGAGATAAGCACTTACACAGCAGAGTAGCCATTGGGGAATAAAGGGTGGTGATGGGGGTGGGGGGAGCAGTATGAAGAAGATAAATTTTACCAAATATGGCAATTGATGAAATGTAAAGCAAGCAAGAGGGAAAGGTCCAATATGACTCAAGATGTGGGGATTTTTACCCTAAATTATTCTAGCTAATATAACAAACAGACTTAGAAAAGAGAGAATAAGAAATGTATCCTCTTTGTAGCTCGCTGAATGTAAAGAACATGACATCTCATGTGAGATAGCAGCAGAGTTGTGTTCTTGCTTTAGAAATTTCTTTGGGATTTTAAGGAAAAATAAAATAGAAGACTACTGCTGTGTAGACCTTGCTAGGTGTCCAGGCCATAGCCCTTCCCCTTCATTTTTACTAATAGCATATAGGGCAGTGATGTATCAAAGCAAACATTTTCATTTCGCGGCTTCTTCTGCATCCAAGGTTTTTTTTTTTTTTTTTTTTTTTTAACACAATCCTGGATGATGAGAGGCAAAAATGAGTCACTGAAAGATCTGGGGGCAGCTTTTGCCTTTGCTAATCCAGGCACCACTTCTTCCTCTCTATTGGTCCCTTCCTCCTGCCTGGAATGAAAGCGGAGCTTGTGGAACAAACCCCAATGGGAGATTTGAACAGACTTGAACTTCCAGGTTACCTCTGGACATCTTGTCACTATAGCTGCTACATGTGGTCTAAAGCAACCCCTTAACTGATATACTTGTTTATAGAAACTTGAGAAATTTTACTGGTACATTATGATTTCAGCCTTAGCCTGATTCAGAGAAGGGAATCTCTGCACTGAGTTTGTAAGACACAACATTATGGTTTCATTTCTTCTCCTCCCAATTTCATTCCCTCTTGTCACATGAGAACCCATAATCCTCTAACAAAAGAAGCAAGGAGGTAAATTTTCTAGTGTATGTGTCTTATTTTCTCTTTGATCTTACATAACCCCAACTCTACCCTGACTTTTCAACATAAAGGTAGCATTTCTGTTAGAATATTACAATTTATCTAATTTTACATATGGTCAGTGGGGAAGGCTGAGTTCTTATTAGACTGTCATAAAATAATATAGGCAGAAGGATGCAGGGAAATAGCAAAGGTATTTTCAAGTAATTAGTTGGAACTACAGACAGATCAGAAAGAAAGCCATTGTGCAAATGTCAGGCCATTCAAGGTTATTTCACCTTGAGGAGATAATGTCAGATCCCTGCTTTGGATATAAAGGAAGTTTTGAAAGTCTTTCTGCCTCTCCTCAAATCCTGTCTGAAGATTATCCCTCATCTGTGAAGTTTTTCTCTCATCTGAAGAAAAAAATATTTACGAGTGTTTTATACAACTATGTTTACTCAAAAATAGTTCTTCAATCTCATATTTCCTACTTTGAGGGGGTATACGAGCAGCCTTTTCTTTATGAAAAGATGATGATGGTAGATAATAGATTTTGTTCTTTATTATCTCACTTGGAGAAATAAATAGTCACCCACTTCATTCCCATTTTCCCTATTAGAAATATGTAGATATATTTGAATATGTATACAAAATTTGTGAAATCCATCAATTTGGGTGTTTTGGGGATTGCAAATCCAAAATCTCATTACAACCTTATGTCCTTCAAATAAAACCTCTCCATTTCTTAACCACCTTCCAAATTAATCTTATGTCTGACTTTGCCTCGGTTCTAAGTGCTATAGGTTCCTCTGTCAGCAGAAAAGTTAACTTAAAAATTCACTATCCTCGGAGTTCCCATCGTGGCGCAGTGGTTAACGAATCCAACTAGGAACCACGAGGTTGCGGTTCGATCCCTGCCCTTGCTCAGTGGGTTAACGATCCGGCGTTGCCGTGAGCTGTGGTGTAGGTTGCAGACGCGGCTCGGATCTCGTGTTGCTGTGGCTCTGGCGTAGGCCGGTGGCTACAGCTCCGATTCGACCCCTAGCCTGGGAACCTCCATATGCCGTGGGAGCGGCCCAAAGAAATAGCAATAAGACAAAAAAAAAAAAAAAAAAAAAAAAATTCACTATCCTCTAAAGCGTCATCTGAAGAGCATCTCCAGCCATCATTTCCGGCCACCCCCCTCCCCCGCCCCCGCCGCCATGGTTCTAGGAACGCTTATTCAGTAATTTCTATAAACCAATCACATTGCAATATCCAGAAGTATGGAGGAAAAAGGGGTGGAGAGGAGAAGTAAGAAACGTCAGGCAAAGCTCCAAGACATGCTTTCTACCCACAAGTAGCTTGCAGTCTGTTGCGGAAGTGAGGGGAAAAGAGCTCCATAATAATGGAATGGATGCGAATATGCACAAGATACTTCCAGGAACAGAGAGAAACGAGTGCCTAAAACATTGAGGGTATCAGCCCTAAGTTCTGAGAAAAATCAGCTGAGCCTTGAGGAGTGTTTCCAATAGATTAGGAAAAGAAGGAAAGTCATTCCAGGCATGTGTGATGACGTTAAAGCAGAAGAAATTTCAGTGGTTTAAAGAAATTGCAATTAACATGTTATAGGTTAAAATCCAAGGAGGAAGGCCCTTATTTATTTTTTTTTCTTTTTAGGGCCGCATCCGAAGCATATGGATGTCCCCCATGCTAGGGATCAAATCAGAGCTGCAATGCCAACCCACACCACAGCTATACCAATGCAGGATCCAAGCTGTGTCTGTGACCTACACCACAGTTCATGGATCCTTTAATCCACTGAGCAAGCCAGGGATCGAACCTGCATCCTAATGGATAGTAGACAGGTGCTTTACTGCTGAGCCACAACAGGAACTCCACGAACGGCCTTGTTTCAAAACACCAGTGTAGGATATTGGTCTCCGAATCTATGGAGTTTGAAAAGTATAGATGTGTGTGTGTGTACGTTATCATGCATGTATATGTACATATGTGTTTATGTTGGATCTTCCAATTCAGTAGGTGTGTTGCTGTATTCTAAGATCTAGACATTTAAAAATCTCCACAGCGCTCCTGATGATTCTTCAGGTGTGGGTATCACTGACACAGAGGGTGAGGGACCCCTGAAGGGTTATAAGGCAGAGGAGGACAGGATGAGATTTACACTTCAGGAAGTTCAATCTAGCGGTCTTACAAAAGGTGCAGTGGAGGTGGTAAGACTATAGGCTGGGAGCCCAGCTGATATCACTGAAAAGAATGAGCCTTTCTAAACAATAGAGAAGAGCTGGAGAGAAGGTCCACTTCTGAGACACTTAGAAGACAGTCAATACAGGAACAGATGGAGGTTTGTTGGGGAAGAATGTGTGCTGTAGACACATTGCTTTTGAATTTCCTTAGAAAAGAACTTGGAAATATAGGTATTTACTCTTTAAAAGAATGTTCACGATGAGGAACCTGAAGAAATTGGATTTTGTGCAGTTGGGTGGGAAAGGTACTACTCCATACTCTTTAGCAATTTTCAACTGTACGACTTAGACAATGTATTGGAATCGTAAGGCAAATCTCACCTTCTCTCATTTGAAATTTTAAATTTAATTTGAAGTTGTGAGATAGGCAAGGTAATGTGCTAAAGATATTAGAGTGACAGGGAGTACCCATGAGGCTCTGTGGGTTAAGAACCTGACTAGTACTGATGAGGATGTGGGTTTGATCCCTGGCCTCACTCAGTGGGTAAAGGATCCGGCATTGCTGCAAGCTGTGGCTTAGGTCACAGATGCTGTTTGGATCCAGTGTTACCATGGCTGTGGCATAGGCCTGCATCTGCTGCTCCACTTTGAACCCTAGCCTAGGAACTTCCATATGCCACAGGTGCAGCCCTAAAAAGAAAAAAAGAGAGAGAGAGAGAGAAATTAGAGTGACAGATTATGTGTTCCCCTAACTCACATATGTTAATGTGAAGATATCATTTCCGAGTTGCCCTTTTAGCACCAAAACAGAATTCTAACTAGAAATACTAGTTTCTATTAGTCCTACATGATCCTAAAAACTATTCTTGAATGTCTTTACTTCTCTCAAAACCATTTCTTCCACTTGTCTTTCAAAAAGACTCTTGGGGTTACCACTAGATGGAATTGAGGATTCTGAAATTGTAGATCTCATTTATCCACTTAGTTCTTTCACACAGTGACCCACATGAAGTGCCAGGACAGAGGGTAATGGATCAGCGTTACAGATTACTTCTAGTCTTGCTTCAAAGTCAGAGTATAAAGCTAAACAGGTAAAATCATCTTAACTTCTTCCTAAACAAGGAAATAGCTCATTATACAGACTCTCTCCTAATAAGAGCTAGTACGTGCCTGGCTTTTACATAAGAGCAGGCACGCATACAGGCCAAATTTCCAAGATCCCACCAAGGTTTAGATGGAGATTAAATATTCTTCCCAATGGTTGACCCTCCTCTTGAGCCAACATTTCTCCCTTGTGAATCTAAATCCTTTGTGTTTCACATTCAGCCTTTTCCCTTCTTTTCTGCCTTTAGTTGTGATAGATGAAAATGCTTATCAACTATTCTCTGAATAAGAAACTTAAAATCCTCATGATCATCATGAAATTGTTCCTCATCCAGAATAATCCCCAATCTTTCAACTTTTTCTCAAAGGTCTTATTTTCCAAAACTTGGATAATCTTAGTGGCTCTCCTCTGAACATTTTTGGTGTTTTCACATAAATTCATGCTGTGGAGCTCAGAAGTGGGGACAGTAGCCTGCCCAGTGTGCAACATATTAAGAGCCACAACTAATGAGCACTGCATCTTAGATTTATGTATGATATCAATATCACACTTTTTACAAATAAAAATGCAACTTCAGGGAGTTCTCTTTGTGACACAGAAGAAATAAATCTGACCAGTATCCATGTGGATGTGGGTTCAATCCCTGGCCTCGCTCAGTGGGTCAGGGATCCGGCGTTGATGTGGCTGTGGTGTAGGTCACAGACAAGGCTTGGATCTGGCATGGCTGTGGCGTAGGCCAGCAGCCGCAGCTCCTATTAGATCCCTAGCCTGGGAACTTCCATGTGCCATGGGTATGGCCCTAAAAAGAAAGAAAGGAACAAAAAAATAAATAACTAAAAATTCAACTTCACTAATCCATGGCCAATTGAAATGGTTCCTCTACGCATTGGAGAGATTTTTTTTTCCCACATTGTAGGGGATTTCATAATGTTCACATAATCTGATTCTCTGTGTCACAAATGAACTTGTGTGTCCGTATCTGTCATGCTGAAATTTGATCCAGCAAAATTGTACATGTTCTATTTCTGCTAAGATTCTTTAGAATTCTTAGTATTTCCCCCAATTTGCTAAACATCACTGACTTTCCCAGGCATGTTTTGTGGGCTCTCCCTTTGGTCAGCCAGTTGTATTTTTCAACACTGAGCCCACAGCTGACTCTTGTGAAAACCATTTGTTCATGGATGATCACTTTTTAGGTAAAATTTTCAGTTTTGTGTCCACTTAAAGGCATACAAATGCTGCCCAGTATGGGGTGACAGTTGGCAAAACTGGGAGGTAGGCTGGGGCCTAACGAAAAAGTTATTATTATCATTTTGTCTTTTTAGGGCTGCACCTGTTGCACATAAGGAGGTTCCAGGTCTAGGGGTCGAATACCACCTGGTGTAGCTGCTGGCCTACACCACAGGCACAGCAATTCGGGATCTGAGCCATATCGGCAACCTATACCACAGCTCACAGCAACACCAGATCCTTAACCCACTGAGCAAGGCCAGGGATGGAACCCACAACCTCATGGTTCCTAGTCGGATTCGTTAACCACTGCGCCACGAAGGGAACTCTGAAAAGTTATTATTTAAGGGAATAATAGAGAGAACAAAAAGTGAAAGCAGAGTTTTTTCAATGATATAAAACAAAAGAGATGAAAGGGAATCAAACCTGAAGGAGTTCAGCGGGAGGCACTGAGCTCAAGGTCAAAGGCTAGGATCCAGGTTATCAGAGTAAGACACCTGCGTGTAGATGGGTGGGCAGGAGCAGACACGGGGCAGTTACCCAGGAACAATCTTTCTCACACATAATTTAGCCTGACCATTATGAACAGATCTGGTAGAGTTTAGGGATGTGACAGTTGTCCTGGCTTAAAAGGTCTGAAAGGACAGAACCAAGCTAGGTGGCACAGATAAATCTGCCAATTGATTACCTAGAACGCTCTTAGGGATCAAAGGAAAGAGAAAGTTCAAGTTGAGAATGGCTATCGTTTCCCATTGATCCTACGAAGTCACGCACTCTCTCTCCAAAGGAAAAGTGTCATTGCTGAGAGAAATAAAAAATGCAAAACTCTTTTTACTATCCCACCATCCTATTTCCTGGATTAAAAATCAGAGCTTATATATTCTTTGAGATGAAGGGGTTATTTTCTGGCTCTTTAGGAAGCCGTCCTTATCCCCACTGCCCAAAATATGTAGGGGACATTTAGCTTGGTGTTTCAGACACCACCCCTCACTATATGTAGCCCCCTAGAATACATAATAAAAAGAGAAACGAAAAGCACATTAGAAAAGCACCTAGTGGTGGGAATCCAGCCAGTGTTGACGGCAGACGTTTTGTTTGAAACAGTGGCTGACTGAGCGGGAGACTTGCTCTTGATTGATGCAGACGACAGTATTGCCAGAGAGTTCTGGGAGCAAAGAACATGCTCTAACGAATACCCTCTTTATCTCAAACATGCCCATCAAATGTATGCATTTCATGTTATTTTCTTCTATATTACCTTATTTTTTCCGTAGCAATCATGTTGTTAAAAATCCTTTGTAGATTTGTAGTTATTCTTCTAGCGCATTTTATCCATCCTATGTTCCACAGAGTAACAACCTAAGGACTGGCTCGGTTTGAGGAGACATACCCCTGCCTTAAGGTAAAAGTTAAAATTCCATAGCTTCCACCCTCAGATAGCAAAGGCTTCTGTATTCCAGCCTCATTTTCCAATTTTCTGTAGCCCTATGCTCCGGCCACCCTAAACTTCGCACTCTTCCTTAAATGAGCTTGTTCTGTGCAGAAATGCCTATTTCTGGCTATACTGACTCCTCTGCCTGGCAAGCCCTTACTCACCTGCCAAGCACCCACTCTAAAAAAAAAAAAAAAAAAAAAAAATCACTGCTAGGAAAGCTCTAATCCCAAAGACCCAGTTAGATAAACTGCCCTCAGCATCCCTTCACTCGGGCACTCACAGTACTGTGTTAGAATTGGTTGCAAACATGTTTTGTATCCTTCCCTAGGCCACCTTCAGGGCTCTCCATGATGTATAACAATATCTGATATAGAAGAAGGGCTTAATAAAGGTTTGATGAATAAATCCATCAATTGGACAATGTGGTTTACCATTTGGAATATTCATATAATCCCAGAATCTCCAGATCAGTAATCCATGGTTCAAGTATTCAATAATGTGCCAAAGGGCCTGATGAGCTGGCGGGGGGGGAGAGACTTAGGAAAAAATTAACCTGGAATAAAGCAAGGCTCAATTTACAGTATGGCTCATGGAAAAGCAGATGTTCCCATTTCCAGGGGGGCCCATAGAGACGAATGGGTGGCTGAGCCTCCCAGCTGCTCCATCTAAATGATTCAGCCACAGGCGACGCTGATTCCACAAATCAAGGGTGTGCAGCCTGGCTTTCACACCCAGAGGCTGCGATGAACTGTGCTCACCCTCACCTTTCACATTTTCCCTGTCAAGTAAATATTAAAGTGGAGGGCCAGGTTAGCCCTGGATCCAAGAAAAAGGATAAAAATTAGAGTCCTCTGTCTTTGACACACCAGCTCTTTAAAACAAAACAAAATGAAGCAAAACCAGATCAGACTTGTTTCTTTAAATACAGGTTCATAAAATACAGTCACCTTGACTCACCAGCTTTGTTTTAAAGTGGCAGGAAGAAGAGGGGCTCTGCCACATCTAAAGTTACCAACAGGGAGTTCCCATCATGGCTCAGTGATTAATGAACACAACTAGTATCCTTGAGGACGCAGGTTCAATCACTGGTCTTGCTCAGTGGATTAAGGATCCAGTGTTGCCGTGAGCTGTGGTGTAGGTGGCAGACACAGCTCAGAGCCAGCGCTGCTGTGGCTGTGGTGTAGATTGGCAGCTACAGTTCCTATTTGACCCCTAGCCTGGGAACCTCCATATGCCATGAGTGCTGCCCTAAAAAGATAAAAGACAAAAAACAAAAACACAAAAAACCCCAACCTATGGGAATACATTTTCTTTAGCTTCACCTGAGATTCAACAAGAAGACATTTCTTATTAACGTTACTAATAATCTCTGGTGGGATTTGTGGCAGGTCTTAGGTGAACCAGACACAATTCATATGTTGGGTATAAAAGTGACTCCAGATATTAAGACAAAATAGACATGTTTTTGGTCTTCCAGTATTGTTTTTTATACAGAATGTAAAATTAAATAAGCAACATATTACACGAAAAAGAAGACTTGTCAAAATGCTCAGGTAATATGCTATAGAGAGGTGGAAAAAAAAACCCATTTATCTAATCCACCCTCCAAAATGGCAGAACTCCAGGTTGTTTGTAATAAGAACCTGTGGTAGAGCTGAACCTTTGTGGACCCTTGAACACTCCAACTCAGGACATGGCTATTGTTCCCAATGATAAAATCAACTATTTATGCATCTGCTTTATAACTCCAAGTTCCTTTTTTCCACTTTATTGAAAAATCTCACATGTTTATATAAATGAAAAACATTTCTGGTCTTAAATTAAACCTGATAGTTTTGATGGATCATTAAACACCACTCACAGATTCTCTCCTCCAATCTGAAGTTTTTGTGTCAAGAATGTTAATTTTTTAACTCCCAGCAACCATGTTAGTTCAGATTTCTTTGAACAGAGACTACCAGAGACACAGAGGGAATGGAGCACTTAGCAGAGTTGGCCTTTGGTGGCTTTCATGCCCCAAGCAAACAAACAAGAACAAGATTATCACACCCTAAGTGGAATCAGATATGGGGTAGAGGTTTCCTGCTCCCACAAGAGGCTTCTTGAAGAAAAACAACTTTAAGATCGAGGAAGCCACTGGATACTTGCTCGAAGTTCCTGTGATTTTTGCAATCCATCCAGAGCCTGGACACCTGAAGATAGAGCCTCCGAACTTCTGTTTCCTCCTGGACATGAGTAAATGCCTGGTTTTGAATTCAGGAAGCTGCAGGCACCCTCAGCTCACTGACAGACACACAGGAGATGCCGAGGGCTGCTTTCAATTTCAGCCTGAAGTTCTTCATTTTCAGAAGGCAAAGGAACGGCGTTACCTGTTTACTTCAGCACTGACAAAGGAAAAGCCGCTGTCCCCCTTGCACCTGTTAATACTTGCTCCTTCTACGGATGCGACCCATGCAGCTGCTCATTTCAATTAGCCCTGGGCCAGTCTTGGCATTTACCCACAGAAACAATCCCGCACAAAGAAGTGCCTCTGTGCCTCCATGCTGGCCGGCCTCCAAGTCACACTCAGCTTCTAAACATTTTACCAACCTGTCTCCCTGAGTACGAGGTCTTGCTGGACATTTAAGTCCCTAAAAACTCGAGGAATCTTCTGTTTCACTTGAGGGTCCTTTTTAATTTTTCTTTGAAAACATCCTTTTTCTTTGCACTTCAATTTTATTTTCTCAACCTTCATGCTTTTCCTTCCTACCTCAGATACAGAGAGACATTCAAAACGGCACTGGCTTTAGTTTTCACTTTTTAGCAACAACAGAAAAAAGAAAGTAAAGGAAAATACTGATAGCAAGAATTCTCCTTCTTTGAGGGACGAGGAGTGTGGGATTAACAGACACAAAGTACTGTCAGTAAAACAGATCAGCCACAGGCTTCACTGTGTAGCACAGGGACATATAGTTAACATTGTGTAATAACCTATAATGGAAAAGAATCTGAAAAAAGTAACTGAATCACTTTGCTGTACACCTGAAAGTAGCACAACAGTAAGTCAACTATACTTCGATTTAAAAAGATATTGCTAGATTTTTTTTTAATTGCAGAAAAGAATTCTGATTTGTTTAATAATGATTTTAAAAAATAGATCTCAATAAGAAGTGATTGCCCAGCCTCTATCTCTTGGCTTCGGTGTTGTTTGTTTCCACAATTAGTTCCTCTGGTCAGAAGGAATTACAGACCCTCTCACTCCACCTCATCTTGCCATCTTTTGGGTGTGGGGGGGGAATGGTTTTTAGGATGGAGATATCTTTGTGCACACTCAGTGATGAAAACATCAATGGCTGCTTCCTCCCTGAATTGCTGCTGAAAACACGGCCATTCTCAGCCTCTCTTTCCCAAGCACCATCAGACATTACTTTTTCATATGAGTTATACTGAATGTGCCCTTTTATGACATGCCTAAGAGATGCTTAGAGACATTTCTTTATTCACTTCCCAAGTCTTCACTGTTGCTAGCACAGGAAATTTATCACCTCCCGGGCAAAGACCACGCTCTTACTTTTAGTGAAGCTCTAATCTAAGCGGTGAGACATTTGATATATGCCCTCCTGGTGCTGGAAAAGTTCTTTCATTCAGATAATGAGGGGTGGGTACCTTTAAAACTACCTGTCTGTTCTATCACACACGGACGGAAAAAGATCCTGCTCTGGCCCACAGTGGTGAGTAACTTCCTTTTGCTTCATGATAGAAAATGAGCCAGCTGACTGGGTCTGTCTTGAGTCTATGCATCCATCTGGAACATCATGTCAAGAGGTAAGCAGACATGTTTACCATGCTTTCACCGCCTCCATAAACTGGCCTCAGTGGGGAACTTCTCTCTCATTTGCCAGGAGATACATCTGCAGACAATCTCGTTTTTCAGTCTGAGTGTTTACACATTTAGTAAGAGGGCAGGTTCTATAAAACTCCTATATCTGTATATATTTGTTTTGCTGTCAAGTTCCCTGTAGTTTTTGTTTGTTCAGGGGCTGGGTTTGTAGCAGGTGTTTGGAACAATTAACAGAAGCGGGGATACCAGTAGTGGGCAAAGGATAGAAGAATATAAAACAAGAGCTTGACATTTTAAAAAACAAAGGCCCTTAAAAAATACTCTTAAGAGCTACAGACTAGAACCCACCAACAGTGCGATTTAAAGTTTAATCTGTTGTGGTTAAATTATGGATACATGCCTTGGCCGTAAAATATTAGACTAAATATAAAAATATCACATTTATGAATATATTTTATGTGAGTTCTTTGTAATACTAAAACCATATTCTATAGGATTTGGAAAGCTTGAAAATCGAGACATATATCAGATCTGTCCATGCAAATAGACAGAATCAGCCTCTTCTATTTGCTCCAGGTTGGAAAAATGCACATAGAGAGAGAACAACCAGGAATGCTTTGAACATTTTTGCTATTTGCAGAAACTTATAATCAGATGGAGGGAGTCTTTTTGCTTCTGTGTGGGTGACTAAGATAGTTAATTGGAGCTATGCCAAAGAGTCTTTTTCATATCAAAGCAGTTTGGGGAAAATTATATTTATTTGGATGGTTTCACACTTTTGAGTTTTGATTTCATTAAAATCAGCATGAATTTACAATTATAGATTTCTAACTTATTCCATAAGCATAAATGCCAACTCATTTATGTTCTGACAAACAACACAGGCCCAAACACTTTGCCTAGAGAAGAATAACTGGTCTCAATCTTCCAGCTTTCATTATATTAACAAAAGAAGTCTGAGCAGTTTTTTCTACTCATGTTCACTGACCATCTTTAAAATGACAGGCACCACTAGGTGCTGGGATTTTATGCATGGGGGAGATTAGTTTCCTGCTTCTAGAAGTTCTCACTTTATTTGTGGGAAGACAGGTATATCAAAATTTATAAAATACAATATAATCTTTGACAGAATTGTATACTAGTTACTTCCAGAAGGAGTGGTACCTAATTCTGCTGCTAGGATTGTATACAGTTTTGTTGAACAGGTAACATTTTAACTAAGCCTCCAAGCAGAATTAGAAAGAAGGTACTGCACGGAAATTTTTCTTTGGGTGCTTGAATTAGCAGAATTATCACTGGGTTCCTAAATAGACTAGTGGGCCATGAAGAATATTGAGTAATATTTATAGTGGAACTACTCATCCTTCTCACAAAGGTGTGGATGCCTTAGTAAAGATGAGAGTCATTTCCCCAGAACGGGTTGGCAAGAGAGAGAAAGAGAATGAGAGAGACACTAAGAAGGAAACTATATATAAAGGAACACTAAAAGGGAAACAGCCAAAGAGAAGTTAAAAAAAAAAAAAGCCCCTAAACTGGTGGTCATATGTAGAATGAATGAGGTTAAGCAGATTAATAAAAGGTGTGGGAGAATCAGGCCCATTTGGCCCTTTCTCTCCCTGAATCATCAAGTCTCCGAGCTCTCACTGACCTTCATCTTCCAGTAAAGTCTAACTATCCATAAGGTCCTAATCTAACTGATGAGTTTTCATATTGGTCCAGTGTCAGATGTTAAATCAAAATGGCATTCACCCTTCTAGCTGGGCTTACCCCCTTTGTCTACATTGACTCTTCTTGGGGGCCTCATCTTATTCTTCATGGCAAACTAACCTTTTCATTCAAGCATAGATGTCTTTCTGGGTCAAATGATGAGTAAATTCACATAACAGGCCTTACTAAGCATTGTTGATTAGAGAATATCACTAACACTAAAAGGTATCTTCTCTCCTATCCTTTTTTTCCTAGTGCATCTTGCATTAGGCTTGCCCACTTATCAAAGACAAAATGATTATAGAATAAAATTCATCATCTGTGGCTATTAAGCCACCATAAATTGATAGTATTCCCAAGAGAACAGACATATGGCTGGCTGCCTACTTATATGACATGAGGAGAAAGAAAATGCTTTATAAATACTGGATATTTTTCTTTCTTGGAGGATAACCTTCTTAAGAGTATAGGTCTTTAGTTTATTGGGACTGTTTCTAATTTTTATTCCCAATATCTGTGAGTTTTGTAAAAACAACCCTGTCCATAAATGCCCTTCCAAAACTCTGCCCCCCCACCCCCCGCCACCACATAGTACTATATCTTGAGTTATGTTTAACACATGATGATATATACATGGCTGACTATGGGCAGTAGGCATTGAACCAGACAGTGCAGCCAGTGAAAATTTATGGGTTAGCCCACAAAATGAAAAAAGTGAACATTGCCATGCCTGGAGAAAACAAGCCAAAGTGATCTGGAATGAACTATACTGTTAACTCACAATCTGGCTAAGTATACAATACCTGCTCATTCTAAAGTAAGCAGCTCAATCAACCCTTTTCCACATAGCATAGGATTAAGATTCAAAAGACTTGGATTTGAGTTTATCTCACATGTTTCCTGGTGCTACAAACTTAGACAAATAACATAACCTCCTTGAGCCTTACATTCCTTTTCTGTAAACTGGGGAATAATATCACCTTTCCTGCCTACCTCATGTAGTGTTTGGAAAAATCCAATAAGGTGATACATGTGCTAGGTTATCATGCTGATCCAGACCACAAAGGCTGGTTCGGGTTCCAGGATTACTGGGAATGACTACAACAAAAACTCAGTGCCGGGTTTACAAGCGAGATGGAGGGATGAAGATGTGATGGGATGCTGCTCCTGGATGACTTCTTATTCCCACTGAAGGTATACCTGAAGTTTGAGAGTCTTAGAAAGCATCCACCAAATCAGAAGATCCCAGGATTAACTGCATTTTAAGTCATTTATGGCTGATGGAGCTGTGATTAGAATGGTTTACATACGGTCAAATTACCCACATTCAATATCTTGGTTCATAATCTCTTGCTGCTCCATTATGAAACCTACTGTTTCCATGTTCAACTTCTTAGGCTTGTTCAACATTTTAAAGCAATGAACCCAACAGCTCTATGTCAGGCAGTCCCAAACATTTTTTTAAATTATTATGTTAATGCAAGACATAATGGGTATTAAGTTCATATGGTTTGGACTTACCAAATACTGCAGTTGCCTCTGTCTTACTAAAGAGCTAATTGTGACACTGTGGATTATCCAGGACCATTATCCAGGACCTAGGAGTTTATTCTTTTTCCTTTTTGGTGCACATTTGAAGAAGTCATTATTACTTAATATATACAAAGAGACCAGTTATATAAGAGTGGGTATAATTTATGTCGTAGAAGGGTTGAAACAAATAACACCATCATAGCACAAATCACCTACAAATGGGCCCAGGGAGATATTTTTATTGGTGGTGCAATGGACTCAAAATGAAGTACTGCCATTCTCCTCATTTCTATCCTAGAGCTAGATAGCCTCACAGCCCAGGAAGTCTTCTCCTTGAGATAGATGTAGACAAGCATGGATGCAGCAGCAATAGCTTATCACAGATCATGATTCAGCTCTTTTGGAAATTGAATTCCTATTCATAGTAGAGGTGGGAGTTTTGGGAGCAGGAGTGAAACAGGATTATAACACACCACCTGCTGCAGCTCCATATCAGACCCAGGCTTAGAGCCTCCAAGCCTCACTTCTCACTTTTTTTTTTTGGCCCTGCCCATGGCATGTGGAAGTTCCTGGGCCAGGGCTCGAACACATGCCACAGCGGTGATCAGAGCCATAACAATGCCTACGCAGGATCCTTAACCTGCTAAGCCACAAACACCAAGACTCACTTTAAAAAAAAAAAAGACTTCTTCTTAGCTCACCTTTCACAAGGCTCTTTAAACCACTGTTAGAATTTCTCTCTCACTGACTTATGTCCCAAGACCTGGTTGTTATTATAACTACTTAAATTATGGTAAATAAAATATGGTAGAGAGCCTAAAACCATTTTTATGGCTAGGACATGGTGGTGACAATAAAATCGTGTTTGCAACTTTTAAACAAAAACATACTCAGGATCAAAACCTTAACATGATTACTGTGAGTTTCCTTATTTTCTGAAGAAAGATAATCTTAACATTCTGTAGGAAATTTCTCATGCACAGTCTGCTTTCTTTCAGCGAGATGATGAGATAATCACAAACAGACGTTTATGCTATCTCCTAAGCAACATACCACACCAAGAGACTGGATGACAGAGTAGAAAGAAATATTCCAGCGGAGTGAGGAGCCCTTTGTATTTAACCTGAGACTTGGCCATGTAACTTTCTGTAAGGCACTTAGCTTTGGGATGCTTCTATTTCTTACTTACTGAGTGGGTTTCATCATGCTTAAATCCCTTTCTGATAAAGTTCCTTATCCATAAGATGAAGGTTAGAGCAGTCACCATCCACAGGGTTGCTGTGAGGGTTAAATGATACTCAGCACTGTTTAAGGACATAGCAAGAGCTCAATGAATTAAATATTTCTTTCTTTTTATTTATTTATTTATTTATTTATTTATTTTTGTCTTATTGCCTTTTCTAGGGCCGATTCCCACAGCATATGGAAGTTCCCAGGCTAGGGGTCTAATTGGAGCTGTAGCCACCAGCCTACGCCAGAGCCACAGCAACGCGGGATCCGAGCCGCATCTGCGACCTACACCACAGCTCATGGCAATGCCAGATCCTTAACCCACTGAGCGAGGCCAGGGATCGAACCCACAACCTCATGGTTCCTAGTTGGATTCATTAACCACTGTGCCACGACGGGAACTCTGAATTAAATATCTCTATAAAAATTTTAGGGAGTTCCCGTCGTGGCGCAGTGGTTAACGAATCCGACTAGGAACCATGAGGTTGCGGGTTTGGTCCCTGCCCTTGCTCAGTGGGTTAACGATCCGGCGTTGCCGTGAGCTGTGGTGTAGGTTGCAGACGCGGCTCGGATCCCGCGTTGCTGTGGCTCTGGCATAGGCCGGTGGCTACAGCTCCGATTCGACCCCTAGCCTGGGAACCTCCATATGCCGCGGGAGCGGCCCAAAGAAATAGCAAAAAGACAAAAAAAAAAAAAAATTTATTATTTAATCCTAGTTATTGTTAAGCTGTTATACTCCTGTGACATGAATAAGCTACATAGGCATATTTAGTAGGTAGAATATAAATATTGTTAGCCATGTAGAGAATAATTGGATCTGCACAATAGGTGTAAAATACAGTGGAAATGAAGACCAAAACCTTGGAGTTTAAGTTTGATTTTGAATAAACTTACCATTACTGTTTTATGAACACTAGAAAATAGCCAAACAAGTTTAACAGGTTTTGTGTTCATTCTCTCTGATCTTGATTTTGTGTGTGTGTGTGTGTGTGTGTGTGTGTGTTTAGTATCTGATGGGCACAGACTTGGACTTGATGAAATGATATGGTCAACATCACCAGGGAACTGCTCTTTATACAGGGAATTGATGGCCGTGATTCCTTGGCCTCAAGCATCGTTAAGACCAATATTCTCCTTCCAACCTCCACAACTTATTCAGACCTTAAGGAAAGGGATACTTTGGGGAAACAGAGAAGTTACTTTATTTCCAGCTGTTTTCTTTTCCAAACTTGTTTCCACAATGAAATACTGCAGCATGACTCATATAGACATTAACCTACATTAATGTTTATAGACATGGATGTTAATTTGTGAATTCTTAATTATATGTGCAATTCATATAATCTCCTGTAGAGCAGAAAATCTATTTCCTCATTTTTTAATGCTACCTCATTCTCATCTTGAGTCTCGAGTTCCTGCTAACGAGGTACAAAAACACTCACCAATTTCAGGTTGATTGAATCTTTAACAGCAACCTAAAGTCTAAACTGAGGGAAAACTTGAAATGTTTACAAGGTAAACGTTCAATGATTAATAACAGTTTCTTGCCTAGACAGACTGTAATTTACTAGAACAAGATATACTATGTGTGTCTATAAGAACATGAAACGGATTAATAAAGCAACTAGATAATTATCATTATAATCATTATATCATAGTCATTATATTATTATATTCATCAGAATTATAATAACTGTGTCAACATAGAAGTTGTTTTCTAAAGTAGTTACCTCAACAGACAATATGCTTATTTTTTGTTGTTGTTGCTTTTTAGGGCCACACTGGCGGCAAATGGAAGGTCCCAGGCTAGGGGTCTAATCAGAGCTGCAGCTGCTGGCCTACACCACAGCCACTGCAATGCTGGATCCCTGACCCACTGATCAAGGCCAGGGATCAAACCTGCATCCTCGTGGATACTAGGTCAGATTTGTTTCTGTTGCCCTGCAATGGGAACTCCTGCTTATTCTAATAACTTTGCCAGATCTTGAAGTATTTTGAAATCTCCTTCCCTGTAATTGTGTTCATGAATAGTTTCAGTAAGAAATTTAAATAATGTTGAGGTTTACCTGAAGAATAAATTTCTAGTCTTGATGATTTGTCTTCATCATTGATAGTAGGAAGGGCTACTACTCAATTTGTGCTTTTTCCAAAAATTTTTCCAAAAATTGCAACCTCAAAGAATAGATACTGGTCATCTTTTAGGGATACTGGAATAACATGTAAAATGGAATCATAGCTCTTTCTTGTAACATACAGTCATGAGATACTTCTTAAGAAACGGAAAGCATTACCAAAACTCATGCAAAAACGCTGTCAATCAAGAGGTCATGACTATACACCTTGTGAGTCCACTATTAGCAGAGACTGTCAGGAAAGCTCCAGGGAGGAAGCAGAATTTAAGGGAGGTCTTGGGAGGTGGACAGAGATGGCTACGTATGTACCACTGCCACAGATGATATGTTTTAGATCTGGAACAAACTCCTAATTTTACTGATGAGGAAACAGAGTCAAAGAGATGTTGTGACTTTTCATGGAAATCCAACTAGTTAGAGAGCAGGAATTCATTTTACCAAGAGTTGGCCTCCGGCTTTTTTCATGACAATAGAAATAACACCTCTGTGTTCAATCAAGTCCATTCAGTAGTTTAGAGTATGGAATAGGTTTTCTTTATTTACTACATTAATAAACAGAACAGGTTGTTTTAATGTTAAATTCCAATCTAGCAGTATATTCTGTTAACATTTTAAAACTTTGTTTTCAAGTTTAAAAGAGGTCACATGTCTTTCAACTAAAAAGGACCCTTTCATATTTTATTAATTTCTGGATAATTATGAGGACACTCATGAAAATTGGTAGAAGGACTAATATGGGTTCTAAGACTGCCATGCTGAGCAATGTTCAGTGTGTATAGATAAGGTATTGTCTTTGATTACCTCTAAAAAGAGAGAGGAGAAAAAAAGATTCTAGGAGGCCAAGTTCCTTTTGGTGGTTTTGTTATAGCCCACAGCATGCTTACAAAATTCACATCTTACTGCAAAGGTAGAGCTGAAACTCTGAAAGCTGCTGTGATGACTACAAAGAAGCCCCCATGTTGAACGGGATGGAGCATTTCCCGGGAAAAATAATTTCCTCGGCTCCTGTTATGAAGGGGTTAATTATGAGACCTGAGATAAGGTGTTCGCACATCCAGGCACTTCATCAAGCCATGGAGTCAGGAAACAAGGGAGAATAGATGAAGGTGCTGGGGATCATAATGATGGCAAGTAATGATTTCCCTAGAGGTGAACTGATCTATGGCCACAAGCAAAGAAAAAAGGCTAGAAAGTACCATAACATTACCTTGGAGTACTTAACAGACTCAAAAGCAGTAACCCGGTGTCAAAAAAAGGCCCATCAGCCTGCTCATTTTAGGTAAAAGAGTTATGCCAAAGTACAAGAGGGGAATGCAAAATTCACATATGAAATTAAACAGCTGAAAGGTATGATTTAACAATGCTCAAAACTCAATAAGCCAAAGATAAACAGCAAATTAGATGACTCGGTGTCAGGAGGAAAAAACATCTTCCATCGATCCCATCGTCAAAAATTAATCTGCCTGAGAATGCCCTCTGCTCCAATCCCCGAGCTGATGAAGAGTGGAGAAATAGAGTAAAACCTATGTACGAACGCTTCACCTTCAGGCTAGACCCTGATTACAATCTCCTGCGAGACATTTCAGCATGAAGCGCCTCTCATGTTGGGACTGCAAAATTAAATTGCGATCAATACTTTACAAAAATAATTGGGGAAAAATGTTCAGAAGTCGGAGCTTCACTGTGTGGCCACAAACATATGAAAGTTATTTTTTTTTCTACCTTTCTGGGGGTTATTCTTCAGGATAGATCAGTTCAAAGGTGTCTCTTGACAATAGTGTTCTTGGAATGGTTTCACTCACCTTGTTAGGGAATTTTAAAAGCAGAGGAGCGTTTACAGCCTACCAAGAGTGGGATCTTAGTGCTGTATTCTGCTCTCTTTTCTTTGGAGTGCTAATCTCTGCCTGTAAATTCTTGTCTCCTCTCCCTTTGATGTTGATTTAAATTCCTCTGCAAATTAATTCTTGTCATCACACAGAAATGGCAAAATGATGTTATATTCTCACGAAAAAAATTTTAAAAACAAAACACAAAAGAGATTTAGTTGATTTTTGAAAACTTAAGATTTGATACTGAATCCCTCACTACATTTAAATGTTGAACTCTCTAGTTAAATTTAGGGTAAAATGTATTGAATCAAACTCTTCCCTGCCTTGAGCAATGCTTCATATTCAGTTTTTCCTTCTTGTCTCCTTGTGAATGAGTTCTTATTTTTGGCAAAGATTTACTTTTCAATCCATAAAAAGAGAGGCAAGTGGAAAATATAAATGCGTATGTAAAATTCTTGCTTTTTCAAAGAGTGGTCATTTTTGGTTTTGTTAGAAAGTTCAAAATATTATACTTTTATAATTGCATTTTTGGAATCTACATAGGCTTTCCTGGGTTTTTATTTGTGGTGTGACCCTTTTGACAAGATAGATGACTGATTTTCCTTGCGTGAATCATTTGTTATAACCTGAGTCACACAAATAGGGGGGGAAAAGCAGCTGCATTAAGAAGACCTGGTTAAGAACCAGACTAAAGGAGGTGGTACATAGTTTGCTCAAGGGGAGAACCCAAGAGGAGTAATCAGTGATTTGCTGTCATCCTGGGGGAGGAAGAGGTATTGAGTGGTGTCCTGTAGGGCATTGGGATGGGGGAAGGAATTGAAACTGTGCTTATTGAGTGTGGAAATGACAACACCTTGGACCAGACTGCAAACACCTGAGATGTACATACCACTGAAAGTGACCTTCACTGAGGAGGTGACAGCACCCTCAAGAACAGAGGGCAAGGGCAGATTTTATGGGGCACCCCCAAATGAAACAGACCACCTGTGTCTCATGATTTAACTCAGATATATTTCAAATTTCAAATTGGTTACCTTCCACCTCCCTTCATGCTCTTGAACAACTTTTTCATACTGTTATTCTGATCAGAAAGAGAGACTGCACTGTGATTTTATGATTCACTGGAGGCAAACATAAAAGAGATGAGGAAAAAAGTACAAGCAGGATTGGGAGGCAGAGGGAGAAGAGACATGCAACCTTCTTGCAGACAACTTGTGACCCAACCTACTGTGTCCTCCACACTGCACTCACATAAAATACACTTTCTGCTCACTCAGAAATTCACTTTCTAGAACATGCTTCATTAACTGCAACTGCCTAAAACTGACTCAACCCCTCAAGTCTCAGGTCAGATACTTGCTCTTCTAGAAAAGTCTCCCTGAATCTCAATCCCATTATGAAGCATCCTGATCATGTATATACATTTATTATAGCATTTCTATATTAAAATTAATTTTTTCTTCCCTACTGATAGACTGGTCTTTTATTCATCTTTCTAAGCCCAGGCATTTTTCTTCTTTAACACAAACGATTTCATTTCTTTTTAATGTTCTTTTGCTGATTTAGTTGTTCAGCTTTTAACTTGCCATGTGTCACATGGGACTCATCAATTTGAGGTTTGGATTCCTCATCTCTAAAGGGAAAGAGTTGGACTAAATAAGTATCCATAAATCCCTTCTGGGTATAAAATTTCAGGCAATAAAAAAAATGAATGAATATTTTGCTAATAAGCTAATTCTAATGCCTGCTCCAGCCACAACCAGTTCTACATGGCATGAAATCAGACTCTTAAAAAATGATTGTTCTTGTTTGTTTGTATTCTGTATGACACTACCTCATGCTTGGCTCTAGCGATGGCCCCACAGCAGACATCGCATAATAAGTTGTGCCACATGAAAGGACCGATATCTGTTTATTTTGACATACGCAAGGGTTACTTTTAGGTGGATCAAACTAATATCGGACTATTCAGAGAATGATGGCATAGCTTCATGATAAAGCTTGGGTAAGATCAATCTAAGTCCCTTTCTGAAATTTAAGAATGAAACAAACCTAGAACCAGGCAGCTGGCAGGATGTGGAAGCTGAACATATGACGAAAGAGGTAAGAAGCAGAGGATAGGTCATCATGAGGAAGGCAGCGTGTGGAGATGTACAGTCATGGTAACCTGAAACTGCAAGGAAACAGAGTCCATTTGTCAACAGAAAGCATGCAGTAAGGAAAAGATACACAATAAGATAGTGGCAAAAGGAGAATGAACAGCTGCTTGGAGAGCACCTGGGCTATGTAAATACTAGAGTTCTTTACCTCTATACACATAGATGCCAGCTATCACAGTCCCTCTGCCACCTCAGATTCCACCACCAGTTTATATAATCCTCCACTGTAATGTGGTTTTTTTCACCTTCTCGCAAGATACCCATCTTCTCATGACCCACACTAACGCGATGTTCCTTGAAGCAACCACTACCTCGAAGCCAGGTAAATAAAACAAATATTAAAAAATAATACCAGAAGAAAAAAAAAAGCATACCACCAGGTAAGGCTGAAAAGTCTTTATAATAGTGGTGGCTACAAATCAACCAGTGTCTGCCACATGCCAGGCACTTTATGTATTATTTGTGTCTAAAGGCATCTCTGGGAAGTAAACATTACTAGCCCCACTTTACAGATGAGGAAACCAGAACTCAGGAAGAATAAAAGGATCTGTCCAAGGGTACACTTAGTAGAATAGAGAGCTAAATTCAAACCTAGCTCTATTGTTTCAGAGTCTGAACTTTTTTTTTTCTTTTTTGTCTTTTCAGAGCTGCACCCATGGCATATGGAGGTTCCCAAGCTAGGGATTAAATTGGAGCTGTCGTTGCTAGCCTATACCACAGCCACAGCAATACAGGATCCGAGCTGTGTCTGTGACCCATACCACAGCTCACGGCAATGCCAGATCCTTAACCCACTGAGAGAGGCCAGGGATAGAACCCTGTGTCCTCATGGATGCTAGTCAGATTCGTTTCTGCTAAGCCATCATGGGAACTCCCCTGAACTCTTTTCACTACGGCACACTGCCTCCTCAACCCCTGAAATACAAATTGATGTTAGAATTAGTTTACTCCAAGTCTCTTTGTATAAATCATGTACAAGTTATCCATCCAACTAGAAACATATGAAAGACTTCCCAATTTAGCCTTGCTTCTGGCATTATCAGCAGAGCTATTTGGATTCATGTATTTCCTAATGAATCAAAGGTTTGCAACAGCCTCAGGCCTCCAGGTAGGAAATACACCTTCTTTGTGCTCAATGTCTACTGGCTTTGGATCAATACTCTGGAGAGAAATATAACCTAGACCACTTTTATTTTGTCCTAAGAATCAGGACCATTTGCCAATCCCATGGGAATGTCACCATCTGACTGAAATAAACCAGAGAGCTCTCTTTGATGTGGGATACTTAATGCTAATTAGATAATGGCCAGAGTATACTTATAAAAATGTTATATTCATTAAATTTAGTGCTATACATATATAAGATACAGAAATAAGCATGACAGAAAAGAACCTGCTCTCATGGAATATATATTAAGGGAAATGGATATTTTAAAAAGAAAAAGAGATAAATGCAAACATTTTACATAGTATTACCCTTCATAAATAAAATGTTTCAAAAGCAAATGAGAGAAAGTGTGGGGGGCAGGCTATACCAGATAGAGGTGTCACAGAAACCTTCTCATTATATTTGAGGTAACTCTTAAATAATAAGCAGAAGCCAGTCTCACGAATGTTAAGGGAAAAAATTCTCAGGCAAAGAGAATAGTAAGTGTAAAGGCTCCCAGGCAGAGGCAACCTTGACATGTTATCAGAACAGAAAGAAAAGTTGTGTGGCTTCAGTGATGTAAGTGAAGGGAAGAGTCAGAGAAGATGAGCTTGCAGGCGGATGAGGTAGAAACTCATAGGCTACATAAGAAGTTGGGATTTTACTCTCAAGTGAAAATGTGGAAGTGCTGAAAAGTTTTAAGCATGGGAATGACCTGAAGGCACATAAATGCTGGATGCTCACCATAGGAAAACTATCTGTGTTTACTTATATTCTTCTTTTTTGAAGACCTCAGTGAGGCATCCATCACTGGTAAATGTCTCACTACCCAATGTCTGGTCCTTAGGCTTGTAGGACAAAACTTGATTTTTTTCCCATATCAGATGAAAATACATCTCTTAGTGTTAAACACACCCTGATCAAGGACTTAAGGATCTATGTACAAAACCAGAATTTCCATATCCTGAGCTATAAGAAATTATCAGAGTCTAAAAACCTTAAAGTCCATTTGCTACAAACATTGGCATTTTTCTTCACTTTGCTAATGAATCTGGAATAGTACAAGCCCACTGATTAAAACTCTCCTCTGGATGAGATGAGCACAAGAGCCAAGTTTGCCTCTGACACTCTCTCACAGCCATGTTCCCATGATTAGTGACCTGTCTTCCAAGAGAAATATTCTTTCTTTGGATCTCATATATTCAATTAGATGATCATGGAGTTTACTGGCTTGGGAGCCATTCTGCATCCTTCACGTGACTTTCCATTTCAATTCTCAGGTTATATGTTGATTTTTCATGTAACTCCAACTTCATTCACATCTAGATTCTTGGGGGTTCATCCCACCATAGCCACCAAAAACTGTCAGCAAATGGAACAAAGGGAATGTGGAGGTAAATCAAACAATTAATTAGCCTGTAGACATTCCTGACCCCCAAAGAGTAGGCATGCTCACTGACGGAAGTTATGGCATCTTTGGAAGGGGTTGACAGCTTGACTCTTTTCCCATTGAGAATCTAGTTCTCTCAAATTTGACTCTCTCAGCCCTGCCTCAACTATTTTATTATGTTGGTTACAGTCAATGGGCTTGGCTCCCAACCTATTCTAGACCTACAGGCACATATCAGCTCAAGGAAGCCAGGCTTAATGTGCCTTCTTTCTCACTGCGATCTCTTTCCACTGGAACCCTAGTGCCTTCATCATGTTCCAGATTTATTCTGACCCCATTGGGAACTTCTGTGAATGGTGGAGCCCTTCCTCCAGATTTGCAGATGCAGTAACTGAGGCCCTGAAAAATTAAACAATATGCCCAATTGGAGATTCAGTTCAGGACAGAGACAGAACAAACACTCAGGTCTCCTGATACCTCACTGAATATCTTTCCACAAAACTTTACCAATGTTACGTATTTTTTCAGGGCCTTGCCTTGTGCCTGGATCATCGATTTACTTAAGTTGGGGTTTTACAGCTGACAACAACTTGATATGTTATTTCTCTTAGATGACACCTTGGCTTAATGGAAAGACTAATTCACGGAACATGGTGGGTTAAAGAGAGAGTAGTTTGAGACAAGATGTGCTAGACATTTCAGACTCTTCTCTGTAAAATGTTCTGGCCTACAGCCCAAGATGAAGAGCTGGACAAATGAAGACCCTGTAAGGCAGAACTGATGGAGTCAGTGCTGGCCATGTACCCCAGGTGGGCTCGACGGGAATTTTTTAAAATGGGCAATTAAAATTCTTCTTTTTAGAAATTTGTAATGGGAACCACAGAGAGAACTGGAGTGTGCAGTGGGCGCTAAAACTAAAAATAATTAAGGAGAGAGTTCCTAGAGTTCATGAAAAGCTGAAGTTATGAGGGAGATGAGTATGATGAGTAATTCTGAGTAACATGAGGAAGCAGAAATTACCAGCAGGCAAAGGACATAAGTACATGTATTTATATACATACCCATGAAAAAATGACCTATTTAATAATGGTACAGAAGGACGCAAACAAGCAGAATCTTAATCATTGCTCACTGGGAGGGAGAGTAGATGAGTCACAAACACTTGCTCTGAGGATGCTGGAGATTGTTGAGGATAAATCCAGTTACTAAAATCTATTTACCCCTGAGTCCTGGCTGTCAAGCCATATAACTGAATGGCTATCCCTGGATTCTCATGAAATTAATGTTCCCTTATTTCCAAGTATATCATTTCAATGTGGCAATAATCAATAACTCAGATGAATTTCTATTCTTTCTGAAAAGAGCCTAACTAAAATTTAAGAGAGTGAGTACATCTCATTGCTATATGCACATCACCCTCACTGGAAATGGTTATTTATGTAATAGATTGGCTTTTTGAGGAAGTCCAGTGATGCTGGACATGGCTTCTGTCTACCTCGGTCCATATCAATGGATCAGACTTGAATGGACTGTGTTTTGCCTGGTGACGTCATACAAAGATTACATATTTTCAGGCGTCAATAAAAATGTATAAACAAATATTTATTTTCAGAGCTGAAAAAGAATCATTGGAAAAGATTGGAAAATAATTTGAAATAAATCAACATTTTGCAATTTAAAGGTGCTTTTTCAGTGTTTTACTGCTCAAAGATATCACAGTGAATCAAAAAATTCAATGGGTATTTACATGTATGATTGACTCACTTTGCTATACACCTGAAACTAATACAACATTTTAAATAAACTATACTCCAAGAAAATTAAATTAAAAAAAATTTAAAACAAAGTTACTCATTGGGAGGGTGGGAATAACATATGCACACTGCTGTTTGTAATAGAGGATTAATGAGAACCTACTGTACTCAATTGTCGGTAATAACATATAAGAGGAAAAAAGAATGGATATATTTATATGTATGACTCACTTTGCTGTACACCTGAAACTAATATAACATTGTGAATCAACTAGACTCCAATAATATTAAATGAGAAAAAAATTCAATGGGAAAAATACCATTAGTACTAAATGACAACACTGCTGTATTGTCCAACTCAGCAATTTGTCATAATCTAAAATTTTAAAAATCCAATCAATGATTATTTTTTAATAAATAGATCTTTTGTTCTCCAGAAATGAGATTATCCTGTGAAAACTATGCTTATTGGAATTTCTTATTGCTACAGATACAGATTTATCACAAACCCTTCCTATCCCCCACATCTACATCCTTCACCATGTGTGTTCTTGGTGTGCATGTCCACACAGACTTCACAAAGACAGGGCATAAAAAGAAGTCAGAGAAAAAAAGGAGAACTAGCCACCTTAAGTTACAGTCATTATTTCAGCCATATACTGATAAAGCTGTAGATTACTTTGTCTTTTTTAAAAAATAAACTTTGACCTGAAACCAAGACAATTCTTGAAATCCAAGTAGCTTTAATTGTTTCTAAATAAAAATTCAGAATGACATAAATATCGAATGGCTCCTGGGCAATGTGGCACTGCAGGTTAAATACGTTTTGCCCTGGAGGCTGCAGTTCACAGAGTGTAGATAACAAGGGGAAGGAAATGGGTGATCCCAGCTAGTCCAGAGTGGATATTAACATATATCACCAAATGTGTGACCCTGTTTTCACTATCGGTTTCTCTGTACCCAGGAAATTATTGCTAGTGAGAGAAAAGGTCCTCCTTCTCCTCTCCTTTCTCTCTGGAGGGGAGAAGTGAGGGTCCTGTAGTGGTGGGAAAGGCACATTAACAAGACTGAAAAACTGGAACCTTCTCCTGATCTATTCTTTGCATTAGCTCTCTTTTTTAAGTACAAGAAAGAAGAAATAGCACCTCTTTTCTTAGCCTAAAGGGAGCATAAAGAACAACGTCCTCTAGGAATGTTAGGACATTTCCATTTTTTCCTCTGTAGTATCTTGATACTTTGCTACTAGAGAGGGAAAAAATTGCCTATAAGATTTTTTTTTTTAAGTTTACAAAATCAGCACTTACCAATTATTGCCAAAGTTAGCTCCTTGAAAACTGAAAGGGAAAAAACAAAAACAAAAACAAAAAAACAAACCCAGCACAGGTATCTAAAAGACGACTAAGATAGAGAATGCTCTAATCCTTTAGGAGACAAACAAAATCTATGTTTCTGTACTATTAAGTAGAGTATAAAAAGGCAAAGTCATGGGCATTAGCCCCATAGGGGCCAGTTAGCTGGACTCAAATTCAAGGCCACAGAATATATATCTAACTTTGCTGCTGGCAGTTAATTATATCAATGACCATCAGGAGGAATAGAAACGTGTCTTCTCAGTGCCTATTTTAACAGTGCCTAACACTTCCAACTTGGCTGCTATCATTGTGAAATTTTTTTTTTAAATTGGAAGTAATTTTAAAGTCATACCAATGTTAAATGTAGACATATTTATGAGCTGCTATACAAACATGGCATTTGTAAAATACAACTAGGTGTCTCTTTTGTAGATGGGATTTTAATGTTTTATTTATCCAAAGTTAAGACCAAATAGTCTACTTTTGTCTCATAGTTCATACTGTGGTTTTTCTCATTGCAGCATTTTCCTCTACAAAATAATAATAATAATAATAATAAATAAAAAATTTAAAAACCTCATAATTAGCATATTAACTAATCATGAGAGTTTTTAAAAATCCTAATAATTATTTTTGCTTCTCTTTTCTACATTACATCATGACTAAATATTTGTTTTAACTTTCTTGACTAAAGACTTCATTTTGGGAACCAGGAAGAAAAACCTAATTCTTAGTTTTATCCTTTGCTTTGGTATAATTTTCATTGTTTTTGCATAATAAGATATAAAATGATTTTACAGTGTTGCAGAAAAACTAGAGTTTCAAGGTTAGGGACAATTATCGTTAAAATATTATAAGAGAAATGCTATGCTATTCACAGGGAAATATTTAATATATGTTTTAAAAATACATATTGGAAATGGAAAAGCAAGCTTTGCATACTGATAAGGTGATGGGTGGCAATACCAACTGTTGAATCAAATGAGTAAAGATAAACATGACACAATATTGCAATGTGTTAAAACATAGCATTCTGTTTCATCTGTAACTATTTTTGTACAAATTTAAAAACAGTTTGCTGCTTACTATTTGGTGAAACTGTCTTGACAATAGACTGTCAAAGATTGTGAGAAAAAAGTATCTCCTTCCTTCTTTCCTTCCTTCCTCCATCCCTCCTTTCCCCTCCTTTTTTCTCCTTTTCCTTCTCTCCTTCTCCCTTCAGTGTTTAAATATGATCAGATCCCATGTCATACTTGCAGACTAAAACAGAAAATTCTGGAAGACTGAGAGAAGTCTGCTACCAGTTGACAGACACTGTTGACTGCTCTGGAAGTCAGCAAGAAGCCAGGAGTATCCAAATGCCCTAAGGTTCATGTGAGAAAATAACTAAAATTTATTGAGGATGTACTGTGCGACCACACTGTTCTAAAATCTTTACATAGAGTATCCTATTTAATCTTTATAAAATTTCTCTTCATGTAATTGAAGTAACTGAAGCTCAAGAGAAGTGAATTAACTTGTTCAGAAGTTTAGACAAATAATAGTTATTAAAGAGTCAATTCATTCTTTATACTCTCTCCTTTGTGAGCAGGTTTGAACACAAAGCTCTAAATCATTCCTACCTGAGTGTTTCCAACTTGAGAACTCTAGAGAGAGGGTATACTACCTACAGCAGAGACTTTCATCTTTTTTCCCTTAAAGTTTATTTCAGGCATGGGAGACATGGTCAACACAATTGACTGGAGAATATAATACGTTACTGTAAACAAATAATGTAATGGGAACACACTCAGAATGGAGATATCTATATATCTATAGATATATAGATATTTAAAAAACAGTATGTAAGATCCATCATCTATCTGGTTTACCCACTCTGGACTCACAGATCTTGACAATGGTTGTCAGTTTGGGTCCAGATAGTTTATCCATCTAATTCAGACAATACTTTAGACCCTTAGTTATGACTAAATCTACACAAGGAAACAAACTATAAAGTTTACCAAACCCTTTTTGTGGCTCAATGGCTAAGACTATGCCCTATTTTTCTTTTTCTTCTTTTTTTTTTTTAACTGTTCAGAAGCATGAAATCCAAGGTGGATGGTAACATGATGATAAGAGTGGTGATAGGAGGAAGGATATATAAAATAGAGAAGAAAAGGGAAAATATATATAGAAAGGTAAAAGAAATATGTAACCACAGAGGAATTCCATTGCTTGTATGTTCACAGCACTTCTTTTTTCCCCATGGAAGTGGGAAAAGGGTGGTAATAATTAATTAAGTTGTATTTCATTATTAACTCTGTCTTACAGTCATGAAAAAAACTGGCAATACTACGTTACTTTAAACAATCATCCTCAAGGGTTAACCAACATTTCCTGTGAAAGGAACAATGATGTTTAGCCAAATGGTTTTAAAAAAGCAGACAACAAAAAATAGCTTCAATAATTCATATTAACTCAAGTCCTATGGTTAATGAGGCAAATGGAGTGCTCTCAGAGGGGATGAAAGCACAGAGCAGCAGCATCAAGAATCTTCAAACCACTGCTGGCAAAAGATACTATAAGTCCAAAATACCCCCTAACCACCTACTCTTCATACTTTACACTCGGGAAAAACTTAATATCTTTCTAATTTTGCAGATGGTAGCTAAAATAGTGCCTATACAATTATAACACAAACAAGCAACTGCTTTTATTCTTTGTTGTTATGGTTCTTAGCCTTCATGACGCCATCCAATTTGTCTGAAATGTTCACTAGATTAAAAAAATACTCATTTGATCAGGCATAGAAATAGTGAGGCCTGTGATCAGCTCTGTACAGCCCAATAGTTAAATTGTTGTCAGGCAAAAGATATATCAAAGTTGAAAACCAAATCAAGGATTGGATTACCAAATAGAATGATGAATAGTCAGTCTGAATTGTTTAGAAAGATGATTGATTCATCGGCAATCTATCTTTTAAAGACTAAATACATGTTCATTTCACTAATGTTAATTAGGCAATGACCAAGTGGTATGTGTTAGGTACAGTGCACTAGGGATAGGAATAAGAATTAAACTGCCCTTGTGAGTTCTAAAATTCTCCTGGCACTGGCAGGGACCAATGATTCCCATGGATTCAATGTAATAACACAGCTCACTCTCATAGATCAGTACTCTGCTGAAAGCAGCAGGAGAGAAAGGGGAATTTAGCTTCATAAGGGGAAGTTCTTTTTTGAGCTGAGTTTTCATGAAGGAAGAGGAAAGAAGGTAAATTTGCATTCATTCATTCATTTATTCACTGGCTGTGTACCTGGTAAGTACTGAGAACTTTGTGGTATTTTAGGAATGTAATGATGATCAAGGTATGATGTCTGCCTGTAGATTGCTTATAGTCTGGTGGGAACTCCAGGTAGTACGGAGCTCCCTTTCTCTCCAATACACACACACAGACACACACACACACACGAAAAAGCAAGTTAAACTCAAGGAAAGGTAAACAATTGGATGTGGCTGGAGCACAGGGTACATGGAGAAATATAAATGTCTAATCCTGTTCCCTCTTCTTTCCTACTGCTCATTCCTTCCCCTGCTGCTTAATTCTGGTGCTGATTAAATAATCTGAGCCAGTGCCACAGTATCCTAATTGCCCCTCTACCTGCAATTTCATTAACTTGCAAACAATGTCATATAATTTTACTTTGAAGGTTTTCATTGTTTCAGGATAAACTCCACGGGTGTTCAAAGCCTTCCACAGACTTGCTCCACTCACCTACCCAGTCCTTTCCTCCCCCACCCCCACTGCCTTGCCTTGAACCTGACATTCTCTCTCTCCCAAACACATTGGCCCAATGGTATCTTCTTCCTCTAATCTCTAAGCTTTTGTTCATTCTGCTTCCTGTGTCTGGACCGCCCTTTTTTTTTCTGCATTTAGGGGAGACTCCTCATCTTTGAGAACTTGCTCCCAGCTTGAAGAGGTGCTCTTCTAAGGACTCCCCCAAATGCACATGGTTACACCTGCCATAGGGAAGCCCATTCTGTGATCATTTTCACTGTTCTGATGACTGTGTCTTGCAATGGGCCTGAAGCCCCTGCAAAATAAGGGCCGCATTTTTGGTTTCAGGAGCATCAACATCTTGTACCATATCTGATAATAGTAACTCTTCAAAACACATTTGTTTAGTAAATGAATGAACTGTTTATTCAAGCATTTGACTAAAGTATTTGCTAACATTTTATCCTCTATACCAGTGGTCAACAAGGCCTTTCCTTCTTATAGGGTCATAGAGTAAATATTTCAAGCTTGGTCTCTGTTGCAACTCTTCAACTTGGCCTTGGTAGCACAAAAACAGTCATAAGCAACATGTAAATGAATAGACATGGCTGTGTTCCAATTAAATCTTACTTACAAAAATAAATAACCATAGATCACCAACAAAGACATACTGTATGGCACAGGGAACTATACTTGATATTTTGCAATAACCTACATGGGGAAAAAAGTCTGAAAAAATAATAGGCAATTATATGTATAAACTGAATCACTGTGGTGTATGCCTGAAACTAACATGATTTTAAATCAACTACATTTCAGTTTAAAAGAATAAAATAAAACTTAAAAAAAAAAAAAGTAAATTGCCAGCCTGCAGGCTATCATGTGATGACCTTGGCTCTATATCATAGGTCACAGACATATATCCCATCGATCAGATCTGCTGCAAAAACGCATTTTTGTTATCGCTGTTGTTGAGAGATAATCCTCCATGGGTCTCTCATGTCTCTGCACATTACGCAAAGCAGAGGCACAGACTGCCTTTGTTGTTCTACACTAACTTTACAAGGATGTTTATATAGTGAATGGAGTTGGAAGCTAGACATAGTGTCTCTTTTTAGAGTAGAGGGCAGACAAGCATACTGCCCATTATAAAATGTTCAGATTCCAAAGCCCAGAGTTTCTCTCCTGTAACACAGCCCACTCCTGTGTGCAGGTTTCTCATGACCCTCTTCATGTCGTCTTTTGAATTGGGCTTCAAGAATCAGGAGACATGCTGACACTGGCTATTACTATGACCCTAAGTAATAATGTCTTTATCTCTCTTGTGTTCTACCAGCAGCTGTGAAACTGTAGCAGGCTTTAATGTAGAAGGATAAAGCATCAGACCCCTCATAGTTCTTGATAGTTTCCTAAATAAATCACTTTTTAAATAAGTAGAGCCAGTTATTTAAATTTGAGAGATTTTAGTTTTAAAAATCCCAATTTTTGCTTTCTCTTGAAAAATGGAAATATTTGGTGACATGGGACCTGAATTTCCACGTCAACAAGTGGCAAGAACTGAGTGGCAGCTGTCTCCATGGTCGCCATGTCCCTGGGCCAGTTCCTGACCCAGATTGCTTCCCTAATTTATATTCCTTTTCTAACTCCTATAGGCCTTTGATTTTGTGACTCCTGTTCAGGGCAATAGGTGCCATCAACTATATTTATTCAAGCACAGAATTAGATCTGGGTTTTAGAAGTACAACTCTCTTGACAATGTGTAGATGATTTATAGTGAGGGAAATCTAGAATGAAATGTTGGAGGATACGTTAATATTCCAGAAAAACATATGAACAAGACCTGAACCAATGAAATGACAAGTACAGTAAACAAAAAGGAAATGATTCCATGGAGTTGTCAGGACTTGGTGCTGTATTGGTATATCTTGTGTGGGAAAGAAGGACATTGTGAATTAGGCTTGAGTGATCCATTGGATAGTGATAGCCTCAGAAATAAAATTGGGAGGAACTTGATAGAGCTTTGATGGAGAAAGGAAACCAAAGGAAAGGCTAAAGACCTGAAGCAACAAACTTAAGGAACCTAAAGAAGATTTAGCTAGAGATATTAATAGGCAGCGTATAACTCTGGAGATAGGCAGATGGTATATGGGTGTCTTAGGGAGCTTATAAAACCCGAGAAAATAAATGTTAAAAACTTGGTATACTTGCCTAGTTGTCTATTTACTTTCTCTTCCTTGAAACAGTGTGCTTTTTCATTAGACTCTAAGGGAACTTTGGTAACTCTCTAGCAAAGGTTGGCTGGGGTTAAAGATTTGGGACCCATCCAGAAAATGGTTGAAATTACCCTCTGGAATGTGTATATATAAGATAAGGGCCAAGGAAAAGTCATTAGAAAAATGAACACAAAATAGTTCATGGAGACAGAAACAGGAAAGTTTCAAAAAGGAATGCCAGACCTTTAGGGAAGTCACATGGATTAAGGTCTGAAAATTTGGTGACTGGTAACCTAGAGCAGGTGTGGAAGCCAGGCTTCAGTGTGATTTTTTTTTTTTAAAGGAAGGTTAGAAAGTGGGGGCAGCATGAGTAAGCTATTTTTATGGGTTGTTTGAGTGTCAGGATTAGGAAGAAAGGTTGGATTTTAGGGAAGTTTTGGGATATTATTCAGGAAGATAAGAGATTGAATATGCTTGAAATTGAAAAGGAGACACCAGAGGAAGAAGGCAATTATAGATGTTATAATAAGGGCAAAAATATTAATGTGTAAGTACTTAGAGCATCTTTAAATTCCTTACTTCTCTATTCCCCAAGCTCCACATTCCCAGCTTCACCTTATCAGTCATATTGGGGGAATTGGTGGGAGGAGAACCAAATAAGAGATTGAGGGACTTACATCAGAAAGGATAAGAAAAATAAGAAGAAAGGGTAGAGATTTACTGGAGAGAGACCATAAAAAAATCTGAGGGAAAGAGGAAAGTGGAAAAGGAAAAAGGCCCTCACCATAGGCAATTTATGATAAGAAATTGAAAGTCTGCAGCTCAAGAGAAAGAAGTACCAAAGCAGAAGTGAAAAAATGGTAGAACAAGAAGAATCGTGGAAATGAATGTAAAGCACGGAAATGAATTTTAAACAAGATTTCCTTTAATTATTTTTGAAAACTGAAAGTGAATATCTGGATTCCTTTATATTCACATTGTTTGTTAGACCCTGTTCCTTTTAGTATGATATAATATTTAAACGGGGCTCCTTGGAGCTGTGGTATTTATTTGGGTTACACAAAAAATGAGGCTATTACTTGATAGTACAGCTCTGAGTAGGACCAGAAATTTCTCTTCCAGAAGGTTGTATATTCTATGTCCCAAATCCCAGCACAGTATATCAGCAGCATTTAGGTTGGACGCTTATGAAGCCAATGGTAGAAAGGAGATACAGTGGTAAAAGGAAAATTTTTATGTCCTTTATCTCTCATCTTAAAAGCCAGGAGAGTTGGAGGAAAAGAAAGATGGCAGTATGATTGTCTTCTTTGTACTTTGACTAGATTTTTAATGGATTATCACCTCTGGCCCCTTCTGCCCTAAGCTTGGGGAAGAAAACAAAGATTGGAAATGCAGAGGTGGGTTAGGGGATGAGGGCAGAGCATCTATAAATGAAGCAAAACTAAGAATGAGGAGAAAAGTAGGCTGACATTTGGCCAATGCCATTTCCCTTTTACCCTCTATTGAAACCAATCACATTTACACTCCCATCCAACCCCAACTATTTTACGGTGATAAGGAAAGAAGAAAAGAGAAAAAAGAAGATAAACTTGTCCCCTTAAAACTCTATTTAACTTCTCCATTTTCTTCTTTATTTTCCTTAGCACCGTCACCATCAGCCTCATCCTGGAACCTCCATTCACCAAAATTCTAGTTGACTTGTGCCTATGTCTTGTCCTTAATACCACACTGCTCTACCTCAAGATCCTTGAGTTCTCACCAGTGGCTTGATGGAGAAAGTCCATCTTCCTCTAGCCATGATGTAAGAAGGGTTCTATGATCTATGACTAGGATTATGATAGGCAAGACATGACTGATACCTGGAATTTAAAGGACAGAATTCCTGTTCCCTTAGTCACATGGTTTCTGTCCTAAATTCTTTCCAATTCAGACAATACCTCATAGAATATATGTGGTAGAGGGATAAGCAAGAAAAGAGGGAGCTAGATTTCCTGCTGTGGTGCAATGAGATTGGCAATATCTCTCCTGGGATGTAGGTCGATCCCCAGCCAGTCACAGTGGGCTAAGGATCCAGTGTTGCTGCACCTGGAGATTTCAGCTGTGGATCTGATGTGACCTCTGGCCTGGGAATTCCATATGCTGTGGGTTGGCAAAAACAGGAAAAAAAAAAAAAAAAAGTGTGCGTTGCTTCTGTTTTGAAGGCCCCGTTTTGTTTTGTATCCATTTAGTAAAACACTGTCTTTGACTTGATAGACTTTTTTTTTTTTTTCCTGTCCCTGAGGCATATAGAAGTTCCCGGACCAAGGATTGAATCTGCTGTGACAATGCCAGATCCTTAACCTACTGCATTGGGCCCAGGATTGAACCAGAGCCTCCAAAGAGACAGCACCAGATCTTTAACCTGCCATGCCACAGCAGGAACTCCTGACTTCATTGCTTTTTGATATTTACTTAAAATTCAGTATTAGCTAAACACCACTGTGAATTGGTTTATTTTTCCCTTGGCAATTTATTAACGACTGATTTGGGATGTATGAGGTTTTGGAAGATATATTCAGATACCTATTTTTCATTATATTTTAATTTATATAAACACTACACAAAATAGGAAGGTATTATCTAAATGAACGGCAGCTATAAAAATGTGTGGGTTAATGGAGTTCCCGTCGTGGCGCAGTGGTTAACGAATCCGACTGGGAACCATGAGGTTGCGGATTCGGTCCCTGCCCTTGCTCAGTGGGTTAACGATCCAGCGTTGTCGTGAGCTGTGGTGTAGGTTGCAGACGTGGCTCGGATCCCGCGTTGCTGTGGCTCTGGCGTAGGCCAGTGGCTACAGCTCCAATTTGACCCCTAGCCTGGGAACCTCCATATGCTGCGGGAGCGGCCCAAAGAAACGGCAAAAAGACAAAAAAAAAAAAAAAAAAAGTGTGGGTTAAAACTCAACCCTAAAAAAAAACTTTGAGGTTAATTTAAGTGAAAGTGTAAGCCCACATAACTATGCTTATTGACTAGGGATCTGGACAGAGAATTTCAAATTTTCAAACTGAATTAAAAGCCATTCATTCATAGTTCGGTCTCAAGTCAACCTAAATATCTGAAAAACTTACTAGCTATATGGAATAAGGCTATATTTTAAAAGTGGATCATATTTTTTTATCCTGGCACAAATTTCTCCATAACCTAAAAGAAAAGTTAAAAAGCTGTATTTGTAAAATATTTGCTATCATTTGCCTGTGTGTTTCTAATTATTTTTGCATCTTGGATTCAGTTTGTCTCCTGCAATCACATAAAATAAACAGCAAAACATGGTTTTTATTTGTTCAGATTTGAGCTGTAGACATTGCTTCTCAGTAATATTAAATAAGTTATTTAATTCACTTCTGTTTAAATATTGATAAAGTTTGTTATTTGTACTCCAGATTCTTCCACAACCTAGAATAATTTAGATAATTAATAGAATTTCTGATACATTTTAGAATAATTTAAATTAATATTTAATTCACAGTTCTGTTTGATATCATATAAAGTAATGATAAATATGAGTATTTTGGCAACTCGTAATTCTTTAATAGCATTCTCTTATGGAGATAAAATGTTTAAATATTAATTAATTTAGTACTATCAGAACTGCATAGTTATTAGGCATTTCCAAATTTGGAAGAATTTTCATTACACAGTAACTGGGTAATGAAAAAAGAAAACTAAAAGTCCTTCTCTAGTCCTTATAGGGGACAGATCAAATGAAATTTTCTAATAATCTGGAGATGTTTCATAATTGAACACTTAGCAGTCATTTCCAAAACAGCAAATATAAAGTTTCATTATTGACTAGGATTTTCAGAGCACATCCATGTCTTTCTCAATACCACATAGGTTTTCGTTACTCAAGCAGCATATGGCAGTAAATGACCCAAAAAGGAACATGTTGCATTCTTTTTCTGCATTAAGTGCTGACATTATCTTGGCCACACTGTGTGTGTGTGGCTTTATGTAATGAGAATCCTTTTAGAGACAGTTTGGGGGTATGTGTTCTATTCTAGCTGATACCTTTTTGAAGGAACCTATTTTCAAAGTAGCATTCTGTGTGAATTATGCCTGATCTAATTATCAGGCAGTACTCTGGGAATTTACTCCTAAATGGCTGCTATTAACATAAACAAGTCAATTTACATGTCACAGTGAGGTTCAGGTTAAAAGAAAATGTATAATGGATTTCTGCATATCTGTGATCTACTTTAGCTTTGCTTTTATTTTTTAAAAAAAGCAGAATGATAAATAAATGTACTGAGTTTTCTACATATAAACTTTGTTCCTATAATAGCAATATGAATAGTTAATGATTATTTTTACCATCAGTCACATATATTTATTGAGTACCTACTCAGTGTAAACATTGTGCTGGGCAAAAGCCTTCAAAGCAGGTAGGTCTCTGTTCTGGCAACAACTCTTCTGAGTTAATTTTTCCCCATATCTTCGCAGTAGAGATCTCAACTCTAGAAATCTAGAGGAATAAGCACTATCATCAAAGTGCAGGGATGTCTGGCACACAAAGCAGATACTTTTTCCATTTTGAAATGAGACCTCACAAAATTGGAGAAAATGTAAGGGTGACAAAAGTTAAAAAAAAAATACATTCAGATTAAAAGAATTGAAACTGGTTCAAATGTGTCACTAAAATTGATGAAATCAGCAAGAAGACTGGCACCATAAAGTTAAAAAAATTACAACATAAATACAAAATCATTATCCCTAATTTTCCTCAATCATTTAAAATTGAGGGATGATTCACCAGGCTCAGGGAGGAAGGCCAGAGGAAGTTATAAACATATCTTTAAAAGTGGTAAATAAGTATCACGAGAAAAAGTTAAATGAATCTGGATGAGTGAGTCAATTTGAAAGTTAGAGATACATGATTTTTTTGGTTGTAAGGTCTTTTCCCTGGCATTGCACCAGAGCAAAGGTTCTATTTTCAGGGAATTTATGTTTTGAGGAAGGAGGTCTTGTGACAGAAACATTTCCAAATAAGGCAGTAGCAGCACCTCCTTTTCTGGAGGCTGGTGGGAAGCAGCATTCTGGTTTTGGCTGTGTCTACAAAGCAGCCACATAAATTGAAAAATAAAACCTCATTCAAGCAAAAATTAGGGGTAACTGCAATAGTTTTTGCATTCATTATTACTTAGACATGTCTCTTGTTTTATCAAAAGTACAAGAAGGGTTTTGGTTGGTGGCTTTCAAAATCAGAGAAGTTTCTGTGCACAAAAGCCAAAACTGATTATGACACAAATGTTCAGTTACAATCTAAGGAGAATTTATTTTAGATGGGAAACCATTAGTTGTGATCAGTGGAGGTGTAACATCTTATTCATTCATCCACTCAATCCACATATTCATTGTGCATTTACTAAGATCTTCGGTCAACAAGCAAACTCTTAGAAGTTTAACTTTCTAGGGAGACACGGTGGAGAGTAAAATAAAGATATTGTCTGTCTTCAGAGAGCTCAGAGGATGATCATTCAATAATAGCAAGAGGAGAAAGAGGAAGAAGATGAGGCAGAGAAGGAAAAAGGGAAGGAAAAATTAATCTTTGTATATATAGCAAGGCTGAGAATAGCTGCTATTACAATGAGGACCTCTCCTTTTCTAGTTTATTGTTGCCTCTGAGTCATCTCAACCAAAGGTTTTATATTTTCCAACTATAGTGGTAACATTTTGCTTAATTGTCAGCACATTATTTTAAGAGCCCAATTTTGAGTTTTTGTTTCTAAGCAAAAGCACTGCTACAAGATTAAGCTGTACCTATAGTTTTAAGATAGAAGGACAGTGAGCTAGATTTGGAAAAAAAGCTTATCCTGCCACTGTATTTTTTTAAAATTATGAATTATTCAAGAATAAAGTCCAAATTCACTTCTGGAAATTATCCCTTAGAATTCTAGCTTCCTTGAGACTTTCAGGATATCTTTTTTTTTTTTTTTTTTTTTTGGTCTTTTTAGGGCCATACCCACAGCATATGAAGTTCCCAGGCTAGGGGTCCAATCGGGGCTATAGCTGCTGGCCTACACCACAACTCATGGCAATGCTGGATCCTTAACTCACTGAGCAAGGCCAGAGATTGAACCTGAGTCCTCATGGATACTAGTTAACTTTGTTACCGCTGAGCCATGACAGGAACTCCAGGATATCCTTTATAGAGATCAGAACTGATGACCAAACACTTTTTACAGCTATTTATACCTTTAACATTTATCAGTAAAACAAAAACAAAAACAACAGCAAAACAAACCCCCTTTAAATTTGACAAGTTTATTTCAAAAACTTGTACAATGAAACTAAGGGGGTGGAGGGGAGGTGTTTCTCTGGTAGCCTTGAAAAGAATGTAGCTCTGTTGTATTCATAGTTTAATCTGCTAGGATTCCATAGCCCAGGAAAGATGGGTGTCAGATCTCCACGCATAATCTTCAGAACATCCGGAACCAAGAAACGGAGGTGGAGAAAATGAAAACAATATAAAACAGAAGCAGGCTTGTCCTTTAACTTTATAAGAATGTGAATCAAATAATGTGGTGGCGGGGAGCCCTCATCAGTTTCAGGATTGGGACTGAGACACTCTACCTGGGCTTCCTGTCTCTGCTCTGTACAGATACTGATAATACACCCTCTGAAATGGCAATCAGGAGGGTAAGAAAGCCAGAGAAACTTTCTTTCCCCTAAATCAGATTGAAGTGCTAATAGGAGGCATACTTTGACCAAAAAAGAAAGAAGAAAAAAAAAAAAGAGAGAGAGAGAGACAGAAGCAAATGGGGACAGTACACCCAGAAATGCAATGGAAGCCCTTCACACAGTCCAGGTAAAATGTTTTGGCTCCAATACCCTTACAGTTATCTCAGAGGAAGAGAAGTTCCTCCTACAAGATAAAATATTCTTTTATGGGGAAAAGATACAAAAACAAATACCCTTCATCTTGTTTGACTACATTGAGACTAACTACTCAAAGTAAAATAATTTCTAGTGTTTAGACACTGAGTTACACAGGTTTTGTATTAACATAATACAAACACATGAAAATGTCGTTATTGTACCCAATTTGAGGAAAATATTTAAATGGGAGAGATTATATCAAAAACTGAAGGCTCCTGAAAAATCACATCAAGGAGGAACTGAATTACTTTTTGCAAAATATCTATCCTAAGAGGCTCTTGTTAAATACAAATTTTAAGAGGCTATTTTAAAATACTTAGATGTATTTTGCAATGCCGAATGTTTTTCTGATGACCCTTTAGATCTTAATATAATCCACATTCTTTTTAACCTGAGTCCCCCTTTTAAGTCAAACATTGGTTCCAAACTCTGAGTGCTATTCGTCCCTTCATAAATAGAATAACACATTCTTTGAAACAGAGATGGACAGTTGTGTTTGAATATTGTGGAAGTTTGGACTTGTTTCTTTTTCTCTTTGTGTATAAACTACCCTGGCTTATCAGTTACTATATAAAACTGGCTTTTCCATTACTTGTACTAAACATTTCAACTTTAAATCTTATTTCATGTATGTTTGTTTGTTTGTTTTGCTTTTTAGGATCACAAGTGTGGAGTATGGAAGTTCCCAGCCTAGAGGTTGAATCAGAACTGCAGCTGCCAGCCTACACCACAGCCACAGCACTACGGGGTTCTTAGCCCACAGAGTGAGGCCAGGGTTCTAACCCACATTCCCATGGATACTAGTCAGGTTAGTAATCTGCTGAGCCACAATGGGAATTCCTTATTTTCATGTTTTATTTCTTCATCTAATCAGACATTTTCCAACTGCTTTCTGAATGTATGTTACCAAACTTTCATATCAAACATCATTTCCAAAATTTGTTTTTCCTTTTCACTTTATCACAAATGCAATGTGAAGATGCTGTGGTCTTAATTCCAACTATCTCTCTGGATTTCCGACCATGCCTTCAAAAGTATTATTACTTCCTTTTTGCTTCTTTTCCACTTGCTACTGTTGCTTTCCTAAGTCTGGTTTTAGTTTTTGGTTTTTTGATGCTTGTTTAACACTGCCTCACTTCACTGGTTCAAAAACAACTATTATGTGCACTATGAGTTTTCTGTTTCTCTGGGTGACTATCAGCTTCTGTTTCCTACTTGAGGGCAGAAAGGAAATGTCTGAATGGTGGGTTCTGATTTCAAGACTAGACTTTTAGAACAACTTTCAAAAGTGCCACTCAAAAATCACTCAAAAATCTTACAAGGAATGCAGATTCCTTGCAGATTTCAAGACTAGACTTTTAGAACAACTTTCAAAAGTGCCACTCAAGAATCACTCAAAAATCTTACAAGGAATGCAGATTCCTTGGATCTCACCTTTTCCCTCTTGGCATAACTGCATTTTTTTGTTCTTCTGAGAAGACAAAGGTTATTTTTAGATAACAGCTCCTAGGTTACTTTTTTTCTGTAATCTATAACTTCTTTCTCTTTCAGCAGTATCAGTTAATAGTTAACCAAACTTTAGAACTCTAATGTTTTTGTGGCTTTTTTTTACATTAATTAATCCATTTATATAGGCTAACAGTGTTTCACATGGTGGAGGTTCTACTGACTTTTCCATTTCTTCAGTTTCCTGATGATGGACTTTTCTGTGACCACAGAAGTGGTATTGTAGGGTTGGCACCTTAGGCTACTATTTTCATGCAGGGACCATGGTGCCAGATCCCCACAGGTAGCATCTTCTTCTTGGTTTTGCAACAGAAGGGACAAGACTTGGTGTACTGGCTCATTTCAATTTTCTTCACTTTTCTGAGGGAGACACCATAACAGGTCCTGTATTTATAGACTGTTTCAACCTTCTTGGTATATTCAGCCATGTAGCTGCAAATTAGGTCCAAGATCAGAAAGCTCTGAGGTTTTATCAATGTCGTTGTTTTTCTTAAAGGACCATTAAGTCCTTTTGTTTGTATTTTTGTTTTTATTTGTATTTGCATACAAATTTTTGTTTTTATTATTTTAACCTCCTATACGTTTTATTCCTTTCATTTTATTCTTCCCCTTTATTAGGATTCTTTACTCTCATTTTGCTCCTTACTCTCATTTTGCTTCTAACAAAGCAACCTTCAAATGTATTTAACACACATTTTTTGTTTTTATATGTTCTTGGAATTGCCTTGATATTTTGCATGTAAGAATTTCTAATTTACTTAAATGCTGTTATAAATTATTATTACTTTTTAGCTCAGCACTGCATTTTAAATATCCACACATGTGGCTGTGTTCATCTATCTGGTTAATTATCTCTAAATGTTGCTAATACAGCATGTGATACAAGCCCGCCACATTGGGTCTGCCTACTCCCCTTAAGATGGTCACCCAGGTTGCCTCTGACTCTGCTGCCATAAGTACCATTAGCATTAGCATCATTGTACAAATCCCCTTACAGCCTTGTCTGAGAATTTCTCTAGAGTACACACTGAGAAGTGGAATCGCTGAGTGGTTGGTAGCTATATCCTTGATTGGCTGGACCTGCCAGGTCACTCTTCAGAATGGCCCCACCAATTCACATGCACATACAGCTCATAAGTCTTGTTTTATACCAGCCTATGTGCAACATTGGGCTTAATCTAGCTTTCTAGTGTTGTATTTTGGTAGGTATAAATTCAGAAAAAGTTTGGTAGGTATAAAGTCAGAAAAAGTGTATCAAGAGGAATATAACTCATCAACAGCTCTTACTGATTAGGACGAACACACAGCATCACACGGCAGTCAATGCTGAAAGTTTAAAGCAAATAACATCAATTCTGCATTCAAGGAACACAAAATGTAATGGAAAAGTGAGACAGAAGACACAGTCTTCTAGGGAAAACCTTTGACAGCAGAATGAATACAGTGTGGGGAAGCATAAATGGAGGCCATGTAGCTCAGATGAGTAGAATCAGGGGAAGTTTCTGCAAAAACAGACCCTGAAAATTGAAGAGGTGAATATCCTTGAGTAAAGAATGGTCCACCTCTGTTGGGAAAGTGTTTATCACATATAAAGGCAGTGGGAGGAGGATACACAAAATCACAGAGATCAGCATAGACATTGGATTGGGAGTGTACTACCTGCTTTGAGTGCCTTGTCTCACTGAGTCCCAGCAGTCGGGGATATTGGCGTTGGTTATTATTTTCTTTCATGACAGGTTTTTTTTTTTTTTTTTTTTTTTTTTGCATTTTAGGGCTGCACTCCATGGCATATGGAGGTTCCCAGGCTAGGAGTCCAATCAGAGATACAGCTGCTGGCCTACACCACAGCCACAGCAACGCAGGATCCAAGCTGTGTCTGCAACCTACACCACAGCTCATGGGCATGCCAGATCCTTAACCCACTGATGAAGCCAGGAATCAAACTTGCAACCTCACGGTTGCTAGTCATATTAGTTTCCACTGGGCCACAACAGGATCTCCCAGTTATGTTTTTTATTTTGTTTTGTTTTGTTTTAGTAAAAGAGTCTTTAAAGTCTATAGTGCTTTACACTTTTCAAAAGTTTTACACACATGATTTCATAAAATCCCAGAATAAGCCTTTTTGTCCCCTATCCCTATATTGTCCATCCATCCTTCCTTCTCCCCTCTGGTAACCACTAGGCTGTTCTCTGTATTTGTGAGTCTACTTCTTTTTTGTTTTATTCATTAGTTTGTTCTATTTTTATTTTTAAAGATTCCACACATAAGCGACATCATACAGTATTTATCTTTCTCTGTCTGACTTATTTCCCTCAGCGTAATTCCCTCTAAGTCCATCCATGTTGTTGCAAATGGCAAAATTTCATTCTTTTTTGTGGCTGAGTAGGATTCTATTGTGTATGTACACACCACATCTTCTTCTCCATCTATTGATGGATATTTAGTTGTTTTCAAACACTGGCAATTGTAAATAAAGCTGTATGAACATTGGGGTGTATGTGTCTTTTTGAGTTAGTGTTTTGTTTTGTTTTCAGATATATACCCAGGAGTAGAATTGCTGGATCATATGGCAGTTATATACCTAGTTTTTCGAGAACTGTCCACACTGTTTTCCACAGTGGCTGCACCAGTTTACAGTCCCACCAACAGCATACTAGGATTCCCTTTTCTCCACATCCTCGTCAACATTTGTTATATATGTTCTTTTTGATAATAGCCACTCTGACAGCTGTGAAGTAGCCTGGCAAGCAAGTGGACCAGAGGACAACCAGGCCTACCAGACCACCCATATAGTTGGCCAATCACAATGGAAGGACCAATGTAACCCTCTTGGGAAAAATCCCTGGAGTATATAGCTTGGGTGATGAGAGGAGAGTGTGTTACAGGGACACGTGATATCTACAGAGGCCACTTCTCCAAGGTTGAGAAATGTAAGTAACTTACTACATTCGTAAAATATCAATAGCAACTTAGACAAAATGAGGCAGCAGAAGGACATGTTCCAGATGAAGGAACAAGATAAAACCTCAGTGAAGTGGGGATAGGCAATCCACCCGAAAAAGAGCAGTCATCTTCTTTTTACATTAATGAAACAAAGCCTCAGAAAAGTTTTCCCAACACCATACATCTCATAAGTACTGGTTACAATCAGGATTTTAACAAATGTTTGATCTCAAAGTTAATGCCTGTTTGTTGTTGTTGATCTGTTTCCCTGATTTAAAAGTGGGGGGGGGGGACATATAAAAAGAGCTGATGTAAGAATTGCCTATGAAACAACTGAATTCTGTTTTAGTGAATTAGAAGCCAATTAATATGGACCAAGGGCAATTTTAACAAGTTTAAGCATGACTAACAGCAATTATTATTAATTTTAAGACTTGAACTAAAAAGCAGAAATAGGCTAATTTACAAAATTCTTTGCAAGGAAATTGACAAAATTGGAAAAAAAATCAATGTTTAATTGTAATTAGAGGTTCTATTATAAAATATCACTTTTTTTTTGTCTTTTGTCTTTTTAGGGACACACCCATGGCATGTGGAGGTTCCCAGGCTAGGGAGTCTAATTGGAGCTACAGCCACAGCAACACCAGATCTGAGCTGGGTCTGCAACCTACACCACAGCTCACAGCACAGTTCTTTTTATATGCCCCCCCCCCTTTAAATCAGGGAAACAGATCAACAACAACAAACAGGCATTAACTTTGAGATCAAACATTTGTTAAAGGTGCACAATGAGATATTATTTTTGTAATTAAGGTAATGATTTATCAGATATCACATGATATCTACAGATATTATGCTTCAAATCATAGATCCTCTCTCAAGAAGGTATCATGAGAACTGAATGTGCCAGATCATCAACATGCATTGCAGAGACATTTAATATTAAAAAATAACACTAAAGAAAATCCAGTGCTTTCCACATGACATATTCTGCATTCACAAGCATGTAAAGGACAAGCTTTTTTTTGGTGATACAATATTTCTTAGAAGCATACACATTTTCATATTCTTTATTGTTAATCAGAGAGCATACTGCTATTATACCATTAACTCGCAAGAGATTTCTGACTATATTTTTATACTGATGACACAGTATCTAGCATTAAGCCAGTTTTGAAAAAAAAAACAGGCACCCTCTTATGTTAAAATAAATTGGAATGATTTGGATCAAAGACAGAGATATTTAGATTGAGGCACTAAATCCCCCCTTGAGACAATCTATAAAGGTTCTCTTCTAAACCTAGATATTGAAGCTAAAATTGAGCAATTCTTTTAGTTTAAATAGAATGTGTTCAAGCTGACATGAAGTTGCAGAGAAGACCCCTGTCTGTATCCCCTACAGTTTCAAAATTCTAATGAAGTCCCAGTTGGAACAGATTCTTCAATGTTTGTCTTCAAATGGCCTGTGACTACTTGAGGCTAAGCTGGTACAAAGCTAACCTGAGACAAGAGATTCTAGAAATTTCCTGAGAACATCCTTATTCAAAAACTAGGTCTTTGTCATGGCCAAGAGAGAATACTTTTTAAACAGAAATTCTTCTAATCTGTTATCAAAACTGCTATAAAATGTCTTGTCACTGCTATCTCAGGGCTTCAATTGAAGCTGGTCAAGAAACTCAATTCAAAATCATTTAAACCAACACAATATTTTAAATCACTATGCTTCAATTTTAAAAATGAAGTTTGGAGTTCTGGTTGTGGCTCAATGGCTTAAGTACCTGACATTGTCTCTGTGAGAATGCAGGTTCAATCCCTGCCTGGCTCAGTGAGTTAAGGATACAACATTGCCTCAAGCTGTGGCATAGGTCACAGATGCTGCTCGGATCCTGCGTTGCTGTGGCTGTGGTGTAGGCTGGCAGCTGTAGCTCAGATTCAACCCCAGCCTAGGAACTTCTATATGTCACAAGTGCAGCCATAAAAAGAAAAAAGAAAAAAATTTTTAATTAAGAATGAAGTTATAGAAGTATTTTAAACCAGTTTCCTAATCTTTAGTGTATCAAAGTTACCTGGAGAGTCTTTTAAAGCTTTTGTGCCCATTCCCTGAAGTTTTGATTCAAATATGAGAATTTCTAACAAGTTCTTAGGTGGCATTAATTCTGCTGCTCCAGGGACCACTACCTTGAACAAGGAAATACAAACAAAAAAGGCTCATGTAATTTTAAGTCCAGAAATCCAGGAGCCCTATTGCTGCGTTTGGTCTGAGTGACCCAAAGAGAGGAATTTAAATCCTTTAATGAGAGTTCCATTTCTCCAAATACTAGGCAGATTCAAGATTCACTCTGTATAAGCATAAATTGGCCACTGGCACACCCATAATCACAGTGTACATGATTAGGAAATTCATCTTGGACAATCTTACCCAATTCTCTCCAAAGAGAGTCTTGGGGAGGGCTTAGGTGTCCTTAGCCTAACCACATGCCTATTTCAGGGGTGAGGTGGGGATTTCCTGAGCCTAGTGTGATGGTGTATTATTATTGTGCACGCCTAAGCCACATGCAAGGCCATATGTCCAGAAGGAGTTCTGTCAATAGGCTTAGTCATTTCGATCCTCCTTCACTTAGAGTGACTTGTGTCCATGACATTCCTCAGCCCTTCATGTGAGTATGCTTTGTTATGACATGTCCTTGGCCATACTATATGCCTGCAAATGTCTAGATCCAGATTGGAAAGACAGTCTAGGCTCCAAATCTGGGACCTATTTTATATAAAAGCATAGAGTCTAAATTACCTTCATGACAATTCCTTAATCTACAGTAAGCTTCTAATTATGACAGTAGGAAATTTTCAACAGTCTCTGACAGTGTTATTACTTGTCCAGAAAAGAAAGGATTCAAACAATATGAAAATTGATGAGTACAAATGAACAGACTTACAGTTCAGCAATTCAACTGATTTCTCTACTAAGCATAAGGTAAAGTTGTTTGCATGCAGAGGCCCTTTAAATGACATGATTTAATGTGACTAAAAGATGTACAGATGGCACTACACTGCCTCTACTGGGAGGAGAGGTCAGGCAGCAATTGGCTCTAACACAACCCCCACTAATGTATAGTTACAAGCTGCCACATCAGGGTCCATCTATCTAAGAAACAGCCTGTTAGGTGAAATAATCAAGCGCTGTTTTACTCCCCAGATGCAGAAAAACATGGTGACTTTAATGCTACCCTAAGTGCTGTCAGACCCTCACAGAATGACTATTTCAAGAGCAAGATTTTAATAAATGATTACCTATTTATTTGCCTAATGAGAAATTAGATATACAAATACTATGTGAGAAATCTAATTTGAATTCAGCATCCTACCTATCATTGAATTTCTTCATAGGAGCATTGGAGGAGGACATTTAAAAACACCCGTTTCTCAAATGTAATCTGTATAACTATATACTTTAAATCATGAGAGAATTAAACCAATCAAACAACACAGAAGGCCATTGATGTAGGTAAAGGATACTTGGTACCACCTTGATATTCTAAACTTAAACTTTGCCTCATAAACTAATGAGAGCCCTATAGAAAATGACTACTGAAACACTGTGGCTTTCAAAATATTAAAGGGCAGGAAAAGGTCATTGTCAAGAAGAAAAAGTTACTGATCATTCATTTCATGAAAGAATATATATAAAATAAAGGTGTTCAAGGACCAAAGAGATATGTTCATTAGAAAGAATATGGCTATATATTATCCTACAATTCCAATCCTGGGCACATATCCAGAGAAAACTATATTTTGAAAAGATACATGCATTCCAATGTACACTGCAGCACTATTTGCAATAGCCAAAACATGGAGGCAACCTAAGTGTCCATCAACAGATGAATGGATAAAGAAGATGTAGTACATATATACAATAGAATACTACTCAGCCTTAAAAAAGAACAAAATAATGCCACTCACAGCAACATGGATACAACTAGAGATTATCATACAAAGTGAGGTAAGTCAAAAAGAGAAGAACAAAAAGGACAAATACCACATGTTATTACTTATATATAGGCTCTAAAATGCAACACAAATGAGCTCATCTACAAAACAGAAACAGATTCACAGACATAGAGAACAGACTTGTGGTTGCCAAAGGGGCTGGAGGAGGGAGGGAATGATCAGGAATTTAGCAGCAGTAGATGCAAACTATTATATATAGGATGGATAAACAAGGTCTCGCTGTATAGCAGAGGGAACTGTATTCAATATCCTGTGATGAACCACAATGGCAAAGACTAGGAAATAGAATATATGTATGTCATGTAATAGATAGATAGATACACACACACATATATCACTTGGCTGTACAGGAAGAATACAACCTTACAAGTCAACTATATATCAATAAATCATTATTAAAATTTTAAAAAGAAAGAATATGGCTATATATAATCCAATCTATAAGATATTTTCATGTCATCTTGAGTTTGGTGACATGGTTTGTGATGGAAGTAGCCCAACCTATAGTTGCATTTGAAAAGAAAAATGTAAAATACTTAAATTCATCCAGTTTAGAAGCAATGCCTCATCCAACTAATAGGAAAAAGGGGGCATGCTTTTTCCATCTCCTCCTTACTGAAGAGAGGAAAAGGAAGAGTGAAATGGCAAAGCGAGACCTGGAGATGACAAGTGATTACTGAGAATCGCAAAACAAACTAACAGCAGAATTGGAACCAGAATACAGGTCTTGTCTCCTTACAGGTGTTGGCCCTAACTGGACTTGAATCACAAACATAGCAATCAAAAGAAAAACATACTACTAATAATAAAGGGAGATTTTAGTTAATTTTGGTCCACTAAATTATTGCATTCGATGTGTCCTGGGATGGATGGACGGATTTTGATAGAGGAGTTAATTAGTCAGACTTGGGTATCAAACAGCCTAATTTTGAATTCTAACTTTACTCTTTACATGACTTTACTAAACCTTGTGTTTTTTGCATATGTAAAGTAGGAAAATACTATGAGCTTCATAGGTTTGTATAAAGATCAAATAATATATGCAAAGTGCTTAGTACAATGCCTGGTATACAGTAATTGCTCAATAGATATTAGCTAGTTTATTAGAACTTGCTGAGATAAGCTTCAGTAACGAACAATCCACAAGTCTCTGTGGTTTAAAAATATTAAATATTTACCATGTGCTCATATTACATGTCAGTTTGCTTTGCCTTATCTCTATTTCACTTCTTCCTCATTCTGAGATCTAAATTAAAGGAGTAGCCCACATGTAACATACTATTTCTCATTGTAGAAGGAAAAAAGCTGTGGCCATAACTAAGAACTCTTAAAGCTTTTGCATAGACATGATTTATGTTACTACCCCTCGAATTCTATTGGTCAAAGTAACTCACGGCCAAGTGGGAAACTATATTTTTCCTAAAAGGAGGTAATGGAATTATGTGGCAATGGATGGGGAGGTAATAATTCTTTCTCATGGAGTCAGCAAATAATTGAGAATCACAATCAGTTCTACCACACAGTGATTCTTTAATCTAACAAGAGGTGAAAAGGCACATGTGAAGAGCAGTTTACGATGAGAAGAATTGACTCTGCCTGATCTACCTCTACTAGTTGATGTTCAACAAGCCATTTGATCTCTCTAAAATTTAAGCTCCTCATCTATAACAATGATGTAAAGAAACCCAAGTAAAGCCCTGTAATGAATAAGAAAATTAATGAGAAAAAAGTTCTGCTCCTGAGGAATTTGCTGTTATAGAAATTAAAAACAGTGATGAATACTTTGGGAAACTGACCATTTGCTGCCTGGGATTGTAAACAAGGAAGTATAAGCAATCCATATAACTTATTATCAGATCTGAGTGCTTATCAATCGTGAGGGCTCCCACAGGGAGTATGTAGGCAATAGTAAAACTATTTACCACCAAGAGAATCTCAAAAATGAAGTAACTTGCAGAACCTCAGCAAAAACAAACACAAACTGGAAATCTTAAAATAGAACTAACCCTATTATACCCTTAAGATGAAGGATAAAATGCTAACTGATATATAATGACCCAACATTGTTTTCTCAATTCAGCATTCATTAATCGATTAATGATTCATTTGTTCATTTAGTAATTATTTATTGTTCATCAGTTATGTGCCTAGTTAAGGGGTAGGGGAAATTTTGATAAATAAAAACATAACCCATCCATGATATTATGGCCTTTAGTGTCTAGTTAGGAACCCCAATATTAAACAGATAATTGTATTAATATTTTATAATTTCAAAATTGGAAATATGCTATTGAAGAAAAGAATATGATTTCATGAGAGTGTATGAAAAAGAAACCTAACTTAGGCTGGAAAGGAGGTGGACATGAAAAACTTTTGGGAATAGGGGATTCTGATCTGAGATTTGAAGAATCCATTCACTGGACCAAGGCAAAGGGAGACAAGGGTGACAAGCATCTTGGACACAGAGAGGACATCAAGGACAAGACTTTGTGGTGGAGAGAGTAAATTTTGATATACTAGAGTTTCACTGTGTCTAGAACACAGAAGCATAGTGATGGGGGGGGATGGACCAAGTGGTGGAGGTTGAGTTTTATACAGTCTTATAGATCCTAAATATCTGTCTACTCAAGAATCAGCATGCAACTATTAAGTAAATTTACATAGGGGTTTGGTATGACCAGATTTTTTTTTGTCTTTTTGATAGTACCCATGCCATGCAGAAGTTTCCAGGCTAGGAATCAAACCTGAGCCACAGCAGTGACAATACCAGATCCATAACCCATTGAGCTACCAGGGGACCCTGTCAGATCGCCTTTTTTTTTTTTTTTTCTTTTTAGGGCCTCATTCTCAGCATATGGAAGTTTCCAGGTAGGGGTCAAATCAGAGCTACAGCTACAAGTCTATATACACCAGAGCCACAGCAATGTGGGATCTGAGCCATATCTGCAACCTACAGCACAGTTCATAGCAACACTGGATCCTGACCCACTGAGCGAGGCCAGGGATCACACCTGCATACTCATGGATACCAGTCAGAATCATTTCTGCTGCACCACAACGGGAACTCCCCAGATTGCATTTTTAAATCAAAATATACACATTGGTTAAACATGAAATTGTGTAGATTTATAAAGGGAAGCAATTGTCATCCACATTGTCTTAGACCCACTCCCCATGTTCTTTCAAGTTCTGTTGATACCAATATTGCTAAATGAATAGTTCAATCACTAATTCCTTAATTCATGCAATAAAATATATTTTTCAGTTTGCTGGTGCTGAAGGTGGGGATTTAAGTCATCATAAAATCATATAAAAACATGAAGACAGGGATATTATTATACATTTTCAGCATTTTTTTTTTCCCTTGATCCACTTGGAGCCTAGGCTAGAGGTCAGAAACTAAGGTCCAAAGGCCAATTCTGGCCTGCAAGCTGGTTCTGTACAGCCTATGAATCAAAAAAAAAAAAAAAAGTTTTTTTTTAAATACTTTCAAATGGTTATGAAAACATACAAAGGATATAAAACAGAGACTACATGTGTCCCACAAAGCCTAAAATGTTTACTTTTTGGTCCTTAATTGAAAAAGTTGAGCAACCCCTGCCACTTTTTTGTCAGAAGGTAGATCAAGAAACTTTTAAGTAACTCTTCAAGTCTTTTTGCTCATTTCTCAAATTGACTTGTTTTGCTTGACTTGTAAGAGTTCCTTCTGTATTTGCATGTGAGTCCTTCATCAGACATATGTTTTGAAAATATCTTCTCCCCAGTCTCTGCCTTGTCTTTTGATTTTTTAATTGTCTTTCAAAAAGAATATTTTTGTTTTGATGAAATGTAATTTATCAATTTTTTTAAGTCTGTGTGTGTGTGTGCGTGATATCCAAGGAATTTTTGCCTGACCTGATGTTACAAAGATATGCTCTTGTTTTCTTCTAGAATTCAGAGTTTTAACTTACATAGAGTTGATGATCCATTTTGTGACTTGACTTTTTTTTGTGTGTGTCTTTTTGTCTTTTTAGGGCAACACCTGCGGCCCAAACATGCAGCATATGGAAGTTCCCAGGCTAGAGGTCTGATCAGAACTACAGCCACCGGCCTACGCCACAGCAGTGCAGGATCCAAGCCATATCTGTGACCTACATCACAGCTTACGGCAATGCTGGGTCCTTAACCCACTGAGTGAGGCCAGGCATTAAACCTGCAACTTCATGGTTCCTAGTCAGATTCATTTCCACTATGCCATGTTAGGAATTCCTTGACTTTTTAAATATAATTTTAGGGACTTAAAAGGTTTTAAAATGTTACATGGTAGGGGCATGTAAGAAATGTCTGTGTTTTCTGCTCAATTTTGCGGTGAACCTAAAAACTGCCCTAGAAATAAACACTAAAGGAAATCTTGCCATTTCCAACAATACAGATAGACCTGGAGGACATTATGCTAAGTGAAGAAAGCCAGATATAGAAAGACAAATACTGTATGACCACACACAGGTTCGATCCCTGGCCTTGCTCAGTGGGTTAGGGATCCGGCATTGCCATGAGCTGTTGGGTAGGTCACAGATGCAGCTTGGATCCTATGATGCTGTGGCTGTGGTGTAGGCCAGCAACTATAGCTCTGATTTGACCCTAAGCCTGGGAACTTCCCTATGCCTCACTTGCAGCCCCAAAGAGCAAAATATTTATGTATCAAACTCATAGAATCATAGAGTAGAATGGTAGTTTCAAAGGGCTGAGTAATAGAAGTAATATTTGGTGGGGTACAAATATCATATTCTTAAAAATTTAAGAGATTAGATCTTAAGTGTTCTCACCACACAAAAAAAAGAAAAAAATAGTAACTATGTGAAATTATGGATGTGTTCATTAACTTAAACTTGGTAATCATTTTACAACATATACATATATAAAATCATTAAGTTGTACACCTTAAAAATCAGGTTTACAACTTAAATATATACAAATTTTATGTGTCAATCAGAACTCATTAAAGCTAGAAAAAAAATTAAATAATATTTATAAAAAATTAAGGAGTTCCCTGGTGGCTCAGTGGGTTAAGGATCCAGCATTGTCACTGATGTTTTATGGGTTCAATACCTGGCTTGTGAACTTCTGCATGGCTGTCAAAAAAATTAGTGGTATATACATACGATGAAATATTATTTAGCCATAAAAAGGAATGAAGTACCAATACATGCTACAATATGAATGAACATTGAAAACATTATGCTGGGAGTGGGATCAAGATGGCCAAGGAGTAAGACAGTAGTGTTCACCTTCTCCCACAAACACATCAAAAAAACCCTTCAAACCATCTACATGTAGAATAATTCACAGAGAACATCTACTGAACACTGGCAGAAAAACTTAAACCTCCAAAAAGGGCAAGACAACCTCCATATAACTGGGTAGAACAAAAGAAAAAAAGAGAGAGAGAGAGAGAAAGGGATCAGGACAGGACCAGAACTTCTGAGAGGGAGCTGTGAAAGACAAAAGGAATCCACACCCTGGTAAGCCTCCTGACAGGGAAATCAGCCAAGATGGAGGGGACCTCAAAGCCTCAGAGAAAAGTGCAGCAGCTGGACTGAGAAGGGGAAAGCAGAGAGAGGGCCACACAGATGATGAGTACCACCTCCCAGGACACCACAGTCTGAGATGCTCTGAGAGTGGCTGGGCACTGAGACTCAGGCTCTGGTGGTCAGTACTGGGGAGAGGTTGGCTATATGGAGACAGCCTGAGAGGCTAGGGAGCGGTGTGCCAAGGGCTGGGAAGCAGAGTGCCACAGCTAAGGGAAACTGGAAGGAGGTCTGGGCCTGCAGGAGAAACAAGGCATCATTGTTGGGGAGGGCAAGAGGTGGAGGGTTGGGCTGCCATAGGAATATCTTTCTCTGCACATGAGTGGACTCTCGGATGGCAGGGCTATTGGCAGTGAGGTGCCTCTTGCATGGGCTGTGGGCAGCGATGCCTCCTGCATGGGCTAAGCATGATGGGGTGGCTCTTGGATTGTCTATAGGCAGCAGGGGCAAACTCAGTCATCTTAGACTCCAGAGATGGGGTCTGTGAACAGGCATGACCTAAGGTCTCAGTTACCTCAGAGGAGGGCACTGCAATGGAGCCCCACCTGTTGTTGCTCTCACTCCCCTGGGCATGCACATTTCCTGCTGCTTCCACTGCAAAATGCTCCAGGCACTGCCTACACCTTCCTGAGGGTCACTGCCACTTCCCAGGGCCCTGCAACTAGGAGCAGTCTGCACCACCTCTCCACAGGTCCTTGCAATCAGGCACTGGCTACACGTCCTGCCCATTGCCTCCATCTTCCTGGAAGTACACACAGCACCCTAAAAATAAATAGTAAGCCCTCACAAAATATACAGGGGCATTTGCACATATAAATAGCCCTCTAAGACTACAGTAGTTATTTTTCCTAAACTCACAGAATAAGAAAAATATGAGCAAAATGAAGAAGCTCAGGAACCATTCCCAGTTAAAAGAACAGGAAAATTCACCTGAAGCAGTAAACAAAGAAACAGAACTATACAGTCTAACAGACACCAAGTTCAAAAAGGAGATAGTGAAGTTAAGAGCAGATAAGAATAATGTAGATTACTTTAGAAAGGAAATAGAAAATGTAAGGAGGAGCCAAGAAAATTCAGAAAGTTTATTTGGAGGGATGCAAGCTGAGTTAAAGGCACTGAAGAGCAGAATGAATAATGCAGAGGAATTAAATAGTGACTTAGAAGAGAGAATAATGGAAATCACCCACTCAGTACAGCAGACAAAAAACCAAATGAAAAAACATGAAAGCAACATAAGAGATCTGTGGGATAAGAAAAAGCAATCCAGTCTATGAATAGGGATTCCAGAAGGAGAAGGAAAAGAAAAGGGGATTGAAAATATATTTGAAGAAATTATGACTGAAAACTTTCTAAATCAAAGGAAACAGATATCAAGATACAGGAAACACAGAGTGCCCCAAACAAGCTGAATCCAAATAGGCCCATACCAAGACATAGTATAATAAAAATGGCAAAAATGAAAGATAGAGGATTCTAAAGGCAGCAAGAGAAAAACAAAGAATTATAAGGGAAACCCCATAAGCCTAACATCTGATTTCTCAACATATACACTACATTCCAGAAGAGAGTGGCAAGATATATTCAAAGTTCTAAAAGGGAAAAAATTACAGCCTAGAATACTCTACCCAGCAAGAACATCATTTAAAATAGAAGGAAAAATAAAGATTTTCTCCAACAAAGGCTTAAAAAGCACAGCAGGAGTTTCCGTCGTGGCACAGTGGTTAATGAATCCGACTAGGAACCATGAGGTTGCGGGTTCGGTCCTTGCCCTTGCTCAGTGGGTTAACGATCCAGCGTTGCCATGAGCTGTGGTGTAGGTCACAGACGTGGCTCGGATCCCGTTGCTGTGGCTCTGGTGTAGGCCAGTGGCTACAGCTCCGCTTCGACCCCTAGCCTGGGAACCTCCATATGCCGTGGGAGCGGCCCAAGAAATGGCAAAAAGACAAAAAAATAAATAAATAAAAAATAAAATAAAATAAAATAAAATACTGCTTTAAAAAAATAAAAAAAGAAAAAGTAAATTAAAAAAAAAAGCACAGCAATACTAAGCTCATTCTAAAAAAAATATTGAAAGGGCTCTTCCAAATAAAAAAGAGCTAAGAAGAAATAGAATGGAGGAAATCACAAATGGAAACTAATTATTTAAATAAGTCAGTATACACATCTCAAAGAAAAAAAATGTTGTAAAAGCTATGATAAACACAATGAAGAGCAAAATGATAAACATGAAGATGTTAAAAAAGGACATCAAAATCATAAAAAAATCATAAAAGGTAAGAAAGGAAAGTAAGAAAATCTAGACTCTTTTTTTTTTTTTTTATGAATGTGTTCGAGCCTGTATGACCATATGGCTAAAGCAAGCAGATGTAGGAAGGGGTTAACATATTTGAAAAACAGGGCAACCATAAATCAAAACCAATACAGTTACAAAAACTAAAGAGAAGGTGATACAGGCATAAAATAAAAGGCAATCATCCAATCAAAAAAAAAAAAAAAAGGAACAAAGACTCAACTGGAAAACAAGATTTAAAATAGCAATAAATATATATTTATCAATAATTACCTTAAGTGTAAATGGACTGAATGCTCCAATCGAAAGACATGGAGTGGCAGACTAAATAAAAAAACAAGAGCCTACAATATGCTGTCTACAAGAGACTCACCCTAGGGCAAAAGACATATCTAAGTTGAAAGTGAAGAAATGGAAAAAGACATTTCATGCTCAGGCAAAGGACAGAAACGAAGGAGTTGCAATACTCCTATCAGACAAAATAGACTTTAAAATAAAGATGATAAAGAAAGAAAAAGAAGGACACTATTTAATAAGGATTGATTCAAGAAGAGGATATTATATTCATAAATATATATGTCCCTAATTTAGGAGCATCCAGAAACATACAATAAATGCTAACAGAAATAAAAGGAGAAATTGATAGGAATACAATAATAGTAGGAGACTTTAATACCACGCTCACATCAATGGACAGATCCTCCAGACAGAAAATCAAAAAGGCAATAGAAATCCTAAATGACACAATAGAAAAGTTAGACTTAATTTCTACTTTATGACACATTACATCCAAAAAAATCAGAATATACATTCTTTTCAAATGCACATGGAACATTCTCGAGTACTGACCATGTACTATGGCACAAAACTAACCTCAACAAATTTAAGAGTACAGAAATTATTTCACGTATCTTCTCTGACCACAATGGCATAAAACTAGAAATCAACCACAGGAAAAGAAATGAGAAAAAAATGACTACATGGAGACTAAACAACATGCTACTAAAAAACCAATGGTTAAATGTGGAAATGAAAAGGGAAATTTAAAAATATCTGAGACAAATGATAATGAAAACACAACCATTCAAAATCTACGGGATGCCACAAAAGCAGTTCTTAGAGAGAAGTTCATAGCAATACAGGCCTTCTTTAGAGAAGAAGAAAACTTTCAAATCAACAACTTAACTTACTACCTAAAGAATTAGAAAAAGAAGAAAAAACAAAAAGCAGAAAGAAGGAAATCATAAAGATCAGAGAGGAAATCAATGAAATAGATTCAAAAAGCAATAAAAAAATTAATAAAACCAAGAGCTTCTTATTTGAAAAGGTAAACAAAATTGACAAACCTGTGGAGACTCACCAAGAAGAGGAAAGAACTCAAACAAAATGAGAAATGAAAAATAAATATCAACAGATACTGCAGAAATACAAAAAAAAAAAAAAAAACATAAAAAATACTATGAACAATTATATGCCAACAAATTCGACAACCTATAAGAAATGAGCAACTTTCTAGAGACATACAGCCCACCAAAACTAAATCAAGATGAAATAAATTAGAATTTCTGTCGTGGAGCAGCAGAAATGAATCCAACTAGGAACCATGAGGTTGCAGGTTCCATCCCTGGCCTCACTCAGTGGGTTAAGAGTCCGGCATTGCCAAGAGCTGTGGTGTAGTTCGCAGATGCAGCTCGAATTTGGTGTGGCTCTGGCATAGGCTGGCAGCTACAGCTCCGATTGGACCCCTAGCCTGGGAACCCCCATGTGCCTCGGGTATAGCCCTAAAAAGGCCCCCCCCCAAAAAAATCAATTAACAGACCAAAACTAGAAATGAAGTTGAATATGTAATAAAAACATTCCTTACAAACAAAAGTCCAAGACAGATAGCTTCACAGGCAAATTCTACCAAACACACAAAGAAGAAATTATACCCATCCTTCTTAAACTTTTCCAAAAGTTTGAATAAGGAATACTCCTAAAGACATTCTATGAAGACACCATCACCCTAATACCAAAACCAGACAAAAATAATACCAAAAAAGAAAATTATATGCCTATATCTTTGATGAATATAGACGCAAAAATTCTCAACAAAATATTCACCAACTGAATCCAACATCATATAAAAAGGATCATATACCATGACCAAGTGAGATTTATCCCAGGTTCACAAGGATGGTTCAATATAAGCAAATCAATTAAGGTCATACACCACCTTAACAAAGAAAAGTCAAAAACCACATGATCATTTCAGTAGATGCAGAAAAAACATTTGACAAAGTTCATTCATTCATGATAAAATAACTCTTACCAAATTGGGTATAGTTTTAACATAACAAAAGCCATTTATGACAAACCAACAGCCAATATAATACTCAACAGAGATAAGGTGGAAGCATTATACCACTCAAATCTGGAACAAGGCAAGGATGCCCACTCTCACCACCTTTATTCAACATAGTATTGGAAGTCCTAGCCACAGCAATCAGACAAAAAGAAATAAAATATATCCAAATTGGAAAAGAGGGAAAATTGTCACTGTATGCAGATGACATGATACTATATATAGAAAATCCTAAGGACTCCACACAAAAACCACCCAAACTGATCAATGAATTCAGCAAAGTAGCAGGATACGAGATTAACATTCAGAAACCAGTTGCATTTCTGTACACCAACAATGAAATATCAGAAAAGGAATACAAAAATACAATACCTTTTAAAATTTGGGTAACACCAAAAAGTCTCCTGTGAGGAGTTTATCTATGACAGTAGCAAGGTGACTTCCATCTCTAGGACAGCATGACAGAGGAGGGACAGCTAGAACAGTGCAGCAAAATGACTTGTAAACTGACCTACTTTAAAAGAGACAGAAACCTCAGATAGGACATTCCTTCTTGCACTGGACTTTCCATTGGACATAAAATAAAGATTTAATCCAACCTTCCTTGGAGTTTTAAGATGCAGTACAACCTTAGCTAACAGCTGAGCATTAATTAGTTGTAAACAAGAATGACGAAGTTTCTGATTGTTCAAATGTGGTTGAGTAGCGGGAAGGTAATATAGTAAGTCTGTAAAAACAAAACAAAACAAAAATGACTAAAATATATGCTTGAAAGAAACCTGTTTGTATTAAACTTTTTTTGAAACTGCTAAAATTAACCTTAAAGATTCAATTTATATAACACAGAAAGGAAAAACAAATTTGAAACTAAAAACTTTTTCGTGCATTTAACTTATCTTTAAAATAAATTTTTTTAAGTTTATGGGTTATTTTCTAGGTTATATATGAATAAAGCAGATGCTGTTTTGAGCTCTGGGTGTTCAAAGAAAATGGCTGATAATCTACTTAGCTGAGGACAATAAGTTTTATCTTATGCTCAGAAAAAATCAGGAAGACATTTTCACTGATTTTACCAAAACAGCAGGATAAACTTCAAACTAATCTTTCTCTTTTAGCAAAACCACATATAAAATGAATGAATATAAAATCTTAATATAATTCCTTAGATTTGAATAGCATCTTTCTTCCAAGAGCTTAAAGCAATTTGCTTTTATGTTCTTATTCAGTCCAGAAACCCTTCTGTGACGAAGATGTGCATTACATGATAGACAAATGTGTATTTTCACCCTCATTCTATGAATAGGAGAATTAATACTTGATAGATAGGGCTGATTGGCTCAAGATTACAAAGTTAAATCCAGATCTCCTGACTTCCTGGCCAAATCTCTTTCCGGAGATTTTATTTACACTTTAAGCAATGAAGAAATCCCCTTTTCTCCCACTTGATTTCAGTGAATGACCCTGACTCCTTCTCAGGTCAGCAGGTGCCTTCCAAAAACAAGACTCTTTCTCACCTTCATATTTCCATCCATGTGGGATGCTCTTCATTCCTTTGGTATATTCAAATCCTCTAAAATCCCACCTCATCCAAAAATTATCCTCTAAAGAGGCTCAACTTTTGTTGGCTCAATCAACAAAATGACTATATTTAACCAGTATGTTTAGCCAATCATAACTATGACTACTGGTGCAGTAACAATATCAGCACATTTCAGAAGAAAATACCCCATTAGTTTGTCCTCTTTGAAGACAAAGACAACACCTTAATCACTTTTGTATATTTAGTCCCTACACAGGGCCAGAAATACAATAGACAGTAAGAGGTAATCCTTGCTAAGAGAAGGATGTTGTATATAGCCATGTTGATACATTGTCCTTTCTCAATATCCATGGAAGAGTTAACATAAACCAACAATTATTATATACTTATGTTATATGTTTAAATAATAGAGCACAATATTCATTTAGTTGATGGTAAATAAAGCTGGCAACTACCTCGCAACCACTGCTGGCCCCCTATCCATCCTGCAATGTCTTTGATGTCTGTCAACTAGATTATGATGTTTAGAGATGTTGAGGAGTCTATAGTTGTGCCATCATCCCATCACACACACCATTCCTCATCACTACATTCCCTGTGGTTATTCCCCTTTGCACTCTTTTGATTATCCTCCACCAGGTGCTCATACATTACCAAGTCCTCACCAGATTTGCAGCAGGTGGTGGTAGATTGAAAGATAGCAATTGAAGAATCTGCTTCCTCTTTCTGGTCATGATCATTTTTTCCTCCTTTTTCAGATATCCCCCATTCTTTTCTGAACTATCAGTTTCCTAGGTAGCTATGTGTTTTCTGTTTTACTGGACAATTTGATCTGTGACTCTCTATGTACCTAACAATGAATCAGACACATAGTGGATGCTTGGTAAATACCAATTAATTCATCAGCCCCCTGGAAAGGGAGTTCAACAGAGGCACTTTTGAAATACCAGAAGGAAGAGCCAAGGGGACTGATGTTAAGAATTACTGTTCATCTCCCAAATCGGTGATAGAATTATTACTTCCAATAGTCCTCTTAACCAATGTAAACCCAATCCAGAAAGCTCTATTTCTATTTAGTTCAATTGCTATCTATCCTACTTTTCTCTTAGTTGCATAAGAAATGCTTTTTAGTAGGAATTGTAGAACCATAAACTTCCTACTTTCCCAGCTTCTTGACTAACTGGCAGAGGAAAACAGAAATTGTATTGCCATTAAAACTGAAGCTATGTAAAAGATATTGAGATCATCAAAAGCACTGGGATTCATTTATCTATGAATAATTAAGTCAAGTTTAAAAAGTACATTGTAAAAGATGGCAGATCCCCAATAGCACAGAGACTCTAGCACTTGCATTTTTAAAATTAAGTTTCATCAGCTATAATATAGAAGGCAAAGCTTTCAAATGGAGAGCTCATTGATTCTCTTTTCCTTTTCCCTGTTCATTAAAAAAATAGGTGTGGTACTCTCTTATCCATTTTTATTAACATTCTTTAACATTCACTGAGCAACTCGTATACAGGCTAAGCCTTGTAAGGGAGATAAGCATTGGTTTTGCATTTTACCTGGTCTTGCAAAGGCACCTTCTGAAACATAATTTGCTACTGTCATCCACAAATGGATCCTGATTGTACCCTTTGTTTCACCTTAAGCCAAAAGCTGTACCCTTTGTTTCACCTTAAGCCAAAAGCAGCTCAAGTTAAATGCCAAGCTTCCCTGAGTTACAAATTTAGAATCTCACCAAGGTGCAGGCTGGCGTGGTGTATTAGCCCACTGCATGGGTTGATTAGCAATGCTCTCTGGGAGGGGTATATTGACTCCTGTGTGTGTTTATCATTTATCATACTTATGTTCATTTTATTCTTATCCCAATAATGACAGCTTTCAGGTAACATGAAAGGAGAAAACAAGATTAATACCTCCTTAGTACACCTTTCACACCATGCATGAACACATGGGCTTCTGAATCAAACATGAGTCTTCTCTGAATTTGGATTTTAATTTCATTATTAATATAACTCTCATTCAGAAATGATCTGAAGATAACCATTTGTCATGACTTCAGAAATGGTCAAGCATAAAAGTAGCAGTGGGATAAGGAGGGGATGGACACAGAGGTTTATGATTCGTCTTGTTGGTGAGAGGAAAAGCAACAACAGAAAGTTAGGCCTGCCCCTGGTCCAAAACATCACTCATTTGCAAACTTAATCACTAGAAAATGTATTGGAGGTATGTATTCTTCTTTGGGGTCAAGTAATTTTGAAAATATGTTTTGGTGTGGAGAGCCAAGACTCTTAACAAGTTTGAATGAAATCCAACAAGAGCAAATTTTTTTATATGCTGTTCTAATGGTTCAGAAATGACAGGGTAAATGGCAACTGGTAATGCACCTTCCCATCTCAGGAAATCTAAAATTAGAAATCTTCCCTACAGTTCTTCCTCGGGAGCTGCAAAGACACTTTTGCATATGTCCTGTCACTTTAGTGACGTTTTGCCTTCTTGCTATTGGGCATGCAATGGTTAAATAGGAAAAAATTTTTGAGCAGCTGCCACAAGTAGGGCAGGAAGAATGAGAGGAAGTTTACTGGTGTTACTCAAGGAATGTCATGGTGTTTATAGTTCCAGTCCATGAAGGATGCCTTTCCAACTGGAACTTACTCAGGAGGCGTCCTTTCTGCGGAAGATTACAGAAAAAAATCTCCTAACTCTGTCCCAGGAATGTACAGAAGGCTCAGGTTAGACACAGAGCTGCTGAGGAAGAAAATTCCCTATAAAAATAAGATGACAGGCATTGCTACTTAAAATTAACTGGAGGCCATGCATTCTTAGTGATTTGCAAAACTGCAACACAGACCAAGAACCAAGGACATGACCAATGAAAATACAGGTAAATAGTGAAGAATGGTGTGGAAGGCATGTCAGCAATGGCAGAAAACTTAAGCACTAACTAGAAATCCACACAAGAGCCCTCTCAAATTCTAGAGAACACGAAAAATGGGTATTAGAAGCCCAATGTATTATTTTTATAATTGTGTATATTTATGCTTAATTCACTGTACCAGGAATATAATTCTCCTTCCAGGGTGGGTGGTCAGACATGCCAGCACTTGCTCTGGATGTGTTCCCAATGTTACCCATGCAGAGCAGGGTTTCTTAACCTCAGCAGGATTGAATTTGGACCAGGCAACTCTTTTTTGTGAGTTGGATGCTCTGTACATTGTAGGACATTTAGCAGCATCCTAAGCCTCTACCCTCTTCATGCCAGCACGAACCCCATGGGGGTGACAACAAAAACATCTCCAGGCATTGCCAAATGTCCTGGGGAGGGAGGGAGAGAGAGATGGAGGGAGGGAAGGAGGGATGCAGAGGCAGAGTTGCTCACTTCGGGAACCACTGACTTAGGGATATATAAGTCAGATATTAAAGTCAAGATTCTGGCTGACAGATTTGAAAATTGTCTCATAGAATTATGGGTGGAGTCTTGGCAAGGTTTATTTCTGACTAAATATGCTCCATGTAAAAAAGGCAGAGATTGATTTCAGCTGGAAGAAGTATTTATACTAAGGAAGTCCTTTTTTGCCTCCATGGAAAGATTAACCTACAAAATGCAAGGAGCTAAGGAACTGACTCAAGGATTTCCAGATGTCTTCGGAGCTTGGCTCAAAGTAAACATTCCATCACTTCTTTTAAGAAGGGATGAGTTTTTTAGCTTGTTTTTGTTTTTTTTTGTTTGTTTGTTTGTTTTTGTTTGTTTTTTGGGGTTTTTTTGCCTTTCCATTTGCTGCCAGTTCAGTACAAAGCCAACTGAAATGAACCATTTTCAACTGCTCACCTACTTAAAGAACACTTTAAAAACCCATTCATCCTCTAAATATCTCCATTTGGATATTTTTAGTCATCCATGGCCAAGCAAGATTTCATTATTCCTTGATACAGATGAAAACAAATACTGAAGAAAAAAAAAAAAACCTCTCAAGACATTAGCCATTAAGAAAAAGTTTATTAAATTAGCAGCTGACACATCAGCACTCTGGTCAGTGGAAATGTCATGTGGTACCATCTCAAACTTCTAACACTCACTCTTTTCAGCTCAACTGAGTAACCTAGGTGTGCAAGTATGTACCCAAACTATTAAAAACTCGTTGATTCCTGAAAATTGACAAGATCTGGTTCCAAACAGGTGGTTGCATTATTAGTGGTTCTTATAGCTTGGGAAGTACTGCTAATTCATAAAGGTTCATTTTGACCATCAATCTTTTTTTTTTCTGGTTGTGAAAGAGATAAGAAAAAAGCTGTTTGATAATCAACTCTTACAGGCTGGGTGAGAAGTTGGCAGAGAACATAGATTTTATATACTTCTTATTCTTTAAGGGATTATACCAGTTTTATAGAAGAATGTGCATAATTTATGTAATTTCAGAAGAAAGTCATTTATATTCACTTAGGGAGAGGTAAGGAAGGGATGAGCAGAGGTGATGGCAAATAATGGGGTTGGGGAATATCAGGAATTTGACAGAATTGGAGCATTAAAGAGAGGTGTGTGTGTGTGTGTGTGTGTGTGTGTGTGTGTGTGTGTGTGCATGCATGCGCATTTGAGCTCTGTACTTGGTAAGTATTCTGTTCATTGCATCTATGAGACAGATCAAGGATGAATTTGTCTCTGTAATATTTTTTCAACAACACGGGTGAGTTGTCAGGAAGATACAAATTTGTAGGCCTACATTCTGGTCTACCCATTAATCACTCAGAATAGGATTATTCTGCTCCCATCAATAGTAAATTTAGTATAAAATTAGATAGTGTTAGATTGTCTTCTGGACCTGTAAGCTGAACTTTTGTAGTAAATACATTTTTATCTTGACTTTGAACTGCAAGCCCAAAGTAAAGGGCTGGGCTCTTCTTTATTTTGTTTTTAGGGTTTGGTTTTGCAGTGTGTGTTTTAGTTTTTGTTTTTGTTTTCTGTAGAGGCTAAATTTCCCATTATTTTCCTCTTTCTTAAAAATCACAGCATTAAAAAAAATGAGTGCTAGGTGCATAAGATTATTTCATATACAGAAATACCATAGATTATTAAGTATCATTTACTAAAATTATTTTAACAAAACTGGTTAGCTTATTGATTGATAAAATATTAATAATATAAATGGGTGGGGGTAACTCAATTCTAATATCCAAGAGGGTAAGATTACCAACTGAGAAAATAATTATTCCCCTAAAAAATGGTTTGTGTTCATGTTGCATATTTCTGCTGTTCTCCGTTGTCCTCAATATCGGTCACTGCCAGAGGCAAGTGTTAGACAAGACAGACAAATGGTCTGATCTAGAATGGCAAATTCTATGTTTCCTTAATACAGTCTCCTGGAATGACAGCAGTTATGTATTTTTAAGTCGGCTCTTCCATTATGGCGATAAATGGTTATTTAAATACAGTCAGGTTCAAATTACACTAGTGGAAAATGCAGCAGGGAAAAGTATCAAAGACAAAGAACTTTTAAATAAATCTCATCTCTCCTCCCGCCATATGAAGTAATTTCTACGCCAGATGGCAGATGTTTATGCCGGTACTTAAAAGAAGTAAAAATTAAATGGATCTCAAAACTTAATTGTTTTTAGTTGAAAAATGCTCTCAGAAAAAGGAAGGTTAGTAGCGATTTTATTTAGAATGATCTCAACAAAATCAGCATTTTAATATATAACATTAATTTGGAAAAAAACAGTTAACTCTTAAGTCATTCATTCCTTTTGGAGTCCATTACTGAATTCTGATGTTCTTTTTCAAACAATTTTAAAAATGGAACAAACCTTTTTTTTTTCTAGATGGGATGGCCAAAAAATCTTCAAAAGATTCTATTTTAATGTATAATGATTCAATCAGCTATTTAAAATTGAGCAATAGATGAAGTATTTAGACACTGTTGATCATTATCTACATCAGTCTAAGTCAGAAAAGCTACCTATTCAAGACTTTTCTTTATGTGGAGGATCAACACAACACAGAAAACAGAGTTTTCCTGAAACAAATGCTTCGTGAGCAACTCCAACAGGGGTTAGAGACCCAGACAGAACTGATCACCTTACCGAAGAGAAGGCTCTCCTTCCTGTGAAAGCTTAGTATGGTGGAGAAAATGTTATTGACATAACATCTAAATATATTGCTCAAAAATCACACTTGATCTGGTTGTTATATGGAGACTTTTCCTTTCTGTAAATACATTAGCACTGATCAGAAATAAATCCTGCTTTCTTGATCTAAAATGCAGGGTAAAGTTTTTAGCAGATATTTTTGGAAATCCCAACTGAAAGACAGTTATAAGCCCAATAACTCTAGCCATCCTTTGAATCTTTTGGGTTTAGAAAATTCCTCCAAACACTTCCTTTTATACTATAAACAATATAGAAAAATTGTCAATTATGGGAAAATAATATTTAGATAATCAATTATAGTGAAGCTCTAATTATTAGTCATTGGAAGTAGAAAATCTGTATTCTTTAACTTCTTATTATTCTTGAACTTCTGTATTCTGATAAATCAATTAAACAAACCTCAACTGAACCCTGATGGTGGGTTCCTTGTTTTACTATGTGTAGAAATGATTTCTGTGTAAGCAAAAATATGAAACAATCTCTATCCTCAATTTGCTTATAATTTTTTGTGTGTGAAGACTTAGAGGTTTTTAGGAAAAAATAATTTAAGTATCCAAGGTTAAATTTCAGCTTCATTTTTAGTTTTTTGCAAAGCCTAAAATGCAATCCTGTTGACTTGATTTGAGGCCAAGTTATAGATTGCATAACCAATAAAGGGCAGCTCACTCTGATCATCTGTGAGACACCTACTTCTTCCGAGTGCACAGCGCCTCTCTACAAAGAAGATTCCAGCCTTGACAAGTTTTGCCCATAGTTTACTCAAGAGGAGGCATCCTTAAAAGAACATTCTCCACTCTTCAACAGACCACACATAATTTCACTAGGCAGGCCTGGCTGCTTTCTTAGATTATCACAGTCCTACTGGAGGACAATGAGTGGGTCCATGGCATTCTAAAATGACATCTATGGAAAAGAGCCTTTTGCATCTTTGTAAGTGAGAGTGCTAGTGAGGCTGCAGTAACAAAGAAACCCTCAAATAAAATAGGACTCTAGCTTCCTCAAATTTACCCATACAGAGACAGGTGAGAGGTTCAGAGCACATAAATAGCTTTCTCCATCTAGATTCCTTCTGCTCTGTGTTTTCCACAATCTCCTAAGGGTTGCTCATCTCCCATGGGTGAAGCTAGCTCACCACCACCTCTGAGAAGGTGGGAGAAGTGGAAGGCAAGCAGTTTCATTTTTAAAGAAATGACCTATACATCAAATATATTACCTAGCTGCTAGTGAGGCTGAGAAATAAGTCCCTAGCTAGACAACCATATGCCCTGCTAAAACTGGAGGGGGAAGGTAGAATTTTGTGCTTATAAGAAAGAAAGGGTGAATAGACACTGGCGGGGTGGGGGTAGATGTGGGGGAGTGGGGGCTAATTAGCAGTCTTTATCTTAAGTATTTAATAGTTTATAAAATACTTTTGATTAATCTATTTTCCAATGAATATTTCTTGAGTGCGTACTCTGTATATAGCACTGTACTAGGCCCCCACAAAGAATTTTAACTACACACAGATTTTTACCCTAAAGAAATTTTTGATATTTTTAGGGATATAAGCTTCATGCCACCAAAAATAATATTAAGGATAATGGCGCTAATAATGTAATATCATATCCATGGTGCAGAAAATGTGTGATGTTAGTATTCAGTGTTCCTTTCCTGAAAGAAAGAGGAGGCAGCAGCCAGCTCATGAATGCCCATCATCTTTTGTACTTTTTACCCAATAATAACAAAGACTCAGTACAAATAAAGTCACTGCAGTCTTCAAACTATAAAATCATCTTTAAAAAATGATATATACATATATTTGAAGCTGTGTATCTACATTTGTATATATCTGTAGAGAAACTGACCAAGAGCATGCTTATTTTTTATTAATTTTGGCCTTAATAGTCCACTTATATGCACCTTTTAGTTAAAGAGCATCCCTTCTTATTGTTAGTGAGGTTGAATCAATCAACTGCCTTCTCTAATGATGGAAGCAGATGGAAATAGAATGAGCTTCTGAATCTTCCTCAAGGGCATTGTAGAGAATGCTGCACCCTTAACTGAAAATTGCTCAATTTCGCAATAGAGTTGGCCAATGTAGACATAGTCTTATATTTTCACTAATTTTGAATTAATACTCTAGAAACCAGCAGCTGACAATGAGCCTGAACAGTTGGTTTAACACCTGAGGCCTCTTTTAAAAGACCATTCTCATCACAGTCAAACAACAGGAGGATATATTAGAAGGGAAAATGAGTGCATTTTCTCTAAGACCACTTAAGTAGGAGTTTCTCTTGAACTAATTAAGATTCAATTCTATTTCAGAAACTAATGTCTGAAGCAGACATTCTGCTTGGGAATTATTAATAAACGAAAGCAGAAGGTTCCAGAGCACACAAAATGGTACTTTTTTGCCTGGTGGATGCTCAATAAAAGGGCTTGTTGAAAACAATTAAGTAGAGAATAATATTTTAAACATAATAGCAAATGTTCAAGATGAGTGATTATGGTGTAGAAAGTTATTAACAAGATCTAAGAACTTGTTTTTTTAAGTGGAATAAGGGGCACTCTTGACTCTTAAAAACATCCCTGATCCCCTCAACGTTAAGATTTCAGCTCTCAGAAATCTTAGGTATCTGATGGAAACGAAAGACTGCAATCTGTTTTTATTTTTTCAGAATACATTGGGTATAATACAAATTACAGTTCCATTTTTGAGAGGAAAAATACTTAAATATACATATTAAACTTACATTTTAGATGTGATGGTTCACGCAAACCAATTCAAAAAGATGAGCTGGTTTAAACCAGGAAAATGCTAATGTAGCGTGGAGGAAGATATTTTTGCCTGGCAACTTCAATAAGCACTCAAAAGTTGTCTGAGTTGTATTCTGCATTTCCGTATAAAAAATTGCTACACATGTAAATAGTCAGCCAGAAAGCACTGTCTTGCCTTTCACATAAAGCAACTTTCACAGAGTCTTGAAGGTGGATATTACGTTTGCCTTCTAGTGATAATCACACTGTGTGAGGTTAGTGACTGCCAAAAGCCCTCAGATATGTATTTTATATCATATGACAACCCCAATTTTTTTTTCAAATAAGAGAAACCTCTCTGTGGTGTTTCCTGTCATTTTATTTTAGTAGCAGAAATAGGCGTTCACCAAGCCATCTGCCACCCACTGTGAAGTCTCAGGGTCAGACTGCCTTTTATAAATTGTACAGAACTGGGATTATGGAGGGGTTGGGATGGGGCGAAATGACAGTGCTACAAAATTGTGAGAAATGTGAAATCTTCAGGGAAAAAAAAAAGGAGGAAACATCAAAATGCTCAACATTCAAGATTTCAAGGTGGGCAGGTTTTTAGCACCGGACACAAAAGAGAAGGTACATTAAGAGAAAGAAAAATGGAGAGTTAATTATTGAACTCCTCCTTTGTCACCATTTTCTATCTGGAGGAAACATGTATCTAAGTGGGTGGGATTCTTGCAATTTTCTGCTGAAGTTATATCATGCTGATATAAACAACATCCTCAGCTTTAACTGTTCTAGAAGACCCATTCTTCTTCTGTTCAAGTGGCTTACATCTAAGGACCTTAAAATAGCAATCTCTTCTTCAGTGTAGTATCAAAAAAAAAAAAACCCATCTTAAATCAAGGTTTATGAATTTAAGCCTCAATGACAAAACTCAGCTGTATTAAAGTTTCATTAATGGCATTCTCAAAAGTTTCTTGTCGAAGTCCAATTACAAGTCATTATACTGAGTATGTAGTACTGGATGTTAATTACATCTCACTAAAACTGAAAAAAATTAAAAGTTTAATTATGTACCATAGAATCCTTCATTTTTCATCAGAATCATTGTGCTTAACACAGACAGCTATTTTAAAATGTCAGGGTTCTGTGAAAGAGAGAGTGGGGTAAACAGTGTGACCATACTTCTTCCGGGGAACAAAATTACTCTGTGCTCCCCAACTGCCTTTAAGGCTCAATATGGCCATGTGACTACCGGCCAATATATGAGAGCAGAAATAAGAAATGGTACATGCCTTTCAATAAATGTAATGACTGTAGTAATCAGTTTATTATGTAGATTAAACATTCTTGAATGTAGAAGCAACTGAGTCTTTAAATATATGCAAATATTTCCATCAAATGAATTTTCACTCATACACAAAGAGACCTAACTAGATAAAAAACTAAAGAAACTAAGAGCTATTAGCTATGTATTAACTGAGAAACCACCTACAAACCACAGGATATCAAAGAGAAAGAGAAGCTGAAAGGACTAAGGTTGAAAGGGTGGGAAGATGTAAAATTGTTGGGAACAAAGCCCATCACACTTTCTGTATTAATAGCTCCAATTCAAATAAATGTTAACCAGTTATATTTAGTTTTTTTTTTTTTTTGTCTTTTATTTTAGGGCCACATCTGTGGCATATAGAGGTTCCCAGCTAGGGTTCCAATTAGAGTTGTAGCAGCCGGCCTACACCACAGCCACGGCCATGCCATATCCAGAGCTGCATCTGTGACCTGCACCACAGCTCATGGCAACTCCAGATCCTCATCTCACTGATTGAAGCCTGCATTCTCATGGATGCTAGTCAGATTCGTTTCTGCTGAGCCACAATGGGAACTCCCATATTTAGATCTTAAAATACAAGATGTGGATAGAGTTGAATCTGGCTAATATGCTTTCCCATAAATTCCATTTCCTTCATAATTAAATGAATAGAGAAATAGTTTCATGTCTTCACTTTGCTTTTCATAACTTTCGGGTTCAAAAGATTCCACCTTAAAACAATCTCCTACTGAAGAGGGAACCCTCCTACACTTTTGGTGGGAATGTAAATTGGCACAATCACTATGGAAAACAGTATGGAGGTTCCTTTAAAAACTATAAATAGAATTGTCATATGATCCAGCAATCCCCCTCACGGGCATATATCTGGAAAACTTGAATTTGAAAAGATATGTGCACCCCAGTATTCATTGCAGAACTATTTACAACAGCCAAGATATAGAAGCAACCTAAATGTCCATTGACAGAGGAATGGATAAAATTGTGATACACACACACACACACACTCACACAAAATGGAATATTACTCAGCTATAAAAATGAAATAATGTCATTTACAGCAATATGGATAGACCTAGAGATTATCATACTAAGTGAGGTTACACAGAGAAAGATATATGATATCACTTACATGTTAAATCTAAAATATGATACAAATGAACTTATATACAAAACAGAAACAGACTCACAGACATAGAAAACAAATTTATGGTTACCAAAGGGGAGAGGGGAAGGGATAAATTAGGACATTGGGATTAGCAGATACAAACTACTATGTATAAAACAGAAAAACAAAATGGTCCTTCTATATAACACAGGGAACAATATTTAAAATCCTGTAATAAACCATAATGGAAAATAATATGAAAAATAATTATGCCCATATGTATAACTGAACCACTTTACTGTATGCTAGGAAGGAATACAACATTGTAAACACAACCCTACCTCAAATTTTTAAAAAGTAACACAAAATCTCCTACTGGTCAGTGAAGATTTTCTTCCTTGTCCAAGTACACATGATGCCGCCATGTTTCACTTCGCCATTATCGAAAAGCTAATTAGGAAAGCTCTAAGATATCTGGAGCACAGATTGGTCACATACACAAACTTTTCTGCTAAGAGGCAATGTTGGTGCAAGAATGTAGTATTTCTAGTTTGTTGTTCCAAGTCTGTACAACACACAGTCCTGCTGTATTGGGGAAATACGTGCATGGGCTCTTAGAAAGCAGTCAGATGGAAAGCAAAAGGACTTTCTCCTTGAAAATCCCCTTATCTTCATTTGTAAGGTTATACAATAATTTCTTCAATTATATCACATATATCACAGAGGACCGCACAGCTCTGGGGCATGGAGAGGCCCAAGACCTCTCCATGCCTCTTTGGTGTCAGAGTTGTCACATAAACCCTCGTAAAAATCAGAAACATTGAACAGTCACTTGAGCAGAAAACACATACCTATTAGGTTCAGGTGCTAAAATGTGAAGGTTACTTGTCACAGTAAGACTGATGAGTACTTTTGTGCAGGAATCCAGGGAATATCACCTGGTTCTTGAAGGGCTGCTTTCCCTTACTCTACAATGGAATTCCAAAAAATGATAACTTGTTAACTGAGCATTACCTTTGCCCTTTAACAAAATACACACAGACCTTGCTTAATTATTTCATAGGCTCTTGGATTTACATTTTTAATCATATCAGCATCTGAAATCATATCACTGTGAGCGTGAAAGAACACACTGTTCACCAGAAAAACTACCCATTTTTTTCCAAAGAAAGAAAAACAACAGAACAACTTTTTTCTGGTTGCTACTAACTAGAGAAAACAAGGAAGATAAAATCACAGAAGCTTCTGCCATATCATTAGCCATACTAAAGTAGGGGGGAAAATTGTAATAGGAGAAATGTTACTTCATGTTTCCATTGCATTAAATGTTTCATGATAACTACAATTAAGCATTCGCAATGTGCCAGATAGTATAATTGCTTTTACATATTTTACATAAATCTCATGACCTATTTTTATACCCACTTTACAGATGAAGCTTATAACAGTTAAGTAACTTTGCTCACAACTACATTGTAAGTGACGAAACTGGCATTGAAATCAGGCCAATTCATCAAAACAACTTATTATCCAATTAGCTTCAGTTATCCCCAAAGCAACCCCATTTTATTTTGCTTTTTTTCCTCTATTACTTTACCACTTCTATCTTGTTTCACAATTAATTCTTCAATATCCACTTCACCTATTTATCCTACATTATTTTCCTCTGAAAATTCTCCTAAATCTCTTTCACTGTGCAAGTAGGTCAATTACCAACACACACGATTTAAGAGACACCCAGAAATCTTCTTGCTTTATACTATCTCCATTAACAGCCTGGCATAGAGCCTAAAAATTACCTTTTAAGAATGGCTTATTAAAGTTAAGGGACTATGTAAATAATACTGCAATGAACATTAGGGTTCATGTATCTTTTACAATAGCCGAGATATGGAAGTATACAATGGACAATTACTCAGCCGTAAAAAAGAATAAAATTACACATTTCCCCTGAGAACATAGACTGCCACCATATCCTGCCCAGTATCTGTCACACACAGTGGGGTGTCCCTCTAGGACTTCGCTTCTGACATGGCAGCCTGAATGCAATAGTCACTCTTTGGTGAGGAACTCCTTTCAGTTTTGAGGGGACTGGGACAAGATAGTTGAGTAGAAGGACTTAAGCTCACCTTTTCTCATGAAAACACCAAAATCACCACAAACTGCTGAACAGTCATCAACAAAGTAAACTGGAAACTACCAAAGTAGATATCCTTCACTTGAAGGCAAAGAAGCAGCCACATTGAGATGGTAGAAGGAGCGCTTTCATGATATAAGCAATCCCATAACCACCTGGTGGGCAACTCACAGGCTGGAAAATAACTACACTGCAAAAGCTCTCCCACAGGTGTGAGAGTTCCAAACCCCATATCACGTTCCCCGGCCTGGAGGTCTGGTGTTGGGAGGAGGAGCCCCTGTAGCATTTGGCATTGAAGGCCAGCGGGGCTTATGCACAGGAGCTCCACAGGACTGGAGGAAACAGAGACTCCACTCTTGGAGGGTGCACACAGGCTTTCATGCGCACTGGGTCCCAGGGCAAATCAAGTACTCCATAAAAATCTGGGTCAGACTTACCTGCGAGTCTTGGAGGGTCTCCTGGGAAAGCAGAGGGTGGCTGTGGCCCGCTTTGGGGACAGGACATTGGAGGCGGAGGTTTCAGAAATAATCACCAGCGTGAGCTCTTCAGGAAGCTGAGGTTTGGAAAAAATCTGGCCCCAGCCATCAGGGCTGAGAAGCCCCAGGCCTAACAACAAACAGGGTGGGCGCAAAGCCCCACCCATCAGCAAATAGGCTGTCTTAAGTTGGCCTAGGGACACAGCTGCCTCTAATTAGACCCAGGGCCCGAGCCACACCAACCAGAAAAAAGACTCAGCCCACCTACCAGTGGGCAGGCACCAATCAGGAAGTCAGCTGCAAGCCCCTGTGTTAATTTCACCTACCAGGGGGTGGACACCAGAAACAAGAGAGGCTACAGCCTTATAGCCTGCAAAAAAGAGATGACACAAAAAGCTATACAAAGTGAAACAGAAAAATATGAGCCAGATGAAGAAACAGGACAAAACCCCAGAAGAACAGTTAAGTGAGCTGGAAATTAGCAACCTCCATGAAAAAGACTAGAATGATAATAGTAAAGATGATCTAAGATCTTCGAAAAAAACTGGAAGCAAAGATCAATAAAACAAGAAAGGTTGAACAAAGAAATAGAAGATAGAAAGATTAAACAAGCAGAGATGCAAAAATATAATAACCAAAATTTTAAAAAAACAATGAAATAATGCCATTTGCAGCAACACAGATGGACCTAGAGATTATCACACTAAATGAAGTAAGCCAGTGAAAGACAAATAAGATATCACTTATGTAGAATCTGAAAAAAAAGATGCAAATAAACTTATATACAAAGCAGAAATAGACTTGCAGACATAAAAAACAAATTTACAGTTACCAAAGGGGAAAGGGGGAAAAGGGATAAATTGGAAGTTTGGATTTACAGATGCACACAACTATATATAAAATATATAATCAACAAATACCTACTGTATAGCACAGAGAACTATATATTTTGTAATAACCTATAAGGGAATAGTCTCTGAAAAAAATAAACACATATGTATGTATATCTGAATCACTGCTGTACAACTGAAACTAAACTAAAACATTGTCAATGAACTATACTTCAATTAAATGAAGCCAGCAGAGGGGCATTAAAATGGAAAAAAAAAAAAAAGGTTAAAGGACTGTATCACCAGACATTATTAAAACACAGATGCCCTTGTGAGTTTTCATTCATTAAATCATTCACTCAACAAAAACTTGTTTTAAAAAAAAAGCATGGCAATTTAATCTGAATGCAGAGATGAGATTATTTCCCAATGATGGAGCACAGAAAATGGTGATTAGAAGTGATTAAGCTGAAGGTGATTAACAAGAAAAACCAGAACACCCAGAACATGAGGTGTTGCTCCCAAAAAGCTGACCTGAATTAGATACCATCATGGGAAGCATTAAGCAGTCTCAAGCAGCACAGGATGGTCACACGGAGGAACACAGTGCGTGGGCAGAACAGAGACCACTCGGAGTTGGGACAGAGATCGTAAAAAAAGGTTGGGGTAGTGAGGGAATGTTTAGCAACTTTACTTTTGCTCTAGACCCATCTGTGCTGTGAATAGCCCCCTGAACCTTGCCCTCCATGAAATCCAATCCTCCAACCAGCCACAGGGCTCCTAGAATTCACTTGATTTCTGATTTCTTCAGCAGGAAGATGCCACACCAGGCTTTTCACTCACCATTTCATTGGATGATAAGTGTAGCTCAAATGGATATTTCATTTTTCATCCACATCATTGTAAGGGGACACTGTAAGACACTGAGGCTACACCAGGCAACCCACATGTATGTCATTCTGCTAACGACTAATCTTAATTGAGAGCTCTTTCTGTACCAGGCACTATACTAAATTCCTTGCGTGGACTTTCTCATTTCATCCCCTTGACTATGAAATGTCTTCCATTGTTTTCCTATACTGTTGAGGAAACTGAGGTCTAGAGAGATTTGGTAATGTCTCCAATCCACTTAGCCTTTCATTTCTATAACACAAGTGGTTACAAAAGGTAACATTCAGATTCATAAAATATACCTCTTCCGTAGCCCCATGTGAATTAGTATTCTTTTTTTTTTTTTTTTTTTTATTAGTGGTTGCACTCACGATATTATGGAAGTTCTTGGGCCAGGGACTGAATCCATCAGATCTTTTAACCCACAGCACCGGGCTGGGAATCAAATCTGCCCTTCTCAGTGACCCAATCATTGCAGTTGGATTCTTAATCCACTGAGCTGTGGCAGGAACTTCTGAATCACTATTCCTGTTTTAAATTGTTTAAGCAAAGCCCCCTTGCAGAATTTCCCCATAAGGAAAGACACCACCCAAGGCTATATTCAAAGTAAAATTTCCTGCTGGGTTTTATGTGCACCAACAAGATTCCAAGGGCAAATGATGTCATTGAGAAGCTGAGTTCCAGAATTCTTTGAGATATTCTAACAAAACCCTGCACCCCATTCTAAATCAGGTAAGATTCTCTACTCTGTGGCTCTACTCGGACATTCTCTTCTCACTTCATCACGATTCTTGAGCCTCACCGAATTAAAAGTTACTCAATAAGAAAGATCCAACAAATAAAACTTTTCTCTGTGTTCAATGGTTAAATGAAACTTAAATAACAAAAACTGCATGGAAAGATTTTGAATCCCATTTTCTTCCTCCTCCACCATATTTTGCAAAGTTAGAGGGCCCCATTTCAATAAGTAATCCAAACACCCCAAGACTCATGGGATTAGCAGGAAGTTTCTTAGATGATATTATTATCCCCACATTTCTTGAGATTTATCCGGGAGGTTGGGAATTCTCAAGACTTTGCTATAGGAACTGATTCCTTTCAGAGAAATTATCATGAAGTTTTAATAGACACTCATAGTTTTCAGCTTTTTATAATTTGATAATAATGCATAGGCCAGAGTAGTTACCAAAATTCAGTAGTGCTGTGGGTATAAAATACTGTCCCAAATGGCTTGTGACCATTTAGATTTCTGTTAGAATTCCCAGTTTTCTCTCTCTGGCTCAGCAGGGTAGGTCATATAGCTTCCTTTAACAAGCCAGTACTTACCACTGAACATGGAGACTTCAAGATGTACTTAACCTTGATGGAAGGAAACCCGTATGTAATAAAGAGGAATAAAAATTCCAAATTACAGCAAAGCACTGCAGCAGGCAAGCTGCAATTCCAGTCATATGAAACCTCTGTTTACAGTAAAATGATAATATGAATCACAATGACTCTCGTAGAAGGACTCAACTGCCTACCTAGTCATATTCCATATATTTATAATATATAATTTCATTTTCATGCCAGCTTGTTACACATATTAAAGCCATACTTTTCCTTGTACAGCCAAGATTCATTGATAAAACAATGAAGTGAACTAACACCCTTCCTAAATAAAGTTTCACCAATAGCACCGTATGTTAATGGACCTATTTCATTGTTAATGTGACTGACTGCTTATTGATTCTTGCAGGAATCCAGCAAGGGCTTCAGAGTACAATTTAGTTTGGAGAGCTCTGGGTCCAACATCTATGCTCAATTACAACTTTCAGAAGGGGAGATCAATAAAATTTAAATTGCTTATGGTAATCACAACTTCAAATCATTGCGATCAGCATAAGCAATCTGCTGACCCCAGCCAAGCTCCTAAATTGAAACTTGTAATGAGTGGTCATTTACTTTGGGTCCATTCATATTATTTTGGAGGCAGGTGATGAACAATTAAAGATCAGCCAGCACCTTCTCTGCACAACATTCCCATCTTTATTCCCAAAGTATTAATATGCAGTAACCCTCGGGTTCACGCTTTTGCACTCCTTTAATGGGTATTCTGTATGAATAAGCAATTATATTTTCTATTAAACAATTTCAGTGTAATTGAATTAGCAGTTATAATATTGCTAGGGCAAGCAAAAGCTTTCCTAGGGAAAAATTAAGTGATATTGGGTAGTGCAAATTAATTTATAGAACTGAAAAATGTAACCAATTAAATAGAATTGCCTTTGCTTCCCCCCTCCTCCAAAATACAATTAAGCAGCACATTGTTTCAAAGAATATGTTTCAGAGCAATTTGTTTTCAATCATAATAGCTGTTTTTCATTCATTATGAAAAGCTGTCTATTATAATGAAAATTTCATAGGCAGTTTTCCTTGACAAAGCAGGTTGCAAGTTTAAACAAAGATAGCCTGAAGATTACTTCCTTGATAAGGAGTCACCTTAGAATTACATTTTAATAAATCATTGAAAATAAATCTTCTGCATTACAGCATGAAGGTTTGGAGGAAGAAAAAGCAAATAGAGAGAAACTAATCAATGGAAATCTCCTGCTGCCAATATAATAATAGATGGACCAATGCTAATATATAAAGTGTATTACACTCACACACACAGCCAAAAAGAAAAATGTAAGATAAATATCACGGAAGTCAACTGTCACAAATGAGACTTGAGTAATAATCCCACCCTTACCATTCATCATTCCTACTGGGCCTCCTCCAAGCCCTTCGCTGAATTATAAACGAGGGTATTTAGGCCACATTTTTTGCAACCTAATAAGATGGCCATCTTTAGATTGCTACTAAGGTTTAAAGCATCCTACCAAGTTTTTCCAAAGTAAAAGGTAAATATATACATACACATGGAATGTATATATAATACATCTAATATATGATATGTATGTATATAGTTTGAAAGGAATTTAAAAAGATCATGGGAACAATTGTAAATATTTGATAAATGTACACTAATAAGAAATTTGTAGTAAAAATACTTAGTAATAGCACTGTCGTTTCCTTTATGAATGCCTGGATCTGAAAAAACCACGGCAGAAACCATGGGTCTCTCCACATGAATTCCATATAAAGAATGGTGTGGATTCTCTAAAATTGTTTGGATTCTTTGGGTAACACTTCAAAGGCTTTTAGGCAGGGAATGACAAGTCAGGTTTATGATTTGGGTACAGTGAGGACTGACTGGAAGGGGAAAGTGGACCAGGGGGAGGGAGGGTGGGTAGTGACTCCTGCATTAGTCCAGGTTAGGAAGTGGGCATTTGAATTAAGGAAGAGAAGGAAATGAAGTCATCAGTTTTCAGAAGCTGAATTGACAGAATTTCACATTTGATTGGCTCTGGAGAAGAAGAAGACTTGAGAATAGCTTGAAGGTTTCCATTGTGGAAAAATTGGAAGGCTGATATTGCTATTTATGAGCTAGAGAATGTAGACTAAAGAGTACATGGGGAGGTGATAAGTTCATGTGTTAATTTAGAGTATTTTCAAAATACTGAATTAGATGAACATCATTCCTAGACCCTTTGCCTTTACTGAGACAGCAGTGATTGAAATAGGCATTTATTGCAGAACTACCTACTTGATGTTCCTTAGGTAAGTTTCTTCTTTGAATAATCCCATCTACTTTTTTTTTTTTTTTGGATGCATCTATAACATGTAGAAGTTTCTAGGCTAGGGATCAAATCAGAGCTGCAGTGAGGCCTACACGACAGCCACATCAAGAGTGACACCAGATCTGAGCTGCATCTGCAACATACACCATACTTATGTCAACACTGGATCCTTAATCCACTGAGCAAGGCCAGGTACCAAACCTCGTGGACAGGTCCTTAACCCACTAGGCCACAACAGCAACTTCCCATCTACATTTTAATTGTGTGCCATTGTCTGAGAGGGTATGACTTCTATACTTGGGCATAATTTTTTTGCAGCCTACTAATATAGCTATCTTTGGATTGGCAGTAAGGCTTAAAAGTATACTATCGATTTTCTAAAAAAAAGATAGGAAATATATATTTTATTCAGCCTTTTAAATCTAATGATAAATATAGTGAATAATTGTTCAAGCCTGTAGCAAATTTCATCTACCATTCAGAAAATATATGACACATATTTATATTCATTTAAAAGAAGTTGATATCGAAATTCTCCAATTAGAAAAAATAGTAAAGCTAAGCGTTTCTAGGGCTGATAAAAATTTTAACAAAATTTAATTAGAAAGGTTTTAATTTTTTTTTGGTATAGAGACAGCCTGGAGCTGAGCACACTATCTGGTACATAGTAGAAACTCAATAAATATGAAACAAATGTGTTTATATTTGAAATGTAAAGTGAACAGCTGCCCATACATTTTAAGGTTTCCATATATTGAGGCAGTTATTTATGTGTTTTCGTATCAAAATGAAGATATTTTGGCATTTCATAATTTAACTATCCATACATACAAAGCACACACAGCCTTCAGAGTAATTCGCCCATCATCTACTATTTCAATAACTTCTGCTGAAATTTTTATAGTTATACAATAATAACAATATATGATTCATTTTCATGTTTAAAGTTTTGGGGAAAGCAATAGCTGCAAAATATGTAAACTTCATGGATAACAAAATTTTCTGTGGGTTTCATGACAATTATAAACTTAACTTTCTTATGGTATTTCTGGAATTTAAGATGTGATGAGACACAGCAATAGATGACAAAGTATTCATGCTCATGCATACACTAATTTTCACTTGATGAGGTTTCTTGATTCTGCTCTCTCCTTTCATTCTGCAGCATCATCTACACTATCCTCTGAAGATGCCCCTGTGCTATTCAGCATTTCCATGCGCCCAATCCTTAATAAAATACAACTTAAAATTTCAGTTCACTTTGTACAGCATTTATTAAATACCTGCCATGTGCTGCAATTGCCAAAAAAAAAAAAAAGCTAAATTAAATTCCTTCTCATATCACTTCTTCCTTAGTAATATCAGTAGCTATCATACATTCCAGCTATTCTGCTTCTGGGTATTTATCTGAAGAATACAAAACCCCCTTAATTTTAAAAGATTATATACACCCCTAGAGTCACTTCAGCTTTATTCACAATAGCCAAGACATAAAAACAACATAAGTGCCCACTGGTGGATAAATGGATAAAGACGATGTGGTATATGTATGCAATAGAATACTACTTGGCCATAAAAAAGATGAAATTTTGCCTTTAGTGACAACATGGATGGACCTAGAGGGTATTATGCTGAATGAAATTAATCAAAGACAAATGACATATGATATCACTAATGTGTGGAATATAAAATAATAATAATAATGATAGAAAAAGAACAAATCAAATGAAACAAAAACAAACACATAGATACAGAGAATAAAATAGTGGTTACCTGAGTAGAAGGGGGGATGGGAGAGGTCAAAATGGACCAACTGTATGGTGACCGATGGAAACAAAGCTTGATGATGAGCACACGGTAGTATATTTGGAAGTCAAATTATAATGTTATACACACGAAACTTATATAATACTATAAACCAATGTTACTTCAAAAAGTGAAAAAGAGTGATTGCTCTGCGTATTCCAGTGAGCCCTTTACTTCCATGGCTTCTAAACTTTGTTTTCTTAAAACTGTAATTCAAAAACATACATGCACCCCTATGATCATGGCAGCACTATTCATAATAGCCAAGACATGAGAACCACCTAAATGCCCATTGACAGATAAATGGATTAAGATGAGGTACATATACAATAGAATACTACTACACCATAAAAAAGAACAAAATAATGTCATTTGCAGCAACATGGGGTGTAAGGAGAGATTCTCATACTAAGTGAAGTAAGTCAGAAAGACAAATACCATATGATATCACCTATATGTGGAATCTAAAATGTGGCACAAATGAATCTATCTGTAAAAACAGAAACAGACTCACAGACATGGAGAATAGCCTTGTAGTTGCCAAGGGGGAGGGGGAGGAAGAGGGATGGGCTAGGAATTGCAGTTAGTAGATGCAAACTATTACATTTAGAATGGATAAGCTATGAGGTCCTACTATAAAATATAGGGAACCATATCCAATCTCCTGGGACAGACCATAATGGAAGATAATATAAGAAAGAGAATGTATACATATGTATAACTAGATCACTTTGCTGTACAGAGAAATTGGGACAATATTGTAATCAACTATACTTTAATAAAAAATTAAAAAATTAAAAATAAACTTCATTTTCCTCATTTTTAAAATGGAGATCAAAATAATATCCACATTATAAAGTTGTTGAGAGAAAAATGTGGTTATTATCTATAAATGATTCAAAACAGTCCCTGAAACATAGAATGTGTTCAATTAATGTTGTCTATTATTCTCCTTTGCATGGATCAATATTTCAAATCAGTACAATAGATGATTACAGAACTATGGATGTTTGATACACTTACATCTAATTATTGTGCTCAGAATTCTATGAAAAATGCCTTCCTATAGCCAACATCAAAGTTTTTATTCCACCATATTTATACATGGTTATTACTCACTTACTGCAGACCACACATTGGTGATACAAATATGAGTAAGATTTGTTTACAACATGGAATTTAACACAGTAAACTTTCTTCCTTCACATTCTTTATTTTATTTTTTTGGCCATGCCCAAAACATGCAGAAGTCCCCAGGCCAGTGATGGAACCCATGCCACCACAGTGACCCAAGCCACAACAGTGATAACATCAGACCCTTAACCCATTGAGCCACCAGGGAACTCCCTTCACCTTCTTCCTAATGTGATATATCTGACACCATCCTTTCCTCATTCTCAAATCTTCCCATTCATTCTTATTTATTTATTCATTTATTGACCATCTTGATATTAACTACACATCTCATCAATGAATCAACTTTGACATCTTGAATTTTTTCTTGACATACTCTTATCAAAGGAAGATTTTTACTCACATGGTGGTCATTTCTCTTTTCTGGTAAGAAAATTATATCTAAAATGATTTATCCCTGATCTCTTCTTCCTCTACATTTTTACAGGTTATTTTTGTGATACCAAAAACCAAACATGTGAGACAGCTTAGTCATAGCTGAGAAAAAAAGGACTTTAATGTCAAATAGACCTGTCTGATTCTTAGCTGCGTAACTTGTTATCCACATGACTTTGGTCAACTTAGTTGACATCTTTCTCCTTTTCTAATTTTTACAATAAGAATAATTGCCCCTACCGTTTGGGGTTACGATGAGGATAAATTGAAAGACTGAGGTAGAGTGCTTTATACAATGCTCTTGTTATCTAAGTGTCATTGGAAAGAGAAGAATTGGAGAGAGATTAAATTATTGCTATTTAATTATTTAATACAGTGTTCTTATGAGTGTCCAGAATCTTCTGTGTAAAATGTGTGAAATATATAGTCCCAACTTTAAAATCTTATTTAATAATTTAATTTGCCCAGAAAAAAAAATCAGCTTCTAAATGAAATAATTTATACCAGTATACTATTACCAATACATTGCAGCCTAGGTGGGAGGAAGGGCATTGTGTTTAGATTTAGAGTCTGAATTCCAGGCTTGGTTCTGCCATCGACAGTGTGATTGGTGGGTGGGAAAGTCACTTAATTTCTCTGAGCAGAGGTATTCTCATGGAGGAAAATGGATTTCTAAAATTCTTTACAGCTCTAATATTTTATGGTATTAACCATTCCTTTTTTTTTTTTCAAAGTTAAACCTGTGTTAATCATTGAATTGTGTCCCTTCGATTACTAAGATGATGCCCTTCAAAACTAAGATGTTGCCATCTTAGTTTCCAATATCTCAGAGTGTGACCTTTTTTGGAAACAGCGTTATTGCATCTGTAACATTACTGCAGGAGGGTGGTCCTCTGACCCATGTGAAAAGTGTTAGAAAAGGGAAAAATGTGGAGATAGTCTGACTCACAGGGAACATGTCATGGGAAGATGAAGGCAGAGGTTGAGCTGATCCCTCTACAAGCCAAAGAACATCCAAGAGAGCTGGCCAACCAGCAGAAGTGAGAAGAGAAGCCCAAAGCAAATTTTTTCCCACTGGCCCCAGAAGGGACCTATCTTGCCAACATTTCTATCTCTGACCTGGAGCCTTCAGAACTGTGAGACTGGACGTTGCTGTTGTTTAACATTACATTTTGGTGTACTTTGTCATAGCGGCCCTAGGAAACAAATACATCTCATTCCATAATTAACTAGAAAATACTTAGCTTCCATTATAAGTATATATGTATGTGTGTGTGTGTGTGTGTGTGTGTGTGTGTGTGTGTGTGTGTACACAAATATACATATTTGTATGTATGAGTAATGCACTATGCCAGAAAATTTATTTGATTGATTGAATGTTTCAAATAGCTTGTTGAACAATTAAACACAGAATTCAATTACTGGACAATAGAGTCTCAAATTGAAAAGAATAAGGAAAGGAAAGCTTCAAAACTGTAATGTCTTTTTATATCGGAAATGTTCCTAAATATATTTCCCTCCCTTTGAAGTCTAAGAGGATGTTGCTATCTCTAAATTGCCTCTCTCAGTTTTTAACAACTCCCTAAATGGGTTTTCTGAGCACATGAGGAGCAGAAGATGCCTTCCCCGTCAGCATCTTGGTCCATATCACACTGGCTAGTAGCCTCTGTGGAATTTTGATTTTCTTATGAGACTGCTTTCCCCATTTGCCTTGCATTTCTTTCTGTTTCCCTTTCTGTGAACCCTATGAAAGTAAGTTTTAGAACAGTTGTTTTGTTTGTTTGTTTTTTAAGAAATAACCTAGTTGACCATTACCTATAAACTAGCATACTATGTATGTCTTTCGTCCTAAAGAAAGACCTTAGTTGATAATAATTGAGGCATATCCTATCATAAAATCTTCCTTTCCCAAACTAGTAGGGAACCACTTCTAGTTGAAAATGTCTCAGTTCAGGGCCAGAATATTTTTATGCCCTGTCACTCACTGGAACATAGTCATAGATGTTTATGTTAGGAAAATATCTGAGGGATTTTTTAAAAAGATTTTTTTAGTTTATATAAGTTTGCCATAGTGATTAAGAACCTCAGCTCTGGAGTTAAACCAAACTGGGATCAAATCCCAGTTCTGTGGCTGGTGGCACTGGGGTGATTATGCAGCCTGCATAAACAGAGTGCTCCCCTCTTCTAATAATAATACAAAATTGCAAGGTTGTGGTGAGGATTAATGAGAGAACATGTGTGATGTACTTAACACGGCTTGTGTAGCATAGTGTTGAGTATCAGATTTAGCAGTGGTGGTAACAGCAACAGTATTTCCAGTTTTCAGTCATTCTCAACAATGGAAAATTTTCATTTTGGCAGATCGAGTGCCTCCTAAGGGATTGTGAGCAGCTAAACAGATTCAGTTTTATTTGGCCACTTCATATTGACACAATGTATGTTGGGCCTCTAAATATTAGGACATGGAATGGAGATCATTCTCTGGTTTACGATGTGGTGCTCTTGCTATCTACATAAACATGGGGGTTCACTCAGGGAAAGATCAGTGTATGACCCAGAGATACAATATAAAATAAAGATACAAACTGTAAATAAATACTTGGAGTTGAGTCGCTCCTTGAAAGGCAAAGTAAAAACTTTGCAACTCTCTGCAGTTCTCAGGATTTTATACACTGCCCACGTTTAGTTCCTCTGTCAGACCTGCCATTTTATGTGTAATATAATACTGCTTAAGGTAATCAATCTTTAAAAAAGTATACCATGGCTTTATAGCCACTCCTGCTTTGCAATACAAATGACATAATTACTTGTTCTGGCTGGAGGGGGTCCAGTTCCTCTAGTTCATTTTTTAAATGCAAATCTTATTAAGTATTTTATCCTAAAATGGCTAATGCAAAAAGGGCAGTCCTAGACTAAGATGGACAACATGCCTAAAAAATAAATACTAGGCAAGTAATGAAACCTGAATTAAATCAGCGTACTGGAAACCAAATTGATTACTTATTGAAATATGTTAACATGGTGTAATGGGTAACAGTCAAAGTCAGATACACAATAATATTACATGAATCATTGTCAGATAATCACGAAGGCTTATAAGAGCAATAAGATACTTTAAAATCTTTTCCACCAAAATCTAGATGCTCATAAAAAAAATTATAGGTAGTCGTCTGTATATTATACAGTTCAGTTTAAGGATTCTTCTTTTTTATAGGTCCTCCTTTTTGTTTTTCTCCAAAATTCACAGATCTGCTGTCAAATAGAATAGTGGACAGTCCTCCACAAATTCTTGTAAGAAACTTAAGAGTGCTAAATGCATTATCTCTGCTTAATTCATTATAAGATTTCCGCTATGGAACAGTCTTTTGAAAATTCCTTTTTATTTTGGAATGTACAATACATAGTAAAAGTACATTTTGTATATTTTTATGTGTATTCAGTTTAAAGAACAGAAAAATTAATACCACTGTCCTAGCCTAAGATTATAGTTTCTGTCTTTGGAGCTGCCTGGGTGGAGTAATGCTTTTTAACACAAAGCTTTAATCTTGAAACTATACTGAAAATAACGGATTGTAAGGTTGTTTTAAATATATCCATTGGTTTCTAGAATGTATCCATTACCACTTACAGTTTAAAAAATAAAAAAAACACAATTATTTCAAAGTCCAGTTCAAAGAATTTGCAATGTAATCTGGAGAACTGAAACGTTAATACCTCAGATGTTTGTTCAGTGTTTAACAATTACAGAGCATTTCACAGCCTTGTTACTTTCCAAATCATGTGTAAACATAAAAGATATAATTCCGAACAGTATTTATTAATTTCACAACATTTAAATAACAGTAGGGAAAAGCTGGGACAGCAAAAAATCAACCCAAACCCTAAAAATTGTACTAACTGTAAATGGTAGATTTGGCATAGAGCCTCGGTTTCCATATGTGTGTGTGTGTGTGTGTGTTGTGTGTGTGTGTGTGTATGTGTGTGTGTGTGTGTGTGTGTGTGTATGAAAAACATATTAACCACCTCCCAGGATTGACAAGATATTTGAGTATTTTGTATGCCTGATCAAAGAGAGCTGGCAAAGAGAGAAAAGCCCATGGACTCATGCTGGGGGAAAAAGTGACTTCATTAGCACAACATAGGGGTGCCTCTTTGAAAGTGTGTTAAATTGTGTTAACAGTTTGGTTAAGAGGTGGGAGTGTGACTAGTTTAAACTTGTCTCGTTAATACACTAATGTGATTCTGAGTTGGGTTTTGCAAGCCTGTTACAGTATTTTCTCACTCCTCTCCCTAGAATTCCTTACACTTTCTACCACTCAGCCGCTGACTGTTATCAAGGCTCTGTTCTTGAGTGATTTCTAGCCCTAGGACTCTTCCTTTGTTTCAGTCATCAGGAACTATTAGCAGCTCATTTTCCCTAGGAAGGGCTATTTCAATGTATTATTCTGTTGTTTCAGCAGCCCTTTGTCTTCCCCTGGAAGAAGAAATGAACCACCTTGCTTTCTGGAGAGAGAGGCATATTGCTTTATGTGATGAGAGATGTAGAAGGAGGCCCAAGTGACTGGACACACACACCCTAAGGGTTATCTGTGCAACCAATAATTAAGTTCTTAGAGGCTGATTACTTTCTGTTGCTTAGATGCAAAGCAAACAGAAGTGTCGTACACAGGATAAAAGCCAAAGAGCTGAGTACGTGTAAACCTCTTTTGGAAGATTTATTACATGTCACAATGTGGCTATAACTTATTCTCATCTGTCCCTCTTGGCACTTACCAACAGTGATGAAAATGGAGAGTCTTTACTCAGGGAACTCTTGACTGCATTACTATTAAATTATTTGCATATTGGTAGCACAGAGGGATCCTTGGATGGCATTTTTCCAAGTTTCATTACCCTAACCCTCACCACTCAATAAGAGTTCCCATAATTCCAATGAGGTAGAGAGAAAAGAGTGGAACTATTTGCCTTCTGAGTATTTTCACTGTTAACTAATGAAGAATGCAGGTGCATGACACTAAATGAAAGAAGGGAACAATGGAGGGATGGATGGATGGACAGAAGGACTCAGTTGTTTATTAAAGGAGAAAACTGTGTTGGTCATGGGGGAGAATTTAAATGAATGAGTATAATTCTATTGCAAAGCCACAGAGCCCCCTATTGGTAATGCAATATAGTTTATCTTGCTTATTGCCATTCTATTTTGATGAGCACTTCCATCATGGAGCACTTGTTATGTCTTAGACAGTTAGATGGTCATGGACCTTTCTCCGACTGTGTGTCTTTCACTAACTACAAATTCTATTCACCTGGATATGCAATGCCATATACCTACCTACCTTAACAACCAGACTTATGTAGACCTCATACCATCATTACTTCTTTCGCCTTACTATATTCAAAATTACCAATATTTTATGGGCTATTTTTTTTTCATTGTTAGCTTGACTTTTAAACATCTGACCTTCCCCTACCCCACTTACAGATGATGTCTAATTTAAAGTGAATTTCTGCCTTTCAGACCAATTAGGGTAATATTTCCTATTTTCCCCCTTCATTTAGAATCTTCCACCCTGCTCTACTCTCAACACATTAAAGCATATTATTAGCAGAATCAGAATAGCTTGGAGGAAAGTTGGAGAGGAAGGTCTTCCATATCTTTAGTAGCCTCCCAAAGCCATCTCAAGTCAAAAAATTACTATTATTATTTAAATGATAAGAGAATCAGCAAATATATGTTGGAAAGTTTTCACCCAATATTATTTTCACTCATCTATATTGAGACTTGAAATTTTTGAAGTGTATTTACTAGGGTAATGCAACCTCTAGGCAACTCCCTTGAATTTGTTCTCAGCTACAGATTTGTCCCAAATCCTCATCAAAATGAAAATTCAGGAGCCATTGTTCTTTTTCTCCCACCCTGTTATTTCTGGGGGTGATTTTCTCCTGTGTATGCCGGCAGCCAACTCTTAATTCTGCTCATGTTCAGCTGATGGCTCAATTCACATTATGCTCCACATCTATTCCATTTCATAATGCTTTAATCCAATTAGTCTTCAACTCAAAACTTTTACTCTTCTCAAAAATTCTTCCTCATTGAACCCTAATCCTCGACTCACCGACAAATCCCTACAATCCCTCTTTTGTTGGTCATACAAATTTTAGAAGAAATTAAGCAAGCATTTGTTAATTTGAAGCAAAACAGGATGCCTAAATAAAATATTTATGTTTCTGTCCCTTTTTCAGTCTTTTATGGATTCTCTTAATTAGCTATCTTTTAAATATTGTTGTTCCTTAATTTTCTTGTTTTAAAAAAACTTTTACTTCTTTGGCCCTTATATAATCTTCCTTCAACACCCTTAATAGCTTCTTTTAACCACTACCAATGCACATGTGACTTCCAATGCCTACACAACATTTTTATCAGGATATACTGGAATTCCTTCCAACTCAATAAGTCTATTTATTTAACAGTCATTTATTAAGAGACTTACATTTTGGCCATGATAGAGTACCTAGTCTTATAATTAAATTCCCACCATAAACAACTAGAAAACCTAGAAAAAAAATTATAAGAGAACTGTTTGTATGTGTTCAACAGTAACCGAGGCAAGGGATACTCCTCATGAAAGATGAGAGGCCCATAAGTGAGCACCATAATTTCCTATTAGGACCTTGAATATCTCCTGGACAAACCATACACCGAGAGAGCTTCCAGGATGCCTAGCTGAGAGCAGCTGCTGGCAATGAGAATAAAATGCTCAAGAAATCCATTTTGTTATGCCAAGGTTAGACACTTGCTGGGAAAGCCTGGGACTCTGACATATGGTCATTAACTACAGGTATGCATCCAAGGATTTGGGTTCCCCAAACTCCTCTGAATCCTAAGATGCTGCAGAGGTTGCCTTTTTAAGAGCTACACTTCCTGCACGTGGAAAAACCCTATCGAGTACTCTCTTCCACAAAACAACAGGTCACCTTTAGGACTTTCCTCCCATCTCCTCTTTTAGATGTCAAGCCAAAAATTGTTTAAGTCATTTCAAAAGCAAGTCAAAGATATACTGAGTCTGATTAGTGAGGAAAGGGACTGTACTCCAAAAGAGCTTCAATATTTAATCAGTATGTATGGGGAAGAGCTTGGGGGAGTACTCAGACAATTGGATTTTGAGGATTCTTGATCAAGAGAATCAGACATAAAACTAGATAAAGGAGAGTTTTTTGACTTAGGGGTATTTTCTTTGGATATGAATTTAATACTCAGCAATGATAACAGAGGATGATGCAAATTCACTGCTATGGTGGCTTTTAGCAGTTTTGAGAAAGTGATGGCTCATGAGTAAAGATGCAATCCTTGAACCGCCAGGCCAGACAATGGGAAAAGGGATAAAAAGTCTCAGGGAAGCAGGTCTACTAGAGTTGCTGTATTATGTGAGGCCAGAAGACCTACCAGAGAATTATGTTCCTTGGGAAAAGAGGTGTGTTCCAGAAAACACAATATTCAACAAGGCCATCAGGAATGAGTGGTGAGAAAGAGAATTGAATCAATGAGTTCAGTCACAACTCTGTTCTCTTGGCCCTGGTGGATATTCAGAGAGGCTGTGGCAGAGCTTGGTTTATAAACCATAATGCTCTAGAAGCAACAAAGGATAAGTGGAAGCACTTAAGCACCAGAAATCTGGGAGTCTCAAGGATCATAATGACTGTCTACATTAGAGTGGCAGGCAAGGGCAGGGGGTTACTTCCAGAGAGTTGTGGAAATGGGTAATAGAACATAGCATCTCTAAAGACAAACAGATGGGCACCCAATAAGGATACTCCTTGATATACATGTAATTTTTAAAAAGTGGGAATAGATGAACAGAGCCTAAGAATGGTTTACCTCAATTAAAAAAAAAAGTTATGGTAATTTATCCAGTTCCTGGATGTAAGTGAAATTTCAAATCTAAAATCTGTTAAATAAAAAGGCAACCATGTCCCCAAAAAGAACTCTATAATATACAGATGGATGTATACTGTAATAATTTTCCTCATTATTCCCCAACTGGACCTATAGCCCATTTATTTGGGTAATTGTACACTGGGCAACAGGGAATATACCCAGATATTGCTATCAGTCTTTTGTACTCGGCTTCTAAATTGGCTTCAATACTCAGAGACACAAAGCATCAAAGTTGAGTAGAGTTGGATGGAGAATTCCATGGAGTTCTGGTCAAACTGGCTTAAGTGAGTCCTCTGGGTCCACAAAACCATGTGTTGATCACTTCCCCAAACCCCAGTGTATCACTGGGATTGATATTTTTGGCCTTTAGAATACTTTCCACATTAGTCCCTCAGACTAAGAAAGAAAAGATATCATAGAGGGAAAGGCCAAGTAGACGACTTAGAAACTAACAGTGCTTCTGAGTTAGTAAATTGAAAATTTCATATTTCTGAGGCCATGAAGGATATCAGTACCATCCTTAAAGATGTCAAGGCTGCAGGGTGGTGATCCCTACAGTAACTGGTTCCTGCCCAAATTGTGTGGATTCTGGGGAATAACTTCAGGCTACTGAAAATTTAAACAAATGGCCCCAGTAACTGCTAGCATGACATCTTTGTTGAAACAGGTTAATAAGACATCAGGTATACAGTATGAGAGTATTGGTCTAGTGAAAAAGTTATTTTCTTCCCCCATCAAGAAAGAGAACCAAAACAGTTTTCATTGCATGGAATGGACCAAAATATACATTAAATTTTACTCAAGAGCTTTGTCACCTCTTCTACCCTTTCTCATAAATTGAAAGAGATCCTAATTTCACCCAGAATGCTACATTCATCCATACATCAATACAATCATTCTATTAAGGCAAGATGAACAGGAGATAGCCAACATGCTGGAGGATTTGGTAAAACACATGAACTCCAGAGCACAGAAGATAAATTTAATGGAGATCCAAAGAACTACTCCCTACATGTGTATAAAAATATGGATCCATGTAATGCAAGAAGTGGATTATGGTGCTCATGGAGTTGTTCCTCTCTGATCTCCCTTCAAGAAGAACTTGCAATTCAGTTGCGTTGAGTATAGCTAGCTGACCATCTCCACCTACAATGCTTTAAGGATGCACCTCACCCTTTGAGCCAAGGCCAGGTTCTTGCCACGCAGCACCAGACTAATGACTAGGCAAAGGAGAAAAGGCACTTCTATGGAAAAAAAGAAAGTCTTTCCAACATACGATACTGGAACAGCTAGATATCCATGAACAACAACAACAATAAAAACTATAAAAGTCTAGACACAGATCTTATACCCTTCACAAAAATTAATTCAATGTAAGTCATAGACTTAAGTGCAAAATCCTAGAATATAACATAGGAGAAAATCTAGATAACTTTGGGTATGGTCATTTCAATAAGAAGAAGAAGATTTAAATAACTGACAAAACCAAATTTATCTTATTAGAGTATATAGAACATTATGTGCAGCAGCCACAACATGCATATTCTTTTCTCGTGCACATAACACATTTAGCAAAGCAGACCATAATCTGTCCCTAAAATCAGCCCTGACAAAGTCCTAAGGATTCAAATCATATTCTAATCATTGAAGTATTAAATTAAAACTGGATAACAGATAGATGACTAGAAAATCTATAAATATTTTAAAATCAAGCAATACACTTCTAAGTAACCCTTAATTCAGAGAATAAATCACGAGGGAAATTAGAAAATGTTTTGCGTTAAATGATAATAAAAATACATGTCAAAATTTATTGGATGAAACTAAAGCTGGCTTACCAAGGTTTTATAGTTTTATATGCATGTATCGGGAAAGAATGGTCAAAATCAATAATTTAAGCTTCTACCTCAAAAACTGAGAAAAAGAACAGCAAACTAAACTCAAAGAAAGTGAAAGGAAGAAAATAATTAAGGTAAAAGCAAACAATAGAAACATAAAATAAAGACAGTCAACAAAGCTGAAAGTTGGTAGTTTTGAAAATGAATGAAATTCATAAACTATTGGTAAGATGGACAAAAAAAAGGAGTGAGAGAATTTAAAACATAAATTATCACTATCTAAAGTGAAAAAGAGAAGAAACTGTATCAGGTAAAGATATTAAAATGATGATAAAGTGATTTTTAAAGAAACTTCCATTCACAAAATTTTTAAAAATCAATGACATGGAAATAAACCCTTGAAAAACACAAGTTAACAAAACCAACACAGGAAGAAATAGAAAATCTAAATAGTTCTATATCCTTTAAAGTATTTTTATCCAAATTAAAATCTATTGATCCAATATTATTCCAATTAAACTTAGAATATTTGGGATGCAGTGGGAATTGACAACTTGATTCTAAAATTTTCATGAAAAATTAGTGACCTAGAATATTCAAGTTAATCTTTTTTCTTTCTTTCTTTTTTTTTTTTTTTTTTTTTTTTTTTTTGCATTTTTTAGGGCCACTCCCATGGCATATGGAATTTCCCAGGCTAGGGGTTGAATCAGAGCTACAGCTATCAGCCTACACCAGCCACAGCAACTTGGGAAAAAGACAAACCAGCCCATCTAAAAATGTGCAAAAAGTTGAAAAGGTGGTTTACAAAAGATGATATTCAAGGGACCAACAAGTTTATAAAAACTTGCTCAACCTCATTCTCATTAAGAAAATGTAAACTATTTACAAGGAAACACCACGAATAACCACCAGAATGGCTAAAACTGATGACTAACAATATTAACTGTTGACAAGGCTATGGAACAATTGGGACTCTTATATTTAGCTTTTGAGTGTATAAATGGGTCCAGGCATTTTTAAGAAGTAACAATATGTTATAAAGCTAAACATGTACATATCAAATGACCCACCAATCCAATGCCTAAGTGTATACTAAAAAAAAAGTGTAAATGTCCACAAAAAAAGTACAAAAATATTAATAGTGACTTTGTTAATAAGGATAAAAATCTATAAATAGTTCATATATTCATAAAGAAGAGAATGGAAAGCTAGGTCATGACATATTTAGGCAATGAAATTCTATATCATAATATCAAAAGATGACCATGTAATAGCACAGGTGAACCTCAAGAATGTGCTGGATGAAAGAAGTCAAGGTTCCAAAAAAGTAAAGACAGAATTCCCATTGTGGTATAGTGGTTAACGAACCTGACTAGCATTCATGAGGATGCGAGTTCGATCCCTGGCCTTGCTCAGTTAAGGATCTGGCATTGTGGTGGGCTGTGGTGTAGGTCAAAGATGTGGTTCGGATCCCATGTTGCTGTGGCTGTGGTGTAGGCTGGCAGCTACAGTTCCAATTCGACCCCTAACCTGGGAACCACAATATGCCAGGGGGTGTAGCCCTAGAAAAAAGGACAAAAGACAAAAAAAACAAGAAACAAAAAAGTAAAGACTATGTGATTCCATTTATAAAGTCCATATGTAGTTGGAGACCAGTAAAATCAATTTATTGCAAAAGAGTTAGAATAGAAGTTACCTCTGGTGCCAGGGAGAAGGTGTTGACTAGGAAGGGGCAAGAGGGCATCTTCTAGGAAGTTGAAATTGTTCTATGCCTTCATCTGAGTGTAATTTACATGGAGGTATACAATGTAAAAATTATTCAGCTCTACACTAAAGCTTTGTATATATTATCATATGTATATACACAATTTATCAATCAATAAATAAAAAGCACACACACATATAGACAATCATTTATTCATCAGTAATAATGTGATTGCTGCTATTTGTAAAGCTAGGACAAAAGATGAACAGCCTAGCCTGAGGTCTGGTGGAGAACTGGGAAGATAGCTATTTAAACAGACAAATTATAATATCACACCATCAATTCATTTTCAGAGTCAGCAACATGTTGCTGTGGAAATATCTAGGACAGGAAAATCTAAGACTTCTGGGGCTGATGGAGAAGACTTCACACAAGAACCAATTTCGAGCACGGAATTTCAAACAAAACAGAAATGTGTTGGGGAGAGACAAAATAATGTAGGTGGAGCGTGATATTCCAGAGAGTTGGAATATTATATTTAGGGCGAGATTCCGAAATGTAGAGTTTATAATTGCTGATGTAATTAATGAAATGGATTATAGCCACAAAAGGCTAAATGGTTTTACACTAATGACTCTTAGGCATGAGAAAGTTAGAAAGTTGTGGGCATGTCAAAACCGCTGTGGAGGTTTCTTTAAAACACACTAGTTATTCCAGAGATTTTCATGCACCCCTGCATCTTCTACCCCTCTCCCTGAGAAACACTACCATAAGGAGCCACCAGAATCAGCAGGAGTGTATCAAGTACAATCAGTGTTTGAGGACAGAAAGAAAGATTGAGAATCGCTGTTTTAGGGTAAGGCTGTAGTGAATCAAGAGAGAAAAAATGAGAGTCTCATCAAAAGCCAAGACAGAATTCAAGCTATTTCTGAATTAAACATAATTGGACTTAGAGTCTGATTGGAGAATCAAGGTAAAGTCACACTTCCAAGTGTTGAGAATATTATCCTTGTATATTTCTGGGTTTCCACCTTGTCACGACATTGGATTAGACACTTCCTGACATACGTAGTTCTTACTAAAACAATATGACATTCATTGTCAGTGTAAGGAGAATCTTTCTCAAAGTGTATATTTTTAACGTTCACCACGTCCCTTTTTGCATCTGACAATTGCAACTCCAAAACAGTCCTCTGGTTTTGTGCAGGATTTCACATAACGGGAAGGGGATAGAGATCATTTTATATATATATATATATATTTTTTACAGCTCTTCCTTTTTGCCATACCATTTATGTTACACAGAGAAGTTGGAGATTCCTCACCTTTCATCTATAAAAATATTCTGTGTTGTCAGATTCTCAGAGCAGTACATTTGACAAGCTTTCATGTTCCATCTTTCCCATTAAAAATCTGCACCACGAATAAATACTGCCCCCAGTAGTTAGTTAAAATAGTATCCAGCCACCTTTCACCCCTTTTGCTCACAAAGTAATCTAAACCTGGCACATTAAGGGAGAGATCAAAGTGATGTTGCTGTTTTATGTACAGTAGGTGCAGCTGGCTCATTTGTGAGTTTCCACTCTCTAGGGCAGAGATAAGGCATGCAAACAGTTACTTGTGGCCTTTCACCCGCAAAATCGAGTTCATAGTGAAATGTATGCGATGCACAAAAGAGATAAATAGGAAGAGATGTAGAAATCAACATAAAGAGGGAAGACAGGCAGAAACTAGACAAGATTCAACATTTTCTAGATATTAAAATGTCACAGTATTTAGAATGAATAATTAGGACAGAATTTAAATTTCTTTGTGTGCGTTACCATGGGGAACAGGCTTTATTATCTCTGTCCAACAAACACAGGACAGACAGACCTATTCATATGTTAACCCCTGAAAGTACCTTGCTAAGCAACTTCTGAAAACTCTTTTTCTAAATTTGAACCTGATTTATCTCCCTAGTCATGAGCTTCATTAGACAGTCTAGTTCAAACATCAAACATTGTTCTTCGAAGGAAGAAAGGTACTCCCCCACTGTCCATGTAATTTTATCCTGGTGGCTGAAGTTCACATTTTCCATTGTGGAGCACATTTTGCTTTCTCTTTTGTCCTTCTCTCCTTTTATAGAAAAATCACATTCCACATCCAGCCAGGATGTGGAAAGCACATGTTCAGCCACTTCAGGAAAATTCTGCAAGGAAAATGGCAGTTTTGACTAAAACAGGCAATGCACTGTCTCTTGCTGAACTTCTTCAGGTCTGGCCATGTAGTTGATTTTACAGGCTGAGGAGAATTGCAATACAGAGACCATAATATTGTCTTCCAAGAGCAGACAAAAGTTTAAAAAAAAAAAAATTACCAGAGTTCCTTCCTTGGCATAGTGGGTTAAGAATCTGATGGCAATGGTTCAGATTGCTATGGAGGCGTGGAGAGAAACTCCTTGCCCTGGGAGTTTCTGCTGTGAATCTGGAGCAGTGGGATGTAGGTTCCATCCCTGGCCTGGCCCAGTATGGTAGGTTAAGGATCTGGTGTTGCTGCATCTTCAGTGTAGGTTGCAACTGCAGCTTGGATCTAATCCCTGGCCCAGGAACTCCATATCCTGGGGTAGGGGGTGGCAAAAAAAAAAAAAAAAAAAAAAAATTCTCTCACCCGGGAATTTCCACATGACATGGGTGCAGCCATAAAAAGAAAAAAGAAAAAAAATTTACTATACCATCTAGGTAAGCCTCATTTCTGCTCTAGCTTATCTTTTTCAAGCATACTGTATAATCCCTTTCATCAGAGCATGTTTGCAAAGAGATGGAAAGTGTCTTCCTTCTCCTTTGGAAGTGATCCTTCTAAGCACTGTGGACTGGGAGAGAAGAGAGTGGCTTGCCTTCAAGGAAGACCCAAACGAAGGGAAGGCTATTTCTCTCCAGCTAAGAAGTCTGGGGTCTCCAGAGCATCAAGCATTTGAAGACCAACTTTTGTCAACCATTCACGGAGACAGTAAAACTGCAGAGTTTGGGGGTTCATTCTGGGATGAATTTCTGGAAGCCACTGAACCCTGGGCACAGGGTCTTGTTTTGCCAAAGATTCAAATGTCACGAGATTTGAAGGATCAGGAGGAGTCCAAGATTCAGCCTGTCACTTAGGCTTTTCTACCATATGCTTCAAACAGACTTTTCTGACCATTATCCATCATTCTCAAAAAGATAATCATTATTCCAGACAATCTGGTCTACAGATTTTTTTCCCAGAACATAGCCTTTTTTTGCTTAGAGTCACCCTACTTTGGTTCATTACATGTCCTCTCTCTGAGATATGCTTCAGATATGCTTCCTTATTCATTTTCTAAAGATTAATATAAGTACCTCTTCTTCCAGGAAGTCTTTCCAGAGTACTCCAGGTTTCAGTAATCTCCCCTTTCTCTGATCAAATCATTTATGCCTTTGCCCATCATCTCAAGAACAGTTGCAATAGCTTTAATTTTAACATAGTTATTACTATTTAGCTTTTTATTTTATTTCATTTTATTTTATTTTTTGTCTTTTGGAGGTTTCCAGGCTAGGGGTCGAATCGGAGCTGCAGGTGATGACCTACGCCACAGCCACAGCAACATGGGATCAGAGCCACGTCTGCGACCTATACCACAGTTCATGACAATGCTGGATCCTTAACCCACTAAGCAAGGCCAGGGATTGAACCTGCATCCTCATGGATGCTAGTCAGATTTGTTTCTGCTGAGCCATGATAGGAACTCCTATTTAGCTATTTAAATGGCCTGAACTTAAGCTCTTTGAAGGCAGTGACCATGTCACATCATTCTTCATATTACCCACAATGCTTTGATCAGCATTATTGTCTGGTGGTTAAGAGCATAGATGCTGAAACCAGACTTCCTGGGATGAAGTCCTGGTTCAACCACTAATGAACTGCATGTCTTTGGACAAGTTATTTAACTTTTACACCTCGGTTTTCTCTTGCATGCAACATAGGCACAACAAGAACAATTATTTCTTTTTTTTTAATTTTAAAATTTTATTTTATTTTATTTTTTTATGACTGCGCATGCTGCATATGGAAGTTTCCAGGCTAGGGGTTGAATCAGAGCTGCAGCTGCCAGCCTAGGCCTCAGCCACATCAATGCAGGATCTGAGCCATGTCTGCAAACTACACCACAGCTCACAGCAATACTGGATCCTTAACCCACTGAGTGGGGGCAAAACCTGCCTCCTCATGGAAAATAGCCAGGTTTGATACCACTGAGCCACAGCAGGAACTTCTGAGAGCAATTACTTTAATTGAGCTGTTGTGAAAATTAAATGAGTCCATATATTTAAAAAGAGCAATATCTAATACATGTTAGCTGAAATAGAAATTATTATTTTAATTATTATTGTAATTACTTGTTCACAATTTTCCTGGAATATCTTCTGTTATTATTTTTACCTATGGAGGTTCAATTAAAAAATATTTCTTTAGTTTCTATTAAGTGCAAAGCACTGTTCCAGGCAACATACTTCCTTCTCTCAATGAACTTAAGAGTGTGAAGAGTACCTATTTTTTAAGGAAAACTCACTTCATCTCCTTGATCAAGTCTTTCTGGAAGCATTCTTTGAATGTAGCATATCACATGTCATAGCTTGCCTAACTAGATTATAAAATACCTGAGGACAAACCCCCCCTTATTGTCCGTTCTATCACTTACAGTATCTATGGAAACGTTTTTCACATTGTAACCACTGGGTAAATATTTAGTGATTGATTTGGGCTTATTTATCATTATTTCTTTAGTGCAAATCTCAGGAAAAGCAAATACTAGTTTTATTAGAAATGCCTTGTTGTTGGAAGAGTCTGAGTTTCTACAGTGTTGACCTTTGCAATAATACTAATTAGAAGCTCTAATAATTTTAGTGGAGCCAAGAATTATGTAGTCAATTTTCAAAAGCTGCTATATGTGAGATATATATATATATATATATATATATTCTTTCATCAGGGTTAAAATAAATTCTTTCAAGGATATCACCTAAGTCCTATGTTTTGAATTTTTCTACATGGATCTTATGACTCACAAGCTATTGAAAACTCAAGGCTATCTCAGAATAGCATCTGAAGTAACAATGCCCCTAAGTACAACACATTTGATCCTGTATCTTATAAAAAGATAATAAACAACACAACCATGTACAATTTTTAATTTTCCACACTTGATCCTGAGTGGTTTGTTTTTTATTGATCTTCTTCAAGGTCTAGGGTTACAACTGTTTTCATAACTTTTAGAATTATAGCTCTGATTTGATTATAGACTTTTTTATAACCCTACATCTAGCATCCAGCATATAAGGAAGGACTAATAAATATTTGTGGGATGCAGAATGGATGAAAATTCTCTCCTATTAATGCTGAGAATGTCAAAAAAAGAAAAAGAGTATTTGACAGAAATGTTTTTAATGTAAAAAATCAAACTTCACAGTAAGAATTTGATTGAAATGATATATATGTTTTAGCTATAAATTGAAGAAAATAAAATTTAGAATATAAAACTCAGGGTACAATTTATACTTTGTGCATTTAATTGAGACAAAGAAACAAAATCAGGATGAAATTAATGAATAATGAATCACGAGATTTTATTGTGAAAAGTTATTATGTTAGCTCATTCCCTCATCCTAGAATAGTGTCTGGCACATCAGCATACAGTAGGTGTTCAATATACAGGAGTCATATTCTTTTGAAAGTGAACTTCTTAGTAAAAAATGAATATCCTTCTGTTAGATATATTTAAAAGAAGGTCTCAGATAAATTTAAAAATAAACAATGGAAGAGTTATACAAACTGGCCAGGTTAAGGTTAATTAAAAATATCACTTCTATTATACCTTTTCGTTGTTTATGTTCTTTCAATTTCATTTAAAAAAGATGTTTTCAAAACCAAACTAAGATCAAATGTGATCTTTGCTTGTAGGAAAGCCACAGAGCAAAGCTATCAAAGTAGGGTTAAATTTACATTCTGTCAAATCGTTTTACTCTAAGAGTTCTTAGAAGTCAAGCATGCTGGCTAATTCCCCAAAGAGAACAGAATGTTCCAAAAATAATTCAGACCTCCCACTCTTACCTACTAAAAGAAAGAAGAATATAGAGAGAGCATGGGAGGTGGGAGAAGAAAGAAAATGTAAAAAGAAGAATGGCTGTTCAATTAAGGTAACAATGAATCCTTGAATTACCTAGGGACTTAACAAGACATGGAATAATTCCCTAAGAGTCTTTCCTAGTATCTAGTGTATAGGCACAAGCCAAATCTAGTTGAAGCATGTAAAAAAATTGAACAGAAACACACGCACACAAATTGAAATAAAATAAATGAGAATTACTTGGAACTATAATGAGACATAACAAGTGATCACAAGAACCAGCAATTTCCATTGTTTAATCTTGTGTTTTAAAACTAGAAATTATTTTACAATGCTTCATAGCTCAACTATATGACTTTCTACCACCATTCATAAAATGCATTTCTTTCTCATTTTCATAATGTTTCATGATTTCTGCATTAAAGATTTGTATTCAGTGATAATTTCATTCATCCATTTATTATTCATTCATCTGTTCATTCAATGAAATTTTATGGTGTGCCTACATGAGGAATATTCTTATTGGTCCAGATAGAGTCGAAATAAATACAGACTTATATGTGTACATACAAAGTACAGGTCCTTAATGGGCTGGTGTAATGGACAACATAATGGTGACTAGGGAAAGAGATGGATGTAGTAGAAGTTAGTTTTGAAAAAGAGAAGCAATTTTCTCTGATATAGGAAAAAAGTATTGGTGATAATATAAATAATTTAGGAATTGTGGATAGGAGATTCCTGACAAAATGGGAAATTAGCAAGGGCTACTGGCTTCCTTTACCAAAATTAACTCTGCAGTTTTCAGAAAAGAGAGGTAGAAGCATAAGAAATCAACATAAAAACTCGAAGGCTGCCTTAAATTGTGAGGTGGTGGTTAATTTTATAGGTCAACCTGATTAGGTCCCAGGTTGCACAGTTATTTGTTCAAATATAAGACTGTAGATAAGATAAAGGAGATTGCCCTCCCTAATGTGGGTGGAGTTCCTCCAGTCAGTTGAAGGCCTGAATAGAACAGAAAGACTGATTCTTCCCTGAGTGGGAGAGAATTCATCCTACCTGACAACTTTCAAATTCAGACACTGGCTTTTTTCTTCTTGCGGGCTTGAACGGAAACATCAGTTTTTCCTGGGTTTCAAGACTGGTGGTTCCACAGGTTCTCAAAGTCAAGCTGAACCATCTGTTCTCTTTGTTCTCAAGCCTTCAGATTAAGGCTGGAACTACCCCCACCAACTCCTCTGGGTCTCCAGCTTGCCAATTCACCTTGCAGATTTTGGGACTGGTCAGCTTCCATAATCACGAAAGCTGGTTCCATTACAATTTCTTGCAATTCCCCCTCTCTCTCTTTCTCTCTCTGGTCTTGTTTCTCTGGAGAACCCTGATTCTGTGGGGGGCGGGGGGAGGTGTGAAATTTGGCAGTGAGGTTGTAACAGGAAGGGTTATAGCATAAAATGGAAGGGAAAACAAAAGCAAAGGTGGAAGTCAAAGCTGCTGAATCATCTTTAAACTTTATTTTTGGCTCTCTCCCATTTGTCCTTGAGAGAATGACTGCTTGCCCCAACACAACCGAGAAGCAGAAATCAATAGGAAAAAGCTCAACCACCTAATGTGGACCAGGAAACATGCAGGCTGCCCTTAGGCATTAACTCATTGACTCCCACTGCTTCAAGTCCTAACTGAGCTAAGAGACATAGGGGAGGAAAGGAGAGTGCTATATAAGAATGTCCAAAGAAGAAATAAATTTGTAACTACACATGGCTATGGATGATAACTAAACTTATTGTGGTGATGATTCCACAATAGTTACAAATACTGAATCATGATGTCGTACATTTGCAACTAAATAGGATGCTTTATGTCAATTATATCTCAATTTTTAAAAATAACATCAAAAGAAAAAATTATTATATCAAAACATCAACTAAAAAACAATAAGAGTTTCAAACTTTCAACCACAGCACAGAAAATGGCTAAAAAGATCCAATATAGATGTCTCTGAAGAAGAACAAATATTAAAAAAATAAAATAAGCTTTAGGTGTTCCCTTTGTAGCTTAGCATAATGAACCAATTAGTAGCCATGAGGATACAGGTTCGATCCCTGGCCCTGCTCAGTGGGTTAAGGATCCGATGTTGCCATGAGCTGTGGCGTAGGTCACAGACACACTTCGGATCCTGCCTTTTGGTGGCTGTAGCATAGGCCAGCAGCTGTAGCTCCAATTCAACCCTTAGCCTAGGAACTTCTATATGCCACAGGTGCAGTCATAAAAATAAATAAACAAGTTTTATAAGTGTGAAATTGAAATAATAGTTGAAACTACATATACAAAGGGCATAAAATACTTAGGTAGGAAAATGAACTCTGAAGAGCCAATACCAAGTCATATTCTTTTAAAGACCGCTTTTCTAATTTGATTCTTCTAATTTCCTTTGGGCTAGGGAATCAAATCATAGAGATTATTAGAAGAAGGTATAAGTTGAGTCAATATGGCCTGGGTGTAGGACTGAGTTTTCTTACTTCTGTCTCTTCAAAATCCTCTGATTTTACATTTGTTGCTATTGTTAAGCTCACCCTTCAATGTTTGTTTTTCTTCAGATTCTTAAACATTTTCTTATTACATTGTATGTAACAGTGATTTTTTTAGTCTTTTGACACATTTGAGAACCTGATTTTTTTAAACTGTTTTAAATTTATCCCCACTCCCCAAAATACAAATATACACAACACTTTCCCTAGAATTAAAAGGAAACACTTGAATGCTTACCAAGTCCATATATGAACTATATAGAAGATATATGGACTCTTAGGTCAAGAAATAAATAATTTTTTAGGTTAAGGAATATACAAAGCAATATCATAGCTCTGGTATGAAGTTAAAAATCTCTATTTAAACACTTAGCTTTAAATCTTTGATATTTGTGATGGGGATACTTGTGTTGAAGGAATTCAAGGCTCATATTTATGATGGAGAAAGCAGTTAGATTTTGTAGGTGATTTGTGCTTCTTCAAAGAAAGAAATTCCAACCCTATGAATGCAATCTTCTTTTCTAACACAGCTAGAAAAAACATTCTCCGCAGCATAGAGAAGAGCAGAGCAGTCTACCAGGCCATTTTCCATATACATTTGCCATCACCCCAGAAACAATAGTATCATGAAAAGTCCTTATATTTGTATTTTACTTCATTTCTACCAGCATACGGCATAGGATTTATTATTCAGATGAACAGAGGATGGGTAAATTGCTCAAAGCTAGGAAGCAGGATAAACGCTCCAACCACTCTAAGACCTTCTAATTCTCTGGTATTTTTTTGTTACACCATATGGCTGCCTGTATTCATTCATTCATTTCCTCATTCATCTAAGAAATATTTATTAAGTCCTCAGTCTATGTATGACTTCTTGACACTGTTCAATACAATTACATTACATGGCATGTATTTGTTGGATGCTAAATCTATCAAATGTTAAGGCTTGATGCTGTTGTAGTTATAGAAGTATACCAGAGTCAATTTCATTCATTCACCAAATAAATATTTATTGAATTCCTTTTATATGCCAAACAGTAGGCTGATTATAGGGACTGCTTCAGTGAAGTAACTTACAGTCTGGCAAAAATGATTTTAAACAATTAATCAGGTATATACACTATTAAAGAGAAGTTCATGTTACCATAAATGTTTTTTGAAAGACCAACATTTTCCAGGGACTCGGGGGAGACTCCCAACTAAGAAGAGATACTTAGACTGAGACCTAGCAGATGAGCATGAATTATCTAGCTACGAGGGAATTAAGAACTGAGGGAAACAGGAGTTCCCGTTGTGGCTCAGTGGTTAACGAATCTGACTAGGAACCATGAGGTTGTGGGTTGGATCCCTGATCTCACTCAGTGGGTTAAGGATCCGGCGTTGCCAGTGAGCTGTGGTGTAGGTCACAGACGCGCCTCGGATCCCACATTGCTGTGTCTCTGGCACAGGCTGGCGGCTACAACTCCAATTAGACCCCTAGCCTGGGAACCTCCATGGGAGGGGGAGGCCCTAAAAGGACAAAAGACAAAGAAAAAAAAAAGAACTGAGGGAGACAGATAAAATAACCTGTCTCTGACTTGGCAGATTTATATAAACATAATAGAAGAACCATTGATAGGCATTTAAATAATTATTAAATTCATTTGAAATGAGGGTGAATAAAAAAGAACACGAGGGAAGAATTATCTAATTTCAATTGGGAGAATTACAAAAAGAATTATCATTTGAAATTTGTCAGAAAGAATAAATAGAACTTTTGACACAAGAGAGTAGAATGAACAAATATTCCAATCAAAATGAACAGGTATTGGAGTTCCTGTTGAGATTCAGCAGATTAAGAACCCAACATAGTATCTGTGAGGATTCGGTTTTGATCTCTGGCATTGCTGTAAGCCATGATGTTGGTAGAAGATGTGTCTTGGATCCCGCATTGCTATGGTTGTGGTGTAGGCCTCAGCTGCAGTTCCCATTCAACTCCTAGCCTGGGAACTTTCATATGCCATAAAAAGAAAAAAAAAAAAAAAAGGACAGCTATTACAAAACCATGGAGACAGAAAATCATAGGGCAGATTTAGGAAAGAACCAGTATAGCCAAAGCATGTTAGCAGTGAGTAATAAGAGATAAAGAGTGTAAAGCAAATATATTGTAGAATGTTGATAGCATAAGAAAAGTTATATTAAAGCCTGTTCAGATCAGATCAATGAATATCATGCCTTGAAATTTGAATTGTGTCGTGATGGCATCACTGTTTTTTTGGATCAGAGAAGAAACTGACTGGATGCCCCCTTAGAAAGACAAATCTGTGGGCAGTGTGGAAGGTTACTGGTCAAGAGAAGGAACTGGAATCAAGGAGTCCATTGCAATCATCAAAGCAAGAGATAAAAGATCAACATGTGTTAATGAAAGTAAAAATGGAATGGTGGAGGAGAATGAATGAAAATGATTTGCCAGAAATGAAATGGGTATGAATTAACTCACTGAGTTGAAGAAAAAAAAAAAAAGGATTTGAAAATCTTTGTACACTTGAGTGACTAGAAAATAGGGAATCAAGAATGAGTTTAAGTAATGAAAATGAGGAGTTTAAGAAGGCAGTGCCCAGTGAGGAGTTCAATAAGGACTTGAAGCACAAAAAAGTTCTGAAGGATTGCAGTGTGTTCATAAGCAACTGATTTTCCTCTAGTCTGTGCTTTAGAGCTAGTAGTTATCAGGCAATTAAAAGCATTTTTATTGGTGTGATATCCTATAGTTTAAGAATTGCTGATGATTTTTTATCGAAGAAATGTTCCACTTAATAAGCAATAGTGCTGATAACAAAATAAATATCTATAGTAAGTAAAAAAAGTTAACATGTGTAAATATAAAATAATAAACCAAACAATATGAAACAAACAAAAAATGAAGAAAAACCAATCTAGGTTTCAAAAATATATCCTATCCCTTCTTATCACTTTTACCTATAGGGTATTATGGTTATCTTATTACCTTCAGCAGAATCTAAACACCTTATTATGCTTAAGTGGATAAAATACCAAATAAATCAAAACTAAACAAAACAAATAAACAAAACCCCGTAATGGCCATTGATATGAGAATATTCATTCTAATCCTGTGTTCCTCTAACCTGAAAATCAAATCAATTCAGGGCTTGGGCTGGAGATATTAGGTTCCCAGAAACATCAATGAGAGATTTTTTTGTGTGAAAGAGATTTTATTCCTTCCTATAGATTAACACTATTATTTAGTTCCAGACATGTCTGGTTTTGTTTCTTTGTTTGGCATGGATGTAAGGGAAAAGAATTTTTAAAAAAGACTTTGGGAAACTATGTCTTATAGATTTGATCAATATGAATAGTGTAATAAAATAGAGATATATTCCACTTTCTAAGTCTGGGGGCTGATGGTAGTTTTAATGATAATGGGGAAAATGATGAGGTGACAGTTTAAAAGGTGAGAAGTTCAATTTCTGCCAGATTTAGCTTGAATGGGTGGCATATACACACATGCCCATGTCACTCAGGTAAGAGTAGATGTAAAACTGGAGCACAGCTAAGAAATTATGCATTGGGATAAAGATTTGAAAACCATCTTCATACATAAGGTGGGGTCAAGTAAGATGTAACAGAGTTCAGATTTCAATCCTGGACCTCAGAAGAAGAAACAATTAACCTGAAGAAAATAGCCATTCAGGCATGAAAATGTGTCCATGAGAGAGGAGGATTCGATGTTATCAATGGCAATTTATAGATTTAGGAGGTTGTAGACCACTAGATTTTGCAAAGAAGTTTGGAGATTTTTGCAAAGTGATACTTGAAAGACTTTGCTCCATTCTTTTCAGGAAGGATTATGTCAAGATGAGGTTGATTTCTTTGGTTTTTGTTTTTGTTTTTTTTTGTTTGTTTGTTTTTGGACTTAAAGACTGCAGCAGGAGTTCCCTGGTGGCTCAGTGGGTTAAGAATCCAGTGTTGTCCCTGCAGTGGCTTGCATTGCTGCTGTGACATGGGTTCAGTCCCTGGCCCTGGAATTTTGGCATGTTGTGTGCATGGCCAAAAAGTATATATTCATGTACCTAAATAATATATCCTTCACAAGAAAGATGTTAAAAAATCTAATGCTTGATAAAATTTAATGCAGCATTTATTTAGCATCTGCAGTTCTTCTTGGTCCTATAGAAGTCAAGAAGATGAATAAATCATGGGTCTAGCTCTCTACTGGCTCACAGTCTAGTTGTAGAGAGAAATATACCTAACTGTAGTACAAAGCTGGATAGGTCATTTATTGACTGTACGTAGAACTGTCCTGTGGTTATGTTATGAAAAAGGAAATATGAATTTGGAAATGTGAAATTGGATGAATTGGGGAGACTCTCAGAATTCATGGAAGGCTGAAGAACCCAACTAGGGCACTGAGAGCCATCAAAGCCAGACAGGAGGCTAAGAGGCAGGACCACTACAGAATAATTATAGCAGGAAGGATCTGGTGAGACTGCATCTGCCCAAGTGGAATGACCATTCTCTGTTTAGGAGCACCATGAATCAGGTGCCCTTGGACAGAAGAGTGAAATGGAGACGCTATCATTCCAAATTCGAAGGACCATTAGGAAGTGGCAATGGATGCTGGGTAGCAAAATAGCAAATGCCCAGGTAATTTAACTCATAATAACAATGCAAACAAAGCACTCTCAGAGGGAAGATGATGAATAATGTAATTCTAGGGATAAATAAGAAGCATGTACAACGTGGATTTTCTGTGCAATGGTCTGTAGACATAAGGGACAAACAAAATATCTGAGAATTGGGTTTTGTTTTCCATTAAAGTCAAAATATTTGCTATGACATATACTTACATCCAGTCCATATACTGGAAAAAAGGAATACCCAGATGATTTTAGGATTATTGAATACCAGGTCTAAGCTAGTATTAATACCCAAGGACACAGGCCAGATCTATTCTCTTACATGAAACAACTAAATAAATGGAGGAATTACATGAAACAATAGTTTTCAATGTATTAAACATTAGGCAGTGAAAGACAGTGACCCCTGAGCAGATGAAAAAGTTAGTTGAACCCTGTGATGGCTCCAGGTTACTGAGAGCTTAAAGGCTAAAGAGGGGTAACTGAGGCAGAACTCAGCAGACTTGCTTAATTGAGAAAACAAACTGAGAGTCTGGGGAAAACAGGGCAGCCAGAGTTTAGAGGGTAGAGTAATGTAGATCAGAGAGTGGATATGGAGAAGAAGCTGCAGAAGTCTGCAGAAGTTCCCTTAGAACCTTTAGCTTAGTACTGATCAGTACATGAATATGAGAAACACCACCCGAGACCCAGGAAAGAATCACCCCAAAGGACTAGAGGAAACAATATCTGAAGCTCAGACATAAGAAAGGGGCCTTATTCCCTGCAGCCAGATTGGAGAACTTCATAATTCCTGAGACATGGAATAGGGGACTCAGAAGAGTTTTATCTCTGTAATCAGATCTAGCTGAACTCTTTTCCTATACCTATTAACAAATATTAAAAGCAAGAACCAAAAGGATAAGGCTGTTTAGAAGTAATTTAATTAAACTATCAAGTGAATATGTACCCAGAAATCCAAGGGAAGCAGTACATTTGGGATCAGGCACCTGCTAGTTCAGAGGCAACAATACAAGAACATTATAAGCAGGTAGCTCATGTCAACTACCACTACTGCACCTCAGCTCTCTCCTGTGGCCTCATCTGGGTTCCCTTATGACATGATAATGTAGAGGAAAAGGTTGACCTTGGTATATAGGCTCAGGCAGAAAATGGGTCATCTTGGGGCCTGTGGGACCAGCTGAAAATGGACTATTGCTTAGCAGTATCCTTGAAAGATAGCGGTGAGAGGAAAGCCTCACGTTGGGCTGAGATTTGGTTGGGATACCAGATTATTCATATTGTGTAAAAAGAGAAGTATTCTAAGAAAAGAAAAAAATATGTATATATGAATCTATATATAGGTAATAGAAAATGGGTTTTTCAGCTGGTCAGAGGCCTGGAAAAGAGCACTTGTCCCACAGAAGAATTCAGTAACCATTGAACAGAATTAGCCAGTCAGTTGATGTTAGCCAGTGTCGGCCAATGGCCACTCCAGTGTCAACACAATGGGTGCAAGAGTGGAGCAGTTAAGTTGATGGAATAAAGACTACGCCTGGGCTCAGCATGGACGCTCACTCACCAGGGTTGATCTAGCCACTGCTCTTGTTGCCAAATATCCACTAGCCACAGACTTAAAGTGGTGGTTAGAGATGAATGCTGGGTTCAGATATGGCACCACCCCTCCAGGAGACCAAAACAGCCACTTGGTGTCAATTTGAATTCTGTTGAACCCTTCTACTCTAGAAGGTCAGCTATTCATCAACCAATGTGGACACATATTCAAAGTATGAGTTTGCCTTATTTACATTGTTCAGACTTACAGAGTGCCTGACCCATCAGCTGAAATTCTGAAATTCCATCTACAATTGCTCCAGACTAATAAATTCACTTTACATAAAAAGGAGGCATGCCATCGAGTATATGACTATGAACCTATCACATATCATACCATCCAGAAGCCACTGGTTCAATAAAGTAATGGATGAGATTTTCAAGGCATAAACCAGATGAAAATTAGAAGAAAATTCTGTACATGGATAGGACAATATACTTTACATGCAGCATATACTCTAAATATGCAACCCTTAATTGTGCTATTCCCTCAAAAAATAGAACACCCGGACCTGGAAAGCATGAACCAGAAGTAGAAGTGGCCCCATTTGAGGAGTATGTGCTTCTCATTCTTGAAACTCTGCGCTTTATAAGTTTAGTGGTATAGTTCTCAAAAGGGAAATGTTTTCACCGGAGAAGAAACAAGACTCTCGTGAAACAAGACTCACAGGTCACACCAGAGTCCTCATTCCAAGAAACCAGCAGAGGGAAAAGAATAACCGTATTGTTAGAAGCAATGCACCATTATCAATATGAAGTGAAAAGGCTACTCCTAAACAATGACGGCATATGTATAGTACTCAGGAGATCCAATGGAATTTACCCCTACCCAATTTTTTTTTTTTTTTTTTTTTTTTTTTTTTTTGCTTTTCTCTAGGGCCACTCCTGCGGCACATGGAGGTTCCCAGGCTAGGGGTCTAATCAGAGCTGTAGGCACCGGCCTACACCAGAGCCACAGCAACTCGGGATCCGAGCCGTGTCTGCAACCTACACCACAGCTCACGGCAACGCCAGATCCTTAACCCACTGAGCAAGGCCAGGGATCGAACCTGCAACCTCATGGTTCCTAGTCAGATTCGTTAACCACTGTGCCACGTCGGGAACTCCCCTTACCCAATTTTTTTTTTTTTTTCCTTTTTAGGGTTGCATCTGTGGCATATGGAAGTTCCCAGGCCAGAGAACAAATTAGAGCTACAGCTGCTGGTCTACACCAAGCCACAGCAACCTAGGATCCAAGTCGCATCTGTGACCTACACCACAGCTAACAGCAATGCAGGATCCTTGACTCAATGACCTAGACCAGGGATCAAACCTGCGTACTTATGGATATCAGTCAGGTTCACTTCCGCTGAGCCACAGTGGGAAGGAACTCCCAAAGGTTTTTGATAAATGGACACATGCAGTAGCCATGAGTATAGTGACAAGGAATTTAGACTCCTCAGAATTGAAGTCTGGATTATTTCAAGAGGACAAGTAATCTAAACCAGGAAAAATGGTAACCGAGAGTGGGGAAAATGGGTAGCAGAGTGTAGGAGAGGAAGAAGCAAATCAATTTCAGTCTTGAGACCAGCTGCAGAAATGGACTGGTAATTCATCTCATTAAACTTTCTCGGACAACTTTCTCCCCCAAAGGTACATCAATCAGAATTCTGGAGAAATTCTTCCCAGAGCATATCCTGCAAAGCAAATGGAGCTGAGAAACTCAGTGAGTGGATTGTAATGGATGCTGGAAGCCTCAGCTAATATCTAAAGGTTCTCAGTCAAGTCCTCCCCTAGAAGCTGCCCTCAGCAGAAGAGAGAAGTCTCACTGAAGCCCCACCACCATTGGCAGCCCTAGTCCACTCATTGCTGGATAAAGAGAAATAACTGTCCATCTTTGAAGATTCAGCCCAGTCTCAGAGCCTTTAGGGTCCCTTTGTTGTGATTGCCTCACAAATCAACTCCTCCCTCTGCCATTTGCCATCTTTCTTCCCATTGCAGGTGTTGATCCCACGAGCACTCATCAATTAACATCCTGGATGGAAATTTCTGATTAAATTTTATTTCCCAGGAAACCTGACTTAAGATAGTTTTCATTTATATTTAAAAGCATGTAAACAATAGATATATGCCAGAGAAGGTCATCATGAGAGTAAGTTCAGTGCCTTCTAATGACAAGTAATGTAGATTTTCCTTAGATTAGAATGTGCTCAAGGGTTGCAGAATCAGGATGCAATTGTCTTCTTCAACCAAAAGCCATGTATCTGCAGTTAGGGTATTTTCCCCCAGAGTGTAGTGGATATCCTGATGAAGTGGTCAGAGATATCAAAATGTTCTTGAGTGTGATAATTTTTTAAAAAATTAATATTTTAAGCTACCAATGAAAGGAATGAGAAAAATTATTATTTTGCATGATTCTTAAAGCTAATCCATAAAGGCAACCATTAAAGAAAATTAAAAGAGAAATGAATTGTTAACATAAACATTTCCTCCTAAATCACCCTTAATCCTTACACTGGAATCAAACTGCTTTCAGCATTAATATACTTTGGGTTTTCACCAAAATCCCTCTAGACAGCCTTCATCAGCTGCCAATATGTCTCCATCACAGACCCAAGTAGTCTGTTCATTCTGATTAGATTGTTGGAGCTAATTTAAAATATGGCCTTTGTTGTGTCTACAGAAGCCTAATCAGCTAGGAAGATTCCCTGACACTCTGGCATCCAATCCATCTCCATGTCACTGAAGCAGAAAGACAAAGATTATGGCCATCGAAGTATATCTTCAGGCAGAGATGTAACTCTCCAAACTAGTGCTTAGTTAAAATTGTCATGTTTTAAAATTACTGTGAGGATACTCAGGGTTTTGATAGAAATTCCAGGATACTCAGAAGTGTCTCCATTGTTTCATCTTGACGGGGTTTCCTTTTCCTAACTAGAGGGCAAGTTCCTTAAATAGATCATGTTCTTCTCAGCATTTCCCACAGTATCTTACAGATAAAATGGTTTTATATATATAAGAAGGTAATTTATTGAGAAAATTTCCTGTGACCTTGAGGTTTTTTTCCTGATGTAATCTCACGAGGAAATAATGAATATTCTTCTCTTCTGTTTGTAAGGATAGACCAGAATTGTGTTTCTGAAGTTCTGGGTTCTGCCTCACCACCACTTCCTGGTAAAGAAAGAAAGCCTTTTCATCAAAGCCAGAGAAAAGAATATGCCAGGCCTGGTTTGGCTATTTTGAGGATAATAACTACAGAGGCTTGTGTGTTAAGAAGATGTAGACTAAGGAATCTGAGAAGAGGTAGGGACGGAAGGTTCTGAGGAGGGAATGGCATAAACTCAAAATGCCTGGTTAGATCCCAAAGACTGGGAAAGAAGGTCTCAGGATTTGGGTGTATGAGCTTGGTGGTGACCTAGCTGCAATCAAATTAGTGGTAGAACCTTGGGTAGAAATGACTACCATTTTAGGAAGTGACTGGTGAAGAGGTCTGATGTGGGAAGGAGAGCCACCATCTCTGAATAGGGCACATAAGCCTGGACATCAACAACAATCTTTTACCAAGCTAGAACTCATAAACTCTAAACATATTGGCTCCAAAGGGTAGGAGTGAGATCTCCAAATTAATCAGGGGACTTTTTACTAATACTTGAAATGGACCAAACTTATAACTTATAAACATATGTATCCAAGCTTCCTGGTGGCTCAGTGGGTTAAGGATCTGGTGATATCGCTGCTGTGGCACAGTTTGACCCCCAGCCCTGGGAAGTTCTGCATCCCATGGGTGTCACCAAAAAAAAAAAAAAAAAAAAAAATATATATATATATATATATATATATGTCATTTCTTACCTCTGAGTATAGGGAAGCAATTTATACCTATTTGTTTTAAAATAAACAAATAGGAAAATGAAGTAGGAAAATGATAGTAGGAAAATGAAGATTTGTTAATCACTCACTTTGGACTAGATACCATGTTAACTTCTTTTTATGTATCATCTTATTTACTCCTCAAAAATTTAGGAGTGAGGCTTTATAATTATTACCTGCATTGAGACAACAAAGACACAAGACGGTGAAATAATTTGTCTACATATATCTAGTTTGTGTCAAATGTATTTATTTATACACAGGTTCTCCACCTCCAGAGCCCAAGATTTTATCTTCCTACTTCTCAACGAAGGCAGACTCTTTCAGAATATTCTCTAGTGGTATAAGAGCTTGATCCTGGGTAGAGTACAAGGAAGTGAGGGAACTGAGCTTGGTTCCTGGCACCATGTGTTGAAAAGTGATGTTTGATCAGAGAGTAACGAAGGTTACAAGCCCAGCCCAGATATAAGCAGTTATATCTGCTAATTCAACAAAAATCCAAGTATTAGCCCTTCCTTATTTGTAATCTTTCTTACTTCACCTTCAGGCATTTTTTCCTTCATTTAGATCTTGTTCTAATTCCCAGAAGTGGCATAGTATGCTGCAAAGAACATGTACCTTGGAACTAAACCATTACTGAGTCTACTATTTAAAAACTGTGTCCTTGGACATAGCATTTAAAATAGCTGCATTTAGTTGACAGTGAAATGAAGACAAAAATCCTTATGACATTAGGTTGTTTTAATGATTAAATGATTCAACCTGTATAAAACTCAGGGCCCGTTGATGACAAAAATTGCAATTTCCCTTTGCCCTACTGTGGCAGGTTTATTTTCCTGATGAAGGGATGCAAATGCAATCAGCCACCAAGTCCTAAAAGTCACTATGGCAAGGAGCAAAGCAGAGCCGCTCAAGCTGGAAATGGAAGATTTCCCATCTCCCATGAGCAGAATCGCTTTAACTGAGTCATTAAGACAGGACCTCAATTACATTTAAATACTCTTCTTGATACTTTAAATACTTGCTTTAGTGCTTTTGTATTTTAAAACCAATACCTTTGATGTTTTAGTACTTGTCTTTGGGGATGTTTCTTAGCTTTAGAATTTGATCCCTATTGCAGGGACTTTAGGGCCCACTACCTCAGATTCTGCAGATTTTTTCTTCTTAAAGAAAGTATTTTATTGAAGTATCATTTATTTACAGTGTTGTGTTAATTTCTTATTGTACAGCAAAGTGACTCAGTTATACACACACATGTATGTATATGTATATATATTCTTTTCCATTGTAGTATATCACAGGATACTGAATATACTTCCCTATGCTATACAGTAGGACTTGCTGTTTATCCATTCAATGAATAATAGTTTGCATTTGCTAATCCATAGGCTTGTACTTAATAGTTCCAAAATACCTACGACCTTCATAGCCTACCATGAGTTACAGGTATGGATTTGCTCAATCAGTGTGGAGTATTTTCTGCTTTTGGTATTTGTCAAACTTTTTGGGGGAGGCTGTGCCCACGGCATGTGAAAGTTCTGGGGTCTAGACTGTACCACAGCAGCAACCCGGGCCACAGCAATGAAAATGCCAGATCCTTAACCCACTGAGCCACCAGGGAACTCCAGAACTTTAAACTTCAGAGCAAAGCGGCCTTGTAGCAAAAGCACTAAACCAGAAATCCTAACACCTGGATTCTCATCCTGGCTCTGTTCCTCTCCATCAGCAAGATGGCTTTGGACAAAGAGTTCTCTGAGCTCCTCCAGGAGAGCACCATTTCTTATTCATTCTTATACAAGTCCAGCAGAGTACATAGAACAAAGTATAAACTACAAATAAAGGTTTGTTGAATTAAGAAATAATGTAGTCAATCAGACAATCAACATAGGAACTGTAGGCTAAAGAACTTGGTGCATTTTCAGCTGGTTATCTTGTGGTCATGCTTTGGATCTGGACAGATTGTAACAGATGAACTGATGAATGCAGATGTAAAAAATTCATTTTGTAAGGCTATAGTTGCCATAGATAGTGATTCCTTTGTGGGATCTGGGCCAAGTCAATAGAAAATCTTCTGGAAAGGATTCTCCATTCTAGATGACATTAAGAACACTGATGATTCATGGGAAGAGGTCAATATTTACAGGAGCTAGAAGAAGTCATGGATGACTCTGAGGAATTCAAGATTTCAGAAGAGGAAGTAACTGAAGATGTGGTGGAAATAGCCAGAAAAATGGAACTAGAAGTGGAGCCTGAAGGTAGATTGAATTACTGCAATCTCATAATGAAATCTGAACTGATGAGGAATTGCTTCTTATGGATGGGAAAATGGTTTCTTGATATGGAATCTACTCTTGGTGAAGATACAGTGGATATTGTTGAAATGGCAGAAAAGCATCTAGAATATGACATACCCTTAGCTGATAAAGCAGTACCAGGGTTTGAAAGAGTGACTCCATTTTTGAAAGAAGTTCTGCTGTGGGTAAAATACTATCAAATATTATTGCATGCTTCCAAGAAATTGTTCATGAAAGGAAAAGTCAACCAATTCAGTAAACTTTGTTGATGTCTTACTGTAAGAAGTTGCCACAGCCAACCCAACCTTCAGCAACCCTAACTGATCAGTCAGCAGCCATCAACATCAAGGTAAGACCTTCCACCAGCAAAATGATTATGACTCGCTGAAAGTATAGTTAGCACCTTCTTTAGCAATAGAAAGTATAGTTAGCACCTTCTTTAGCAATAGAACAGTTTTTAATTGAGGTATGTAAATTTTTAGACATAACGTTGTGTGGCACATTTCACAGACTACAGTACAGTGTACAGTGTAAACATAATTTTTGTATGCCCTAGGAACTCAAAATCCATATGACTCACTTTATGGTGAGATACACTTTATTGTAGTGGTCTGGAACTAAACCCCCAATATCTCCAAGTCATACTTGTATTCATTAGCTTTGTGTAATGGATGTTTTGTGTTTATTTATTTTCTTATCTAAATAAATATTTTTTTCATACCCAATTTTATATTTTTAAGTTTGATTTTTTTTCTAAAGTATCCACCAATTGCATAAACTTCAGGCTCCATGAAACCTGGATCTGTCTCTGTCTCTATCACGTTTCCCATAAGAAACCCTAAATGTCAGCCCATACTAGAGTCATTGCTCTGATAGGTCATGTTTAGGGTCTCTCCTTCAGAGCCTCTGCCCCATTAATGTGAAATGAAAATGAGGCTTGCCCAGTGGAATATCAGTCCCTTGCTAATATAGCTACATTTATTGTCCTTTAACTCTCTTCTCATGTGAGCTCTTCTTGCCTCCTCCTTTTTCACTTCTGTGCTTCATCCAAGTCTTCTACTTGGTAGCTTTTTTTTAAATTGATCCTCATCTGACTATTTATTTATTTATTTTTAAATTTTTAATTTTTTTATGGCTGCACTTGCGGCATATGGAAGAGACAAAGCTGGGCCCTCAACCCACAAGCCACGATAGAAACTCCTCATGTTGTCATTTATTATTCAGGCCCTCTTTTCCTTGCTTCTCTTCTTTTTTCTTTTTTTCCTTTTTTTTTTTTTTTTTTTTTTTTTGTCTTTTTAGGGCTGTACTCATGGCATATGGAAGTTTCCAGGCAGGCTAGGGGTCAAATCGGAGCTGTAGCTGCTGGTCTACACCACAACCACAGCAATGCCAGATCCTAGCCAAGTCTGTGACCTACACCACAGCTCACGGCAATGCCGGATCCTTAACCTAGTGAGTGAGGCCAGGGATTAAACCTGCATCCTCGTGGATACTAGTCAGATTCGTTTTTGCTAGGCCACAATGGGAACTCCACTTCTTTTCTTTTTATTGTGGGTTTGATTTGCTGCATGATAGAAATACTCAAATCTCTTGTTTTTTATTATGTTTTTGTCATGTCTTCCTTAGATTCCAACAATTTTTACTTTATACATGTTGATGCCATGTTATTTGATACATAAAAGATAACAGCTACTAAATATCAATTATAAATTTTGTGCCTTTTCCCAATTTTACTTTTTATCTTGAATTTTACTTTATTTTTAAATTTAATTTTATTGGAGTATAGTTTAATGGACATATAAATATATCCATTCTTTTTTCCTATGTAGGTTATTACAAACTATTGAGTAGATTTTCCTGTGCTATGTAGGTTCTTGTTAATCATTTCTTTTATACAGTAGTAAGTCAGACAGAGAAAGACAAATATATGATATCACTTATATGTGGAATCTGATAAAAATGATATAAAAAAACCAGAAAGAAACCCACAGATTTCAAAACCAATCTTAAGGTCACCATAGGTGAAACTGAAGTGTGGGAGGGAATTGGGAGGGTGGGAATAACATATCCACTCAGTAATTCTTGACCCAGTGTTTCTGCCTCTCACCACTCAACTTTTCCTTCTCTAAGAGATCTCATGCCTCACCCCCAGCCACTCCTGGGAGCTTTGACCACAAAGGTCCCAACAGTGCTCATCAAACATAGTTTTATACCTCAAACCCTAAAGAAACAGCTAATGGAAACCCTTAACTGGAATCCTGCCTCTCTGCTGGTTACTACTGCAAGGGACTTGGGTCGTCTCATTCATTGTCCCTGCCAGAGCAAGGACGTCCTGAGAAATCCCCCTTCTCCACGGAGCATCCTGAAAAGGAGAGGGGAAACCATTTCTATCAAAATTAGGAAATGGGATCTCAAGAGTTCACATTAGAGAAGCAGTGTTCTCTGCTGCTTGGCCTGACTGAGCCATGGGATCATAAAAAAAAAAAAAAAAGTGAGAGAGAGAGAAATGGTGTTTATTTTAATTCAATTACAGCCTGGCTGAAATGGTTTTCTGTGAGTGAACAGGAAAATTAGCCGTCATTCTCAACATTGTTTTTAAGGCAAATTGTGCTCTTACATTACAAATAACTAGCTTAATAAATGATTATTGGGACACAGACTGTTGGTGCACTGAGTAAACAAACTATTTCTTTTCAGTTTGTGAGGCTAAAACTCTTTTCTGCTATTTCTCTAATTGGAGCTTGTCGCAGCATAAGCCGTCACATGATTGATCACCCAGGTGTCACTATGGCTAATTATTAAAATGAATCCAAGCACATGGTATTTGCCATCCTCTGCCACCCTTATTTCTCTTCTAAAGTACAGAATGGACCTTTATAAGATTCACTTAATTTCTGTAAGAAGGTTTGCAAGAGGGAAGGACCTTTGTATTCTGTTACAGATTGATCACCGAAGGGATGTTGCCTATAAGCTTAAATTATGCACAGTGGTCCATCCCTGGGAACCCTGCCTTCCAGGTAAGGCACATTAAGCAAAAATACCTTTTGTGCACAGGAAATGTCCTGATGAGGCCTACCTGTCAATGACTGCAGGAAGGAAGAAATAAACGCATCCCCTCCTAAGGCTGACCAGGGCCCTGAAATGTCTTACTTTACTCCCTCCCCTTTTAGTATGCAAGAAGCTGAATTCTAACTCAGGAAAGATGGTTCTTTGGGACATGAGTCCACCATCTCCTTGGGCTTTCTGAATAAAGTTGTGATTTCTTGCCCTAGTAATGCTTCTCTTGATGTATTGGGCTTGCTATGCAGAAAACAGAAGCTTCAAGAACTTTCATTCCCTCTCCACTGCTGTGCTTCCAGGGAATTGCCCACTGTTTTCTATTTAAAGTTGCTTTATTATGAGATTCAGAGCAGTGGCTCAGTTGAAGATCCAGGCTTGACCTGGGGCAGAAGGACAGAGACTTTCTGGAAGGACAGAGACCATAGCCCTCTGCACATTCATGAGTCTCCAGTCAAGTGTCTAAAGCTGCCTTGAGCCACTCCAGTTCCCCATGGTCCATTAGTTTTAATTCAGGGATATAGAAATATGCCTTATGATGATGTCCAAGTGCCACCCAAAGCATGGTCCTGGCCCACAAGCTGTTGCCAGGCCAGTGCTGGTCCACAAGCTGTTGCCAGGCATGGACAAAGGCAATAGGGAAATTGAGTGAACACTTTAAAAAACTTTCTAGTCAGCTGACACCATCATATCCAAGTATATAATCAGGCATTTCATTAACCAGGGAACACCCAGTTTATTTGTTATAAAACTCAGAATGTGAGTTACCTGTGATATCATGTACAGTAAGACCATGAGAGCAGAAGAGAAAAAAAAAAAAAGAGAGAGAGCAGAAGTGAAAAAAAAAATTTTTTTTTTAAACTAGTTCTCCATGATAGTTTTAAAAACTTTGATCTCAGGTACCAACAGGGGGCTGGGAGGCAGGGAAAGTTTAATGAATTCAAGTTGGAAAGAACACTGGGACCTCTGTAGAGATAGCTCTGATTTCTGCACAGTCTCAGGGTATTCTCCAGTTTCGCCATGCCCTTAGATCTGAAATTGGTGTACTAGGGCTAAAGTGTGTCAGGTTCCAGCTTGGATGATATTCCACTGTAAACAGCCTCTTCAGAGACTGCAATGCACTTCCCTCCCATCCAGCAGAGCAGAAATAACTTGTGCACATACAGCACTGGTGTCCAAAAGAAAAGCCACACAGGGACATCTAGTGGCAAAGGGAAATCGCCAATCTGCTCCAAAGGAGTCCAAGAATTTCCAACCACAAGCTGCTTGGAGGCTTTTAATTCATTTCTTGAACTTCACCTCACACCCTAGCAAATTAGTCACTGCATTTGAAGGTAAGCAGAGCTCAGAGTGGTGTGGGGTCCCTGAAATGGAGCTGAACACCCACCTCCAACAAGTCACAGTACAGCTGGATTGAAGCAAAGGATGAAGGCAATAGACATTCTTAAGGCAAGTGTGCTGAAGGGAGAACCCGGAGAAGAGACCCTCATTTGATGGGCAATTATTTCAACAGTCTCTAGTTGGCTGTAAAACTGACCTGACGCTGGAGAAGGAAAAAAGACATGAAGCTCCAAAATAAACTGGGTATGTTAAAAACAGTCCTCCAAACTTGCTCATCTGTAAGTTAGCATCAGCAGAACTCTTAATGGGAGTTACTTGTGAGCTTCCCAACAAGACGACAAAGCCAAATCAAAGTTTACCACCCAGACTGATAAAATAAAGCCCTTAGAAAGAGCAGGTTTCTCCTGACCTTTGATGGAAAGACTGAAGCTAAAATAGATACAGTTGCATCAGATTTTTGTTGTCAAAAGCCAACTCACAAGCTGATGGATGTGCAAATAAATTAAATTTTGTCTAAATTAGCTGATAAAAATCATTGTAGATTTTACTATGAGAAACACATCTAAGTCTATAATCACTGATTTTTCCTCCTCTGTGTGTAACAAGGTCAGATTTTACGTACTACACCTCACGCATACTAATTAGCTTTAAAAGAGTATCTAATTGATGTAATCTCAAAGTCCTACCTTCAACCCACTTACTCCCAGTCATCTAGTGACAAGAAAACTCCCGAACTTGTCTGTTCATGCTCACTAAGCCCCTTGTTGATTACAATCTTCCATTGCAGTTGAACTTGTATTATAGTTCAACTATTAATTCTAACAACTCAAGTTTCTTCCCCTTTCCCAAGTGAAATTTGGGCATAAGAAAATTAAATTGGGGTGGTGGTCTTTAGTCCATGTGTTATATTTCCTTCCTGGCTCCTGCTTCTCTGAGCAGTAACTGGTTTTCCCGGCTCTCTGACCTCAGACTGTGCTTTCTAAATCCACTCTAAGTCCACACTGGTGAAATCCACAATCTGTTCTCTCAGCCCACTTGGTGTCTTGTCTATCTCACCCTTCCCAACCAACCTCTTCTTAGATCCCTACCTCATCTATCTCCACCTACCACCCCTGCTGCAGCCCTCACAACAGGGATCTCTCTCTCTCTCTTTTTTTTTTTTTCCTTTTTATGGCCACGCCCATGGCTTATGGAAGTTCCTGGGCCAGAGGTGGAATTGGTGCTGCAGCTGCGACCTACACCACAGCTTTCAGAAACACTGGATACCTAACCCACTGAGCTAGGCCAGGGATCAAACCCACATCCTCACGGACACTGTATTGATCCTTAACCCACTGAGCTACAACAGGAACTCCAACAACAGGGATCTCTTGATGGGTCCACTGGTTCCTCAGCTTTTCCACCATGAACATGTCAGAACTCCAGGAAACAATCTGTGAAAGTGAGGCAACAGAGACTCAGAGCTCTTATTTCTGGACCTCTCTCTTCCAAAACACATAACACTGATATTTCTACTCTTCCAGCCTGTCATGTTGCATGGGAGCATCCTGTAAGATGCCCTCTTCCCACAGTTTCCTGTGAGAAGCAGGGTGTGTTTTTTTCCTAGGGCTGCAGAAGTAAATGATCATGAATTTGGTGGCTTAAAGCAACAGAGGATTGATCGTCTTCCAGCTCTGGAGGCCAGACTCTAAAATCAAGTGGTCCACAGGGAAAAGCTGGCCTATGCCCTTCTCATGGCTTCTGACAGCTGTGAGCAAGCCTGGGAATTCCTAGGCATGGGCATGGGGCTTCAGCACTCCATGTCCACCTCTGTTTTTTCATTACCTTCTTCTCTGTCTGTGTCTGTTTTCCCTTCTCATCTCTTATAAGGATTTGTCATTGGATTTCGAGACCATCCTAATCCAGCATAATCTCATCTAGAGATCTTTAGTTACCTCTGCAAAAACTCTTTGTCAACATTAGGTCACATTTATTGGTTCCAGGAGTTAGAACTTGCACACATCTTTTTTGGGGGGTGGGAGAGAAGCACTAATAAATCAACTCCATAGAGTGTAGGCTTCACTGGAGCTTCTAGCCTTTCATGATGGGCCCCACAGGGCATCACAGTATCATCCCAATCCTAGATCCATTCTCTCTGAAACCTTTTGCTTTTGTACCAGAAGCATTTCTGCTTCCTGTCCTTCTTCAGTGAGGAATTCGCCTGGCATACCTGCCCTTTTCCTACTTCTAAGTCTTTATTTTTCTAGAAAGCGCTTACTGTCCCTTTCCCTGGCATGATAAATTCTCAAAGCATGCACTAATGGCAAAAAGTGTGGTTTAAGGGAGATATTGTATTATTTGTGAACATATTTCAAAAACATTATCTCCATTATATATGTACAGACAAACACAGAGTCTGTTATATTAAGACATTGGCCCCATATGACTATGTTTTAACAAAAACTTTAAAGGAGAAATCCAGACTTGGAAAATCATCTAAAGTTTTACTATGTATATATAAAAAAAGCTAATCACAAGCATCCACTGATAGAACTCAGCTTATATTTAATCTTCCTCTATAGAGGACAAAATATTGTTGAAGTATTAGTTCAACAGGCAACAGTAATTCATGTAGGTACTGATAAGCAAGAGTTCTTTGTTTTGTTTTAGATAAAACACATCATAACTTCAAACTAATACCTCCAATTCAAATTCAGGAGTACAGGGTTTTTAATGTAACCTAGTGGATTTCATATCTGTTTCTCTTTTCTTCCATGCCCCAAACCCCTGTTTCAATGATACCAATATTATTATTCATTTGCTTTATCCATGCTACATCACAATGGTCTAAGAATAATATAAACACTCGACCAATTAAACAATTATATCATTACCAAAAAGAGGTTTTATTCTTTCTTTTTTTAAACCTATCTTGTCCCATTAAAGATGTACGATAAAAACAGCTATGCTTTATAACCACTTGGGATAATTTCTCTTGAGAAACTGGGCAAGCCTGGTATACATCAACAGGATACTTTGAGGTTTTTTTTTTTTTAATTTCAATATTTAGGAATTGCATTTTGTGTTTAATTTTCTTTTTTATTATGTAAAATGTTTATATTTCCAAAGTTGCATCTTGAAATAAGCTATCTAAAGAGACAAAAAAGAATGATTTTCCAGTCTATTGCTACCTTCCCATATAGTTAACTGTGCTTTTAAATTTTATGGTTGTCTTTTAATGAATTTTAAAAATATAATCACACACACACACACACACCTTCTTATATCCTGGAGATATTTCATAGTAACTTAGAAATTTTTCTCATTCTTTTTTATACCTGCAAAATAATCCATTGTGCAAATACATCACAGTTTATTCAACCATTCCATTTTGGTGAGTATTTGAATTATTTGCAATATTTTGCTACTGCAAATGGAGCTTCAATTAACAGCTTTGTTCACAAGTACCTTTATATTTTTGACTGGTATACCTTTGGAATAGACTCCTAAAAATGGAAATCTAGGTAGTTTTTCGATTTCATCTTTTGAAATATATTTTAAAATGCTAATTCAGAATTCTAAACATAATGGTTATTGGTTTTTGTTCTGGTAAAGGGTTTGGGGAGATTTTTGAATTAGTAAAATTAAAATTCATTTGCGAGGCAGAGCAATGAGAAGTCACAATTTTCCTAGTGGAACAGTATACTATTTCTCCATAAAAGGTAATAAATTTAAATCCATCAAAGAAACTAAGAGCAATTCTAAAGCAATAGCTGTGACTCTATCATATATATGCGATATAAAATCACTACCATGAGCATAAATATTCCAGGAAAAAACAAAGATGTTAAATTAGATCTCATCGGATGTTTCTGAGTTTTCCATTCAGTCTCATTTGGCTCCTTGTTAGTGTAAACTTCTTGGCATTTGCTATGAAGTGATTAAACATTAACGGTTTTAACTACCATTTCTGAGAAGTGAGTGATGTAATAGCATTACATTGGAAGTGTCATGATTTCTATATGTCTACTCGAAGCAAAAAGAGACTTTTTCCAGCCAAAAGAGCTTTCAAACTTCAATATCTATTACAGTAAGATCAAGAGGACTGATCTGAGGGAGAAAATTCAGCTACCAGGGAGAAGACACACAGATTCAAAACATGCTGGTAAGAAGTGTGTTTTCATAGAGGTCAAATTAACAATATCTTGGGAGTTCTCCTGTGGCACAATGGGTTAAGGATCTGGTGTTGTCACTGCAGTGGCTCTGGTCACTGCTGTTGTGCAAGTTTGATCCCTGGCCCAGGAAGTTCCATATGCTGTGGGCGTAGCAAAAATGAAACAAAAATGAACAAAAACCCCCTAATATCTCAATCATTTAACAATTGAGCAAATGCTTAAAAGATTATCACATATTCTAGCATATACCATACCACATAAGACATAATATTTTAGAACAAAAAATAGACAATAATTTAAATATAAGAGAATCCATGTTGAAATAAAGTTGTTTTCTCAGTCACTTTGATTAAATTCTGGCACCAGTTATTTAGTGAAAAAGAACTAGAAATATTTCTGTATTCATTCATGTTCTTTGTATTCAATTGTAGAGATCAAGCTTTGGCAAACTTTTTCTGTAAAAAGCCAGACAGTAAATATCGGACTTTGTGAGCTAAGAGGCAAAATTAGGTATGTTATGTGGGAACCTATACAGCAAATGAGAAAACAAATTTCCACGTTTTTAATTTTTTAATTTTTTTTTTAAGGCCACGCATGTGGATATGGAAGTTTCCAGGCTTAGAGCCTATGCCACAGCCAAAGCGACATGAGATCCCAGTGTCATCTGCAACCTATGCTGCAGCTTGTGGCAACTCTGGATTCTTAAGCCACTGAGTGAAGCCAGGGATCGAATACACGGATCGAACCTGCATCCTCACAGACACTATGTTGGGTTTCTAACCTGCTAAGCCACAACAGGAATTCCTCCACATTTTTTTATTGATGAAATTCAAAAAATAATAATGGAGAACAATTTTGTTTTTGTAATTCAGGTATACTAGTGAGAAGAATGGAATTTTATTCAAAGCATAGTGTTTTGCTTAAATGGAGTTAAGACATCAAATTTATTGCAAATGTCCATTAGAAAGAAAACATTTTTTAGCTCGTAGGCCAAACTAAAACAAGTAGGAGGCCAAATTTGGCCCACAGGCAGTAGTGGACTGGCCACTGACATAGAAAATTCTCATGATAGTATAGGTTCAACCAGTTCAACAATTCCTTTTGCTTTCTTTACAACTGCTAAACTAAAGAATCCCCTTTGGGGAAGTTCCCTTTGCAGCTCAGTGGGTTAAGAACATGACTAGTATCCATGAAGATGTGTGTTCGATCCCTGGACTTGCCCAGTGGGTTAAGGATCCAGTGTTGCCCTGAGCTGTGGTGTAGGCTACAGACACAGTTCAGATCCTGCATTGCTGTGGCTGTGGCATAGGCCAGCAGGTGCAGCTCTGATTCAACCCCTAGCCTGGGTACTTCCATATGCCGCAGGTACGGCCCTAAAAAAAAGAGAGAGAGAGAAAAAAAAGGAGGAATCCCCATTGGAAGGCAAAGTCCCCATTTGTCTACTCATTGAAGTATAACCTGGCACATAGGAGGCCCACAGTAAATAGTTCTTTCATGAAACAATAAGTTAAATACACAAGATATCTATCTTAAGTGTAGACATATGGACTAAGTAGAATATAACTAACTCTGAGACTCAAGATTCTGGGTACTCAGGATGAAAAAGACCAAGAAACCCTATTTTACTTGCTCTGGGCATCCTATTTGCTTGTTGCACAATTGCTGCTGCTAGTGACTGATCTTCTGAAGTGATAGCATGCTCAATGTCAAAAGAAAATTTCATAGAAGGAAATCTTAGAGTGGGGATAACTCAATGCATTTGTTTATTTCTGAAAATTAACAAATGATCATTTGGTTTTGATGGCATTACATTGGTGATTCAGAGAAAATTAAAGATTATTATCCTCAGACATGAAATCACAAAATGCTACTTAACATGCACATTTAACTTTGATTTCTTCAATAGAGGCTACAAGTTTTCTACTGTAATTATTTCCACATCTTGCTCTTCATATTTTATCACCAGAAAAAGGAGGAGCCTACAACACCTGCCTCCAAAACAAATAAAATTTTTGGAGTCCGAGAATATTTCAAATATTTTTCTAATTTAACTTTTTAATTTGAAATGTGAAGAGGAGGTGAATTGCCTGTGTGTTTGAGTTAGTGGAAAGCTATCCTTAGGGCCAATTCTTGGTTCTCGACCTTCTATTGTCATGAAAGATGAGTTGTAAAGAAAAAGTAAAGTGCACTCCATTAGCTATCAAATTATAGATGCAGTGGATCAGACAAGGATTTAGCACAGCTCTTATTTTCATGACTAATTCAACCCATAGAAAGATAATATGCAATTATTTTGGCAAATACTAACACAAAAATTTTCCAGTCATACTGTCTGCTCTACCTTCAATACAGTAATAATCAGAACTTGATTAATTTTGGTGAAACACTTGGTTGGGAGCAGGGCGCAGATGAAAATTTCAAGAGAACAGACTGGGCACAATTTGGGAATCAACTTGATTAGAGAGGCGATAAGGCTATCCAAATATTTGTTCCTTGTCCCATCTGTCTCCCTAAAGCAGCACACTGCAAATGAGAGGGAGAAGGCCAAGTTCACATACCCAGTATGGCCTTTTTTATGTAGTTATAACTATTCCCATCATACTGAGTATATAACAGATTACCACTAATCTGATAAAATTATGACATGTCGGAATGAATGCTGTTTTCATTTCATAATGTCTTAGAATTTATAAGATGCTTCATATGTGTCTGAATTGAACCTTATAACAATATCATAAAGTGGGCAGGCGTGGGAGATTGGTTGCAAAAATAGCCTAAATGCTTCCTCTCTTAGGGCATCCAGGCCCCTGCGCCACATGACTTTGCAATTCTTCTTACTAATAAGGTTGAATCCATATCCTAGCACTTGAATTCTGCAGTCATACATATGACTCCCTTTGGCCAGTAGCATGTTAGCCAATGTGATATGTGCAGAATCTTGAAAAGATGCTTATACATTTCTACTTCGTCTATTGCTCTTTCCTATGGCCATGATGACACATCTAGGCTAGCCTACTGGAGAAAGAGTCAGCATACTTTTTCTGTAAAAGACCAGATAGCAAATCTTCTTGGCTTTGTAGGCCATGTGGTCACTATTGCAACTATTCAAATACTCGCCGTGGTCATTGTGACATGGAAGCAGCCATAGAAAATATGAAAATGAATGAACACAATTGTGTCCCAATAAAGCATTATTTCTAGAAACAACACATGAGCTGGATTTGGCCAATGAGCCTTAGTTTGCTGATCCTCATCCTACGGGATAAGACACATGGAACAGAACCGAGTTGCCCCAGTAATCCTAGTTGAGATCTTTTGGAATCAGCCACACTCCAGCCAATTCCCAAGTATATGAGACAGTCAAACACAGATCCAGCTAACCTCCTTTGCCAACCTGTGGTTCACAGCAGACACATGGGCAAACCCAGCCAACTTCAGCCCAACCCTGCAGAATCATTTGCAAAACCTCTGAGTCATGGATGATTTGTTAAAGAGATATTGAGGCAAAAGATTATTCACACAGTAGGTGAAGTTTTCATTTTGCCATTTCAGAATTAAAGATGGGGCTTAAGAAATTTAAATACCTTGGTCATTATCGCAGGTAGCCAGAAAGTGTCAAAACCAAGACTCAGATATAGGTGTACTCGAATCTAATGTTCTAGTCATTGTATAACACTGTTTCCAACCTTTACTTTTCCTCTTTACTTTAGGTGGTTTTGTTTATATAGAGATATAGACATAGATACATGTAACTTAAGGTAAAAGATGAAGAATTTTAGGCAGCTTCTAACCCCCCACTGATGCCTCTCTTAGCCTTTAGCTATTAAAAAAATCACATCACCCAGCCTTCAAATTTGGGTTATTTCCTTTACATTGCTAACACAGATCTCCTCGTGGTGTGTCACAGTCTGTACTGTCCTGGTTCTTATTTTCCAAATCTCCAGTAAGATGAGATAACTTAAACGGCCTACTCTTGCACACAGCTCCGATCGCTCCATTTTACGACTCCCGTTTTATGCGGTGCTGTCAGGGCTTTCTGAATTAAATGTGACTTAGGACCCACACTTGCTGACTGAAGAGGCTCAGAGGTCCTATAGCTCATCCACAATCTTGTACTTGAGCTGTCAAGTATGAGAGATTGGTGCCAAATTCAACCCAACACAGCCCCTTCCCAGTAGTCTGCCTTTGACAACCCCTCCTTGTCAAATCCAACAGTTTACATAGGATATATAGTGAATAAAATACTCTGAAAGATCTGAATGTAGAGGTGCTGCTTCTGCTGATAGCAGGAACACCTATCAGCTTCCCACAGGGCTGACATTTCAGGCTGGCAGGGGGGAGATGATCATAGGATTTTTGTGCTGCTGTTTCTAAATGGATTGTAGACACTTTCAAGGCAAATTGTCTCACTTCTCATCATCTGCCTCCAAGAAGAGTCATTGTGATGCAACTATGCAACTCAAAAAATTAAAAAACGCACCTTTTTTGGGCATTTATAAAGTAGAACCTTCAGGTGAATGGTTTACAGAACTTATATGGGATTCCCTAGGCTTGAGTTAAATGCTACATTAAAGTTCAATGCTTTGGGCACCAGAACCTCCATGCCCTTCTTCTCAATGCTTGGAGAAATGTCCAGCCTTAGAATCACTGAATGATAGAGTGGGAGGATAGCTATTGGCAGTGCTTAGGTGTTTCTCATGGCTCCCCTAATAAATAGGAACCAAAAACTGTAAATTTAGCCTTTGATAATTAACCTCCTAGCTGAACACAGCACAGCATGTTGTTTGCCTCCAGGTCAAGAAGATCCAAGAGGTAGACTCTGTCCTTTAATTTGGTGTAAAGAAGAATGTTTCATTCAGAAAAGGGATTAGAGAGCCAAGGAGTCACAGAGAAAAGGAAGAATACAAAGGTTAGCATGGACTGCACCTATCTAAGCAACCACAATGGGAGGGGTTGTGTCACTAGACTTGGTCTTTCCAGTTCCACATGCAAGGCTGTTCCATATGTGGAGATGAATGTGGGGTACTGCAGCCAATGGACCAGAAGTATTTTTGGTCCCTTTCATGAGATCATCTCTATCTGGAAATGGATGTATCAGATTACCTTCATCATATGCCATTTAACATTTGACTTATCTGACTGTCTTTGGTCTAAACCTTTACTCACCAAGTATGGTTTTTTGGGTTTTTTTTGTTTGTTTGTTTGTTTTTGGCCACACAAGCTTTCCTATAGTGTATAGAACACTGGGTCACAGAGGAGTAATTTTGGTACCTTTTGCACTGCTCCCCCAGAGAAAATCAACAGAGGACTTGTGACAATGATTTAGTTTCCAAGGCAGCTTGAACTTGGGTGCAGAATGTTCTGATCCCTGGGATTCAGACCACTAGACTCTGAGACAGTTGCAAGACTGAGTCTCAGTGAATTCCTTGCTATTGTATTTTACACTCAAGTCTCATTTATGAATCTAATTCTTGGTACCCAATCACATCAATATCCTAAAAGAGTACATGTCTGAGCTTTTCAAACAGAGGGACTCATCCATTTGGCATTGATGAGATAAGATCTTCTCAACCCTTTTAAACCACAGAGTCCTTTAATATACATGAAATTCTGATGTCTCACCACCATCTTTCAATATGCCAAACCAAATAAGTACATCTTAGAAAGAGATGTCCCTATCCACTAAGAAGATTCTACTTGGCATATTATTACATGAAATAACAAGAGGGTCTGTCTTAAATAATATAGATTCAGTACATGTGTGTGTATGTGTGTGTAGATTCTTGTCGTAGAGATTTTCATAAAATCTGCCCACCCTCCAACCTCATTTGGGAGTTATGGCACCTTCCCCTCAAAAAACTCCCATCACAGCCCTAGGTGATGCTTCTATAAGAATGACAGATAAATTTCTTCTCATTTCTTCAGAAGGATATTGACATATTTATGGTAGAGTTGGTTTAGGGTGGATAAAGAGAGAACAAGGCATGAGTAAAGGGACTGATGAGGTTTGAAGAAGTAACTTTTTACCTAATTACTAAGTGTATCCATAATGGCTAGTACTGGTGATGGTGGTAGTATACTGACTCTTGTGTGTGTGTGTGTGTGTGTGTGTGTGCGTGGTGAGTGTGGAGTGTGAGAATAGGGTGTGTGAATGCAGATGTGCAGTTCTGTGTACATGAATGAGAATGCATACACAAAAATAAAGAAAACATAATCCTTGCATTCAAAGAGTTCTAATTAAGTGGTAGAAACATGAACACATCCATCACATCCCTCATAGGTAACATAGGTTGATACAAACTGCAATCTCTTCTCCACCTCTTTGTCCCATCACAGGTCAAAGCCACTTACTGCACAGACTTCCCTCAAAAGCCCAGTGTGTCATGTGCTCAGGTCAGGATTCCTTGATGCAGGAGACACTGGACCAGTAAATATTCTTCCCCTTTATTCACCCTCTTCCATTCAAACAGTTTCATCAACAAATCCCCCAACATCCACAGCTTCTCTTCTGAGTGAAAATATAGGCAGAAATCATTTTAAATTGTCTTTACAACTACTCTTCCAACTCGGAATCAAAGTAGGTAATCCTTAATTTCTTTACGTCTTCTTAAGCATGTTCTCCACATATGCTTAGTTTTTACATTTCTAAGAACATGAAATTTATATTCCTTTCTATTTCCTAATAGTTGTTGAGTAATGGATTTCAAATATTAGTGGCTGAGTGGGTAACCACTACGATAACCACAATGCGTTTTGCTATAACTCTGGGAAGCATTACCAGGGAAGTTAAAATTTTAAGAAAACAATTATAGAAGTGATGATGGTTACACAAGTATCTCCCACAAAGCTAGGAAAAACTCAGCTGCCAGAATCTTTATAATTGATAGATATAATATGTATGATGGATAGATAGATTGATAGATACTCAAATAATTTATGTATGGAAGACACTTTACTTCTACAACATCCTTTTTCATATGCCTTACATACATGGATCATTTGACTTTGAAAAAAACTCACAAAAGTTTAAGGAAACTATGGAGCAGACAGTGTAAATAGGTTACCCACATCCAGAGGGTAGGGGTGTGTGTGTGTGTGTGTGTGTGTGTGTGTGTGTGTGTGTGTGTGTGTGTGTGTGTGTGTGTGTTTATGCAGGCAGATCTAATTCTTAAATTTTGGACTTTTAACTTCTGAACTGATGATCTTTCCCTTTAACTATGCTACAAATCTTTCCTCATATGCAAAGCTGCCTTTAACATTAGGAAAATAAGTGAAAAGAAACTTGTATATAATTCTCCATAGTCTACTGTCTGGTAGGTTTTGTGTACAGATTTAAGATTTGCTCAATTTATGAAACTTAAAATATGACACAGTGACTTTTGTGTAGTAAACCTAAGCAAACAATTATGAGAGCCATTAAAAGCCCTATTTAAGAAATATGGGAGGAGGAGTTCCCGTTGTGGCTCAGTGGTTAACGAATCCGACTGGGAACCATGAGGTTGCAGGTTCGGTCCCTGGCCTTGCTCAGTGGGTTGAGGATCCAGCCTTGCTGTGAGCTGTGGTGTAGGTTGGCTCGGATCCTGCGTTGCTGTGGCTCTGGAGTAGGCTGGTGGCTACAGCTCAGATTCAACCCCCTAGCCTGGGAACCTCCATATGCCGCGGGAGCAGCCCTAGAAAAGGCGAAAAGACAAAAAAAAAAGAAAGAAATATGGGAGTATGGGAATTCCGATTGCAGCTTAGCAGGTTAAGAACCCGACATACTCTCCGTGAGGATATGGATATGATCCAGGGCCTCACTCAGTGGGTTAAGGATTCAGAGTTGCCATGAGATGTGATGTAGGTCACAGATGTGGCTCAGATCCGGTTTTGCTGTGGCTGTGGTGTAGGCTGGAAGCTGCAGCTCTGATTGGACCCCTAGCCTGGGAAATTCCATATGTTACAGGTATAGCAGAAAGGAAAGGAAAGGAAAGGAAGAAAGAAAGAAAGAAAAGAAGAGAAAGAAAAGAAAAAGAAATATGTATATAAAATTAAGCCTAAAGAGATAGAAAGGAAAACTAGTAAGATAAATGGATGGCAAGTATAAAGAATATTGATATTTTAAAACTTCATCCTTGGAGTTTCCATTATGGCTCAGAGGTCAACAAATCTGACGAGCATCCATGAGGATGCAGCTTCCATCTCTGGCCTTGCTGTGAGCTGTGGTGTAGGCCATAGACATGGCTCGGATCCTGTACTGCTGTGGCTGTGGTGTAGGCCAGCGGCTACAGCTCTGATTCGACCCCTAGCCTGGGAATCTCCATATGCCATGGGTGTGGCCCTAAAAAAAAGACCAAAAAAAAGTTCATCCTTTATTATAAAGGTTAAGTACACATAATTCTGTTTAAGACAAGAAATCTGAATGGTATGGATTTATATAGTGTTTGTAGGTTTGTAAACATATGCACTTTGTGAATTTTTATATTTATATATTCATATTTTTATACAGAAACAAAACAGTATTATTTGATGCTAAATCCATTGGCTGATTGATACTAGCTTACTAAATTGATCAATTACCAATAATGGGACAAACTTACATCATATGTCTATTAATGTGTTGCATGTGAAGAACACATCACTGAAAATGTTGAAACTGAATCTAAGAACGGGAAAAATAATAGACAAAACAAAATCAGATTAAGGGTCATGCTGTAAACAACCAGCCTAAACGCCTTTAAAAAAAAAAAGCCATCACAAAAGACTAAAAAAAAAGAGAGAGAGAAAGAGCTCAACCATTTTACTGAAAACTAGATAGAATTGGTAACAAAAGGCAGTGTGTGATCCTTGTTTGATTTCTGGGTCAAAAATAAAGCAGTTTTAAAGGACATTATTGGGAAAAGAGGGGAAACTTTAAATATGAACTATATATATATTAAATAATATTGCTGTATTAGAATTAATTTTTTGTGTGAAATGATGGTGTGCTTATTTGGAGATTCATATGAGATACATGCTGAAGTATTTAGGAGTGAAGTGTCTTAAATGCATGATATCTGCAACTTTCAAATTGTTCAAAAAAAGCATTGAGTGATAGAATTGAAGCAAATATGGTGAAATGTTAAGAACTGGTAAAAATCTGGGTGAAAAATATAAAAAGGTTCATTATATTACTTTTTTGCTTTTCCGTAGGTTTGAAACTTTTGAAACTACTTTGGAAAAAATAACACCAAAGGAAATTCTTCTTTAAATTCTTTATTTCATGTGCCCATTTCGAAAATACTGAAATACAGGTTTAACATACACGTACTTACTATTTTTAAAGATTTAAAAATAGAACATGTTGAATGAATGTTACAAATTATAATCAAAATTTACCACAAAGTACTTTGATAATAAGACAAAATAGTCAAAAATTATGTTAAATTTCTAGTGCACATTTTAAAACAAGAATAAAGGATATGAGTGACATTATTATTCAGATGAGGCTTTCTCTATCTTAATTCCTCGGCTCCCTTCCCACTTAAAATCTTAAAAAATATTCATTATAAATTGGAAGTATAGATTTCTTAGAAAATCACTGGATGATAAGTTGTATGGTTCTCCTTACAGGTACAACCTACTCTTCAGTAACCTGTAAGCCATTGAAAGTGTAACTCCATATCCAAGGAAAAAAGCCAAACCACGATTTGGCTGGGGAAGGGGTGTCAAATACGCAATCGTGTGGTAGATTCGCGCGCCAACAAAGAGTCTGAAGTGCAGGATGGCCGTAGAGAGATCTGGACCACTCAAGGAATACAGAAGGCCAATGCCAAGGAATGGCACAATATTTTCAAGGTCATTCAGGTGGGCTCTGTGGAAAAGATGACTTATAAAACACTAATTTCAAAATAACAGAAATACATCCCTTTCCCCCTCTCTTCTGAAACTAAATATGTGTTAAGGAATCATAAACATGTCAAGTAAGATTGATTTAGGGAGTTCCTGTCGTGACTCAGTGGAAACGAATCCTACTAGTGACCATGAGGATGCGGGTTTGATCCCTGGCCTTGCTCAGTGGGTTGAGGACCCTGCATTGCCATGGGCTATGGTATAGGTTGCAGATGTGGTTTGGATCCAGTGTTGCTGTGGCTGTGGTATAGATGGACCACTGTAGCTCTGATTGGACCCCCAGCCTGAGAACTTCCATATGCCGCAGGTGCAGCTCTTAAAAAAAAAAAAAAAAAATTCATTTTCATTCTCTTAAATTCCCTTGCTTCCTTACCCACCTGGCTTTTATTTAAAATGTCTCATTATTTTTGTTTCTTTTATTGTTAGTATAACTTAACATAGAGAAGGCATCTTGCACTTTTAAGAATATCCAGACTGCATCTATCGAACAAAACTCACTTCATTTTTTTTTTTTTTTTTTTTGTCTTTTCTGGAGCCACTCCCACTGCATATGGAGGTTCCCAGGCTAGGAGTTGAATCAGAGCTGTAGCCACTGGCCTACACCAGAGCCACAGCAATGCGGGATCTGAGCCTCGTCTGCGACCTACACCACAGCTCATGGCAACGCCGGATCCTTAACCCACTGAGCAAGGCCAGGGATCAAACCCACAACCTCATGGTTCTTAGTCGGATTCTCTGACCACTGCGCCACGGCGGGAACTCCCAAAACTCACTTCATTTTTATAGACATAAAATACCTTTTCTTCTCAGGTTCATACAACAGCAATTCATGATTCTACTTATAAAATCTCTTCTTCCCAAAAGCAGAAAATCCTTTGGTTACAGTCTTTCTTAAGGCTCCACCCTCACTTCTGCTAGTCTGCAAAACGATTACTGACAACAGCCTTGTCCACTCACCCAAACCACTAGGCTGCCAAGAATCAATTTATCAATTTAATATCAAGAATTTCATGCTCTCCACATCCAAATAACAGGATACATAACCAGTCTTTCAAAAAATGAGAAAAATCTGAGCCAACCTATCCTAAAATTACAAAAATGATTAAGTAATAGCTATGGAACACTGTACAGAGTACACACAAAAATGATAGATAATAAGGAGAAAGCCATATTTCCTGCATTTGAATTTTATACCACAGCTAGAAGAAAACAGAAAGCGTGGTTTAGACATGAGTTTTCCTCCAATTCATGGCACCTCTGGCCAGGATCATGACTAGAAGGCACATCTATTCTTGATAGATATCTATGTCAAAAATTTCTTGATATAGACATCTTGATAGATGCCTATATCAAGAATATCAATAATCTAGATCTCTATTCTTGATATATAGACTTGAGTTTTTTTAGAACTTAATTTTCAAATTTGGTATCTTGGTTTAAGTCTCCAATTTGTTTAAGACTCTGGACTAAAAATTGAGATTCTGAAACATATTTCAAAGTGAAAAAATATTTACGTTACTCTCTTTTCTCTTAGCAAAAAAATGTTAATTATTACATATTGCCTGCTCAATGACCACAATTCTCCTCCCCTCCTTTCCTTTCTCCTCTTTTCTATAGATTATCTTGAAAGCTCCTGAAAAATATAACAAAAGCTATGAAGAAGGTAATGGTAACCTAGATAAGCAACAGTTTTGAAAGATTTAAATAAGCAACTATCTGTTCCTGAATAAAAGCCAAGACAAAAAGGTATGAGATTTTTTTGTCCCTTCTCTTTCATGGGACAATCCAAGGGTTACTAAGAGTGAGGTGAGCAAGAATGGACAGGAATATTATTTTCTGCTAAAGAAGAGCCTGCTTCACAAATTGCACAAAGGGTATTTGGTTTATTTGAATTCTCTGCTGGAGTGCAGATAAATCTTCATCTACCACATTGGCCATGTTAGTTTTCGCCTTCAGAACATTTAGAAGGACAGACATTTTAAAGTTGGGAAAGAACCTATAACAGGGAGACCCTTGGAAAACAATGTTTATTTCTAAGCCTACATTAAGCAACTGGCAAATAGAATGTGGTGTTAGGAGTTCCTGTCTGACTAGCATCCATGAGGACGCAGGTTCCATCCCTGGCCTCTCTCAGTGTTGCTGCGGGATGTGGTATAGGTTACAGACGCGGCTCAGATCCCTTGTTGCTATGGCTATGGTGCAGGCCAGTTGGCTACAGTTCCGACTGAACCCCTAGCTTGGGAACTTCCATATGCTGTGGATGCAGCCCTAAAAAGATGGAAAAAAAAAAAAAAGAATGCAGTGTTAAAACAGAGGAGAAAGTCAAGGACAATAAGGAGTAAAGAGCTTCAGGGGAGGTGGGGAGATAGAGGGAAGGAAGTTCAAAGGCAGGGCTTCCTTGTACCTTACTGGCCTCTCTATTTTTTCTGGTTTCCTTCTTTATTTCTTTTTTTCAATTCTCTTTCCTTGTTCTCAGCTCTCAAAATGGTCTCACAAATAACATTCTTCATTGTCCTGGTAAGGCCTGTTTTCAACAGAGCTTTATACACTACATTAATTTATGACACTTTATCTACTTTTCTCTTTTATATTCCACCCCAGGCACATGCTTACCCAGCTCTCCAGTGGGCAGCATCCTTCCACTCCAGCCCTTTCTCTGCTTGAATAATAGGAACTCTTCCTAGAGGGGCTGCTTCCTTCATTTTTGTGTCGCTTCCCACATTGAAAAGCCAGAGTCTGATCACCAGGGGGCATTGTACACACAGTTGCTGCACCTCCTCAAGGATCCTGACTCCTTTCTGAACAAAGGTCAATTGCTCTTCCCAAATTTTATTTGTTGTTCACAACCTTTTGAGATTGCCTTACATGATGGCTTTCTCCTCTAGAAGTACAATCTTGTGGGCATGGAGAGGTAAAAGTGGGGCTTGGAAGGGAGAGTGGGAAGGAATATAAAAGCTTCAAATAAAATACCTTTTCTAAGTTTTCATACATGAGACTTAACTTTGATTTTCCTTTCACACTTACTAATGCTGCCAAAGGTTTAACTGTTGTTCCTCTCAAGTTCTGGGCCATTTTATGACTGTAGGGTCATGATTAGCATCATGTATGCAATTACCTTCCCTAAAAGGGATGCATGAATAGGATGAGACAAAGCTTTAAACTGCTTACTGTCTCTTTAGTAGTTTTGATAATGCCACAAAGCTTTATTCATCTTTTCTAATTTTTATTCTTTTTCATCACGACACTTACAATTTTCCTCTGATACTGTCTGAAATTTTCACATTGATTCTTTGTCCTGAGACTATTTTAGATCCACATTCTCAGCACAATTCATTTTCATATCTGGCCAGTTTGCATAGTAGGGTGGCTGAATTAACAAATATATAACTAAATGAAATCAAAGATAAAATTTTGCACTATATGGCAGAGACTTCCTCTTAGGAAAAAACCATTCTTGCTCGATAAAGAACTTGAGGTTAAACTTCTTTTCATAAACAAAAAATTTAATTTAATTTTAGTATCGGAAGAGCAGAAAAGCATATAGGGCAAAAGAAGAGCCTGCACAATGGCATAATGCTGGCATTTTGTGAGGTGCAGAGGAGACAGTGTAACTTCCCCAAGGAGAGGATGCTGAAGGACACAGTCAAGGCACTAACACATGACCTGAAGTACTTGTGTGCCATAGTGTAAACTCTGCACCTCAGTTTAGTTAAGTCTATTTTTTTGGCCATGTCCACAGCAAATTAAAAATCCAGAAAATAAAAAGTGATCATGCAAGTATGGTTTAGATTCTAAAAGGATTAGATGCTGCAGCTAATACCTGAAGTAAATTTTTTTTCTTTCAGTCTCATTTTTGCTATCTATCTACACCTACCAAATTGAATAAGTGTAGTCAAAAATACTCATGATGTTTCTTAACTATTCATCACAACACTAAGTATCTGTATGTCTAAGTTTGGTTATGAAAACTCTCCACTGATTCTTTAATTTTATATAATTTTACTTATTCCATGAAATGTATCTGGAATTGTACTACAGTTTGGATGTAGCATTAGAAAGTACTACATGAGAAGACAGTACATAAATTTAATGTTCTACGTGTTAGAAAAAGGTAACTAATGGATTGGCAGTGGAATCTCAATATAAAAAATTTTGCAGTGGGGAGATAATTGACCAAGATGGGTTACATAGAAAGCTCCTGAACTCCCCTCTTCTCACAGATACACCAAATGTACAGTTACACATGGAGCAATTATCTATGAAAGAAATCCAGAAACTAGATGAGCAACTTCTATACACTGAGAGAATAAGAAAATATCCACATCGAGATGGGGAGGAAAGGCTGAAACATAATCTTGCCATAAATCCCACCCCCAGCACAGCACCATACAACTGGAAGGGAACTTCTAACTCCCAGGTTATCCTGAGGAGAAAAGGGTTTGGACTCCACATTTAGTGGTCCAACCTTTAGAACATTCACCGAAGAAACAACCCTCAACAAAGCACTTAGCTCTGTAAGTGAATGAGGATTGTATCCTGGAGGTCCACAAGACTAAAGTAAACAAAAGAGAGGTTGTTAACAGGTGCATGAGACTTGCTGTAGTTCTCCCCCCAGGGCTCAGCACTGAGGGAGCAGACAAAATGTCAATCTCCCAGTCTTTCCCTAAAAGGAGTTCATCTGTGTCTGTTAATATATATATATATATATATATATATATATATTTTTTTTTTTTGGCCACACCTATGGCATATGGAAGTTCTTGGACAGGGATTGAATCTAAGCCATAGCTGCAACCTCTGCCACAGCTGCAGTAATACCAGATCCTTAACCTACTGTGCTAGGCTGGGAATCAAACCCACATCTCTCATCAGTGACCTAAGCCACTGCAGAGACAATGCCAGATCCTTAACCCACTGTGCTACAACAGGAACTCCCATCTTTTTATTTAAAGGCTGTTGCAAGGAGCAGGCTTCTAATTCAGTATGCATCTGGAGGCTGGCTACAATTCTCATCAGAGACTAAAGAAGCCAGAAGACATCACCCTGACCTCTTCCTTCTAGCCCACTCAAAGTTGCCAGCATCTCCTCAGAAGGAGCTTGTACACACTTCTGGCATGCCAACCTTTGCAGATACTACTGAAGGGACAGGCTCCTGGACTGCCTGGCTTGGGATAGCCAGTGGGGCTTACATTCATGAGCTCCACAGGACTATAGCAAACAAAGAAGCAGTTTCTTAATGGGTACAGAAGAGCCCTCTCTCCCAACAGCTATACATCTGGACCCAGCAAAAAGAGATCAGACAAAAATGTCCAAATCCAAGTTTCTCTCTGGAAGAGGCTTAACTACATATTTTCCTAAACAGAAGGTCTGGCTTCCAGTGAGCCTGAATCTAGGTGCTGACTCCCCTTTAGGACACTTGAAAAGTCTTGGCATACCCTCAACAATGTGGAGCCAGTAAAAAATAAAGAAGGTAGTTTGGATAATCATGAAGGTTGGAGAGACAACCAGGAGCTCAGGCAGGCTAACTGACATGGTTCATCTCCCACGTGAGACCACTCTACTAAGACTGGGAGAGAAGGTTGTTTTATCTAATGCACTAAAACTAACACAGAGAATAAAGAAAAAGAAACAGGGAAATATGTTCCAAACAAAGAACAAGATAAATCTACAGAAAGAGATCTTCATGAACTAGAGAACTAGAGATAAGTGATTCACTTGATGGAGAGTTCAAAAAAATGGTCAAAAGATGCTCACCAAGGTCAGAACAGTAGTACATGAGCAAAGTGAGAATTTTGATAGAAATGGAAAATATTTTAAAAGTACCAAACAGAAATCACGGAGCTGAAAAATACAATGACTGAATTTAAAAATTCAATAGAGGAGGTCAATGACAGATTAGATAAAACAGAAGAAAGGATCAGCAAACTTGAAGACAGTGCAGTAGAATTCATGCAGTCAGGAAAAAAAAAGAAAAAAAGTAATGAAAAAGAGTGAAAATAGCTTAAGGGACTTACAGAAAACCCACAAAAAAATATCAACATATACACTGTAGAGGAACCAGAATTATGAGCATGAAAAGGGGGCTGAAAGCTTATCCAAAGAAATAATGGCCAAAAATGTTCCTGAGACACATTATTAAATTATTAAAATTAAAGTCAAGTAGAGAATATTAAAAAGAGCAAGAGAAAAATAACTTGTTTTATGCAAGGGAACCCCCATAAAATTATCAATAAAATTATCAGTAGATTTTTTTTATCAGAAACTTTGCAAGTCAGAATGGAGTGGGATAATATATTCAAAGTGCTATAAGTAAAAAGTACTAACCAAGAATACTCTACTCAGAAAAGTTTTCCTTCAGAATTGAAAGAGAGATAAAGTTTCTAGACAAACAAAAACAAATAGAGTTAATCACAGCTAGACTAGCCCTAAAAAAAGTTCAAAGTAGTTTTTCAAGCTGAAACTGAAGGATACTAATTATAAGAAAAAAAGTATGAAAGTATAAAACTCACTTGTAAAAGTAAATATACAGTTAAAGTCAAAATACTCTAATGTAAGAGTGGTGGGTAAATCTCTTAAAACTCTAGTATAAAGATTAAAAGACAAAAGTATTAAAGCAACTGTAAATACAATAATTTGTTGATGGATACATAATGTAACAAGATAGACAATGTGACATTAAAAAACATAAAATGTGGGGGGAAGAATATAAAAATGTAGAGCATTTGAATGCATTCAAAGTTAAGTTGCTATCAGCGTAAAATAGAATGTTATAAATATAAGATGTTTTATGTAAGACTTAGGGTAACCACAAAGTAAAAATTTATAGTAGATACACAATAGATAAAAGAAGAAGCAATCAAAGCTCACCATTAGAGAAAATTGTCAAATCACAAAGGAAGAAAGAAAAAAAGGGAAAAAGGAATTCCAAAACAACCAGGGGAAAAGATTAACAAAAGCAATAAGTACTTACTTGTCAGTAATCACTTTGAATGAAAATGGGCTTAAACCATCCAATCAAAAGATACAGAATGATAAAATAAATTAAGACCTAGCAATATGCTGCCTATAAAGAGATTAACTTCAGCTTTAAGGACACACATGGACTCAAAGTAAAGGGATGGAAAAAAGATATTTCATGCCTGTGGAAGCCAAAAGAAAGCTGTAGAAACTATACTTATATTGGGCAAAAGATATCTTCAGTATAAAACTGTAACAAGAGACAAATAAGGTATTACATAATGATAAGGGGATCAATTCATCAAGAGGACACAACATTGGTAAATATTTATGCACCCAGCATAGGACACCTAAATATATAAAGCAAATATCTGATCTAAAGGAGAATAACAATACATAATTGTAGGGGATTTCAATATCCCACTTTCAGCAATGGAGAGGTCATCCAGAAAGGAAATCAATAAGGAAACATTGGACCTAATCTATATGTTAGATCAGATGGACCTAAAAGACTTTTACATAATTTTTCATCCAACAGCGACAGAATACAATTCTTCCCAAGTTCACACGGAACATTTTACAGGAGAGATCATATATTAGGCCAAAAAGCAAGCCTTAATAAATTTAACAGGTGTGAAATCATCTATTCCAACCACAACAGTATGAAACTAGATATCAATTACAAAAAGAAAACTGGAAAATTCACAAATTTGTGGAGATTACACAATATCTTACTAAATAACCAATGGGTCAAACTAAAAATCAAGAGGAATTTAAAAAAAAGAAATCTTTAGACAAAGATAGAAATAGAACATACCAAAACTCATGGGATTCAGAAAAGGCAGTTCCAAGGGGAAGCTTATAATGATAAATGCCTACATTAATAAAATGAAAGCTCTCAAGTAAACAACCTAACTTTACACTCCAAGAAACTAAAAAACAAATAAAAGCAAATTAAGCCCAAAATTAGTAAAAGGAGGGAAATAACAAAGATCAGTATAGAAATAAATGAAATAGAGATTAAAAAGAGAATAGAAAAGATGAATGAAGCTTAGTTGAATTTTTAAATGATAAAATAGGCAAACCTCTAGCAAGGCTTATCAAGATAAAAAGAAAGAAGACTCATATAAATAAAATTAGAATTAATGAAACATTCCAATTGATACCATAAAAATATGAAAGATCAAGAGAGACTACTATAAACAATTACACACCTAGAAGAAATTATTAAATCCTTAGTAAAATACAACCTACCAAGGCTGAATCATGAAGAAACAGAAAATCTAGACAGACTAATTACTACTAAGATGACTGAATCAGTAATCAAAAACCTCCCAACAAAGAACCAGGACCAGATAGTTTCACTGGTGAATTCTACCAAATACGTAAAGAATTAACGTCAATCCTTTTCAAACTCTTCCAAAACATAAAGGAGGAAGGCATATTTCCAAACTCATTTTACAAGGCTAGCATTACCTAGATATCAAAGAAAAATGAAAATATCCCTGAGAAACATAGAGGCAAAAATCCCCAAGAAAATATTAGCAAACCAAATTCGAGAGTTTAATTAAAAGGATCATATACCATTATCAAGTGAAATTTATTCCAGGGATGCAAGGACAGTCAACAACTGCAAATCAATCGATGTGATACTCCACATTAACAAAATGAAGGATAAAAATGATCTCAGTAGAAGTAGAAAAAGCACTGACAACTCAAAAGCCTTTAATGATAAAAACTCAAAACAGGAGTTCCCGTCGTGGCGCAGTGGTTAACGAATCTGACTAGGAACCATGAGGTTGCGGGTTCGGTCCCTGCCCTTGCTCAGTGGGTTAACGATCCGGCGTTGCCGTGAGCTGTGGTGTAGGTTGCAGATGCGGCTCAGATCCCGTGTTGCTGTGGCTCTGGCATAGGCCGGTGGCTACAGCTCTGATTCAACCCCTAGCCTGGGAACCTCCATATGCCACAGGAGCGGCCCAAGAAATAGCAACAATAACAACAACAACAACAACAAAAAAGACAAAAGACAAAAAAAAAAAAAAAAAAAAACTCAAAACAAATGTTATAGAGGGGATGTACTTCAATATAATAAGGACTATTTATGACAAACCCACTGCTAACATTATACTCAATGGTCAAAAGCCAAAATTTTTCCTCTAAAATCAGGAACTAGACAAGGATGCACATTCTCACCACTTTAACTCAATATAGTACTGGAAGTTCTAGCCAGAGCAATTAATTAAGAAAAGAAAAAAGAAAAATGGGCAGAAGATCTAAACAGACAGTTCTCCAAAGAAGATATGCAGATGGCCAAAAAACACATGAAAAGATGTTCAACATCACTCATTATTAGAGAAATGCAAATCAAAACCACTATGAGGTACTACCTTATACCAGCCAGAATAGCCATCATCAAAAAGTCTACAAACAATAAGTGCTAGAGACAGTGTGGAGAAAAAGGAACCCTATCACACTGTTGGTGGGATTGTAAATTGGTACAACCACTGTGGAAAACAATATGGAGATTCCTCAGAAAACTAAAAATAGAACTACTATTCGATCCAGCTCCTGGGCATCTATCCAGAGAAAATCACAACTCGCAGACACATGTACTCCAATGTTCATTTCAGCACTATTTGCAATAGCCAAGACATAGAAACAACCTAAATGTCCATCAACAGAGAAGTGGATCAAGAAGATGTGGCACATATACACAATAGAATATTACTCAGCCATTAAAATGAACGAAATACCAACATTTTTAGCAACATGGATGGACTTAGCAATTATCATACTAAGTTAAATCAGCCATACAATGAGACACCAACATCAAATGCTTTCACTGACAGTGGAATCTGAAAAAAGGACAGACTGAACTTCTTTGCAGAACAGATGCTGACTCACAGACATTGAAGAACTTATGGTCTCTGGAGGGGACAGTTTGGGGGGTAGGGAGGTGCGCTTCGGTTATGGGATGGAAATCCTGTGAAATTGGATTGTTATGATCATTATATAACTACAGATGTAATAAATTCATTTGAGTAATAAAAAAAAACTGTAAAAAAAAAGAAAAGAAAAAAGAAAGAAGGAAGGAAGGAAGGAAGGCAGGTAGGCAGGCAGGAGGGAAGGGAGGAAAAGAGAGAAAGGGAGGAAGGGAGTCATCCCAAAAGAAAGAAGTAAAACTGTCTCTATTTGCAAATGATAATGACATTACAACAAAAACATACACCTAACTCAACAATAACAAAAAAACTGTTGGAACTAATAAATGAATTTAGTGGAGTTTCAGGATACAAAATCAATATGCAATAGCATTATTTTGGAGAGTATTAAAGCAAAATTCTTAGTCAAATTTCAATAAAACTGCTTCCTACCATGCAATGAAAAAAATCAATTGCATTTCTATACACTAACAATGAGCTATGAGAAAGAGAAAGTAAGAAGAAAAAACAATTCCATTTACAACAGCATCAAAAAGAATAAAATACTTAGGAATAAATTTAACCAAGGAGGTGAAAGATGTATACACTGCAAACTATAAGACACTGATGAAAGAGAAGAAGAAACAAATAAATGAAAAGATTTTCTCTACTCATAGACTGGAAGAGTTAATACTGTTAAGATGTCTGCACTACCCAATGCAATCTACAGATTTAATGCATGCACTCCCTCTCAACATCCCAATGGCTTTATTTATTTATGTATGTGTGTGTATGTATGTATGTATGTATGATCTTTTTAGGGCCATACCCATGGCATATGGAAGTTCCCAGGCTAGAAGTCGAATCAAAGCTGCTGTTGCCAGCCTATGCCATAACCACAGAAATGTCAGATCTAAGCTGCAACTGTGACCTACACCACAGCTCACAGCAATGCCAGATCCTTAACCCACTGAGCAAGGTTCTTATGCATACTAGTTGGGTCTGTTACCGCTGAGCCACAATAGGAACTCCCTAATGGCATTTTTAGAAAAACGGAAAAACCAATTCTAAAATTTATATAAAACCACACATCCAAAGCAATCCTGAGAAATAAAAACAAAGCTGGAGGCATCATACCTCCTGATTTCAAAATACATTACAAAACTATGGTAATCAAGGTGGTATGGTATTGACCTCAAAGCTGACACAAAGATCAATGGAACAGAACAGAGAGCCCAGAAATAAACACATGCATATACAGCTAATTAAATTTTGACAAAGGAGCCAAAAATACACAATAGGGCAGGATAGTCTCTGTAATAAAATGTGTCAGTAAACCTAGATTTCCAAACACAAAAGAATGAAACTGAACCTTATCTTACATCATACACAAAAATCAAATCAAAATGGATTAAATATTGAACATAAGACCTGAAACATAAAACTCCTAGAAGGAAAACAGCAGGTTCTTTCACAATGGTCTTGGCAATGATTTTTTGGATTTGACATCAAAAACAAAAATAAACAAAATGGAACAATATCAAAACAAAAGGCTTCGGCTCAGCAAAATAAACTATCAGCAATATTAAAGACAACTTACAGAATGGGAGAAAATATCTGCAAACCACATAACTCACAAGGGGTTAGTATTTTAAAAATATAATAAACTCATACAATTCTACAGCTAAAGATAGATAAATAAATAGAAATAACCCAATTGAAAGGGGGGACCAAAATAGCCATTTTTCTAAAGAAGACATGCACATGGCCAAGAGGTACATGAAAAGGTGCTCAACATCACTAACCATCCAGGAAATGTCCGTCAAAACCAAAATAAGTTATCACTTCACGCCTGTTAGGATTATTGAAAAGACAAGCGATAGCAAATGCTTGCCAGGATGTGGAGTACAGGAAACTCTTGTACACTGTTATTGGGAATGTAAACTGGTACAGCCACTATGGAAAACAGCATGGAAGTTCCTCAAAAAAATTAGAAAATAGAACTACCACTATTTCAAAGAGATCTCTGCACTCCCACATTTATTGCCACATTATTCACAAGAGCCAAGACATGGTAACAATCTAAGTGTCCATCAACAGATGAATGGATAAAGAAAACGTGGCATATATGTATATATAATGCAGTGTTATTCAGTCCTAAAAAGAGAAGGAAATTCTGTCATTTGGATGAAATAGTACATCAACTCTGAACTATTTTAAATGAAATAATTAAGACAAAGAAAGACAAATATTCCATGGTATCACTCACGTACAGAGTCTACAAAAAGAAAAAAAGTGTTGAACTTATAAAAACGATGTAGTGGTTGCTAGGTGATGGGGTAAGGGAAATAAGGTGAGGTTGATAAAAGGTACAAACTCAGTTTTCAGATGAACAAGGTCTGAGGATCTAAAGTATAACACAGTGACTATAGTTGACCACACTTCACTGGGTTATTGCATAACTTCATTGTAACACTTTATTGTGTTATTGTATTGAAATTTGCTATGAAAGTAGAACTTAAATGTTCTCACCAAAAAGAGGGGAGAGTAGGTGAAATACGTGTGGTGACAGGTATGTTAATTAATTCAACAGAGGGAATTTGATAATGCATATATGTATGTAAAGTGACGTTGTACATTTTAAACACCTTAATTTTATTTGTCAGTTATACCTTAGTAAAGGTAAAAAAAAATGTTTGCAATTTACATCACTTTATGACAAGGACTATGAAATCTACTTCCAGAACTCAAGTTCAATGTGCTTTTAAAATAAGTATATGAATGGCATTATTAAGAATCTGTGTAGATGGTATCTGGGCTTATTGCTTTTCATTGTTCATTGAATTCTCAGTACGTTAAACATAATATCTACAAAGGAGAGAGGGGGCAGAGAGAAAGGAAAGGGAGAGATTTCTCAAGTTCATATTTTGAATCTTCTGCAAAAATATATAGCTCTTCAACCTTTGGCCCAAGCTAACAGTCTCACCTCTGGAGAAAGATGACAAAACTGCAAGAATCTACTGTCCTCACTTCACCTCCTACCTGTCATTAATTTTGATAAATCCCTACACAGAACAAAGTCGTTAACCCCAGCAAAGTGCATAGAAACGCTAAATTAGAAATATGTGCAATCACAGTGATAGTTGGAGACTATTCTAGGGTGCTAATTTTCTCTAATTACATGGCCTAGGTAAAATGATTGACTTTTCTTCCTTCTTCTTCAAGACCTAACATCCTCAACTTAACTTTGTGACCAAAATTCTTGGGTCAAGTAAGTAATTTCAGGAGACAGTGGGTTCACCTTCGTACACGTTCCACTCTTTCATCTGTCCGAAGATACTTCTTGGCATTTTCTCCCTTGCCAAAGCTTGAGCAGTCTTCTGGGTTGGCAAAAACCTATTCCAAATACCAAGGAGAAAAACTATTTCAAATACAAAATTACATGTGGGTATTCTACCTGAAAAATTATTTGCATTATAATGGAAGAAATACAGGCATTTTATTATGAAAAAAAAAAAAAGGAAGCAACAGATCAAACCCAAGGGTAAGAAAAGGCCTCTATTCTTAAAATCTGAATTTTTATTAACAGTGTAAAAATATTTTTAAAGGGAAGCATAAATAAGAACTTAAATAAAAAAGCACTGTATAGGGAGTTCCCATCGTGGCACAGTGGTTAACGAATCCAACTAGGAACCATGAGGTTGTGGGTTTCGATCCCTGGCCTTGCTCAGTGGGTTAAGGATCCGGCATTGCCGTGAGCAGTGGTGTAGGTTGCAGACAAGGCTCAGATCCCATGTTGTTGTGGCTCTGGTGTAGGCCAGCAGCTACAGCTCCAATTCGACCCCTAGCCTGGGAACCTCCATATGCCACAGGAGTGGTCCAAGAAATTGCAAAAAGACAAAAAAAAAAAAAAAAAAGCACTGTATAAAAATAGTGAAAAGGAAGCAAAAATGGAAAAAAAGAGCACAATTCTAAGTCCTCATTGACTACTATGATGGTGAACTGGCATTTTTATAGTGATGTTGATACATCTTCTCTCAAGAATATTAATATTTCCAACTGAATGGCTCCTGTGAAAGTCGTAAGTTTACTTGCCAGTGATATTAAGAGAACGGATACGAAGCATAAAAAAGTGAGGGGCAGGAAAAGCATGTTGTCCTTTGTTAGGATAAGTGTGCCTCTTTTCTCTTCCCGGATTAACTAAAACTTTGGGTTGAAAAATCCTGTGACATAAAAGAAGTTGAATTGCTTTACTATAAATGCCAACTATATGTTCTAGGGGATAAGTTCATATTTCCTTCCTGCGATTATTATTCTGTTTGAAATGATTTCCCCATTTCCTGAAACTTGAAATATGCATTTAAAAATATTTAAGTATGTTCTACTATTTAATAATTTATAATAAAGAAAAACATGAACTATAAAATTAGCCTTAATTTAAGCTGAGATACCTCATAAGTATTATAATATTTTTCTTTATATGACATGAGTATTTATTTCAGATAAAGATGTTCAGGAGAACAGAGAGACAGGGATGTGATACTGTATCAACTCTTAAGGTCAGATCTGTCTGTCTGGTTCCTAACTAAATGCCTGGCACACACTGGATGGTCAATAAATATATTTTAAATAAGTAAACACATGCATTACAATGGAAAGTGCATGAGATTTGATTTTAAACCAATCCGAATTTGAATCTCATCCTTGCCCTTTGTTGGTGTGTAACCTTGGGAAAGCTACTGAACCTATCTTTTATTTTCTCACCTATAAAACGGGAAGAGTAATGCTCATCTCACTTGATAATGCTAACAGCTAAAATGCTGCCATGATCTGGCATAAAGGAGACTGAGGTGGCTCCTAGCATATATCACTGGCACACCCTATAGTTGAATTCCCCTCTCTTTTTCTTTTAAAATCAGGTACATTTCTGCTATCTTTAGTGCCGCTACACTTCCAGAGGAGAGTGTGGACCTGGTGGTAACAGATATTTAAACACGTGTGTATGTGTCCCCACTACAATGCAAACATCCTTGGGAAAGAACGATGCCTCAAGACAATAACAAGGAAATACCTTAGGGAGGACAGTGACTTCTAGATAAAAGCAAGTCTCTGGAAGACAAAAACTCAGGATAGGCACTAAGAGAGAAATCATGGTTTCCAGGAAGAAGTTTCTGAATAGTCGATGGGACCACACCAATGAAAATTGTTTAACTTTGCCAAGGTAGCCCTGCTGAACCCCTATCACTGTCATCATAAACCCTGCTTGAATACAAGTTATATGTTTCAAAATCATTTTCCACCTTTCCCAAGCCTCTAGTTAAAAAAATATATATATTATTAGCATACTGGGTAGAAATACTATGCACTTAAGAAGTCAGCCACACAAAATCCAAATGCTTTGTCCCAATCATAAGAGACTCCGCTGATAATAGTCACTTTAATTCTAACCCCAAAAGCATTTCCTTGACCTGTAATAGAGCTGAAAACACCAGTTAACTGTCTAGAAATTAATTATTTTTTAAACTCTGGCAAAATTAACATCAAAATCACAAAAAGTTTCCTTGAAAATGTTGATATTCCAGAAATCTCATATGCTCGACAGCATGACAAAAGGTAAAAGCTACAGTGGAAAAAAAAAAAAACAAAAAACATTTACTAGTTTCTGGGAGAAAGCACCTATTCTATACATGAGATCCAACTATACCAAATGATTGCATATTTCATTTACAGTATTAAACAATACCCATTGGGCTTTATAAAAAATAAATTAAGAAAATTGCTTTCCAGAATCTCAACTCTTAAAAGAAAATATTGCCTCCAAGGTCTTACCTTTCTTGTCAACCTATAGAATGCAGTTGCAGTACTCATAAACATCATTTTTGAAAGAACGATTGTTGCATAGGAGGCAAAGGCCATGAATACTTCATTTTTCATTAGCTCCGTGAGGTCAGCCATTTTTTCAGTTTTGGTCTGGAATCTTAAAAAGATTTTAGGCAAGACAGGAAAAAGCAGACATAAATACCCTCAAAGAACTCAATGGTCTTTTGGAGTGCTTGCATATATTAACCCTACTGTTCTCAAAAATCTCTTGAGTTATTTTCAGGAGAAGGAGATTTCATTTTTCTTCATTTCAAAATGAATAGCACTATGGTTTTTTTGCCTAGTTCTATATCATTAAGCTCAAAGACATCAAATAAGTACCGATTAGAAAGGAAAATGTAGGGGCTATGCCAAGCAAAAATAAATAGGCAAACTCCTCTAAAGAGAGAATAAAATCATATTTTTGCATTGAATTGAGCCACAAATTGGACACACAAAAAAGAGACTTCATGAGTCTCTTCAGAAACATCAAATTAGGTACATAGTAGTACCATTAATATTTTATTAGAAATGCCTAAATTCTAGACTTGTGGTTGCCAAGGGAGAGAGTGTATGAGGCAGGGATGGATTGGAAGTTTGGGACTAGCAGATGCAAACTATCATACATAGAATGGATAAACAACAAGGTCCTACTCTGTAGCACAGGCAACTGTATTCAATATCCTGTGATAAACCATAATGGAAAAGAATAAGAAAAAAATGTTATATATACATATAATTGAATCACTCTGCTGTACAGCAAAAATTAACACATTATAAATCAACTATACTTGAATAAAATAAAATTTTAAAAAGGAAATGCCTAAATTCTAATATATGTTCTCCTTTGCAAACCCAACTTTCAGCCTTTTGTCATGTCAGTATTCAAGATCTCAGCTTCCAGGATTTGGCTACTAACCTTAATTGAGAGATTTAGCCTCTGTGAGACTAAATTTCTTCATTTATAAGACCAGGAGTAATAATACCTCCTAATACAGTGGGTTGTGGCCAGGATTTAACTGAGATAACATTTGGAATATACAGTGTCTGGCCCATGAAAACCCTCAATAAAGTTTATCATCACTGTCACCACAACCCACTCATCATTTACACCAACACAGGCACAGAGGGTGGAGTAGGATAATGGAAACGTACAGGAACAGGCTTACAAATGCAAGGTAAGAAATTGGCACTTAGAATATTTTCATAGAAGGGACAGGGGAGGAGGATTAGCTTTACAGAAATCATTTGGTTATTTCACATTCCGTATTTACTTCCTTCTAAAAGCTTCCTTCTTCCTTCTGTCAAGAGTAAACTGAATGTAACTCTCTGAGTCCAGAGTTGGAAATATAACTGGAAAAGTGCTCAGAAGAAAGCAGAGGCACCCTGGTGATCCTGAAGTCCAACTGGATAGGAATCTAGGGTAAAGCTGAAACTTCACACTATCGGACAAGCATTCTTTTAAACCTCCTCTGTTCTATTCTCAGCCCCATTATCAGCTTCTTCTATCTCTTCCACATAAGTATGCATTTTTTTCTCATACCCCAGCTTAACAGCAATTTTATCAGCTTAGCATAGAGTGCCATCTCTTATAGACATATCTGTTCCTGCCCTTAGAACACGACCCCCGCAGGCGACCTAGAGTGACATCTATCAAATTCTAATCATTCTATCCATCTACCAATAATCTACAAACCTATATATCTTTCTACACTCTGTACTGGCCATGTAATTACCTCTATGTTACTGTTCAATGTGACATAAATCACATATATAATACATATATATTTCATTTTATAAGATTTGACTATATATCCAATTATACCACATACTTTGTAGGCATTACCTTACATAATTTTTGTAACTATAATATTATAGTCCTCATAAGTTTATCTATTCTACAGATGATGAAAATGGAAATGAGAGATATTAAGCTGCCCTCCTGGGACACAAACCCAGGTCTCTGATCTCACATCTCATACAGTAAGCATACTGCACTGTTTCCTTCAAGAGACTATAAACTGCTTGGTTCTGATTCAGTTAACATTGACTGAATGGCCACCCTGCGGCTGGCAGTGCTGGCACCCTTCCCATCTGTTATCGTCATTCTTCTTATGCTACAAGATAGGTATTACTCCCATTTTGCAGATAAAAAAAAACCCAAGGCTTCCTATGCAACCTCTATTTTAAAATGGGGGTTAGGAGTTCCTGTTCTGGCTCAGGGGAAACAAATCTGACTAGCATCCACGAGGACCCAGGTTTGATATCTGGCCTTGCTCAGTGGGTTAAGGATCTGGTGTGGGTCACAGACATGGATCGGATCCCACATTGCTGTGGCTGCAGCATAGGCCAATGGCTACAGCTCTGATTTGACCCCTGGTCTGGGAACCTCCATATGGCGTGGGAGTCTCCCTAAAAAGACAAAAAGTAAAAAAATTTTAAAAATAAAATAGGAGTTCCCGTCGTGGCTCAGTGGTTAACAAATCTGACTAGGAACCATGAGGTTATGGGTTCAATCCTTGGCCTCACTCAGTGGGTTAAGGATCTGGCATTGCCATGAGGAGTGGTGTAAGTTGAAGACGTGGCTCAGATCTGATGTTGCTGTGGCTGTGGTGTAGGCTAGTGGCTACAGCTCCAATTAGACCCTAGTCTGGGAACCTCCATGTGCCGTGGGTACAGCCCTAGAAAAGACAAAAAAAAAAAAAAAAAAAGAAAGAAAGAAAATAAAGATAAAATTGAGGCTAAAAATATATTCCTTGGATTTTGGCAAATTGAAATATACAGTTGGAGAATCGTATGGAGGTACCTTAGAAAACTATACATAGAACTACCATATGACCCAGCAATCCCACTCTTGAGCATATATCCAGACAAAACTTTCCTTAAAAAAGACACATGCACCCGCATGTTCATGTAGCTCTATTCACAACAGCCAAGACATGGAAACAATCCAAATGTCCATCCACAGAGATTGGATTAGGAAGATGTGGTAAATACACAATGGAATACTACTCAGCTGTAAAAAATAATGAAATGCCATTTGCAGCAACATGGATGGAACTAGAGACTCTCACACTGAGTGAAGTAAGTCAGAAAGAGAAAGATAAATACCATGTGATATCACTTATATCTGGAATCTAATATACGGCACAAATGAACCTTTCCACAGAAAAGAAAATCATGGACTTGGAGAACAGACTTGTGGTTGCCAAGGGGGAGGGGGAGGGAGTGGTATGGGTTGGGAGCTTGGGGTTAATAGGTGCAAACTATTGCCTTTGGAATGGATAAGCAATGAGATCCTGCTGTGTAGCACTGGGAACTATGTCTAGTCACTAATGATGGAGCGTGATAATGTGAGAAAATAGAATGTGTACCTATATGTATAACTGGGTCACCATGCTATACAGTAGAAAAAAAACTGTATTGGGGAAATAACAAATTTTTAAAAAAGAAAAAATATACAGTTGATCCTTGAACAACACAGATTTGGACTGTGTGGGTCCACTTATATTTGGATTTTTTTCCACACTAAATCCCAAAATACTAGACAGTCAACAGTTGAGTGAATCTGTAGAGGCAGAACCACAGATACAGAGGAACTGTGTATAAGGAGGGGTGATTATAAGTTATAAGTGGACTTTGGACTGTGCAGAGAGCTGGCCTTTCAACCCCTTAATTGGTCAAGGGTCAACTACATTTTGGTTTAAACACACACGCAAAGAGTAGGAAATTAACCCACCTCCACAAGTCAGTAAACTTGAAAGCAACTATGTTAGATAGATCTACCAACTAAAGAAGGTCAGTCACTGTCTGATTATATAAGAGTGTAGTTGCTAACCAAGGCAGCTGCTGACTTCTAATACACCCTGACAGGAGTTCAGGGTGGATCAGAACGAGGCACTCTGTGTTTGGGGGACAACTGCCAGGTCTGCAGACAGTTGGGTATTTTCAAGGGAAAGTTTTATGAGTCCAATTTCTTGCGTCTCCTCATAATTAGAGAAGCACTAAAATGATTAAAGAAGACATCTGTTCCTTGTAACCAGCAGCAACCTTCTACCAAGATGTGTTTACCAAAATCATACATATACTGACCTCCCCCACTATCTCTGCAGAGAAGTTCCTCGGGGCTACTGAGAGGCTGTCTCCTGGGCTACAGTCCTTAGAAAGCCCCCAATAATACTGAACTCATCATGAGTCCTTTTCCAGTCAACAATTCTCACTGCAAGATAAAACTTTTAGCAACACTTAATGTGCCTGCTCTTCTTTTAGTATTAGGGCTGGGAGGAGTCAGAAATAAACTGTACTCTCCTCCAGAGTGCATGTAGAATCATTAGCTTAAAAAGGAATCCCTAAGTCCTGTGCCTCTGGACAAGGATCTGAAGAAATGCAGTAGGGATGCTAATTTTTAAAAAAATTAAGAAAAGTTTATCAAGAAGGAAGTGCCGCCATTTCACAATAATTTTAAAGGTAAAACAGTTTCCTGCAGGTCCCCGCTAGTGTCCTCAGAATGAAACGTATTCTGCCATGGAATAAAAGTCCAGAGAATGATTTCCTTTCAGTGAAAATGGGTACTGAAAGAATAGAGAAAAAGTGGAAGACTTCCAGAACTGTTGGTGGGAAAGGAACACAAAGGCATGAGCAGTCGGAGGCAAAGGGCAACAGGAAACTTTTTCTTTGAAGGCGAACAATACACTGAGCGTGCACTTCACACAAAGAGGGTTTCTCAATCACCAAGAATGTGCCTTAGCCCCTCAAGCCTGTAGTTCTGGGAGACAGACCAACACTGGGCTTTTGTTATCACACACCCGATGGGCCAAAGAACTGCCCCTAGGGATCAACATGGTCTATTCCCAGCATCTGAGGGCAAAGTCAAGAAAGTGAAAGGTAAGGCATTAAGAAATAGGAGTCATTTGCAGCACAAAATTAGGCAATACTGATCTAGACTTTCTTTTTCAAGGCTGATTAGTAGATAAGTTACCCTGAACCTGCAACATGGCAGGGCACTGTACTCCAAAAAACATTACTGGAAGCTTTGTACCAGGAAAGGTCTCCAGGAGAGAGGAGAGCAGTATAGGAGTAATAATAGTTCAGAGGGTAACGTGTTTAGTGATTTGAGGAGTCTAGGAAGGCAGTAGAAACAATCTAAGAAAAGTAGGCAGAGCAAAACATGAAACAGTGATGAGTTATAGAAAATGAATTATTTCAATGATGAATTCTATTTTTATGGTGTGTTGTTTCCTTTCTTGCCCATCATGGGTTGGCCCAGTAGACAATTTCTCTAACTATCTCACCAGAGAGTGGGGCTCAGTTCCCTAATGTGGAAGTGAAGTCTTTACAAAGGACAAAGAGTGGCGTGTCAGGCTCACAAAGACTCTGGAATAGCCTACAGTACAAGTAGAACCAACTCTGCCATTTACAGCCATGATTAACTTATCTTACTTTAAAATCAGGTTACTAATACTTCTTGCCTCACAGGAATCCTATGAGCATTAAAAGAATAAAGTATTAAGTGCTTAGAAAAGCACTGAGACCCAGCAAATGCTATGTAAGTATGTGGTAAATAAATAAGCTCTTACCTTGGTACCATTCTAGGCGCCAAGGATACACTTTGAGTTTTCAAGGTTATCCCATTATCTCACTTGAGGATTGGAGAACTCTAAGGTAGTCAGTGCAAATAATATCTGCCACTACCTTTAACATATAAGGAGGGAGTTCCCATTGTGGCTCAGGAGATTATGAACCCGAATTGTAACCATGAGGACGTGGGTTCGATCCCTGGCCTTGCTCGATGGGTTAAGGATTGGGCATTGCCATGAGCTACAGTGTGGGCTGCAAACACCGCTCGGATCTGGCATTGCTATGTGAATAACCCCAATTCAACCCCTAGCCTGGGAACTTCCATATGTTTTGGGTGCAGGCCTAAAAATACAAAAAAACAGCAATCGAAACAAAACAAACAACACATATAAGGAAACTGAGGCCCAGAGAAATAAAAAGAGTAATTTGACCCAACTTCACAGTGGAGGCAGACTGGAACCCAGTTTTCTCAAGTGTTTTACTTGTGGGCTATCTACCATCAAGGCTAAGAGTTCTAGATTGACCTGGCCTTCTAGGAGCCTCTTTCTTCTAAATCCCTTTCCTGTCTTGTCACCTCATCCTCTGGAATCCCACCCCATCCCTATAGTATCCTTCACCATTGAGTAATAGATTCTATTAATTAAGAAATATTCCTCTTCTCTTTACAGGCTCTTGGCCAAAGAGAGCAAAGTTCCCTTGTCTGTAGTGGCCTTTCCACATCAACACTGCAAAACACAGAAAATGTGAGCACGCACTCTCACGGTCATGACTCTGCAATTTTCTTCCCTCTTAAAGCAAAAGAACACTACCCACGAGATAAAGAAGAAAAAATAAGTCAGTGGTCTTGTTGCTGTGTGTGAGCTCTAGAATTTACTGAACAGATGGAGGTGACTGCAGACATGGCTTCAGAGCCCAGGTGCTGGGAGGAAAATGCTGCTTGGTCTGGGGAGAGATGGGGTGAGGCTGTGCTCAGGTGACGGTGCTGACCTCCATTTCTAGTCTCAGCAACTGAGAAACAGCACTCAGAAACAAACAGAAAAACTGTACTTGTCTGCCACAGAGAGTAAGACTCAAATTTGGACTGATTTGCCATTTCTAAAGATGACCAGAGATGGTCAGCACACAGAGGCCTCTTATTTTGGAAACAGCAGAAAAAATCAGAAAAACTCAACACCCAGGGAATGCAAAGGGTGGGTCTAGTTTGGTATTCACAGCAGACTAGGGCTCTGAGAACACCAGGCTAGACTGGCTGAAAGGCTGTTAGCTAGGGGGCCTGGAGAAGTTTCCAGAGCCGTTCAACATGTTTGATTTCAGCCCACTTGGCACTTTCTTGGAGAGAAAACAGGCAGAAGGAAAAAGAGGAGGGGAAAAAAGTGGTGCCCAGATTACCAAGAGGCCTTGGGACAATTTCAAAGGATGCAGGGAGATGGAGGATCTGCATGTACCCTTGTTCCCACCATCCCAGTCCAGCAATAGCAGTAATAACTGAGGCCTTAATTCTCAAGGGAGGTTTCTTTCTCCTTTACTCCTTCCACATGGCTCTCCCCCTCCACACTGCGGGGTGGGGACTAAGAACCCTCCCGGGGAGTTTTATCCTTTGCTTTCCAGTCAGCTGACTCTAACAATGTCTAATTCATCTAACAGGGTCTAATTCATGTCCTCCTGCACTATTATTATTATTACTAATTTAACTTCCCGATGTTTCTCTTGCCTGTGGTTTTGAACCAAGAAGAGCAAGTCCTATTCTTCAGGAGGTACAAAAGCCAGCCTGCCCTGGAACTTAGAGCTGAGGCAGGATTTTATACCCTGAGGATAAACACAAGTTGCTTAAACTGCAGCCACTTCCTCTATCACTGTTACTAGCACTTACTATTTATTCCCCCAATGCTTGGGGGGTTGGGGGCAGGCTTTCAAACCGGATGCTACCTCGGTTTGAGAAAAAAAAAAGTGAGTAAAATCATCACTTAAACATGAAAAGACTCGTTCTCTCAAGTTTTATTCCTGGAGTTTGACGACTTACCTACAAGGGGACAGGAATGAGAAACTCCCTTTTAAAAAGTGATGGACCGAAAAGCAAACGCTTAGCAACAAAGAAGTAGCAGGTCCGCAGAGGCCCTCAAGCCTACACCTGCCACCCAGGTCCCCTTCCCGCCGCCGCCACCCTTCCCTTACCCTCTGCTTACACACCCCTCCCGCGCACGTACTGTGGATCTGAGCAGGAGGAAGACCGCAAAGCTGTCCCAGAGACGAGTAGCAAGGGCGTTGGGTGACTTTCACCCCTCGGGCTTGGGGGCGGGACGCCAGCGCCACGCCCCCTCTGGTTATTTTCCTATGAATTTGCTCTCCGGTGCAGAAAGCAAGACTCCCACCCTCGCCAAGCCCCTCCCATGAGTCGCCTGATTCTTGTGGGAGTAACTACTGCCCATCTGTTTCCTTGTTTGAGCCCTTCTTTTTAGCTGGCGGAAGCGTAGGTCAATGAGAGGACAATTCCTCGCGTTAGCAGCTCCAGGACGGTAGCGATTGTATAGGAACATTTCGAGGGGAAAAGCAGGTCAACTTTTATTTAGCGGGAAACAAAGGTTTAGAGCATATTTAAATCTCAGGGAGGGGGCAGAAGCAGGGTGGGGAAAGGGGAGCCTGATTAGAAATCATTGCTAAAATTACCATGTTTTGAACTTCACTTTCCCTGCCAGGGGACAAGTCTTCCCAGAAAGGCTGGCACTGACACAGTATAACGTTTGGTGAACATCACCTACAGTCTTCCAAATCTGTGATCCCAGACAATTTGCTTCCTCATGCTGACCTGTCCTGTTCAGGGTACAAAATGGAACTGGAAGAGATTAAACTGGGTCAGTTCATTATACAATCGGTTTAGTATAGTTTTTGTTTTGTTTTGTTTGTTTGTTTGTTTTTTGCAGGGATATTTAGGGGAGTGTCTTAGAAAGGCATAGTCATTCTAACACCAGTATCTAGGTTAGGGGTATTTCCAAGCTTCTTAGTGAAACCTGACATGGCCCTGTAGGGCTCCTGGGAGCAAGAGCCTTTCTGTGTCCCCCATTTCTTGTTCCTAGGAAATGAGCCTCACTCAGCCATCATGACCTTCCCTGAGTTTCTAGGGACAGGTTCAGACAGTTGCTGATTAGGGAATGGAGGTACAGTCAAGCAGCAATAGTACATCCTTGGGGCAGGATCCTGGTTCCCTCTCAAGGAGTACACATAATAATACAGGCATCTTATACATGTAAGAGAAAAATTATATTCCTTATGCTTCTTTTAGGAATGAATACTTTAAAATTAAACAGCTTAGAGTTTTTCCTTGTCCTTCTCCCTGACTTAATTGCACCTGAAACACAATCACCCATAAGCTAAAGATTAGGCACCCTGAGCATAATTGCCTGTGGGTTAAAGATTATTAGGACATGAGGTTTTTCAGGAACTTTCCTAGTTTGTTCTCATCTCTGATCAATATGCTCTTTGCACAAGCACAGTCATTCTAAGCAATAACCCAGGAGACCACTATCATGAACAGCTCCTGACTTCAGCTTTGATGACTAAGATCCCCCCAAAGAAAGAAGACTGCATGTTTGTCCCAATCCTGATTCCTATCTGAAAACCTGTTTTTCTCCCTTTACTATAAAACTCCTTGCAATTCTTTCTAAGGAGGGAGGGCGCACAGTCTTAAAGGCACTAGCCTGCTGTGACGCTCCTTTACCTGGCAAAGCAATAAAGATATTTTTTCCTCCTTTACGCAAAACTCTGTCTCTGCGTTTCAATTCAGCACCTGCAGACAGAGGCCGAATTCTGGCAACACTAGTCCCCTCAGTAGTATTTATGAATCTAGCTTCCACGACTTTATCTAAAAATGTGTAAGGATTTATGGTTTCCATCTTTGTTACTTCTCACGCGGTCATCATTCTCACACATTTACCACCTGCTATGTGTAGACTACTTCCTCTTCTTTTATTACCTCCTTTAGGCTTTAAGGGGTGCATCCGGGACTAGCTATCTAAGATGTGATAGGCAAATTCTTACTCTACCAAAAAAAGGAAGTGAGACTTATCAGTTTGCTCTCATAAAGACAAATTAATCACAGGCCTGAGAACAATTTCTACATAAGCCTTGCAATAGAAGTATTAGAAAACCCAGCATCAGCAGACATTAGTGCTTCATTTTCTTTGTGTCTGTTGGCAACTATATATATATGTATATACGTATCTTGGTAAAGTACGCTGGAACCTGGCTGTGACACTAACTGGAATGAATAAGACAAAATTTGAGATAATTCTGAGTTTTTGCCAAGGGATTTTAGTACTACAAGTATTTAAAAGACTCTTTTCATTTATTATGAGGTAATACAGCTCTAATCTTATGGATAACATTACAGAAGAGGGTATAGAGACCTATTATTTAAATAATTCAATATGTAGAATTCCAGTTGAGCAGTTCTAATAAGTTTTTGAAAAGAGCAGCTGACTCATCTGAAGCTCTAATTATGAAATGAATTCAAACTATTAATCAATTAATGAATAAATACTGTGCTCCTGCTATCAATAAACTATGTATAATTATTGTCTGTCTGTTACATATGTGGCACTGGCTTTGGCACTATCATCAGGACTAAACTGTATTGAATTTAGTTCTATAGACAGTTATGAAGTGAATACAAGGCATTAGGCTTGATGCTAAAATCTAAAACTGAGATAAATAACATTAAGTAATTGTGCTCAAGGAGTTTACAATCGCATAAACACAAAAGCCAAAAAAAGTAAGAAGCTGCCACTAAATTTAAGGAAGAAAAGATTTAGAAATGAGGATGATTATTGAGGTAAGATCTAGGGCAGTAACAGGAAAAAGATTGTGAAAGCATTTATACTTTCTGTTCATCTTTGTTATGTGCTTCGGGATGAAGTGAGGAAGAGAGTTATTATTCAGCTTGTTTTAGTTTGGGTAAAGGGAAGACTTCACACTTCGAACTCTTCTGCCCGCTGCCACTTTAAGCCAATAATGGAAACCTAATCCAAGGTTTGGCATAAGTAATTCCACAGTAAATATTAAAACAAGTTTAAAAGGTCATCAATTTGGGGTAAAGTGAGCAAAGGTCATTTAGCAAAGAGTAGCTGCTACAACAAAGAAAAAGGAGATCGAATCAGAAAGATCTGGAAGAATAAAGCATTAGAAATCAAAGAGCTAGAAATCTAGCAGTTCTTGCCTTTAAAAAACAGACAAACAAAAAAATATCGGAAAGGATTGCTACTACCACTAGTCTAGGCTTCCTGCAATTCAGAAGGAATCAGGTCCCCATCACTCCTTTTAATTGTCTTAGATCTTTGTTTTTTCTGTAAATCCATAGGATAGGTGCACCCACAATCTGAACCTAAGGCTACATACTCTTCTTGGAGATTTCAGTAAACATATGTGAGAACATGTCTTAAGATTAACACACAATTATAGGAAGGGGTTAGCATACTTAAAAAACAGGGCAACCACAAGCCAAAACCAAACATTGCATTCGCAAAAAATGGAAAAAAAAAACACTCAAGTAGATAATAACCGGAGACCATCTAACCAAAAAAAGAAGGGAAGAATGGAGAACCATAGAATCAACTGGAACATAAGGTTCAAAATGGCAATAAATAGTCATCTATCAATTATCACCTTAAATGTCAATGGACTGAATGCTCCAATCAAAAGATTAAGAAAGCAAAAGATTAAATAAAAATAAGTAACATTCCAAAAACACAAATATTATTTTATAATTATAATGTACTTTTTTTGGCCACACCCATGGCATGTGGAAGTTCCCAGGCCAGGGATCAAACCCAAGGTACAGCAGTGAATCAAGCCACAGCAGTGACAATGTCAGATCCTTAACCACAAGGCTACAAGGGAACTCCTAGAATTATAATACACTTTTAAAAGGTATACTTGATTGTTTATCTCTCCCAAAAACCCTATAAGGGAGTTCTTTTTTTTTTTTCTATGTTATAGACAGTGAGATTCAGAGGAGTTTGGAAGTGACACTAGCTTCTGAAATAAACTGAACCTAATCCATGCTGGAGTTAAAAGTATCCACAATGAGAGAGACTGGAATAAAAAAATGATAAAACTAATGAGACTAATCAAGAGAATATTGTAAAGGTTTAGGATAAACAAATAGGTCAAAGAACAGAATAGAATACAGAAATAGAATCACACATAATTGATTAATTAATTTTCAACAAAGGATCCAAAGAAATTCAGTAGAGAAAGTTTTCAATGAATGGAGCTGGAACAACTGGATAGCCATATGGAAAAAAGAACTTCAACCCCCAGTTCACATAGTACACAAAACATAATTTTAGATGGATCATAGACCTAAAGTTTAACAATATAAAACTTCTAGAATAAAACATAGGTATATGTCTTCATGGCCTTGGAACAGGCAAAGATTTCTTAGAACAGACACAGAAAACATTATCAGTAAGAAGAAAAAAATTGATAAATTGGACTTTATCAAAATTCAGACCTTCTATTCATCAAAAGACATCATTAAGAAAATTTGAGTTCCCTGGTAGCTCAGCAGGTTAAGAATCCATTGTTGTCACTGCTGTGGTTCTGGTTACAGCTGTGGAGCAGTTTTGATCCCAGGCCTGGGAATTTCCACCTGCCATGGGTGTGGCAGAAGAAAGAAAAGAAAAGAAAAGAAAAGAAAAGAAAAGAAAAGAAAAGAAAAGAAAAGAAAAGAAAGAAAGAAAGAAAAAAGAAAGAAAAGAAAGAAAAAAGAAAAAAAGAAAGAAAAAGAAAAGAAAGAAAGAAAGAAAAGAAAGAAAGAAAGAAAGAAAAAAGAAAGAAAGAAAGAAAAAAGAAAAAAAGAAAGAAAAAGAAAAGAAAAAAGAAAGGAAGGAAGAAAATTAACAGATAAGTCATAGGGAGAAAATATTCTCAATACATTTACCTAAAAAAGAACTTGTATGCAAAAGTTATAAAGAATTATATACATACATATGCAAAGAACTTGTATGCAGATATATAAAAATATATAACAGTAATTAAGAGACAAAATATGCAATTAAAAATAGAAAAATATGCAAAATATTTGGAGAAACAGTCCACAAAAGAAGATATTTGAATAATTAAAAAGCATACACAAAGGTGTCCATTGGCATTAGAGATATGTAGTCAAACCACAATGAGATATTTCTTTCTGAATATTAGAATGACATGAATTGAAAAAGACGAGAGTGTGAAGCAAATAGGATTCTCTCATGTTGCCTGTGAGAGTAAAAATGGAATACCCACACTAGGAAAACTGTCTTGTAGTTTCTTATAAACATAGACCTAGGCTATAAACCAACATTTCCACTCTGAGGCATCACTCAAGAGAAATGAGGACATATGGACACAAAAATGATTGTTTAAAAAATTCTTCACTACTTTATTCATAATTGGCAAAAACTACGAAAAACCAAATCTCCACCAACAGAAAAATGGAAAAATAAATTGTGGTATATTCATATAAAAACACTACATACATCATAATTTAAAAAAAATAATAGACTACTGATACACACAATAACAAGACTGAATGTCAATACTATGAAAGAAATGAAACACAAAAAACTATACACACTATGATTTCACGTCTATGGAGTTCAAAACCAGGCAAACTAATCTATGATAATAGCAATGAGAAACATGGTTGTTTCTTGTGAGATAGGGGTGGTGATTAGCTGAAAAGGAGCAGAAGAAAACTTTCTGGAGTGATAAAGATGTTCAGGATATTTGAACATGAGACTATATATTGGTCAAACCATTGAACTATATACTTAAAATCTATGCATTTCACTGTATACAAATTAAACCTCAATAACAAATTATTTTTTAAAAACTCATGAACTCTGTGAAAGGTGGCAGTGAGCTAAACCTGAAATAATTACATATCCGCCTCTGTCAATTCCATTTTAATACTGGATTGAAAGTGTTGAAGGAAAATGTAGGTAAATATATTATTATAGAGGAGTATGTGAAATCCTGTTTTGTTTCTGTGTTTCTCCCTCTTCTAAGGAAACAATAGATATGTCTATTGTTATTCCCAGAAGTGGGATATTCTTCAGTGCAACTGTTTGCCAAGGGTTAAGAAGGACATCATTGTTTTCACTCAAGCAGTTGAGCGGTAACACCGCATCTTGCCAAGATTCTCTGGCAAATATTTCAGGCAACTTGGAGAGATAACTCTTCACTTCTGAGATTAATGTTGACTTTTCCTGTGTGTACCACTACACTGACCCATGCCTACAATAGGTCTGGGGGAGGCACCCCACCCAACACTCCGGTCACAAAAACTTTGTTATATATACTCTTATGTTAATTTAATCAGTCTCTTCAGTGTAGATTTTATATACATACATATAATTTAGTATGTATTATATATTATATATATATATATTATATATATACATTTAAAACATTGAATTCACAGAAGCAAAACTGAAAACATTAAGTTTAAAAACAAGCTATAGGCACCATGTGCTATCTCCATAATTGCTTTTGTCTCTTTGGCATCATATAAGCTTACTGACAACAATTGACAGGACATACTAATAAAAGGGACTATCGTTCCTATCATGGAGGCTCTTTTAGAACTACCAGAGCCTTCCACATGCTGAGAGAAATCACTTGACAAATCTTGTAGAACCTATTTTTGTTTCCGCCAAGGCTGTTTAAAATTCTTCTTTTTCTCAGTTTTGATTTAGTAACTTTAGATCTCTGCATTATGTTGTGTTTTGCACGGAGCTATTGACTTCAGCTAAGGAACCGTGAACAATAATTATTTTGCATGACTAAGCTCTGGTACACCATTGTCAGACAGGCACTTTACAGTACCACTAGTTTCAAATTTTAGAACAGAACTGTCAAACAAGCAAATGCCTACACCAAAGAATTCTATTTTCAAGCTACAGGCATGAGTTCTATGATGTGCAATAATAGGGTGAATCTTTGTGTTCTCGTGAAAGCTCCTGATTTGACAGTCTTGGAAATGAAAGCCTGTTTCTTTCTAGAAAAGATATATCAGTGGAGCAACAGTACAAATTTTCAAGAAGGGCTTAAGTATGGCATTAGGGCTAGAAAAGGGAGCCTCAGGCACTGAGATTATTAAATGTTATTAAGAAAAACTGGTTTTATGGTGAGCAAAGAACCACTTACCCCAAACTGCTCATCTCGGGTGGACATGTTTCTGATCATTCCAGAAAATTTTTATGGAGTTACTAACTTATACAACTAAAATTAGTCCTAGAAATAATATAAATCTAACAGAAATATTTCTGGACATTTAACAAAGCCCAAGAATGGAGCATATTACAGTAAGCATTCATAGGGCAAAAAATTTATATAAATTAAATGTCTTCTACCCTTTCGGTACAGCCAGATATTGCATGTTAGGAGCATAGGGCCAAACAATTTCTGTTCATAAAGTTAAACTTTAATTCCTTTAAATTTTTATAACACTCAAAATCATTTTTCCCTAGTGTCTCTTCTTCTACTAAAATTTTATTCTTTTTCTTTTTCTTTTTTCTTTTTAAGGTTATACCTGTGGCATATGGAAGTTCCCAGACTAGAGATCAAATCGGAGCTGCACCTGCAGGCCTACGGCACAGCCACAGCAACACCAGATCTGAACCACATCCATGACCTATGCCACAGCTCACAGCAATGCCAGATCCTTAACCCACTGAGTGAGGCCAGGGTTCGAAGCCAAATCCTCATGGATACTAGTCGGGTTCTTAACCTGCTGAGCCACAACAGGAACTTTGATAATTTGATTCTTCCTTGCATAGATTAGAAAACCAAAGAACAGAAATTAATGACCTTGAAATGGCATATGGCAATTAAAAAAATAAAGGGGAGGGTGGGGACATGGCTGAATAAAATGTCACACAGATGCCTCTGTCTTTAACAATTTTACATTTATGTATTTCATTGACTATTATAACATTTTAAATATTTCCTTTTTATTGGACTATGCGAATATTTGGTCTCTCCAAAATGAATTCATACTAGTAGATTTATTATTGCTAATTTATAAATCAGAATTCTAATGTATTAGGTGAAAAAGGAGAGATAGGCCTTTCCCCTTATCAGATTACACAAATCTTCTCTACAAAGTGTTCCTTTCCTAGGTGGAAAACAAATAGGAAATAAATTGTCCAGAACAAAAGAAATAACTTGTCCAGTCTGTCTGACTTATTTCACTTAGCATAGTACCCTCAAATCCATTCATTTAATTGCAAATAGCATTACTTCATTCTTTTTTATGGCTGAGTATTACTCCAAGGTGTGTATGTGTATGTGAGTGTGTGTGTGTGTGTGTATACCACATCTTCCTTATCCATTCATCTGTTGATGGACATTTGGGTTGCTTCCATATCTTGGCAATTGTAAATAATGCTGCTATCTTAACTGTACAGGCATACTCTGGAGATATTGCAAGTTCAGCTTCAGCCTACCATGATAAAGTCAATATCACAGTGAAGCAAGTCACAGGAATTTTTTGGTTTCCCAGTGCATATAAAAGTTATGTTTGCACAATACAGTAGTCCATTAAATGTGCAATAAGTTATGCCTAAAAAAAGTACATACCTTAAGTAAAAAAAAATAGTTTGTTGCTAAAAAAATGCTTACCATGATAGGAGACTTCAGTGAGTTGTAACCTTTTTGCTGGCAGAGGCTTTAAAATATTGTGAGAATTATCAAAATGTGACACGGAGACATGAGGTGAGCAAATGCTGTTGGGAAAATGGTGCTGAGAGGCTTGCTTGATGCCAGGAGGCCACACATCTTCCATTTTTAAAAAGTGCAGTGTCTGTGAAGCGCAATAAAACAAGGTATGCCCGTACAGGAAATCCCAAGCCAGGCAGAGAAAGCAGAGACTAGAGGGAGTGTCCAGATGTACTGTTTACTCTGGGGTTGGTCAACTGGCAATGTTTCCCTGTTTCCCTTGCTGTACCCTCTCCTCTGCTGTCTTAGCTGAGAATAGCTTCTCTCTCTTACCAGTCTATCTAAAATCCATAGAGCCTCTTTTTCCTTAATTCTGAAGCTTTTACCCAGTTAAAAGTGGTTTCATTCCCTGCTGAACTTTTGTAGCAGATTATATCTACCTCCTTTATGGCATATTTACATTATCTTGCAATTTGATTACTTTTGTAATTTTTAAACATTGTTCCTAGACTATTCTCACTCATCTTTAAATGTATAATATATAAAGATAGGATGCACACAAACACAAAAAGACTAGAAGAAAATAAACAAAATGGTGAGAATTATTTTCTCTGGCTTAAAGCCCTCCAAGTGATTTCCATTTTCTTCCTTCTAATTCCTTATACTTTACTGTTGAAAGTGTTCATCATAACATGGTTTACTCTTTAATGTAAAAGACAGTAGTAAATATATTTGATCAGAAATCCAAATATTTGATCATGGCCTTTGCCAAAAGTGCTTTAGGCCATTTTTTTTCCATAAGACACTCTTAAGTGATGTCAATAAAACACAAATCATGATCATTTAGGCTTATTTGTCAGAAGGATAATCTTAGTTCATAATATGAAAAAAGACCCTAGCAGCATCTGATCAAGTGGTTTGAAAATGATTTTTTTCCAGTAGAATTCTATTTTCTCTTTTTATTATTATTATTTTTAGGGCTGCATCTGAGATATGTGGAGGTTCCCAGCTAGGGGTCATATTGGCACTGCAGCTGCAGACCTACACCACAGCCACAGCAATGTGGGATCCAAGTTGCATCTGTGACCTATGCCACAGCTTGTGGCAATGCTGGCTTAACCCACTCGGCAAGGCCAAGGGTCAAACCCACACCCTCGTGGATACTAGCTGGGTTCTTAACCAGCTGAACCACAACTCAAAATTCTATTTTCAAATGAAATCTTATACAAAATTTTAATATTAAGAAAATTCACAGCAAGGTTCAGATTTCTCAGATGGTCTAAAGTCTGACTGGAGCAAATATGCACTTCCTTGGTTAGAAAAATCCCCAATTCACCCCCCTTGGAACCTCATGTAGTCCAGCCCTCTTATTTTACCAGAGAGGAAATTGAGGCACAGAGAGGTTATAATGCCTGTCCAAGATCACTCAGCTAGTAGCTAGAACATACATTTTATAAGTCTAAGGTTCTGGTTATTATATCATACTGTCCTGCTTCTTATTTGGATTATTTTAGAGCATTACATTTCTCTGGCTTAACTCTAGATTGTGATGTACATCCAATTTGAATAGGAGAATATTTATCCTCTGCTTACACCCCAGTCTCAGTGTCTGAAGTCCTGATTTCATTTCAGACCCCAGGAAAGGCTTCCCTGCCAAGAACTTCTGTCACCCCATGGCTATTCCCTGACTTCCCAGGGCTTGTTCTCAATGCTTGATCTGTTATCAGACCTTGTGCTCATCACTACATCGCTGATAGACAGTGCAAATGAGTTGGAACTTGAGGTATTGACATTTTTTCTAATAGTCGACATGGGCTGACTTTGCAGTTGAAAACATTCCAGTCTCTGAGTATCTGTCTCTAAATTTACCACCCCAGGCTGAGCAACATATCTAGATCTTCCCCATTCTGTTTTTCCTTTCTTGCCCAATCTTTAGTATGAATCTTTGAGTATGTTCTATCTTGGTCTTCTAAGAATCAACTGGAGTGGTACGTTTCTCTCTCTTTTCCTTTCATGGACACGAGTCTACAAGGTAGTGATGTAAAACAACAAATGACTAAGTGCTTGGATGAGCAGAACAGGAAATAGCATCTTTGATGGTTTAAAAAAGGGAAGATTGATATGGATGAAAATAAACGGGAAAATGCTTTTGAAGAAGATAGCACCTTCCGGTACCATGAGATAGACAGTTGGGGAGCGGGGGACAAAGTGAGAAAAAGAATAATCTGAAATACAGTGAGATTGACTAGGACTGAGAAAAAAAAAAAAGGAAAAATGATTGTAGAGGGTATTGTGAAAGGTTATTTTTGCTGGCGCTTAAGATGAATTATTTTATAGAGTATATTAAAAATAATTTTAGTCACAAATCCTCCAAAATTTCTGGTTTTAATGTGACTGATGTATGGCCACATCCTTCTCCTTATTTAAGTTAGTCTTTAAGAGGGCCTGAGGTGAAACTATGAAGTAGGCAGTAGTTGATCTGGCAGAAAAGATCAGCCAGGCTTTTCTTTGAATGTAGAAATACATGAAAATGTTTTCAGTTCTTTCCTGGATCTGTCTATATAACAGTCAGAGGCCACAGTGTTTTTGTGAAAAATCATGGGTAACTGCCTACAACATGAGGTTGATCTCAGAAAGTTTGGGCTCCTTCCCTCCCTAACTTTTCTTGATATATTTGTTAGAACTTTTTACATTGCATGAGTCAGAATACCCAACTCAAGTTCAATTAAAAGGGATTTATTAACTCACATAGTTGGGGAGTCCACAGGTATATCTAGTTTTCTATAAGGGCTTGGGTCAAGTTTTGTGACATAAAATTTGCTGTCTCTTTATCACTCTGCTCTGCTTTCTTGGTGTTGGCTGCATTCCAGGCAATCTTTCACCTCATTTTTGCAAGGTAGTCCTGTCTCTGGAAACACACTATGTCACAGAGTAAGCTTTCTTCTCTCTAGTTGGTTCTAATCAGGTCAAGTATCCATCTTGGAAATAATGCAGATGAAGTACTTAGTAGCTTACACTGATGTGGTGGTTATGTCAATTTTGAAAATGTTTTAAATTGGTGAATCCTGAATAAGTAGATTGTCCTCCATGTGGGTGGGCCTCATCCAATCAGTTGAAGACCTGAATAGAACAAAAAAACTGGCTTCCCAGACAAAACAAGGACTCCTTCAGCCAACTGCCTTTGGTCTTTATCTGTACCATCAGTTTCCTGGGTCTCCAAGCTGCCAGCCCACACTGAAAATTTTGGACTTCCCAGCCTGTATCATCATATGAGCAGTTCCTTATAATTATCTATCTATCATCTATCTACCTAATTATCTACCTATCTATTTATCTATCTGACTGTATCTCCAGAGAACACTAACTAATACAACTTCTGAGTGGCTCATAATAAGACAATAAACAAATATCCACTAGGGCAGCAATTTTCTACGACTTTTGGACTTATTTCTGATACTATGTGACCGGCTTTGACTCTCAGTTATCTTTTATTAGATATACTATCAGTAAGTTACTTGACTTCTCTGCCCTCACTTCATCCTTCTCTTTTTCTCATTTAAAGATAATAATAAGTCCTACTTTATAGGGTTGTTGTGGTAATTTTAAAAAGTAAAGAAACACAGGTAAAATGATTTAAACAGGACCGAGAACATAGAAAATATTCTATTGTGTTGTTGTTGTTATTATTATTATTATTATTATTATTATTATTATTATTATTTATCACCTTCCTCCTCCTTCTCATCATCATATCCTTTGACCCCTACTTCTTCCTCTCCATTTATTGACTTCCCAGTTTCTTCACATAATATTGCCCAGGGTTCTCAACTGAACTTTACTGAACTAGTTTCTTTAGGTTCCTTCTGGCTCTTCTATCATAATTTACTCTCACCAAGATTTTTACCAATGCATTCTTTCTGTAATTTACAAAGCTGAACAGGGAGCCAAGAATCATAGTTTTTGAACTTGTAGAGATCACCTAGTCCCATAGTTTACAAAGTGGGGTGCACAGAAATCTTGATATTTTGATTCGGTCCTGAGGGGAAAATATCAGTATTTCTATTTTTATGTAAAACTTAAGAAAGAAAAAAGATTATTATTTAATAAATGTATTCATAGTGTATATATATATATATATATATATATATACACACACACACACACATAATAAATATGTATTATAGGGTAATTGATCAATTTTTTTTTTACTAATAGAATAGTATAATCAAAAAAGTTGATAGACCAGTAATCTTGTTTATTCTTCTTACTTCACACAGGAGGTAAGTGAAACCAAAGAAGGGATAACTTACCCAAGATCTTAAATGGGAGTAGAGGAATCTGATTATCAATGGGAAAGAGTGTGGAATGCCCAGAGTTAAGTTATTTAAGCCCATTGGTTCTCAGTTTTCTCATCTTTGAAGGGGGAATCATGAGCCCCATCAAAGAAAATTTTTATGCATATTAAGTTAAATGATCCTCTTACATTGCTGGTGGAAATGTAAATTTTGCATACAGCGTCCTCAGAAAACAAAAAATTGAACTACCATATGATCCAACAATCCCACTCCTGAGCATCTCTCCAGAGAAAACTATAATTCAAAAAGATGCATGCACCCCAATGTTCATTATAGCACTATTTACAGTAGCTAAGACATGGAAGCAGTCTAAATGTCCACTGACTGAGGAATTGATTAAAAAAAAAAAAGATGTGGTACGTATACACAATGGAATATTATTCAGCCATAAAAAGAACAAAATAATGCCATTTGGCAGCAGCATAGGTGGACCTAGAGATTATCATACTAAGTGAAGTAAGTCAGACAGAGAAAGAAAAACATCATATGATATTACTTACATGTGGAATCTAAAAAAGGATACAAATGAACTTATTTGCAGAACAGAAACAGTCACAGACTTTGAAAAGAAACTTATGGTTACCAAAGAGGACTGGTAGTGGGGAGGGATGGACAGTGGTTTGGGATTGACACATGCACACTGTGGTACGTGAAATGACTGGCCAGTGCGAACTTGCTGTATAGCACAAGGAACTCTACCCAACAGACTGTGATGATCTATATGGGAAAAGAATCTGAAAAAGAATGTATGTGTGTATACATACAAATGAATCACTTTGTCGTACAGCAGAAATTATCACAATGTTGTAAATCAACTATATGTCAACAAAACTTTTTAAAATACACAAAAAAATAAAGTGATAAATGATAGCATACTTAAAGAGGGTAACACAGTGCAATTCAAGGGCTCGATTAACTTTAGTTCTCTGCCTTTAGTGTCTCAGAGAGGGAGGTCTTTCTATTGAACAATAGTGCCTTCCAAAAACTGGAATAAAAGCAGTGCATAATTTGGTCCTAATAAAGATGCACGTCACTAAGACAGATCATTCCAATTCAAAATACTTTTAAAGGATGTGAAGACAGTAATAATAATAAGCCCAAGTACCACAGTAGACAGGTAGCTCAGGAATGTAGGGGTAACAGGCTCCTTTGCTACCCTCCTTGCAAATTGACCATATGGGTCAACATTGTTGTTAGTACCAGGACTCTCTATTGAGTTTTGGAGCAATAATCTGTTTGGAAAGGGAAACCAGGGACTTGTCTTAAAGCTGGTTATATGGAAAGCGCACTGTTTACCTAATGAGTATTTATTTGATGTAGTATTAGTAAGGGGGTTGTTCTATTGCTTCCCCCTCACCCCAACTATCGCTGGTTGTTGTCACTTGTTGTCACACACGCCTGTATTCTTAGCCTAGCCGTCCTTCCACCTCTTCTCAAAATCCTATGCAAACAACAGTAAATCTCCTTCATATTCCTATGAGCTCTAAATAGCTGCTATACTATGCGGACTATCCACTTTCCACTTAATAAGTCTTCCCATCCCTAAATCAAAACTAATTAGCTTTGTTTTTCAAATTGCTGACACTGGGGGTCTTCGCTATAACTAACCTGTGTGTGATTAGTGATATAACCGCTGGTGCTGAGCTTGGGCAAATATTTATAGAGTAATCATATTGGATAGGGTTGAATAACCTCTCGGATTAAGTGTGAGCTTCTGCCAGGCGGTGCTGCAAAATTGTGCTAATTTAATGGTACAGTCCATTGTTCTGTCTGCTGATACAACCTCAACGACACGGATCCAAATATAATCAGGGATATCAGGGCACAGTATGATGCCTTTATTGGCACTCTTGGCAATAATGTGCCAGAAGAATCCAAATACCACTCTGCAAATATAAATTGTGTGGTAGGTCAGTGGAAGCTCATCAGGGAAAAGATTAAGTATCTACCCACCTAGCACGGTGATGAGTCTCAGGTAACTAGTCACTGGATAAAGAGGTATTATATTATTAGTATATTAGATACCAGAGGAACAATTTTGCTTTTATTTACTTTTAGGAAGAGTAAGCAGATCCTAATTAAGCAAGACACCTTTAGTACTAAAGCAGGATTTCTTCTATAACAACCTGTATTGATATTAACTCCAGTGCCTCACAGAGACACAGCAAATAAATCTGAAAATATACGGTTAATTCTTAATATGTAGTCCTTAACCTGAAGTCTAAAAGGAGACACAGATCTTGGAAAGGAAGAGATGAAGGACGTAGTTTCTTAAAGGTCATGCAGTTAAGCAGTGGCGAAACAGAAACTGAAATCCTGTCTTCACGCACCCTAACCAATGCTTTCCCAATGTGGGCATAGGCACCTAGTAAAACAAAATACTGTGGATATTGACATACAGATGACTTTAGGAAACTGGGTCATTGTCTTACACTTATCCCTTACTCATATTGTTATATAATTTTTAGTTTAATAAAGATTTTATATTTGCCATGTATAGGCAATAAGACATTGAGCTTTTTACTTGTATAGATTAATTGCAATTGCACCATTTTTAAGACATAGCTCTGCACTATCTGCCTTAGACACTCAAACCAGTTGGCTATATTTAGATGTGAGGAGGAGGCAGAGTAATTCTTAAAGAGTTCTATGTTTCTTACAACTGACTTGACTGACAGTCCTTAAGTGCTATTTCTTTCAAAGCAAATATGATTCACAGCCCTTAGGTAGAGTGTGTGCACAGGCTGGAAATATTGATCTGTCCACATCCCAGAAACATTAAGACACAATAAAAAAGAATTTTTAACTTAATTCTGAATAATGCAATAGGAAAAACATAGGAACAGTACAGAATCGACAATGGTAATGTATCTGTAATGCTTTATATCATGTCAAGGATTTAATTTAAACTTGAGAAACAGAAGCTGTCTTTCCAGCCTGAACTCACCCCCTTCAGCTTAACTGTGACAGTTCTTAGAACAGTGGGTGCCTAAAGAAACTTATTTAAAGATATAAATAATTATGCATTATTTAAGTCATTGAGGACAAGGTACCCACCTTGTAAGTCACTCTAGTCATCAGCTCAAAATTTAGAAATGAGAGCAACCAAGAGGCGGTTTGGTAAGCCTTCTCTTTAGAGTTTGCTAATAATGCAAGAAAAAAATGTTCCCAATTGCACCATGCCAACACTGGCCAGAGGTAAACATAGGGAGGAAGAGGCAGTTGCTTGCAAAAGGCAACCAGGGGTTGCGAGGTCTCTGTGGGTAGGTGCTCCCCTTCCTGGTGCTTCCTGAACTACTTGGAAACTCCTTTTTCTATTTGCCCCTGGCCAGCCTCCTTGCTACAATCATTTCTGGTCCCCACAGAAGGCAGCAGAAAATAATCAATACTGCTGTGGGTTGTGAAACATGAGGTTTTCTCAATTTTGGCTCCAGTAGCTCTCCCAGCCCCACGGAAGTGCCAACAGCTGGGTTCTTCCTTCCAGCAGCAGTTCAATGACAGGGTTGTAGGCAACACTGCTGTCACTGCCTGAAGAGTACTATTTTCAATGTATTTTTAAAAGTTAAGTTTTCTTCAAATAGCTTTGTTTCCATTTAATAAATGTATTTAATACTTTCCCAGGGCAATGGAGATAGGCTTCCATGATTATATTATTTGGGGAGCAAATGTCAATGGATGAGAGAAAAATGAGCTAAAGACAAAGAGCTGGTGAGTGTGGGAGGAAGAAGACAGACAGGTCTCTGAAGGACATTTTCCTAACCTGCTGAGTTCTCCTCTTTCCTTGGCCCGCCCCTCTGCAAAGCATTGCCATTGTTTCTCACCCACTCCTTTCCCAGTATCACTCTGGAGTTTGTAATAATGTGCTATATCTCTTGATGTGTGGGTCAGAGTGTTGCTTGAAAAATTGGCTGCTGAGCCTTCATCTGCAGGCTAAGACTTGTCCCATCCAGTGAAATCAGCCCAGTCCTTAGGCATAAGGGTTCATATTTAAGAAGTTTTATCTTCAGGAGTTCCTGTCATGGCTCAGTGGTTAACAAATCCAACTAGGAACCAGGAGGTTGCAGGTTCGATCCCTGGCCTTGCTCAGTGGGTTAAGGATCCAGTGTTGCCGTGAGCTGTGGTGTGGGTTGCAGACGTGGCTCAGATCCTGCGTTGCTGTGGCTCTGGCATAGGTCAGCAGCTACAGCTCCGATTAGACCCCTAGCCTGGGACCTTCCATATGCCATAGGAGTGGCCCTAGAAAAGGCAGAAAGACAAAAAAAAAAAAAAAAAGAAGATGAAGTTTTATCTTCATATTAAATCCACTTGCTTGCTACACTGATCCTGTGACTAGTGCAACCAAATCTCCCCAAAGCTGGGTTCCAGTCCTTGAGCCATCTTTATCACCTAGTCTTTCACCTAATTTTCTCCCTACAAGTAGGTTCTTGACATCTACTGCTGAATATCTGAATACCTGTCTCTTTAGATTTTTTTGCCAGCTCTCTCTACAGGGATGGAGTCTCTGTAGACCCCACAACCATCTGCTCTGTTTCTGCTTAAGATGACACATGAGATTTCCTCTAACTTTGGTTCATATCCACGCCATTTTCCCCTCTTGGAGTCATCTCCCCATTTCAGATTTCTTTTATATATTCACATCCTTGCCCTCCTAAGGCTAGATTAATAATATGGTTATAACACTATCCTAGAAGCCCTAGGAGTGTCTATGGACTCTTTGTCATGACCTTCCCTGGTCTGGCTTGGCCCACAAGTATAATACATGCAATACATAATAAAAAGCATGAATGATAATAGTAACTTCTATTTGTTGAAGAGTTACAAAGTCCTAGGTACTGTGATGTTAAGCATTATTTTCTTTTTTTACTGTTTTATTTTATTTATTTATTTTTGTCTGTTTAGGGCCACACCCACAGCCTATGGAGGTTCCCAGGCTAGGGGTCGAATGCGAGCAGTAGCTGCCAGACTATACCACAGCCACAGCAATGTGGGATCCGAGCTGCATCTGCAACCCACGCCATGGCTCACGGCAATGCCAGATCCTTAACCCACTGAGCAAGGCCTGGGATTGAACCTGAGTCCTCATGGATGCTAGTTGGGTTCATTAACTGCTGAGTCATGACAGGAACTCCCACAACCATCTTTCAAGTTATATAGAGCTGCTGGCCTGCTGATAGCACAAGGACATCACCTTCCCAATTATGGAAGTACTGTCATATTTTCTCACGGGTTAGTAAACAGTCACTGCCTCAGTCTTCCAAGTGCCCCCTACCTAACTCCTCAGCTACCCAGGCGCTCTTGCCATCAATTGCCCTCCCATGAATGGGAATTTAAAAGTTGATGCCTGCTACAATGCTCTGGCCAGTGTTGATTCTGATTGGTGGTCTCCATGCAATTCTGGTTTTCAAATATCTTTAATCAGCCTCTATTAATATTATCTTTGATATACAGTTAGAAAAGCAAGGCTCAGAAGAGTTTACTTGCCAAGGCCACAGAGCTAGGAAATGACAAAGCAGAGACTCAAACTCATGTCTGGCCTATTTTCATAGACATTTTCTCCCCTCTATACCAGTAGCTCATAGACACAGACAGATGTTTCTCAAACCTGTCTAAATAGCAAAAGTAAGCTTTTGTTAAAATTACAAATTCTTGGAACTCTCTTGTGGCGCAGTGGGTTAAGGATCCGGCATTGTCACTGCCGAGGCTCAGGTGCTTGTTGTAGCGCCAGTTCTATCTCTAGCCCAGGAACTTTCTCATGATGCAGGCAGAACCAAAAAAAAAAAAAAAAAAAAAAAAAGGATTTACAAACTCCTGGGCTTCTCCCCCTGGAGATTCTGATCCACATTAATCTAGTTTCAGTTCTAGAATCTACATTTTCAAGAAGGTGATTCTTTTTTTTTTTTTTTTTTTTTTGTCTTTTCTGTCTTTAGTTGTTGTTGTTGTTCTTGTTGTTGCTATTTCTTGGGCCGCTCTCGCGGCATATGGAGGTTCCCAGGCTAGGGGTTGAATCGGAGCTGTAGCCACCGGCCTACGCCAGAGCCACAGCAACGCGGGATCCGAGCCGCGTCTGCAACCTACACCACAGCTCAGGGCAACGCCGGATCGTTAACCCGCTGAGCAAGGGCAGGGACCGAACCCGCAACCTCATGGTTCCTAGTCGGATTCGTTAACCACTGCGCCACGACGGGAACTCCTCCTCAAGAAGGTGATTCTTATGGTAATTCAAGACTTGGTAACCATGTCCTAGGGCATTTTTTCCAGAACACAATTTGAGACTGACTAAAATTACTGTGAAATCTGCATGTGTTAAATGAGCACATAAAGACTTTAATACAATACAATTCCTGAGTCATATAAAATGTTTTTGAACAGAACAGCATACATGTTTCAGGCAGTGGGCTAGTCGCTCCTTGTTTTAGGTGAGATGGTATAATTCAAAAGCAGAGTCATTCTTTGTCATCTTTGGATATCATTAGAGATAGTCAATAATTAGAATAAAGAAAGATTACAGTTTACAAACAGGCTCCAAGGACACAGAAGAAGAGTTAAAACAAAAATTCCATGTAACCTAGACAAGGGATACTGAGTTTACTAAGAAAAACATGCTGGCTCTAAAAACTATCAATTTATCCAAATAGCATTCCAGAATCTGCTCTGCAGAACCATCACCTGTGGATAAAATTTAAAGGAACTTAAATGCATGTTATCTGTGGTGGCCACTGTTGGTCCCCACCCCGCAACCTCTTCCCCTTGCCCCTCCCAACACACGCCAGGTTTTGTCACCATTCTGCAGCCATGTTTTTTTCTGGAAATGTTTGACAATATGGTTTGTTACATAAATCCTTTCCAGTAGCTTCTCCCTCCTGACATCCTGGCTCCCATTTCTGCCATTAGCAAAAGCTAATCATGAAACATAAAAAGATGTTCACAAAAAAGGCAAGGATCATATATTAATTGTGCACAACAAATATATGATGCAATTCTCTTTCTCAGGAAAAGGTCTGAAAGAAACAAGAAAAAAAAAAGAGCAAAATAGATGAGCAACTGCCTACAGTCTACTCTTACAATGGGAACAGATTCATTAAATATTTCTGAGGACAGCAGAGTCATCTAACTCAATAGAACTCCTAGATATTCTTCCTGACATGTAAATCATCGATGAGCAGGAGAAACCTACCGTGGAGCTGAAATTTACTACCACAGGACATGGCCCAAGCTGGGCTGGTTCTCTTCCAAGTGACAAACCCTGCCAAGCGCTTAAACACCTGCCGCAGTTATCAGTACACATATTCCCTTAGACAACTGAGAAACAGCTCATTGGATAAACCAATAAGTAAAATAAAGTGCCAAATATACCCTCCGCAGAGGCTGATAAAATAAAACATTTAAATAAATTTAACCGAATACTTCCAAATGGCACACCTGACAACAAGGAGAACGCGCAGTGGTGGAAACCATGGAGAGAAAAACAATATTGGGCAATTTTTCTATAATTCTGGAAAGCCAAATCCATATCTAACTGCACCCTCATCATTTACAAAGAGCGCAACTTTCTACCCCAGAGTGAAGAAAAATGAAATAAAATAAAACGATAGCAACAACAGCAATAACAAACCTTAGAATTACATGGTGCCAAGGAATTGGAATAAGGAATGCTGTCTTCCCTTATGTATTTGGGTGAAGAATAAAGCTTTTCTTCGTTTACTTGTTAAGGTTTTTTTTTCTCCTCCAGTACTTAACACCTGTATGAAAGTCTCTGACTTAAGAGGTAGGGCTTAGCTAATGAGGTGTGTCAACACGATTGGAAGCCCATTTCCAAATGAAAATTGCACTGTGCTGTGAGCACAATTTCTTCAGGTTGAAGAGAGCATTTATAAAGCAGCAGGGGCAGTAGCCGGGGCTTTCTCTGTAAGAAGGGGCCTGGAGGGTTACCCCAGCTGGGGGAGAGAGGGGCTGAACTAGAGCTATGGGCTAAGGTGATAATTCTCCTCCAAATTAGTCGCATTTCTCCAGGTTACTTTCGTAGATAGTGAGCAAAGGCAGATATAATCCCTCTCCTAATTGTAAACCAGCACCAGCCTAATTATATTCCCATTTACCCCAGATACTCTAAAATCATAGGCTTTCTGTTTGCTAATTCCTCTTATTCATGGTTTTATGGCTCCAGAGGAGGCTTTGGGGAGTACGAATTGAAAAACAGTGCAGCAAGTTAGTTCCACATAGACATTAACTATGAAAAAGTAATGGAATGAAGGAGAAAAGAGGGAGGGGAAAAAAGCCTTGTATTTAGTTTAGACTGATTTGAATCAGGACTGGAGAAGGATTGAGGCCTTGCCACATATGCATGGGGGTCAAGGTCATAGCTGCAAGAGTACAAAGTATGTTACAGCCATCAGCCTGTGTTTCTTATGCACTCAACACAGCCCTTCTGTGATAAGTTCCACTCCTTTTGTCTTAGAATGTGTTTTATCTGTATCCTAGTTTATATTTAAGATCTTTGTAATTATGAGTATTTTTTTGTCAACTCCTTAACATTAGTCTCGGGAGGGATCTATGCACCAAAGCTCTTGGGATGATGCTGAAAATCATACAGTGTTGGAAGCTGACAAGTAGGACAAAAGGTGAAGGTCACCGTGGTAAACAAATTCATTTAAGTCTTTCAATAATGTTACCCCATGCTCCTTTCCCCAGTTCTCATCCCATATGACACATGTGGTTCTCATGATAACATTGGAAGATTATGTAATTGCATGTTGGGGGAAGGCAATGTGTGTGTGCATGTGTGTTTGCATGTGTGTGGGCACATGCATGTTTGTCTGAGTATGTATGAGAGAGAGAGAGATACATAATTTCTGACTGAAAACAATCTTAAACCAGGCTTAAATGCTTTATTCATCTATAGGTTTCTGATGGCAATAAACAATAAAAATCTTTCCAACTACAGCCATGATCACACAACCTTTGTCTCTCAAGTTTTCTCCCGGCCACAACCAAGATGAGGATCGTGGCACTAATATAGTGGTGTCACTCTCATGGAAGGGTCAAACATTATCTTGGACATTAGTTGGAGAAATGTTCATTGCTGGTTCACCAGGTCAGTACCAGTTCCCAGGGTAGAGGAGGAGGAGGAATTAAGGTTGAACAGGTCCAAGTGAACGAACTCTCTAATAGGGAAAGCTTATGCCCTCCCTTGAAACAGGGGCATTTAAGATGGGGACATATTAATTACTCCAAGGCAGTTTGGGGCCAATATTTGATCCTCCATGATTACAGGCCAAAGAATTTAATGGTCAGCTCCTCTAGATGCTAAGACCCACATTTATACCAAAAATGAACACCCTCAACAAGTGTTTAAGTTATCTGAGAACAAACTGTTCTAGGCATCTTCATACCACACCCACAGCCTAGAAGAGTTCCTTGCAAAGGTGAAATGCTCAAGCAACATTGTTTGAACTGGTAATCAAGAGAACAATTAATAACTTTCCCTGAAATGCTTTGCTTTAAAGCAGACAGATCCTTTGTGTTTTTGGTTTCTCATACCTTTCTTATCCAGATCAGGAATCACTGAGAAACTGAATTTAAATTTGAAGTTTGCTTGGTAAATACAGTTGGCTCTCCATACCCCCAGGCTCCACATCCGCAGATTCAACCAACTACAGATTAAAAATATTCGGGGAAAAAAGAGTCCAGGAAGTTCCCAAATGCAAAACTTAAATTGGCTGCACCCTGGCAACTATTCACATGGCATTTACATTGTATTTACTACTATTTACACAGCATTTACATTGTATTAGGTTTGGTAAGTAATCTAGAGATGATTTAAAGTATATAGGAGGATGTACATGGGTGATGTGCTAATATTATGCTATTACATATAAGGGACTTGAGCACCTGGGAATTTCTGGTATTGTGGGCAGGAGGCGGGCAGCTGAGGGTATCTGGAACTAATCTCCTGTAGATGCCAAGGAATGACTGTAGAGAATCAGAGAAATGGAAACTGTGTAGCCTCAAGAGATGATATTTTCATCAAGCTATTAAGCCTCGTGGGTCATTCCTCTCCACTGAAGGGTTATGTTTGCCAATTTTATCATATGTTTGTGGTCCCTTATCAAGTTATCCTCTTTCCTTTGAATGTTGTTCTTTTCCTGGAAATACATTCATTCTTATCCTTTTTTTTTTCCGGATTCTATAAAAATCTTATTGTTTGTATTTATTATCATTTTCCTCATTTTTATTTAATTGTCATTTTTTTCCTGCCAATTTCTAGAACATTCTCCCAATGAACTTCTTGATTTTAAGGTTTAAGATCTGTATTTCCTTGCCTACCCTGCTGATATTCTGATTCAATTTGATGCATGGCCAGGAATTAACTGCAGAGTGGATATGACCATCCACGGTCCCTGCTTTTATCCTATAGTGTCAGTGCTACGTTGATGAGCTTTAGAGAGTCACAGTGTGAGATGGCCATGTGCACTAGACTTCTTGGATTCACATCCTGCCCTGACTTTTTCTAACTATGTGATCTTGAGCATCAATTTTCTAAATCCCTTTGTGACTGTTTCCTCATCCATAAAATACAAATGTTAATAACAGCTTCTACTTGGTGGGATTATAGTGAGAGTTAAATGAATCAATATGCTTAAATTTCTTAGAATAGTCCCTGACAAACAAAACACACAAACAAAAACAATGTGTTTGCAATGATTATGCACTATTTTCTCAACCAGTAAAACCTTCATATTTATTTCTTTTCAACTACCTGTAGGCACAGACACATCTTCTATGTTATCATCATGTGGGTAGTCTTCATTGTCACCTCATTTTCTGACTCTGTTAGTCATGGAGATGTGGATGAACAATAATACTTCCTCATGTTCATTTGCTCATTCATTTGCTCACTAAACAGATATTTACTGAGTACATACTCTAAGCCAGGCTTTAAGGTTGGAGATACAACAATAAACAAGATATGGGAATAAGGCATCTGACCTCATAAAGCTCTTATAGAAGAGAGAGGCTTATACAAATGAAGTAATAAAGAAACAAGATAATTACAAGAAATTGTGATACAAGAGCTATAAAGAAAACGAAGGAGATGATCATTTGTGAACACAAATTTGTGACTCATCACGAGCAGGGAGACAGCATTTCAGGCTAATGAGGCCAGTGAAAAGATCCAAAAAGAAAACAACCAAGAAAGAAGCCAAAAGGGCTTGATGGTTTGAGAAATAGAATAAAACCCTATGGCTGTTATTTTATGAGATGCGGGAATGTGCTAGAAATCTACTAATGGAAGACGATGGAAGCCATGCTTAGGAGTTTGGATTTTACCGTAATCAAAGCAGGCATCAACTGAAGGGTTCTCAATATGATCTCTATGTTGAGGGGAGAACAGGTTTTAGGGGAAAAAAGCAAATATTGGAGTCTCATCAGGAGGTTATTACCATAGTCAAGGCATATAGATGATGAGAGACGGACAATTTAAAGCATATTTTGGATGTGAAGCAGACCATCCACCTTCCAAGGAAATGGGTGTGCACCTTAACACTGAGAAGCCACTTTCTCTGGACTCCAAACAGCAAGGCAGGTAGATGACATGTCCACTGGTGTGGGGGCAGGAGTCACTTAGAATCATTCTGTTTATTTAAATTATAAAGTATATGAATTAAGAGAGAAAAAAAACTGGATCCCAAATCTAAATTTACTAACAAATGATTATATGTGATCCAAAAGTCCTTTTCCAGCCAGAATTATAAAGTAGGTAATGTTTGTCTTTGGCTTCACAATGCATACTTTTAAAATATTATTAATAATTTTTGAGCATTTACTATAAACAAAGTGCCCTTCACTCTTTTTTCCATTTAATTCACCACAGATCTTTAGGCATTTACTCTTGCTTATGCCCAATTTTATAGATGTGGTGAAACTGAATCTTAGTGAGGTAACTTTTCTAAGATGACGAACCCGGAGACAACACAGCTAGGATTGAATCCTGGTGACTGACACAGGAGTCTTAATAGAACCACTATTTTATACCATTGATAGCACTCCCTAACTCACTTTCTCTCTCTCTCCCTCTCCATCTCTCTTACACACACATACACACACACAAGATTGCCTCAAAGAGAATCTATTACTCTCAGTCTCTCCAAATCTACTAAAGACCTATCGAGTTTTGATAAATTACATCTTTCATCCCAATAGTAGGAGCACTAATTGTGAAAATCAAGCTTGAACAAGGCAGTAGAATAGATACTTCCTGAAACAGAGCAGCCTTACTGGTACCTCTGAAAGCACATCATAGCCAGCCCTGTGGATAAATGTGGCCTGAGCCAGGAAAGGATAAATGATAGATGATTTGGAAGAAATAAATGACAGGAGCGTTAAAATGTTTTAGGGCAGGGGACATTCAAATAAATGCTATTGGATGATTTATTTTCCAATAGGTGTTATATTCACTGCTGAAACACACCTCCATGTCTGCCAGAAATGTGGCCATAAAAAAAATCTATGTGTATAAAAAATTTACACTGTGGCGAGCCAACCTCAACCTTTCATTTACTAAAGCCACCACCTTCATTCCAAAAACACATTTCCAACTTTCTCCTAGACTTCAGCACCTGGATATCCACAGCCACTACCTCAAGCAGGATTTAATTCAAATTCAGCTCATTATCTTCTCTCCAAACATTTAATATTTGAAATCTGAGTTAATGCCTCATTTTGGCAGTTGCCAATGTTATAAACTTCAAAGGTTTCATGACTGCCTCCCTGACCCTCACTCAGCTCTCCAATTCTAACCCAACACCATAGCAAATAGGGAGAATTCTCCTCTCCAATTATCTCACACATCTACCCCTCTTTACCATCTGTACTGTGACTCATGTAGTTCAAACTTCAATATGCCTCAAAGACAATATCTCAGGCCAGGTTGTCTAAAAATCAAAGGCAAAGCCAAAATACTAATGCTTTATTGAGAGGAAAAGTGAAGGGAAAGGGAAAGGAAAAGTGAGGCAGGGAAGAAGGAAAAAGAAACACAAGATGATCTATTTCTGAACTGGCACAACTTCTCAAGGAAATCCAGGCCCTTCCTCATTTCCACAAGACAGGATGAAAACACTGCTAGGAAGAGCCTATGGGAGAGGAAGGGTAAGCAGATTTGCTGCTAACCCTGTCTTCCATCTCTCATGGGTCAAAGTCCACTCCTTTGGGCTTTAACTTTCTCACATACCCATCTTGGACAGCCACTGAGTAGAACCTCCAAGGACCCACTCAAGTAGGAGCTAAGCATCAGGGCCACCACGGCTGCCCAATTGCAGTGGGCATGAAGGCTGTGCTGAAGCCCAGCCCTCCACTCCTGGGTAAGGTGTAACAACTGGAGGTTTGGGGCAATAATGTGACTCAGATCACATGACAGAACAGTGTGAGCAGTTGCTGGGACCAATCTGGACAGAACATAAAGCAAATTGTTGAGATCAGGGTAGGGAGCAAGATGATTTGGGATGACACAAATGGAATCTGATGAAGTTTACTCAGTGATATTCAGTTCTGCTCACATCCTCTGATACATTATGGATCTTAGATGTATAGAAGATACTCTCACTTCTTCCCCAAATCCAGTCATCCAAGGTTGTGCCTGTTGCCATCTCCTAAAACAGCTCAAAAAGCATAATAAGCCCAAGTTACATTCTCAGCTGCTATTCTGACATTTATCATATCTCTCTTCTACCCATTTTAGATTTTCCTTATCCTTGGCCAGAACACCAGCTAGTCTGTATTTCTTATCTGGGGAGTGACCTCGACCTCCATTCTGGAAGAGTGTGAGCTATAGTTTCCTTGTCCTTGTCAGGATGTAGTTGCTACAACAGCCTGTTTAAAATTAACAGAGGCACAGAGGCAGCAAGGGAAGACCCCGTGGACCTCCTCCATTCCAGATCTGTTCCTTCCTGCCCTCCTTTTACAGTAGAAGCTGTACGATCTGAGAGTAGTCAGATCAGTTACCTTGGCCTGTAGAGTTCCTTCTTTTCACCTGCTGATTTATTGGCACAGAAACCCCACAGGGACCAAGCAGTATTTACAGCTTTCAGTTCTAACCCTATAGAGCCTAAATTTTCTAGGATAAGAGGTAAATGAAAGAAAGAAATGTAGTGAAAATAGACAAACTCAACTTCTGTCCTTTCATTCTTCATCCTAAATAGTTTTGCTGTAAGGGACATGGCTCCATATCCTGGTAGTCGTTATATCAAATACACTGCCCTAACCCCTCAAAAAAAAAAAAAAAAAGATTCCTCTAAGCTGATGCCTTAACTGACCCTTCAACAGGTTATTCCACATTTTATCAAGCTGCCTACTTATGAGTTATTGGGAACATACATGTATTTCATGGGAATGAGCCCAGTGTTAGACCTCCTTTGTCAAACAACGGCTCATTTAGCCTAGGGCAATAATGCATGAGCTATTATGTCAATGGATCAGGCTTTCCAGAGAGGACTGAAATGTATGCTGGCATGGGAACTGCAGGCAGGGAAAATAAACCTATAATACAGTTGACCCTTGAACAACACAGGTTTGAATTGCATAGGTCTACTTACATGCAGATATTTTTCAATATATTCATACTACAGTACTACATAATCTGAGGTTGGTTAAATTCATGGATGTAGAACCACTGATCCAAGTGGCTGGCTATTAAGTTACATGTGTACTTTTGACTGCACAGAGGTGAGCACCCCTAAGGTCCATGTTGTTCAAGGGCCAACACTATGAGTCTTCTATTTCAGCCATAGCAAATCATCACAATTAGCCACTTAAAACAACACAAATGAACTGTCTGTCAGTTCTGTAAATCAGAAGTCTGCCCTGGATCTCACTGGGCTAAGGTCAAGGGTACATTCCTTTCTGGAGATTCTAGGGGACAGATTTGGTTTCCTTGTATTTTTCGCTTTCTAGAAGCTGCCCACATTCCTTGGTTCATGGCTGCCTCCCTCCTTCTTCCAAGACATCAATGTTGCACTGAGTCCTTACACTGCCATCTACCTGGTTCTCCCTTCCAATTCTCTCTTCTACTTATAAGCATCCTCAGAATTAACGTTGGGCCCATGTAGAAAATCTAGGAAAACATTTCTTAAGGTCAGCTGATTAGCAATATTAATTCCATTTGCAACTTAATTCCCATTTTCCATATAACCTAACATACTCATGGGCATCAGGGATGTAGACATGTTTGCAGAAAGGGGTAATATTGTTCTTCCTGCCATATCTACATCCACAATAATGTACTTGGTTGAACCACATAAAACTGTCACTTATGTAGGTAGAACAGAAGTGGTCAAATATTGACAAATTCATACCCTTCAATCTATTACCAACTCTGGTAGAGATGAATCACTGCCTCCTCCAAGAGGTAGGGGTTCAATGTAACTGGCCTTCCACCATGTGGCTGGCTCTTCTCTTCAAAAAATGGTGGCATACAAGGGCTAAGTGTTGCTCATTGCTGCTGGTGAATTGTGCATTCAACAGTGCCAGTGCTCAGGTTGGTCCTGACTCTGCAACTTCCCTCCTACAACGATTTGCAGCTGAGCCCATTTAACATCATGATGCATGAGATCACAAAACACTCAGTTCATGAGAGGTAGCTCTGGTTCCATTCTCTTTTGCTGTTTCTACTAGGGCTCTGACACATACAGGGAGCTATTTTTAAAAAGAGAGAATGTCCGCATTCCAGAATCCTAAGAGTCTATACTGCTACTCTCCTCCTGGGGAATCCTTATTCACCATGATGGTTAACTCTAGCACTGTTTAAAATAGTGGGTCATATGGTCTAAATGGCAAGGTGGCTTGTGCTGCCACTTATGCATCCTTGCACTGTGCCCAGACAGAAACTGGTAGATTTCCAAATCATGTTGATAAATAATACATGCTGCCATCCAAATCCAAAAGGGCCCATCAAGCACTAGTCCTCTTTCTTAGTGATAAGAAGTATAAGATAAAAAAGTGCATCCTTCTTAGTGATAAGAGGTGCAAGTTCTTTATTAATGGTTTTCACAACATGCCCCAAACCTGTGGGTCCCTAAATGGTTCACTGATGTCTTAAGCCCATGAATTTTCCTGGGGTTTATCTTTTTCCCTTTGTCACATAATGTGTTTTATGGAAGCATCTGGGTCACTTGCCACCTCTTGCTCCAGAGGTCCATTTAACATGATGTTCTCTAGAAAGATGAGTTGCATGACAGCCTAAAGAACATCAAGATAATCCAGATCCCTGTGCTATGGCTGAAAGGGGGAAAGTTGTAAAGTGCTGTGCAAGCAAAGAGGGTATGCATCGATGGGATCTAAAAGGATTTATTACATCAATAGCTGCATGCCACATACTAGAGGCTATGCTGATACGTGGACCCACTGCTACCAGGGCTCCAAGTTCATGGTAATCCTATTATGATCTGTCTTGTTATTGCAGAAGTCAGACAGGTGAACTGAGCGAGCAGGAAGGGATTAGGACCCAATCCTCACTATCTCTGTATCCTTCAACTCTTGAATGAAGGTACTAAAACCTGCAGACACTCCTGGGATGCAATATTGCTTCTGATTCACTATGTTGTCCAAGGGACGGAGGCAGTGATATGGACTCCCCCTTGGCCCTTCTTATCTCCAAGATGTTTGGACCTTATTCCACAGACCTGAGGACCACTGAGAGGGGTCTGCCAGCACCTAAGCATATCTATTCTAATTATACCTTAGAGGAGTGAGGAAATAATCACAGGATATATCCGCCAACCCACAAAATCCACTGTGAAATCAGTAATTCAATTTTCACTGGACTTCCATAAACCTCCATTCAAACTTAGGTATTAGAATAGAAAGTCACATAAGATCACAAATCTAAGATCCTTGAAAACATTTTATATTCCTCTTGCACTGTTCTCTGGTAAATGGGAACATGATCTTTTCTGAAGGTTCAAAGGAGTTTTTACCAGACATACTCTTGGTGGTGTTGAGGGGTCTTTTCTCAAGGATTAGAGATCAATGTGATCTATGTCTGTGCATGACTTAGATTTGGAAACTGAATGAGGGCTTCGATTTTCCATTATAGAAACTAACTTCTACTTTCCAGCTCTATTTTATTTTTATTTTTTATTGCATAAATTGAGTAATACCTTAGTTAGCTGCTCCTCTATCTCATTCAGAGGATTACCATGGCCTATTGGCCTTTACTACAGACTCTTGCAAGTAAAAGAACCCTGAGGGTCACAGCTGATTTTCTAACTTTACTTCCTTTTCTATAATTAAATCCATTTTATCTCCAATGGTTAAACACTGATGGCAAGCCCCTCACATTCTGACATCTCAACATCCTTAGAGATAACAGGGAGTCTGGCTCCATGACATAGTTTACTGTCAACCCCAGCCTGCAGAGAACAGCCACCAGTTTCTCCAAGATGTTTGGTATCTTCTCCAGTGGATTCCTTATTATCTACTTTAGTGAAGGAATATCTTCTTTTTCACTTCCCCGTCAAGACCCTTCCAGGGACCAAAGTCAAATGGTGGATCTTAACAAAACTTCCCTAACAATGCCACTCCATGAGCTTTCTCTCTCTTTCCTCAAAATGCCAAGAAAGTTCTTGCTTCTCCACTTCATTTACTATAGTCTATTATCATGTCTAAGCTTCTAGGCATCATTTTGGCAAAATACCAGAACCAGCCTCAGGCAGTCTTAGTACATCACTGATCCTGAGTCATTGTTTTCTTTTCTTTTCTATGGCTGCACCTGTGGCATATGGAAGTTCCCAGGCTAGGGGTCAAATTGGAGCTGCAGCTGTCAGCTTACACCACAGCCACAGCAACTCCGGATCCAAGCCACATCTGTGAGCTATTCCACAGCTTGTGACTACACTGGATCCTTAACCCACTGAGCAAGGCCATGAATTGAACCTGCATCTTCGTGGATACTAGTTGAGTTCTCAACACACTGAGCAAACAATGGGAACTCCCTGAGTCATTGTTGAGTATCCACCATTTCAACAGATTTTTCCATATTCTGATATCTATTTCATATCTCCGGGCCAGCATGTCAAGATCCACGGTTATATATATTATCCCAACCCCTGATGAATGACAGTAACAAGTTCTAGATTTTCTTGGTCTTATAGTCTTTGTCTTTCTGAAATAGTACTTTTACTTCCCCACTGAGACTATGTTGAGACTCCATCTGGGGACTGGGCTACCAGCAGTTGAGGGGGGTGGTCACACATCTTGAGAAGAGTAAGCATCATCTCATATGGCAGCTTCTCAGTGGAGGGCAGTGAATGGTCTTTGGATAAAAAAGGCTGTTCTCTACCAAAGGAAGAAGGAGCGTCTTCTGTCACTCAGAAGCATCTAGAGGAACTACTAGGTTTACTGTTCTCAGGCCTGTCTACTCAACTCAGGGACCCACTTTCTCCCTATCAGACATCTAACTTTGACATAGGACCCCTGTCAAGGCTATGCATTTAGTCTTCTTTATAGCACTGCTTTATAATAAAATCCTAGACCTGATTTACAGCGCAATCTATGTGGCAACATGAACTGAGACTCTCCTTTGAAGCTGCCTGTGTCTTTAAGGTGTGTTTTGACTTGGCAAGGAGGTGGCCTAAGCCTATCAAAAATAGCTCTCCTGCACAACTACCAATGCTCCAAGTGTAACAGTGACTTCCTTTCCTAATACCTTGCTTTGCTGATGCGTCCTTTTTGCAATTAACCATAGTAGTTAAGCGCCAACACTGTGATGCTGCTGGATGACCAGTGGGCAATTCAACCTCAAAATTCTATTCCAAAAGTCTGCTTTCTGGTATCACTCCTCATAGCATTGTCTCAACCTATCTCAGAGATTAGGAAAAAATATGCATGCTGGAGTTTTATTTTGGTTTGGGGAGGATAAGGCAGGAGAGTCCCAGGAAATGAAGTAGAAGATGAAAGAAAGCAAACATAAGGTGAGGGAGTCACAATATCTAACAACAACAAGAAGAAAACACAAAAAATCCTGCACCTAACTTGCAAGGCCAAATAGCATCTCTACTCAGAAATTGTCCAAAAGAGGAAGTAGTTTATCGGCCACCTCTTACATGTCTACTGTCTTTCATTGGATAAAACCCTATGTGATAATTCCCTGTCCTTCTGGGTTGTGTCACTTGCCCCTCTGGGCAGCTTCTGGGAAAGTCAAATCTCCAGGTGTGGTTGTTTGCCACTGAGGTAAGTATAATGAAGGTTATGGCAAAGGAAGTCCTTGCTCCAGAGGAGGCTGAGCCAGTTGGTGGTGTTAGGGAATGAGATGATTGGAGCTGTGGTTAGGCCTCAGGAGTCTGAAAGTGACATTGCTGGGGCTGCTCAGGGACAGGTAGAGCATCTGGGTTAGGGACAGGTAGAGACACATGGACCTGGGCTAATGTGTGATTTGGGTCTAGTACAATAACTATTTCAGCAGCTTTCTATGACCTTTACTCTAGCCTTTACTTTTTCTAAAACATATCCATCACCTACACGTTTTTCTAAAATAATAAAACTTCTAAATGCCTTGCAGCCTGCTCAGGACCTCCCCCGAACCTATCGACTTTCCCTGATAATTTTTGTAATTTGCTGTACTCCCCCTTTTCTATTTTTGAGTACAAGATATATTATTCCTTTCACCTAGAATCCCCACCACCATCCACCTTCCTATATTTGAAGGATTCCAACTCTTTGATCAAGGCCCTAACAAAGGATAACATCTCAATAAAACCTTGGATACCCAAGCAGAATTTGGCATTTCTCTCCGATGTCTCCTAGTAACTTAACCTAGACCTTAAAACCCAAGGCAAGTGACATCCATTCAGAAAATGCAGCTACGATGTGGTAGAAAGGACATAGGTCCTCAGTGGTCTGAGTTGGAAGCTGTATTAATTTGCCATCAGTGGCTTAGCTTAAACCACAGAAATTTGTTGCCTCATAGTTCTGCAAGCTAGAAGCCCCAGATCAAGTTGACAGCAGGGCTGCTTCCTGTGAGGAGCTCTGCACTATGCCCCTCGGCTCACTGCTGCTAGTTTGCTGGCCATCTTGGGGATTCCCTGGCATGTGGAAGCATTACTTCATTCTCTTCCATAGCTACATGGCAATCCCCCTCCACATTTCCCTTCTGCAAGGAAACTGGTTATCCTAGATTAAGGGTCCACCGTATGGACTCAACTAGATACATGTGAAATAATCCCATTTCCAAAGAGGGCCACCTTCTGAGATACTGGGAATTAGGACTACAGCACATGAATCTGAGGGACACAATTCAATCTGTAACAGTAACAGAAACCCAGGGACTCTAGGGAAGTCTCATCCATTTCCATGGGCTCATTCTTTTTATTAGAAAAACAAGAATAACAATAGAGATATTAGTCTTCATTAGATGAAGACCAATAGCAATATCTGAAAGCTACTAGATGGAATAGCAGAGGAAGGGAAAGGATCAGAACAAAAGGAATGTTGCCTAAGTATTAGAAGAGTGTCTGCATCTGGACAACTTGCTATATTAGAATAGAATCTGCAGTTAAAAGATTAGCCAGCAAAGAAGTACCCATCATGGCTCTGTGGTAATACACCCAACTAGTATCCATGAGGATTCAGGTTCAATCCCTGACCTCACTCAGTGTGTTAAGAATCCAGCATTGCCGTGAGCCATGGTATAGGCCGCAGACACGCCTCGGATCCCACGTTGTTGTGGCTGTGGTATAGGTTGGCAGCTGCAGCTCCAATTCGACCCCTAGCCTGGGAACTTCCATATGCCGTGGGTGCAGCCCTAAAAAAAAAAAAAAAAAAAAAAAAAGGAGCAATAGTATGAAATATATAGATAGTACAGAATAATGGGCTCCTCATTCATAAAGAGTTTTTGTTTAAATAGTGAAGGGAGAGAGTGCAAAATCCAGAACAACAAAGTAAGAGAATTAGAGCATATCACGTGGTCATTCTGAGTCTCAGTTTCCACCTCTGAAAAAATGCTTATACCCTACAGGTATGAGAAAACACCTTGAGAGGTAAGTTAGCCCTAGCTGGAAATAGGACATTAAATGTAGATTTGCACCATTTATTCAAATGCATGGGCACTTTCCTTTCACAGTTACCTTTCTTTCTACTTTTTTTTCATACCTTTCTTTCATTATACAAGTACTGAATTCAAATTTTCTACCTGTATCCACAGATATTCTGCTCCACTCCTAAACAACTTCCTTGAAAAAAAAAAAGCATTTCTTTGTAAAAATCATATTATGCAAGTAGGAAACCAAAATCTTGAGAGTCAAAATCATTCTCAGAAACTGCTTGCATTGAAAATACTTTGTATTCATTAATTGGAACTGTTGGAAAAATTGTACACTGGAATTCCCAACAAAGGCATTCTGCATTATTCACAATGTTTAAATGAGGCTGTCAATCTCATCACACAACAAATACGGAGGTTATAATGGTTCTGCATAGTCACAGCTATTAATGCTTTTAGCAGAGACTTCCCAAATTTGATTTAAGTATTTAGAAGCCCCTCAAATGTGTACAGGCACATGTGCATGCGCGCATACACATGCGTGCATGTACACACACACACACACACACACACAGGATAAGAGAGCAGGCGAGAGAAAGAGATTCTTCCATCAGTTCTCCAGGGGATCACAACTCAACATCTCTATGCTTTACTTCTGCCTTGGATTTTCAAGTCTTTCACTATCAACTCCATGAAGCACTCAGTTGTGTTCTTTGTCACTGCTATTTATGGTCTACATTATGCTAGTTGCTATAAAGGAAATGAGAGGAAAGAACAAAAGTTGAATACAATAATACAATAAGAATTTCTTGAATCTCTTATAATCGAAGAGATGGAAAGCATATATGTACCTGCATAACTATGAGACAGAGACACACAGAGAGCAATAAATTACAGTGTAGTGTGAGGAAAAAAATCCTACTATGTATGGGAGTGAAGAAGGAGCTTCACAGAGGATCAATATCAGAAAAGCGTTTTTAGCAATGAGCAGTATTTTTGAAAAAGATAACAGAAACAATAAAGAAGTCAAGCTTGACTAAAATTGAGTATATTTATGGAGTAGAGAGAGATGAAGTTGTGTGGTTGAAACATGTAAAGATGTTATTTTTATAAGTCAAAACTGTACTTTGGAGCCAAGCTAAAGAAGATCTCAAATGTCGAAGTAAGGAGTCTTGAGTCTATTTTTTTTAAAAAATTAGAACTTTACCAGCAGAGCATAAATGTGCACTATTTTAAAGAAAATTCGCTTGATAATTTCAGCTCAAGCTGAAAAGAGGAAGAGCAGTTGGGAAGTTCTTGCAATACTGGGTACCAACTAAGTCCCTAAAGCTCCACAAGACTTCATGCCACTCAACAAATATTTCCGCTTTCCTCTATCTGCTTTTCACTCAACATCCTTCCCAGTTCCTTTGGCCTCACCTGCTATTCCTGTCTAGTCAGAAAGAGTCTTGCCTCTCCACCTGGTTAGGTGAAGCCCAACTCAGCAGGAAGTTGGGGTTCATCAGCGTGAACCTGCAGCAACAGTTTATTCAGATGCTTCTTCCATTCTACCATCCTATCTGTTTGCATGTCTCTCTCCTACTTGACTATGCTCATCTGAAGGACAATCATAATGCTTTATCTATGTGCCTCAGGCCTAGCAGGACACCTGGCACACACCAGGTGCTCCATAAGTATAGTTCAGTGAGTAAAATTTCCACCATATCAACTTTCAATTTTCTTAGGGCTTGTCAAGAGCAATCCTAGCCACATATGGGTATTCAATAATATGTTGTTTATTAATCAATTAAATAAACATTTCAGAAATTTTAGTTACCAATCAAATAATGAAGTCATATTTTTCAAACCATGTGTTCTACTTTGGTGTCAAAAACAACTACTATATTTATAGTTTATTCTAGATAAATGATCACTTAGCTATTGAGTGTCCTGCTTCTTTCAACATTCTTGAAATGTGAATATGACTAGCTCTAGCTCGTAAGACCAGTCTAAGCCTTATTTGCAAACCTTTCAACAAATCTGACTTCAAAAGCTTTGAAGAGAGAGATTGTTACTACAGATTTCTTGGAAAGATGAGGAGATCTGTTACCTCACACATTACAAAGCAAGAGTTTCTGAAAAATGTATTAAGCATTTCTTCCTGAACCCAAAGACCCTCTTCGTAGAGCAACTTCTCTCTTCTACCCACACCACCCTCTCCTACAAAACTCAGCCATTCGGGTTTTCTCCCTCCATTCTCTGGCCATTTTTTTTCTAGCCTCATGCCCCTCATGTGGAAACTTTTCCTCCAAGAATTTTCCCTTTTCTTAAGTAACTTGGCCACTCTCAGTTTATACAATATTCCTCTCCCAAACTAGCTAAGCAACAAAGGATACTTCTTCCTGGTGTGGGTGGGAGTAAAAATGAGAATTTCAGAGACATATTTACTATTTCCCTTATAATATTGTCTCCCAGAAGCACATTTAATGAATCTTTAAATTTTTCCTTAGGTCTGGTCAGACACAATCCTGGGCACATATAGGTAATCAATAAATATGTGAGTACTGATTGGTTAAATAGACGTTTCAGAAATTTGAATTACCAGTCACCCAGAAGCATTTTAAATACTAATCTAATAGATAGCCACTGGATGCCTACTATGTGTGACACTGTACTAGGGGTCAAGGAAGCCTTGGATGGCATGAGGAATGTGCCAGAATCCCAGAAGTAGCTCCCACTGCATCAGCCTATTTGCACCACTAACTAAATAAAACTTGGAAACTGACCTAAAGAGGTGATCTAAAAGTCTCTTTAGGCTCATAATTTTCCAAGGCTCATTATACAATTTCACATTAGAGTTTTCAGCTCTTTAGATCAAAAAGTAATAGACCAAAACCAAACTAAGAATATAAGCAATATTTAGACCACTGTAGGAAGACTTGTGCCCCCCTCAACTCATTGAGCCCAAAAGCCTAATTACTGCTACCATGCCTTCCTACTGGAAAATGTTCACTGTACCTTAGGATAGCCTAATATTAACCAACATTGCACATTAAACCTAGATCTTGTTCACTAGTAAGGAAATCATTTTTAATGGAAAGAATTCAGTTTTAATGTTCTGTAATGGGCCATTTATTAGGATACAAGAGGGTCAGAGGAACCAATTAGGAAGTATTTGAGCAAGTGTAAGTAACATGGTTTTCCCAGGTTGCCAATTGGGACTCCAAATCCCAGAGCAGAATACTTCGATGCAGATATAGTATCCGATTTTACATGCCTGTGGGATTATTTGTGTGCCCCACAGCTCAATTTAAATGTCAGGTTGTGAAAATTTGCTTCTGTAAAGCAAGTTTAAGTCGCATCCGTCCTTTTGATTTTTATGGGATCTGAGCAGCTAAAAGCCTGTGTAGTTTTTAAAAAATTAGCTGCATGGCATTCTTTTTTCATGTTGTGCACTTCAGTATAAACAGTGAAAAGCAGATCTTTTTTTTTTTTTAATACAGTCCAGCATTCATGACAGTAATTATCTGAATTCTTTAATTCCTTCTCCCTTCCTGTTTGCATGTAACACACTTTACCTGAATTTCCTCAATGTGAGACCTTCCTAACAGTTTCTTTTTTCGGCAGTTGTGAGGAAAGCTGTCTGAGGAGAGGGAGTAATTTTGGAATTTGATAGCAAGGCCCCTGAGGACATGAAAACTCACTCAAAATGCACCGTACAACTGCCTCAGGCAAGTAAGGTATACCCATGCTCTGAACATCTGGCTTGCAACTATTATTTACATAATGAACTCATTCTTTCCCACTCTCAGTATTTACCTCAGGATCCTCTGCTCGCTCCCTCAGGGAACACTCCAGAATGCAGCGGAACCATCCTAAGCCAACCCAGGGCCAGCTGGTAGCCAGCATGGCCTCCACTTCCTCACTTTGCTCCTCAACATCGGGTACAAGCTCTGCTTCTCACGTTTATCTTTTATGACTTTCATTTTCATTGTTTCCATCCAAGATATTCTTTTTTCAGAAATGTATAAATTTTTTCCTTTCAGCAACAACAAAACTCTCTTCTTTTCTTCTTTTTTAAAAATAATTCTTAAGGATCCGGCCTTGCCGTGAGCTGTGGTGTAGGTTGCAGACGCGGCTCGAATCGGTTGCTGTGGCTCTGGCGCAGGCCGGTGGCTACGGCTCCGATTCGACCCCTAACCTGGGAACCTCCATATGCCGCATGTGTGGCCCTAGAAAAGGCAAAAAGGCAGAAAGACAAAAACATAAAATAAAATAAATAAAATAAAAATAATTCTTGACCGGGGACCCCTTTACTTTCTCTATTTAATTTTGAACCCAAACTACAAGAAACAAGGAAGTTTGAAAGTCAGGCTTTTAAGAAACTTACATAAAACAATGTTTAAGTCAACTTAAAAGCAAATAAAGAACTAAAGCTGAAATTCTCCCTGGCATTAATCTATTAAAAAAAAAAATAGAATGCACAAACACAATGGAACAACATGACAGCTGGTTTCTGAAGTGAAGACAGAATAACAAAGAGACAGGACTCTCCAAGATAATCGTGGGTAAGAAGAGCAAGGACTGCGAAATTTGTGTCCTATCTGTCACAATATTTTTATTAAAGCTCTAACAAGACAACATGGCATGGGGATTGGGTTCAGTAAGCAAAATAAAAAAAAGAATAAAGAGTCCTGAAATGATCTCCCACAATTAACATGGAGTAGAAATTAGAGATCAGTGGGAGGAGTAATAATTAATCAATGGATCTGGGAGAATTGAATATCTACAGGAAAATTGGGTAGTTCCAATTATGGCTCAGTGGGTTAAGAACCAGACTAGTATCCATGAGGGTGTGGGTTCTATCCCTGGCCTCACTCAATGGGTTGAGGATCCTGTGTGGCTGTGGCTATAGCATAGCCTGGCAGCTGCAGCTCCAATTTGACCCCTAGCCCAGGAACTTCCATATGTCAGGTGTGGCCCAAAAAAGAAAAAAAGAAAATTGAATGTTTGCTTTTTAACCCACATCATACCCACGAAATCAGTTACTAGTTGCAGATTTAAAATAAATACAAAAGGAAAAAACTATAGACGGTACGGAATAGAATAGAGAATATCTTTATAATCTCAGAGTACAGAGGATTTCTTAAACAGTAATAAAACTGGCACACCATAACATAAAAGTTAGGTAAATCACTACATTGAAAGTAAAACTTTAATTTCATCAAAAGGTCTAAGAAGTTAAAAAGACAAATCACAAAGTGGGAGACTTTTGCTATAAATTTTTTTTTTTTTTTTTTTGTCTTTTTGCTATTTCTTGGGCCGCTCTCGCAGCATATGGAGGTTCCCAGGCTAGGGGTCTAATCGGAGCTGTAGTCTCCGGCCTACGCCAGAGCCACAGCAACGTGGGATCCGAGCCGCATCTGCAACCTACACCACAGCTCATGGCAACGCCGGATCCTTAACCCACTGAGCAAGCACAGGGACCGAACCGCAACCTCATGTTTCCTAGTCGGATTCGTTAACCACAGCGCCACGACGGGAACTCCAGCTATAAATATTCTTAACAAAGGATTTATACATAGAATCCATAAGAAAAAAGATAACCCAATAGAAAAATGAGAAAAAATGTAAATGGCACTTCACAGCAAAGGCAACACAAATAGCCTTAAGCATATTAAAAGATTCCTATTCTTACTGGTAATCAGAAGACTACAAATGAAAGCCACCATGAGAAAGGATTAATTTTGTAAAAATTAAAATGATGATACATTTAAAAATTAAAATTTAATCACAATAAGATGTGACTCTTACACTGCTCATGGTGACTTAAACTACTGAAGATACCTGGGGAAAAGTCTATCCAGACCATACTAAAGAAATTGAACATAGATATATCTATGATTTAGCAATTCCATTCCTACACTAGGGCCTGACTGTGTCCCTCTAAAAATTCATATGTTGAAACCTAACCCCCAAAGTGGTGATATTAGGAGGTGGAGGGCAGGAGTCTTTGGGAGATGATTAGGTCATGAGGGTGGAGCTCTCAGGGATTAGTGCCTTTATAAAAGCAGCCTGGAGGAGTTCCCATCATGACACAGTGGTTAATGAATCTGACTGAGGACCATGAGGTTGCAGGTTTGATCCCTGGCCTTGCTCAGTGGGTTAAGGATCCAGCGTTGCCATGAGCTATGGTGTTGGCTGCAGACACGGCTCGGATCCCGTGTTGCTGTGGCTCTGGCATAGGCTGGTGGCTACAGCTCCAATTTGACCCCTAGCCTGGGAACCTCCATATGCCATGGAAGCGGCCCAAGAAATGACAAAAAAAAAAAAAAAAAAAAAAAGAAAGGAAAAAAACAGCCTGGAAAAGCCCCTTGCCCCTTCCCCCTTGTGAGGACACAGAGAAAAGGCAGCCATCTAGGAAGCAGGTCCCCATCAGACACCTCATCAGACATCTGCGGCTGTCTTGACCTTGGACTTCAGAATGGTGAGAAAAAAATGTTTGTTTACAAGCCAGTCAGTGTATGGTATTTGTTTGCTTGTTTTTGTTATAGTGGCCCAAACAGACTAAGACAGAAAATATCATAGAGCAACTCTATGAGGGAAGAAAACTGTATGAGAACATTCTTAACAGCCCGAAATAGGAAATGATCTTAATTCCATCGACAAGACCATGGATAAACCATGGTGTCATCACACAATAAAATAACATGGAGGAGTGAAAGTTAGGAATTACTATTATATGCATCCCACAAGGCCACTGGCCCAAGGACCATGACACCTTCCCCAGGGTACAGTGTGTGTCCTCCAGGTTAGGACTGGATTAACAGGTGTTACATCCACATTCCAGCCTGTGGAAAAGGGGAAGGAGAAGATAGGAAGATAAGCAACTTCCTCTATGGAATTGATGAGGAAGTCACACACATCACTTCTAATCACACTACGTTGGCAAGAATTTGGTCACATGAGTATACAGCAGCTGCAAGGGAGACTCAAGGGAAAAACATAATCTCTAGCTAGGCAGTCATGTGCCCTTTTAAATTCAGGTGAAAGTTCTGTTCCTACAAAAAAGAGGGAGTAATATAATATTGTATAGAGGTGTAGCCCCCTGTATCGACATCTACCCAATTCCATTTGCTGCACTCTCTCCCTGAAGATAATCTCTATTCTGAATGTGCTGTTTATCTTTCCCATTCATGTGTGTGTACCCACAACTGAGTTTTTTAGTTTTTAACCCTTAATGGCATGGTGTTATCACTGATGTATCATTTTGTATGTTGTTCTCATACATCCTTACATTTCTGAGATTTTGTCCTTGTGGATATGTGTAGTCTAGTTCACTCAATTTACCTGCTGGATAGTGTTCATATAAATGTAATACATGCTACTTATTAATTCTCCTGTTGTTGAAAGTTAGGTTGCTTTCAATTTTTCTCAAAAGTCCAAAACTCAGAGAAAAGGCGTTAGTGATAGTCCAGGACAGATATAACCATGCCCTGAGCTATGTGCTGTATTTGTATGAATGAAAAAATTAAGAAGACAAAGCTGATTAGGAGTTTTTTGGATTTGTTTGTTTGTTCATTTTGTTTGTTTGTTTGTTTGTGTCTCCTCTAAGCATGAATAATTGGTTTAAATACCTGTTGTGTGTTTCAGCCACTTACTGCTTTGAATCTGGAGCTTGAATATAGTTGACAGAGGTAATACTAATTAATTAATGCTACTTTATTTTGCAAACCTGGAGTAGGATCTCTTGAATATTAATACAGATTTATGTAAAAATAACCACATTAATATGGCTATAGCATTTCTTTTAACGGGACCAGAACCTAGTTCTGGAGAGAAATAAGTTAAACATCTGCCTTTAGGAACTACTTTTTTTTCAACCAGGTTATATTTTGATCTGTCTCATAGAGAGTTATTTAAAAAAATTAGAAAATCTTTCATAATACACAACTTGAATGCTAAGGCAACAAAAAACTTTTCTTTGGAAAAACAAATCAGAGACCAAAAAGAGATTGGATTGTTTTTACTGAATCATAAAGTAGCTTGAAACACAATCTAGAAATCCTTGTCAAGACTGGCTTTCTTACAGCTTATCTATTCAAGACTACAATCCATATAGCTCTTCCTTCTCTCCTGGGTTTCTCCCAGGAGCTCCGTCAAACTGGCTTCCTGCAGGCTTAGCTAAGGCTGCACCCTCTTTCTCCACCCTCTTATAACCTCTATATCCAAAGACTCCACTGCCTTCATTACTTAGACAACAAAGTAGGATGTACAGTAATACAAGACACATGACAACATTTTGGAACCTCAGAATTTAGCCTGAAAGATGACAGATGCTTGGGAGACTGGATCCATTCGAATAGCATAATTCTTCTTTCATTTTTCACTCAACACTCCTGCCTTCCCCCAACATACATAAACACACACACACACACACACACACACACACACACACACATACACACACTGCTTGCTCTAAGAACTTCATTAATATTATTAATCAATTGACTGTAAACAAGAGGGAGAAAAAAGCCTTCCAGAATGTATGAAATAACTTTTTAGTATAAAACATTTACATACTATTGACAAAAACAGGCAAGATTGAGGTGCACTAAATATTATATTTGCAGATGTAGAAAGACACTTTGAAAAAAAGCTTAAAGGGGTTCATAGGTCAGGAGAGAGTTGTTCAGGGATGTGACTAATCACTAAGTGGATAAAAATATTAGCAGTGGCAACAGTATCCTGAACTTATATGGAACTTCCTATTTAATGCCATTTGTGCCATCTTATTAATAATTAAAGTATACCTTGATTACCTATCTCCATACAGTGCATGTTAAATTCATACTAGATGTTCACCTACATTTTCCAACACACTTATTGATTGATTGATGTAGGAGAATAGTCTTCTTTGCAAAAGGAAAGGGGGAAAATAAAGCAAAATGTGATGGAGTGTCTACCATATGCCAGCACATACTACATACATTATTTCTTCTATCCCTACAACAGTCATATGAGTACTATATTATTTTTTCCAATTTATAAATGAGAAATCAGAGATGTAGAAAGGCAAATCACTTTTTAAATGTTTCACTGCTAGGAGGAAGAAGAATCAGGATTTTTTTTAATGATTTTTATTTTTTCCATTATAGTTGGTTTACAGTGTTCTGTCAAGTTCTACTGTATAGAAAGTGACCCAGTCAGGCATACATATATACATTCTTTTTCTCACATTATCCTCCATCATGCTCCATCATAAGTGACTAGATATAGCTTCCAGTGCTACACAGCAGGATCTCATTGCTTATCCATTCCAAAGCCTATAGTCTGCATCTATTAACCCCAGATTTCTAGTCCAGCCCATTTCTTCTCCCTCCCCCTCCCCCTTGGCAACCCCAAGTCTGTTCTCCAAGTCCATGTGTTTGTTTTCTGTGGAAAGGTTTATTTGTGCTGTATATTAGGTTCCAGATATAAGTGATATCATATGGTATTTGTCTGTCTTTCTGACTTACTTCACTCAGTATGAGAGTCTCTAGTTCCATCCATGTTGCTGCAAATGGTATTATTTTGTGCGTTTTTTTAATGGCTGAGTAGTATTCCATTGTGTATATATACCACATCTTCCTAATCCAATCATCTGTCAATGGAAATTTGGGTTATTTCCATGTGTTGGCTGTTGTGAATAGTGCTGCAATGAACATGCGGGTGCATGTGTCTTTTTTCAATGAAAGATTTGTCTGGATATATGCCCAAGAGTGGGATTGCTGGGTCATATGACAGTTCCATGTATAGTTTTCTAAAGTACCTCCATACAGTTCTCCATAGTGCTTGTACCAGCTTATATTCCCACCAACAGTGCAGGAGGCTTCCCTTTTCTCCACACCCCCTCCGGCATTTGTTACTTGTGGACTTACTAATGATGGCCAAGAATCAGCATCTGAATGGAAGTCCATCTGGCTTCAAATCCTACCAAGTTTTCTTTCCCCTATGTTAAAATCCTTCCTAATGAATACAATATGTAACTGTGAAGAGGCAGAATGAGAAAACTGTCCCCTATGCTCATTGCAGGGATGCAAATTTGCCACCCTAAATTCTGTGTCTTTGGCATGAGGATTAATTTAGGCTAATTTTTTTTAAGGCCCCAAAGACTCAGGAAGACTGGTTGACCTTCCTCCTGACTGTCTAAAAGAATACAAGTAGAAGACGTGTTCTAGGAAGGGCAGTATCGCCATAATTATAGCATGAACTAGATGTGGAGACAGGGGGAAACCTAGCAAAGTCTGTTAAAATTCCTCCCTGTGTCCCTTGGTCTCTGCATTGCCTATGGAACATTTGTTTACCAAACCCTTGCTTCTCCATCTCCGTGTCAACTGTCATTCTCTCCTTTAAGGTTCCAAACCATTACCCCCAACATCTCTTTTGTCTTTAGCTGAAGATGGTAATGAAGGTGGAGGCTTCTGCCATTTTGGTGAGCTACTCCGTTTTCTTGGGTCTCTTTCATGTATACACGCTATTAAACTTTTGCATGATTTTCTCCTGTTACTCTGTCTCATGTCAGTTTAATTCTTAGATTGATTGGTCAGAAGAACCTAGATGGAGAAAGGATAATTTTGATAATTTCTTCCTCCCTCACACCATAATCTAATTTTAAGGGCGACGATATTAATTGAGAAACTAACATCAAGTGGCATAGCAAAAAGCCTGCCAGTAAGTAGTGAAAAACGTTAGGGCAACTTCCTCTTTTTTTTTTTGTCTTTTTCAGGGCAACACACATGGCATATGGAAGTTCCTCAGCTAGGGGTTGGACTAGAGCTGTAGCTGCCCGCACAACAGCCACAGCCACACCAGATCTGAGCCGAGTCTGTGACCTACACCATAGCTCACGGCAATGCAGGATCCTTAACCCACTTAAGCCAGGCCAGGGGTTGAATTTGCATCCTCATGGATACTAGTCGGGTTTGTTATCATTGAGCCACAAGGAGAACACCTGATCAACTTCCTGAATACCAATCCTTAGGGGTAGTTAGGCAATGTGGCTTCACCTCATCCCACTAAGTCATTTACAGCCTAAGTCTTTCACTAAAATGCTGCTGATTGCAAGTGACTTTCAAATCCAAACAAGCATTTTAGGTCTATTTAATAGATCAATACAGTAATTCGCTCCTGGGCCCCTGAAATCATTTGTTTGGACCTGATGTCTATGTAGTCAGACTGAGGTGTACACATTAGCATGTGCAGGGAATTAGACAAATAACTTGCATTGAAAGATGTTAAACCAATTTAGATTGTGTGAAGGAGGTAGTATTTAACTAATTTCCAAGAGACTGGGATTAAATGGGTCATTATAAAGGCAATGCCTTCAACAAGCATCACAGAGGAAAATAAACCTTTTGGCCAAAGGATACATTCCATCATGTATAGATGCTTTGGAATTTAATTGAGCAGAGGCTAGAAAGAAATCAGTCAAGAAAACCTAATATCAGTTGAAGAGATTTTTTTTTTTCTTCTCCTCTTTTTTTTTTTAATCACTTCTATTTGACAGGAAAAGAATCTCCCAAGGGAAATAGTAGAGGACCTGTTGCTTGATTCACTTAAACTCAGTGGACAAAATACCAGAGGGGAGCAATTTTGCCTTAAATCCCCAGAGAAGCAGGGTCTATGTGGAACTGATAATAATTTTCCATCTCTAATTTTGATGACATGAAAAGCAGAGTTATGTGCTTATTTGATCCAGTTTGGTGTTGGATTCTAGCAGCAACATTTCATACCAACTGAAGTCTGTTAATTATGTGTGCTGGGACACCAGCCAAAAGACCATTACAATAGTCTGAAGGGAATACAATAAAAAGTTTTAACATGGATCCTTCCATTAGGAACAGAGAATTGGCAGTGGAAGGAAAATTTCATTACAGCTGAGGTGTGACTCATTTGTCAGGTGTCGAAGTAAAACAGGATTCTCCATAAGAGAAACAAAAGAGATACTTCGAAAAGAGAGTTAAGGGAAGTCCTCGGCTGATCAACAAATGACCTGAGTGTGTCCACTGATGCTATACTGGTAACGATGAACTCATATAACCCTTAGTTCATTCATTTATTCATCATTCAACAGTTGTTTTATCACCAAGTACTTTGCCAGATGCTGTCACGACTCCATTTATGTCTGCAAGATAAAGGGACAGAGTGGGGAAAAGAGATATAAATAGATAATTATAATGTGATAACTTGAAGCACAGTGCTAGAGAAGCACAGAGAAAGAATATGTCATCTTCCATGGACTGAAGCATGGGGACATCTTTCTAGAGGACAGGGAATCTGAAATAAATCTTGAAATATGAATAAACTTAGCCAACTGTAGAGGTTAGCATTTCTGAAATAGGAGACAGCATGGACCCAAGGAAAGAAATGAAGGCCAGAGTTGTAGTGGGAACTATAAGTAGTTCGGCATGGATGAAGCAGAGAGAGTTGTTAAAGGATGAGAAATGCAGAGAGGCCAGAGTATGGTAAGCAATGGGAGTCATCTCAAGGAGCAAGGGCTTCATTCTGGAGGGTGACATGGTAAAAAGAGGTCCATGGCAGCTGGACAGAGAAGGGATTGTAATGTCACCAAGAGAGAGACTGGGTTATCAGTAGGAAGTCTCTTGCGATAATTACAGCAAGGCGTCATGTCCACTGAATAAGGGGAACTAAGGGTAGAAAAGAGGAGACGAGATCTCAAAAATATCTGAAAATAAAATGGGTACAGCCATTGATTGGACATGAAGGCCAGTGGAAGAGAACTCTCCAAAACCTCAGGAGCTTAAATAAGAGAGAGGGGATAAGGAAAGGTAACAAAATACTTTCTCATAGGACCCAAGCTGAAAGAAACCATTACAAAGACATGTAGGGAGTACCCTGAGAACCCAAGTAATCCTGGCAAAGCATACCATCTTCCTGGGCTCATGTCCTCATTTCTACTCATAGTGCTTGGTTTGATGCCATATAATAAAACATCCAGGTCTATTATATTTGGGTTTTGGTTTTGTGTGTGTTTTTATTTTTACCAGATAACATGTATCTTTATGCTATATATAAAGTGCCTATGCACATTTTGGTTGATTGAATTTGACCCTAAATATGCTAGTACCTACTGTGCCTTGCCTTCTTTCAAGTCAGATGCCAAGCTAGTTCTGCAATGCTCTTTTCAGCCCATCATCTCTTTCTCTTTTCGTTATTTTTCTATCAGTGTTTCCAACAGACCGAGACACGACTGAAAGTTACCATCCAACCTGATCATCCCGCAGCGCTACTCTGATATGAATCAGCATTTTCATTATATAAATCTCAATTTTCAGTTCACACCACAAGTAGAGAAGGCATTACATTTCCTGCCATTTGGAATCTCTGACTCACTCAAGAGTTTACCTGTAAATATGATTGAGAGAAATGATAACAATCAAAACATAATTTTGGTAGCTATTCAGGCAGATGGGACATCAACGTGGCCTTTCTATTCTAATTCTTACTAATCTGCCCTGACATATAAATTTTTTCATTCATTTAATGAGTGTTTATGGAACACTATTTTGAGGCCCCTGGATGTTTCTGTGGCAGGGTGGGGGGGTCAGTGGGCTACAAAAACTCCTGCTATTATAAAACTTAATACTACTATAAGGAAACATAAATTAAATGTGCCTGTTTATATGAAGATGGAGAGACAGACAGATACATAGATACAAAGATACATAGATACATATATAAATAAGATAAATGTATAGATACATAATTTAAAATCTTTGGCAGAGAAAGGGATATTAGACTGAGGAGGTTCCTGGGATGTGAGACTTGCAGTGTTAAAACCAGGACAGGCAAACCAGGACAAGTTGGTCCTCAGAGTGTAGAGCTGGAAACCAATAAGTAATTTTAAAGAAAAATTTAAAACTGAGGTCTAACTGAGAAGATGGTGTCTGAGCAAAGTCTTGATGGAGGTGTGGAAGCTGAACATGGCTTTTGGGGGGAAAGCATTTGAAACAGAGGAAAGAGCTGAGCAAAAGGCCCTAAAAGGAAGATATGTTTGGTGTGTTTGGACACAGTAAAAATGTGTATCACAGACATTAAAATGAAGAGTGAATTCTACTCAATATTTTGTAATAACCTATATGGGGAAAGAATCTGAAAAAGAGTGGATATATATATATGTATAACTGAATCACTTTGCTGTATACCTGAAAGAAACCCAACATTGTAAATCAACCATACTCCAATATAAAGTAAAAATTAAATGAAAAAAAAAATGAAGTTAGAATCCAAGAAGTAGTACTCAAATCTTCTACTTCTCAACACTCTGATATTGGACCTCTGTAATTCTCTAGAGGAATACTTTCACATTATTGGAAACAGAAAATCAAAAGGTTTAGCATGTAAATCAATGAAATCAGAGCACATTCTCTTACCATGCACAAAAATAAACTCAAAATGGCCTAAAGACTCAAACATAAGACATGACAATATAAAACTCTTAGAAGAGAACATAAGCAAAACATTCTCTGACATAAATCGTACCAATGTTTTCTTAGGTCATTCTCCCAAGGCAATAGAAATAAAAAGAAAAATAAATAAATAGAACCTAATCAAACTTACAAACTTTGGTTCAGCAAGGGAAACCACAAACAAAACGAAAAGACAACCTACAGAATGGGAGAAAACATTTGCAAATGATGTGACTGGCAAAGGCTTAATTCCCAAAATATACGAACAAACCACACAACAACAACAAAAAAGAATCACCCATTCAAAAATGGGCAGAAGACCTAACTAGACATTTCTCCAAAGAAGAAATACAAATGGCCGATAGGCACATGAAAAAATGCTCAACATCACTAATTTTTAGAGAAATGCTAATCAAAACTACAATGAGGTACTACCTTACACTGGTTAGAATGGCTATCACTAAAAAAATCTAAAAGTAAACGCTGGAAAGAATATTGAGAAAAAGGAGCCCTTTCACACTGTTGCTGGGAATGTAAGTTGGTACAGCCACTATGGAGAACAGTATGGAGGTTCCTCAGAAAACTAAGGATAGAGTTTCCATATGATCCAGCAACAAGACTATAATTCAAAAAGATACATGAACCCCTATGTTCAGAGCAGCACTATTTACAATAGCTGAGATATGGAAACAATCTAAATGTCCATTGACAGATGAATGGATTAAGAAGATATAGTACATATGTACAATAGAATACTACTCAGCCATAAAAAAGAATGAAATAGTACCATTCACAGCAATGTGGATGCAACTAGAGATTATCATATTAAGTGAAGTAAGTCAGAAAGAGAAAGACAAATAACATATATCATTTACATGTAGAATCTAAAATGGTATCACTTATATGTGCAATCTAAAATATGGTACAAATGAGCCTTCCTATGAAACATAAACAGACTCATGGACATAGAGAACAAATTTGTGGTTGCCAAAGGGGAAGAGTTTGGGGTAAGGGTGGAGTGGGAGGTTGAGGTTAGTGGATCTAAGCTATAATACATAGAGGGATAATCAACAAGATCTTACTGTATAGCACAGAGAACTATATTCAATGTCCCATGAGAAACGATAATGCAAAATAATTTTTTTAAAAGTGTGTATATCTATATAGATATGGATATATAAAACTGAATCACTTTGGTATACACCAGAAATTAACACAACATTGTAAAACAACTATATTTCCATTTTAAAAAATTGGAAAATACACAACACAGCTCTTTTCAATTCTAAATAAATTTAATCTACATTGAAAAAGTTTCAATAGCTAGTGAATGGATAGAATTATATTTGTGTTGAATCAGCAAATAAGAAGCTGAACCCCCAATTCATTGTAGCTGTTCTTTAATATCCTTTGAGTCATTCAGACTTTGTCAATATAAGTAAATCCAACACAAGACCAATCAATGTAATTTTTCACATATAATTCTGCATATTTGCCTTTGCCTTAATAATAAAATATGGGTGTGGGAATCCTAAAACTTTTCATAAATATTTGCTATGACCATAACCCTAAATGTAATCCCTACCAAGACTAAGTCAGCACTTCACAAGAAAAATAAGAACTTATACTTTCTCTTTATTTCAGTTCTTGTTGACAGCTTATCTGGATAATTCATGCAGAAGAAAATCTTTCACTGAGAAGGTCTTTATATGAATTCACTAGAGCTATTGTTTCAGTAAACCATGCAATTGCATTACATTTTATGTTCATTTTGCATGTTGTGGGTGGAGTTTACCCGTTCAGTCCGTGCGAACACTTCAAATAAAACCAGATTTACAGAGCTCAAATCTTTCCTCCTTGGTTATTTGCTACTCAAGGATACATTTTGGCCTAACATGTACCAAATCACAACAGAAGTCCCTTTCTTTTCATTTTTACCACATCCTAAGCAATTTCTCCAAGGACTTCCTCAGAGTTATCTGCAGATGGGAAAGGCAATTCACAGTGCAATAAAATTTATAGCTCATAAAATTATGAATAAGCCAAACGTTAAAAAAGAAAAGTTAAACTAGGTTTAAAATGATTTTTATAATATCAACCACATGAATTGACACAGAGAATGAATTGCAAATGTAAGGGAATGCAACAACTAAATGTTCTGTGCTCTCTGGGTATTAAATGAAGACAGTCAGCACAGCACAAAGAAATCAGGAAATAGTCACTGACTTCTTTCAGCAAAGGTGGCCAAAGTAAGGCCCATAGTAGACTTTTTTTTAAAAGCAGATCAACTGGGTATGACTGTAAACAGAGCCTCGAAAAAGAGGTATTTGGAAATTAGATGATGAAATGAAGTGAGTCAAGCCAAATCATCAGTGTGAGGTTTTTTGTTGTCAAAGAAAAAACAAACAAACAAAAAAATAGAAATGCAAGCAAATAAAAATTAAACAATCCATTTTTTTTCCCTCAGTAGAAGCTCTTTAAAAAAAAAAAAAAACTATTAGAATATTTAGAATAAGCTCAATTTCCACTTCACTTACCCTTGGAGAGAGTGATATTGGAATCTAGAAGGATGATTGAGGAAAACATGTTATCGAATCTAACCTAGCACTGTCAAGTCCCCATAGGGTTGCATCCTTGGTGGTCTTCTTGTCTTACTGTACACACCTTCTCTGGAGGACCTCATCTATTCTGTTGGCTTTAATGATCTTCTCTTCATTGATGATGCCTAGGTCAACATCATTATGGCTAATATTCTCTTGCCTCAGGCCTTTATTACTATATCTGAATATCTGAACGTTTCTTGAGAACTTTAACCATATGCCTAGATTCAGGCTAAATGTGCTTTTTCTTCTGTATTCTCCATCCTAGTTAAACACCATTCACCCAAATGTGTGTATGAACCCTCCTTCCATACATCCCTATGGGGCCAGTATCCCTGGCCCATTTCATCCCATCAGCACTTTTAGGCATCCATACTTAAGACATCTCTTCCTGTCTATTCCCAGTATTACATCCTCTCAGGTTCATTCCAGGCCTTTAGCATACTTTGCTCTATATCACTGGAGACTGACCTCTGAAAACTCTGTTTCTGAATATCCCCTACCAATTGAATCCTACTTCAGCTTGCTCAGTTGGTAGGGATGGGGAGAAGGTGCACACATGTAAATTGGAGGCCTGGAGAAGGACAGTCAGAAATACACAGCCACACATGGGCCCAGACGCTCCATGTTTTCCAGGCTGCAGAGTTTCACTCATTCTGTTTCTCTAAATAGAATTCACTTTTTCACATTTTCTACAAGGCAAATTTCCACTTTCTTCAGGCCTGGTTCAAATATTATCTGTCTTCTCACCTCAGGAGAAGTAATCTCTCCTCTTATACAGGTATTTTTAGAAGCATCAAGGAACATGCTCTGAGCACTTTGAAAACCCCTTCAGTATAGCACTTTAGGCACCAATGAAATTGGCCCCTTGGAGTTCCCATTGTGGCTCAGTGGGTTAAGGACCCAACACTGTCTCTGTGAGGATGTGGGTTCAGTCCCTGGCCTTGATCTGTGGGTTAAGGATCTGATGTTGCTTCAAGCCGTGGTGAAGGTCACAGATGTGGCTCAGATCTAGTGCTGCCATGGCCATGGCCATGGTGTAGGCTGGAAGCTGCAGCTCCAATTTGACTCCTGGCCTGGGACTTCCATGTGTCATGAGTGCAGCCCTAAAAACAAAAAAAAAAAAGAAAGAAAGAAATTGGCACGCATCAAAGATATCAATATCTTGTTTATCATTAAATTACATACATACATTTTATTTCTTATCTAACTTGACATTTTACTATTCAGTTCTTCCAAAACCTGCCAGGCAATCCCACCCCTGCCACAGCTCCCATTTCCTTCCTACAGTCTCACATAAGCAACTCTTTTTCTGTCTTAAACACTGAAATCCTCCAAAATGCCTTGTTTTGCCTTTGTCTTACTCTCCCTACCTTCCTTGAATGGCTTCAACCATCCTCATGGTCCCATTTAGCATCAGTAAATACAATCTATATCTCTGGTCCAGGTTTGACTCCTCATATGAATATTCTGGACATCTCTTTCAATATGTCCCTCAGAAACAATAAATTTAGTCCATTGTCTCCTTCACCCCCATACGCTCTCCCACTCCAAACCTTTCCACTCATCTATGTCTCAGGAAATAGCACTGTGAAATTTCTCCAGCCAGAAACCTGGGAATCAAGATTGATTTTTCCCTCCTTCATGATTCCCTAGTCTGTACCCTGCCTTCTACCCCCATGAAAATACCCACAAATTGGCAGTCATCATTTATCACCCAGATGATGTATTTTCTAGCCTGTTTCTATGGTCTCCTGCCCATTCTTCCCATTGAGGCTGGAAAAAAGCCCCTCGTGGCTCTTTAGAATACAGTTCTGACTACATCAACCCAGAGTGGGAAACTTTTGATGGACTTCTCCTGAGATCAGAATAAAATCTAAACTTTATATCATGCACAAAACTCTCCACAATTTTGCCCCACCTTGCATGCCTCTCACCTTCACATAGTGTTCTAGTGCTATGAAAATATCTGCAGTTCTCAGACTCTCAATTCGGTTGCACAATTGACTGCCTGTGGCTCACTCCTCCCTCTTCCCGGAATGCACTGCCTTTCCGTCTTGTCCTGGATCACGTTTTGAACCTCACTGAGATTTCACTCAGGCATGACCTCCTCCAGAAAGTCTCTTCTGTACAATCTCCTTCACCTGCACTTCATCTGTTTATCCCATGATGCCCTGAGCATACGTCTAGGAAAACAACGGTCACTGTTTTCTAATTATATTTTTACTTCAATCTCCACCATCAGACTGTGAATTCCTTGAAAGCCAAATCTATGTCTTTTTCTCTCAGTCCTCTCCACTTATTACAGCTTTCCGGCACACAAGCAATATGAAATAAATATATATATATTTTTAGGGTCGGACCCAAGGCACATGGAGGTTCCCAGGCTAGGTGTCAAATCGGAGCTACAGCTCAGCTGCTGGACTACACCACAGCCCAGAGCAACGCTGGATCTGAGCTGTGTCTGCACCCTATACCACAGCTCTTGGCAACGATGGATCCTTAACCCACTGAGTGAGGCCAGGAATTGAACCAGCACCCTCATGGATACTAGTCGGGTTTGTTAACCACTGAGCCACGCTGGGACCTCCTGAAATAAATATTTCCTGAATGAAGAAAATAATCTTATCATAGTTGTGTGTGTGTGTGTGTGTGTGTGTGTGTAGTTATAAATACACAAACACATATACATATATAGCATGTTGAAACTACATAGTATACTTACTGGAGGAAATTGAAAGTTAAAGATGACCTTATTCTCCTTTAAATCCCTAGCAGAGTGCCTGGCATACAACAGGTGTCCAATAAATGTTGGATTTTTCCTTGGAAAATCATGCCAATCCTCTGCTCTCTTTTCTACTACAAACTGCTATGTTAAGTTAGGTGTCAGTCTGAGGACAAACATTGGGCAGAGCACTGTAAAAAAAAAGCTTAAAAGCTTTGGTCTTTGTTCTCTTGGGACTTTACAATCTAAATACATACACAGATACACATATAAGTTTAATATCAAAGTCCATCACATGGACAAGAGAGATAGGATCTTACTAGCCCCATAAAATAGTTCACTGTCCCCTGTGCCCTGCGGGTTCTGAGATAACACTGTCCACATTTGTATATGCTGCTTTACACTACAGAAACTTTCCTCAAATTCATGTCAAGAGCTAGGAAATGAGTCAGAAAAAGACATCTCACTCTATGAGATAACTCGCTCTAATTTCCTCATTAGTGAAAACGACATCATCATAAAGAATATCTGCCAACAATCTGATATAAAAATGTACATGCATCATGAAAAATAATTGCTGTTCAATTACTACTGAATTATAAAGCTGTCGTACAGGTGCAATAATGCAAAAGCTTTGAAAGTATGAAAAACTGCTTAGCTTAGGTAATTACATGTGTTTGAATAAAGTCCCCAGAATAAAATTTGCGGAGTTTGAAGAAACAATGAAATCCGAACCAAAGTGCTATTTATAACTATATATTTTTAAATTTTCTGTTTTTTTTCTCCTGCATAAATTTTGAAAGGACAAGGATTATTTTTTAAATCTGGGGTCCAGGGAGCAAAAGCGAGATGAGTAGCTCTTCCTTTGCTTTCTACCTTCCTACTTCTCAAATTGGATCCACAGGGACAAAACTACAAAGATAGAAATCTAGCCATAACCATGGTAATTGCATCTTTTAAAATAGTTAAATCTTACTTATGCCCTGTGCAGAGTTTACATATATGAAAAGTATAATTTATAGGAAGGCAATTCTATTACTACTGTGAAGAGGATATATTTCTTGTAAATTTCCAAGGTCTTTAGCAAGGGAAATTAGAATCAGAAAACTAGAAAAGGCCTTAAATATCATGTAATCCAAAGCCATTAGTCATCTAATAAGGAAACCGAAGTCTTGAGAAGTTAAATTTATCATACAAATGTGTAGAGATGGTAGGAGAACTGGGTCTAAAAGCATGTCTCCAATATTATGGACTTGATCAAGCATCAGCTCTGTTGGTCCAGGTCAATTTCTAATTTTCAAGAGACTCAACTTTCAAAGCTCTAGAACAGATCTTTACGCAACTATAATGGTATAGAAACAAACTTGAGCTGGCAACAAAGGGGATGAATTTTATTGCAAGACAAGGTATTAATTAGTTAAGTTGGCTTAGACAAATCACTCAGTGGGTTAAGGATCTGGAGTTGCCGTGAGCTGTGGTGTAGGTCACAGACACAGCTCAGGTCTGGCATTGCTATGGCTGTGGCATAGGCCAGTGGCTACAGCTCTGATTGGATTTCTAACCTGGGGACTTCCATATGCCACCAGTGTGGCCCTCAAAAAAAAAAAAAAACCCAAAAAGTGGGGGTTTCAACATTCATCATCATTTTACGTTTTCAAGACCAGCAGTATAGAGGTTAGTTATTTCTTCCTACATATCTTCCCTAAAATTGGTGCAGGCAAACCCCAAATCTGAGGTGAATGACCAGGAATTAGTTTCACCTTCACACGGCTTAATATAGTATGTGATTCAAATGCTTCCTTTTTCCTTTTTCTTTCCTTTTTTTTTTTTTTTTTTTTTTTTTTGTCTTTTTAGGGCTGCACTTGCGGCAATATGGAAGTTCCCAGGCTAGGGGTTGAATGAAAAGCTTTATGCAATTCCTATCAAATTACCCATGACATTTTTCACAGAACTACAACCAAAAAATCCAAAAATTTATATGGAACCACAAAAGACCCAGAATTGACAAAGCAATTCTGAAGAACAAAAACCAAGCAGGAGGCATATCTCTCCCAGACTTCAGGCAATATTACAAAGCCACAGTCACCAAGACAGTATGGTACTGGTACTAAAACAGATAGACAGACCAATGGAACAGAAGAGAGAACCCAAAAATAAACCCAGACACCTATGGTCAATTAATCTTTGACAAAGGAGGCAAGAACATAAAATGGGGAAAAGAAAGTCTATTCAGCAAGCATTGCTGGGAAACCTGGACAGCTGCATGCAAAACAATGAAACTGGAACACACCTTCACACCATACACAAAAATAAACTCAAAATGGCTTAAAGACTTAAATATAAGACAAAACACCATCAAACTCCTGGAAGAGAACATAGGCAAAACATTCTCTGACATCAACCTTATGAATATTTTCTCAGGTCAGTCTCCCAAAGCAACAGAAATAAGAGCAAATATAAACCAATGAGATCTAATCAAACTGACAAGCTTCTGCATAGCAAAGGAAACCAAAAAGAAAACAAAAAGACAACTTACAGAATGGGAGAAAATTGTTTCAAATGATGCAACTGACAAGGGCTTAATCGCTAGAATAGACAAACAACTTATACAACTCAGCAGCAAAAAAGCCAACAACCCAATTGAAAAATGGGCAAAAGACCTGAATAGACATTTCTCCAAGGAACATGTGCAGATGGCCAACATGCACATGAAAAAATGCTCAACATCCCTGATTATTAGAGAAATGCAAATCAAAACTACCGTGAAATACTACCTCCCACCAGTCAGAATGGCCATTATTAAGAGGTCCACAAATGGAGTTCCCATTGTGGCGTAGTGGTTAACGAATCCGACTAGGAACAATGAGGTTGCGGGTTTGATCCCTGCCCTTGCTCAGTGGGTTAATGATACGGCGTTGCCGTGAGCTGTGGTGTAGGTCGCAGATGTGGCTCAGATCCAGCGTTGCTGTGGCTCTGGCGTAGGCTGGCAACTACAGCTCCGATTAGACCCCTAGCCTGGGAACCTCCATATGCCGCAGGTGCGGCCCAAAAAATGGCAAAAAGCCAAAAAAAAAAAAAAAGTCCACAAATAACAAATGCTGGAGGGGGTGTGGAGAAAATGGAACCCTCCTGCACTCTTGGTGGGAATGTAAGCTGGTACAACCACTATGGAGAACAGTATGGAGGTACCTTAGAAATCTATACATAGAACTACCACATGACCCAGCAATTCCACTCTTGGGCATATATCCAGACAAAACACTCCTTGAAAAAGACACATGCACCCACATGTTCATTGCAGCTCTATTCACAATAGCCAATACATGGAAACAACCCAAATGATTGGATTCGGAAGATGTGGTATATATACACATTGGGACACTACTCAGCCATAAAAAAGAATGAAATAATGCCATCTGCAGCAACATGGATGGAACTAGAGATTCTCATCCTGAGTGAAGTAATTCAGAAAGAGAAAGACAAGTACCATATGATATCACTTATATCTGGAATCTAATATACAGCACAAATGAACCTTTCCACAGAAAAGAAAATCATGGACTTGGAGAATAGACTTGTGGTTGCCAAGGGGGAGGGGGAGGGAGTGGAGTGGTTGGGGACCTTGGGGTTAATAGATGCAAACTATTGCCTTTGGAATGGATTAGCAATGAGATCCTGCTGTGTAGCACTAGGAACTATGTCTAGTCACTTATGATGGAGCATGATAATGTGCGAAAAAAGAATGTATATATATATGTATGTGTAACTAGGTTGCCATGCTGTACAGTAGAGAAAAAAACTGCATTGGTGAAGTAACTATTAAAAAAATAATTTTAAAAAAAAGAAAGAAAAGCTTTAGCTGTTGGCCTACACTACAGCCACAGCGATATGGGATCCAAGCTTCATCTGTGACCTATACCACAGCTTACGTAATGCTGGATCCTTAACTCTCTGAGAAAGGGCCAGGGATCAAACCCAAGTCCTCATTGATACTGGTTGGGTTCGTTAACCACTGAGCCATGACTGGAACTCCGGGTTGGTACCTTTAGACGCAAAAGAGCCCCTCTTCTTCCTGCCACTTTAAAATAAAGCTAGTGAGTCAAGGTGACTGTATTTTATGAACTTGTATTTAGAGCTCTACCAATTTACCAGAAACCCAGGAGAGATTTCCCATTTAAACATAAAGAATTGAAAACTAGAAATTCTGTATTTTTAAGCTTGTCTTTCCTTTTCTTTCTTGAACAAAGAAGAAAAAAAATTGGGGCAATATGGGTGATGTCTGTAGACATCAGGATTCTCCAGAGAAGCAGAACCAATAGGATGTGCAAATAGACAGTAAGAGTTTTACTTTAAGGAACTGGCCCACACTGTTATGGAGGCCTGTTGAGTTCAAAATCTGACCAAAGAGGTTGGCAGGCTGGAGACTCAGAAAAGAGTTCGAGTCTAAAGGCAATCTGCTGGAAAATCTGGAAGAAGTGATGCTGCAGGTGAAGTTCAAAGGTAGTCTGCTAGGAATTCCTGCTTGCTCTGGGGGGCGAGGGAGGGGAGTCAGCCTTTTGTTCTATTAGGTCTTCTATTGACTGGATGAAGCAATCTGCTTTACTCAGAGTTACCGATTGAAAGGTGTATCTCATCTAAAAATACAGAAACATCCAGAAAAATGTCTGACTGGGCACTGTGGTTCAGTCAAGTTGACACATAAAATGAACTATCGCATTGTACATGCAGTAACTCTTCACCATCTTACTTTATCCAACTATACCTTCTATGTAGAGTTCAGTGCGGTAGCAAGATTCATAGTGGTCTTCCTACAGTGGAAGGAAAACCCCTTAGGAGTGCAAAGGCCCTAATTCTTAGTTATCCTCAGGGAATGGAGAAGAATGGGATATTTTCTATGGTCTTAGGACCATATGAGCTATTACGTACTGGAGGCAGAAGTAATTCCCCTTCACACTTGACAGAAGGATTAAGGAATAGGTATTCTACAACTGCCAGAGCCCCTTTATGATGGAGGAATAGGGGTCTTTTTCCCAAAACAAATCCATAGCCCAATGTGTACCTTTCAATTTCCACATCTTGATGATGAAGCAAAAATTTCACTTCTACAAGTCTTTGAGGCACAATTTTTAATAGTTAAATTATAATAAAACCAAGCCCCATGTTCCTGACAATGCTTTCAAGCCAGTTACCAAATCTCATAGTCAATGAAATTAAATGGAATTGATAGGCTGAAAAGAATAAATATCTTCAATGGACCTTTGTGTACACCACTTACAGAGAAGTATTGAGCTAGAAAAGCTTCTGCTAAAAATGCTTATTAAGTGTTTAGAAGACCTATGAAAAGCTATTCTGTAAATACATGTAAAAGTTGAAAGTGTACAGCAACACATTGTAAAACCACTTTGGAAGACACTACGGTTTTCTCAAAAATTCATAATCACCTTGGAGATATTTTATAGCAATGCATTTTAATACTGCATTGTTAAAAATTGCCTCCTTAAAAGCAGGGCTTACATTTCTGGTACATTCTCAATGCAACCCTTACAGGATCTGATGCATCCAGGCTCTGAGTGCCTAATAAAAATCATGGATTATCCTTAGTTCATCAAATAGGCTTCTGACAGATTTTCTCTACTAAATAAGATATACATTTCAACACCTACAAGTATGGTCAACATTATTACCCACATGTTGACTTATGACTTTTGTCTTCCCAGTGAAGAATTCTAGTGATAAGTATAGTTTTTGCTTTCCCAAAATAATACAGGTTTTTTAATTTTAAAAAATGCCCTAAGTTTATATTGTAATTTGACATTACATATCAAGATGCCTACAAACTTTCCCAAACTTTAACCCAGTAATGTTGTTTCTGAAAAACTAGCCTGAGGATATAATTCTGGGAGTGGGAAGCTTTATGCACAAATATTCATTGCAGTATTGCTGAGAAAGGTGTTTTGTTCTTTTAAATGTGGGTCCATGGTCCAGAGTTAAAGAAAGACTGACATATAACTGATCTGAGACAAATGTCACTAACCCAAAATGGAGGAAGAGTTAAGTGAACCATGTTTCTACCTATTAATAACCATAAAAATTCATGCTTATGAAGAGTTCACAATGGCATGTTAAAGTGCTTATAACATTACCTACGAAAGAGGTAGAAAACACATTACATAGTAATTGTACACAATTATACAATTTAAATATTTAAAGCCTACTAATAAAAACTAGCCATGAGGGGAAAACATCAAAAGAAATGCTTCAAAAATATTCGGTTTGGGTTTTTTATTCTATTTTTAGACATTTTTCCAAATTGTTTCTAATGTGCATATATTGCTTCTATAATGGAGGAAAAATATCACTTCATTAAGGGTCGTGGGAGGGGGAGGGACAGGGACAGAGAACAGGCCTGAGGGTGTGGAGGATAGGATAGGGTTGCATAAAACTTCAGTATGCGTAAGTTCCCACTTAAGGGCTCAAGTGTGTTGATAAAGATGGTATTCAATATTCCCTGCCAAGTCTTATTCTCAAGTGGAGTTGGAATTTGCCCTTTAAGCTCACTCTGAGCTTGGTATTGAGAAATACCAATAAGAAAGGAGCTTTCCTATTGTTTCAACCCCACTCAGCAAATACCACTGTTCTCCCTGATATAACTACCCCCAAACCACAGATTCCCACAACCTGTGGCCTGTTCTTGGCCAAGGATACACATCAGAGCCAAAGAATTCAAACAATCAGCATCAGGCCCTGGGAAGAGGCGGTGCTACCCTGCTTTCAAAATTACACTGCAGGAGTCCTTTGTCAGGTACTGGCTACATGTATGGCCAGTAGCTAGGGAGTAACTTTCCCTTGAATCTGGAGCAAACAGAAACAAAGTATCACTGAAGGTTCTTTGTAAGCCACAGATATCAAACGGGGGTTAATTTAAACCAAAATTGATTGGAAATGGAGCCCTTTACAGAATAAAACATCTAATCATGGCCCCCACTGCAGGATAAAGACCAGGGTGGCCCTGATTTCTCCGTCCCTTTCTTCTCAATCCCTTTTTGGGAGCTGCCATCTAAACAGCCTCCATCATGTCTAATCTTATGCCACTTATGATTAAAATTCCTGCAGGAAAACAGCAAAAAGACTGTCTTAGACCATGGGGTTGATCCCCAGACCAGAAGAAAGCTCCACCAGGATCTCCTGTTACAGATGGAAGCCATCCCCCAAAGGTAGGATGACCACACACTGGGGTTTGCCCTAGGCAAACCCCAGGGTGTATCTGTTTTTCAGGAATAAGAAGCATCGCTTTCACTCACAAACATGTCCAAGTTTGCATAATAAATTGCATGATCGCTCTACACAAAGGAAAAACGGGGTGTTGAAGAGGGGGAGAAGCAAGGCTGAGAGGATGAAAACAGATGCCTTTACAATGAGACTCTTAGAAGAGGTCAACACAGAATGTTTTGCTCCCAATCTCTCAGGTCAAAGATATGAACCAGAGTCAAAAGCCTTGATCAGTCTTTTGCTTTTGATTGCAACATGAAAATAACATTCCTATACTCACCCCCTATGTTTTGAATGATTATGACTTTGACCCAATAATTCCATTCCCTTGTCTTCCTATGTCCTTGCAGCTAAAGCCCTAACTGTTAAAGTGTTCTCTTTTACTGATGCTTTTTAAGTTTAATTTGTGCTCACCCGCTTTCCAAAATAGAATGCTAACATCCATTCACTCAGCTGGAGGGTCAGGGTGATTCCAAATTCAATATTCCCCAAAGCATGTATATGGGATAGTTGCTGTACCCCTGTTGCTGACTAATAATGAGTCAAATAGCACCTTTTGATTCTGATTTCCTCTGAGAGGCTGTTCTACAAGCAAGGGGTCAACTTAAAGGAAGAGGGTTTTTGTTTAATATTTTCTCCTTTCATTAGTACACTTAAATTACTTTCTTGCAAACTCTGCTTGTTACCTAAATGTACTAGCACTTTTGTTACCTAATTAGCTTTCTTATCAGAATTCAAACCAAAAATAACAAGAAATGTAATAACGATAAGGTATCCTGCCCCCTCAAAACAGATTTCCTTTCACGCTTTATCTCTTAGTACTGTTCTGGCTTGTTTAATTAAGGTATCAGAAATTATTAGACTCAAATTATTTCTTGATCTAGTGCTCAAATTCTCCTGAAAAACTGCTTCTTCTGCTTCTGTTTTTAAACCTTTATCAGTGTGAGGCAGATGAGTTTCCACACCTATGGTACTAGATTCATGTAAATCAATATAATTTTGGAGGAAGAGCCTAATTTAGCCTGTAAGTAATTAGACAAACAAATCAGATTGGGCTACATTGAACTACCATGGTTTAAACACTCGTGTCTCCTCTCCTGTGCTCCTGGATCATTAAAATGAACAACATTAATGTGCAAAAACCTTATGAAACTTTAGCACAGAGTTGTGAAATTCAAAGCAAAGATCTTATTTATTTTTTCATTAGAGGGGCAGGGGCAAAAATCACCAGGTTCAAACCACTAGCATACATAGCATTCAAAGAGGGTAGTCATGTCTGTTATAGGCTTTAAAAACACCGATGAGAAAGTATCTTTAAATCACAGGATTGAGAAGGAGGAAACTGTAAGCCATATTGGTTATTTCTCTTCATCATACTCTGTGAAAAAAATTCAGCTTGGAATCTGTTTGCTTCTAGTGGAGCTGTGTGAGAGGTTCACTTTCTTTGAAGTTGTCTGCAATATGATCCCCTTTTGCACCGTCAAGCTTGGCTACCACAATTATCAGGCCGCCATTTTGAACCTGTGTTTTATTGGGACATCAATCCTTACCCCTGTGTTTGCAGGATGGCTTGCTGACATCTGCCTGGGAAGAAACAAACTGGTCTATATTTGCTTATTTCTGCATTTCCTAGGTGAGTGCCCTTTTCTGACTGCATTGCTTTGCAACTTATTTGACGGTATTTTTGTTAGAATATTTGGTTTATGTTATTCCCACCTTCCTTTTAGCGTAAAGTGTAATAAATGAGCTAAGACTGTTGTTTCAATTTATCTTAGTCTCTGTATTCTTTGAGGGACACTGGTATGTGTGTGTGTGTGTGTGTGTTATAGGATACTTTGATATGTTTATTATTGCACTAATTATATTTTATAATAATTATCTCTTCACATGTCTCTCTTCTCTACTCTATAGAACACACTCCTTTCCCTTCTTCTTACTGCAAGCCCAAATTTGTGACAAATTCTGTGTGAAAATATGAAGTTCATTTGCTTCACAGCTAAAGTGAAATGTGCTAAAAAGGTGTTTCGAAGTTCATGCAGACTAATTGAGAAACATTTTCATCAAAAGGCAGGCTTTCCATTTGCCATATAGTAATTAAGATTGCATTTGAAAACATGATGTCCCTATTATGAACTACGGCTACATGCTAAAAAAACAAAATGAGTGAGTGAGTTTAACACTACATTCTGCTTCTTTTCATAGTGAACAAGAGTTATCTCTACAAAAATTTGGGAGTGAAGTGATTGCAAGCAATGTTGGGGAAATAGCAAGTTTGTTTGATAAGGTATAGAGATCAAGTTGATGAACAGTCTAGAAATTAAGGCTGGAAAGTCCAAGTTGCTCTTCTAGACAACAAGGAGTTACTGAAACTATGATGAACACATTGGGGAAGTGCTTCAATAAACAGGATGAACAATCACAATGATAGCTTAGAGAGACAAGAGAAAATCTCAGGATGCTGGTCTAGGTGATGGAGAAAACTACTAAAAAACTCCTCTCCTCCCAACTTGTATTATAACACTCACCTCACAACCCCCACCCCGGGCTCCTCACCTGTGTGTGTGGCTTCAAGGCATTGCATGAGAAATGAGAGAAATAAAAGGGCTTTAAAAGGAAAAAGAGAAATAGAAAAAGAAAAGAGAGGCTATGATCTCCTCTACAATAATGTTCTTAAAACATTTTATTTAACAAGTTTCTGAGTGTCTGAGATCATTGAGTTTTCTCTCATTCCATTGATTAAGAACAAACAACTCTTACCAGTGGTTTTCTGGGAGGAGAGGGACTAAAAACATCTTTAGTCTCTCACATCAGGTATTTCTGAGTTGTTTTAATTTTGTCAAAATAGACACAATTTGCTTAAACATTTTGAGAGAAAAAATAGCTCAAGTTTGAAGGGAAAAAAACCAGGACTCTATAGATTCATCAAAAACACATATTGAGGGAAATATTTACATTGAGGAAAATTGTATTACCTCCAGAATTGCCATGATGAAATATTTTAATAAGACAATCACATAATGAGGCTCTGTTCAGAGGAAACGCCTTATTTATGATATGGTTTGTTGAGTCAATGGTCTATGCATATTTATTCCCTTTTTCCTTTATCTCTAGGAACTGCTTTGTTATCTGTGGCTGCTTTTCCCTTGGAGGATTTCTACATAGGCACTCACCATATGATTAACAACATACCAAAAAAGGAGCAGAACAGGCTGTTTCACGTAGCCCTTGTGGCCCTCTGCCTTGGCACAGGAGGAGTAAGAGCCATTGTCTGTCCACTGGGGGCTTATCGTCTTCAGGAGTATGGACCCCAGAATCGAATGTCTGTTTTTAACTGGTAGGTAGCATGGGCTAGGAGGGAAAACAGGTTTATGACATTCTTCTCCCTTTGGGCGTTTCTCATCGTTTGCTCTCTGGTCCCATTTTGATGGTGGTAGTTTAACCTTTGTCGTCGAGTGGGCTGGGTAGATGACAGTGGGACAATACCTGGGTAGTGACAAGGATTTAGCCAGTAATTATGGGAGCCTATGAGTTAAGGATAGACCCACACAGCTTATCAGCATCAGGTAAACATGTGTGAAGTGGTTTTTCATATGAATAGAATGTGGATTTGGAACCAAATAGGCCTTGGCGGCAATCTCAACTCCACTTCACAAAATTGCCTGACCTTGTTCTTTGTGAGTTGGACCACTGCTGAAGAGTTATAATAATACCTCTTCTTGGGTTTTATCATAAGTGATAATATGTGTATTGCTGGCCAAGAATGTAGCAGTGGAAGTAATCAATAAGCAGTAGATATTATGATTAGTTATGTCTATATGGTAATAGACTTAGAAGGCAGGGATTATAAATTCAGAGAGAAGATGATAATGCTTGAAGAAGTATTTTACAATTTGTTAAAACATCTACTAGCACCTCTATTTCACATCCACTCTACCTCCAACTCTTGAAAGAATTTATACTCCATGAAAACCAAACCACCATCTATGAATCTTTGTCTCTCCCAGTGAGTTCTTGTACAGTTTTATGTGTTTTGAAGGAACCAATTTTTATCAAAAAAATCCAAGAAAAAATTGAAATTTTGATCTTGAGGCTGAGTATTTCAGCATTTAGTAGAATTATTGATCACTAGATGTCAAATAGATCTGATATATATATATATGTCATATATACACATATATATATTGTTTTTTGCTTCCTCTTCTCTTTGAAATGGGTTAGCAACATTTTCTAAAATATGCTGTCTTTCCATCAATGTTAGCAGTCGATAAAAGCAATGCATAGGCAACATCAGACAAAATATTTACAGAAAATTCATATTAAGTGATTAAATAAAAAAACTTTGGAATAAATATTATCTAGATATGTGTAGCTATCTAAGAGAGTTCCTTTTTCTCTTTCCTTCCATCTTTCTTTCTTTTCTTCTTTCTCTCTACCCCCACCCATTATATTAATATTGCAAAGCACTCAGGCCTATTTTGGATTAAGTCCAAACATTAGAGAATAATGCAGTTTCACCAAAGGTGGAAGAGACTCTTTACTTCCCTATAGCAAATTCTGCCTCCTTGACCTGCCCAAAGGAGAAAGAAAAATCCTTCTTTTTTATTCTATTCGGAGGTTTTAATCCTTAATTAGCAACATCATTTTGATTAAATAAGACTCTAGAGGATTAAGACTAGAGAGCAATCAGTTGTTCTGAAAGATTGCTCTGGAGAATTTATTGTACTGTGGTCTTAGTCATTCAGCGTTGTGTTTAATCAAAGTGACATTTCTCAGTGTTGATTACAAAGGAGACATTATATGAATGAAATATTTCCTTGGGGAAATGGAGGGGACACCCAACGGGTTTGTGCTTTAGGACACTGGAAAGGGGGATGAGGAATGGAGTGAAAATGAATTTCTGTAGCCAGGCCAAATTTAGGATGAACACATTTCTTTGGTTCCTTATTATTTTCTAATTTCATTAAAATCTCTGATAAAAGGAATCATGCAATACTTTTTAAAGTTAAGCACTGAGAAATGTGTATAAAGAACCAGGGTGTTATTCTTTAATGTGATAAAAGACCATAAAAATAATAAGCTCCTTGAAGGCTGAATATGTTTTTATTTTTTTCTCAGTTCAATTACTAAACTACAGGAAAACTTTTATGAACACCTGCTTGTTGCAGTTTATAGAAATGGATGTTCATTCTATTCTGGTACATACTGCAGGGGTTGGTGGCAAGATGGACAGAGAGCCTGCTGGGAAGCCAGACAGCTGGCAGGATCCTAGCTTTGTCACTTGGGAGTCTTACGGTCTTCAGCAAGTTCCCTCACCTCTCAAAGCCCCAGATCCCACACCCTCAGAATGAGGATAACTTGGAGGATTATTGTGTGGTTTATACACCAAGTATCCTAGCACATTATAGGTATTCAAATCAGGATAGCTCTCACTGCTATTATGAAATGACGAATAAGTCATCAGCTAAAATCATTGTGCAACTTCTGGGAAAGAGGGAAGCCATTTAGGAGAAGGCCATCTTTAAAATGAGCAGCCCATTGATTTATAATCTATTTCTCCAAGTCAAAAATGCCCCTAGAAATTACAAGGTTGGTTAATATAATGAATTTCAGCACTTTCTTTAAAAAAAAAAAATCATACTACTTGAATCTGGAACCATTTGAAGGCTGAGAGTCCAGTTCTGTTTTCAGCACAGATGTCAAATGTTCATAGTTACAGGACCTTTAATGAGAGGTGTCATTGCATCTATACCACCTAAAGCTTCCCAATGAGCATGCAAAATAGTAGAGACTGGATGTCTTAGGCATTGAAAGCACCACTTCAGAGTAGAGCTGCCAAATATAGGTGAGAAAACCTCTCCTAGCCAACATCACCATCTGGTATTGGATCTTCCTCAGCTATGCACCTCATTGAAAGAATAAAGCTAAACTCCCTGAAAACAAGAAGCATAATAATCTGCCAACATCTCCTTGTGCCATTATCCAGATCAGAACCTGGCTCTTTCAGCATTTTTTCCACATTCTGAGGTGTACAATTAAGAGTCACTCCACTGGAGATCATGTAGGTAAATACACCTGTGCAGAATCTTTTCTGGAAGCAAAAGGAATGGTGAATAATTAAGTCTGTTCATGACCATAATTTTAAATTCTACCAAAGTTAGCCTTAAATCCTGCTTTCACATTTCTCTACTTACTTCACCTGACAATTTGCATCCCATTTGCATATCATAGTCTGTTGCTAACCAGTTATCAGAGTGAATTATACATGATGTAAAGACCTAAATAGTATATTGGTAGATATCTTAAAAAGTCTAGACACTGACTTATTCCATTCCATAAATTTTGAATATCTGGTACTCAATTTGACTGCACATAATATCCATCTCATACTAAAATGTTCTGATTTTAATATTTATATAAATTTAATGTTTTTTATCTTAGGAAAACACTAGAGGTTAAAAAAATTATTATCCCATAGTCTTTTTTCCCAGGCTTTTTTTTTATTGCTTTTTTGCTTTTGAGGGTTGCACCTGCATGGTATATGGAAGTTCCTAGGCTAGGGGTTGAATCAGAGCTGCTGCAGCTGCCAGCCTACTCCACAGTCAAGCAACACGTCTGTGACCTACACCACAGCTCATGGCAATGCCGGGTACTTAACCCACTGAGTAGGGCCAGGGACTGAACCTTCATCCTCATGGATACTAGTCAGGCTCATAACCAACCGAGCCACAATGGGAACTCCCCCAAGGCTGTTTTAATATTCACTTGAGTTGTTTGGGAGCAATGATTCTCAGACCTAGATGTCTATGAAAGCAACCTAAGGACTCAAAAAACACTGATCCCTGGGCCCTGCTACCAGAAGTTCTGATATTGTGGGCCTGAGGTGGAACTAGAGACTAGTATATATATATATTTTTTTTAAGCTGCCTAATTAGTCAGGTTTGAGAACCACTGCTCTCAAGCAGTGTAGGGTGATTTTCAGAATCACTTGAGGGCTTTGTTAAAAAAAATGTTTCCCATGCCCCACCCCCAAGTTCCCAGATCAGAATTTCTTGGGAGCCTAGATGGAGAATGTGAATTTTTAGCAAGCGCTTCAGAATTCTGAAAACAGTTCCAGAGACATAAGGAAAGGGGACTCCAAATATAGTCTAAAGATATTCTTGAAAAGAAATAGAACTAAACATGGATGGAAGGCACCTATTTTGTACCAGGATGCTTCAGAAAGTTTTGAGAATTCATAACAATTTTTCACTATACTTAGAAATCTCCCTGATTGAGAAATTCTACCCAATCCTTGAGAATAGAAACAAAACACAAATTTGCATAATTCTGCAATAGTAAATCTTAATTTATAAGGTATATTTTAGACAACAAAATCAAAGCAGTTCATGGAATAATCTTGTTAATACTCATTAATCTAGGTACACCTTATTTTATTACGATTTGCCTTATTGTGCTTCACAGCAATAAAGTCTTTAAATTTTAAAAATTTATAAATTTTTTATAAATTTTAAATTTGATAATATTTACAAATTGAAGGTATATGGCAACCTCACATCCAGCAAGTCTATCAGCACCATTTTTCCGACAGCATTTGTTCACTTCAGGTCTCTGTGAAGCATTCTGGTAACTCTCACAATATGCAAACTTCATTATTATCATATTTATTATGGAGATCTATGATCAGTGATCTTTGAGTGTCTACTATCATGTGCTAAGGTTCGGATGACGGTTAGCATTTTTAACAATAAAGGATTTTTTAACTACGGCACACACATTTTTTTAGACATAACGTTACTGCATACTTAATAGACTACAGCATGGTGTAAACATAACTTTTTATATGCACCGAGAAACCAAAAACTTCCTATGACCTACTTAATCTTGGTGTTCTGGGACCAAACCCATATTATCTCTAAAATATACTTGTACTCAGAATATCTTGAGTTGCATACTGAGGAATAGCTTTTAAAAAAAATCACTAGACCTTCCAAAATTCTCTTTGCATGGGTTCTAGCCAAGTTTAACAAATGCTATCCGCTCACCCTAATAACAACAGGATCTCCTTCATTATCTCTGCCAAAATTGTATGCTTTCAGAAAATACAACACAGAATTTCTCTCCAACATATAACTATGTATTCTAAAACATATTGAGGAAAAAAAATAGAAATTTCTTACATCCCTTACTGATCCCGCAGTTTCCTGCTTTTTTTTTTTAAGCCCTGCTTGGTTGCTTTTAAGCTTGGTAGGTACATCAGTAGGGACTTATTTTTCATCAGTAAACGTGCAGTGGTTCAAGGATCTTAAACTCAGAAAACAAGAAAATGATGCACATTGTTAAAAAACAAAGTTCAATGGAGTAAATTTGAAGGCCTAATTGGCTTCGTTAGGTGATGCGTGAATTGGGCAGCATCTCAAGTAGCAACTTAAAAGGGTGTTCTGAGGGACTGTACGAAATGGAAGGGTTTTTTTTTAAATAGGAATAAGGGTGGGGCCAGAGCACTGTTAGCACAAGAAAAGCAAAGGATACCTTTTTGAGGGGGAGAAGGGAGTGGCAGGGGGGTTACCAGGAAGACTGTCTCTTCTTCTCCTGAGGGGTAGAGAAAGCCCACATGACAGATGACTTCATGGATGCTGCCCAGAACTTTCCAGATGGGTTGACTAAGAGTACATTTCTGGGGAAGCTCGAAACTGCAGTTAAGTCATAAATTAAGTCTAGGTTTGGAATCATGGGCTTTAACACAAGTAACACCATTCTGAGCCTGTGGCTTTCTCTTCAACAATATAAACAATAGTTAAAATTGGGATGTTGACAGAAGAAAGGGGAACAAAGACAGAAAGGGAATGAGAGCAGGTTAAAAGAGTGAGAGAGGGAGTTCCTGTGGTGGCATAGCAGTAACAAATCCATCAAGTATCCGTGAGGACTCAGGTTCAATCCTTGGCCTTGCTCCGTGGGTTAAGGATCTGGCATTGCCTTGAGCTATGGTGTAGGTTACAGACGCAGCCCAGATCCAGCATTGCTGTGGCTGTGGTGTAGGTTGGCAGCTGCGGCTCCAATTCGACCCCTAGCCTGGGAACTTCCACATGCTGCCAGTGCAGCCCTCAGAAGACAATAAAAAATAAATAAATAAATAAATAAATAAATAAACAAACAAACAAATAAAAGAGGGACAGAGGCAGGGAAAGCAAGAGAAAGAGAACTGAACTACTGAAGTAGTCCCCAAAATTTCTTAATTAAAAATAAAACTTTTACTCTAATAGTGCTGTCTATTCACCAAGATCCATGATCTTCCTTTATTAAACTGCCTTTTCTTTTCTTTTTCTTTTATTTTTTGCTTTTTAGGCCTCCCCCACATCATTGGAAGTTCCCAGGCTAGGGGTCAAATCAGAGCTGTAGCTGCTGGCCTACGCCACAGCAACCAAGATCTGAGCTGTGTCTACAACCTACACCACAGCTCATGGCAACACCAGATATTTAACCCACTGAGCAAGGGCAGGGATCCTAGTTGGGTTTGTTACCACTGACCACGACGGTAACTCATAAACTGCCTTTTCTTTAATAGCATTGTTGAAAAATACTTGTAGATAAAAAGTAGGAACTGCAAATTTTCCTTTTGGTCTTCCTCCAAATTCATGCCAGCTGGAGTATTCACTGAAGTACTTCAGTGGGCCAGTGGTTACGCTAAAAGAAGCACTGACTGACAACAGCCATCCACCATGACATCAGCACCCCTGTGTTTCATTGACGCTTCTAAATAGCTCAGTTTTAGCCAATTGAAGAATCACAAATCCCATGGTGAATTATCCCAAAATTGTTCAAGGCAAAATAAAAAATTCTGCCTGAATTCTTTAGGTTGTCCAGTAAGGTTATGAAGACCTGAGTTTTCCTTCCCACTTCAGTACCTTCTCAAGTAGGCTGGAAAGACAATTTCAAATTTTTCTCTTATAATCTCTTAGAATAAGTCTGGGAGTTCCCACTGTGGCTCAGCAGTAATGAACCCAACAAGTATACATGAGGACATGGGTTCAATCCCTGAACCTACTCAGTGGGTTAAGGATCCAATGTTGCCATGAGCTATGGTGTAGGTCCACACACAGCTCAGATCCCCCATTGCTATGGCTGTGGCATAGGCTGGCAGCTGAAGCTCTGATTCGACCCCGAGCGTGGGGACTTCCATATGCCACAGGTGCCGCCCTAAAAAGATAAAAAATAAAACCAAATATGTCTGAAGCATGTCAAAACTGGCCAGTCTAAGAAATCACAAAATATTTGAATGACTTTAAAAAATAAATTAAGGTGAATGTTTAAAATAAATAATCTCAAAAGGATTGCTGAATTTTGCAGCAACAGGGTTTTTTTCCTCCCTTATTTGTATTCAACACCATAGAATCATGAAGACAAAAAAAATTACCACTTATATATATTCCCAGTTATTTGCAGTTCCCGGTCTGTGTTTAAAAGTAGACTAAAGAAACATATTTTTACTGCTACTTTCAATTTTCCTTAATCACTGGTATTTGTTTTGCTTTAGTGCTTTGCTCTCTGACTTTCTGTGTGAGAGGTGCTTTATATATTCAATTTGCTGGTGAGCTATGAGATGAAAGGAGTCTTAATGGTGAGTTTGAAGACTATGGATTTTTATTTCTTTTATTTCTTTCTTTCTCTTTTCTTTTTTTTACAGTTGATGCATATACAATTTCACCCCTAATTATCTATGGCTTGTCCTGTCCAGGGATCAGCAAAGACATATATAAAACATGATTGTACTAGGTAATTCTTTCAGAAAATTACACAATCAAATAGGTTGGGTGGCATTTGTTAAAATACATTTAGTACTTATGTGAAATCTCTTCCTATACAGATATATTCAGCACTATAATTCTTTGGTTTCTAACTGTATTTCACAAGCTGTAAGTCTTCGAAGAATTGTAATTTTCCTTGACCCTCTTTGGAGCAATTCAGTTTACATCCCCCCATGGTACACTGAAGACTCACATGGTGTCCTCTTGGATTTTCTCAGCATTATTTAGCATTTGAAAAAAAAAAAAAAAAAAGGAAGGTTTCTTAAAGATTGAAAGGACTATAAAATTGCTTGCAGCTTCAGCTTCCTTTAGTTGCTACAGCCACAACTCAAGTGTGCAGCTTGCAATAGCATAAAAGAATGACCCGAGGCTGAGCCTAGGCACTCTATCCAGTTGCCCTAGAAAATCCTATCTTTGTACCTTCCCTGCACTCTGATACTGTGATAAATAAATTGCTATTAATGGATTACAGTCAATCAACTTGCTCAGCATGGCCATGTTTGACATTTGATTACTTTTCTAGGTCAATTATTGAGAGTTTAACTTTCATGATCTTGGATGGGGTGATCATTTCATGGGTACATACATATCAAAACTTACCAACTGTACATTTTAAGCACAGGCAGTTTATTATATCTCATGTCTATCTCAATAAAACTGTTTAAAACACAAGGGGAAAAACAACAGTAATAAAGATATTATGTTATTGGCATAAGGATAGCTTAGTAGGACAGAATCAAGAATCAGAATAAAAACACCACATTTATAAGGTCAATTGATTTTCAACAAAGATGCCAAAAAATTCAATGGAGAAAAGATATTTTCAATATACTGTGCTAGAGTAACAGGATATCATTGAGAAAAAAAAATTACCCATGACACCTTACTAAAAAATTAATTCTAAGTGAATGATTAACCTTACATAGGTCTAAAACCATAAAACTACTTTTTTAAAAAGGGTGAAAATACTTGTGACATACATTTAAAAAGTATTCTTTACATAGGACACAAAAAGCATGAACCAATTTTAAAAAATGAATTGAAATTTATTAAAATTAGAAACTTTTGTTCATCAAAAAAATTCACTAAGAAAATGAAAGGCAAGCCACAGATTGTAAGAAAACATTTTAGAACATATATCTGACAAAATACATGCAGCCAGAATATATAAAGAACTCTTACAAATCAGTAATAGGAAGATAAACTACCCAGTTGTAAAATCATAGAGGGAGTCCAGGATAGTCCAAGACAGTAGGCCCAACCCTTTTTACAGATCCCCCTTTTTGCCTCTGAAAAACCCTGGACACAACACAATAAATAAATACAGGAGATTCGGAAAGGTAGGAAGAAGACAGACTCTAGCTAGAGGTCTTAGAACATGAGAAAGGAGAGCAATGAGTTTTTGGGAGGGGTTTTTTGCCACCAGTGGGGGCAGTGGAGAACCCTGGAATGCCAACAGGTATGGGGGAGAGGGAAGCTCCAGGAAAAGTCTGCTCCTCCTTAGGCAAAGTACCAGGAAAAGGGTAGCCTAACATAAAATAATATCTTTTTGATAATACATGCTCTACTTCAGGCAAACACTGTGGAAAAACTGCCCCAACTCCCTCCTCTGACTCCATAGTTTCAGTAGGAAAGAGGAATCCAATATTTTACACACTCACACACAGGTACACATACACATGCATAAGCACACACACTTGAGCAAAAGCAATCAGGGACACTCTGCTTCCCTGTCTGGAGTGGTGTGTTGATGGGATCACTTGAAGAACTGGTCTTCCACTCACTGCCCAGAAGAAGCAGGTCATGCACCAATGCACCCTCCTGGATAAGGTGAGCTAAGCACAGCAAGAGCCAAGCTCCCACCATGAATCAGCAAGTGGAATGAAGTGAGGTCAAGAGGCTGGTCTTCAGTTAATAATCTAATTCTGCATCCACAACTCCTCCCTCCCCCTCCCCTCGGTTTGCAGTACTCTCCTCAGGGAGGAAGGAAACAATCCTGGTTAAAATTAATCTCTCCAGGGAGTATAGCTCAGTGGTAGAGCATGTGAATGCAAAATTCAACTCTTCATCCATTATATTACTGTACACACAGAGCCAAAAAAAGTGGCAAAATCATGCCATCACACTAAATTCATGGCCAACATCAAATGAACCCTTACTATCAACCTTCAAGTGTACAGTATGTAGTCATTCTCTCTCCTCCTCTTTTATATGACTATTTCTAACCATTTCCTTTTTTCTCAAACCTTCACTATCCTCTTCCTGTAGCCAGTCTTACCTGTTGACTCTGCTTCTTCCTTCACTTAGAGGAAGAAAGAGAGAGAGAGAAAGAGGAAGGAAGGAAAGAAAGGAGGAAGGAAGGAAGAAAGGAAGGAAGGAAGGAAGGAAGGAGAAAGAAAGAAGGAAGGAAGGAAGGAAGGAAGGAAGGAAGGAAAGAAAGAAAGAAAGAAAGAAAGAAAGAAAGAAAGAAAGAAAGAAAGAAAGAAAGAAAGAAAGAAAGAAAGAAAAGAAAAGAAAAGAACGAAAAGAAAGAAAAGAAAGAAAAGGAAGGAAGGAAGGAAGGAAGGAAAAAAGAGAAAGAAAGAGAGAAAGAGGAAGTCAGGAAGGCTAAAGAAGATATACAATGGTATAAAGTAGTATACAATGGTATACTTACTCAGCCATAAAAAAGAATTAAATTTTGCCATTTGCAGCAATATGGATGGACTTGAGGGTATTATGCTAAATGAAGTGAGTCAGACAAAAAAATACAAATACTCAATGACATTACTTATATGTGGAATCTAAAAAATACAACAGACTGGTGCATATAACAAAAACCTCAGATACAGGGTACAAACTAGCAGTTACCAGAGGGGAGGGGCAATAAAGGATGGGGGTGTGGAATGTATTATTGTGTGTAAAATAGGGTCAAGGATGTAGGGTACAATACAGGGAATACAGCCAATATTCTGTAATAACTGTAAATGGAAAGTAACCTTTAAAATTGCATACACATCAAATAAATAAAATTCAAAAAAGAAAGCTAATAAATATTTGCAAAATTGGGAGTTTCTGTTGTGGCGCAGCAGAAACAGTTCAGACTAGGAACCATGAGGTTGAGGGTTCGATCCCTGGCCTCTCTCAGTGGGTTAAGGATCTGGCGTTGAGCTGTGGTGTAATTGCAAACACAGCTCAGATCCTGTGTTGCTGTGGCTGTGGTGTAGGCCAGCAGCTGTAGCTCTGATTTGACCCCTAACCTGGGAGCCTCCATACGTCGTGGGTGTGGACCTAAAAAGCACACACACATACACACACACACACAAATTTGCAAAATCTAGTTCAGCTAACATGCTACTGCTTTATAGCTTATATTTATTAAAAGTATTAAAATTAGCAATTGTTATCTGAAGTAACTCAATGGTAATTTTTGTCTTGTACCCCAGGTTTTACTGGATCATGAATCTAAATGCAACTATTGTCTTTCTGGGAATATCTTACATCCAGCACACAGGGGCCTGGACCCTGGTTTTACTTGCTCCTTTTATGTCTACACTTATGGCTTTGATAAGTCTTCATATGATACACTATAACTTGATTTATAAGCCAGAAAAATGTAAGTAAATCACACTTTCTGTTAACTTTTTTGTTTTTTATGGGTTTCTTGACACGTCTCCTTCCTCTTTGATTCCCTTTTCTTTCAACTCATAGAATGTGTAGATACGGCCAGTTATTACACTTGAGACCAACAGTCTGCAAGAATATCAATAATCTCCATCTTCTTTTATTTTTCCCTAGTTTAAAAAGTCTTAATAATGGAATATTTTAAACATAAAAGTAGAAAAAAAATCCCATCTATCTAGCTCTCAGCCTCAGCCATTCTCAGCTCATCTCACTTTCTTCCCATCCTAGCTGGTAATTCTGAAGCTAAACTAAATATTATAGCATGTCCTGTGTGTGTGGGTATGTGTGTGTGTGTATAAATAAGTTATATATGTGTTAAGTGCTTTAAAAAATATACACAATGTAATTAACACAGAGAGAATTTCTCAACACAATCATGTATCTGGTTACTAATCTCTCTGTTTCTATTTTTTAAATTTCTTTTGTTTTGCTTTATAATTTATTCACATCAAATCCAAAAAAGGCCCACATATCCCAAATGCCAGATATGTCCCTTAAACCATATATAGTCCCCCTTCATCTCTGTCTATTTTAAGTTTTTTAAAAGAAATCTGAACATTTTGCAGAGCATTTCCCATAATGTGAATTTTGCTGATTACATCCACGTGATGTTATCTAGCAAGTTTTTCTCCTCTTTAATTCCCCTAAATTGTCTGATAGTCATAGGTCTTTGATCAGGTTCAGATTTTGGGGGGTCAACAATCATACATGGTGTTACATATTTCAATTAAGAAGCATAATGTCTGATTATCCACTTTCTCAGAGTCAGCACCAATTGATGACTTTTGCCTAAATCCAAAACCCCATTGGGGGTTGCAAGTTAGTTATAGTCTATAATTTCTTCTTCTATTAGCTGAAATAATTCTATAAAGAGAACTATCTCAACAACCATTTAATTTTGTGTAAGAAAAATGAAGGTATGGGTTGTATAAGAAAAGATAAATAGGAGTTCCCGTCGTGGCGCAGTGGTTAACGAATCTGACTAGGTTGTGGGTTCGGTCCCTGCCCTTGCTCAGTGGGTTAATGATCCGGCGTTGCCGTGAGCTGTGGTGTAGGTTACAGATGCGGTTCAGATCCCGCGTTGCTGTGGCTCTGGCATAGGCCGGTGGCTACAGCTCCGATTCAACCGCTAGCCTGGGAACCTCCACATGCCGCGGGAGCGGCCCAAAGAAATAGCAAAAAGACAAAAAAAAAAAAAAAAAAAAAAAAAAGAAAAAGAAAAGATAAATATCTAATTCTTTCTATTTTTAGATTTTCAAATTAATGAGTTGAGCTTCCATGTTTTCAAGATAACCTATTAGTTGTTTTTCTATGCTATTATTAATTAGTGGACATAAAATTTCAATATGTTTTAACCCACTGCAATTATTGATGCTCGAATTGTTCCATATTTGGGCAGTGAGGTCCTCCTCATGTTGGTGTCTGAATCCTTCAGACAAGGCTGTGTTGTCTTTGAATGCTTCCTTGCTTTCTGCTATGACAAGATAGACTATGGTCATCATTTTCTTCCTAGAACTTTAAATCATCTCTTTCCTTCAGAATTGTGTTTCCTTTTCTTGTATAATGGTATTTAGAGACTACAGTCTTGGCAATGGGGGTGTTTATTGCTACTTAAGTCTATCACAGTTTCTAGGTCTTTTCAGTGAGCAAAGCTAGAGAATGTCTTTTTTTTTTTTCTTTCTAAGATAACATATATTTTGGATTATACGAATGCCCTAATCAAAACCAGTACTACAGGATTTTTACTTAACCCTGATTAAACTCAAGTCTTTTTTCTACTTCTTTCCATGAAAAAAATCCCAGTTCACAATGATTGTTGACAGTTTCAAGTTCCTTCTTTCCTTCCTTTTCTTCCTCCCTCCCTTTCACCCTCTTTTTTCTTTTCCTTTCCTTTCCTTTCTTTTCCTTTTGTTTATTTTCATTTCTTTCCTTCTTTTTTACATGGCCACACAAAGAAGTTCTCAGGCTAGGGGTTGGATTGGGGCTGCAGCTGAAGCCTGTGCCACAGCCATGACAACACCGGATCCAAGCCACATCTGTGACCTCTGCTGCAGCTTCCAGCAACCCTGAATCCTTAACCCACTCAGTGAGGCCAGGGATTGAACCTGCATCCTCACAGAGACAATGTTGGGTCCTTAACCTGCTGAGCCACACAGGAACTCCTCGAGAGTTTTCTTTCAGTTTGTTTTTCTTTATGTTATATTCCCTAGGAATGTACAGTAAGATGATTACGTTTTAAAGTCACTTGGTATAGTTCCTCTCTGCCTGGTTATGCCACTAACTTTATAAAAAATTAAGTGCATTTGTTCCATTTTTGAGTGTTTTTTTTAGGTGTTGAGCAAGTGTAATATAATTCATATTTTGTGTTAAGAACTTTACATCCAAGGAGTTCCATTGTGGCTCAGTGGGTTAAGGACCGGACATTGTCTCTGTGAGGATGTAGGTTCAATCCCTGACCTTGCTCAATGAGTTAAGGATCTGGTATTGCTGCAAGCTGTGGTGTAGGTCACAGATGCAGCTGGGATCTGGTGTTGTCCTGGCTGTGGTGTAGGCCACAGCTGCAGCTCTGATTTGACCCCTACCCCAGGAACTTCCATATCCCTCAGGTGTGGACATAAAAAGAAATTTATATCCAATATCTCATTTAATAACGTGTCAACAATAGGAAATGGTGTTAAAATTCACTTTTTGCATATAAAGAATTAGACAACAGTTACTAAAATCTGGACCCAGATCATTCCTAGTAAATGGGAGGAAGCACAGAATCTTTGCAGCTCTGAATCTGCAAGTCTCCTATCCAAAGTATTTCTATATATTATACTCAGTCTAAACCACTCAAAGCTAGATGTGAAAATTGGTAAATAGCTCATATGACCTTGTCATAAACATATACTGTTTAACATCTATCACTTATTCCCCTTATGTCACAATAACAATACTTCCAATATCTTTAAAAGACTGATAGATCTTTGTAGACATTATTGAATTACAGTGTGAAGCTTTACCTGATGGGCATAGTTTTTTGGACTTTGCAGTTACATATCTGCATAAATGAGATTTTTTTTTGCTTCTTCAATTTTTAGTGAGATATCATCGGCATACAGCACTATATAAGTTGTACAATATGATGATTTCACTTACACACATTGTGAAATGTTTGCCATGAGTTTAGTGACCATCCATCATGTTATATAGATTTAAATAAAAGAAAAAGATAAAGACTTTTTTACTTGTAATCTCTTAGGATTTGCTTTCTTAACAACTTTCATATATAACATACAGTTGTGTTGATTATATTAATCAACATAACACATATATAATAAATTATCGTGTATTATACAATAATATATACAATAATTTTTTTTAATTGTCTTTTTGCTATTTCTTTGGACTGCTCCCGCGGCATATGGAGGTTCCCAGGCTAGGGGTCTAATCGGAGCTGCAGCCTCTGGCCTACGCCAGAGCCACAGCAACACGGGATCCGAGCCGCGTCTGTAACCTACACCACAGCTCACGGCAACGCCGGATCGTTAACCCACTGAGCAAGGGCAGGGACTGAACCCGCAACCTCATGGTTCCTAGTCGGATTTGTTAACCACTGCGCCATGACGGGAACTCCACAATAAATTATTGTATATTACATCCCTAGTACTTATCTTCTAACCAGTTTATACTTTTTGACCACCTGTCATCATGCAAAGATATTATTATTGACTATTTTTCATACTGTACAGTTCATCCCTGTGACTCATATATTTTGCAACTGGAAGTTTCTGTCTCTTAATTTTCTTCATCTATTTCATTCATTCTTTAAAAATCCTGAGGGACTTTTAAAATATAAAAACTTCAAATAATTTGAGGCATTTTTAAAACTTAATTTTAAATCATAAATAGCTTCATGTATCTAAAATTCATGTACAAAGCCTAGTTATATTTCTTTATCCCCTCTTTTCCTTTAGGTGTCCATTTACATATTTTTAAAGAATTATCTTTCAATTTTTAAATAAAAGAAAATATTAAAATTTTATATATGTATATGTATCTCTGGGTATATGTACGTATTTTCCCACTTCTCATATAAACAGTATTATATTATTCACATTTTTCTCACTTGTTTTTTTCATTTAATATAATGTAGGGAGTGCTTCATAACCGTACATAAAATATTCCTCATTCAGGAGTTCCGTTGTGGCGCAGTGGTTAACGAATCCGACTAGGAACCATGAGGTTGCGGGTTCGGTCCCTGCCCTTGCTCAGTGGGTTAATGATCCGGCGTTGCCGTGAGCTGTGGTGTAGGTTGCAGACGCGGCTCGGATCCCGCGTTGCTGTGGCTCTGGCGTAGGCCGGTGGCTGCAGCTCCGATTCGACCCCTAGCCTGGGAACCTCCATATGCCGCGGGAGCGGCCCAAAGAAATAGCAAAAAGACAAAAAAAAAAAAAAAAAACAAATTCCTCATTCTTTTTATAGGTTCATAGTACTCCACTGTGTGGTAACCACTGTTTATTTTACCATCTTATATTGATGGAGATTTGTCTTGTTTCTTTATTTTTGTCATGTTAAATGGTTTCTAATGAACAGCTTGGTACCTACCCCTCTTTGTATTTTACCCCAGCAGAGCTTTAGATTCCTAAAAGTTGGATTACTAAATCAGCAAGTAAATCTGTAAATAATTTTGCTATATATTGCCAAATTCCCTTCTACAGTGCTTGTACTATATGTTGTATCTCCACCAAAAATGCATAACAACACCTATTTCCCTAGAGTCTCTCCAGTTTTTTTCAATTTTTATATTTCTATATATGGAAGATATTAACACTTTGTCTATGATAAAAATTGCAAATATTGTTCCTAGTTTGTCATATATCTTTTAATTTTGCTTCTTGTGTTATTATCCATGCACGAGACTTAAGTTTGTTTGTCTTGTGTAGTTTATGGTTATAATCAAAGTTATCAATCTCCTTTACTGCTTCTAGATTTTGAATCATGGTGAAAAAGTTTTCCTCACTCTCAGATGATAAAGGAATGCATTGATATTTTCTTTTGGTACTCATATGTATTAACTGTAACATCTCTTTCACATTTAGAAATTACATTAGACAGTGTTTTTAAGAGTGAACTGAATTTTATCTTTTTTTCCATATGACTATCACATTATTGGAAGTCACTTATTAAAAAGTCTGTATTTTCCCCACTAATCTGAGATGTCAACTTCCTGGTAGACTGCCACTTGCATTTCTGGAGTTTCTCTTCTGTTCCTTTGGTTAGTCAGTCTGCTTATATTCATCTTATTTGGTGTAACTCTGACCTTAATTTCTCATATATTTCACTTTTAGTAGTCCTTTGCTACCACCATTTCTAGCACTGATCTATACAACTACCACCAATAGCAATGCAATAAGTTATATTTTAAAAATTAAGGGCATTCACCAATGTTACTTCATTTCACCACATACTGGTGAGGAAGGCAGGAAGGGCACTATGAATCCACGTGATTTGCCTCTGTTCCAATACCACCCGAGCTACCTCTACCATTTCACCCACCACACTGCGTTGAAACGATCCATTTCTGAATACAATTAGAAATTCCTGTGTCATATATATACTTGGAATATGGTAAATGCTCAACCAGTGTTTGTTATTGGTAAACTGAGTACAGAAGATGAGACATACTTGAATGAAATGACTTGCCCAAGGTATCACAGGCAACCACTGAAGTGGAACCAGAATCCAGGCCTTACTTTTCTCAGGCTAGAGCTAATTTTATTACACCACTCACTTTATTACTGGGACAGGGAAACAGGGAAAACATCACCCCAGAAACCTCTGCCCCAGTTTCTCAGAGCTCTGTGTTCTGTGGATCACAGCTGGGCAGTACACACCTTCCTGAGAGTCTGCAGAATGGGTTCATTATGTAAAAAGATGTCTGAGAGATCCTCTCTGTCAGCCCCAAACAGCAAAAAGAAGAACATGTAAAATATAAACTTTTATCAGAATACCCACTTTGGCGTTTGCTGGAGTGTGCAACTATCAAATAATTCTGGGTTTTTTTGTGAATATGTATGTGTATGGATATGTATACATATGTAGTTTTTAGATTCAAATTTTCTAAATAACTATGCAGCATGCAACCTAATTTACTTCCTAATCACCTATTTGAAAATACATTCGTCTGAATAAAGAATTACAGTTCTTCAATATACAGATCTATCTGATCAACTCAGTTTACTGCCAGCTTATTGTCCATATGTTACATATTTTAACATGTGATAAGGTAAGCTTTCTTTGGACATTTACAAGAAAAAAATTTGCATTAGCCACAGGTAAAATTATAATAGAAAATGTTCATCAGTGGATTACTTTACACAACATTCTACAAAATGAATACTTTGGAGTTTTTGTTTTGTTTTGTTTTCTATTTCCAAGTTACAGGATCACTCAACTATGATGAAGTAAAACTCTTGTCTTCCCTCTAGCAAAGTATATAATCCTTATTTTGGCTTCTTCCTCTCTGATGACTAAATTGGAAATTCTTCAAAGCTGTAATTCAAAGCCATAGGTGACCTTAAAGAAATGATTTTTATATGCTACCTTTTATTTTAAGGTAACTTTTCAAATGTGGACCATGCATTCCATTATGTTTAGCTGTCAAGCACGGCCTTCATTTGCATTTCTTCCCACTGCTATAATTTTGAGAACTGGCAGGTGACCAAAGAAGAAAAAAAATGTGCATCTACCATCTAGAGTGCAATGTAGGCTTTTTTTTATTATTATAATTAAGTAGCATAGATATTCATGATTAGATCAAGGTCAGAGGAGCAGAACATCAGAGCCAAGGACGTCAAGGTACAAAGAATAGAAAAATTGCTTTCTAAAATTTTTTTCAATAGTAATGGCTACAATCTTCAAGTTTTGCAATAAAGCATTTAAAATAGCTCATCTGTTTTATTTTAAAATGTGCACGCCTGGTGTGTTTGCCGTGCACATTTAAACTGGAGCTTGAAGTTTCAGTTGCATTTTCATTCCAGGTTTTTTTTTTTTTTTTTTTCAACTTCCCGTTTCTGCTCCTGGTGCAGAAAAGCAATTTGAAGATTATAATGACAATGGATTTTTTTAAAGGCTGAGTCTACAAGACACGAAATTATTTGTACAGAAGGCATGAGTTTTCTATTAAGTCTAATAGGTTAATCCAGGAAGACAATGTGATGTTTAGATGTAGATGTTTTCAACAGGACATCCCTCCTGACGCTCAGTGATAACTGCTGTTTAACGCGACAGCAGCCGCCCCCTTGGGTTGATGGATTACTGTAGAACTCCTTTTCTTACTCTAACTTACTGGCTCCCTCTCTGTCCAGCTGATCAACTTAGGTTTATTACTTCCCCTTCCTTCTGACTTACAATCATCTAGGACATCGTCCCCTCTTTCTCATCGGCTACGTCTTCTCTTTCTACAGTGTCCTAACTGATGAAGAGCTCTAGGATTTATTTATTCCAAGGACTCTGTTCCTCATGCCTCACCCTCTTTCCTTAAGGAACCTCTAGTCCTACATTTTTAATGCCAACTATACACCAAACACTCAATTTCATTTGACTTCTCTCCTCACCTTGAAATCCATACATCCATCTTCCTATTCAACATTTCGACTTGGTTATCTATCAGTCATCCCAAATTTAATCTGATCAAAACTCAACTCTTGATTCATCCAACTGTGAACAGATTCCATTCTTGTCTTCTCCACCATCATGTAAGTCGCCAACACCCAGTGGTCTTAAAGTAGCATCCTCAGATCTTCCCATTTCTTCAACATTTCCCCACATCAGAAAATCCTATTTCTTGTTCAATAACACATTCTTTTCTGTTCACTTCTCTTCTAGCTGCTTCTATGTCCAAGTCACTACTACCTCTTCCCTGTCTTCCAGCTTCTTCTCTTGTTCCCTAAAATCCACACAACTACCAGAGTTCTGGAGTAACTCTTTAAAAATATACATCATATCATAGCTCTACTCTGCATAAAACTTCTTAATAGTTTCCCCATAATACAGAGGATAAACTCCAAGTTCCTTACTTTTACCTGTAAAGTCTGACCTCATCTCTCTCTAATCTTTTAACTGAGCTACTGCTTCATTGGCATTTACAGTTCCTGTGCCTCTCCTAGCTCAGTTCTTACCTTATGACATGCCTGGTATGTGCCTCCTCCAGGTCCTTTTGCCTGTTTCTGGTCTATTTAATTCTCAGTTCAAATTTCAACTCCTGAGGTGTCCTCTACACACTCCTCTACAACTTATCACAATTTTGTTTCCATCATTGAACTTGCACAATATTTCCCTGCTTGTTCCCTGTCTTCCCCACAGGAAGGAAAATGCAGAAATCTGTAGATCTTGCTCATTGCTATAGTCTCAAGGCCTAGAAAAGTCCCTGCCACTTAATAAATATGTTAAATGAATGAATGATTGCATTCATGTTTATTTGGCATCAATTATGCACACTTTTGGTGCTAGCTAAAATTTTAGATCTCACAGAATGATTCTCTGTGATCACTTAACAAAAGGATTAAGAACAAGATTATTTCTTGTTCTTAACCTTTTTGTTTCTGTTGCTTCATGTCACCATATCAGAAACAATTGTATGTGTTTAAATAAATTCATTTTTTCAAAGTGTGTATTCAGTTGAAGCCAGTGCTATACAAAACCTGGTCAATGGAGCAGGGCTGATGGTGAACTATTTGTTACTGGTTTGCAACAAAGTTAATAAAGACATTGGGATAAAACATGCAGAAATATAATGGAAAGTTACATCTTATGTCTGTTGAATCTAATAATCAAACTATCAGGACTTACATTTTGTATGTCAGTTTTTTATGTTATTCTTTAGGTATTTCATTGCTATTTCATTTCACAAATGTATTGACCATGAGAGTTGAGAATTTAAAACAAACAAACATCTTTTAACACAGCTAGTTTCGGAAGCACTAATCTAAACTACATTTCTTTAGAAGTAATAATAGTGATATTTAACTATGTAATAAGACTCTGAGGTTTCAATTTATCATGCATAAGAGTAGATTCAAATTAACCATCAATAAATAGTGATTTGTTTAAACAAAAGAGTTTAAAATATTAAATATAACTTAATATATATAACTATATATTATAGCAACACTATATAATTATAATAAATAAAGTCCATGAATTTAAAACATAGGGAAGAAATTGGGGAGAATATCTCTGGAAACAGCTTTTCATCCTGCAAATAATTATCATTTAATAATACAGCTTATTTGAAAGTACAGAGTATGTTGGATCAATGCCAGCAATAACCCTTGTATCTACATAGTACTATTCTGTAAGAGTTGAGTAGAGAACAGGTTGATGAGCAACAGAGAAAAGATCATAAGGAAATGTCAGGAAGTTAAGCCTCCTAGCCCAGACCTGTTCAAATTCAGTCTCAAGACTGTTCGTCAAGACATTCTCCATTCTCATCCTACTAAAACCTTAAGTAAACTAATTGAAATAGCTAGAAAAGTCTCATAATAGAGCCCCTCTTCCTGCAATAAAAAGAGATGTTCCAGTATCTTCTTTGTTAAGAGACACAAACCTTGGTCATTAACAGGTTCGTCTATCCCTCAGCATTCCCAGTTTCGGGGGGGCATTCATCTATGTCTGGCTAAAGTGACTAAGAAGAGGCAATAGTGTGTAGATAGGAGCCCACCTCCTGTCAGCAGTTATCCTGACATACTTCCACTTGACCTCAATACACTTTACAGAGGCCACCAAAGAGCCTCTGCCGAAATCATTCTTGGTCACTACCAATTTGGGCTGGATTTGATTCAGTGACTTAGAGGTGAAAGGCTCCATATTCAATTACCAGGGCCCCAGCTTCCCCTATTAATCAAAGACTGACATAATAGGTCTATTACAACTCTCAAAGAAAAGACCAGATCAAATCAATATAATCACTCTATAACCATAAAGAAGAATTATTAATAAATATTCTTTATTTAAATATAAAAACCAGTCGTCTGTGGCATTTCAATGAACTTGGTTAGAATGCATTTCATCTAAGCAGCATGGACAGACCTAGGGATTATCATACTAAAGTGAAGGAAGCCAGAAAGAGAAAGACAAACACTATATGATATCACTTACATTCAGAATCTAAAATATGACACAAATGAACTTATCTACAAAACAGAAACAGACCCATAGACATAGAGAACAGACTTGTGGTTTACTAAGGGGGAAGTTGGCGGGGGGAGTGGGGTTGGGGGAAGAATGGATTGGGAATGTGGGATTAGCAGATACAAATTATTATATATAGAATGGATAAACAACAAGGTCCTACTGTATATCACAGGAAATTATATTCAATATCCTGTGATAAACCATAAGGGAAAAGAACATGAAAAATAATGTATATATATATATGTATGTATAACTGAATCACATTGCTATAGAGCAGAAGTTAACATAGAATTGTAAATCAACTATACATTTTTTAATTTTTTAAATTATTTATTTATTTTTGCTTTTTAGGGCCACACCTGCAGCATAAGGAAGTTCGCAGGTCAGGGGTTGACTTGGAGCTGCAGCTGCCGGCCTATGCCACAGCCACAGCAATGCAGGATCCTAGCCACATCTGCATTTGTGACCTACACCACAGCTCATGACAATACCAGATACCTAACCCACTGAGCGAAGCCAGAGATCAAACCCGCATCCTCATGGACACTAGTCAGGTTTGTTACCACCTAGCCACAATGGGAACTCCATACATTTTTTTAAAATGCATTTCATCTAGAATTTTACAGTTAGAAATGAACATAATCGAAATGATGATTGACTATATACTTTGAGTTTCTATAGCAGCCTTCTTTGGAGAAACTCAAACATGTTCATGTTTATTTTGCTATTTATCCTGCAACTGCGGTTTGGTATCTACATAATTTGTGGAAGGGTTTGTCTGGTCACAGAAGTGCAATGAAAAATTGTAACATTCGGAGTTCCCGTTGTGGCTCAGTGGTTAATGAATCCGACTAGGAACCACGAAGTTGTGGGTTCAATCCCTGGCCTTGCTAAGTGGGTTAAGGATCTGGCGTTGCCGTGAGCTGTGGTGTAGGTTGCAGATGTGGCTTGGATCCCGGCTCTGGTGTAGGCCGGTGGCTATAGCTCCGATTCAACCCCTAGCCTTGGAACCTCCACATGCCACAGGAGCGGCCCAAGAAATCGCAAAAAGACAAAAAAAAAAAAAAATTGTAATAGTCATGATGGCAGAGTCTGTTATCTGTCATTGTATCAGTCCTAATGGAGTCAAAGAAAAGGTGGACTCTGAAAGATTATAAAAGAAGCAACAATGGGATTACAAATCACTAGCAGTAAGTGACTGCAAACATCTAAAGCAATAAAATGTTTCTGATACTAAAGCATCAGCCATATCAACCCAGAGAAAATTACTGGAAAAGTCAAAAGCCCACTGATCTAATATCAACATATATAAAGTCATTTAAAGAGTTCGAAGTTTAACTTTATGTCTGAACTTCAAGGATAAAGTCAAAGCAGAGAATATATTTCAACTCCATGTCAAAAAAAGGAAACCACCTTCTACCTGACAAAGTGAGGATTATTTATGTGGCAATTTATATTAAAAAATAGTATCAGCTCTTTGTGATGAGGCTGTAAAAGAAAGTTCAGGTTGTCTTATTCATTAATGAATTAAAGTTAGAGGCTTCTGAGAGATTCTGAAATCTTTACTTTTCTTCCCTGTTTAATATGTTTCCATTGATCTTACCTTTTTCATTTTTTACATCAGCTGTCAGACACCACCTTGGGCTGGTCACCAGGATGCCAGAACCCTCCTCAGAAGCTTGTTCCTTTGAATTCGATCCCTCGGGTGCTAAAATCTTCTCAATCACTTTTCTGCTCTTCATCCTTACAATTGTCATCTTTCTGACTGAAATTTTGGAAAACTGAGGAACAATTCCTTTATTAACACCTATTATTTTCAATTGTTTGTAGGTTGCTCCCTCCTGACAGCCTTTGGGGTGTTTGTGAATGCACTGAAAACATGCTGTCTGCGGTATTGCCATCTTGGCGGAGGTGTGACAAGCTGGCTAGACCATGCCAAGGAAAAAAACGGTGGCTGCTACAGTGAGCTCCATGTGGAAGATACAAAATTTTTCTTCACCCTTCTCCCTCTCTTCATTTTTCAGCTCCTCTACAGAATGTGCATTATGCAGGTGAGGAAAGGGCATTAATATGCCCCCCAGCAAAGGAAAATGACTGCATATTAACATTACAAGTAAACATTTTTTTTCCATCCCAGCAATCGCTTCCCATACACTTCATTAGGCAGTTATCTTATAAATGTTTCTAGTCATTAGAGGCTCTAATTTTAAGAGCTAAGATGGGTCAGGTAGACACATACCTGAGAAGAACCGGGGTGGGACATTTCGCCTGTAGAACTATAAATGTCTATGACTAGGTGCAGACAGTACTTCAGAGAATGTAGTCATATGACCTAAGAGTAATGCATGGGAATATGAGATCTATAGACAATTACCCAATCTCCCTTTAGTCAAAGGTTCTGCCTTCCTCCTCGACTAAGCCTTTAAAAACTGGTCCTCAGAGAAAGACAAATATATGATATTGCTTATATATGGAATCTTAAAAAAAAATGATATGAATGAACTCATATACAAAACATAAATAGACCCACAAACACAGAAAACAAACTTATGGTTTCCAAAGGGGAAAGGGAGGGAGGGATAAATTAGGAGTTTGGGATTAACATATACATGTTTGACTGTATATAAAATAGATAACTAACTAGGACCTACTATACAACAGAGAGAACTAGACTCGATGTTTAGTAATAACCTACAAGGAAAAAGAACCTGAAAAAGAAGATATAGATAGATAGATACATAGATATGGATATAGGTAGATAGACACACGGAGAGAGAGAGAGAACTGGATCACTTTGCTGTACATCTTAAACTAATACAACATTGTAAATCAACTATACCTCAATAAAAAAATAAAATAAAATAATGGTTCTAACAAGTAGCTAAGCTGGCTGATTTGACCACCACCCCCACCATACTCTTAAGTATAAATACTAATGAGCATGTGATTCTTTCCCCACCCACTCTTAGTTCCCTTAGTGAATCAGTTCCTATGCTGTGAAGAAATCAGAGGGAAAATCCTAAGTCCAAAATACTGTTTTAAAGTATGTGTAATTTTAAAACAATTTTAATGTGGTAATTGTTGAAGACTCGCTTATTTAGGAAGAAGCATAAATGATTATAGAAGTCTTTGAAGAAACTTGGGACTCTTTATCGCTAACCCCTAACTTGGAATTAGATGGCTATGAGTGAGTTATATTCTTAAATCATAGAACAATAGAGCTGGGGGAAAAAGACATAGAGATTAATTTACTCAACAACTTGCTGAAGAGGAAACTGAGGCTCAGAAAGTTTAAGTGATTTTGAAGGGGATAAATATGTCGCACAGTCTGACATCTTCTGATTCTTGGTGCAATGCTCGCTCCTCTAAAACAGAGATCAGCAAATTACTGCCAGAGGCCAAATCCAGCCCACTGCCTATGTTGCATGTCCTAAAGATAAGAAGGTTTTTTACATTTTTATATGGTTAAAAATAATTTAAAAAAGAAAAATGTCTTGTGGCACATGAAAATTATATGAAATTCAAAATTCAGGGTCCATAAATAAAGTTTTATTGGAACACAACCACTCCTGTTTGTAACAGTATGTCTGCTTATGCATGAAAACAGCAGTGTGGAATAGCTGCAATAGAATCCATACATGGGGAGTTCCCATTGTGGCTCAGTGCGTTAAGAACCTGACTAGTATCCAGGAGAACGTAGGTTCAATCCCTGAACTTGCTCGTTGAATTAAGGATCCAGTGTTGCTACAAGCTGCAGCATGGGTCAGATATTGCTGGGGTCCAGCATTGCTATGGCTGTGGTGCAGAATGGCAGCTGCAGCTCCAATTCAACCCCTAGCTCAGGAACTTCCATATGCTGCAGGGGCAGCCCTAAGAAGAAGAAAAAAATCCATACATGGAAATATTGTCTATCTTACCTTTGTACAGAAAAGTTTGCTGACCCTTGTTCTAAGCAATTCATGAAAAACAGGTGGATTTAGCAGGTTCAACCTCCCTCTTGACTCTACAATAGTAGCTGGCACAAAAACACAAAAATATTACCCATATATATTTTCATTAAAGAAAAACGTCTTAGAATGGAGAAACTAAGCATGAATACGAACTTACTAAATGGTCCACAGGGAGCCTCCAACCTTCTGTGCAAACAGCCCAAACTACTGATTCTTACCTTCATGATGTAGTGACACCTGATGCTTCTTTTGACTAAGTCTGAGCCTCTTCTGCAAACTGTTGTATTTTTTAAATTTGACCTAACTTACAATACATTTTGATAAGCTAATTTTTCAGCATCTCACCAAATTGACATGCCCAGTTTATTGCGAAGAACAAACTGACCACCTATGTGGTCATAGCCTTTAAAAGAGGGCTTTGGGGTGTCTAATTTAATTCCCACAGTGAGCCCACAGGGCTGATATTATTATCCTAACTCTGAAGCTCAGGGTCCTTAAGTGATTTGCAATTTGCTCTTGGTCACTCTACTAGCATATGGCAGAGTGGCTATCAACCCAAAGCTGGTATCAAGGCCCATACTTTGCTATTAGCCCACAGTGCTTCTCTTGCAGCTGGGTTAACAAACCCCTAGTACAGATTATACAGGTTCCAAAATTATATACAGTAATGTTATAGCAGAAATTTGAAAGAAAATGGTTAGAATGTACTTCTCAAGGGAAGCAGAGGAAACTTCCACTGGGATAGCCTGGAATTAGATTTTTGCCTCTGGACGAAATAATCACCAGCATAAAGGCAATCAAAGTACCAAGAATAAAACATCATGGAATTCCATATTTTAAATTTAGTAGCCATTATTGACCTTCAGTTCCAAGACATACATTTAAAATATGTTGATATTAAAGCCGATGATGTTGCCATTTGACATTACTGGCCATTCAAAGGTGAAAATGAATCTCTATTGACAGCAATTATTTCTGAATACTCAGAGGCTTGTATGAAATAAAAGTATTTAAAATTTTAAAAGGGGATGATTTCAGAACTTGAGGCAGAAGCAGAAATGATTTCAAGCTTTCAAGACATCGAAGCCTTTCTCAGATTAGGCAATATATTAATATTGCTTCACTAAAGATTAATAGAACATTTGCCACATTATTAAGTTAACAGGTTTCTGTGTCTGTGATTCATGCCGATAATAACTTTATTCCTATTAACAATAATTCTCGTTTGAAATCAGTAACAGAAACTTCCAAGTTTTGCTGGGAGCTTTTTAGTCTTACAGTAGTTCTGCTGCCAGCACTTTTTTCTTTAAAACATCATTCATTTTCCTCTGATTGGGGGGATACGTGCTCAATATTTTGATTGAATGAGGGCAGAATGAACTAATGCTTCTTTCTCTGTTGCCCTCTGTACACAACAAAAGCAACCCTTGTTTACAATCCCAAGGGTCAAATGAAAGATTGAAAGATAAATTATCACCAAGACATATTTTATATCGAGAGAAAGAATCTCAGTGTAAATGTGGTCATTCCTGTGTTTAACATAGCAATAGGCCCATTTTACAATTGGTGGGTGGGTCAGAAGTCATACTGACTTATGTCTTTGCTTCTCCTTATACCCTCTGGGACTGCACAATTGATAGTAGAGAATGAATTAGTGAAGGTTTCAAAAAGACGTACAGTAAAGGTTTCAAACAAGAAGTTATCATCTGGATGTTTGAGTCAGGTTGTTCTCCCAGGCTGGAGGTAAGACAGGAGTTCTAAGGTAGTTCAAGCTCCCACTGAAAATGAAGAACCCATTCCTCAAGGACAAGATCTGGGTTGGCTTTCTTGCCAAGCCACTCAGTAGCTTTGTGTGCCATTGGGAATTAGAGAAATAATTTGTGCTACGAAGGAGAACGAAGATGTGATTTCTGCAATAGAGCTCATGAACTAAGAAAGTGAGGAGATGCCCCTTTTCCTGTGACACTGCTTTAGCTCTGGTGTTTTAAACTAACAAGAGGTTTGGAATACATGAAGAGACTCCAAGTTAGTGTCAGGGTTTTAGTTAGCATAAGGATTATTTTGTAAATGAAGAAATTCTAACATTAACAGGGAGGGTTCATGGTGAGCAGAGGTTTTTGTGTCTTCGTTTTTTCATTTCTGCTACTTTACTATACAACTTTTTTCATGTAGTTCCCTTTTTGGTCCTCAAGTGCCACACAATTAGTTTAAAAGGAGAGTATAGACATAAATATGTTTTCTCTCTTTTTTTCTCATTTTACTCTGCTTATGTCAAAAAACAAGGCCCACTGGACCTCTCATCTTAGGGAAAAATCATTCTCATCTATTTTGCCACCAAACTAGATGCTATTTAAAAGATCTAGTCTAGCCCCAAACTATTTTTTATTAGGGTGAAAACCAAAGTCTTTAATACTTTCTAAGCTTTTGCTTTATTTGGGGGGAAAAAGGCTTATTTGCTTATATGCACAATATGTGAATTGATTCTCAGGTGTTATCTCAAGCACAAAATTAAGGTCATTTTATTTTTCCAAGGAAATTTAAGAAGATAGACTAGATGACAAAAGATTCGTTGATAAGAAATCAGCAGTATTGTCAATAGACTAAACGGAGCCCCTGTTGTCCTTGGTCAGCTCATAATCCGGACCTTGAAGATCTGGGGATCCTTAGGCTCATCTGTCACAGAGTACAGGCAAGGGACAAGGCACTTGCCACAGGACTCTTTCTCCAAAGTTAAACCACTGTCATAATGCATGGCTCTTTTCCGGTTCAAATGCAGATTCCTTCAGGATATTATCTGCAGACCATGAACTCCAACCTGAATTTGGGTGGATTTCTTCTGCCAGTTTCTGTCATGAATGTCATCAGCATCCTGCCACTACTGATCCTGGCTCCTTTTATGGAGTATTTCAGCACCTGCCTATTTCCCTCTAAGAGAGATGGCCCATTTCTGCCAGCATGCATTAGTAAGTACAACTTACCATTGCACATAAATGGTTTGCAACTTTGTCTATTTTTATTTATTTTTGTTTATTTTTTAAGGCCACATATGGAAGTTTCCAGGCTAGGGGTCGAATTGGAGCTGCAGCTGCCGGCCTTCGCCACAGCAACGTGCAATCTGAGTTGCGTCTGTGACCTACACCACAGCTCATGGCAATGCCAGATCCTTAACCCACTGAGCAAAGCCAGAGATCGAACCTGCATCCCCATGGATACTAGTTGGGAACCTAAGTAGTCTGATTTTGACAAGGTGGGAGGAAGGTGAATTTGACAGTGATGACATCCAGCTTCTCAAATTCCTACACAGACATCATTGTCCCATTTTCTTCCTATCCTTCTACACTTCCTCAGAAGACACATCTGATATAAAGATTTGGTGACACTTCCAGTGCTACCAAACAGCCTCTCTTTCAAGTAAAGCCTCCCCTACCCCTTAGTCAATGCTGAGTATGTTTTAAAAAATTAACACAAGTAATGGACCTAAAAAAATAATGCTGAACTATACTTGGGAGGCATTAACTTCTGAGGCAGTAGAAAAATTTGTAATAGATAAATTACTTAAAAGCAAAAAAGAAAAAAAAAGATTGAGTACTGTGATTCACAGCTTCAAATAATACTTCCTCCAATAGTAAGGGTGCATAGCAATAATTTTCAAACATTTTCCCAGCTTTACTGAAATATAATTGACAAGCTGCATAAGTGTAAGGTGCATAATGTGACGAATTAATTGATACAAGTCTATATTGCAACATGTTTACCACGATCAGGTTAACTAACACATTCTTTACCTCCCGTAATTACCATTTTTGTTGTTGTTATGGTGAGAATATTAAAGCTATACTCTTGTTTTGTTTTTAAGTGGAAAAAAAAACATAGGAGGTCTTGTTCAGTACACAATTAATAGATGGTAAAATAAAACGTCTGCCATTGCGATGGGAGAGAAGGAGCATTCTGGTCACACTCTCCTCTGTTTCGCTGTGGTCCCCCAGGCGCTGCCACAGAGCAAGAGGACAAGTGCTAGGACAGGAAAACCAGACTCAATTTAACAGCCAGAGAGCAGGGTCTCAGCCCCTGCTTTGCCACTGAAGCCACTTCACCTTTCTCACCTTCTAGTTCACTTATTTTTTTTCCTTGATGAGCATGCCCGAGATAAATTTGGGGTCCCTTTGTCCTGTAAGCCTTTTGAAATCATTCCAGATGACATCAGTGTGTGGTGAATAGTCCAGACACAGAGTGAACGCTCTGTAAATGTTAGCTAATATTGAGTCAGCACTTGCAGGGGCAGGTCTAATTGTTTGGTGAGTATAAACAGAAAGCAAAGGGAGCTTGGAAGTCTTAAGAAATATCATGCAACCTTATGTCTTATCATCTACTTGAGAAATAATTTCACTGAAATAGTCAGTCAGACACTAGGAAATTCTCTTCTCTTGGTTAACCTGTTGCTATTCTTTTATTGATTGATTGATTGATTGTTGTTTTAGGGCCACACTGGCAGCATATGGAAGTTCCCTAGGCTAGGGGTCGAATCAGAACTGCAGCTGTCAACCTACGCCACAGCCACAGCAACTCTAGATATGAGCCAAGTCTGCGACCTACAGCGCAAAGCAGGATCCTTAACCCACCAAGAAAGGCTAGGGGCCAAACCTGAGTCCTCATGGATACTAGTCAGGTTCATTACCACTAAGCCACAAGAAAACTCTCCCTGTTTGCTATTCTCAAATTCTCCTTTGCAGAGATCTCTGGAGATTATGCAGTCTTTTAGTAACCCATAATTACCTATAATTATATTTTTTCTATAAACATTAACATTTCAGAGTAACTGCTTCCTGTTATTTACCAAAGCCATCAATGAGATCACTTCAGATTACATCAAAGAGTAGATTTGTTTTTGGAAAGTACTCAAAGTGACTAAACTCACCTTAGGTTATTTTGTTATCCTCAATTGCAGGTCTTTAGTACATAATCTTTTTTGATTTATTCTGTAAGCCAGCAATGCTGACATTATTTATTGTTAATAGGTTTAAGCAAACTATAAATAATTTCTTTTTTTTTGGCTTTGTAGGGCTGCACCCACACATATGGAGCTTCCCAGGCTAGGGGTCTAATCAGGGCTACAGCTGCCGGCCCACGCCACAGCACAGCCACAGCAACACCAGATCCGAGCCTTGTCTGCAACCTACACCACAGCTCACTGAGCTTCTAAATTATGCTTTATTACTAAAAAAAGATCCTTAACCCACTGAGCTTCCAAATTATGCTTTATTACTAAAAAAAGATTTTTTAGTTGGGCTACTGTAAAGAAATATGGCATACAACATAAGAACTACATTAAAAATCCTTCCTGAGAATAAGAAATCTTAAATTCATTTGAAATATGAGCAACCTTCTCTTGGACAATTCTCCCCTTACATATTTGAAATCATGTCTATTCTTTTTTCCTTTTTAGGACTGCACCCACAGCATATGGAAGTTCCCAGGCTAGGGGATGAATTGGAGCTGAAGCTGCCAGCCTATACCACAGCCACAGCAACACTGGATCTGAACCACATCTGCAAACTATACCACAGCTTATACCAATGCCAGATCCTTAGCCCACTGAGCAAGGCCAGGGACTGAACCGGCATCCTCATGGACACAGTGTCACTTCTTAACTCTCTCGTGTCTATTCTTAAAGAAGTATGTGATTTTTTTTTTTTTTTTTTTTTTGTCTTTTGGCCTTTTCTAGGGCCACTCCAGCAGCATATGGAGATTCCTAGGCCAGGGGTCCAATTGGAGCTGTAGCTGCCGGCCTACACCAGAGCCACAGCAACGCGGGATCCCCAACCCACTGAGCAAGGCCAGGGATCGAACCTGCAACCTCATGGTTCCTAGTCGGATTCGTTAACCACTGAGCCATGACAGGAACTCCGTATGTGATTTTTTTATGTATGGAGGAGAGTCAGAGTTATCTAATATACTGTTTGATGTTAATGAACTGAAATTCCCAGTCAAGATTGGTAACAGATTTATTGGGCATGAGAAGGAAAAAAAACTAGACTCAAGTAAAAAAAAAAACAAAAACAAAAAAACTAAGATATATTCTTCTGAGTATAGAACACTGAATTCAATTTCTAAGCCAGACTCCGTTCATTTGTTCATTTACATACTTGTTCACTTATTTGCATAATAATTTGCTATAGGAATATAAAGATGTGTGATGATATGTACCTTTTTAACTAGATGTTCGCTTGAATTTTCCATATTCTGCTTGTGATTATGGAAGATTGATGTTTTATCAGGACATATAAGCACAAATCTAGAGTACTTTTTGAGAGTAATTTACATAACTGCATTAATCTAATATTAAATTTTACTTTCATTTGAACCCAAGTGCCTTGAAAATGTGAGTGAATTATATAAATTTGAAAAAAGTATTTATGAATTACTAATTTGAATCTAGCAGCTTCATATACATATCTCATTTAACCTTGTGATAAATCATCATTTAATAGGTCAAGGGCCTCAAAGATAATAAGCCTTATTTGAATTCAAGCCTTCTAATTCTAAAGCCATTGCATTATTTGTTATTAATATTATTATTATTATTCCACTTCCCTGCCATACATAACACTCACAGAAGTCAGTGTTAATTTGTAATCGGGACTGCTGTTTCCAATTAATGCTATGAAGTGAATGAAAAACATTTTAGTCACCACAAGGGACAGCTCCTCCTTAGAGTCCCTCACCTCTTTTCACAATCAGTCATTCCCAGCCCAAGGACTGTCAAGTTTAAGGAGGCAGATGGTGCAGACAATGCTGATGCCTAGTGTCCAACACGGATAATCCCAGCCTAAGCTAAGAGTGAGTGATGGAGAACGCTCACTCACTTGGTCCAACTAGAAATGGTTAATAAAGGAAAAATAAGCTCTCTTTATCCACTTCGTAAACAATGCAAGGAAAGAGGGATTTCTGATTCAAGAAAGGACATTCTTGAGTTTATCAGCTAAAGAAATCAAGAAGTGTATCACAGTGACAACTATAAAAAATCTCCAAATTTTTCAGAGCTGTGAAAGGCAAAGGTTTGATATGCTCAGAGTGTTTTACCAAGACTGTATTTTTCTAATGTTACATGTGACAGATCTGTCCAAAAGTCAACCTTAGTACACTAAAAATTTAGAATCAGTGACATCATTGTGCTTTATCCCCTGTCAGAGCTGGATATACTTCGTTTTAGCCTTTTGCAGTTCAAAAATGTTTACACCATGAGTATTTTCTTTCCTTACCATTAATTAAATCCTGCAGTATGTGGCATTTAGTAGCTAGTGCTGACACACACAAGTATTAATCTGACTAAAATTAGCCTAATTAAGATTGTTATTAAGCCTTATACAAAGCAGAAGTGTACAACACAGTAGGTAGCAATTATCTTGGCTTTTAAGTAACATTTAAATTGAAATGCACATGAAGTATATTCAAATATCTGCCAGACCTTTCTCTTTAAAATAAAATTCTAACTCGACATCCTTTATGATATAGGTACAGCCAAGGCGTTAGTCCCCTTTGAACATAATCAGTAACTTCCACTAGTTCTAATAATTGGCAGCGACATAAAGTATCTTTTTGTTTGGAACCAAAATGTTTGATAAATTAAAAACCAAAATGTTTGATAAATTAAGTTAGGGGTCCAGTCACCTTCATCAAAAGTAGGATTATTTTATCCAAACTACTTTTTTCCCTATTATGGTTTTTAGAACTGCTACATTTTTGCAAGAAATATCATAAGTCTTTCCCTATTGCAAAATACCTGGCAGAAGGAACTGCATAAGCACTAAAAGAAGTAACATGCCTGAATAACTCATTCATTCAATTGTTCATTTGTTTAATAAAATCATGCCAATGTTCTCAGGTTCTTACTTTTAAAGGTGACATCAACGCTGGAATTAAATTTAGGTGAAGTAGACCATCTAGTAAGCCATCTAGTAGACCGTCTGAAGCAATAATTTATGACTTATAGATACATGTGTGTAACTGATCTCCATGTATATGAGTTACCTGTTCCAGATTCAGAAGTTAAAATACCAACTGAAGCTGAATCTCCTGAAATCAGATTCTAGTGGTCTAAAGAGAAACAAAAGATAGAATATGGATAGCTTAAGTCAAATACAGGAACATATCACTAATAGAAGAAATAATAAATTTAAAACAAAAACATATGCCGTTCTATCAGTGGGTAAGAAATATCTTCCACAAAGGCAGCAGACATGTATGATGATAAAACTATAGCTGTCTCTATGAGAGTGGTTTATGGACACCAGTTTGTTCCCACAAGAACGAATTTTCTATTCTTGGAATATGCCAATATCATGGATCCAAGTACAAATTCTCAAGGACTCAATAGAATTTCATACTGCATGTAAAGAACTCATAGTTTTCTCAGTGAACCAATAATGGAATTTAGCCAATAATGGAAGAATCTTAACATGCCTATTTTTCAGTATTAGAATTTGCTTCAATAGGAATTGGCAAGTACAACCGAAATATCTGATTAAATTTTGATTTTTAAAAATTTGATTGTGGTCTAATTTGGTAAATTATTACATGGTGGGATAATAGAGTAAATTATAAGAGCTTTAAGACTTTTGTAGATTCATCTACAGCCACACAGCCAATACTAAAACCTACATTATTTATTGGAATATAATATCTCCTTTGGAACCATGTGCTTTACCTTATAAATACAGATCTGCTAGAGGTTTAAAATGTGTACATTCTGATAAACTGCACTCTGCTCTGGACGAGTTATGATCTCATAGAAGCTAAGAATAAAAATGGAATAGATTAAATTTAGGTTAGAATCCAACTTTGTTTTGAATTTTTAAAAAGCCATTTTTCACTTGCACCAGAGTGCAGTGGCAAATAAAAAGCAAATGCAGTTATCTAGATCCTTCATGTAAAATACACCTTGCCCTAAAATGTCTAGGTCAACGGGTTAAATATTTGTGCTTTGCTTGAAATCATTTGGAGTACTAGCTTTCCCTGGATTTTGCCAAATCAGGTCTCATAGTGCTCTATGCTAGAGAAGTTTTATGTGTATAGGAATCTTCTTGGGATCTTGTTTAATGAAGATCAGATTCAGTCCCTCTAGGATGGAACGTGAGATTCTGTATGTCTAGCAAGCTTCCAGGTGATCCCTATGCTGTTGGTTGGGGACAGAGGAAGAGGTCAAGAGAGCACTCTCTTACATTTCATGCCTATGTATAGGCAGCAGTGGCCCAGGTTAAAAATGCCACAGTTTCTCAAGAGGTCAAAGCTAGAATTACAGAGTGGGCAATAAAAGTTGATGACTAAACCAAGGGTTGGCCAACCACTACACTCATGGGTCAAATATGGCCTGCCATTTGCTTCTGCAGTGTCAGCAAGTTTTCACAGATGGATATTTGCAATTATTTGATAAAAGATAATAATTTTGAACAACAATTAAGTGAAACCGCATCACCCCCAAAAGAACTATTATTTTGAAATTCATCAATAAAAATTTTAGAGATGGAGTTCCCATTGTGGCTAAGTGGGTTAAGGACCCAACATAGTCTCCATGGGGCTCAATCCCTGGCCTCACTCAGTGGGTTAAAGATTCAGCATTGCCACAAGCTGCAGTGTAGGTCACAGATGCAGCTTGGATCCTGTGTTGCTGTGGCTATGGTGTAGGCCTGCAGCTACAGCTCCAATTCAGCCCCTAGCCCAAGAACTTCCATACACCACAGGTGTGGCTATAGAAAGAAAAAAAAAAGTCCTTTACCCTCAAACTTGATTAATTAGTTATATATAGAATTCCAAGTTGAAATCATTATTCTTCAGAATTTTAAAACTATTTCTCTATTGTCATCAGGGACTTGAATGATTACTGAGAAGCTCAGGCCCCTTCTGATACTTATTCCTATGTTTATGACCTCTTTTTCTAACTGAAAAACACTCTTCTCTCTACCTGTGATATTCTAAAATGTCATGTTATTGTCCCTTGGGGAAGGTCTTTTTAACCATTCTACTGTCCTCCAGGTGAACTCTTTCATTCAGAGAAATGTTCTGTTATTTTTTTAAAAAATAATTTCCTCTCCTTCATTTTCTCCTTATTCCTTTTGTCCACTCCTACTGATCAAATGTTGGACCCTCCTAAAATAATCCAATAAATTTCTTTAAAAAATCTTTATTGAGGTATGATTGATCTATAAATAGTTTATAAATTTTTTCTGTGTGATAAGAACCCAACATAAGATCTATCCTCTTAACAAAATTCCAAGTATATAATAGAATATTATTAGCTCTAGGCTATATAGTAGATCTCTAGGATTTACCCATCTACTATAACAGAAACTTTGTATCCTTTGACTAATACCTCCCCATTTCCACCTCCCCTTGCCCCCGGCATCTACTATTCTACTCTCTGCTTCCAAGAACTTGACTATTTTATATTCCCTATATAAGTGATATCATGTACTATTTGTCCTTCCATGTCTGGCTTACTTAGCATAATGTTCTCCAAGTTCATCCATGTTGTCACCAATGGCTTGATTTCTTTCTATTCCTGAGGATGAAAAATACTTCATTGCGTCTATATACCACATTTTCTATTTGTCCACTGATGGACATTTAGGTCATTTCCATGTCTTGACTATTGTGAATAACGCTGCAATGAAAATGTAAGTAAAGCTATCTCTTCAAGATTCTGATTTCAGTTCCTTTAGCTACATACCCAGATTGCTAAATTAGATTACAGTTCTATTTTTAATTTTTTGAGGACCCTCCATACTGTTTTCCATGGTGGCTATACCAATTTACATTCCCACCAGGAGTGTATAAGCGTTCTCTTCATGCCATACCCTTACCAGCACTTGTTATCTCTTGTTTTTTTGATAATAGCCATCACAACATATGTGAGGTGATATCTTACTGTGTTTTTAATTAACATTTCCATGATGATTAGTGATGACAAAACTTTTTCATTTATCTGTTGACCATTCGTATGTCTTCTTTGGAGAAATGCCTATTTAGTTTCTTTGCTCATTTTAAATCAGACTATTTGGGGGTGTTTTTTTGCAATTGAGTTGTAAGAATTCTCTTTATCAGATATATGGCTTGCAAATATTTTTACTGATACTGTAGGTTTCCTTTCCATTTTATTGATTATTTCCTTTGTGTGCAGAAACTTTTGAATTTGATGTCTATTTTTCCCTGTGCTGCTTGTTCTTTTGGTGTCATAGCCAAGAAAGCATCGCCAAGACCAATGCTTTTACCCTACGTTTTCTTCTAGGAGTTTTGCCATTGCAGGTCTTTAATTCATTTTTTGGTTAATTTTTTGTGTGTGGTATAGGGTCTAATTTCATTCTTTTGCATGTGGATAGCCAGTTTCCTCCATACTGCTTTTGGAAGCTACCATCCTTCCCTCTTGTGTATTTTTGGCATCTTTGTCAAAGATTGGTTGATCCTATATAAGTGGGTTTATCTCTGGGATCTCTGTTCTGTTTCAGTGGCCTATAAGTCTGTTTTTATGCAGTACCATACTCTTTTGATTTCTATACATTTGTACTACATTTTGAAATTAGGGCATGTGATGCCTCCAGCTCTGTTCTTGCTCAAAATTGTTTTGGCTCTCAGGGTCTTCCATGATTTTATGAATTTTAGAATTGTTTTTTCCTATGTCTTTAAAAAGTGCCATTGGGATTTTAACAGAGATTGCATGAATATGTAGATCACTTTAAATATTATGAATACTTTAACAATATTTCTTCCAATCCATGAGCATATGATGTATTCCCATTTATTTATCTCTGCTTTAATTTCTTTTTTGTTTTTTTTTTTTTTTTTTTTTTGTCTTTTTGCCTTTTCTGGGGCCACTTCCATGGCATATGGAGATTCCCAGGCTAGGGGTCTAATCGGAGCTATAGCCGCTGGCCTACGCCAGAGCCACAGCAACACCAGATCCAAGCCAAGTCTGAGACCTACACCACAGCTCATGGCAACACCAGATCCTTAACCCACTGAGCAAGGCCAGGGATCGAACCTGCAACATCATGGTTCCAGTCGGATTTGTTAACCACTGAGCCACGATGGGAACTCCTGCTTTAATTTCTTTGATCAATGTTTTAGAATTTCCAGTGTACAAGTCTTTTGCCATCTTGGTTAAATTCATTCCTAAGTATTTATTCTTTTAGTTAGAATTGTAAATAGGATTATTTTCTTAATTTTTCAGATAGTTTGTTATTGGTATGTACAAACGTGATGATTTTTGTGTGTTAATTTTGTATCCTGAAACCTTTCTGAATTTGTTGATTAGCTCAAACAATTTTTTTGTGTGAATTCTTTAATATTTTCTACATATATGATCATGTCTTCTTTCCACTTTGGATGCCTTTTATTTCTTCTTCTTGACTAACTGTTCTCACTAGGAATTCCAATAATATGTTGACTATAAGTGACCAGAGTGGGCATCCACGCTTTGTTCTACCCATGCTTTTCCTTAGAGGAAAAGCTTCTAGTTTTTCACCATTGAGTAATATGTTAGCTCTGGGATTTTTGAATATGACCTTTATTATATTGAGGTACAACCCTTTTATTTTTGGAATTTTGTCAAGTGCTTTTTCTGCATGTTTTGAGATGATCATGTGATTTTATTCTTCTGTTAATGTAGTGAAGCACATTTATTTATTTGTGGACATTGTATCCTTGCATCCCAGAAATAAATCCTATTTCTTTATGGTGTTGAATTTGGTTTAATACTTTGTTGAGGATTTTTCCTTCCATGTTCATCAGGGATAGTGGCCTGCAGTTTTTTTTTTGTGGCGTCTTCATCTGGCTTTGGTATTGTGGAGATGCTGTACTCATAAAATGAGTTTGGGAGTGTCTCTCCCTCCTCTATTTTTTTTGGAAGAGTTTAAGGATTGTTACAATTATTTAAATGTTTGGAGCAGTGAAACCATCTGGTCCTGGGCTTCTCTTAGTTAGGAGGTTTCTGATTACCTTACTCTTCATTGACACTGATTTGGTCAAACTCTCTACTTCTTCTTGATTCAGTCTTGGTAGGTTGCTAGTTTCTAGAAATTTATTCATTTCCTCTAGTTGGTCCATTCATTGAAGGATAATTGTTCATCATAGTGTTTTATGATCATTTAAATTTCTGTGACATCAATTGTAATGTTTCATTTCATATCTGATTTAGTTTATTTGAATCTTATCTCTTATTTTCTTGGATGAGTCTAGCTAAGAGTTTGTCAATTTTTATCTTTTCAAAAAAACAACTCAGTTTTTTAATCAATCTTTTCTATTAAATATTCTACTTTCAATTTCATTTATTTCTGCTATAATCTTGATTACCTCTCTTCTACTAATTTTGGTTTAGTTTGTCCTTCTTTTTCTAGATCCTTGAGAGGTAAAGTTTAAGATTGAAATCATTGAGTATCTTTTTTTACCACAATGGAATAAAACTAGAAAGAATGACACAAGGAAAACTCACAAATAAATGAAAATTAACACACTCTTGAAAAACCATTGGTTCAAAGAAGAAATCAAAAGGGATATTTAAAATGTCTCAAGACAAATGAAAAGGAAAACCAATGACACAACAAATCTTTGGGACACAGCAAAAGAGTACCATGAAGAAAGTTTATAGTGACAAACATCTACATTAAAAAGAAAAATAGATCAGATAAACAACCCAATTTTACATCTCAAAATAGACTCACTGCATAAGCTGCAAATCACAACCACCAGCTCTAATTTTACCATAGACTCTTCATCTTTAGCTAAACTCACCAACAGTGGTTGCTGAAAACTTTTCCTCTCTATTCCTTCAACTTTTTTTTCTCTCTTCTTTTAAAGGAGGATTCTTTTTACTCCTTGCCATGAAACTCTGAAATTTTTTGGTCCCATGATCCTTTTCCCTCTCTTATTTACTTCAAGGCATTTTATATTACTTAGTTCTTGCTTTTATGGCTTTAATTTTTCCCATCCCCAGTGACTCCTTTCCTCTGCATATAAACATGGCCAAGCTTCCATGTCTAATTAAGACAGCTCCCTGTGATCTTGCTAACTTCTTCTGCATCTTATTTAGCTTTCTTCTTTCTTACACACCAAACTTCTTAAAAGAATTGATGACACTATTTACATATATTTACTCCCCCACTGATTCTTTAACTCCTTGTTCTCTCTCTTTTTTTTTTTTTTTTTTTTTTTTTGTCTTTTTGCCTTTATTAGGCCTGCTCTCACGGCATATGGAGATTCCCAGGCTAGGGGTCTAATTGGAGCCATAACCACCGGCCTGCCTATGCCACAGCCACAGCAACTCGGGATCCGAGCCACGTCTGCAACCTACACCACAGCTCACAGCAATGCTGGTTAACCCACTGAGCAAGGCCAGGGATTGAACCTACAACCTCACGGTTCCTAGTCAGATTCATTAACCACTGCGCCATGACAGGAACTCCTAACTCCTTGTTTTCTGATTCCATCATAGGAATTTGTTGGAAAAGAATAATCCATTTTAAAATATTGTTGACTTTTCACAGTTTTATTATCCGCTTTATCTCAACATATTTAGCACTATGGTCATTTATACTCATAATCCAAAGGTAATAATGCATTTTAAAGTACTGTTGACTTTTCACATGTTTTATTATCGTCTTTATCTCAACAGTTTAGCATTATGGTCATTTATTTAATTACATGTGGGAGTTCCCATCGTGGCACAGCAGAAACAAATCTGACTGGGAACCATGAGGTTGTGGGTTTGATCCCTGGCCCTCGCTCAGTGGGTTAAGGATCCGGCGTTGCCATGAGCTATGGAGTGGGTCGCAGACGTGGCTCAGATCTGGCATTGCTGTGGCTGTGGCATAGGCTGGCAGCTGTAGCTCCAATTAGACCCCTAACCTGGGAAACTCCACATGCTGCCAGAGCGGCCCTAAAAAGACAAAAGACAAAAAAAAAAAAAAATTAATTACATGTGCATGTGCCTCTGTATGTATCTGCATGTAAGTGTGTGTATGTATATTACTTACTGTTAAATCAGGGCACTTTCCTTGGTAGCAATAAACTAGTAAGAAAAACAAACTTTGTTCTTATTTTCATGAAGCTTCCAGTCAAGTCACTGAAACAGTCACGGTACAAATGAATACACCTAAATCATTTAAATTCAGATTGTGTAAGTATGGGGAATAAAATGGATGTTATGGGGAGATTAACAGGCAGGGTCTAATTTAGATTATGAGATGCATAACTGAAGGATAAATAGGCAGGTATAGAGTAGGAAAAAAATGTTTCAGGAAGAGAAAAGAGCTAAGCAAGGCCCTAAGCTGAGAAAGAGTTTAAGGTAGTCAAGAAAAAAAAGAAGACCAATGTAGCTGAAACATGGTCAGAGATGAAAAAGCAGCAAGCAGGGTTAGAATGAAGTGATGAGCACAGGCAAGGACGTACAGGTCATGTTAAAGATTTGAGATTTCATCCTGATGGTGTGGAAATCCCTAGAAGAAATTCAAGCAGAAGAGTAACACTGAATTTGCATTTATCTAAGATCACAGACTGGCAAAAGTGGGAACGGGAAGACTGGTTAATATGCTATTGCATGCCATCTGGGTTAACTATGTTAATAACTTGGATTAGAATGATGGCAGTGGCTAGAGAGGGAAGCAGGTTGATTCACAATATATTTTGGAAATAATTTCCAGAGAACTTAATAACATACATAGAGGCAGAGGGAAAGCAAGGGGACCCTGGATTTCTACCTGAGTACATGAAGATACTAGAGGACAGGGGAAAATTAAGAAGAATTAGTGGAAAGATCAAGAATTTGTGTATCCTCTGTGAAACCTTCCCTTAGATGTGACCTATCTTTCTGACTTTTCTTTCCCCCAAATGCAAATGTGAAAGCATAGCTTGGATATTCTCATCTCTCTTTCACCAATCATCTTTCAATTTCACTTGATCCAAAATCCCAGCTCTAGGTTGTTGATTCATTAAACTTTCTTTCTTAACTCAACCGATCTTCTAACCTATAATTCACATTTTCAGTTGTTTTTTTGGGCACTATTCTTTGGATTACCCCTTTGTATCTCTCAAGTCAAAATCATATTTATTTTTCTCCATATCAAATGTGAGTCTTATTTATACTATTGTCACTAGCATTGTTTCAGTCACCTAGAATCATAGTCAAAAGTTGACATCTGCTTCCTCCTTGATCCCTGTTTCAGTTGCTGTGGTTTTATCAGTGGACTCCATTGCATCTGATGTTTCTACCATCTCTATTTCCTAGAAATGGGAAACCTAATTGTAACTCAAGCCTCCTTTATACTTTATTAAGATTATTTCTTCACTTCCTAACCATCTTCCTCCTTTCACTATCACTCCCATTCTATCAACCTGCACATGGCCTTTAGAGTAATCATCCTGAATGACAATTCTAATCATTTCACTTGTGTCTAATGTCATCAATGATTCCATTATCTTCAGAGTAATTTCCAAATTCCTTAAAAATATATTAAATGCCTCTTATGATCTGACCCCAATCTATCTTTTCCCCTGATTCTCAAATAACTTGAGTTTCTCACCATTCTGCAAATTTTTCTGACACCCTCACAATTGGTGCTTTTGCTCAGCCATTTGTGCTGTCTTCACCTCCTCATATTGAAGCCCTTTTTTCTTTAAAGCGTAACATGATGTATCTCATTTGTCCAGCTAGAAATAAATTCTCCTTCTTATAGTCTCCAATAGAATATGGTTCTGCAATGATTGAGAACAAATATTGTTTTATCTTACATCCTCAATGGCCCTAGCATACTGCTTTAGATACAGCAGTAACAGAGTAAATATTAAAATGAATTGACATTTTAGCTCCCTTTCTGATGCCAAGTAATCTAGAAAAATTATTACCTTAAATGTAGATAACATTAAAATTACTTTTTTAAAAATATGAGCTGTTAACAGAACCAAAATCTCTACTTCATTATAAATGGGCCTTCATGGAACCTAACTTAAAGCAATAATAAAGTCTGAAATTCCTCAAATTTGCTGTTATTCACATTTCCTCCTTTTTTTAAAAAAATACCCTCTATTTCTTGAGGGCTCAGTAAAGAGCAGAATTTATGGATACATTGAAATGCTTAGATATAATCAAAAAATTTACCTACCAGTCTCTCTATAAACCAAAACAAACACTAAGCTATTTAAACATAAGATTGATTTTTCTGAATTGAAAGCTTTGCCTTATCTGAAATTTTATGCAAGTTAGCGAAATATGTCTATCTCTAAATCGCAAGTAAATTTTATCAAGCTAAAGTTTGCCACTGCTCTAACAATGGGATTAAAGTCCAGTAATATGAATGATAAATTGAGAAATGGAATGGTTGCAGTAGATATAAAATGTAACAAAATCCCACTCACTTTCAACCAAAATTTCCTGGACAATTCCTTAAAAGTGAAGCAAAGAGTTGGACTACTATCTGAATAATTGCTTCTACTCATATGCTTTACCCAGCTAATTCACCTATGACCTTTTTTTTTCCTAAACAAAATTTCCTAAAGCAGCTCTAATAGCTGCTTTACTTTTTCTGCAAAAACTAGAGAAATGTCAGAAAACTGAGGCCTGATAACACAAGTTATTTCAAAACCATTTTAAAAATAATTAAAATCATATAAAGACATCACTTTATTTTAAATTCCCCTAAATCAGTTTGACTCAGATATATCTAAAAAAGTTATCAGACTGATATGCCTTACCTGAGGATAAAAGTCCAAAACATTACTGTATCTTCAGTAATAATTTGCCCAGAATTGCTCCCAGGAAATGTTGCAATAATACCAATACATTATCTTATTTAAATCCCACGGCCATTCAACAAAGCAAGTATCATGAACCCCATCTTAGAGCTGAGGAAAGTGATAATGAGGTTAAATAACTGAGGCCATATAGCCAGTAATTCAAGAAATAGGGGCTTAATGCAGCCATTTCTGAGAGATCAGAGCCTAAGCACAGGAAAGTCACACAACACTCCTGGCATCTGGATAACCCCAGAAAAGCAATCAAAAAAATGTTGAGGAAACATCCTCTAGTGTCAATACATAAGAAATGCTGTGGCCTATTACACTGATTTGGGGCTCTTTTAAATTTTTTTTGTTTTGTATTTTTTTTCTTCAGTTGCTGGCAATCTTTCTGCAGCACTGTCTGTGATGGTAGCTGGCTTCTTTGAAATACACAGAAAGCACTTCCCTCCAATGGAGCAGCCTCTTTCAGGCAAAGTTCTCACCGTTTCTTCCATGCCCTGTTTCCACCTGGTTCTTCAATACGTTTTACTTGGAGTGGCTGAAACCATGGTCCACCCAGCTTGTGAGTACCTGTTTTTTCACTTCCTGTTGGAACATGGGGCGTCTTCACACAGAACACATCACCTCAAGTGGTTGGAGATCTACTCATGTCTTGAAGATTTTCAACAATGCTTCAGAACAAGCCTAGGTATCATCCTCATTTAAGAAAGCATATATAATTTCTTTTCTTTTCTTTTGGTCTTTTCCATCTTTTTAGGGCTACACCTGCAGCAGATGGCAGTTCCCAGGCTAGACGTCAAATCGAAGCTGTAGCTGACAGCCTGCACCACAGCCACAGAAACTTGGGATCTGAGCCATGTTTGCGACCTACACCACAGATCATGGCAACACTGGATCCTTAACCCACTGAGCAAGGCCAGGGATTGAGCCTGCATCCCCATGGATACTAGTCGGGTTCGTTAACCACTGAGCCACGATGGGAACTCCATATAATTTCTTTTCATTCCTTTACCACACATTAAACTATTAATTCTACCTGAATGTAGACAGAATGTAATGAAAGATTTGCTAACCTGATTAAAAGCAGTAATCATGTGGTCAGATATAGGACTCTGCTAAAATGTAAAAAACACAGCCAGTGTACTCAGATGCAAAATTTCCTCTTCTCTTCTCCCTTCCCTCTTCCCACCGCCCCCATCCACAGATAAACTCACATATATACTCCCTCCAAAAGTGACATTTGTAATGTACTTTGAGAGTATATAAATACGCAAACGAAATGAAAATTCGAGCCAATTTTCCAGACAATTTGATGTCTTTAAACTACACTAAATTAAGTGTGGTCACTAGTGTTTCATAAAATAGGTTCAAAATAATTTTATTAAATATCAAATGTTTTCTGGATTATCTAGATTGCTGATATTAATTAAACTAGCCACTCGAAAATTCATCAAACTATTTCAGTGACTTCTTGCAATACAGCAATGTGTGTTATGTGTGTGTGTGTGTTTGTATTTATCAATGTATGATCTATTGCATTTGATATTTCTACCTTCCTTATATTTCCCTGCACTGGGAATCCTGATTGTAATGCAAGTTCAATTATACTTTACCAAGATTATTTCTATAACTTCCTAACTATCTTCCTACCTCCAATATCCCTCCCATTCTAACTACTCAACTCGAAACCTCTTGAACAATTATCCTAAATGACAAGTCTAACCATTTTACTCATCTAAAATCTTCAATTTATTATCCTTGGTTATTCATAAATTTCTTAAATAAATATATATTTAACATATATGCACATATACACATTGACATATATGAAACCAAGGCAATCTTTGAAAAAAGTCAAAATAAGCTTAATTAATAGTTGGTATAATTACAGTCATCATATGTATGTTAGACTTTTTTTGTAATTTTAAACCAATTCATTTCACATATTATGCATGAATAAGTGATTTTATGATATTCTAAGATGTGGATATCACTGTTTGATCCTACTAATAATACAAAAGAAGTACAAAAGCATGCTATCACACAAATGTTTGTAACTTTCCTGGTATTTCCAAAAAATTGTTGGAAGTAGTCAGCCAAAATTTTATAGGCTAGAAATTGAAGAAAGGCAATGCATGAAGGTGATGCATGAATACAGTCAAGAAATTCCCAGCCAGCTAAGCAACTGTGGTTCAACATATAAAAGCCAGAGAGGCACTTATGACCATAGACTGTCTAAAAAGCAGATCATGTAACATAAATCATTTGGTTTACCCATCCCTGATTTACCCATCTGGAAAGTATGGTCCAACTAAGTCAACTGACTTATCTTCTATAAAAGTCATGAGGCAGGGGCCAGACTTTGTTTTGATTTCCAGTTCTGTCACTTACTCCATGTGTGATCTAAAAAATTCACTTAACCTCTACCTTTCAGATTTTGTTTGTTTGTTTGTTTTTCCTTTGTCTTTTCAGGGCCACACCTGTGGCATATGGAGGTTCCCAGGCTAGGAGGTCTAATTAGAGCTGTTGTTGCCGTCCTATGCCAGAGCCACAGCAATGCCAGATCCAAGCCTCATCTGCAACCTATACCACGCTGGAGCCTTAACCCACTGAGCGAGGCCAGGGATCTAACCCACAACCTCATGGTTCCTAGGCGGATTCATTTCCATTGCACCACGACAGGAACTCCTCTTTCGGATCTTTAAAGTGGAAAAATATAAATTATAATTCTTTCCCATATCACAGCCTCAGTGTAACAGTCAATGGGAATGGAGCCTACCCCTTGAGAATTACATGACATAAAATGTGAAGGGGTGTTTTGAACTATAAAATCAAGAATCACTATTCTGGAAGGCAGTACAGCATAGTGGTTAGCAACTATGATCTTAAAGTCAGACTGATCTGAATTCAAACCCAGTTCTGCCACTGACTAGTTATATGACCTTGCAAAATTATTCCACATTTCTTTTTTTTTTTTCTTGTTGTCTTTTTGCTATTTCTTGGGCCGCTCCCGCGGCATATGGAGTTTCCCAGGCTAGGGGTCTAACCGGAGCTGTAGCTGCCAGCCTACGCCAGAGCCACAGCAACACGGGATCCGAGCCGCGTCTGCAACCTACACCACAGCTCACAGCAACGCCGGATCGTTAACCCACTGAGCAAGGGCAGGGATCGAACCCGCAACCTCATGGTTCCTAGTCGGATTCGTTAACCACTGCGCCACGACGGGAACTCCTATTCCACATTTCTGAGCCTTTCTCATCATCTATAAAACGGGGAAGGGATGTTGTAAGGACTAAGTGAAATATTTTATGCAAAGGAAAAAGCAGGTTGTCTCATATATAGACAGCACTCAGTAATTAGCAGCTGTAATGTGTGCTGTTATTACTGTTAATGTCTTTCATGTGAATTAATAATCCAAGACTCAGGCTCAAGCACAGATGTCCTTCTCAGAGCTCTTTCTACCACACCTCCCCCAGTTGGAGCACCAGGAGGCCTGAGGGTGTGAGCATCATGTCTGTCTCACCAGTCATCCTGGGTCCCTTTCACCTCAATCCAACAGCAAGTCTTAGTCTTTACTCTGAAATATCATCTAAATCTGACCCTGTCTCACTGTCTCCTATGTCATCCACCTGGTCTCCAATCCCAATTCTTTCCGAGCCTCCTACCTTGTCTCCCTGCTTCCCCTTCTGTTCCAAGAGCCTTTTCTTTTCAAAACAGCTACGATGCTCTTTCTAAAACATCAGTCCCATCATTCCCCTGCTTAAAATGCTGTAATAGGAATTTGAAGATAAATGATTCAAATTCCACATGATTCGGGCTCCATGTACTACTGCAACTACATTTTATACCATTTTTCCTGTGAACACTTGACTAGAAATTTCATGATTACACATGATTTGGCCTCCGTGTACTGTTCCAACTACAATTTTTTACCACATTCTCTGTGAACACTTCACTAGAAATTTGATGGTCTTCATTCTGCCTCTACGGCGTCAAACTTATTTTTGCTCCAGGTCCTTTGTACTTGCTCTTCTATCTAGAATCTCCTTTCTTTCCTCTGTTTTCCAAGTGGCTGGCTTCTCCTCATTATTGAGTTTTCTCAAAGATCAACTCTTCAGAGAGGATTCCCTGGCTATCCTATCACTTTCCAGTCCATTATCTTGTTCCATTTATTAAAGAACACTTGTCAGAATCCAAAATGATCTCATTTATAGGTCATGTTTATTGCTTACCTCTCACCATGAGAAAGTATACAGTCTTGAACCTTTTCAAGATGAGTACATTTTCTTATCTTGCTTGTTCATCTCTGTATTCTTCTGTGTTCTGCCTTGCTGAAAAATGCACATACATGGTAGGTGATAAATACATTTTGACTGAATAGCAAATGAATGAATGAAATATACAGCTATTTCTATTTGAGTATAATAAAGATATATAATTCAAAATACTGACAATGTCCTATGTTGTTAGCACTGAGAAAGCAAGCACAATGGATCACTTCCCAAATTTCAGTGGATATTTTTCTCCCTAGTAAGCCATGTTGTACATTGGAAATGATCTGCAAGAAAACAAAATAGGAATTCCCACCATGGCTCAGTGGTAACAAACTCAACTAGTATCCATGAGGATGTAGGTTCAATCCTTGGCCTCACTCAGTGGGTTAAGGATCCAATGTTGCTGTAACCTGCAGTGTAGGTCACAGACGTGGCTCGGATCTGGCATTGCTGTGGTACAGGCCAGCAACTGCAGCTCTGATTCAGCCCCTAGCCTGAGAATTTCCATGTGCTTCAGGTGTGACCCTTAAAAAAAAAAATTCAAATTATGTCTTAATCATAGCAGCGTATGCCCCAGCTATCTGATAACCTGTGTTTGTTTATTCAAAAAATATTTTGTGGGTGTCTACAATATGCCTGACACTGCTCTAGAAACTTAAGACACATCAACTTAAAAAAAAGACAAAGATTTCTGCCACTGCAGAATTTATATCCTACCAAGGGGACAAAGATAATATACAATAAGCGTAATAAATAATTAAATTACAGAGTATGTTAGAAGGTGGTGAGTGCTATAAGAAGGAGGAAAGACAGAGCAGGATAAGGGGCCAAGAGCCAAGCAGGGAGGGAGCAGGTTGCAGCACAAAGAGACTGATCAGGATAATAGAGAAAAAACTCATGGTTGCTAGAGGGGAGCAGAGGTGAGAGAGGGATGGATTGGGAGTTTGGGATTAGTAGATGCAAACTATTTTTCTTTTCTTTTTTTTTTTTTTTTTTTGACTTTTTAGGGCCACACCTGTGACATATGGAGGTTCCCAGGCTAGGGGTCAAATCGAGCTACAGCTGCCAGTCTATGCCACAGCCATGATAATGTGGGATCCGAGCCACATCTGCAACCTACACCACAGCTTACAGCAATGCTGCATCCTTAACCCACTGAGCGAGGCCAGGGATCAAACCTGCATCTTCATGGATGCTAGTCAGATTCATTAGCCACTGAGCCACGACAGGAACTCCAATGCAAACTATTACATAAAGGATAGATAGGGAGTTCCCATTATGGCTCAGTGGGTTAAGAACCCAACTAATACCCATGAGAATGCAGGTTCGATCCCTGTCCTTGCTCAGTGAGTTAAGGATCTGGTATTGCCATGAGCTGTGATGTAGGCCACAGACATGGCCGGGATTTGGAGGTATTGTAGCTCCGATTTGACCCCTAGCCTGGGAATTTCTGTATGCACCAGTGCAGCCTTTAAAAAAAAAAAAAAAAAAAAAAAAAAAAAGGATGGATAAACTACAAGGTCCTACTGTATAGCACAGGGAACTATATTCACTATCCTGTGATAAACCATAATAAAAAAAATGAGAAAGAATATATACATATATACACACACACACATATATAATTGAATCACTTTGCTATACAGCAGAAATTAACACAACATTGTAAATCAACTATACTTCAATAAAATATTTCTGTTCTAAAAAAGATTCTTGTTAGGATAGACCTCAGTCAGAGGTGACATTTGAGCAGAAACTTGAAAGAGTTGAGGGAGTCGGCCACATGGATACTTGGAAAGAACATTCTTGCTGGAAAAGTAGTCAGTAAATGAAAAGATGGGAGTGTGTTTAATGAGAAATTGCAAGGGGTCTCATGCAGTTGGAGGACCAAGGAAGGGAAAAACTGGTAAGAGATGAGTCAAAATGGCCATTGTAAAGACTCCAACTTGGGCTCTGAGTGACATGGTATCACTTACACTTAAACAAACAAATAAACAAACAAACAAAACCCCCAAAACAACCCTCTCTCTGCTATGGAGAATATACTGTCCATAGATTGATTGAAACAGTAGTCTAGGGAAGACAAATGAGTGTCTCAGACCAAGGAAGAAGCAATTAGGTAGTGACGAATAGTCAAAATTTAGTCATATTTGAAGACAGACAGACCACTAGAGTAAGAGAGAAAGAGGCAAGTTAATAATGACATCAAAGTTGATGACCTGAGCAATTGGAAGGATGGAGCTGACATGTGTAGAGAGGTAACAGGCCACAGGCGGAGGGAGCTTCGAGGAGAAGATCATGTGTTTCATGTTGGATATGTTGAAAATGAGATGTCAAATGGAGATATCAAGTAGGGCATTGGATATTCAAGCCTGTAATTTGATACGGAGGTAGGGGCCAGATGCAACCTGAGAGTCCTAAGCATTCTGGTGATATTTAAAGTCATGTGACTAGCTGATACCAACAAAGAAGTCAGGGGACATAGGAAGTCGGACAGAGTAGAGGATTCAAGAACTGAACCCTGAGGCACTCCCTCTTTAAGACATTCAGGAGAAGGGTAAGAAATTTGCAAAAGAGAGAAGTGAGAAAAGGAGAAAACCAAGAAAGCAATCCTAAAAGTCAAATGAAGAGAAGGTAAGATCCAGGAAGAGGGAATAATCGACCATGTCAAATGCTGCTCATGGACCAAACAAGATGAGGACTGAGAATTGACCACTGAATGAAGCAATTTGGGGGTTACATGTGATTTCGACAAGTGCTTTTTTATGTCTGGAATGAGAATGCACAAGAGCCTGATTAGAATAAGTTTAGGGGATAATGGGAAAAGAAAATCAGAGACAGTTCATTTGAAAAACAGGGCTGCAAAGGGAAACAAAGAAATGAAACAGGGAGTTCCCGTAGTGGCACAGTGGAAACGAATCTGACTAGGAATCATGAGGTTACAGATTCAATCCTCAGCCTCGCTCATTGGGTTAAGGATCTGCTGTTGCTGTGAGTTGTGGTGTAGGCTGCAGACACAGCTGGATCCCCAATGGCTGTGGCTGTGGCATAGGCCAGCAGCTGTAGCTCTGATTTGACCTTAGCCTGGGAACTTCCACATGCCACAGATGCGGCCCAAAAAAGCAAAAAAAAAAAAAAAAAGGCAAAAAAAAAGAAAGAAAGAAAGAAAAAGAAATGAAACAGAAGCTGACAAAGGAATGGGGTTAAGAGAGGGTTTTTTATTTGTATTTGCTTTGAGGGAAGAAAATGATGGTCTCATACATTATTCTGGTGGGAATGATTCAAGAGAGAAGGAAAGTTGATGGTGTCAGGAAGGGAGAAAATACTAGGTTGAAAATTTGGCTAAAAGCACAGTTCATCAATGGTAACAGTTTGGAAGGCAGAATATGTGGAAGCAGAAACTCATGGGTATATAAATAGGGTGTGGAGATTCTATGGAAATTCCCTTCTGGCCGATTCGATTTTTTCAGTGACGTAGGATGCCAAGCCATTAGCTCTGAGTGAGGATGGAGGAGGACATTTGGGGAGTTGGAAGAGAGAAGAGAGGCATGACGTTGTTGGCTAGGACAAAAGGGGAGTGGAAGAACTACGGAGATACATGGAATGTTGCCTGGGAGCATGAGGAGGCCATTTGAAGTATGTGGGAAGGAATTTAAAATGAGTTGGTCCGCAGTTTTCTGCAGTCACATTAGGGGTGCATGGATAAAGTAGCAAAGAGGGCAGGCAGTGAATTGTTTTGCCAATCAATTTCCAAAAAGCAAGAGACAGCCAATGAAACAAGGGCGTGTGGAAGAATAGGATTCTAATAGTTGACCATGGAACTTAACTTAGGTAAAAAGAGTAGTAAGAACATGAGAGCATGAAAGAGGTGAAAATACTGAAAGGAGTCATGGAGGAGAGGCCCTGAAGGAGGGCCAGCATTTGTGTGTGTGTGTGTATGGTTGAGCAGTAGAGAGTAAACTGGGAAGGAAGAAGGCGGAAGTTAGAGGGGTGCACAAAGTTAAGATTATGGAGTGGTGACAATTATTACTCTGGAGTATGGGTTGGCAAATTTATTCTTAAAAGTGATAGAGAGTAAATGGTTAAGTTTTGCATGCCAGCCTCTGTTACAACCACTCGATTCTGTCGCGGTGGTGTATAAACATAGACAATACACAATGAATGGGTGTGGGTGTGTTCCAAGAAAACTTTATTGATAAATAGGTGGCAGGCTGGAACTTACCTGACTATAGTTCATCACCCCCTAGTCTGGGGTACAAGATTCATGGGTATGAGTGACTAAGGTTGAGTGGAGGACAAGGACATTGGAACTGAGAAACCAAGATATGGCAGGCTGGAAGGTTGTAAGGATGAGCTACACATATGTGTGCATTAAAATTGCCAAGAATTGAGTGAGAAGGAGAACGAGAAGGTGTGCCCATGAGAGAGGAATGGGTGCCTTTGAATGATAGAGGAAAATGCCCTAGAGATAGGCAGCTGACAGCACAAAAGAGGTGATCTAATTGGATAGCATGAGACTCAAAGCCGAAGCTTTTTAGGAATGAGGAAGGAATAATGATCTGAAAATGGCCATAGGATCAATTTCCATTTTCTAGTTTTCTCCATGTGTTCAAAATAACCCCTCACCAAATGCAGTAAACACATTTTAACTGTTTAAGAACAACCTGAGTAAAAAAGAAATTTCCAGCAATGAGCCCCCAGTACCAGGTGCCTCAGGAAGGCAGTTATGGGCCTGAAGTTTGTAGATTCCGCATACACTGTGATGGGGCCTCTTTGCAGACACTAACCAACCTCCACCTGGAGGCCCATTTCAGCTCTCCCTGGCAAGAAGTCCAGCTTTCCCACACACTGAGTATTTTTTCACTGTATCTTCAGAGTAGAATGAGAATTTTAGAACAGTGGCCGACTTGTTGACAATATCTCTACTGCAGTGTTTGCAAAGAAGTATCATGGAGCCTAAAACATCAAGTTGATGATCACCAATGTGGAAAATGATCAGAACACACAAGGAGATGCCTGGAATTGGAGAGCCGAGGACTTGAAAAGCTAAGTCCTATAAAAGGGAACCAGAGGCTTTCAAAACGACAAAAATGACACCAAAGAGAGATTAACCAGCAGGCAGAGAGCTGCCAAAGTGTGTTCATGAATTATATACCGCACCAGAAGTTCTAGCAAGAGAAAAGCACAGGATTAATAATTAACTAGCAAAGTAATAATGGGCTTGTTCGTTCTGCTTTTTCCAAGTGAAAGAAACTGGCTGACCTTGTCTTTCTGCCCATTGTTTGTCTCCTCGTATTTAGAAGGAGGAGTTCATAAGCCAAATGATTTTTATAACTGTGAATCATTTCTTCCCAAAGCCTCTTCAGTGTTTCCCTTATACTCTCTCCTTTGGATCTTCCCGAAACACTTGCAAACTTGGCTAGGGCTCCTGCCGGTGATTTGCACTGCACTGGAGAGCTCTGATAACCACGGCCCCTTGCTGCCAATATTTGAAGCCCTTCTTCACAGTATTGTGTTTATCACCATCATTACCTTCATTTCTAATAACTATCTGTGGTATTTAAGTGCCTGGTTAGACTGCCCTTAGCATTGCGTGGATCTCTGCGCTCTGCCCTCCCAGAGTTTAAAGTCCGGGAAAGACGTACTGATGCCTTTTCCACCCTCAGCCCTGGCACTCAGCACATCCGCAGCACAGAGAGAAACTCCTTTAAATGTTTGTTGAATGACCGATAAAAATGTGCGTAACACACAGAAGGCAAAACCGAAAAGTTAAATGACTGCAGGAAGGGATGTTAATACGTGTATGCTAGATGTTAGTAAGTTCATTTACAAATGCTGGACAAATTCAGTTTTACTGCAGAAAACTACAGGGAAACCAGAGGTGAAGTTTTCCTGAGAGGAAAGGGAGAAGGTAAGAAAATCGCTTTCTTCTTATAGAGAGGGAAACTAAAAATTTACTGTTTATGGTATAATGGGTTTTATCACCACTTTAAAAAAAATCAACTGTACTTCAATTTTTCAAAAATGTTATTGGAGTATAGTTGACTTACAATGTTGTGTTCACTTTTTTTTAAGAGCTTAATGTTTATTTACAATCTCTCATTGTAGAAAAATTTGCAAAGTTCAAAAGAGTAAGAAGAAAAATTCAAAATCCAATAATTCAGCCACTCAAAGCTAAAACTATTTATAATTCTTTAATGCTTCTTGCAATTTTTTGCCACTTATATACAAAAGAGATTAGTATCCATGTTCCAGACTCAATAATTTTCCACACATGGCCAAACTCATCTCATCTCTGCCTTCATTCACATACTCTCTTCCTCCTCTTTGTATAATTATGAAGCAAATCACAGCTATCACATACATAATATTTTAGCTTGTATTCCTAAGATTGCCATGCATATTTTAACATAGTTATGTTGATATGAAAGTACAAAATTATATATACTTATTTCATTTATTTCTAATATCAAAAATCATTTTAATTGAAATTTTAAAATATAAATATATTTCCATGATATTTCAACTTCCTTTTTTTTTTTTAAATCTTTTTAGGGCCTTACTTCAGCATATGGAAATTCCTAGGGGTTGAATCGGAGCTACGGCTGCTGGCTTACACCACAGCCACAGCAACTCAAGATCCCAGTCCCGGCTATAACCTATACCACAGCTCACAGCAAGTCCAGATCCTTAACCCACTAAGCAGGGTCGGGGGTAGAACCCGTGTCCTCATGGATACTAGCTGGTTTCGTTACCACTGAGCTACAACCGAGAACTCTATTCTCTCAACTTCTTGCCACCTTCATTACTATCACCTCAACAATAACTTGGGGGGAAAAAGATTACCATTTTGGAGACCCAATGCTTAAGCATTTCCTTAAATGAAATCATTTAAATGCATGTAAAGGGCTTTGCACAATGCCATGCACAAGTAGGGATTATTTGATTTAGTAAAGTTAACATTGTTAAAAGTAGCTAACTTTATTCACTTCCTTCAAGTCAGCAATATAATAGGTACTTTACATATATTATAGCAAGTAACTGTTGCAGCACCTCAGTGATGATAATGAAAAATGATCTTACTCCCATTTTTTAGAGAAGAACACTGAGGCTTGGAAAGTTTAAGTAACGTAACGTAAAATCACAGAGGTAGGAAACAGTTGACCCAGGATTTTAGCGTGAGCTTATTTAAGTCCAGAGCCCATGCTGGTTACCTCCATGCTAATTTTTCATGACAAATTCAGGTTTTCCATAAGGAATCTAATGATTTATGTGTAGAATCACAGAATCATTGATCTTAGTGATAGACTATCAGGATACTATCTGATGCAAGCTTAGCTCAGTCTGAAATTCATTAGAAAGGTTCAAATCAGGGTGAAATTTGGGTGAACATATCAGGACACTTGACCCCAAGTAATAAAATTTTCCTTGTACCTCCACAGGAGTACATTTTGCCATTCTTTTTCTACTTGCGGAGACTGACTGGTAAATTGTAATGTGATACCCTCTTATTAAAGTAACTTTTTTTTTTTTTTTTTTTTTTTTTTTGCCTTTTTGTCTTTTTAGGGCCGCACCCATGGCATATGGAGGTTCCCAGGCAAGGGGTCAAGTCGGAGCTACAGCTGCTGGCCAATACTATAGCCAAGGCAACTCAGGATCCGAGCCACGGCTGCGACTTACACCACAGCTCACAGCAAGGGCGGATCCTTAACCCGCTGAGTGAGGCCAGGGATCAAACCCACAACCTCATTGTTCCTAGTCGGGTTCGTTAACCGCTGAGCCAGGATGGGAACTCCATTACTAAAGTACTTTAACAAAGTCTAACTCCAAACTTGCCTGTATCACTGAACTTTCTTTGAGGTATAATCAGTACCAATTTGAATAGTTTCTAGGAAAGCATTTTAGAGAAAATGTTCTAAATTCTGATGTCTTTTCTTTTCAGTCTCTGTAATATCATACAGATTTGTTCCAAGTACCATCAGAGGAACATTAATGAATTTTTTGACACTGTTCAACGGATTTGGTTGTTTCATGGGGGCACTGCTGGTGGAGCTGGTCTACCTCATCTCAGAAGGTAAAATACTTGCATGGTATGCTTATATATACATTGATTTGATGACTAGAGAATTGAGAAACAAAACCTTAAGAGAGGGGCTTTGCCAGTGTAGTCTTTTTTTTTTAATTGATCCACTTTTGCAATTAAGATAGAATTAAGATAGGAAATAGACTCTTGCTGTATTCATTAATTTCTGGGAATTGTTTTTCTTTTGATAGGATGAGGTAATTACAGAATGTCACTTCTCATGAGACCCTGTCTGCTGTCTTTCTTTAGTGTATTTTAAAACAAACTGGTGATTATATTTTTATTAGGTCTTTCAACAGGGCTATTTTTAATAGCTGGCATAGATAACCCTCAGAAAAGGTAATTCCTGTGTAAATATAGGAGGATGGGGTATCTAGATGATACTTTATTCAGAAATATTGTCCACACAACCAAAGAGAAATTGTGAGTTGAATAACAACTGATCTTAGGAAATTTTCCCTATAGATATTTTGGTCAGGAGAAACAACCCATCTGAACATTTCACATGCAACATAAAAAGTACTACTCTTACATGTGCTGGCAGAAAAATCAAACAGGATGACATTAAAGATTAGCTGTCACAGTGAAATGTCTTTGGCTGTATTTTAAATCCACAGATTTTTTTCCTCTATTTGTTCTGAGATTTTAATACAGCTTAAAATTTGTTAAATTTCTTTTGCTTATTTTATGGGAAATAACTGCAAACTTATTCTTCTCTGCTTTCAAAAATACTTATAGTTGTACATTTAAAAACAGCATAATAAAAACTGTTCATTTGTCTTCTCTACGAATAATTTATCTACCTCCGAACCAGGGAAAAAATAACTTTTCTGAAGGATAAACCCCTTTTAACACTAGGTCTCCATTCAAAAAATATTTGTGGAGGACCCACTCTGTTCCAGACACCCACTCTGTTTATTTTTGGTACATGGCAAACAAAATAAATTTCCACAACCTCACAAAATACCCAGGGGTAAAGGGAAGTAATACAATTAAGTGATAAATTCAATGACAGCTATAGTGGAGTTCTAGGGAACAAATCTACAGTCCTTGTTAAGATCAAACCCTGTTCTTAGTTAACTGAGAAAGTTAAGCCAAAGCATGTATTGAATACTAACCATATGCCAGCCCTAAATTTTTTTTTCTACTCATAATAATACTGTGTAACATCAAATCATATCCTAATAAGTGAGCATCTTACAATTAGATATCATCTTAGAGATAATATAGTCTAACTGTACAAAAACTAGAAGATATACCATCATTTTCTAGTGCCCAGAAAAATCCTCTACTTTGAGGAGTAACCTGAGTCTACCCATCTGTTGATAAGTCTATTCCACAGAATAAGCCTACTTTTCTATCTGCATGGCAACTCTTTAAACATTCGATAAATATTTGGAGGAGTAACGTGGTACAATGTCAAGAGAGTACGTCCTTTGTCAAACTATATGGATTCAAATCCAGGGAGCCTAGCTGTATGTCCTCAGTTTTAATGCCAGAAACAACAATAAATAATTCATCATATTGCTGAGAGGATTAACTAAAATATGCACAATAAGTGCTCAATAAAGACAGCTACTATGATCCCCTTCTATTTTACAGACAAACCACTCCAGTTTTTTCATATTACAAGATTCTCTGATTTTTCACTATCAAAACCCCTCTGTCCATCAAACAAACAATTTGTCAGTATCTTTCTTCAAATATGGTTTCCAGAATCAATCGCAGTACTCAAAATGGGTACAGCTAAGATAGATATGTTATTTTTATCAGCCTTCTCTCTCCCCCTCTCTCTCTCTCTGACTGCCAGAAGTGATGGTGGAGACTTTTTCAGTAGTTGCCTCATGCTTATGGTCAATTAAAACCTGAAGGTTTTTTGTTTTTGTTTTTGTTTTAGCAGTTGCTCTCATTCAATTCTAATCATCACAATTTCTTTTTCAAATTAAATGCAAGACATTATCTCCATCCTTAATAAATGTCAACCCATCCTAAATAATCAACATTTTAAAAACTTGAGTTTGTCATCCAGTGAATTACTGATCTGTGCTTCTTTACCAGCTTTGTGTTGCCTGCAAATTTCGTAAGCAAGCTCCTAGACTCCTTCCAGGTAACTGATAAAATTGGTGAACTGGACAGGACCAAATATAAAGCCTTGTGGAAAATTCCCAGAGACCTCACTGCAAGTTAGTCACAAACAACGAATCTTCCCCTTTCCGATATATTCAGCTCCCACTTTACCTAATTGCTATCATTCAGCCCACATTCTTCTCCATCATTCCCAGAGTGACATCACAGAAGACTTGGTCACATGTTCTTTTGGGTGTCGGATATATCTGAATTTGTGACAGTCCCTTTAGCCATCAGAACAGCATTCATCAAGAAAGGAAATGAGCTTTATTTAGATGACTTGGTTTTAGTGACCCTAAACTGATTTATGGGGACTAATTAGGGCCCCTAAAAAAGAGTGACCCTTTGACTGTTTGCATGACTTCAGGTAGGTCATCATTTCTTAAGACAGCTTCCTCTTATTTAAAAAAAAGGAAACGATGCCCTTCACTTTTTTCAGAGACGGCAAGAGGATAAAATTAAATAATGTATTTGAACACTTGCATGCCAGAGATTATTTTAAATATAAAATAATGTTTAAAGTGGCCCATTTGGTTAGAAATAAGATTGGTATTTTTAATCAAACAATCAGACCAGTTTTTTGTTTTTTGTTTTCTTTTTGACAGAACCAACCATAGTGAAATGAACACTATAGCTATATGTTGAAACATCCCACTTGCCTCCGCATTCCATTTAGCATATAGGATATTTTAAACCTTTAAGGATTTGTGTCAGCCGAGGATGTGTGTATGTGAGTACGTGTGTGTTAGCAGATGATTGGAAAAGATGATCAGCTATCACAGTCTCCCCATCTCCAGGTTGCATTAGTCATTTTTAGCAGCATGATGGAGAATGGTGTGAATGCGGTAAATTCAAAAGATTTCTCAAAACTTGACTGTGCAGACAGATAACTGTTAGAGTGACATTTTCAGTACAAGCGAGAAAACTGATCCTTCTGGGATATCTAACTCTGAGTGCTTTAAAGGAGAAGATACAAGACTAAACCCATCCTCCCACACTAATCATTTCAGGAATAGTTTATCTAAAAGTAGCAATGCTAATAAAAGGGAGTGAAGAAGTCAGTCAAACTGCTTATTTTGACTCTATGCCATTAGCAACCAGATCAATTTTCTCACATGCGTGAGTTACAGCTTACCTTTTGACGAAAATAACAAAGCAGAATTCAGTGACGAGTGACATCTTAGTTATGGACGTGTAGGTGATTGAAAGATCCAAAGCAAAATGTCTCAGAGAAAAAGGATAATTGGGCAGAATCGAGAGGTCAAGGGACACATCTTCCAGTCTCTGTTAGTCCTTCCTCTTCAGAGCCCAGGAAAGAAGCAAAGAATTTAGTTGTTTAATTCCCACCAAGAGCATTTTAAATTAAAAATGTAATCTTTTAAAATTCTCATTTAAATAGCTATGATTATTGAGACCACTGACAGCCATGTCAGCATGAATCACTAAGTCGTTCTTGAAACAAGAATTTTTTTTGCAGTTGCAGGAAACTTGAAAGAGGAAAATATTTGTGCATCTAGAGAGCTATTCAACTGGATTTCATGGGTTCATGCTTATTTTCTGAGACATGTTTCTTCAAATTCACATCAGTGCTTCCTCAGGTCCAACTTCGTAAAGATTTCGAGATGACAGATTTTGAGAGCCAGAAGGGAGAAGAAATGGCCTGCTACCCTATGATTCACCTTTAGACAGGCCATATTCTTCGTAACCGTCAACTGGTATAGTACCACTGTTCCCACAGCTAACATGGCAGGTCCCCCAGTGCTCCAAGGGCAAACCCTGCTCTTGATCCTCAGTGAGAACCAGCCAAAGAAATCCTCCTAGTCCAACAAGATTGTATAACCCAGAAGCGACTTATTCTACACCCTCAACCTTTGGCTCCACACACAGAACCTTGGAGCTGCCAGCTGGCCTTTGGGGTTCATAACAGCATTGGGGCAAAATCCAAAACACCCTCGATATGGAGGGCAGCTATCCATTTCTGCTAGCTCAAAAGAGGCAGAAAGGTTAGAACTTTGAGTCAAACAACTGAACTCAAACTCAACTCAGCCCTTAATAAGCTGTGAGGGCTTGAACACTAGGGGATCAGAACAGACCTCCCCAAGATGTGCCCCTTTGGCATATGGATTCTTCTGAGCTAAAGGCAGCGGAGACTCTATTGCCCCTCCCTTAACTTCATAGAAAAAATTAAATTGGCTATTTTTCCCAGAAAAAAGTTATTACCAGAGATAAATCTTATCTCTGGTAATAACTGATCTATATGGCAGGGCAAACATCTAATTACCAAATATCTGCTCTTCTTCTGATCATCCTGTGAATGACCTTCCTGTCCTTGGAAGGCCCATATCCCATTCTTTACATTAGGATGGCATATATACCACACTTTTCTGTGTCTGAAACTTTTTATGTGTGGGGGGTTTCCATAAGGCAACAGAGATCCTAAATGACAGCAGAAAAGTTATACTTAATTGACATTTTCAGGACATTACATCCAAAAAAAAAATCAGAATATACATTCTTTTCAAGTGCACATGGAACATTTTCAATGATCAACCACATACTGAGGCACAAAAATAACCTCAACAAATTCAAGAGTATAGAAATTATTTCAAGTATCTTCTCTGACCACAATGGTATGAACTAGAAATCAACCACAGGAAAAGAAATGAGAAAAAACTGACTACATGGAGACAAAATTAAATTTGATTTTCTCCCTGTTAATCTGTCTCTCATGTCAATTTAATTCTTAGACCAGTCAGAAGAACCTAGAAGGATGGAGGAAAGTACTGTCATCCCTGATAGCAAGTTACTTAACTTTTTTGAGTCTCTATTTATCCATCTCTAAAATTATGTCCCTAACAACTTTGAAGACACCTATGAGGACTAGAGGAAGTAGATATAAAGGTGCACACAAGTAATGATTTATGTTGTAATTGCTATTGCAATGCCGAGTGACCTCAGCATTTTCCAAGTGGGCTAGGATTATCTTGAATATGATATTCTAGTTTGGCACTTTAATAATTATTCAGAAAAGAATGTGTTCCATAAATGCAGAGCTTAATTGCCCTATTCAGCTTCAATTCCAAGACTGGATTAGGATGAGATGAAATAAAGGCACATTCTGAAATTCCTCTTGGCCTCATGGACCCACCCATCATTAGTGGAGCTCCCTTTTCATGGCAAACTTACATGTCTATAGAGAGTTACAGACACATCCATGTTCATGCTAAGAGTGCCTGGAAATGTGCTGAAGTTGACATTAGAAGGATAAGTAGTATTTGACTTGGTGAGCATAAGTGTGAAGTATTTCTGGTAAAAATTGCATACCAAGACCTATAAAAATAAGGAATCACTGGTCCATCAGAAGAACTCAGAGGAAGATCAGTAACCCAAAAATTTCAGGGAGGATGGCATGAAGTCAGGATGAGGAAGCATAATCAAAATCATGCAGGATCTTTGGCTTAGAAGTATTTTTTAACACAAAAAGAAATTATAAAGGCATCAGGCAAGTGACATGATTTATTTGTTTTAAGATCACTGTGGATGCAGTGTAATTTGGAAAGAAAAAAACGGCTTGGGATAAGCAGGAAGGGCTCAAATGAAGTAAGAGACTAGTCTACAGAAGTAATGAACTAGTGAGAAAGAAGGCAGATGAGAAGATGTGGATGGAAATAAGCTTGATTTTAGAGGTAGAATCAACAGTACCCAGTGAATGGTTTTAACAGAGTCAGGAGGCAGTAGGATGCAGGACACAGGAGTAGTAGCAAGGAAGCATTCCAGTGTCTGCCCAAAGCAACTGAGTGGGCAAAGTTTTTATTTACCAAATGGAGAACACTGGAAGACAAACAGGTCATTGTTTAATACATTGTTTGATCTACCTATGAGACATCCAAATGGAAATATCTGGAGCTCAGAAAAAGGATCTGGGTTAGAATACAATTATGAGAATCTCTGGCACAAAAATAGCATTTGAACCCATGGAAGTGAATAAAATTATCTAGTGTGAATATTAAGAACAAGGAGAAGGAGCTCCTGTCATGGCTCAGCGGAAACGAATCCAACTAAGAACCATGAGGTTGCGGGTTCGATCCCTGGCCTTGCTCAGTGGGTTAAGGATCCAACGTTGCCGTGAGCTGTGGTGTAGGTTGCAGACAAGACGCAGCTCGGATCTGGTGTTGCTGAGGCTCTGGCGTAGGCCAGCAGCTACAGCTCGGATTAGACCCCTAGCCTGGGAACTTCCATATGCCACGGGTGCAGTCCTCAAAAGACATAAGACAAAAAAAAAAGGAATGAGGAGAAAAAGGACCTGGACCTGAAGAGCCTCAATATTAGAGGTTAGATGGAGGGAAAATGGCCAACCAGAGAAGAAAAGGAGCAGCCAGAGGGGAGGGGGAAATACACATTTGTGTGTGTCTGTGTGTGGTCACTGAAGACAGAAGAGAAGACAGGAGATGATGAAATTGTATTAAATGCTACTATGAGATCAAGTAGAGTGAAGACCGGAAAATATCCAAAATTTAGCAACATTATCATCACTGATAACTTAAGCAAGAGTCACTTCAGGAAGGGAAAGAAAACCAGATTGAAATAGGATCAAAAATATCTAGTAAGTGAAGAAATAAAAGGCATCACATCTAAACAAGTCTTTTGAAGAACTTTCTTTGAAGAAGAATTAAAAAATAAAGTGGTGGCTGGAGGAAGCTGTGGGTAGATTTGCCAGATTTAGCAAATAAAAATACAAGACACCCAGTTATATTTGAATTGCAAGTAAACTAAATATTTTTTAGAATAAGTATGTCCCATGTAATATTATGGAAGTACTTTACATAAATTATACTTTACAAAATTATTTGTGCAATATTTAGGACATGCTTATGCTAAAAAATAATTCAATTCTCTGAAATTAAAATTTAACTGTGTGTCCTGTATTTCATCTGGGAAACTTAAATGTGGGTGCAAGATTTTTTTTTTTTTTAACATTTTGAGACATACTTGAGCATATTTAACTGGTGCAAATATGTGGTATAAATGGAGAGGTTAAAAATGCAAAAGAAGAGAGATTGACTTCTCATGGGAGGGTGGATACTTCTTTCCTGCACAGGAGCAAGAAAGGAGAGGGTGGGTGTAGGTGCAAGCAGATGTGTAGTTCTCATATTAGAAATATCCTGAAGCCTCCCTTTCAAGGCTTCCAAGTTTCTTAATGAAGTAGGCAGCAAAACATTCACGAAAGTAAAATGGGATTAGCATGAGAATGAAGCTTAGAAAGAATCTGTGGGTGGGGGGGCAGTGAGGCAAAAAAGATGATTTAGAGGAGATCTTAAGATTGGCGGCAGTGTTGAAGGCCCCAGTTGACACTGATGAGCCTGAAGGGTTATTCCAAACCATATGAAGCATGATTTTGCCCACTGATATTCAGGTGTTCAATGCAGGCAAGAAGCTGTCAGGTGGATTTTTTTTTTTCTTCTCCCCCCCACCCCACATTCAGTTTTTTGGTTTTTGTTTTTAGGAACAGTTGATTTACAATATTTCTTCTATTTCTGTTGTACAGCAATTGCACACTGTCCCCTGTGCTCTACAGTAGGGCCCCAATGCCCATCCATTCCAAATATAATAGTTTGTGTCTGGTAGATTATTTATTTATTTATTTATTTATTTATTTATTTATGCTTTTTTAGGGCCACACCTGCAGCATATGGAGGTTCCCAGGCTAGGGGATGAATTGGAGCTGTAGCTGCTGGCCTACACCACAGCCACAGCGAGGTGGGATCGAGCGTCATCTGCAACCTACATGACAGCTCACAGCAACACCAAATCCTTAACCCACTAAGCAAGGACAGGGATCGAACCCACATCCTCATGGATACTAGTCCAGTTCTTTAACCCTGAGCCACAATGGGAATTCCCCATGTCTGGTAGATTTTTAAATGGTCTAAAGACCACAAGACACAGGAAGAAAGGCACAGACTATGTTCTTGAATTAGAGTAATTTGGGGTAAATCTTATAGGCTATTTCCCCATGAATGTGCAAAAAAAAAAAAAGAGAAAACTTTTATTCTCTAATTTTAAAATTAAGTCTACACCATTAGCTAATTAGAGGTGCAAATGCGAAAACAGACTTAAAAGCAAGCAGGTTTGGGATATAGAGGGATTTCCTGCTATATCCATGATGTTATTTAAATTCAATATTTTATTATTTTAAATAGCTCCACTTAGAGACTGATTTATTAGTTCAGTGCATTAAAAAACATATTAGGTTCCTACTATGTGCAAGTACTGTCGAGATACTGAATTAATAAAACCTAGGCTGATGTTTAATTAACAAGAAGAATCTTATAGAAATATTTGACACTCAAATTAATATCAGATATATTCATTTGACTAATGCTATTACAATTACAGTTCATAGCTAATGGCATTATCGGGCTATTATCACAAAGCATTACTTCTCTTCTAAAACTCATTTCCATGATAATTCATTGAAATCATCATGAGAACACACTATCTTGACGGATTTTTACCTCCCAGTGCTCTTCAAGAGAATGAACTCACCCTTATAAGAAAGCTTGTTATCCCAAATAGCACCCAGGCCCGTTTCGCAGTTCAGATGAACAATGCATTGAGATTTCTCCACAATTTTGAAAGACACCATGTCCCTTTCTGGAAACAGCAAGCTCACTTCATTTTTAATCTGCAATTCCCAAGAAGTAGAAATGCAAATTTAAGTCTCAGTGCAGACACTGCTATGAGAACAAAGTATGGAGCGTATGCAGATCCAGGGCCCAATCTAGGTTCACCCATTCATTCAACAAATATTTATTCTGCCTTCTTTACATGACTTTACACAAAGGGTGCAGCCTCTCTGTGCCTCTGTTTCCTTGTCTGTAAATTGAGGTTCATAATAATTTGAGTAGTTATTAGGTGAATATGAAAAAGTGATAGAAAAGCCAAAGTTAGAATATAGTTGTTAGGTATTATTTCCTTCAGGTATCATGAAAATTAATGTGTTTTAAAAATTAACTCAGGTAGGAGAGCTATGAATCTCAAATGAAGCATTTAAATCAGGTTACTGAAAGGAGGAAGGAAAGAAATTAACATTTATTAAGTGTCAGTTATATGCAGACCTTGCTCTATGCATTTCACAAAGATATTATTTCATTAAATCTTCACAACAATTCTTTAGGGGTAGGTATTTGTAGCCCCACCATGTATAAGAAGAAAATGAGCTCAGAAAGCCATAGAAGTTGCCCAAATCCTATAGCCAAGGTGGATTCCTGACTCCAAAGCTCTTTTACTGCTTAGGGTTTATTTCCCAAGACAAAGAAGCACATCCACCCCAGAGAATGACTGTTACATCTTTGTAATTGCATACGTCGTGTCTCCCAAGCAAAAAGCACATAATGAAGTGACAGATATGCTTAAAATAAAGTAAGGTATAAAGCCCATTTCAGTTTTGTCTCAACAATTTTGGATGTTTGCTAGATGAACCTCCTTTATAAAACAACTTTTTTAAAAAATTTAGGAGTTCCCTGGTAGCTCACCAGGTTAAGAACCCAGCAGCATCACTGCTGTGGCTAGGGCTGCCACTGTGGCACAAGTTCAGTCCTTGCCCCAGGAACATCTGCATGCTGCAGGCATGGACAAAAATAAATTAAAAAATTAAAAATCTAACAAAAATCTGAGGAAGTAATTGCTCTGTGCACCTATCATTTGAATAATTCTAACAGGCACATTTTAAGATTTTCAAAGTTCCATTACATTCCGAATAAAAGAGTAGTTAGTAAAAAGGGGAAATACTGCATCTTTCTCCAGAAAGAGATAGCTGAAATCTGCCTTGAATCAAAAGCAGTATGCTGAAGCACTTAAAATAATGCCATGTGTACTTGAGGTAGGGGTAAATCTAGGACTTGAATAGTGAATACAGTGAAATGTCACTGAATAGTTCAGAATCGACCAGTTATTGTAACTTGGGATATCATAATTTCCAAACTAAAATCTTAGAACAGTTTCACAAATAGCACATAACTTCCAAGTTACAATATTGAGGCTATTATTCAGCACTTCGACTGCTGAAGAAGTTGGTTATGATGGAAATCCACCCCTTTCTGTTCTTTTATAATAAATCAGAAATGATTTTTAGAAGTCAAATTTTCCAAAAGTATGTTTGATGAAGTGGTTTTAAAACAGTATTTTTCTGCCATAAGGTAATATATGATGAAATAAATCCAAACTATACAGAAGGGTGGAAAAAGACTTTGAAAAGATGATGGCAATTATTATTTGGATAAATTTTCTTCCAAAAAATGTTTTATTTGTGTATGTAGATATTGAATTTATATAAGTGTATATGTTAAATAAAATTAGGGTCTGGGTAAATCCTGCTGAAAACTCAATAAACAGATCTGTACCAAGTACCCACCTTTTTTTTTTCTTCCCTTAAAAATACTGAAAGCATATTTCCATGACATTCGATATTCTTCTCCAAAAGAACAAAAAGAAAGTTCAACTTCAACAATCGATTGGTTTACTTCACTACATGAATGGATATATATCTTAATTTGCTTTTCCCTTCTTAAGGAAGACTTAGGTTATTTCACATTTTCTAATACTATAAATATTACTAAGGTGAGCATTTTTTAAAATAATCTTTAAGTACATCAACTTATTGTCTCCTTAGCATAGAATCCTGAAAATGTTATTGTTCTTTCAATGAAGATAAATATTTTAAAGACTATTGAGAAGCAAAGCCAAATTGTTTTCTACAAGGCTACATCAATTATGACATTGTGGTAGGATAATACTTGTCTCAATGTATTAATTTCAGCCCTGAGCATAATAATATTTTAATCTTTGTCAATCTGACTAGCAAAAATTATATTCCATTGTTACTTTAATTTTTATTTTTAAGAACAGGAAATTGAAATTTTTAATGTTATGAACATTGTTATCTTTTTTTCATTCATGAAGTGACATATATTCTTTGCCCATTTTTCTTTTGGTCTATATTTGTGTTTTCTTTCTTACTGCTTTATATGTTCTTTAAACTTTAGGGAAGTTATCATTGTCATTTATTGCTAATATTTTCCCAGTTTTAACCAAACATTTCATTTTTAGATAAGTTTGTTTTACATGTGTTTGGCTGATATAGGTAATCAAACCTATCAACCTTTCTCACTGTGATTAATTTCATTGCATTTATCTACAGTTATGGAATTTTAGTAGACTAATTTTTTTTTATTTTTTTTCTATTATAGCTGATTTACAATGTTCTGTCAATTTCCACTGTACAGCAAAGTGACCCAGAGTAAATTAATACTTTGAAAAGAATTTTCTCATTCATATCTTATTTTTGTGATTCAAATAACCAAGTTTCACAGCATAAACTGATATATGTTAAGTAAATTAAACAAAAATGTTCCACAACCATAGAATAACTGGAATGAAATTAATTAGTTCATGATGTACACTTTACCATAGTCTTCTAGATGATCTTAGAACTGTTTTGGGGCTATCTTTCTGTCCTATTCTTTTCAATTGTCTCTTGATTTTTTAGCTTAAAATCACCCTCTTTTTAATTATTACAGTTTAATGATATATAATGCATCCCAGGGATTACTAATCATACTTCTTATGATCATTATTCATTTATAAAAATATAGTGAATGTCAACCTAAAAATATGCACAACCTAAAAGATGAGAGTTAGGCTTTACTGGGGGCAAAATGAGGACTATAGTCCAGGAGACAGCATTTCAGATAACTCTGAAATACCACTCCAAAAAAGTAGCAGGGAGGTCAGCATACATGTGATTTTGGCGAAGCGGGAGGTACATACAATCAAATACACATTTTTACAGAAGGTTACTATTAATCTCATGAAGGTTTCTGCTAGTCACAAGAAGCAGAAGTCACCATGAAAGATTTTACTGCTTTTCTACCTAAAAAGGAGATGCAAGAATTGGGCTCATGAAATCATCTCCTGACAACTGATAATATCTATATGAAGACCTGTTCTCCCAGTTTTCCTAGAACACAGAGTGCCTCACTCCTGTTCTCCACCCTTAGCTTGGCAGCTGCAGTAGCTCATGATTCAATTGTGTAGAAGCAGATGGCAAGTGCAAATCTCCAGTTCATGTGAACATAAAAGTCACATTCCCTATGGTTTGTACCTCCATATGAATTTTAAAGTTATGTTATTAGTTTCCACCAAATCCTATTTTTATTTAATAAAATTAGTAAACGTTATTAGCTAATTGTGGGGGGGGGGAAGCTTTTACAATAGTTCATGTTCTAATTGTATAACATTTTTAATTTATTCAATATTTAAAAATTCAGCTCAGTAAATTTCTCTTCTCTTCATATATATCGTGAACATTTCTTGTTAGTTATTATAAGCATTTAATGCTCTTTTTCTTTTTGTTCTTACAAACGGAATCATTTCCCTCATTATAACTCATTGAGTTAATCACTATTACATAGGGAGATTATTAATGTTTGTCTTCATCTTGCATCCAACTTCTTAAACTTTCTTCATAAATTTATGAGAGTATTTTAGGTGATCCTTTTACATTTATAGCAGAATTCTCTAATCTTAACATAAATATATAATTTTTATCCTTATTTCTGATATTAACTCCTGTGCTTTGCATCCTCATCAGGACACAGAATTTCCAAGGAAATGTTAATACCAGAAGACAGTCATATTTCATCTTGCTCATGATCTTAATATGAATCTTTCTTAGTTTTCCATTAAGCTTATTTGTAGGTTTATCAGGAGAATCTTAAAGGATATTCTTTATCATAAGAATTTTTTTTTTTTTTTTTGCTTTTTAGGGCCGTACCCATGGCATATGGAGGTTCCCAGGCTAGGGGTCAAATTGGGGCTACAGTTGCTAGCCTACACCATAGCCACAACAACGCAGGATTCCAGCCAAATCTACAACGTATACCACAGCTCATGGCAACGCCAGATAACCCATTGAGCAAGGCCAGGGATCGAACCCACAACTTCATAGTTCCTAGTCAGATTGTTTCCACTGAGCCACGACATGAACTCCAAGAAAGCTTCTATCTCTAAGATGTATATAAATCAGGTTAAATTTTACTGAATGCTTCTTAAGCAGCTCTTGAGATTACCTGTTGATTTTTTCTTACTGTTCCTGATGTTATGGTATATTTCATCAATAGATTTTTCAATATTAAATTATCTTAACATACATGGGATAAACAATCCACAGTAGCATCAATACTTGATGGTCTTTTGCTCTGGAAGATTCAGAGAGAAGATTCATTTCTTCCATGAAAATTCAAAAGTGCATTCAGGACCAAGCGTCTCTTTTGAGAATCATTCTTTGTAATGTTTCCCTGCTAATTCTTGCCATTAAGATTTTCCATTTCTTCTTGGTTCTACTTTGGCAATTAATGTTTTCCTAGATAATCATCCAATTTCTGTGAGATTTTTGACATTAACTTAGCATACTCATAACTGAACATTATCTCTTCTGATTCTTTTGTCGTGCATTCTTTTCTGTTGTTGTTTTTGGTTTTGGTTTTTGGGGTTTTTTTTGCTTTTTTAGGGTCGCATTCACGGCATATGGAAGTTCCCAGGCTAGAGGTCGAATCAGAGCTACATCTGCCACAGCAACGTGGGATCTGAGCAATGTCTGCGACCCACATCACAGATCATGGCAACACAGGATGCCCTACCCACTGAGCAAGGCCAGGGTTGAACCTGTATCTTCATAGATACTAGTCGGGTTCATTTCTGCTGAGCCACAATGGAAACTCCCTGTTGTGCGTTCTGACTGGATTTATTACCGTTTTTGTTGTTATATTTCCCTGCAATGAATCAGCTCTTAGAACTATTTAATATACTTTAAGATACCGACTTTCTGCTCTATTTCTTGCCTCCTACTTTCCTTAGATTTGGTTTACTTGTTTTCTAATTTTTCATGTCAAATGTTTGATTCATCTGTGCTCATTCTTACTCTAAAAATAAAAACAATGTACCTTTAAATGTGCCTCTTATAAAATTTATACCTGTATGTCTAAATTTGCAAATGCCATTTTCTCATTTCATTTTCTAAATATATTGTGATTGTGGGTTTCATTTCCTCTTTGACCAACTGGTTATTTAGGAATAGAATCTTCAATTTCTATAAATTTGATTTGTCACTGAAGTTATCTAAACTTCTATAAGTTCTATAACTTCTTTCTGTGTACCAAACAATGTTGTAGTCTTAACTAAACTCTTGCCAAGTCCATTATACTTTTTAAGATTGAAGTAAAGTTGTTTCACAATATTGTGTAAGTTCTAGGTGTACAGCAAATACCAGTCACTTTATTCTGATTTTCTACATTATTTTCCTTTTTGCCTATTCTATCAAAAATTGATCACTGTGATGTAATCACTCACAAGAATTGTTTATCTACCTGGTTTTTAACTCTGTGATTCCATTAGATTTCATTTTATTTCATTACCTAAGGGATGTTCATTGACAAATCATCAATTGGAATTATGCTTTTAATCAGTGTAAAAAGAACATGGATATCCCTTTGACATGGTTTTTCCTTTGAATTCAACTTTTCCCAAAATTAGTATTTGCTTCTATTTTATTTTTGTCTTTGCCTTATGAGTTTCTCATTATTATTATTATTATTATTATTTTTAACCTTCGTCATTTTGTATTGAGGTGTTTTTTGTAAGCAACAGTAAGAATATGTATTATCATCACTTTTCCTCCCTTATATGGATTTTTTTTCCTATTTATTCAGCCTCAAGGAAGAGATTTACTAAGAAGCTGTATTTACTAACTGAGAATGTGTAAGGATTTCCTTATGTCTGGCCACTTTCCATATTTTTGCCACAGTCTTCTATTAAAGTGCCCCATTCAAACCCATGTTACTGCAATAAGCAGATGGCTGAGCTTCAGTGAGAACTCTATCTACCCCATTTTCTGGTTCTCCAACACTCTGCTCAGACAATGTGATGACAGTTTGCAGTCTCCAGCATAATTGACTCTCAGGTGCTCCCCAGAGCTCATGTTCATCTGTAATGCTTTACTTCTGAGAACTCTAATCTTTGGATGCAGTGTCCCCTGACTGCGCCATGCTCCCATTACTTCTTGTCTTATGGTTTAGGGAAGTTCCTCTCCCTGATGTAGTTTAGAAGCAGAGGTACTTGGCATTGGCACTGATTAGAGGGGTGTGTGAGGGTTTCCCCTCCCTTAAACAGCAATTATGCATTAGACCAACAGCAGATACTAGAATTGACCTTGATTTATATGAGGATGGGGGGGCACATCCTGATTACCTCATTCGGGAGGGAAGGATGCCCTCCCCAAATAGTATCAGATGCTAAAAACATGGGCAGATGAGACTGACAGCAGCTTATTTGTCACCTATGCTCACAACCCATGGAACCAGAGCAGGCCCTATGAGGTTGCACTCAGGAAGAGAGCCAACAAGCAAGGTCTGGGGGTGAGGAGTAGGCGTTGCAGCAACAAAACAGTGAGGTGATCTCTAGTTCCCACAGGAGGATACGGTTGCTTGTCTGAATAATGTGGAAGGCCAGGAGGGAAGTGAAACCTGTTAGGTTGAGCACCAGGCAGAATGTAGCCAGTGTGGCTAATGCAAAACTAGCCAGGAAGGGACCCCTTGGGTGGGGAACATATCTGACGAAGGAAATAGGAAAACGTGTGGTCAGGTCTTTGGGGCCTGTGATGCTCAAGACTGAAAGGCAGCCCTTGACATGTTAGGCCTCACAATATAGGACATGGGATGGGGCAGGAATAAGTACATTCCCATTTCCCATCAGCAGCTTTGTGCTGTTTATAGCATCATAGCATGTGTGGGTCACCGTATGTATTTTTCAACCCTGTTTCAAAAGCCTTAAATTTAGTGTAAATTACTCTAAGAGTCTCACAATGGTTGAATATCAACCCCAGGACTTGGATGGAAATGTCATAGGTATTTTAGGTGGTATATGGGGTAAGCTTTTTCAGAGAATGCTGTCCAAACATTTTTAAACTGTCGAGAAGATGTTAAGGAAAGTCAAAAAAATCAGTAGTTCCATTAGCGCCAATTAGGGGCTATATTCATGCAGTTGGAAGAGTAAGAAATGAGGATTCTATTGAGCGATGTTTCCCTTTACCTCTCGGTACTTTCACTCTTCAGTCAATAAAATACAAGAACTAGTTTAGATAATTTCATCTCCAAAGTGACTGTGATAATTTAAGATAAATAGAAACATTTTATTTAGTATCGATAAGGTCCAGTTCCTGCAAGTCATTACAGGCATTACAGGCAACCTCAGAGACACTGCAAATTAATAAGCAAGTCACATGAAGTTTTTGGTTTCCCAGTGCATATAAAAGTATATGCATATAAAAGTACAGTATGTTCACACTATACTGTAGTCTAAGTGTGCAATAGCGTTATGTCTTAAAAAATGGGAGTTCCTGTCGTGGCGCAGTGGTTAACGAATCCGACTAGGAACCATGAGGTTGCAGGTTCGGTCCCTGCCCTTGCTCAGTGGGTTAACGATCCAGCGTTGCCATGAGCTGTGGTGTAGGTTGCAGACGTGGCTCGGATCCCACGTTGCTGTGGCTCTGGCATAGGCCAGTGGCTACAGCTCCGATTCAACCTCTAGCCTGGGAACCTCCATATGCCGTGGGAGCGGCCCAAGAAATAGCAACAACAACAACAACAAAAGCCAAAAAAAAAAAAAAAAAAAAAAAAAAAGGACGTATTTTAATTAAAAAAGGATTCTGTTGGAAAAATGGCACCAATAGACTTGCTTTGAAGAAGGTTGCCACAGAACTTCAGTGTGTGGGAAAGAAAAGCATTACCTGTGAAGCACAATAAAATAAAGTATGCATGTCTCCCTTATTAATCCATGAGCTCCTTTTCTTAAGCAACTTTGAATGCCCATTTCCTTGCACCTGAAAAGTTCTTAACAAATGATTTTCAAATGAGTGAATAAATCTAGCTGAGCAAGAGATATGTGGAGGAACTATGAACAATGCCAAATATTTTCTGAGTGTTCTCTTAACAGTCTAACACTCATTACTAACTAGCTGGTTATAAAGTATGTGTTAGGCTCACTGTCAGCATTAACCAACAACACTTCGCCATCCCTCAGACTCTTTATGGGGCTATTTTTTCTCATGTTGTTAACCTTCCTGTCCACCCCAGCTAAGATCTAGAGAAGTCTAGTTAGTCCCATTCTAGACCTAAAGTCTCCGCTTTTCTCCCTTTGCAAGGATGCTCCTGATTTCAATCAGCTCCTAGAAATGTCACATGAAAAATGGCACAAATGTGAATTACGACAATAAAAGTTTATAAGCTACTAAAATAAAGTTATAGTACCTAAGAGCTGAGTCAACTGACAATGTTAAATGGAACATTTTACAACCAGTCCTAGGATAATGATAAAAAAAAAAAATGGCACACAGAACATGAAGAAATATATGACAGGAAATGGGCCCAAGATCAAGTTCAGCTACATGATTTTGTATGAGTACCTCTAAAGGGGGGAGGGAGAGGTGAAAATCTAATGCTTATAGAGTGCTTCATCTGTGTCCAACCCTTGACATCCATTATCTCTTTTACTTCTCATAACAGCTCAATGAGAGAGGTACTGGTATCATTTTAGAGAGGAGGAACCAAGGCTCGATTGGTCCACTTGGGCAAATGGCCAACAACAAAACTATTAAATAACAAAGACTTCAAAAGTCCCTCTGATCCTGAAGCCTATGTTGTTTCTATATCTTTTTATACACAATGCTATCTCTACATTGACACATACTCTCTCTATATATAAAGCCAACTCAAGCTTCATGAAGAATTTCTCTATCCAACTTGATACTAGTGTTTATTCCGTGTTATCAGTTCAGATAACATGAAGCTCACCAGGTAAATTAGCTACATAGCCAATGTTAAATTATAGCTAAATAAGGCAAAAATATGGGGCCGGAAGGAAGATCAGGATTAGGAAGAAAGCTTAAACACTAAAAGTGATACTTAAGAAAGAAGAGAGGAGCATGGTCAGGAATTCAATTGGGTGTATAGCACGCTTTTGTTTTATTTTAAAAAATAATTCCACTCTCAAAATATCTTGTGTTACTCAAAGAGTTCCACTACCTTTCTCTAACTTTTCTAGTATGACATCCTCCTGTCACCCCACATGCACGTAATACCAAGTCACAAAGCTTCTCATCTGTGCCCACCCCAGCATTCACAAAGACAGAGACGCAAATACACCAGCATGCCTGGGGGAATCTAGTGCCATCTCCTCATAGGCTGGCATTTGCTATAGTTGAACAATTTCTTAAAATACTATGTTTTACCTTTAAAGATCTTACAAAATTTACATTCTTCTCCCTCATCTGCCTTTGTTATACAATATAGTCTTTTCAATTACTTATTATGGACCAAAATTCATTCTCCAAGAAGAATTAACATCATGTTAATTCTGAGGCTTTGCATACTCTGCGCAAACTCCTCTTACTCTAGCCAGAGAATAACAGTGATAAAATGGTATAATCGTATGACATGTAAAGTGCTGATGTGAAATGAAAAGGACAGAAATAAGATTGGGATATTAATTCAAGAGAAATAAGGAAATAGGACTGTTTGAATAGGCTTAGCAGGATGGCTTAGTTCTTAACCGAAAGTAAGTGTGATGTTATCTCATGTTACCTTGACATGCACCCTAACTCCCCCATTCAAGTACAATCGGATGTTTAGTTTCTATACACACACACACTAAGAGGGTTACACAATATCTGACGGACAGACATAGAGGGAGACATTCAGTGAAATTTCTCCTAAATATCAGATAAAGGTGGCATGTCAATATAGCAATAAAACCATAAATTCCTACTGTAATGGAACACAAATTAATAAAATGGGGAAGTAGAACTTACAAAATAGCTTTAAACTCAATACCAGATTTCATTATAGGTCCTGGACTATAATGGACACAAGCTAATTTTCATGGTTGATCCATAATAATAGTCATTGAGAAGTTAAATGACAGAAGAGAAACAGCTTTAAATGGGAAATGGCACAATTATTCACAGCTGTCATGCTTATGCACTTGCTGACTATCAACCTTGAACAGAGCATTTAGTTCAAACCCCATTTAAAAGTATACACTGTCAAGGGAGAGGCCAAGAACCATATTCTAGTTCAGGAAGCAACCCATAACCCATGTGCCAAAGATGACACTGAAGATCAAGCCTATTGGAACATAGACAGATTGCTCACAATCCAATGCAGGAGCTGCTCTGGTTAAAAAAAAAAAAAAAAAAAAGCAAGTAAATGCCAAAAACCCTGATGTCTGACTCTACAAAGATTTCAGTTCCTGTTCTTATACTTCATAACATTTTTGGGGAAATATAGTGCCCATTCAGCACTGCAATTGAACTTAAGTTCTCTCTCTCTCTCTGAAGATAGCTTTTGCCTTTTAAACAATTTTTTAAATTTCTATAATGTTATGAATCTGTGACTTATTTGTTAATACTAAGATCCCAATGCTGTTTTAAAAGTACTGTATAAAAATAAGTGCTGCATGCATAATATACATGTTCTATAAAATACATGATATGTTACATATGTATATAGGTATTATATTTGTATGTTACGTATTATATAATATGTATATATATATGTATGTATGTTCTATATGCATTTGTTATACATAATACATCATATTTCAGGTAATGTATTCAATAATCTCTCAAAACCCATTTAGAAAAGGGGTGTGTGTGTGTGTGTGTCTGTGTGTCTGTGTGTGTGTGTGTGTGTGTCTGTGTGTCTGTGTCAATAAAGCTGATATGGATAGAGATATATAGATAAGAGATGTAGATATGAAAAGAGAGTTCTAGCAAAAATACAAAGCAAAAGTCACAACTTAGGAGCAAAGTAAAAGCAACTACCTTAAACTCTATTAATTAGTTTCATATATACTCAAGTTTGATATCAAAAGGAAGTAAAGGTTCCTTACTTAGGGGTACTAAACTGAAGGAATTACTCATCAGGTTAAAAAAAAAACCTTTACATCAACCAGAGACTTCAAGTATTTGACCAAGAGGGTCTGTGATATTATAATAAGGTAACACTGGATTTATCTGTTATCAAAACAAAGTAACATCTGGCATCTACACACATTATCTCATAACCTTACAATTAGCATATACAACTGACTCTCTGGTGATGGCAAACAGTTCTCATATATTCAGTGCATATGTACCAAACAATCTCTATGGAGGTGCCAAGCACTATTCTAGATATTAGATATGTAAGGGTGAATCAGACAAACATGGTTCCTACAAATTAATAGCCCATTCAGGGCTACTTTTGTAACTTAGTTCTTCTGACACCTATATTGTGTTATACAACTCAAGTGGGGTTTTTTTGACCTTCAAAATATTTGGCATGCTATGCTTATTATTTTACTGTTAATTACAGAATTAAATGAATTTTAACTACGAGCTTCAGATGTGCTTTTTTGTTTTGTAGATATTATTCAAGCGAATAAAGCTCTATGAATTGTGGAATGATAAAATATTCACAGAAACTCACAATTCTGTAGCTGAATAACAATTACATTTGTTCCAAACAGGCAATTGGTTTCCAAACACATTAAACAAAGGCAATTTAGAAAGCTTCTTCTTCTTCTTGGCATCATTAACGTTGTTGAACGTCCTGGGATTCTGGAGTGTTTCACAAAGGTAAGTAAGTGTGTGGTGAGATGAACAATTTGTGAGTCCATGAAATATTGATCTGGGAGCGATCACTGAGCCAATGGGAATTCCGTATTCCATGACCGGACAAATTAGCATATTAGAAAAATTCAACAGATATTCAGAGCAAGAAATTTCAATTTAGACTTCACTTTTTCCATTGGTCCTAATAAGAAAATAATGCTTTGCTCAACTCTAAAGCAAGATTTTTCTCTCCACTGTACAGTACCATATTAGAATGAGAAATAACCATATTGATAATAAGAATGAATGAGTCATTATCATTAAAAGCAAATATCATTAAACAAATAGCTAGAAATCTAATGATGCTTAAGATTTGGATTCCACTCAGGCCTTTAAAGCAGCAGTGACCATTTCAAGGTCAAAAACAAACTGTGCAAAATCATTTAGCCAGTCATCTGAGACCATTCAGTGCCTTAATATGTATCATCTATCATCCATCTATTGCCAGCCCACATCTCCCTCTCACTGATGTACTCTTGGATGGCTGTGTGCTTTCAAGTAAATTGTCTAACCTCTCTGAGCCTCTTCTATCGCACATGCAAAATAAAGACAGTAATTCCAACCTTTTGTGGGGTTTAGGAAGGTGAATTTTGATAAAGGAACATAATGGGAACTAAAGAGATCTTTATTTTCCTCACTTCCTTCCATTCATTTATCTATTTAGTCTTTTAGTATCTCATCCATTGCCACATATCCTTTGCCTGAATCCTTCTTTTATTCATCTAATAAATCTCTTCTGGAACATCAGTCAGGTGATAGGTACTATGGTAAATTAGAAGGACATAAAGTCAGTATCAGTAAATGTTTAGTGCCACCTCTGCCCCTGTGTTTGTGGGGCATAGGTTCAGCATAAGAAAGCCACTTAAAACCCAGGCAAGACAGAATTAATGATGAAATCAAAAGTCTTAGCAGCTCCCTGAATTTTGAAATTTCTTACCTTCAAAAGTGTATGTCATCTAAGTGACCCTCCATGATGTCTAACTTTCTTAAAATACCCATCTCACTCTTAGATTGAAAACCAAATTAGAAAATCAGATTCTTGCAGAAGGATTCAACAGGAATGTCCCCAGATTTGCAGCAGAAGAGTCAGCAAGGAAAACTGAAACTGAAAGCAGGGCTTCTCTCCCCTCTGTCCATTTCTCCCAAACACATGTGTGGTGCCCATCTGCTAATTCTCATATGCCCATCTGCTAACTCTCATGTACCTGCACTGTTTCTCAATTTCACGTACTCTCCTACTATAAGATTTGACCCTGATTTCATGAAATAGTTTAAAAGACAGTCTCTAGAGGCAGCCCAGTTGATTCCAGTTCCACAACTTGGATTCCCAAACTTCAACTAGCTATTTAGCCTTGAGAAGCCTCAACTTCTCTGTAACAAGAAAATAAGAAGAGTGGTCATTGTGCCATAGGTTGTTGTGAGGATGAGTAATTGCTCAAAAATATTAGAAATAATCTTAATAATGGCCCCATATATGTTGCCTTATGCTCCCTTCTTCCTCATTTTTATTATTCACCTTAGACTCATGCTGAAATATGGCCAAGATGGCCATGATTGTGGGCTGAATTCAAGTTGAACTAGCCCTGGGACCAGAATTATTAGTGCAAGAACTTATTTATTCATCCATCCATCCATTCATTCAACCAACATATTAAGCATTGTTCCAGGAACTAGAAAAATAAAATCCAAGAAAGCAAAGTACTGATCTACATGGAGCTAGCATCTAGTACTCAAAATATTTAAGTGTGATTCTTTTTCTGTGATTGTCAAGCAAGTGAGTTACCATAAAGAAGTGAGAAATGGTGGAGGGGATTCAGAGGAGGAAAAAAATGAAAATATACAAAGTCCTAGAGATTGGAGGAGCCAAAGATGAAAGGGACTAAGGGATAACATAGAGTCCATTCAGAAATAAATCAATTTTTTACCAAATTTTCTCCATCTCCTGTAAACTTTCTTTCCTCTTACATACTTTTTGAGGGAAGGAACCATAGAGAGGGTGAAACAAAGCAAAGAGGAAAGAAATTAATTTTCCATAAGTTGAGCATTCCTATGCCTTAAACAGCATGTTTGTTCATCCCCTGTTACATAGATCTTACCATTCTACTTTATACATAAGAAAACAAGAGTGAAAGTCTAGCTAAGAAAATTTCCTGAGTTCATATAACTAGGATTCAAACTCAAGTTTGTTTGTCTCCAAAGCCCTTAACACTTTCTCCTAGCTGATGCTGCTTCTAACTGTTACAGAGGAGCCTTCTGCCTGTGCTCTCACAATCCTTAACTCTCATGCGGGCGGAAACCCTCCCCTCAGTTAAAGTGACTATACCCGCCACCATCTGTCAGTCAGCCTCCACAGGAAAATAATGGGTGTCACATTTCAGAAGAAAGGAGAATCTGAAAATTTGCCTGCAGAGATTATGTAGCTAGAACCAAGGGCATTACTGCAAAGGCACACAGTGCCTTGAGTACCTATTTCCCCTTGGGGTCGGATGGGCAGAGCCAGAAGAGTTAGGCAAGAAACTGTATGGAATCCAAGGCAGTAAGATCAGTGCCTGAAGTGACAAGTGCATGACTCCAGCTTATTTCTGTACTCATTGTTTTTGCCAAGCACAAACAAACAGTAAGGATACAACAAAGAAATAAGAGAAAACACAGATGTCCCAGTGACGGTATTATTACAACATATTGTTTATGAGTCAGACGGTGTTTGACCTCAATATACTTCCAATCACAGTCCAACTTTATCAAACCCAAAGGTGTATCTATTCAAAGATAGATAATGGAGACAAATCTATGAAGAACAGGGCAGTCCCAAGTTATTTTTGTCCCCAAGATCTCGAGGCCAGTGGATTAATGATGAAACAGCACTCTCACTAATACACAGATGGAATTAAGTCTGAGGATAGGACACCTCACTATCAAGTTTATATTAGTGGGATACAATCCAGATATAAGTCCTAGAATCAAACTAATCTTGTCAGAGTCAGTGGGATATCACTTAACTGACTATAGTTAGAAATATTCCATGCATGTCAGACCAGACGTACTTCCATTTCTACAAAAACAGTCCCCTGCCTCTGTCTGTATCGGAGTCCTCCTCCATCAGATCTGAACTAGGGCAATGGTGACACAACACACCTATGGCTCTCCAGATTGGGGGTATTAAACAAAAATCTCTACAATGCTTAATATAAATATGTATCCCACATAGATGCTAAAATAAAAAGATATTACAAGATGTTTATGGGGGAAGAGAACAGAAGGGTACTTGTTATTAGGACTTGACACCTCTGTCCCTCCAGTGTTGTAAAAGACATCTTATAAAGTTGATGTCATTTTATTTATTTTGTTAATTATACCAGTAATCTTTTTGCATCACCTGTAACAATTATTGAAAGAGACCAATGACCAGTTATGCAAGAGTATCCTTTTCTTAGTTATTTTTAGCAATATATTGAGAAAGAAAAGAAGGTAAAATTACCCTCCAACCATCATAAATTTAAAAAATCTCTTATCTCAGAGACTGATAAAATTGAATTTGTGGCCCATATTCATTTGTTCGTTCAACCAATATTTACTGGACATCTGTACCAGGCACTGGTCAAGGCATGAGGACTTCACTAGCAGTGAATAAATTCCTTTCCTCCTAGAGCTTCTTAAAAAATGTTTAAGAAATAATTTGTTGGAGTTCCCATCGTGGCGCAGCAGAAACGAATCTAAGAACCATGAGGTTGCGGGTTCGATCCTGGCCTCGTTCAGTGGGTTAAAGATCTAGCGTTGCAGTGAGCTGTGGTGTAGGTCGCAGACACTGTTCAGATCTGGCGTTGCTGTGGCTGTGGAATAGGCTGGCAGCTCCAGCTCCAATTCTCTAACCTGGGAACCTCCATATGCTGCTGGTGTGGCCCTGAAAAGACAAAAAGACAAAGAAAGAAAGAAGTAATTTGTTTTTAGAGGTAGCATGCCATAACGGGAATAGGCCAGGACTCAGAATAAGAGAGTTCTGGTTCCAAACCCAGGCTCTGCCAACCATTACACATCTGAACCCTAAGCAAGGTATCTAACCTCTTAGAATTTCAGTTTTTCTGTCTGTGAAATGGGAATGATTCGATCCTTCCAGGGTTGTGATGAGAATCTGGTAAGTCAGGGTGAGTACTCTGCCCTAGCATGGTGCCTGGCACTTCAAAGATGGGAAAAACAGATTTTTCTTGGGTCCAGGGTAGAGGGTACACATTTTAGAAATACATTCATGGATTTCTTCTTTGACAATGGTCTTTTCCTCACGATCTCAGCACCAAATGTGCAAACTCCCAGAGTGTCTGATAAATCTTTCAAGAGTCCTGATTGCCATGAAATCTGTAAGTTGATCATTCTAGACTTCAGTTTCTCTCACTGTCAGACTCACTGCAGGTTGTAAAAGAGCGCCATCTAAAGGACCTTGTGAGACACTTTAATATGTCCTAAAACTCCTTTTGTGGTTTTATAAAGACTGTTCTGGGGAGCAGTGCTCTTAAATAATCATCACATTGTGCCAGTATCTATAGGCCTATAATAAGAGGGAGACAGCACAAGGAGGGGCGGGGCAGGGGGAGCAAATGATTTATCAAGTCATCTACATCTGGTCTTAAAAAAAAGCTTACTTTCTTTCTTTTTTAGATACTGTAATCTAAATCATTTTAATGCCCAGCACATCAGTGGAAGTAATCTTGAAGAAACACTTCCCCTCCATGAAAAGTCTCTGAAATTTTATGGCAGTACACGGGAATTTTCTTCAAGTATTGATCTTTGGGAAACAGCCCTGTGAAACTCTATTTGACTCAACCTGTCTTATGAGAAGAGTATTCACTGTTTCCTTCAGCTGGACACTATGCATTTTAGTTTAAGAGCTTCAGAAACGAGTCTGACTAGCATCTGTGAGGACGCAGGTTCTATCCCTGGCATTGCTCAGTGGGTTAAGGATCTGGCATTGCAGTGAGCTGTAGCATAGGTCACAGATGTGGCTCAGAACTCACGTTGCTGTGGCTGTGGTGTAGGCTGGCAGCTACAGCTCCGATTGGACCCCTAGCCTAGGAACCTCCACATGCTGCTGGAGCAGCCCTAAAAAGACAAAAAAAAAAAAAAAAAAAAAAAAAAAAAGAGCTAAAATGTATGGGAGTGGCCTTTTGAAAATTATGTGTCCTTTATTTACAAAGGCTAATTATGAGTCCTCTAGTAAACTAGAATGCTTTGCATTAACATGTTATGCATTTGAATTAATTTACTAGTAATTAAGTAAATTTCAAAGTCTAAATGACTACTCTATGACAATAAAAATTAGCATTTCTTATACATCACAATAGTTTATAACTATTTACCATGGCTCGGCTATTAAAGCCAATGTATATGACATTTTTTAGTTTCACTATATCCTTAAATAACAGTATGTTAATATTCTTTCTTTCAATACATTTATTGAGCACATATTACATGCCAGACAGGGTGGTCATCTCCTGTCTATGTCAGAGTAAATGATAAACCAATACATAACATTACTATATTTCATCTAGATATTACACTATCAAATTATGAATTAACGAAATTTTCTCTGAATTAAAAAGCAATCTTACTAAAATAGAGGTCCTCACAAAAGAGAATATTCACATACTGAAGAAATTGTAAAGTAAATGTAAATGATGGAATATTTGAGATTAAAGAAAGAAGAATATTGGGGAAAGTTAAAATAAGTGCTGGGAGGGGGACAAGTGATCAAATCAGAGATGCTTACAGAGATTCCTTAGACATCCTTTGGTCTCCACTGCCACCAGCTCAGACACCCTCAAGAAATGGTCTTCTAAAAGAGATTTTTCCTGTATAAGCAAAGAAATGTGGGAAAGCTCATTTTAAAAAGTCAAATACAACTAATGCCTCATACCTTAGTTGTAGCTGTGCTTGTCAAGTTTTATTGAGGACCACCTGCTTCAGGCAAATCTTTCTAGCCCCTACCACAGACTGCTTTAACCCAAATATTTTTCAGGAGTTCCCAAGTGGCTTAGGTTGAGGACCCGAGGTAGTCTCCGTGATGATGCGGATTAAGAATACAGCATTGCTGAAAGCTACAGCATAGGCCAGTCGCTGCAGCTCAGATTTGACCCCTAGCCCTGGAACTTCCAAATGCCATAGGTGTAGCCGTAAAAAAGAAGAAAAAAAAACTTTTTTTCCAGAAATCAGTAGTTCTGACAAACACACCCAAATCATTCTTATGCTCCCTAAAATTTGAGTGCTACTGCATTTAACAAGCTGGATAGGAGAGGTGGGTTTATCAGTTGATTGCAAGTGATTCTGCAATTAAGCATTTCCCTTGTGTATACCTAAAATATTTTAGATCTGTAGAATAAAAGATTTATACATCTTGATTTGGTGTGATATGCATTTTTAATTGCGAAAGAGCAGCTGTAAAGCACCAGGTGTTTCTCTTACTCAAACTATTTTTTATTTGTTTGTTCTGAGGAGAAGTAAAAAGGCAAGCTCTTACAGACAAACATTCTTGCCCTGTAACTTTTCTGAAATTTTTTTTTAAGCATTTGTGCTCTGATGAAACAGGCCAATCTCTGATCTGCCTCAGAAGCTTTCTTTGCTGCAAAAGGTTAAAAGCCAAGTTTGCAATTTGGGTTTAATGAACACCTAAAAGATCAAGAAACCTTTAAGCACCTCATCTCTGTACAAGTGCGAAGCTCTAACAGTTTCTCACCATTAGGGGAAAAAAAAAAAAAAAAAAAAAAAGGTCTGCTTTATTTTGTTGTGGTTTTTTCCCCAAAATTTGCCTTCCTCCCCTTAACTTCTACATCATAATAGAAAAAGGTGCTCATTATGCTTTCACTCATCCTTAGGGATGAAAAGGGATCTACAGAATTATAAGGTTGACCCAAAGCAAACACTTAAAGGGCTTAGAATTCTCACATCGAGGCTGACACTAGTGATTAGCTCAACTGCAGTGACTACACATGCTTCCATTCGAAACAGGATGCACTCACATGGTGGTTTCTTGTCTAGTGCCTAGCAACATTATCATTGAGCACCTGGAATAGTTTAGGCATTAAGTGTAATTGGTTTTGCTTTACATAAATCTGTAGCTTTGTAAATAAGCAGAGCATTTCAGCTTCTATATAACACCAATTAACTTAAAGGGATGCGTTGTTTGCAGAAGCCTGCTGGGTTCTGTACTGTATTTCTCCAGTAATATGCTCAGTGGCAGGCGAAGTTCTGTGTCCCTGCAGTGTTCCATTTACTCCCAGCCACTTGGTGCCAAGGGTCTGTAGCCAGCCACTCATTTGCTCCATTTTTCAGTTGTCAAAGATTGGGAAAATGAAGTCTTCCCTAAGAAGCAGCCCCTGTGCTCTATTTCTGTCCATGATCGAGACCTGAGAGGCGAGGTATTTGAAAATGTTTTCTATGACCTGCAGAGCACAGATCTGACCCCAGCTGATTCTGTCCACAACTGACGGCCACATCTCTTTCTGCTTTATTTTTTTCTTGGAACACTTCAATCCTCTACAGCCGAAAGTCACGGCATGGAGCCTGGATACAAAATTAAGAAAACCATATTCTTACGACATGAATTCACTAGTGCAAATTTTGCCGTTAGAGTGACTTTTTTTAATAGCACTAAGAAATCTGCTCCTGGAAGTTTGTAATTTTTTTCAAGCTTCTTGGATATTTCCCCTTGTTATCTCTTTACTTGGCTTAATCCCTTATCTCTCATATCCCCTTCAGGTAATCTTGATTTATAGCTTTCATTCCACCCTGGCCAACCTCTAATTCTCTCGGTTTCTGAAAGTGTTTTATCAACTATTAGAGTAACAGTATCATCAAAAAACAGCTCGTGATTCCAAAAAGTTTCCTATTAATACTGTGTGATTTACAAATTGAAGGAGAATCACTCCCTCTGAAAACTGTCAGGGGACCCCCCTGTTTTATGAGAAAAGAACTTCAGCATTAGGACCCTGAACCATTCCGGCAATGGGCATATCCCATCACCACTGCAAGAGAAGCCAAAGTACAATTATAAGGCACAGAAGCTTATGAGTCAAGTTCCTAAATGAAATCAAGAGGCAAGTGATGACAGCATACAGGTGCTGCTAAAATTCAAGTTTGCTTGTAGGAAACAGGGAAATTAAAGGAATCACTCACAATAACAGCTCATATCTGTGTCACCCTTTAGAGTTTACAAGTTGCTGTCACACAGACTTTCACGTTTGATTAGCTCCACCCCTGGAAAGTAGATGCATTTCGGCATGCGCCTTTTCTACATGAGACACGGCAACTCTGAGACACTGAGTTATCAGGAGTCACAGAGATAGTGGATGTCACATACAGGACTAGCTCCTTCGACCATCTGTCTCTAAAGTACCAGCTCACTTTACAAATGGCTCTCGTAATGTCACCAACACTGGCTCTTCCCCAGACACTTAGATGAAACACTCTCTACATCATCCAAAAGGGAACAAGAATGAAAGACCAGCTTGGGGTTAGAGATTCTGACAAAATGGTTACCAAAAACAGCATCTTTTAACATCTCTTCCCAGTGTGTCAGCTTCCTCTGAGGAGCCAGGCACTGTCCTCCTGGGGACCTTAGGCTGTCAGTAGCATCCCAATGAAAAGACCCACCCACACTGACCACACTGGGGTCAGGAAAGACGGTCTTGGGCTCAAAAGCATCCTTTCAACAAAATGCCCTTGGATGTGCTATAGTCCATTCCAAACTGCCTTAGGAAAAAACAAGTTGAGAAAAACAAACTTACCTCCCCCCAAAAAAATATCATTAACGACTGGGAAGACTCCTGTACTACTTGCTAAGACACAGTTCTAAGTGGTTCTTCTATATTAGCTCATTTAATCACCATAGTAACTCTATACGTGCAATTATAAACCCCATTTTACAGATAAGAAGCATGAAGCACAGAGGAATTAACAACTTTCCAAAGGTTCCACAGGCAGCAGCTTATAAATTCCAGGGGCTAGACCTCTCTACAGAACTGCCTCAGTATAGCTGTGGTCTACAGTAGATTTTATATATTCTCAGGGCGATTCCAGGGGAGACAAATGCCTTGGCCCAGTGGATTTCGGTCTCTTTCTGTCTCCACACAAAAGAATATGACTTCTTCCATCAGTAATTGCTGGACTGAAACAACAGCAACTCTTAACACCCCTAGGTAATGCCACCCTCCCTCTCTTTCAGTGACTAATTACTGTTCTCCTGCTTAACCCAAAGACATGACTCTAAGGGCAGAATTTCAGGCTCTGTGGCAGTGGGTGGGTACTTTCGTCTAAGGATTGCTGCAGGGGTCTTTTGGCAGTGTTCCTGAAATCACAATGTAAGCTATCTGTTCCTCAAGCGACAGTCATCATTACAGCAAAATGGAATCTTAGGTCAATTGGTCTCTCCACTTCCTTAGCCTCTACAGACTGGGATTCCTCCAGTCCTGTTCTCCAGCGAGTTTAGTGAAATGTAAAAGATAATTGCGTATCGCAATGACAAGATCCAGTCTTCCTGTCTCTCTCTGCTTATCTCTGTCTCTGTCTCTGAGGTTCTCTTTCTCTCGCGCTCTCTGGCTGTGTTCTACTAAGGATGTTCACCATAGAATGAATGCTATTTGACAGCCAAGATCTTTTCCCCAAGTGAGACGCTGTCACCAGTCTACTCAGAAACCTTACTAACTATTAAATAATAAGAGCACCCAAACCCTAATCTATCATCCATCTCAGACAGGTTTGAATCCATTTACTGGCTGGGAATCAGGTTGTTCCTTCAGTCTGCTAAACCACAAGTGACCAAATCTCATATAAATACAGTAATGAGTCAATAGCCTATGACAAGCATCTATTACCATGGTAGCAGCAAGTCAGGAGCACATTTAATGACATTTATGCAAAGAGCAAGGCAACACTTCTACCTGGAATAAAAGAAAGAGAAAAATGGAATCAACGGGAGGCGGAAATTTGGCAAAAATCAGGGGGAAGTCACTGTGACATTAAAGGAACTACCAAGAAAGCATCCGTGTCATCATCATGAACAGTTTTCATTTTCCCAAAGCAAATCTTGGAATCAAAATGAGGAAGAGAGACGACCAGAGGATATGCTAAATTTTAAAACAAGAGAGAACTTGCTATCAGAAATGCCAGGAGGAAGTGTGAGCTTTAGAAGCTGCATCAGTGAGAGGCCATCTGGAAATACTGATTTCCCATCCAGGCGTGATGCATGGCACAGAGTAGGTGCTTAGATTTATGTGCATTGGTTAGGACCCCCTTACCCAGACCAGAGTACTTCTTGCCACATTCCCCCTGCCTCTCTGACACTGAAGTAAACCTTCCTGACTGGCTCCTGTGGTACCCCCAGAAATGCAGACTTCTGCGTTCATGCAGCTTGCATAGTTCTGCCTTATTTCTTTGCAGCCAACCAGGCCTGGAGAGACAAGAACAAACAAGATGGACAAGTGTGGCAGTGAATGAACCATTTTACTGCAATTAGAAGTTCACGGAGAATAAATTATCCTCCGGTTCAAGCTGTCCAGTAGTCATTCTCATTAATAATAACAGTACAACAACAGTCTGCCTCCCACAACGACAGGAAGTGCTAGAAACTTCCTCGTTCCTCTCAAGGCAGGAGTCACATTCCAGACGGCTGGCCCAGATCACCATATGCAGCACACAAGAGAAGGCTTACATCACCAAGAAGCCCAAATGCATAACTGTCCATGAGGTTCACTGGCTAGATGAGCAGGTGGAAAACATCCAAGGGCTTCTCTCCTTCCAGTTTTGTCTGTTAATCCACGCTAAAATGTAAATTATATTTTCACATGAGTGAGTTAGTTTATCTAAAAGGAACTTGCTTTCTCTTCTTGCCTCATTGAAGATATCGCTCTTTTACTACAGGATCCTTATTTCCTACATGTAGCCACAAGGTTATAGAGAATATGTGGTCTACGAAGACAGAGATTTTTGTGGAGATCTACATCTCTCACTATGTATGTTACACATACATACATATATACAGAGAAGTAATGTTCCAGTCAGTAGTTGATGCTACAGTGCTTCTCCATGTGGGCTTCTTTATGTTGTTTATCTACATGGTCTACTTTGGGCTACTTTGGAGCTTATGGCCAGTATCCAAGGGCAAGTATCCCCCCAAAGAAATAAAGCCAGGCAGATGCAATATTGTTTTTTTATGACCTAACCAGGGGCTACACGGCCTCACTTCTATGCCATCTATTTGTTGAGATAGTCAGGGAGCCTTGTATACATGTAAAGAGGGGAAATAGGCTCTATCTTTCAAAAGAAGTAGCAAGATTCTAGAAATTCACCTGAGACCCCCAAATGTTGCTGTGGACATTTTTAGTCTAAAGAAGAACAGGTATCTATTAGACGACAAAGGGCAGAGGCAGGAGCATTTCAGGTAACCTCAGAAAGTGGCAGAAGCAACATGGCAAAGTGTGAAAAAGCACAGCTTATTCTGCAAACTGCAAGTCATTTGGACTTTTGACAGGAGCAGTTGTTTGACTGGAGCATAAGATTCAAGGGCAGAATAATATGACAGATTTGTGTTTCAAAAAAAAAAACACTCAGTCAAAAATGTACAGGATAAATTGGTAGGGACGAGGCAGGAGTTAGCTCTGGATGGTGACTCTGTGTAAGTGAATATTGAGAAGATATAATGAGGTCTGAGGGTTAGGCTAGCAGTATGTGGTTGGAAGGGGGACGAATATGAGATTCAAAGGCAGAATAATGGGGAAAAAACCATTTATTGAATTTCCACTGTGCATTTAATTAACTCATGTAACTCTCATGATAACTCTATGATCTGGGAATTATTATTGTCTTCCTTTTGTACATAAGAAACTGAAACAGGAGTTCCCGTCGTGGCGCAGTGGTTAACGAATCCGACTAGGAGCCATGAGGTTGCGGGTTCGGTCCCTGCCCTTGCTCAGTGGGTTAACGATCTGGCGTTGCCGTGAGCTGTGGTGTAGGTTGCAGACGCGGCTCGGATCCCGCGTTGCTGTGGCTCTGGCGTAGGCCGGTGGCTACAGCTCCAATTCAACCCCTAGCCTGGGAACCTCCATATGCCGCGGGAGCGGCCCAAGAAATAGCAACAACAACAAAACAACAACAAAAAAGACAAAAGACAAAAAAAAAAAAAAAAGAAAGAAACTGAAACAGAGAGAAGTTAAGCCACTTGCCCATTTTCCCCACAATTCAAACTCCAACACGGAAGCACACACATTTAATTACTACACTGTACGGATTGGAAGTAGTCGTTGCTGACAGAGGAAAAAGAATCCAGGATCATCACCCAGGTTTCTAACTTAAGCAACAGAGTGGCTGTTAGCGCCACTCAACTAAATAAAGAAATACAGGAGGGTGGGGGGACTGGGGACAGAAAGGATACAAACATGTTTGTACCTAATGAATTGGAAATGTCTATAGGGAACTTAGTAGAGGTTTCTAATACCCTGTGGATGATCCATACAAGGCATAGTAGGTCTTGTTCAAATGGAAATGAATCTGAACCATCAAGCATTTATACTTAAGGAAAATCTAACCAAATTTTTATTTTGTAAATGAGGAAATCTAGGCCCAGAGTAATGCAACTTGCCCATAGAGAAGTTTTACCTATTTTGCTGGTAAAGCTTCCAGGAGTTCTGACACTCAGTCTAGTTCAGTAGAGTATGAATTCTCCAAAGAATTATTAGGGAAGAAGGATCCATAGTCAAATGCTGGATTTAACAATTTAGTTCAATGTCTTCACAACTTCTCTGGAAATCTCTTACATACATTGAGAATTGCTAAGAAACAGATCTGCTATTCAGTGTTTTCTAAATTCATGTGGCTGCTCAATCCTTTACTCAGAGAACAGTTCTTAGCACTGGTATTCTTTGCTATAATATATCGGAAATGCTGGTAGGATGGAAAATACACAGATTTCAAATCAAATAAAACTGGACTTGAATTAAGTATTCACCAGGCAGTAGCTGGGTATACTTTGACATTAATTTCTTCTACATCCTCAAAATATGGTTAGAACATATTCTTCGCAGGACTTTGTACATATATAATGCATGTGGCAAAGCCCTTCAAACATGGCAATACTCATTCATATCAGTCACCTATTAGTTTTTCCTCCTCTTCAATCAGAAAATATTTATAGGTTATCGTCTATATTCCCCAAACCACTTTCAAATATGTGCTAATTAGTATTCTATTCTCACTTTTATTTCAGAAAAATTAAAATAATTTAGTCTTTCCTATTTATTTTACTCCAAATAAAATTTTTATGCATTAATACCAATCACCTTGATACTGCACCCTAAATTCTTCCAATTTGGGGAATAGGCAAGATGAACAAGCAGAAATCTCATTTATGAGATGAAAACAACTCTTCACTTCATGGAATTTGGAATTTCTCCAGATACACAATTAACAAGTCTCCTCTTCCTTAGTACTCATAACTGAATTATAAATGGAGTTAGGGCTTCATATGGATAATCACTGTATAAGATGGAAAGAAACTGTGATGGTTAATTTTTGGTGTCAACTTGGCTGGGCCATGGGGTGCTTAGATTAAACATTATTTCTAGGTGTGTCCATGAGGATATTTCCAGATGAAATTAGTATTTAAATCTGTGGGCTCAGAGGATGTCCCTCTGATGTAGGTGGACATTGTTCAATCCACTGAAGGCCTGAATAGAACAAAAAGTGGAAGGAAGCTGGGACATCGGTCTCCTGCCTTTGGACTGAGACTTACATCATCACTCCCCTGGATCTTGGGCCTTCAGACTTGGACTAGAATTGCACCACTGGCTTTCCTGGGTCTCCAACTTTTAGACAATAGGTTATGGGACTTTTCAGCCTCCATAATTGTGTGAGCCAATTCTTCGTAACAAATCTCCATATGTATATCTTATTGGTTCTGTTTCTTTGGAGAACCCTGGCTAAATACAGATTTGGGTATTGCCAGTGGTTCTAGAGGAACAGAATGTTAAGGATGAGTTTTCTGAACTGGTTCCAGAGTTTATGGAATTGCCTCTCTAATCTGATTAGATTTAAGGATGCTAATGACTCTGTTGCCAGTAGTAAAGACAGCACTGACAGTCCATGGCATAATCTAGCAACAGAGATATGCAAAATATTTGCACTGGATACTCCTAATCCACCACTTATATAAATTAAGAAGCTAAGTAACTATATGATAGTTTCAAAAATTGTTTAAAACTAATGAATTTAATGATGTTGACTGGTTGCTTCTAATGTTGCTGGACAAAGTAGTGCAAAAAAAGAATGAACTCAGGGTTTTGACTTTGCAGTTCAAAAGCACGACACAGATGACTTAAGAGTTTATATGTGTGCCCTGACCCTCAAGGAGACCCTTATTTTCTGCAGTTCCAGAGCTAAAATTGAGAAAATCAAAAGCAGAACCATCCTGTGAATGGCTGAATTGCAATGCAAGGTAAACTCCTACCTTCTTGGGATGTCCACTGTTAAAGTCAAGATGTTGACTGGGAAAGAATGGGGTCCTCTTAAGTTGGGATGGGGACATGTGGGAAGACTCTGATGAAGCTGGAGACATGGAGCCTCTAAATTCTGATGAGTCTTTTTCAGTGGGAGAGATCTCCCCACCTGAAGTGAAATCAACCTCTCCAGACTTTTCCATCTTGGTCTGAGGGAATTCACCCTGTACAGCTTGAGGGAAATTTTAAGGCCTTTTCCTGAGGCAGGTGCCATACAAGATAATGCTGAGTATCTTCAGGACCCATCCCACCATTCCACTTTGCCTCTGTACTCATAAATAGACTCAAGTTCTCATAGACCCCTAAAGGTGAGGTACAATGTGTGACTACCCATAAGAAGATGGACTACACACCAGAACTATATGACTTTTCTAATTTATATAGTCAGGAAAAGAGAACATGTGTGGGTATGAATACAAAGAATATGGGATAAAGGTAGAAGAAATATAAAGTTGGATCAGGCAGAATTTACTAATGTGGGTTCATTAAGAGTCTACATTTAATGTTATGATTCAGAGAGTTAGAAAAGGTTCTAAAAGTTTGTTTGGCCAATTGGCTGAAGCATGGACCAAAGAGCGGACCACAATGAACAAAATGGAAAAATCCCAACCTGCCTTGGTTTAATGTATAGAAAGGGATTCAAAGGCTTAGGGAGATTGTAATGTTAGTGTGGATTTGTCATTTAAGACCTATTTACTTGCACCAGAAGGGTCCAGAAGATATATACCTACCACCAAAGCTATGAGAAATAAGTGATGGAGCCCCAGGATCCTTTAGGAACTCTATGATCATTCTCCTCTGTAGGCTAGACCTTAAACTTGGATCTATAGTCACTAAACTGAGAAATGTAAATGGATTTAAAATCAAGTGATGGATTCCAAGGTGGTAGGGGTAGGCCTTAATACCATAATGGACAGCAGAGTCAATGCAGCAATGAGAATAGCCTGACTCATGTAGACCTATGATATTGTCTAGTTGATCATGGTGCTCCCAGATCAAGAGGACATAAGTTTAACCTGAATCATAAAGACAGAGAATCACAGCCATTCAATCAAATTTCAGGCTTGAGCCACCTTATAGAACCACTTGAATGAAGAGGGGGGTGGGGTGGGCAGATTCCCTTGAGAAAGAACTCCAGTACATTCCAGAAATTTACTGTTAATTTTCCTCCCATCCTCCTCCAAAAGGAACCTACTGTCTTTTAGCAGAGTATGGATACATTAGGGATAAGGAAATAATCAGATTTTTAGGGAACTACTGGATACTGGTTCTGAACTGATACTGATTCCAAGGGACCCAAAACGTCACTGTGGCCCACGTGTTGGAGTAGGAACTTATGAAGGCCAGGTAATCAATGGAGTTTTAGCTCAGTCTAATTCACAGTGGGTCCAGTGTGTTCCCAAAAATACCCTATGGTTTTTTCCCCAGTTCCAGAATCCATAATTGGAACAGACATACTTAGCAGCTGGCACAATCCTCACACTGGCTCCCTCCCTGTAGACTGAGGGTTATTATGGTTGGAAAGGCCAGTGGAACACATAAGAACTATCTCTACATAGGAAAACAGTAAACCAAAAGCAATACTAAATTTCTGGAGAGATTGCAGAAGTTAGCACCACCATCAAGGGCTTGAACAATGCAGATAGGGTAATCTCCATCAAATCCCACTTAATTCTCCTATTTGGACTGTGGAAAAGACATATATAAATACAAAAAGTCAACAAAACACAAAGGAAGATGGCAAGAAAAAAAAGGAGGGACAAAAGAACTATAAAACTAACAGAAAATAAATAAAATGGCAATAATAAATCTTTCCAATCGGTAATTACTTTAAGCGTAAATGGATTAAATTTCTCAACCTAAAGACATGGAGTGGCTGAATGGACAAAAAAAAAAAATCCATCTATATGCTAAATATAAGAAACTCACTTTAGACTTGACACACATAAACTGAAAGTGAGAAGATGAAAGAAGATATTTCATGCACATGATAACAAAAACAGAGCAAGTCTGGCTATAATTATAAACTGAAAGTGAGAAGATGAAAGAAGATATTTCATGCACATGATAACAAAAACAGAGCAAGTCTGGCTATAATTATATTATATACCTTAAGTCAAAAATTGTCACAAATGACAAAGAAGAAACTTACACAGTGATAAAATTGTCAATTCAACAGGAAGACATAACAATTAAAAATATATATGCACCCAATATCAGAGGACCTAAATATATGAAGCAAACATTGACAGAACTGAATGGAGAAATAGACAGTAATACAATAGTAGTAGAATACTTCAAAAACCTACTTCCAGCAATGGATAGTACATCCAATCAGAAGATCAATAGGAAAAAAAGATCTGAATAACACTATAGACCAAATGGAACGATACCAACACTGCAGCCAACAGTAACAAAATAAACATTTTTCTCAAGCACACGTTTTTTTTTCTAGGATAGATCTTTTTTCCACGTTAAGTCACATAACAAGTCTGAACAAGTTTAAGAAGACTGAAATTATGCCACATATCTTTTCTGACTCAAAGGAATGAAACTAGATTATCAATGGCTGAAGGGAAACTGGAAAATTCACAAATTTGTAAAAATTAAACAATACTTCTTGAATGACTATTGTGTCAAAGAAAAAAATCAAAAAATAAAATAGAACATATTTTAAAACAAAAAAAGTGAAAACACAACTACAAAAACTTATGGGATTCAGCAAAAATAACACTTACAGGGACGTCATAGGAACAAACACCTACAGTAAAAAAGAAAAATCTCAAATAAATGATCTAATTTTATATCTCAGGGAATTAGAAAAAGAACTAAGCTTGGCAGAGGAAGGAAGTAACAAAGGCGAAGACAAATAAATGAAATAGAATAGAAAATAATAGAAAATAATCAAGGAAAGTAAGAGTTCATTTCTTTAAAAGGTAAACAAAATTGATAAACCCTTAGACTAAGGAAAAAAAGGAAGACAAACAAAATTAGAAATGAAGCGATAATACAAGTGATGCAACAGAAATAAAAAAGGATCATAAAAGACTACTATGTACAATTATACACACAAAAAAAACTAGATAATCTTGAGGAAATGGATAAATTTCTAGAAACATACAACCTACCAAGACTGCCATGCAGAAATAGTAAGTCTGAAGAGAGCTATAACTAGTAAGGAGGTTGACTTAGTAAGAAAAAACCTCCCAACAATAAAAAACTTGGCACCAGATGGCTTCACTGGTAAACTCTACCAAAAATTTAAAGAAAAATTAATACCAGTGCTTCTCAAACTCTTCCAAATACCTGAAGAAAAGAGAACATTTCAAATTCATTTCATGAAGCTGACATTACTTTGCCAGCAAAGCCAGTCAAAGACCTGAGAAAAGAAAATTATAGGCCAATATTCCTGATAGACAGAGATGCAAAATTCCTCCATAAAATAGTAGCAAACCAAATCCAACAGCACATTAAAAGGATTAATATAACCAATGAGATTTATTCCTGGGATGCAAGGATCATTCAACATATGAAAATGAATTTGATAAGCACATTAAAAGAATAAATGATAAAAATCACATGATTATCTCAATAGATGCAGAAAATGTATTTGACAAAAATCAAAACTGTTTCATGATTTGAAAAAAATTATCAACTAGGAATAGAAACAAATTATCTCAACACAAATAAGACCATATATGAAAAGCTCACAGCGAACATCAAGTCAATGGTGAACAACTGAAAGCTTTTCCTCTGAGATCAGAAATAAAGCAAGGATGCCAAGTCTCACCACTTCTATTCAACATGGTATTGAATGTCCAAGCAAGAAAAAATAGGCAAGAAAAAGAAATAAAAAGCATCCCAATCAGAAAGTACTTAAATTGTCCTTCTCTGCAGGTAGCATGATCTTATATATGGAAAACCTCAAAGACTCTATTAAAAGAAAAAATGGAGTTCCCCTTGTGGTACAGGGGAAACGAATCTGACTAGTATCCTTCAGGAGTCTGGTTCAATCCCTGGCCTTGCCCAGTGGGTCAGGGATCTGAAGATGCTGTGGTATAGGTCGCAGATGCAGCTCAGATCCTGCATTGCTGTGGCTGTGGCGTAGGCCAGCAGCTGTAGCTCCAATTCGACCCCTAGCCTGGGAACTTCCTTCCATATGCTGCAGGTGTGGCCCTAAAAAGCAAAAAAAAAAAAAAAAAAAAAAAAAGATATACTATTGACATACAAACTCAGCTGCATTTCTATACACTAACAATGAACTGACCAAAATTAAGAAAACCCATTTACTATTGCATGGAAAAGAATAAAATACTTAACCAAAGAAATAAAAAAAAGTTGTACACCTAAAACTGCAAATCATTGATGAAAGAAATTTTTTTAAAAAAATAATATTTTTTAAATGTCCATACTACCCAAAGTGATCTACAGAGTCACCATAATCCATACCAAAATCCCAGCGGCAATTTTTACAGAAATTTTCAAAAATTTAAAATTCATTGGAGCCACAAAAGACCAGGAGGAGCCAAATCAATTTTGAGAAAAAACGAACTTGGAATCATACTTCCTGATTTTAAAATATATTACAAATCTACAGAAACTAAAATAGTATGTTTTGGGCATAAAGACAGACACATAGACCAGTGAAATGGAATAGAGAGCCCAGAAATAAATCCACATATATAGGGTCAACTGATCCTCAACAAAGGTGCCAAGAACACTAAATGGATAAAAGATAGTCTCTCCAACAAATAGTACTGGAAAAGCTGGATATTCACATAGAAAAGAATAAAGATGGACCCCTATCTTGCACCATACACAAAAATCAACTCAAAATGGATTAAACACTTAAATGTAAGACCCACATCTGTAAAATTCCTAGGAGGAAACATAAGGAAAATGCTTTATGATATTGGTCTTGGCAATAATACCATAGATGTGACATCAAAAGCACAAAAAACAAAAATAGACAAGTAAGGAGTTCCCTCATGGCTCAGAAGATTAAGGATCTGGCATTGTCACCAGTGTGGCTCTGGTTAAATAGCTGTGGCTCAGATTCAATCCCTGGCGCAGGAATTTTCACATTCCATAGGTGAGGCCAAAAAAAATTGGCAAGTAAGACTACAAAAAACTAAAAGTCTTCTGCACAGCAAAGTAAACTTTACAACAAAACAAAAAGGTGACCTTTGGAATAGGAGAAAGTATTTGCAAACCATTTATCTGATAAGGGATTAAACTCCAAAATATATATAAAAACTGTAACAACTCAGTAGTAAAAATTAATATCCTGATTTAAAAATGGCCAGATGAACTAAATAGATATTTCTCCAAAGACATGCAAATGGCTAGTAGATATTTGAAAAAATGTTCAACACTACTATTCATCAGGGAAATGCTAATCAAAGTCACAATATCACCCCACACCCTACCAGGATAGCTATTATCAAAAGAGAGAGAGAAAGAGCAAGTGATGAGGTTGTGAAGAAATTTAAAACCTTGCACACTGTTGATGGGAAGGCAAAATGGTGCAGCTGCACGAGAAAACAATACAGAGGTTCTACAAAAATTTAAAAATAGAGGAGTTCCCGTCGTGGCGCAGTGGTTAACGAATCCGACTAGGAACCATGAGGTTGCGGGTTCGGTCCCTGCCCTTGCTCAGTGGGTTAAGGATCCGGTGTTGCCCTGAGCTGTGGTGTAGGTTGCAGATGCAGCTCGGATCCCGCGTTGCTGTGGCTCTGGCGTAGGCAGGTGGCTACAGCTCCGATTCAACCCATAGCCTGGGAACCTCCATATGCCGCAGGAGCGGCCCAAGAAATAGCAACAACAACAAAAAGACAAAAAGACAAAATAAAATAAAATAAAATAAAATAAAATAAAATAAAATAAAATAAAATAAAATAAAATAAAATAATAAAATAAAATAAAATAAAATAAAATAAAATAAAATAAAATAAAATAAAATAAAATAAAATAAAATAAAAATAGAACTAGGGGTTCCCACTGTGGCTCAGTGGGTTAAGGACCTGACATTATCTCCATGAGAATGTGGCTTCGATCCCTGGCCTCACTCAGTGGGTTAAGGATCTGGCGTTGCCTCAAGGTGTGGCATAGGTCACAGATGTAGCTTAGATTTGGCTCAGATCCAGCTCAGATTTGCTGTTGCCACAGCTGTGGCGTAGGCCTCAGCTGCAGTTTCAATTTGACCCCTAGCCTGGGAACTTTCATATGCCACAGGTACAGCCTTAAAAAAAGAAAGAAAATAAATAAAAATAAAAATGGAACTAGTGTAGAATTAAGCAATCTATTTTTGGATATTTATTTAAAAGGATTGAAATCAAGGTCTCAAAGAGATATTAGCACTTCTATGTTGACTGTAACATTATTCACAATAGCCAAGATGTGAAAAGAACTAAATGTACATCTGTAGATGAATGGATAAAGAAAATGTGGTATATACACACAAGGAAACCCTAGCAAGACTCAAAATATAAGGAAATTCTGCAATATGTTAGAACACAGATGAACACTGAGGACATTATGCTAAGTGAAATAAGCCAGTAACATAGCGACAGATACTGTATCACTCCACTTATTTGAGGTATCTTAGTCAAACTCATAAAATCAAAGAATGAAATGGTGAATACCAGGGGCTGAGGAAAGAAGAAATAGTAAGTTACTAATCAGCATGAAGTTTCAGTTCAACAAGACGAATATGCTCTAAAAGTCTGCTGTACAATATTGCGCTTATAGTCAACAATATGCATTGTACACTTAAAAATGTGTTAAGAGGATAGGTCTCATGTTAATTGTTCTTACCAAAAAAAATTTTAGATAAAGTTAAAAATCATATCAATCAACCCTAATATTTGGACTTATTTCGATCCCAATTCAATAAGCAAAATGTAAACAATAGGATAAACTGAATACTGAAAATATGTGATAATATTAAGAAATATTAATTTTTTAGTGTAATAGTGACATGGTGGTTACATTTTTAAAAAATAATTCTTGTCTTTTGGAAATCCACATAGAAATACCAACGGCTAAACTGCCATAATGTCTAGTGTTTGCTTCTAAATAATTTAGGGTGTGAGGAAGAGGTGAGAGTTTAGATCGATCGGATTTGGCGGTGAGTTGATAAATACTGAAGATGAGATTGGGTGCATGGGAATTCATTATAGCATTCTCACTATTTTTGTGCATGTTTGAAATAGTCCATACTAAAAACTTTTGCTTAAAATGTGCTACAAACACTATCAGTATTTCAGTGACATATGTAATTACTAATTAGTTAAAGAGATACTTCTTGATAATCTGGTTTTTCCACATAATGTTTGGAAAATCCACTGTCAAAAATAAGGGAAAAAAATAAGAAAAAAATATCAAATGTATGTTTGCCCCAGTGAAAGAAATTTCAGATTTCAAAACTGTAGTTAAATAACCCGCCGTAAATCTAAGATGAAGGACTAACTTCTCTCACCTTCCAATTGACTGTGCTGCCTTTGTGATGAACCCAAGTTAATAAAGATCAAATGCTGCATGCACATGCTAAAATTTTATGTTGACTTTGAGGATATATAATAACTCTGTATCTTTGATATCTTGTACAAGGAAGGCATATGTCCAGAGAAAATCCCAGATTACTAGTATCTTCCTTGGATTTATTCATCCCTAAAAAGTTTAGCTCTTTTGTGCAGCTGAATTGGATATGGATGAGGTTTAAACAAAGGGAAAAAGGCACTCTTCTTACCCCCACACGTGCCATTCATAAGTAGAATTACTTCTGTGCAAAACTGGTTAACTAGCTTAAAGATATGGTAGCTAGAAATGTAATAGGAAAAATAAAAATAAACAAGGAAGGGAGGGAGGAGAGGAAGAAAAAAGTTGACCCTTCTCAGCAGAATTCAGAACATTTCAATTTAGTAAGTTTGGTGCAGCTGTTCTCATAAACCCATGAAGAATAGAGCCAATTGTCCATTAAAGATTTACCAGCCATTCCTAATCTTCACTGTGCAAAGTGTCCTTCAGAGATTTCCCTTTACTAGTTGGTGAGGATTATTCTTCCTTTCAAAGTCATTTATGGCCACTGAGGAATCTGAACTGTAAGAAATAGACTGTTTGTCTATTCACAAAATTTTACATTGTGATCACTGACTCTGTCAGATCTCAACTTTCTCCTAAACACTTTAACAGGACCCTAAATATATGCAAAAAAAAATTTTTGCACCAACTATCTGAAAAGTTAGATTAATGGTCTCTTAAAACCAGATTATCTCAGGAGTTCCCGTCATGGCTCAGCGGTTAACGAACCCAAATACTATCCATGAGGATGTGGGTTCAGTCCCTAGCCTTGCTTAATGAGTTAAGGATCCAGCATTGCGGGGGGCTGTGGTGTGGGTCGCAGAGGAGGCTCAGATCCTGATTTACCGTGGCTGTGGTGTAGGTCGGGATCTACAGCTCCGATTCAATCCTAGCCTGGGAACCTCCATATGCTGCGGGTGCAGCCCTAAAAAACAAACAAACAAACAAAAAACAGATTCTCTCAAATTTCAGGCTGTATAGGGATGTTTACTTGGGTACAGTAACCTTTGCAACTCTTAACCCACTATCTCCAGATTTGCAAAGATGCAGCCAGGGCTAAGATAATACTTCTATTTTTCTGAGATAACTGAACTAGCAAAATCTAGAAAGCAACGGCAACTCTCTAAAATGTCAAAATAGCCTGTTTCAAATAGTTCAACTATTGATGTTCACATTATTTATTTCTGAGATATGCATTGAATGTCAATATGCCTAGTAGAGAACCTAATAATACAAAGGTGAGGAAGATAGAGAAGATTTCTCAAGGAACATACAGTCTAGGGTAGGTCTCATCTAAAACCTGAAATATTAGTATAATTTAACCAAACAAGAGGGAACAAATGGAAGCCTTCTCAAATGACTACATTGATATAGGAAGTCCTTGGAGATCCAGAATTATTTTTACGAGGTCTCCTAGAAGGGGCCTGATCCTCCTCTTCACTCTCATTCCAGGATTAATTTTAAAGAGAGTGGAGAAGTGAATGGAGTCCTGGGATGATTTGGGGAATCCAAAAGAACTCTGAGTCCTGGAACTCTGGGAAACAGGATCTGCATTCATTCAGTTGATCAACAAACATCCATAATGATCCTCGTGTGCCATGTGCCAGGCATATCTTTACAGGGCTTTTTGTTGTTGTTTATACAGAGCTGAATGGCTTCAGGGGAGGTCTGGGGCAAAGAACCCAGTATATCACCAAGTCTCTAACACCCGTTCCTCCCCTCACTTTTCAGGATACAGAAGTTACAGCTCTGAAAGAGAGGAGAGAGAGAACAAACAAGTACCCCCAAATGGGCTTTACAATCATGATGAGGGGTCACAGAAGCACAAAGCATCATGGGAGGTCTATTTCAGGAGAGACCAGTGGAGGACAGGTGAAGACCAAAGAACAGGTACAATTTCTTCACTACAGCTATGAGACTATGAAAACCTTCCAGTTTAGATTAGCCCTGGGAAAAAGGAGAAACTACGACTTGATGGAGTGTAAACCAGAAATAGGGAAAACTCAGAATTGACTTAGATTGTGTTGTTTATAACTGGAGAGCAAGTGTCTTTGAATGTGTATTTAGTTGAATTACATAAAGTTTTGTTTTCTACACAAATACACTTGAAAATACTGCAACCTGTACAGAAGCCATGTGTATGTGTGTGTTCACAAACACAATCAAATGTTCTTGAACATTGGACCCTTCAGAATACCACCTTGGGAGGTTCTATTTATGGTGTTGTCATTGTTCAACTCTTTCTTGGGCCTTCAGCATCATTTTATAAACCATATGAGAAAATCAATTCCATTAGTTTTTATTGACTCTCCATATTTGATTACTAACTGCAAAATAAAGAGAAAAAAAAAAAGATCCACTTAAATTACGGTTTTAGGAGTTCCTGTTGTGGTACAGTGGAAATGAATCTGACTAGTATCCATGAGGATGAGGGTTCGATCCCTGGCCTCGCTCAGTGGGTCAAGGATCCAGCGTTGGCATGAGCCATAGTATAGGTCACAGAAGTGGCTTGGATCCTGTGTTGCTGTGGCTGTGGCATAGGCGGGAAGCTGTAGCTCCAATTTGACTTCTGGCCTGGGAAATTTCATGTTTTTTAGGGTGTGGCCCTAAAAAAAAAAAAAATCAGTGTTTTATTCACAAAACTTGGCGCTTGCAGGCTTATGGCAGTTACCAAAAATCAACGGAGACATGTTTATTAGCCCTGAATATACTCAAATATAAGCAACTGCAAAGATCCTCAAGCAATGGCTACTGTGTTGTAATACATGTATTTTCAAGGTGACTATTTTGTATGAAAACATTCATTTGAATGTATTAGCATATTTGTGGACAACAAGAAGCAGCCCAAAAAACAGCCACATTACTTTATAGTTCTGAGTACTTAGGGCAGTGACAAAATCTCAACTTGAGTACTCATTTCCACTGAAATCACATGCTCTCTGTCACTGTCTCAATCTCCGTATGCCCTATATTTCTCCACACTTTAGAAAAAGCTTTCTCAAGGGGACCATGGAATTGGTGCTGTCATGCAAGAAGAGAGGGTAGCTTGAGAGAGTCTGGGCCACACTTCCTCCACTGTCTCTCAAAGTATCTTTGCATTTTTACAAGCATTACTCTAAATCTCATTTTTCATTCCCATCTTGCAACTTTATGCCTTCCTATTGATCTTAGTTCTGCTGCTTAGAAACACCAATGAGAAATGCTGAGAACATTCAATAAATAAAAAATATCCATCTACCCTGTACGTGATTCCTCTTTAGAAAATTGTGCAAGTAAAAAGGTGTTTGCTGCTCCCTGTTCGTTCTTGAGACCAAAGACTATGCCTTGCATGTGGAATTGACTCCAGGGATAGGTAGAGGGTGTTCTAAATTTCAAATCTCAACCCTGGTTCTGAAGCCCAATATTGCCTTAGAGAAGTTGCCTTCTATAATTATTGATTACCTCTCACATAGTGGAATTGAAGTCACATCTACAAAGATCTCAGTTTAGATTGTAGCACTTGTGGTTTTTTTCCCTGAATGAGAAATGCATTTATTTGCATTATTTCTATAAAAGAAGTTGTTTATAAATAAGAAAATAGTCTTTTGTCACATGTATTTTGCCAGCTTGAATTTAGTCAGGGATCTTGGCATATTGGTACATATTTCATTCAGATGATACTTTGTTTTCAAAAAATTGTAATCAAAGACCACCTGGGAGGTTTTTTTGTTTGTTTGTTTTTTGTTTTTTTAAATCACACAGGTAAGCCAATTCAGGGATCAAAATTATGCCCTTTATCTCTGTACTATGGATGATGAAGTAATTATCATTGAAAAGGATGGAAAGAATTCTGACCTAGGAACAGAAGATGTGGGTCCTAGTATTTGCTCCCAAGCTGTGTGGAATTAATTTGACCTCTCCAAGCTTTCTTCCTATTATCTGTGAAAATGAAGGGGCTGATAGCAGATCTCCACTACCACTAATACTTTCAGATCTTCATGGACAAAGTGTGAAGGTATATTTTCATAAGCATTTGGTTGTACTTCATGACAGCTTTATCTCTCTCTCTTCCCTCATTTCCAGGTTTCTTAAGAGCACCAATAATCTTTTGTCCATGGAGAGCAAAATATTGAGAAGCAGGAGCTGAGAGGCTGCATTGGGAAGCTGTCTCAGTTAGACTCTAAAATTCTAAGTGACCGAAAAATCCAACCTAAATTAAATAAAGAAAATAGGAATTCATGGGCTTGTGCCATTAAAAGTCTAGGTATGGACCGAATTTGGATAAAGCGCACTACCTCAAGATTCATACTTTGAAACCCTAACCCCTAGGATCTCAGAATATACTTTTTGAAAGAGGACTTTAAAGAGGTAAGTAAGGTTAAATGAGGTCATATGAGAGGGCCCTAATCCAATCTGACTGGTCTTGTAAGAGGAAACTTGGACACACAAGGAAACACCAAGGGTGCATATGCACCAGGAGAGAAGCATGTGAAGAGGCAGCAAGAGGGTGGCCGTCTATAAGCCAGGGGAAAAAGCATCAGAGGAAACCAATCCTGATAGTCTCCTGAACTGTGAAAAAATAAATATTTGTTGTTTGAGCCCCCCAGTCTTATGTTTTGCTATAGCAGCCCTTGCAGGGTTGGATATATAATTTTCAGGGCCCAGAGAAAAATGAAAATGTGGTACACTAGTTTAAAAAGCAGGAAAAAAAGTTCCACTAAAGATACTAAAACATTAGGCTTCTTTCCCTTCCTTCTAAGGTCTTTCTCTCACTTCTGGCGGTTTTGGGGTTTTTTTTGGGGGGGGGGGGGAGTTGGCTGATTTTGGTTTTGATTGTTGTTTGTTATTGCTATTTTAAGTGATTCTTAGTAAAGAAAAATTAAAATGTTGAATTATTATCATGGACCTAGAGACTATCATACCAAGTGAAGTTAGTGAAAGACAAACATCACATGATTTCACTTATATGTGGAATCTAGAAAAAAAATACAAATGAACTTAATTCCAGAACAGAAACAGACTCACAAACTTTGAAAAACTTATGGTAACCAAAGGGGACAGATGAGGGGAGGAATGGATTGGGGGGAGGAATGGACTGGGGTTTTGGGATTGGTATATGCACACTGAAGTATATGGAATGATTGGCCAATGGGGACCTGCTATAATACACAGGGAACTCTACCCAATATTCTGTGACAATCTATGTGGGAAAAGAACCTGAAAAAGAATGGATGTGTATACATATATAACTGAATCACTTTGTTGTATAGCAGAGATTATTACAACACTGTAAATCAACTATACATCAACAAAACTTTTAAAAATAAAAAAAAAAATTTAATTAGCATGAATTTTACCGTTCATATTGTGCAATGCCAGTTTCAAACACAAATATAAAGGCATTAACTCACATGCAGAATCGTCCAAATTGCCATTTCATCCTTTATAACCCATAGAGGCCACAGACCATTCTCTACCAGAAGAGTAGAAATTCTGAAAAAACTAAGTCAGTTGTTTTTACTTTACCTCCTTTTTTTTTTTTTAAGTATTTTCCAGGGCTGCACCCATGGCATATGGAGGTGCCCAGGCTAGGGGTCTAATCAGAGCTGTGGCCACTGGCCTATGCAAGAGCCACAGCAATGCTGGATCCCAGCTGCATCTGCGACCTACACCATAGCTCACGGCAATGACAGATCCTTAACCCACTGAGCAAGGCCAGGGATCAAACCCGCAACCTCATGGTTCCTAGTCAGATTGCTTAACCACTGAGCCACAGTGGGAACTCCTACTTTACCTCTTGATACACACAGATTCTACCAACATTCTCTTTCCTCAATTTATTGATAAGTATGAAAGGACATACAGGAAAAAGAATTAAAGGTTGTTCTTCCTTTCCTTTTCTTTCTATCATCATTTTCAGCATAAATGGTTGGCTCATACAGGGAAGTCACACACAAGGAAGAGAGGATTTGACAAGGTACTTTGGTCATTTGTGTTTCTTATAGTGCCTCTACCTTCTTTCTGCATTCAAAGCAGGTTCTGATTCAAAGGGTGTCAGCACCCTGCTTTCTCAGCTGAGAGGGACCTTATACTCATTTTGAGTCTCACTGAACCTCCACACATTGTAGGGTTCATTGGAATTCTGTGTTTCTGGGTCATCATGAATGCTATATGCAAATGGGGTATCAGGGAGTGGCAGGAACGTACATTACCTGTACTACTCTGTTCAAATGTGGGCTCCACTGTCCCACTGAATTTCCCTTACAAAAACCAAGTTCAAAAATAAAATGTATTAAGATGTTCAAGAGTGCCACAGCTGGGCATTAATCCCAACACAGGACCCTTCTAAACATGGAGCCCTGTGCAACCACATAGGACATACACCATGAAACCAGTCTTGTTTCCTTGATATGATGTTATGGAAAGCTCATGATAGCATCAAGACTCAGTGTATCCTCTCCCATTATCTGTTGACTTTATTCTCAGCCAAAGCTCTTATTTTGTGGTTATCTGATGGCTGTAGAAAACAAGCTAGATAGAGTTCTATCTCAAAAGTCCTAGCTATTGTCTCAGTATATGTCATAGATTTCAAAGGAGCATGAGCCCATTTCTGAACCAATCTCTGTGACCGGAGAAATATAATTCTCTAATTACCCAGGGGCTCTATCCCACTGCCCATCTCTGAAAATGAAAATGGAGACTACTTCATAGGAATAAAGCACATGGCTAGAAGGTCAGGAATAGAGTAGTCTGCCAGAAGAAAAATGGGCTACATTCACCAAAATTAGGGTAAGTGGAAACAAAACTAAAAGTCAGTGACCTTTTTCAGGGTCCTGATCTAGGATATCAGATTAGGAAGCTTGATACAAACAAGCAAGCATTTTGGAGCTGGAAAATTCACAGAACTTAGGTTATTTTTCTATTCCAACCCAGGACCATCCAAGGTAAGGTTGTGCAGCACAACTTATGCTGTAGCTCTTGTTCAATAAATGATGGTATGTATACAAGTTCTGTGCCAGGATATTTTATTTGGATGCTTCTTTTAGCATTTTCCCTGCATTCTCATTTCAAATTTACCACCAAGTTATCTCAGACCCCCTAAATCATTTCTATTTCTAAATTTATATAAGAACTACTTCCAAACATTGCAGTACCAGCACTGCAACTGTTTTAGTAGCTCTATTCTATTCATACCATCTCATGATATTTCACTTCTGACTGAGTGGGTTTTTGGATGCCAGCCAAAGGGAGAAGGTGGTTAGAGGGAGGAGGTGGGGGCTGGAGGTGCTATTAAAAGTAGAGAAGGGAGAGTGAAAACTAAGGGTCACATTTACAGTTATACACTGTTTTTTTGACTCCCTTCAGACCTGTGACTGTTGGAGCTTCTACCCTACTCAAAATCTCACCTTGGGTCGGGGAGGGGGTGCATCACAAATTCTCATGGGAGAGCCTTCTCTGTCCCATGTGGAATACACATTGTTGTGTCACACTTCCACCACATAAACATACTCCCTAAAGAATCACTCAAGAGGATCTCACTGGCACAACCACAGTGTATACACCCAGTGTGAGGCCACCAACCACAAGGATTCTGCTTCCCAGTCTCCCAATACCACCTGGGTACCCCCACGGCCAGAAACCCTTGTCAGAGCCCATAGGTATCTCGACAGCTCCTGACACTATAACTCTACTAGAGCCTTTTAGACATTATATGCTGAAGCCCTCAACTTGCTGAAGCCACATTTTTTTCCCATGCCAAGCAGTTTGTCCATTTTGTACTCCACTCTGTCACACAAATACCAAAACAGAGTAGCCAGGCATTTCGAGATCTTGTAAAGGTATTAGCAGAAACAGCAAAACAGAAATAAAGGACACCATTATGTATTCAAAACCTTTTCAACTACAAGGATACTAGTCAGAGCAAGCTTGGGTGCCTAGAACTCTCTTTTCCAAGAATTTCTTTCCTGGACAGGAAATACATAGAGTTGACAGGTCCCTTGTATAAACAGGCTCCTGGCAAGTGACTTCATTGTCTTGGTTTTGTCAAAAGGAGCAAATGTGTCCAATTGTCTGAGATGACAGCAGCTTAAACTCAAGCTTGGAACTCACTAGCAGTAAATTAATTCTAATAATGAATTTGGTCAGAATAAAGTCTGAACTGGAGATCTTGTTCAGAATTGGGGATTTCTAGGGATAGAGCTTACAGACATGTTACTCTATTTCTCATAGAAACTTCTGTAATAGAAAGTTGTTTGAAATTGAATGTTGTGTTCCTGAAACACCACAGAGACAGGTTTTATAGAAACTTACCTCTCAATGGGAATTTTAATGTCATCTAGTACAATTCCTACTTTTTGGCATTTGAAGAAACTTTTTTTTTTCAGCTAGTGAGTGACAAAGCTAGAGCTAGAGTCCAGATAATTTTTTTCTTTCCTCATGGAAAAATCAGAAGAATAGGGAAATGATTACTGACACTCTTAAAGCCTTGGCATCTTCCACATTAGTCCAGGATTACAGAAAGTTTGCCCTCATATAATCCAAACCACTTCTTATTCTGTACTCTCATGAGAAAGATTAGAGAGAAACTGTCAAAATCCTGTGAACCCTGACTGGCATCTATTCCCAAGATCTGTAGACAAAGCAAAAGTCTTACATCTTATTTTCCATAGCAGGTACTCTGGCTCTTCCAGTTTTACACTGATTTTTTCCCCTCATCTGTGACCCATCTAAAAGGAATGTTCTCATCTAAATGATTTTTCTCTCTCACACTCACTCTATTTCCCCAGAAAATCAGGACAAAACTTTAGAAAGCTGATGAACACACATCTCTTTAAATTTCACAGCTCTCTCTGATGTTGGCCTCACCTCCAAATGTAGTTCTCCAGAGGTATGGAATAGTTTTCACTGAACAGAAAACAATAAAGGTTTAGGTCATTTTAATGATGGAGAAACTGAAGAAAAATAGGAAAAATACAGAGACACTCTAAGGACACAGCTGTGACACATGTGATCTTGTCCCCATGTCACTAGGCAAAATCTATATATTATTCAAAGTATAATCTTGCTGACTCTCTCATCTCTGTCCATAATTAGAGATCAGATCCTCCTTGAGAGGGGTGTGTGTGTTTGGTTCATGGCACTCAATCCAAATAGTTTTCTCATTGTTTAAAACAAATTTGCTTCCTGGAGTTCCCTTTGTGGCACAGTGAAAATCAATCCAACTAGGAACTGTAAGGTTGCGGGTTCGATCCCTAGCCTCACACAGAGGGTTAAGGATCCGGCGCTGCTGTGAGCTGTGGTGTAGGTCGCAAACGAGACTTAGATATTGCATTGCTGTGGCTATGGCTGTGGTGTAGGCTGGCAGCTGTAGCTCCCATTCGACCCCTAGCCTGGGAACCTCCATATGCCATGGGTGCAGCCCCCAAAAACCAACAAATTTGTTTCCTGAAAATTTAATAATCTCCCTCAGTTATGCCTCCCTCTTTTTCATCTATGTAGATAAACAAGAACCAGGAGGAAAGGAGCAATGATCTTCCTTGTTCCCTGCTCCGACACTTCTCACTAAGTGCCCAGCCTCATCAGATCTTCCTCCAGGCTCCAGCTGGGCTTCTACTGACATTCCTCGTACAGTAGGGTTTATCAACCTCAACACTACTAACATTTAGGTGATAAGTGGCTGCCCTAAGCACTGTAGGATATTTCTCAGTATTCTTGGTCTCTACTCATTGGATGCCCGTACACCCACTAGTTGTGACACCCAAATATATCTCAAGACGTTTCCAAGTGCCCCCAGAGGAGAAGGGGCAAAACTGCCCTTGGTTGAGAATCACTCTTCCAGGGTCATAAAAAGTGGGGTCAGGCAGAGGCCATAGGAAGCTAGTTCTCAGAGAATGACTGTTAACCTTTTTGGTGTCAGTACTCTCAGAGAACTCAGTGAAGAATTATTTTTTTACCTTATGTCCACAAATACACTTAAGGACATATGGTCAAAATTTTACTTCAAAAACTCCCTTAAGCTAAAAAATAAAAGCTCTAGAGCATTAATTCCTTTACCTGAACACTGAAATTTTTTTTATATAGGACTTTCCCAATAAGCAAAGCAAAACAGAAATAAAAAGAAAACACTGAAAATGTAGAATACTGACAAAGTTTTGTAAGATAGAGCTATCTGAACATAATGAAAATCTAATCACACAATGGCTCTGCACAGTTTAAGGGCTCACAAGCTCTACATTTTTCCTTCTATTCTGGTTTTGGTGGTACAGTGGTGAGCATAGCTGCCTTCCATTTTGCCTTCTATTCTGAGTGACCTCACCTCAATGCTTTATTTTCCACCTCCACCATATCCCCTTTCCTTCCTAGAAAAGCATAGAATTAGAAGAGTAGGAATCGCTCATTTTTATCTGGAACCCACTAAGGGCCAGGCACTTTCTGAGTACATTTACTTATATTTGCTGATGTCATCCTCATACAATGAATAAGTAGCATTATGATTCCTTCTTTACAGATAAGGAAACAGAGGCACTTAGAGATAAAGTAACTTTCCAAAAGTCACACAGCTAATAACTGGCAGAACCAAAAGTTAAATTTAGGCTGGTCTCAGAGTCCATGCTCTTGGGCCCCCTACCTTCCAAATTATGTGTTGTCCACAGTCCTAGGTGGACAATGGGTAGCAATTATCTAGTGGTGAGAGATTTTCATACATTTCCCAGGATGTATGGCTGTAGCAGCCAATACCACAGACACCAGCCAACTTCATTTCCTCCTTGTCTCCTCTTCCCCTTCAGTCTCTCTGCCTCTTATCACCTCTCTTTCCCTACGAAGACTGCAAACTAGTAGTTCCTGTCATGGCTCAGTGGTTAACGAATCTGACTAGGAACCATGAGGTTTTGGATTCCTAGTGGGTTAAGGATCCAGCGTTGCCATGAGCTGTGGTGTAGGTCGCAGACACGGCTTGGATCTGGCGTTGCTGTGGCTGTGGCATAGGCTACAGATCCAATTAGACCCCTAGCTGGGAACCTCCATGTGCTGCGGCAGCGGCCCTAGAAAAGACAAAAAGACAAAAAGACAAAAAAAAAAAAAGACTGCAAACTAGATGACATGGGGACATGGGGGAACAGTCTGGATAGAAAGTCCATCTTATTATCAAAATGAGAAAACTAGCTTCAAGGGCATTATTTTGATTCAAATTGAGCAATATATTTTTTCTAATGACATTTTTTTTTCTCTTTTAGGACCCCACCTGCAGCATATGGAGGTTCACAGGCTAGGGATCAAATGGGAGCTACAGCTGCCTGCCTATACCACAGTCACAGCAACACCAGATCTGAGCCACATCTGTGACCTATGCTGCAGTTTGCAGGCAATGCCAGATCTTTAACCCACTGAGCAAGGCCGGGGATGGAACCCACATCCTCATGGATATTAGCCAGGTTCTTAACCCACTGAGCCACAATGGGAACTCCTTTAATGGCATTTCTTGAATGAGCAAAAATGCCCAACTTATAACGAAGATATAGTATTAGTGTCCAAAAAAGGGAACTATCAGTGAGACTTACTCAAAGTCTTGCTTAACTCCTCTCTGTGTCTTAGGTCCAGAGATTTTTTTTTTTTCTAAATCACTTATACTTTAATAATGTGTAAAAAATGAAGTAGGATGACACTTGTCTGAAGTCATGTACCACTGGCAGTGCTTATTTTAGGGTTCTTTTTTGACCTACAAAATGAAGAAAAAAATATGTTCTGCTTATTAAAGGGATAGATTGAAACTTACAGAATTAAGAATTTTGGAGCTGGAAGAAACTATTCCAGTACCCCTACAACCAAATATCAAAGAGAAATTATGCCCAAATAAGTTAAATAACAATTGTAAGATTCTATAATGAGTGCTAATGTATAATTTCCCTTTTGGTAGTCTGAATGATAATTTAACATTTAAGAAACTTTATTTTTATTTATTTATTTATTTATTTATTTTTAAGGTCCAGAGATTTTAAAGGTGGCACAACCTGTAATTTGCTGCATGCAGCATCTTTCAGGGTTACACTGTGGCTGAATTTATTTTTAACAAAATACAGTCAATAAAGGCTTTCAATGCTAAAGTCAGCTGACAAGACTTGTGCCTTGACCGTGGACCCTGACTTCTTCATGGACGCAACTCCAGAACGACTAAACCTCTCAGCAGTTTAGAGTCACTCTCAACCAAGACAAAGTTCTCCCAGTCATTTACATCAGACAGTGTCTCTGAACTATCTCCCATGCCAATAGTACTATCTGATTGTTTTTCTAAACTGTATAGAAACATTGGAGCTACTGTAGAGGAGTCAGCTTCCTCCTTTGAGAAATACTAATTAGTAGCCTTTAAGTTGGTTCTCGGAACTGCGCGTGCGCCCTCTCCCAGTAGCGGCGCACCAATGTCGTTTTCCCAGCAGGAACTGTGAGCTGGGCTGCTCTTTAGTTACAAGCAAATTTTATTGTTTTCCCTAAGCGAAAATAAAGTAGTCTGGTGATAGAAAGGAATTAGAGAGACAAGACTTCATTTGGGAGCTTGACGGAACCTGTTCGGAGTGGAAAATTCCGTTTTCCATATTTTCTGAATGTTTCAGGCAGTGGCTTGGAACCAACTTAAATCCTATCGCACTTTGTTCTCTCTAGTTAACTTCTACACAGCCGTGGGGTTGATGGTGGAAAGTCACTTTTCGTCAGCTTTGGACAGCGTGCTGTGCTTCAGCTTCTCATCAGTAAAGAACTCATTTCATTTGCACTCTCTTTCCCACTATAAAATTCTAAGAATTAACTAAGTATCTGTAGCACTTTTCTTTTAAGAGTTTCGCCCAAGGCTTTTATTATTATTATTATTATTTTACTTTTAGCTAACACTTTCAGGAGCTGTGCATGGTCCTCCCTAACAACTGCAGATGGAGAGCTGATGTGGTTAAATAAGTTTTCACGAGGTCTGAGTAGATAATAAAATATATTGTAAGTAAAACTAAATTCTTCTATTTTCCATTTTAACTAGACCAAAGATCTCTTGAAGATACAAAATTCTTTTTTAACTTTTAATTGCCTCCCAAATTCCTAATATACTTGACATTTATTCTGTAACCATTGTGTCCTTCATATATATAAAATATCATTTAGGCGTCTCAACAAATCTGAAGACAAACTATTAAACCCATCTTACAAGAGCCTGAGGTTTAGAAAAACAAAGCCTATGTGCCCAGTGTCATGGAGTAAGTGAGAGAAATAAGATTCAAATCCTGGTCTCCTCACTATTAGTCCAATGTCAGGTCAGTTGTCCTACAGCTATTACCTGGTTACGTAAAACTGCTGAGAATAAGTGAGTGATCAAAATTCAGAGCTTCTGCCTTGCTAAAGAATCCCATATGTTTTATATCCTCTGCTCCCAGGAGGAAGTTTTTCACAGGTTTGGCAAGGTTAGCATGCTCTCATGTTCTCACCCTTCCTAGCTCAGATTTGTTACACCTGCAGGAATTATAATAGCCATATCCTCAGACTTCCTTCCTTTTTAGAGCTTTTTAGAAAAACTAGTCATTGGAGAGGATTACAGAAGTAAATATGCAATGACACAGAGCGATATGACTCAAAGAATTCCTTCCACTGACCTCAGTCTCTATTCAGATGGAGGATGATCTAGAAATAGTTCATCCATTTCTAGATCATCCTGCTGTTCCCAGGGGCAAGCAATGTGGCTAAGCACACCAGAACTCTTGTAGGATCTTTCTAAAGGTTCCCTGCAAAATGCATTGTTTTTATAACTGCCAGTTAAGTGATGCCTCAACTGCATTTGAGGAAGAGTGGGGACATCCAGTGGCCATGGAGGTTGATAACAACTGAATTATCACTACAGTGATATCTTATGATTTGATATAAACTCTTGCAATGCACAGGCTCTTAAAAGATCTTTATTTTCAACAATTTTAGATTACTGTAAAAGGGATATTTTGGTAGCCAGCAGACATGTATTTAGATTTCACTTGGCAAGTGCATCTCCCCCAATAATCTTATTTTTGGATAACAGGGTCATAATTACTGCTCAAAATTATCTACCACATGAAACCAAAGTACATGATAACATTAACTCTTCCAAAAAAAAAAAAATCTGAACATAATAGACCGTTTGACTTGGGTCCACTTACATGGATGATCTCTGGCCTCAGGATGTGCATAGTACACAAATATTGAAAGGAGTCATCCTTTTGGTGGTAGGAAGGAAAATGAAAAAGTTTGAGGGGTCAAGAGGCTTCATTGATCAGCTAGTGCAATTTGGAAACTGAAATCTTTTAGTGAGGAAAGAACCCACTTGTCTTTAAACCTTCCTAGAATAATATCATTGAGAATTATTGGTATTGTTCTGGCATGAGATGATATCATTTGGCAAAAACAAACAAAAATGCATATTATTCTCCTAGAATGCAGTTTAATTACTATGCTTTTGTTTTCATCCCATCATATGTCAAATTTTAAAAGCATTTAAAACACAACATTCATATTTTTGCCTGAATAAGACAGGTAAGAGGTGGAAGACAAGATAAACAGAACAAGGACAAGGGAATTGCTAGCATGGAATCTTTGGAACATGCATTGTTCTATCTGCTCTGCGAGTTGCTTAACTCAGGGGCAGCCAGCCTCAAACAAGTTATGAATAGAAGTGTCTAGCTTTGAGGCTTTCTCAGTCTTGGTCCATCCCCTTGCTTTCCACAACACATTGCAGGACTGGACAGACTTGCCCTGTACGCCATTCTCCAAACTTCCCTAACCTTTCCATCAGCCATCAAAACTTAGCCATGGCATACAACCACAGGACCCTGCTCCTACAGAGACATTCCTAAGCAGAAAGGAAATTGATGAGCCTTTAGAAATTTAAGGGTAAAGGGCAGATGCTAGTTGGTATTGTTACTGCTTTAAAAGAATTTCTCCCTAATAGAAGATAATGCCTTATCACATAAAAATGACTTGAAATATTGGAATTTTAGGCAGGTGTTAAACTATTTCAGAGTTTTATAGGTCCTACCATGTAGGCTCTCATCTATAGATAAAGTCATTCCTAATTCTTAACCATTAAAAGTAATCAGAAGAGGAGCCCCTGCTGCGGCTCAGCAGTAACAAACCCAACTAGTATCCATGAGGACTCAGGTTCAATCCCTGGCCCCGATCAATGGGTTAAGGATCTGGCCTTGCTGTGGCTATGGCGTAGGCCAACAGCTGCTCCAATCTGACCCCTAGCCTGGGAACTTCCATATGCCGTGGTTACGGCCCTAAAAAAATGAAATAAAAACAAAAACAAAAAAAGTAATCAGGAGTTCCAGCCGTGGCTCAGTGGAAACAAATCTGACTAGTACCCATGAGGATGCAGGTTCAATCCCTGGCCTCACTCAGTGGGTTAAGGATCCAACATTGAGGTGAGCTGTGGTGTAGCTCACAGATGCAGCTCAGATCTTGTGTTGTTGTGGCTGTGGTGTAGGCCAGCGGCTACAGCTCCGATTCAACCCCTAGCCTGGGAATCTCCATATGCCATGGGTTCGGCCTTAAAAAGATTTAAAAAAAAAAAAAAAGTAATCAGAAGAAATGAAGCCCTGCATTCTGGCATCTTCATAAATCTCTTATTTTTGCTTGACAACTAAAATACATGGTACCTAACCCTACGGTCATCCACATTCACCTTGAATACAAACCTTAGGTAGACAGTTCATCACTTAATGACTCTTCTAGGATATATTGCCTTTCTGAGGGTCATCTCCATATTGTATTAACACAGTGTTATATTTCAGGTTTGCTTTGGAAAGACTAAAGACAAAGAGACCAGTGTTCCAGCTCTGACTCTCCTGCTCATTGACCATCTGATCCCACATTACTCAGTGTACATTTTTAGCTCAGCTTTCTCATCTGTAAAATGAGTAAATTAGATGATCTCTAAAGTCTGTCATTATAAAATATCCTCTCATCCCTTTTTCTTCTTTGGAATTGATTTGTCCAGTATTATGACAGCACAAAAGTCACCTGACACCATAAGGCCTTTGCGGAAGATGCTCTCCTTCTAAAAGAAAGAACTCCATAAGTTCACTACCAGAAAAAACCTCTATTACATACCAACATTTAGGGTAGATGATGTGTGGTACAGAGATGCCTTGTGGCATAGCCTCCTCTAAACGCCTAAAGTACTTTATTATACTTCCTGTCTTCTGTAAGATAAAGGGAAAGAGAGCACAAAATAAAAACCCAGGAATCCTGCATCCTCACTTCCTGCTCCTAACAATAATTATAATGATTTCTGAAGAAAACGGAAAAAATGAGCAGTGCTGCTGCTCACGCCATGCTTCTCAACAGTTTGCCATAATACGCATTTGAAGATCTTTCTTCTTTCTTTCCTGCCAACACAGGAATAGGAGGCAGAACAGCAATGAGGGATATCACAGGAATTTGCTTTCTCTGTCTTAAGAAGAGCCATTCCATTTCTTGCCTGAAGTTTAACTTGATTATGCATTCATTAAAGACGAGTGATGGCGATGATTAAACAAAAACATCTTTAAAATGCAGAGTTCATTTCAGCCCATTTGGTTTTGTTACACACAAATTGGATTTGCATTGCATCCTGCACAGCAGGTATTCCACTTGAAATCAAAGACAGATGCTTTTATGGGATTAAAAAGAAAACCTAGGAGGAGGGGGAAGAGGGCTAGAGATTGAGATATTTTGCATTTCGGTAATAATGGCTCCAAAATGAAAAAGTGATCATATTGCTGCTTTATCCATATAAGTGTTTGGGCTATAATTAAAAGGAAACAGGACCCCCCCCCCCCAATAACTTGAGTCGTTGTCAAAGAAGAACATTTAATTTGCAGGGGAAAAAATGATTTTTCCCATAAATGTCTAATAATACCTTAGCATATTTGAAATTTAATCATAAGTGGCTTAGAATTAAACCATTTGAATTATTACTGAAACATTTCAAGTGGTGACATTAAATGCTTTGTTTGAAATTAGCCATTAATTCAAAAGTCTTCTCTAGCTCTGCTGTGAGAGTTTAACTCCTTGTCTGTAAACAGAAGTCCCTGGTTCTCACACTCTATAATTAATCTTCATACCTCTACAACACTCACATCACTGGCTATTTACCCTGGTACCTTTGGTTAAATTACTCTGGACACTATAATTTTAAAATTGATATGATCTACTATTTTAAATTTTTATATATCCATCAGCTTATTGGACTTTTGTTGGGAACACTAAGTCAAAAGAGCCAGAACTGACAGAGGCCCTGTGTAGCTCACCTTTCCATTAAATCCAAGAAAATCTGTGCAGTGAATATAGTTAATCTCATATAATGTCTTACAGAGCATCTGACCCTGAAACAGGACGATATTAGCATTTCTCGTCCATTTGATGGTTGCATCTTGTGATAGATTGATTGCACTGATGGCCCCAATTACTAGCCTTCCTGTTCTATGCACTTTGCAACATTGCAGATCTTCCAATGAAGCAATGGGCTGGCTCTATTTCCCCACCTCTTGAATCTGGGCTGGGCTTATGATTTACTTTGGTAACTAGAGCTTGGTGAAAAGCATGACATGTCAGTTCTAAACTGAGGCTCTGGAGGCCTTGCCTATTCAGTTCTTTCTCTTGAACCCCTGATTCTGCCATGAGAACAAGGCTAACCTGATGAAAAATGAAAGCTATGTCACCCCGTGACTCCTGCCAATATCCAACCTCCCCCCCAGAAGCAGACCTGCCTAGCCCAGATGAAGCTGACCACAACCAAGACCAGAAGAACTGCATGGCTGAATTAACAAAAACAAAAAATCATTAATTGGGGGGAATCTTTTGTTACACAGTAATGAGTAATGATACACATCTGTATCATGTAATTTGGACTTTAAATAATGATTAGTGTTTCCAATGATTAGCGCACACTTTTGTCCTGGTATGTGTTAAGATGTGTTTAATAAATATGTACTGATTTACAGTTGGGTGGAGGTTCATTTACCTATTTTAGTCTGTTGATCAATATGTTCTAATAAACTCTCACAGCATATAACTGTGCTCTCCATACTTACATAGAATGCTTGCAGGGGGGAGGTGGGGGCAAAAACAAGAACAAACAGAAAAAGGCATTATTCTCCATTCTTTTTCTCACTGAGAATATCACACATGAAAACTGGCCCAAAGGAGTTCCCTGGTAACTCAGAAGATTAAAGATCCGGCATTGTCACTGCTGTGGCTCGGGACACTACTGTGGCATGGGTTCGATCCCTGGCCCACAAACTTCTGAATGATGTGGGTGTGGCCAAAAAAATAAATAAATAAATGTTTTCGAACACAAACACGCTGAACCCACTGAAACATAGAATTGGAAGAAATTTTGGAGATCATCTTGCCCAACCTCCCATTTTTCACAGAAATCTCCCTTTGGATTCCCCCAAATGATAATAAATATAATCAGTAGGTAACATTTAATGTACACTTATGAGTGCTAGATCCCATGCTAAGTAACATCTGTGTATTAGTTCTTCACATAAGTGTTATGAGGTAAGCACCATTCTAAAGTTGGGGAAAATGTGCTCAGAAAGGTTAAGCAATGTTTCCAGTGTCCCATAGCTAGCACACAGCAGAGATGGAATTCAAACTCCAGTCTGCTCTCTTAGCTCTGAAACGGTTCCTCAAGGTTAACAATGACAGCCATTCACTGAGGACTGAGCCACCTTGTGGTGAGGTGATTTCTTCCCCTCCCCCAGAAATACTCCAATAAAGGCACAACATCTGAAAACCCATATCTTACAATGGCTCAAGTTCAAATCTCCCACTTTGTAACTTCCACCCATTGGCTTTGTTTCCAGCCTTGAGAGATGCAAAAAAAAAATTCTGTTTTCTATGGACAGATTTTCAAATATTTGACCCTTCCATTTCATTTATTCTTCACACAACATAGTTATCATATCCTTCACTCAGAGTCAGCCTCCTAATGCAATCTCCACAGCACCTCCTCCCTACCTCACCATTTTAGTGTGGAGACTAGACATCTTACAGCCTAAGACAGCATCTGGTTTTTATGTGGTGCTTGGCTGGCATGTTGTTGACTGATCAGAAGATTTTAAGTAGAAAAATCAGCCCTAAAAATCTACATTAACCATTGAATTTAGTACCACAAATATTTTTTTCTATAAACATGTCATATATTTTTTGTTCTTTATCTAAGTTTAAGGCCACAGTTATCCTTTTGTGAGAGAACATGAGTCAAGTTCTATTGCCAGATTCAAAACAATTTCACTGGTAGCCTATGCCAAATGTACATAACCCAGAAGATGATACAAATCCATGACTTAATTTTTCTGGCTGGGTTACCTTCCAGTTAATTCAGAGTCAGCCTCAGGGAAGTGTGCAGCATCACCATGACTGCTGGCCCACTACCAAGTTTCCACCTCATTTTGGTGATTCCTTGTACCTAATGTCATGGTACCACATTCTTAGTATGGATATAGGCACCAATACCCATAGTAAAGTATGTCTTCCAGATACTTCAAAACAAAGCATCTAAAGGAATAGCAAAACTGTCTCTTGCTAATATTTGCCAGCTCTCACTGAAGAACTTAAACATTATTATGCTAACAAAATATCTGCTCTTCATCTGGGTGTGGTTTTTATCTTTATTGTTGTTGCTGTTGTTTTGGTTTGTTTGTGTTTTTTGCTTTGTTTTTCAGTCAAAATCTTTGTCTGTAAGCTGCTGGCACTCTATAATGATCATAACTTACATTCCTTCATTTCACTCATTTGTATTTCATTTTATACTTTGTATTTCACTCTTATATGCACACCACTTAGACTACTGACGATCTATCAAACTACCCCAGTGTATTTTTAAGTTTGTATTTTTTAAAAGTTGGCATTTAGGAGTTCCCATTGTGGCTCAGTGGTTAACGAATCCGACTAGGAACCATGAGGTTGTAGGTTCGACCCCTGGCCTTGATCAGTGGATTAAGGATCCAGCGTTACTGTGAGCTGTGGTGTAGGTCACAGACGCGGCTCGGATCCTGCGTGCTGTGGCTCTGGCATAGGCTGGCAGCTACAGTTCCAATTGGACCCCTAGCCTGGGAACCTCCATATGCCACAGGAGAGGCCCAAGAAAATGGCAAAAAGACAAAAAATAAAAAAAGGAAAAAGTTGGCATTTAGTCTTTCTTAAATTTCACAAATCTGACCAACATTTAACTGTGAGCTCACACACTCCTATGTATTTCTACCATCGCCCTGCTCTTTAATAAAACTCAAAGTTTCCAGATGACAACAGTAAGAGTAGATCAAATACAAAGTACTATTTATTTTATTTCCTTACTATATGCTCAGTATTTTATATACATATTATCATATATACTTATATATAATGTCATAAACATGTATAGATTGTGTGCATATGTGTGTGTATAAATTTTTTTCCTCACAGTAATTATAGGAGACAGGATTTCTTAAAGTCAACTCTATTCAGGTATAATTTTAAACAATCATATAAATTCATTTTAAGTGTAAAGTTTGATGAATTTTGATAAAAGAATACATCATGTGACCACCATCTAAACCAAAATACAGAACATTTCCAACTATTCCCTTGAGTCCCTTTTAAGACAAGCATTCTCCCCACCCAGGTAACGACTGATATGACTTCTGTCACAAGTTTCACTCAAATGGGATGATACAGTGCACATTCATTTGCATCTGATTTCTTTTCCCCAGCATTATATTTTGAGATTCATCAATGTTGCCATATCATACAAATGGCCAGCAACCACATGAAAAAATGCTCAACATCGCTGATTATAAGAGAAATGCAAATCAAAACTACTATGAGATACCACCTCACACCAGTCAGAATGGCCATCATTCATAAGTCCACAAATAACAAGTGCTGGAGGGGCTGTGGAGAAAAGGGAACCCTCCTGCACTCTTGGTGGGAATGAAAGCTGGTACAGCCACTATGGAGAACAGTTTGGAGATACCTTAGAAATCTATACATAGAACTTCCATATGACCCCGCAATCCCACTCTTGGGCATCTATCCGGACAAAACTCTACTTAAAAGAGACACATGCACCCGCATGTTCATTGCAGCACTATTCACAATAGCCAGGACATGGAAACAACCCAAATGTCCATCGACAGATGATTGGATTAGGAAGAGGTGGTATATATACACAATGGAATACTACTCAGCCATAAAAAAGGATGACATATGCCATTTGCAGCAACATGGATGGAACTAGAGAATCTTATACTGAGTGAAATGGGTCAGAAAGACAAATACCATATGATACCACTTATAACTGGAATCTAATATCCAGCACAAATGAACATCTCCACAGAAAAGAAAATCATGGACTTGGAAAATAGACTTGTGGTTGCCTGATGGGAGAGGGAGGGAGTGGGAGGGATCAGGAGCTTGGGCTTATCAGACACGACTTGGAATAGATTTACAAGGAGATCCTGCTGAGTAGCATTGAGAACTATGTCTAGATACTCATATTGCAACAGAACAAAGGGTGGGGGGAAAAAATGTATACATGTAAGGATAACTTGATCCCCTTGCTGTACAGAGGGGAAAAAAAAAACTATTAAAAAAAATGTTGCCATATCAGTTCATTTCTTTTCGTTTCTGAGTAATACCCCATGGTGTGGCTGTAACACAATTTACTTATCCATTCACCTATGGATAGATATTTGAGTTGCTTCCAGCTTGGGGCTGTTATTTAAAAAGCTGCTATGAGTATTTGTATACATACCTTACTAATTTCTCTTGGATATATACTTACGAATAGAATTGTTACATGCATGGTGTGTATTTAACTCTAAGAAATTGTCAAACTGTTTCCCAAAGTGATTGTACTACTTTACATGCCCATAAGCAAAATGTAAGAGGTTTTTTTTCTGTCGTTCCACGTCCTCACCGATATAAAGTATTATCAGTCTTTTTCATTTTAACCATTCTAGTAGGTGTGCAGTAGTACCGATTTTGGTTTTAATTTGAATTTCCCTAATAACTAAAAATGTTCGGCAAATTTTCATGTGTTTACTGGACATCATACATCTTTTTTAAACTATGTATTCAAATCTCTTCCTCATTTTGGAGGGCTTTTTGTTTCTTAATGAGTTGTAGGAGTAAATTTATCTGCTCTCTGGAGTCACATTTTTTGCTAGACGTTGCCAATATTTTCCTCAGTTTTTTACCTTCTTTTTTATTTATTTAGTCTTTTGAAGAGTTAAAACTTTTAATTTGATGTAATCCAATGCATCAACTGTCTTCTTGTATGCCTAAGAAACTTTTGCCTACCTCAATTTTTAAAAGGTTTTCTTCTTCATCTTTTATAGTTTCACCGGTCTTTGGATCTATGATCCATCTCCAGTTTATTTTAATGTATATTGTGAAGTAGGGACAGAGATTGTTTTTTTCCATACAGACAGCCAATTAAAAAAAAAAAACTATTAATTTAAAAATTCAGTTCCTCGGAGTTCCTGTCGTGGCGCAGTGGTTAACGAATCCGACTAGGAACCATGAGGTTGTGGGTTTGGTCCCTGCCCTTGCTCAGTGGGTTAATGATCCAGCGTTGCCGTGAACTGTGGTGTAGGTTGCAGACGTGGCTCAGATCCCACATTGCTGTGGCTCTGGCGTGGGCTGGTGGCTACAGCTCCAATTCGACCCCTAGCCTGGGAACCTCCATATGCTGCGGGAGCGGCCCAAGAAATAGCAAAAAGACCAAAAATAAATAATAAATTAATAAATAAATACATAAAATAAAAATAAAAATTCAGTTCCTCATTGCATTATCCTGGCACTTTCGTCAAAAACCAATTAGCAATATCTGTCTTGAACACCATTCTGTTCCATTGATCTATATGTCTATCATTATGCCAATATCACCCTGTATTGATTACTATGGTTTTATAGTCAGTCTTAAAATCAGGTAGTGTAAGTTTCCCATCTTTTTCATCACCTACATCTTTTCTCTTTTTCAAAATTGTTTTTGTCTATTCTAGCTACTTTGTATCTCCTTATAAATTTTGGAATAAGCTCATCCTTTTCTGTGTAAACCATACTCACATTAAGATTTTTATTTGCTTTGGATTGATTCTATGTAACAATTTGTGAAGAATTACTCCTAACTATATTAAATTTTTCTATCCACGAATATGATATATCTTTCCTATTAGATCTTCTTTAATTTCTCTTACCAATTTAAAAATTTTTTTCACTGTGCAGGTCTTACACATATCTCAGCACATTTTGTCTAAGTATTTCAGGAGTTATTTACTGCATTTTTCAAATGAGAGAATAAGATGATCAGAGAAGTTATGTTGTTTACCCAGAGCTAGCAAATGGCTGAGCCAAGATGTGAATCTGGAAGTGACTGAATTCAAAGACCATGTCTTTAACCACTCAGCCAGCAATCCTCTGACCAAAAATAAGCAGAGGAAGTTGAATCAACCAGGAAGATTTTTCAAAACTTATGTGCCCTACAAGTCATTCTGATACCTCAATGACAAGAGGATAAGTGGGTCTGGGTAGCCTGAAAAGCTCCCAAGGTGTTTCTGTTATAGCCCGCTGGTTGAGAACTTCAGAGTAAGGCTTTTTTGCAGCGATTAGTTCCAGCGTGGTCAATTTCAGCTGGACACCCTGTGAAGCCTTTGTTAGCTGGTTTCTAGAGAGATCAGGCCAGGAAAGAAAGAGCCTGCAATGAGAGCCAGACAGATCCTACACTACCAGAAGCAGCTTCATCCACAATAAAAATAGTGTCTCTCCCAGATTCTGGTCTCACCTAAGCTTCCGTACTATGAAAAAGCAGACACGCAAATTAATTTTGAATACAAGTAATGTTTAAAGTCCAAAATTAAATTTGAATACAAGTAATGTTTCAAAGTCCAAAATTTGTTTTCCTTTGCTCATTCTACTTCAATGTATTATGTTTTCCCTTTTGTCTCTCCTTCCTTTAATGAGCTGAAAATTTTATTTTGTCATATTAATTTTGAAGGATAGAAAAGTAAACAAGTAAAAAAAGAAAGGACAATGTACTGCAGATTAGACGTGCCATATGCTGTGTTTATAGAAGGGAGGATCATGGTCATAGACAAACAAGTCAGCAAGAGCTGTGCTTAAGAACATCCCTGCCTGAAGAGGCTTGCCACAATGTACCGGTGGTGGAATGTATTAGAGAGACCTAGCCCAGATGGAAAAAAAAATGGGCTCAGTAGTGAAATCAGTGTATGTCTATTAGAGATGGAAAGAATGGCTAGCAGTTCACAAATAAACTATTTGAATGGAAAGCAAATGTTATATATATATAATAATTGCTAACATTAATTTATCCAATTTACTGGATACTAATATTGCCCTTTGAAAGGGAAAGTAAGATCCTGTTTACTGCTCTGGAGAAGTTTCCAATTCATAAGCGAGAAAACATAGCTATGTAAAAACAATTCAAGACATCCTATAGCAGAAGCTGTCGCCCCCATTCCCCGCCGCCCATCCACACTGCACCTCACCCTGACTTCCTTAGATAAAGAGGCGGTTGTCTCATATGAAATAGCAGGGGGCCTAGATTCACAGGAGCTGAGTCAATTTGCTCACAGTATGGCCTTAGACAAGTCACTTGATGCACCTGAATGTATGCTTTATCTGTAAAACAAAATATGTGTTTTATAAGCTTTTTATGATTGTCAATAGTAATGATGTAGAATGCTTGGTAGACTGTCAACATACAGTTATTGGTGATGGTGGTGGTAGTAATGCTATCATAAAATTGTGATCCCTGTCATCCAGCCTATGAACCCCACCTCAGTTCAAGCAATTTTGTCTTCACATGTTTTTAGCAACATTCATGATACCTCTTTACCCATCCAGTTCTTTAGCTCCCATTCAGTGGAGTTCCAAATATTGTCAGAATACCAGAACTAAAATTCAGATGCCTGAGTGGTGACAGCTAGAACCACTCATTGACCTTGGAGCAAGCTTGCCTTATTGCTAGTCAGACTTCAAACCCTGTACCTTCAGTTACAATTCATTGAGATCTGCATTACCCCCAAGTCACAACACCTCCAGTCCCCTTTAGTCTGCTCATCTATACAGAGACTTCTGCCTTGACCTCTGATCCCAATCATTGATGTAATTCCTCCCAGGGTACCTGGCATCCTGCTGAAATGTGACTAGCACTCTTGATTTATCCATTCTGGAAAGGCTACATTGCTTTACATCTGATAGAACCACTTCCCTTTCAATGTTGCTCTGTAATGTAGAATATTGAAATCTTATTTGTAGTGATGATTAATATCTAAATAGCCCTTTAGATTAGAAAGCACTTTCACATCCATCCTCATGGAAAACTTTATAAAAGAGAGATTATTTTATCCCACAGTGAGGAAATTGAACCTGAAGAAGGTTAAGTGAATTTTCCAGTTTCATACTAGCACATACAAGCTAAAAAATAAAAATAAAAAAATAAAAAAAAAAATCAGGTCTTCTATGAGTTTACTATTTCCAAACTTCTATTTGGCTAAAGAATCTCGTATATGCCACCTTGATCAAAACATGCATGGGTTTATTCATTTGGTAAACATTTAGAGAGTACCTATATGCTAAGAATACCTTAGCCCTCAGAGATGTTCACAGTCTAGCAAGAATACAATCCTGTAAACACAGGACCAGTGTCTTAGTCCTTAAATAATCACCTCCTGACACAGTGGCTGGCACAGAGCATATTTACTGAAGAATGGTATAGAATGAATATATTAAAAATTAAATTACTTTTTAAGCAAATTTAACACAATGAGAAATTACTCTGTAAAGCACAAAGCTCTACATAAACTTTAAGCATTATCACTGCATTCAATTTTAGGTGGAATTTTAATTTCAATTAGAATGCCAGAGTAAGTTCTTAGATAATTTTAATAATGCCTTTTTTATCCTATTTAACATTATTTCCTTCACATTCAATATACCATCAGGAGAAAGGCTGTTTTAAGTCCCTACTTCAAGAGTTCTTTAATCCTCTGACCTGACTGCAATCACTTCAGCAAATTCACCCACACCCTGATTCTGTCACTGCCAAAATTCCCATATGGAAGGGGAGGAGCCCTCTCAGAAGACTTGGCTCAAATCCTTGTAATAGCACTTATCACATTTTATTGTAATTATCTGTTGACATGTCTTTTTCCCCCTCAAATCAACACCACTTGATAATTCACCTACTAAAAGTTTTCAGGAACTCAAAATACAACTGTCATTTTGTAAAGTAAAATATTCTCCTTTCAAAATTAACCCCAAATAAAATCCTTTTATATTTAGAAAATATTTAACAACACTTCTACTGTTGGGTTCAGTTTCCTTAATATTCGCCTTCTCACAAACCTACTAAATAAACATGGAAAATCCTAAAATGAATGTTCAATTTTTAAAACACACGTAAGCTAATTTGGGAGGATAGTTTTGAAAATGAAGGTCCTCTGCTCCCAGCTTATGGTAATAATGCCCAGGCTGATACATTTCATTAAAAAGGCCACTCTACTAAGTTACAGAATTATTAACTAAAAATAGTGTGGTATGGCTAAGAATTCCATGAGGCACATTCAAATAGAAATCACGGATCTGGTGCTGATTTTTTATATAAGATGAACCTAAAGTAGCTTCTTTTCGTTTAAGAAAAACATTTAAAGATTGGGTAAAATCGCTGCTTTAATAACAGATGGTCCTTGCTTCCAATTCATTTTTTTTCTGTGTTAAATTTGCTTATCATTTTATGTGATATTTGTGTACACATGTTCAGAGACTGCAGGTTTTGATGGACTCTGATCACTACCAATTCCTCAGAGAAAGAGGAGTAGCAGTATTTTGGAAGCTCAGTAGATATCTGAAATAGTTGGAAGAGTTCCTAGAGTGATTTGCTACAGAGACCCTTGGAAGGCCAAGATTTATCTGCTTTACATAAATATGTCACAGGCAGATATTAAAAGAGTTTATGCTGTGGACCATCACCACCGGACACTGGATTAGCTTCAGACCTATGAGAGGGACAAGACCAGAAACATTATTTGACTCTCAGACTTTAGCTAAATAAGACTAGGTAGTTAATTTTAAGTAAAATTGGGAACGAAATATCACAAATAATAGGATAGCAGATGATATTTCACTGTTTAATTATGTACTACTTAGGTACTGTTTCTTCATACAAACTTTTTTTTTCCTTCATGCAAATTCTAAAGCTCATCCCTTCAATTCATTACTGCCCCCAATTCTTTTTTTCAAGAAAGAATGCTAAGCTATGATGTTCAGAAAGTTAACTTTAGTGGTAAAAACAATAATAGAAGTAAAGGGCTCATAAACAAGTTAAAGGCAAAAATGTAGAGAAGGAATATTCTGTCAAAAGAATTCCAGCCACATCGACGGTAGCTCAGTGACAGCGGTTACTCCTGATAGCCGACTGTCAAAGGCAGAGTTGCTGGAAAATGATTGACACATTTCATCAAAGCTTCCACTCAGCTGCCTCTGCCAACTGTCGCTGGTAAATGACTTAATCTTTGCTAAACTTTCATGCAGGAAAAGCAGAGTATTTGAAATGCACCCACATATAGACCTGAAACTCTAATGAGATCATTTGACATTCTGATTGATACGAAATCTACATTGTGTTTTGACTTGCCTGCCACCATTGATATGGTGGATTTCCACTCTGAAAGGTTCAAAAGTAATAGTTTACAATACATCCCAACTGTAACTGAGAACGAAGACATCTGGACGTGAATGAGTTAATTGCCAGTTATTTGTTCCAAGGTCAACATGTAATCACATTTCATATTTATTTTTTCCTTAGGAAAAGTAATTGCTTAGGAGAACAAAGAGACATAAATATTTTATGTAACTTCCTAAAAATAAAGAGTCATGTGGGTTCTTCCATGAATACATGTCTACATGCCTAAGGTTGAGGGAACTTACGCAAAAGTGTTGAAATGCAAGATAATACCGATTGCAACATCTGCCTACGTCAATTATGGATCTGCTACCCTAAGACCCCATAACTTTCTTACATGGATTTCAGATTGGTTTGTATGTTATGGTAAATCCACACTTCCTAAAAGTGTTAGAGGGGTTTTTTCTGCTTAATGCTGATCTTTTCTACAAGCCTATAGAGCCTTTGTGAACAGGGGTAGGAATCAAAATGAATTCTGGGTACTGCTTAAGTCAGGTAAATCCTATTATAATATTTACATATGAGGTGGGAAGAGAGGGCTAGCACCTGCATTCATGTGCCTTCCTCCATTTCCACACTGCTTGAAAAAGATAATTCGCTATTACAGGAAAATTAAGAGGAAAAATGTATGGCTTATGTCACCCAAAGCTTCTTTACCAGGGGAAATCAGCCTAAAGTTGTTAGTCACCCAACAGACAAGGGCTCTGTGATCAAAGGCAGTGACCTCCAAATTGCATTCTGCCCATTGCCGCTGTTTTCCCTTTGTTTTCCCTTCTACCTCTTAAGACATCAGACCATCTGATTCTAATTCTTCACAATTAACTCCACACATTGGGTTTCTCTTTTCCCTTTCTCTGACTCTCTCTTCTCCCTCCCTCATTGTCTGAAGAACTGATTTTCTTTTAACTAGGAAATTTTTATCTTGCCAGCAATCAGAGTTCAAATACAGACATACACAAGTTTCTGTAGAAACTCTTAATACGTAAAATTTGATTTGCTTCTAAATTTGGCAAAATGCCTTGTCTTCTCCGAATTCATAAGACAGATGAGACACAAAAGTGAGATAAATGATGCCGTCCTGCTATTTCAAATGCCATATTGATAGAGTCATTATTTGTGCCAATAAGGCTCACTGTCATCTAATTTTATCCTGTTTCTGTGTTAATTATGCTTAATTTTTGTCTTTCCTGCCTTTGATATCTTACGTTCTTCATTTACTAGAATCTAAGTTTGTGAACAACCAAATATTTCCAGCAACTTTCAGAGTGTATACTAGGTGCAAAACACTATACTTTTATCTTGGGTGAGGGTTGGGGAGTATAAAAATATGAAACAGATATGCTGACACATAATACAGGCTTAACAAAATGTGTGAAGGATAAAAAAGGAGGAAGAAAAGGGATAGCAAGAGAGAAGGGAGGAAAGATGAAAATGTCTAACAATTCACTGCATGCAAGAAAATGGATACTCTATTCCACCATGCTGCTATAGTTTCTTCATAGTGGATGCTATTACCTGCTACTGCCTTGATTACTTGTGTGTTTCTTGTCTTTCTCTTTAGCCAAAGAGTAAGTACCATGAAAGAACAAGGTTGCTGGTCCAGTTCAGAACTGTGAAAAAGTGTTTTTGCCCCAAGACCTAGGAAATGCCAAAGAAGTGTGAAAGTAAAGAAAAATGAATGAATTCCCTGACCTTAGAAGAGCAAGAACACTTTTCACTTTCCACATTAACTCCCAACAAACTGCCTTCCTTCTAGAATCTTTACTCCCACACAGTAAGGAATACTACTCTGAGTATACCTTGCTAGTCCAGCAATCAACCAATGTGGGGTTAATTATATGTAGAAGCAGAATTTGTCCCCATGGAATGAAGAAGCTTCTAATGAAGTTCAGGTTGGAAATTGCCCCAGTTGGTTAGAGATGTGATCCCTGTACCTGCTTTTTAGTCCTGTTCCTCCACCTGTGCCTGCCACCATTCTGTGTTTATTTGGGCTTTCTTTTTATTTCATTCTACTCCATTTAGTCTCTCAAATTTCTCCCACTTCTTCCTGACTTAGGAATTCTTACAGCTACTTTCTTAGAGTGTTATCTCCTTTCTTTCCCACTGTGTCATATGCTCTTTTGTTCATACACATTGGATTTATCACAGTCATCTATGTCCTCCTGGGGAAAGTGTGGTAGCCTCAGAGAACACACTGCTAAAACAATGGGGAATTCATAGCTGATTATCTGTACTTGATTGTATAGTTCAGATACTCAGGAAAAATTCTCCACTCCTCTTTGCAATTAGGTACAGTGATTAGAAACCTTGTATGTCATGCTCCAGTTCTCCCTTAAAAGCCCTCCTCTACTGGATGGTGGTGTAACTGACTCTTAATTTGATATTGCACAGGTAGATTAAAAAGAGGCAGCATTGGTGTTCCTACTGTGGTGCAGTGGGTTAATGATCCAGCTTGTCTCTGTGGAGGCGCCAGTTTGATCCTTGGCATGAAGTAGTAGGCTAAGGATCTGGCATTGCTGAAACCATGGCATAGGTCACAGCTCTAGCCTGGATTCAACTCCCCGCCTGGGAATTTCCGTATGCCATGGTTGTGACCAAAAAAGAAAAAAGAGAGAGGCAGCATATCCCTGAGAGTTCTGGATGACTAGGTATAAAAAAAGAAGAAGAAGAAGAAGAAGAAGATGAAAGAATTAAGACCACAGCATGTATTGCCCCAAATAGGTCTGGGGTTTGCTAATGTCAATAAACAGCTCCAAACTAAACATGAGATAGTGCCATCAGCAGTGTCCTTGACACTGTGGGTTCATTCATTTCAGCCTCATTTATGGTCCTATGGTGAAAAATAACTATTATTATTATTATTTATTTTTTCTCTTAAATAAGATCCTATACCTTCCTGAAAACTGTCATTTTGTAAAAATATTGCTGGAGGGCAGACCCCTACTAAGAAATGGAAGATGTGTGTGATTCACGCATCCTTGTGAAATGCAAGTGCCTATGAACCCTGACAGGCTATAATTACCAGCAGGCAGAGTTGGCTGTCAGTTACTAGTATAATTTTCGGGGTAAAATCCTTCGCCTGAGATTTCTTCCCAGGTGGCTTCTAGCAGATACCTCAAATTCCCCTATTAGGCATTTATATGTTTAGGTCAGTGATTCTAAAGAGGGCAGGAGCAGCGAGACACGGAGGCCAATGAAGGAATCTGAGACTCTTCATGTGGTTTGGAAAACATATATAATACCTCATTGCTTGGTTATACTATTACTGGAACTAAAACTCTTGGTTTTATATTTCTTGGCTTAGAAAATAAAGTAGAAATGAATTGAGAGATGCCTGAGTTTTGCAATGTTGAATAATAATAGTTTGGGTGGAAATTGGCCTTCTCCACAGTCCTTAGAGTAAATATAAAGGTCTTAGTACAAATTAGTTTATCTGCTGACTTTCTTCAACTGGATCACTCTTGTAGAGCTTTACGATGATGTTGGAAAGTGGCAGAGCGAGACAAGATTTGCTCATGTCTAGAACCTTCCTCCAATCTGTCTTTGGTCCCAATGAGTCCCTCACCTCCTTTTTCCTCTCTTCCCTCCTTTCCCAGATAAGATTCCATGATTCATTACTGTAATCCCTCACCCCAATGAAACAGCCATGTCAAGGTCACCAGGGGTCTCCACATTGCCAGTCTTCCTCCGTTTCAACTTCACTGAAGTATCAGTAAGATCTGACATATCCACCACTTCTTCCCTTTCTTATAATAGCAGGCATTACTCTCTTATCAGGCATACAGCCTCCACTTTTGTGCCCCTTTCCCATCTCCCTTGGGCTCCCCTGATTGTGCCAATTACTGTTCTGCCTTCCAGTTCCAAACCCACCCTTCACTGCCCTGCTTTGTGATATAGGAGTTGGATTCCACAGACTATCTTTCTTCTTTGCCTCTCGCTCCAAGGTAGGCTCTGCCAACAGAGCGCAATGGAGGGAGCCTGCAAGCCTGGAGTTGGAAGAAGGCACTTTTTCTTCTGGTGCTGTGCTTACTTCAGGACACAAATGCACAGGCATGTGGGCATCCATCGCAGAGGCACAGTTCACCGGCAAGCATGGCTCTTCAGCACACAGCTCCTGCAGTGGCCATGTACTCTCCTCGGAGACTGAATCTCAGTCCTGTGTGGCCCTCCTACAGGTTTCCAGATCCTTTCTGTGTTCACTGTTTCTTCAGCCAGAGGACTGAAAGCTGACCTCTGTGTACTTTGGTGCTGTCTTTACCCCTTTAACAGTTAGCCATGGTTCCCCTGGCTCTTGCTATTTATACTAAATGTTCCCCGTTCTAGTTCCTGGTGGTAGTTCCTGTCTTCTGAATGTAGCCTCATTGACAGAACTTGCTAAATCCCAGGGCTGGTTAAACCAACTCTTCTCCTCTGCACCTAGAACCTCAAAGCTGAACAAGACTGAAAAAAAGCATCTAGTCCCCCTGTCTCACTCTAAGTCTGCAATCATGGATGTCAAGCATACATTTGCTGACTGTATGCACACATACCCCTATCTTCTAGATGACTATTTCACACCTTCTCATCTCTCTCAGTCCTCACTCACAGCTGATGACTGCCTCCTATGCTGATGATAAAGTAGAAGCCCTCAGGAGAGAGTTCCACAGTCTTCTACTGTCATGTCTGTTGACCAACTTGCATCAGTACCCATCTACCCTACCTTTCCCTGGTACAACAGAGGAACAATCTGTGTTCGTACTTAAGACCAAGATCCACACGTGAACCCAGATCTACCTCCGAGGGCTACTTGATAATTACCTCTTCCTCTTACAAATTATGATTTTTTTCTTTCTCTATTGAATAGTACCCATCAACATAAAACCCGTTTTAGTATCTCTCATTTTTTTTTATAGCCACACCCACAGCATATGGAAGTTCCTGGCCAGGAATTGAATCCGAGCCACAGCAGCTATAACACTGGATCCTTTACCCACTGTGTCAGGGATGGAACCCACACCTCCAGAGTGACCCAAGCCACTGCAATTGATCCTTAACCCACTGTGCCATGGCAGGAACTTAAGAGTATCTCTCATCTTAAAGGACCCCTCTCCCACTGTCTCCCTCAAGTTACTGCTCCATTTCATTATTCCTTTTTTATATTCCAACTCTTCTCAAATGTGTCCATGTTTAGTCTTTGCTTCCTCTTCTCACATTCTCTCTTCAGTTCACTCCAATGAAATGGCCAGGTCAAGGTCACCAGGGGTCTCCACATTGCTAGTCATCATCTGTTTCAACTTCATTGATATATCAGCAACAGGAGTTTCTGTCGTGGCATAGCAGAAAGGAACATGACTAGGAACCATGAGGCTGTGGGTTCGATCCCTGGCCTTGTTCAGTGGATTAAGGATCTGAGAGCTGTGGGGTAGGTCACAGACACAGCTAGGGTTTGATGGCTGCCTTCTTATTATGTCCTCATATAGTCTTTCTCCTATGCCCATGTGGAAAGAGAGCAAGGTCTCTAGGGTCTCTTTCTCTTCTAAAAACTCTAGAACTTAGTACCCTATATTATTTCCTCTTTTAACCTTATTTACCTCGTTAAAGGCCTTATCTTCAAATACAGTCATATTGGGGCTTAGGGCTTTAACATATGAATTTGGGCAGGGATATGATTCAGCCCATAACAACTTTAAAACGATCATCTGGTTTCCACATGGTTTTCAGACTACTCCTTTTAGGATGTCAGTCAGATCAACTCATTCTTGAGCTTGAAACTCTCCTATGGTTTCTAATCTCACTCCATAAGTGCCAAAACCTTACCATGCCCTCCCCTGATCTGATCCCGTCCTACCTCCATCACCTCCTCTGTCCTCACCTTGTGCCATTATGCCCCTTTCCCTCTCCACTCCAGCTATAAGAGACCCCCTGCTATTCTTTGCACATGCTCTCACCTCTGTACTTTCTGCTGTTCCATAAACTTAAACTCCTTTTACCCCCATATCCACATTGCCAGCTCCTTCACCTCCTTAAACTCTTTGGTCAAATAGAATTTTATTAAGGGAAGTTTCCATGACTGCCCTACAGAAAATAGCAATTCCCCGCTCTTAGCTCTCCCTCTACCCCTTCCTCATTTTAATTACATTTCTTCGTGTTATTTCTCTCCTCCTACTAAAATACAGTCTTTATAAGATAATGACCTTTGCTTTATTCACTGTTGTATCCTCAACACCCAAAACAGACCTGGCACATAGTAGGTTTGGGATATAGACACATGAAGAACTGTTTGAATGTAAATGAATACCAAAATGGGAACCCTATAAAGGATGGTTTGAGAGATGCATGAAGTCAGCAGGCAGAGGGGAATTGATGACTTGAATGACTGGTTGATGATGATGAGATGGTAAACGGAGAAACAGAGCACAGTAAGCAAAGCAAAATTAGATATAGTGAGTTCACTATTAAATATTATGGGTTTGAGAGGCCAGTAGGAAATGAAGTATACTTTGGGTCTAGGATTAGAATCTCATCTGGAGAAAGATGTGACTAACTCTTTCCCACATATGACTACATTTAAAGTCTTGGAAGTAGATCATCTCCTTCAGAATAAGTGTATTACACAAAAAGATCAAGAAAGGGCCTTAAGAAATTCCCACTGTTTAATGACCTTGGTACCAGATTAATGGTGCTCCTTATGTCTGAAAATATCTTTGTGGTAGTATCACATTCATTTCTTTAGAGATCAGCAGACCACTTTTTTTTTTCTTGTCTTTTTAGGGCTGCACCTGCGGCATATGGAGGTTCCCAGGCCAGGGGTCAAATCAGAGCTACAGCTGCCAGCCTAGACCACAGCCACAGAAATGCCAGATCTGAGCTGCATCTACGACCTACACCACAACTCACAGCAATGCTGGATCCTTAACCTGCTGAGTGAGGCCAGGGATCAAACCCACACACTTGTGGATATTAGTTTGGGTTTGGTTTTGCTGAGCCACAATGGGAACTCCCAGTAGACCACTTCTTAGAGGTAAAATTTCTATTTTCCAAGGGGCTGGCAAGAAAAGGGGACTGTCTTCCAATTGCTTCCATGAGACATGGGACACTGGGTCTTTCAATAAAAAATTTAGTTGGCTAATTCCTATTCCAATTAAATCTGTGTCTCTAGTCTTTAGAGAGAGCTGAGCTTTGTGAACTTGTCAGTAAGCCTGCAGAACTGTTTACTGGACTTTGTGGCCTTGTGGCCATGTAGTATCCACTGGATACTTTCATGGTATGAAACTCATCCTCCATTTTCTTTGCTTAACCTCTCTTCTCCATTCTCCTAGTATGAAATGTATAGAAATTCCAGTATAGCTGACACCTCTACCCAATCCCAGGGATGAGCATGTGACTCAGACTGCACAAGAAGGAAATTCCATCCTCCCAGCCACAGTGATTCATTTGGAGGTAAGCCTATGACCTCAGGGCTGATGAGAGTCAGTCCATACTTGTATCGGGACTATTTAGTGAATGGAGTTCTAGTTAGCCGTGAGATGTGAACTTGAAGGATGCTGGGTTGGAGCTCCAAATTTTCCACTTGCTTCCAAACAGAACTGTGAATGAAGCCAATAATAATTTTTTTTAAAAAGTATAGCAAAGGCATGATGGGAGAATTGGTCCCGGATGCCTCATCAGTCCTGGATTAAGGCAACGGGAAGTTAGTTCTAGCCTGACTTTTTTTTTTCGATAGTCAGATGAAATTTATTTTAGCAAGCTGGCTTATCAAATGTGATGACTTTCATATTTAGGATCAGACTTGGTAGCAATTATTCTTATAGTCAGGGATGTAGTAAAACTAGAATTCCGTGTTTTGGTGTAAAAAAGCACTTGCTATTGTGCTTCCATACTTTGATTCACGGTGAATGAATTCTCTCTTTGACATTACCTATTTTGGACATTGGGTTCAGTATTTACATGAAGGATATACCACTTTATTTAAGGTCACAAAAATGTAAGTCAAAAGAACCAGGCAATTTTTTAAAAGATTCACTGATTATCAAGTTAAGAACTATATTTGTTTCCAGAAGACAGTGACAATTTGTAAATCAGACCACAACCAGTTTCAAGTTGCATTCATATTGCTGTTGTTTGACATTCACAGAATAATGATAGTGTGTCAAAGAATAACCCATCAGAGAAACATTCGTGTTAGCTGAGGCACTGTCCATAAAGTGTGTACAAGAACAAAAATAAAAGTGCAAGAAGGAATGTGCCACCATCTCAAGCTCAGGCCATGATTTCTTCCTGGTTATTTCATTATATTGTGTGAAAATCTTCATATTTATGGCTACATAAAAACTTGTCTGTTTTGCCCTGCCCCCATTCTAGCTTGACATTTTGCCGTCCCCAAGCCCATAAAGTCTTTTTTTTTTCTGCTTATCCAATTTGAACTGGGCCTTCTGCCATTTATAAATTGAGTCTAATGCAGAGAAGATGGTGGGAGCTGCCACATCTATAGAAGAAAATTCCAGACCACAACCTGCAGATGATCTGTGAGGAAACCAAACCTCCACATCATTCCCACAGCTAGGTCTGTATCAGGGTTACTCCTGAACTCTGAATCTGCCTTCCAGTTTCTTTAGGGCTAAGTTAATGAGGGAAGTCCATTCTATTGTTTTGGGTGCAACTGGCACTTTAAAATCTGCCCATGTCTAATAGAGGCAAGATTTGTCTTTCTCACAAACCTAGGGAGCACAAGACCAGGGTTTCCTTAGAGACAGCAAGAAGATTTGAATCAGTCTGCCCAGCCCTATTCTGCTCCTTAGAATAAGTTATAGCTACAAGCAATGGCACTGCAATTCCAAGACCCAGGTCTATTTAAGTAAACCTAATAAACACATCCCCAGGTTTCTTGCTTTGAGCTTGGGCATTTGATTAGTGTCATAATCAATTTATCAATGATCTGGGCCCAAAGGGATTTTGATCTCAATATTATTCTCCTGTAGCCTCCCCCCATTGAGGTAGAAAATTAACAAAATGTGTTGATTAAATTGGTTTTAAAAATAAATCTATTGTCTTTTTACAGTGACCAATTAACAGTAGGTCAAGTACAGCCACATGGCAAACTACTAAATAAAAGAGGCTACTTTTTTATTGGGGGAGGGGTTATTCATTTGTTTTCTGAAGGGAATAGGAGCTGGCACTGTCTATATAAACCTTGTTCTTTTCATCCTCTGACAAGGATTCCCAAAGGAAGATCCTGTGGGACACTATCTGTCCCAGCAGGAAAACAAACAAAATCCCCTCCTGCTTTTGAAGTTTATCACTTTTAAAATATTGCTATTATGATGATAAGCCCTTTTGAGATTGACTTTTTTTTTCTATTCTGATAGTGTTCAAATCGGAAGCAAAACAAAGTCACCTTTGGATTTCTTTTTTTGGTGAAGTGTACCTCACTGAAAACAGAACACTGCATCAGCATGGAAAAAAAGAGACCAAAAGCAGTCTGGCATTTAGCACCAAATTCCAGTGCTCCTGGGTTAAGTTTGATGGTCTCCATAATCCAGGCTGTCCGACATTAGTAATTCATTAAACCCAGTCCCAAGCATCGTCTTAATGTACTGGCAGTGCTCCTTCCTCCACTCCTGCTCTCTAGAAAAATGCATGTTGTAGCTCAAGCTGCTGGGGAAATGTTCATTTTATTTCTGAACGCTCATGATCCATTAGAAATTAAGAGGCAGTGTTTTGGGGGCAAGTTGGTAAAGAAGGAGTTTCTTGTTGCTATTGGAATATGAGTGAGATATTCCTAGTCTTCCTCTAACAAGAGGCATTCAGCAGAGTCCAACCTTCTGACACATTCAGCAAATAATTGTTGGAGACCCACAATGGTATAGGCATTTATAAGCCCTCGTCCTCAAGGTGGAATATCTAGAGCTATATTATTGACAAATATTATTTAGTCACTATAAAGCCTATTTGGGTCTTGACATGAAAGACATTTGCTTTGTATTATTCTCATAGAGCCCAGTTAAATATTTTTATCTAGGTTGTGAATGCTAATGCCATAGGATCCAAGCAGAGAATTCACAAAAGAAAAATTGAACAGCCCCCCAAGATTAAAAAAAATTAAAACCCATATGAAAAAATGTTCAGCCTCATAACTAATTTTAAAAAATCCAACTCTAAACATCAATGACATATAACCCAATTTAGTCTTCACAGGGGAAAGCCTAAATTCTTCCTAATGTCTTTGGAATTTTTCAGAATCACTTATAATTCTTTTTAAATGGTATTTCACTTCAGCTGAATGAGTTCCATGCATGAACGGATGGAGCATCTTGTTATTTTGTAACACTGTCCTTTCTTATAAAGGATGTGCTGCAAACATGGACCATACCCTCTTTCTTGAATTTTCATATAAAGAACAGAGTTATCAAAAGTTTATGGTCACAGAAAGGTTGTGAGTCAGATTTTTCTCATCCTCATTTATTTTAAAAGCTTCCCAGTCTCCTGTATTTTCCGAATCCCTGCCCTGGGACTAGACTTGCCCATACCCCCAACCCTGTCCTGAATCGTCTACCTACATCACAACTCAACTTCTCTCCTCTTTCTCTGCAGTTTTTCACCCCCTGCTTGGCTTAGGCATCCTGAGTCACTGATACTTCCCCCTAAATAATAAGTTTCTATTCTGCATCCCACTTTCAAGCACAGAAAAACTGAATGGACAGAGAATCTGAAATTTCCTGCCTTGACCCCCTGTCAACTTCACAAGTTTTCCTGGAATGGAACGGTTCAGAGATTTGTTTTCTCCTTCTTTTGAGTTATGCCACCTCCCTTAAAAAGCAGAAACTGCTGCAATCGGTCTGGGCTTTAAGTATACATTTTTACCTTTTTAAATTAAATTCACTAAGATTTTTCACCATAATAATAATACTCAATGCCAATGAGGGTACAGTGAGATAGTCACATTCATGCATGACTACTGGGATTGCAGATTAGTAAAAATTTACTGGAGAGCAATGTGAAATGAGCATTAAAGTCAGGACATTTTAAAGATTTCATACTTCTGAGCCTACTAATTCCACAAAATTATGCTAGAAACAGCAATTTATGAATTGCTATTTGTGTGTAAAGGGGTTCCTTAACAGTGTTGTTTACAATAAGAAATTTAAAATACAACAATAAAAGAATAATTGAATAAATGATGGTCTATTCATACAGAATGCAGCCATTAAAAAATGCCTTTTTGAGGAGAGTGTAAGGCATGGGAAATCTGTTATTCCTGTTACTGGACTTAAGTTCTCTAAAAACATGCTTAATTGATGTTAATCTCTGTCTGTACCTCCCACATTTCTAACACAGTGCATGCCACAGGATAAGTGCACACACACAAATTTATTGAATAACAAATAAGTGAAGGAAGGAACAAGTGAATTTGGGCTTGTTGAACTTCCCTTTCTCTTCCTCTAATGCCTTATAGTTCTACATGATCTCTTCCTTTCAGAGTACACAATTAAGATGGGAAGACAGAATAAAGATGTATAACAACAGTGAACAAAAGAAAACTCTACAATGAAGTAAGGACTTCTGGTTTCCTGATCTGCTTGTAAGGAGCTTGGAAGTCATTGCTCCATCCTAACAAAAGCTAAAAAGCTACACAAACTGAAAAATCAGCAACTTTTCTTGGATCCAGTAGACAGGAGAGGACACAGGCAAATCGCTGCCCCCAAGATGGAAAAGACAGGGGAAGAGACGGGAGTTCCAGATTCCCAGAGCAGAGGCACACAGGTAGAATCCTCTATGGGAACCAATGGCAGGTAGGCAAATGTGAACTGTAACTGACATCTTGCTGGAGGGTTGGTGCAGACAACTCTGAGAGTTCCAATAAAGTAGTGAATCATGTTCACACCATGGGGAGATGGCAGAGGGACAAGAAATCATAAACGTCCTGACAAAAGCTCATAAACCCATCTCCACTGCTTGAGTAAACAGACCAAGTATATTAGCTAGAAATCATTTAAGAGTTACATAGGAGTTCCCATTGTGGCTCAGCGGTAATGAACTCAGCTAGTATGCATGAGGATGCAGGTCGATCCCTGGCCTCCCTCAGTGGGTTAAGGATCAGGCATTGCCAAGCTATGAGCTGTAGTGTAGATCATAGAAGCAGCTTGGATCCCATGTTGCTGTGGCTATGGCATAGGCCAGCAGCTGCAGCTCTGATTCGACCTCTAGTATGGGAACTTCCATATGCCATGGGTGCAGCCCTAAAAAGACTCCCCTCCCCCAAAAAATTTACATAGTATTCATGATCAAAAGATAGCACATTTTCCCAAAATTGCAGTAAACCTCTTCTACTCATACACTACCCTTTTCAATAATTTGGGAAGATGAACATAGCTAAGTAATCTGTGAAGAATTTGGATTTACACCACAAACTGATGCAGACTCTTTCTTGTTCAGCTGTCAGCCTTGAAACCGAGTTTCCAACAAAGTTCTAGTTTTATAAAACTACCTGATCCTCCAAAAAAGGAGTTCCCATTATGGTGCAGCAGAAACAAATGCAATTAGTATCCATGAGGATTCAGGTTCAATCCCTGGCCTCACTCAGTAGGTTGGAGATGTGGCACTGCCACGAGCTCTGGTGTAGGCTGCAGACATGGCTCAGATCCTGCATTGCTGTGGTTGTGGTGTAGGCTAGCAGCTGGAGCTCTTATTCGACACCTAGCCTGGGAACTTCCATATGCTGCAAGTGCTGCCCTCAAAAGCAAAAAACAAAAAGATCCTCCCAAAGTAATACATTCAGAAGAGAAAAATTTCAATAAAGGCAAGATCAAAATAAAAGACAGAAAGACTGTATATCTATTTATGTACTATAGCCATTTGGAGGGTCATAAACTATAATGATATCCAATAATTTTGCCCCCACCCCACCCCGGCTGAACCTATTTTTGCTCCTTTGAGGCCAATGCTAATCCCACTGAGAATGAATGAAAAAACTAAAGTTCAGTGCTCTTAAAATGCAGTGCTGGATCTGTATAATTGTCTTCTTATGTAAGATTCATAGCATATATAAAAGGCAGCACATTATTTCTGTAAGCATTTAATTCAATCAGTTTAATTTTTTTTTCCCAAATGGTTCCTATTTCTTTGAAACTTTGAGGGGGCTGGGGTAGTGAGAAGTAAAATTTTCAAAGAAAACAAAACTTTAAGAATAGAAAAAGCAACATATGATTAAATTAGAGACAAAATTCACTATCCATTCTAGCACTCCTGACATGCCTTTGATAGATTGCTATTGGCAAGTCTATACGGAGAGGTTTGCGTTTCTCTCTTCGCCCCTCTCTACCATTCTCCCTCCATCATTCATTCTGCATATAACACATACAGCCACATATCTATATCACTGAGAAAGGATCAATCATTTTTTTCCCTATGCTGCTGAGACATACAATATTTATCACAGGTTATAGAAAAGAAGAAAAGAAAAAGCTAAGAATATTCCCTTCAGGTGTATTTCTATTGTGGAACCAGAGCACCCAGTCTTCCTCATTTTGTTTAGTTGTCTGCCCAGCCCAGAACAATCTGTAGTGCAGCCCAGGTGATAAAGTTAGGTACCCACCAGCCATTGGAAAGAAAAACAAACCTGGTTATTGGGGAATCTTCCCTGCCATATTAAACACAGCTCCCATTAGGCAAACTCCCTTCCTTTTCTTTAAACCTCTCAATACCTTGTAAATCAAATATTTATCAACTGAGAACCTCTTTTCTAGCTGTCTGATGTTTCAGCTCTGACAAAGTTGGACACTAGCCAGTTGGTGAAGAAACCTGTGAAAGGAAATCAGCCACGAGAAAAAGGAAAAAAACTCTATTTCATTTTTATTTCACAGGAACAAACTGCCAACAACCGCCACCCCCCCGCTCCACTTTTTCTTTAAACTTGCCCTTGTCAAAATGCTTGCCTGGAAGGAGTAGGCCTGGCTACTCATTTAGTCAACAAATATTTACTGGACATTCATCAGCTGGGGCCATATGTCTTTGGGTCTTTGTAATCCATATTAAAAAGTTGCTGAACAGCTATTAAGGGGACATGGTTACAAACAGGCTACTCATGGAAGTGCATGCATAAGACACAGAGATTTACAGAGGTGAACCCGGATCAGCTTGACAAACCGCGTGCATAAGGAGAATGGAGGAGCTGTTTATAGAAAGCTTTCTGAAGGAGACAAGCCCTGAACTCTGACTGAAAACAGGAGAAGGGATCCATATGGTGAGTGGGCAGAGAGAGGCGACAAATCTACATGAAGGCACAACTGGCATGTTTCCAGGAAAAGTAATCGCTGCAACAAAAATTACTGTGTAGATGGACCACATTTAAAAGAAGTCAGAACCATTTTCAGAACTGTTCCATAACAAATTATACAGACTGCAGCCTAAAGTAACACTATCAATGGCTATCTACAAAATACCTTCTAAGAAACATCATTGCCATACACAATCTCCCAGTCATGGTAGTCACTGGCTTATTGATTTTCAGAAGGACATACTCAACACACTGAACACAAACTGAGCTGCCCAGGACCAGAGCGCATCCTCTATTTTGTTCTGAACTCTGGTACGCAACAGAATGACTCATGGCAATTTATAAACGCGTGCTCTCCCAGGACCCACCACTGGAGTTGCTAATCCAATGCATCCAAGCGTAGAGACAGAGCATCAGTGATTTTCAAAAACTCTACAGGTGATGCTATATTGCACTACAGTCACAAATAATGGTTCACCACAATTTCTTATGGCACCAATTCACAAAATCACTGGCTTCAACTTAGTACATGAATATGTCCACATACTGTTTTGCAAGTTGGTTCTTTAGCCAACTATGCATTTTCCATTTTCACAATCTACATTCCCTCTTGGGAGAAAAACCGTGAATACTCCACTTCCCAAATGTTGCAACTAATGATTTCTGCATAATCACAACAGTCCCTTGCACTTAACATTTTTATAAGAACTCCTGCCTGGGCTGAGTATGCCACCATACTTGCAGAAGTCTAATGGTCATCATACGACCAAGAGTTGGGGCGTGTGTGTGTGTGTGTGTGTGTGTGTGTGTGTGTGTGTAACTAAGGAAGAAAAGCAAGGGAGTTTCCATCTTGGTGCAGTGGTTAACGAATCCAACTAGAAACCATGAGGTTGCAGGTCCGATCCCTGGCCTCAATCAGTGGGTTAAGGATCCAGCATTGCTGTGAGCTGTGGTGTAGGTCGCAGACGTGGCTCGGATCTGGCGTTGCAGTGGCTATGGTATAGGCCGGTGGCTACAGCTCCGACTGGACCCCTAACCTGGGAACCTCCATATGCTGAAGGAGCGGCCCTAGAAAAGGCAAAAAGACAATAATAATAATAATAATTAAAAAAAAAAAAAGAAGAAAAGCAAGAAGATAAAGTTCTGGTCCAGCTCTCATATCAAGTGCCTACATAGCATCAGCACCTTGCTGAGTACAGGGCACCTGGTAATTCCAGGTTGCATCACCAAGCTTGCCTTCATGAAACAGTATAGCAGAAAAGGCAGAAAGTGAATAAATAATTACACAACATACCATAATTCCTATAGTAAGTAGTGGGAAGAATATCGAGAAAGTACAGTGACAAGGGAAGGACAAAAAGCCTTCCCAGAGAGGAGAGACAGAGAAGGTCTCTTTAAAGTGGTGACATTTAACATTTAAGCTTTCAGCTGAGATCTGAAGGGCAAGATGGTGTTACTGGCATGTGAGAAAACCTGGGGCTGGAAAGAACTTAACCATCCAGGGTCATCTATAAATTGATGAAATTGAGCTTCATGATTTCAAATGATACTTCCTGCTCTGAAATTCTTAAAGAACAGACTCAGGTAATTAGTGGGTAAGTAGGAAAATGAAAAGCATTAAGCAAAGCATTTTATTCCAATCTGATAGACACGCTAAAGTTGTAGATGGAAAAGATTTGTTTGTCAAATTTCAATTCCACCAATTGGTTTAATGACCCAGAAATAAGGTTACTCACCTTTTCATATTAGTATAACCAGGAACCTCTACTCACGGAACATCTATATGGCATTTCTTGAAAACATCACTTTAAAAGGGAAAGCTTAATGGACAAAAATACATAAATGAATAATGTAAAAAGAAGACAGGAATCAATTATTCTCATTAGTCAAAAAGACAGAACAAGAACTAATGGCTTTTAAGCTGTAGTAGGGAAAACTTGGGTTAAATAGAGCAGAACCTTGCTAATTCTCACTTCAATAATTTCCAAACCCTATAATTTCCAGTAAGAAAACTAGTAGTCTTAGCTATATTTCAATAAGCATTTAATAGCACAAAGACAGATGAAGAGCTCTCACAAATTAGGTTCTATTACTCTTCAAAATATGCTACAAGAATATTTGCTGGGTAGATTCTCATGGAATAGTACTAATAAGGTAAAAGTCCTTTGTCATAAGTAATAAGTTAAATATAAATGGGGCTATGGCAACCTCCTGTCCTTAAAGAACGGTATCTCTCAGTTGAGTTCTTATTCTCGAGATCAATAAATCATCAGAGGGGTTTTCATATAAAAATCTGAACTAAAAATTAGATGTCAAAGTACTCTGTTTCCACCAGGAAGGTCGAAATTTGTTTCATAAAGCTTTCCATTATATTTAAATTGATAGATACATCACACAGAAAGATGAAAATTGTCCTGAAAATGTCATCTTTTTCATATATCCAGAATATAAAGAAAAGAATTACTTCAAAATAAAACGAAAAAATTTAAGTAAGTTATGTTATGTCTGCTTTAGCATTTAAGAGGCCAGCCTTTCCTCTTTATCTTAGAAAGTTCATGGTTAGCTTGGACATGGAGTCATTCAACACTGGATCTTAGTAAGTCCTGATGGGCTCCAACCCTCCATGCAATTTGTGATCCAAGAGTGAAATGTGTCTTTGTCGAAACTGAAGATATAAGCTATTGCGTGAAAGGCAAAGTCTTGTCAGATAAAATGCCTTGCAGACAGGACTACAATTGGCGGCTGGGAGTAAAAAAAAAAAAAAAAAAAAAAAGGTAGGACATAATGGCCAGTTGGGTAATGCCAAATAAATGCTACTAGTAACACCAGCCAACATTTCAGGGCAAGAACTATGTGTCAGGTACTCCTAGAACATTTTACTACTTCTTTTCTTCTTCATAATAACCCTCAAGGGAGGTATTATTAGTATTCTTATTTTCAAGACCAGGAAATAAAGACTCATAAAGATTATTTAAAAAAAAAAAAAAAGGAGCTCCTGCCGTGGCTCAGCAGAAACGAATCTGACTAGAATCCATGAGGACGCAGGTTCAATCCCTGGCCTTGCTCTGTGGGTTAAGGATCTGGCATTGCCCTGAGCTGGGGTGTAGGTCACAGACATGGCTCAGCTCCAGCTCCAGCTCCAGCTCCAATTTGTAGGCCAGCAGCTACAGCTCTGATTTGATCCCTAGCCTGGGAACCTCCATATGCTGTGGGTTTGGCCCTAAAAAGCAAAAAAAAAAAAAAAAAAAAAAAAAAAAAGAAGAAGATTTAAAAAAAAAGAAAGAAAAAGCAATGTAACTTTCCCAATTTCAAGCAGTAAGTGGTAGAACTGGGATCTGAAGTCTCATTCCAAAGCCTACTCTCTGAATTTATACACTGCAATTCAAGCTATTAACACATAAGACACTTTGGGGGGAGAGGTATTAAACCAACTTCTTTGGCTATTCCCAATTCAAAGACATCTAAAACCTCCTATATTAAGCCCAGGTCAGGAGGAGTCCAATCATAGGGTCCCTTCTCCCATGATGATCTGGCGATAAGGCTTATTGCCCTAGGGTAGAAGGCCCATTTGACAGATAGGAGGAAAAGGTCCACTCTTTTCAGTTCATGGGATTATGGGAAATTTGAGAAGACAGAGGTAGAAAAAGAAAGCAAATATCAGAGTCCTTTTATTATTTTCTTCTCCTAGCCCATCTTTCTCATGACCCTGCAGAAGGAGAGATGTTAGATATAAAGAAAGCTGGAGAAATCTGCAGTTAGGGAAGTAAAAGCCTGAGAGCAGAGAGGTTTTTACTCTGTCTTCTATTTATGACTCTGGGAAGAGGCTGCTTTGTGCATTTTTTTTTTAATCTATGAGAGGCAACAGGAATATAATTTTTTTTTAGGGCCACACCCATGGCATGTGGAGGTTCCCAGTCAAAGGGTCAAATTCGAGCTGTGGCCGCTGTCCTGCACAGCAGCCACAGCCACAGAGGCTCCAAGCTGTGTCTTCGACATACACCACAGCTCACGGCAATGGCAGATCCTTAACCCAAAGAGCAAGGCCAGGGATTGAACCTGCATCCTCACGGATGCTAATCAGGTTTGTTAACTGCTAAGTCATGACAGGAACCCCAGGAATGTTAGGCAAAAAGAAAGGTGGAATTCAGCTCTCCTGATGATGGAGATGGGACTGAGAAATTGAACTGCAAATTTCCCACATGCTCCCAAAGGAAAATTAGGAAATTTGTTGAGTCTTAACCAAGCAGAAGAGAATGGAGGATGGGTTACACCCATACCACACTTCAGCAGTGGCACTATTAGAACAAGAATAGGAAAAGTTGTACTTTAGCGAGCAGCCCCCAGAGCAACTGAGAACAACTGTCCCTCAACAGAGGTGGGTGAGGTATGGAACATAGTGACCTGTGGTCAGATAAGCAATTACCCTCTTTCATGTACTGCAATACCATTGTAAAGAAAAGATGGTTATCAAGGTTTGAATTGTGTTTAAGGTTTGAATGGTATTGAAATCTAATGCCCAGTATTTATTGGGAAATAAGGTATTGCAGAAGTAGTTAGTTAAAAACGAGGTCCTACTGGAGTGGGGTGGGCTCCAAATCCATTTGACCAGTGTCCTTATAAGAAGGTGGCCGGGTGGGAGTTCCCTGGTGGCCTAGTGGGTAAAGATCTGGCATTGTCGCTCTTGTGGCTTGGGTCACTGCTGTGGCGAGGCGAGTTTGATCCCTGGGCTGGGAACTTCCACATGCCACAGGTGTGGCCAAAAAAGAGCAAAGACAGGTGGATTCCATTGTGTAATGGTTAGCACTCTGAACTCTGAAAAAAGGCAGCCATGTGAAGACAGAGATACCTAGGGGAACCTCACGTGATGATGAAGGCAGAGACTGGAGTTAAGCAGTTGCAAGCCAAGGAGTGACAAAAATTGCTAATATACTCCCAGAAGTTAGAAAGAGGCAAAAAAAAAAAAAAAGGAGTTCCCTAAAAGTTCGGGGCTGAGCACAGCCCTGCCAATACCTTGATTTTGGACTTCTGACCTCCAGAACTGTGGACAATGAATTTTTGTGCCTTAATCCACCCAGTTTGCAGCAACTAGGAAACAAATATTATGGGAGTGGAGATGGAATTCCAAAAAACAGACAGCATTTTGTTTGAACCATCTACACTGAGGCTGATTTACATAAACGAGACTATTTAAACACTAGACTAAAACCGCAGCTGAGGTTTTCTTCCTTCACTATCCAATGGGTGGAAGCTTGTAATGAAGGTCAGCTTACTATTGAAAAATGAAGAATTTACATTTTCTTTGCACATCTGACTATAGTGTGAGTATACTTGTGATCTCAGATCATGTGATTACTAAAACTGTCAGGTTTTACTTCATACATAAATAAGAAAGCATGGTCAGGGCAGTAAATTGTCCTATATTGCTGAATGGCAGCAATTGAACGCGTGATAACCATGAACATTTCTTTCTCAGTTTTCCCAATTTGCTTATTTAAACAACTTTTTGTGTTTTAATTCCCTTAAGTGTGTTGCCAGAAATTCTGGTACTGCAAAGAGCGTTGACACACAGATATTTGAGAACCTCTGCTCATTATTCTCTCCTTCAGACACATTGTCAACCAGACTCACTTATTAAACACATATTGTAGGTTGGGCACTACAGTTATCAAGTCAAAAAGATACACCCTCTCTCCTCAAGCAAAAGTCAAATAAATCATGGACTTTGGGGAAGTGTACTAATTATGTAGCAGGATATTGTTTTTTAAATAACTTCCCCAAATTGAAATAAACTGCAGGAAGGAGGAAAGGAGACAGCAAGACCTCAGAACCACAAGAAACCAGAAAGATTTCCTACCTGGTTAGGCATGAGAGCAGCAGTGGCCTGAAGGGGCCATGTGGATGATGGAGTGGGTTCTTTTTCTAGATATTTCCTTTAAAAAAAAAACCCACAAACTATGTCACTTAAAACAACAAGAGTTCCCAGTAGGTTAATAACCTGACATGGTGTCTGTAAGGATGAGGGTTCAACCCCTGGCCTCACTCAGTGGGATAAGGATCCATGTTGCCACGAGCTGTGGCATAGGTTGCAGGTGCCACTTGGATATGGCATTGCTGTGGCTGTGGCGTAGGCCTTGGCTGCAGTTCTGATTTCATCCCTAGCCCAGGAACTTCCATATGTGGCCGTAAAAAGAAGAAGAAGAAGAAGAAGAAAAAAAAAAAAAAAAGGAAAATATTGTCACAAGTCTGAAGGCCAGAAGTCCAAAATCAAGGTGTCGGCAGGGCCATGCTTCTTCTGAAGGCTCTAGGGAACGGTCTGGTCCATGCTCCTGCCTTGCCTGCACTGGTGCTGGCCTTCCTTGTAGACACAGCACTTTAATCCCTGCATCCATCTTCACCTGGCCTTCCTCCCTGTTTCTCCTCTGTGTCTTCAAATCCCTTCTCCTTCTAAGTATTGGAAGTAGGTCCAGCTTAATCCAGTAGTACCTCATTTTAACTTGTTTACATCTGCAAAGATCCTATTTCCAAGAAAAGTCACATTCACAGGAACTAGGGGTTAGAACTTGAACACGCCTCTTGGGAGACACAATTTAATCCACACAAGGGAGATGGATGTTTAGAAGATGCTGGCTTTTTTTTTTTTTTAACTTATAAACAACAGACACTTAATTTTTAAATTTCCGAAGTCTGGGGATCCAAGATCAAGGTGCCAGCAGACTTGGTTCTTAGTGAGGGCCAGCTTTCTAGCTTGTAGACAGCCTTCGTCTTCACATAGTGGAGAACAGGCTCTTTTTCTTTTCTTCTAAGGGCACTAATTCTACAATGAGGGCTCCACCTTCATCACCTGATCTAACCCCAGTTACCTCCCAAAGCCTCCATCTCCAAATACAACCACATGGGAGTTAGGGCTTCAACCCATAGATCTGGGGGAGGGCACATTTGATACATAACAAGAATCACATGTTCTCCCTCTCTAAGCTCTCCCCTCTGTCCAAGCCATAGCACCATCCAAAGACCCTAAAACTTAGCCTCTACTACAGAAAAAGGAGGATAAACCTCCAACTGACTGACATTAAGTGTCCACCACCTTGGGAGAAAATAGGATCCTTTATATAAATTAAGCTGTAGCCTCCTTATATGTTTTGCTTTCCTACATAGTGGACTGAAATTCAGACACAGGACAACAGTTGAGGAAATGTACAAAGTTTTTTTTAAGCATAAAAAGAATAGAGGAACCAGACAGAGGGGCTAAGGAATGTTTATCAGCAGCAGTGACCTTGAGCTAAGCTCTGTGGGAAGAGTAAGAATTAAATGCACAGCAAAAAGGGGTAATAAAAATGCAAAGACCTTTATGGCAGAGAACCGCACATGTGAGCTTAGGCAGAGAGGCAAGAAAGAGTGTTCAGAGAGCTGGGATTCTCTCAGTATGACTGATGAGGATGAGCTAAATGAGGAACAATGGAAGGAGATGGGGCTGGGGCCGCTATCTGCATGCCAGAAGGCTGGCTGCATTGGGTACTTGAAGGAGTGAGAGGTACCACTAGAGATCAACAGTTACCCTAAAACAATGGAGCCCTGAAGGAAGGAAGTCACTGAGCAATGAGATGGAAATACATCTAATAACAAGGAGAAAGTTAATGCAATGCCCAGTTTTATCAGCAGGATGACAGAGAGCAGCAACTTTCAAAAATTTTTGACTGTGATCACATTAGCAAGGATTTTACATTGAGACACTGAGTATACACCTCCACACCCCACACATGCATTCACACTTATGAGTAACTGAGACTAAAGTTTCACAAAGCAATACTGAACCTTACTATATGCAATGAACACTGAGATTTTCAATTTTGTTTCCGTCTTTAATGCTGATCACAGATGAATGGATAAAGAAGATGTGATATATATACACAATGGAATACTACTCAGCCATAAAAAAGAGTGAAATAATGCCATTTGCACTAATGTGGCTGGACATAGAGATTATTATACTAAGTAAAGTAAGTCAGAGAAAGACAAATGCCATATAATGTCACTTGTATATGGAATCTAAAATATGATACAAATTTATTTATTTACAAAACAGAAACAGACTCACAGACAGAGAACAAAATTATGGTATCAAAAGGGGAAAGGGGGGGATAAATTAGGAATTTGAAATTAACAGATACATACTACTATATATAAAATAAACAGCAAGGACCTACTGTATAGCACAGGGAACTATATTTAATATCTTTCAATAACCTATAATGGAAAAGAATCTGAAAAAGAATGTGTGTATGTATATTACATGTGTGTTTAACTGAATCATTTAAAATCAACTATACTTCAATTATAAAAAGTTTTACTATTCCTACAGTATGAATAAGTAAATAAATAAATAAATGCTGGTCACAACCCACTAAATTGATTTTACAACCCATTGATGGGTCACAACTTAGAAAGTATTTAGGAATTCACTTATTGAGAGGATGGTGATACTGTCTCAAGAGAAGTGAAGACGGGAGGAGGAGAAATTTCAGCGAAGCAGGGAAGATAAAGAATCAAGTTTCAGAGACATTGCTTTTGAAGTGTTGAGACTAAAGCTTGTCAGGGCTGCTTTTGTTCAGACCAACAGTTAGCCCTCAGTTTCCACTGGATTGGTTCCAGGACCCCAGGAGGAAGACCCAAACCTGAAGATGCCAAAGGCCCTTCTATAAAATGGCATAGTATTTGCATATAACCCAGGCACATTCTCCTGTATACTTTAATCATCTATAGTTTACTCAAAATACCTAATATAATATAAATGCTATGTAAATAGTTGTCAATACAATGTACATGTTATATGTAAATCATTGCTGACTTGCAGCAAATACAAGTTCTGCTTTGGAGGAATTTTCTGGAATTTTGCTTCCAAATATTTTTGATCTATGTCTGGATGAACCCACAGATGTGGAACTCACAGATCCAGAGCACTGACTGTATACAGTTGCCTGAAGATCTGACTTTGGCTCCTAGAGATGACCTTCCAGGGAGGTCTGTCTGGAGAAATGTGCCGGAACCACAAGAGGCAGCCCCACCACTCTCACCCCAGGCCCAGAGACCACTTACCTCTGTGCCCCTGTTGCCCTGCAAAAGGAAGAAATCATTCTCCCTGTTGACTGTTTATTGACAAAGCAGTCAATAAGTGTTTGAAGAACAAATTGAAAATAAATGAACCCAAGGAAGAACAGGCATCCTCATATTTTGAATTTCTGAAATTTCAAGTGCACATTGTTACATTGTTGTCAGAGATGAATGTCAGAGGTATCATGTTAAATATCATAGCAATACTTTTACTACACAGATGATGCATGGAACCAAAGAATCAAGTATGCAATCAGTTATTTGGAGCATATTTCTGTCTACATTATTAGTTTTATAAGAGACAGATAAACATAAAGGGGTATTCACTGAATATTTTGCAGCTCAAATTCTGCATACGCGCACACACACACACACACACACACACACACCTCTCTTTTCCCTTCCTTTTAAGCATATTTTTCTCTCCCTCTCTCCTTCTCCCACCCTCCGATGCCCTAATCCTCTCACACACAAGTTTCTCTGCAACCTTGCACTCCCTGTTGTACCATCAACCACCACTAATTGGACCATCCACCTCAAAATATAAGGTGTGAAAATGGCTAAAATGTTAATATTGTGGCTTAGACAAGCAGAAGTTTTCCATTTCCATTTAATCTAGGTATTGTGTGTCAGTGGTAGTTTTCTTGTACTGATTTTCTTTTGCCATCAATGCTGCAAGAAGTCGGCGTTGCCTCCATAGTCCTACCCTAGATTCCATTTTTTACTTTATGTATTACTCATCCTAGGAAATCTTATTCATTTTCATGGTGTCAAGAACCATCTAGACCTAATGAGCCAAGTCCCTCTCTTTAGCCCATATCTCTTTTCAGAGTTCCAGAACTATTCCTAAACCCATCTGTTAGGTACCTTCATGTGGAGCACTACAGTTTCAATGTGTCCAAACAGAATTCATTTTTCATTCCCTCTCTGTCCCATCTCTTGCATTCTTGATCTTAGTTCATTGGAGGAAAGAGGTCTTTTAAAGGAAAGAACAGATGGAAAGTCAAAATAACCACAGTCCTAGAATTCTATTGCTTTCATAGGAGCTCTTCATCCTCATACAGGAAGGGGAGATTTGGGACCTTTTTAACCAGAGACTTGGTCTTATTAGACATTTTCAATAGCAGACCATGTGGATCACCATGGAAAAGCACCCCACCATGCTTACTGAAAAAAATCCTTTGGACTGCCAAATTCAGCTTGATCCCCCTCTTTCTTTCTCTTATTTTTCTGCTTGCTCTATGAATTCCAGCAGGCCAGCAGAGTCAAGGACAAACCTATCTAAAATGTGAAAAACAAAGTTTCACTGAAGACCTCAAACTCTTTTAGCCCAAAGATAGGACACTCTCTTAAAAAAAAAAAAAGAAAGTGAGTATTTTATCAACCCAGGAAAAATCTGATCTATAATTCCACTGTGTTCACTTGAAAAGCAGGTGCTCATTTTTAAGCATCTGTGTTCTCCACCAAACACCTTCTAGGCAGGCACACAAGGAAAGCTGTGGTTTGAATAACATAGCCTGTTTAGATAAGACACATCTAGCCTGTTAATTGATCTCTAGGCTTTATTCATCTATCTCTTATCACTAAACTGCTCCTAAGGAGGAGATACAAAAGAATTCTCAAGAGCTGATGAGTAGCTTTATCAGGACTTTTAGCATTCTGTCAGTGCCTACATAAATGGCTGAGTTACACTGAAGAGGACCAAACTCTGATTGAAGAGAATAGGGTTATACTTTGTCTATTTAGCAAGACAGGGAGCATTTCTATTCCTCAGGTTATGAACTGAATGTGACCCCCCACCCCCCGCTTCCAAATTCATATGTTTAAATCTTACCCCTCAACCTGATGGTATTGAGAGGTGGCACCTTTGGGAGGTGATTGGGCCATGAGAGTGGAGCCCTCATGAATGGGATTAGTGCCTTTATAGAAGAGACTCTCTCACCCCTTCTGCCAGGTGAGGACATAGGAAAGCATTGGCCATCTCTGAACCACACACCAGCAGGCTCTTAACAGATATCACATAGGTACCAAGTCTGCCTGTGCCTTCATCTTGAACTTCCCAGCCTCCAGAACTGAGAGGAATAAAATGTTGTTTTAATTACCCAGTCTAGGCTATTTTTGTAATCCCAACCAAAACTAAGGTAACATCCAAAGATACTACTTGGCTTAGTGAGACAGAAAGTGTGTTTTTAAGTTATTAGCACTTAATCTGAAAAAAATAAATGACTTTCAAATGTCCAATAGTCACTGGAATCAGCAAAGAAAATATTAGACTGGGAGTTCTCATTGTGGTTCAGTGGTAACAAACCTGACTAATATCCATGAGTATGCGGGTTTGATCCCTGGCCTCACTCATGGGGTTAAGGATCCAGCGTTGCTGTGAGAAGTAATATAGGTCACAGACGCAGCTCAGATCTGGTGTTGCTGTGGCTGTGGTATAGGCTGGCACCTACAGCTCCGATTTGACTCCTAGCCTGGGAACTTCCACATGCCACAGGTGCAGCCCTTAAAAAAAAAAAGTACTAGACTATAACGGTTTAACTTTCTAAACTATAAAGTGTCTGATGCAGTGTTTGATACATAGCAGGTGCTCAAAAAATGTTCTGATCCTTCCTTTCCCCTTCCTTGCCTTCCTTATCTGTCCCCTTCTTTACCTTCCCTTACTTTGCTATGTGTGACTAACAGGCATAGAAAACAGGCAGAAGAGTATCTGATGAACCAAATTACTTAGTAAGCAAGATGAGAAATCCTATTCAAGACACGAATACTTAGAGAACTTCAAACTCTTATTTGTGGAATCTAATATAAAATGATACAGGAGTTCCTGTTGTGGCCCAGTGGTAATGAATCCGACTAGTATCCATGAGGATGTGGGTTCGATCTCTGGTCTCACTCAGTGGGTTAAAGATCTGGCATTGCCGTGAACTGTGGTATAGTTCACAAACGCAGCACTGAGCTGGTGTTGCTGGGGCTGCAGTGTAGGCCAGCAGCTACAGCTCTAATTTGGCCTCTAGCCTGAGAACTTCCACATGCCATAGGAGTGGCCCTAAAAAGACAAAAAAAAAAAAAAAAAAAGATACAAAGGAACTTATTTTAAAAACAGAAACAAACTCACAGATTTCAAAACCGATCTTATGGTTACCATAGGTGAAACCACTGGGGGAGAGGGAAGAATTGGGAGGGTGGGAATAACACATACATACTACTGTATAAAACTGACGATTAGCAAGAACCTATTGTATAGCACAGGGACATCTACTCAATAGTCTGTAATAACCTACATGGAAAAAAATGGATATATTTATATGTATGACTGATTCACTTTGCTGTACACTTGACACTAATACAACGTTGTTAATCAATGAGACTTCAGTAAAATCAAATTTTCATTAAAAAAATAAGAAGTGTTGGAAGTCTAATAAGAGGAACCTGGTTTCCTGGCCAGGTAGCCTTTTATGCATCCTGTAGATGAAAATATTTCTATGTCAGGGAAGCACCACTCCCCACATTTGAATCCTCTAAAAATCTCAAGCTTTTCCTTCAGGAGATAGAATGTAACTGATCTTACATGAGGTAACAGAAAGGACTAAACGCTAGAGAGAGCCTGAGCAAAATTTGAAAAACTTCGATTTCATGATTTTACCTCTTCTCTTACAGTGCTCCTTAACCACACCACTATTTTAATCCTGGGAGTCCATCCTGCATCCTTTGCTCATAAAATAAGAACTAGCCTTTCTTTATTATTTGTTAAATCCACTGATGTTTGTCACAATACTACGGTCTTGCATCAGTATAAAGCTTTGGTGTTTGTCCAGGGTTATAATTGATACTTAACTCCTCTTAGGCTTGACAACTCTGCAAAGCAAAGAAAGCAGTTGTCCCCATTTTACAAATAGATAAACTGAAGCTCGGGGCTTCTTCAAGGTCACATGACCATAAAGTAAAAAATCATGTAAGGGAGCTCTCCTACAGGCCTTTACTGAGAAGACAACTTGAAAGGAACTCAATTGGAAGGGTCTCTATGGAACCATGAAATATGATTCCAAGATGAAAATTCTACTCTCTTAACTTTCATCTCTGGACCTTTCTGGTTGACCTTCATTGTATATCTCTACAGCATTAACACAGCGAATTTTTAAAAATTAAAAAAAAATGCTCCAAAAAATAAGCTAGCCTACAATTTATGTTGGGTTCCTGGATTTGTGTCACTGAAATGTCTTCTCAAGTTTTTGCTGATGCACATGCCCAGACTCTACTAATTGAAGAAGTTAATGTGGTAGATAAAATAAACCCAGTAACCATTCAAATGAAATGAAGTAACATATGTGTACCCTACCCCCCCTCCATCTCAGCAATCTAGATTTGGCAGTCAGTATTTAACAAATTCATAAATGTTGATGTATATATGTCTTTAAAATACTCAAGTTTAAGTTACTGAATAACAATTAGAAATTATTAGAAAGCAGGTTGGTCCTATTTACAACTTTAGAGCTAAGGGAACATGTGTAATCTTTACCCATATATAAATTAATATTTTCCACACAGCTACTGTGTGATATCAGGCTGTCACCAGGCTGTCACCCAGCCTGGTTTAAAAAATGGAAAGAAAAGGAAGGAGGAGGAGGAAGGAAGAGACGGAGGGAAGGAGGGAGGGAGGAAAGAAGGAAGGAAGGAAGGAAGGAGAAAAGAAAGAAATCTTTAGCCTTTATCTGAATACTCAGTATTGAATAAGTCATTTTGAGAACTCGATAGAGAGTCAAATTGCCTTTTTGAGTCTCGAAGTAAATTATCAGCCTGGTACAGACCCAGGGTAAGACAGATACAGCATTTAACTTCACGGGTGGTTATAATTTCTCGATTTGTGAAAGAGTGATTCCTGCTTAGTATATTCCAAAAAGGACATGAAGTTTCTTAAAGGCCCTGTATAAATCAATTCACAATCATACTCAGATAGTTTGACTGTGACTCAAAATGTCTGAGTTTCATTTTCTCCCTGTTAGAGATGAAACCACTGATATTCATTTTTTATGGACATTTCCAGCTAAAGACTTTTTTTGGTGAGTTAAAATTTGAAGAGCATGAAAAAGAAATTATTCTGATTTATGATGACTTCCAATAAGGACCAATTAAGAGAAAATGAACCAGGGAAATTGGAGTGGGGAAGGGAAATAAGATCCTGGAAAGTGAAAGTATTTAAACCTGAGTTTTCTTTCCCTTGCGATCCCCTGGGTAGAATCAAGCAAAGGCAGCCTCAGGATCAGGGTGCCTGTGTCCCTGGGCTTCACCCACATTTAGCCTTTTCATCCGTAATCTTGCTTTAGGCACAAACCTGGGATTTCTCTACACATATGCTGTCCTTTATCCAGGAGTCTGACATACGGAAATGCCTGTCCTTTATTACAACATTCAAGTATAAAGGTAAGTACATTCTAATATTATCATGTGCTCCAACTTATTTATGACTTGGTTCCCAACACAAACACCTTCTGATTTCAAGCTAAAAATCCAAGACCTCAAATTTCACGTTTTTTAAAAGGTAATTATAACAGCACCACCCTTAGATTTCAGCACAAGAGGCCATCGTACTGGGTAGGTGCTTTAGAGGGTCCCCATAGTACACTGCGCGCATGCGCGTGCAGATACACGCGCGCGCACCCTTTTTTTTTGGTTTGTTTGTTTTTTTTTTGCTTTTTAGAGCCACACCTATGGCATATGGAAATTCCCAGGCTTGGGGCGGAATCGGAGCTACAGCTGTAGACCTACACCACAGCAACACAGTATCTGAGCCTCATCTGCAGACCTACACCATAGCCACAACATTGCCGGGTTCTTAACCCACTGAGCAAGGCCAGGGATCCAACCTGCATCCTCATGGATCTCAGTTGGATCTGTTACTGCTGAGACATGAGGGGAATTCTCCCCAACACACACACATTTATTAAGGACTGTATAGATGTGGCCTTGGCATGGGACAGTTTGTATTTTAAACATCCACCCTCATGACCAATACTGTTAAGATCCAATTTCCACCACAAAGGTGACTTCATTCAATTACTGTGAAAATGTGCGGGTTGTGCCACCGCGGATGAATGGACACTGCTTCAGAGTACGGAGGAGAGTCAGTGCTAGAGGTACTTCAGAGACAAGACTAATTAATTAGCCTGGCAAATCTTTCCTCTGAGGTCATGTGAATGAGCCAGATATTGCATAACAAAGTACAGTTTCCCAGGAATGCCGAATGTTTTCTTGTTTTTCTTTGTGTTCTAATTCATGGTTCTTGAGGTACTCACAAATTAGTACAATATGGGCAATCACTGTACCTGGTAGCTGAGAAACACTTTACAATCGTCAATATCTATATTACTCTTACATTCATGTTATTAAATATACGTACACTCGGATTTCTCAACCCATGAACTATTTACATTTGGAATAGGATAATTCTTTGTTTTTTGTTGTTGTTATTCTTGTTGTTGGGGAGCGCTTTTTTTGTATATTGTAAGATATTTAGCATCACCTAAAGCTTCAATCCACTAGACATTAATAGTTTCTCCTCAGCCTCACTTGTGACAACCAAAAATGTCTCCAGAAATTGCCAAGTCTCCCCAGAGGAGAAGCACTGGCTAGACATTAACCTGTGAAACATGACATTGTTTCACTGCATTGGTAACTGGATGGATATTGAACTCTAGAATTGTGCATTGTTCTATCTTTATAAAAACATTTAATAACATTTAATTAAATATAGTTTAATTTACAATGTCAGCTCTCTTAACATTTACAATTTTTTCACTATAACTATATTTTGTCTTTAATACAGACAATTTGAATATTTAATACACTGTTTTGAATATTTTAGGAGAATATATCTATTTTGCAAGCCTATATGAAAAGAAATATTAATTTTTTGGTTTTTCTTTCACCTTATCTTACATTTTTCTATGAAACATACTGAAATATATTTTGCATAGATTATTTTTCAATCTTTTAAATTAATTGAAAATGAGAGAGATAGATAATACCAAAGCAAATCTCAGAAAATAAAACCAAATGAAAAGCCTAAAAACATAAATAGAAAAATCTTTAAAAAGTGGACTGCTTAAATTTTTAAAAACTAGGAGCAATGAAGGGGAGAAGACATCTGTCAAGCATTGCCCCATCTGAACCATGTTACCTTGAGTGATGTGTGGTGAGGCCAGGTGCAGGTGGAGATAGAGAAGCCGGAAAGAGCTGTTCCAGTTCCCTGAGGAGGGCACAGCAGCATACAGGGCCCTGCAAGAGAAGCACAGGGTCAATCATGAGGAAGAAGTTGGGGGCAGGGGGCAACTGCCTATATTATAATTTCTGTGGGAAGGAAAGGAGGACGCTGGGCAAGCAGGTTGAGGATTGACTAGTTTGGATAAATTCAGTGGTTTCTGGAGCCCAGGGACTTTCCCAAGTTGCCTGGTACCTGGCCCTGGGGCAATTAGTGTGGGTACACAGTCGTCCAAAAAAGCAGGTGATTGGAAGTATGGACTTGGCTTTTCAGGAAGAGGAACTAACCAGCCTATAGCCAAGGCCTCAGAGCTGGGTCAAGACAGAATTTTTAAAAACTATATTACACCTACAACAGATTTCAGTAATAGGATCTTGCAATTTCTTCATTTGATAAGGATGCAATTACTGATCAAACAACAAGAAGGAATGTACTATACTCTTGTCCTGCTTAAAAAAATATATATTAGGTGTGATCTAATTTAACATGATTCCAAAGGGCTTAGAAATGACTCATAGAAATTCATATATATATAGGAGGAAGGATCAAGACGGTAGAGGAGTAAGACGTCACACTCACCTTCTCCCACAAACACATCAAAAAAACACATCTAGGAGTTCCCGTGGTGGTGCAGTGGTTAACGAATCCGACTAGGAACCATGAGGTTGCGGGTTCGGTCCCTGCCCAGTGGGTTAAGGATCCGGCGTTGCTGTGAGCTGTGGTGTAGGTTGCAGATACGGCTCGGATCCCGCGTTGCTGTGGCTCTGGCGTAGGCCGGTGGCTACAGCTCCGATTCGACCCCTAGCCTGGGAACCTCCATATGCCGTGGGAGCGGCCCAAAGAAATAGCAAAAAGACAAAAAAAAAAAAACAAAAAACAAAAAACAAAAAACACATCTACATGTAAAACGATTCACACAGAACATCTATTGAATGCTGGCAGAGGAACTTACACTTCCAAAAAGGGCAAGAAATTCTTGACATAACTGGGTAGAACAAAAGAAAAGAGAGAGAGAGAGAAGGAATCAGGACGGGATTAGCATTCCTGAGAGGGAGCTATGAAGGAGAAAAGGAGCCCACACCCTGGGAACCCACCTAACCGACGGGGAGCTCAGCTGAGACTTCAAAGGTGCTGAGAAGAGCGCAGCAGCTGGACTGAGGAGGGCAAAGAAGCATGAGACCCGCACAGATCATCTTCACCACCGGCCGCACACCGCAGCCTGAGATTCTTGGGCAGGGGCTGGGCCCTGAGACTTAGGCTCTGGAGGTCACTTCCGGGAAAAGGACTAGTGTTAGCTGTGTGGGGACAGCCAGAGGGGCTAAGGAACGTGCCATGGGCGGGGGAGCGGTGTGCTATGAGCTGGGGCGCGGAACACCCCAGCAGAGGGATCCTGGGAGGAGGTCTGGGCCCGCAGGAGAAGCAAGGCGCCATTGTAGGGGAGGGCGAGGGAGGAGGGGCTGGCCTCCATAGGAACCTCTTGCGCATGCGCGCGTGGCCTCTGGGAGGGTGGGGCCCCTCTGATTGGGCTTTGGGTGGTGAGAAGCCATTTGCTTAGGCTGCAGGAGACCAGGTGCTTCTTGTGCAGGCTACAGGTGGTCTGGCACCTCTTGTGTGGGCTAAGGGCAGCCGGCGGCTAAGTGCGACCTGGGGCCTCTTGTGTGATCTACAAGTGGCAGGGATGGACATTGACAGTCTTCTCAGAGGCCAGAGAGAGAAGTGTGGCCTGCCACCACTGGGGGCCTGTGAGTGGGCTCCACCTGCAGCCCCAGTCACCTCAGGGGTCTCCAAAAAAAAGAGAGCACACTGCAACCGAGCACCACCTACTGTTGCTCACACTCCCCTGGGAGCGCACCCGCCCTGGCTGCTGCCACTGCCAAATGCTCTGGGCAGCACCCAGATGCTTGATCACTATCCCTTCCCAAGACCCTGCAACTAGGAGCAGCTGGTGCAGCACCTCCTGCATGGGCTAAGCAGGATGGGGTTCGTCTTGCATGGTCTACAGGTGGTGGGGGGAAACCACTACAGTTATCTCTGACTCCAGAAGTGGGTGTGGCCTGCCTCCACTAGGGGTCCGTGAACAGGCACCACCTGCAGGCAGTGCAGCACCAACTGCTCCTAGTTGCAGGGTCTTGGGAAGGGATGGTGATCAAGCATCTGGGTGCTGCCCAGATGGGCAGATGTGCTCCCAGGAGACTGAGAGCAACAACAGGTGGTGTTCAGTCCCAGTGCCCTCCTCTGTGGTGCCCTTTCAGGTGATTGGGCCTCAAGTGGTGACTGTTCACAGACCTTTAGTGGAGGTGGGGCACACTCACCTCTGGAGTCAGACATAACTGTGGTGGTTTGCCCCTGCCACCTGAAGACCACGCAAGAAGCACCCTGTCCTGCTTAGCCCACACAGGAGGTGCTGCACAGGCTGCTCCTAGTTGCAGGGTCCTGGAAAGTGACAGTGATCAAGCTTATGGGTGCTACCCAGAGCATTCAGCAGTAGCAGCACAAGGGTCAGTACGCTCCCAGGGGTGTGAGAGCAACAACAGGTGGTTTTCAGTTGCAGTGCACTCCTCTATGGTGCCCTCTGAGGTGACTGGGGCTGTAAGTGGTGCCTGTTCACAGACCCCTAGTGGAGACAGGCCATGCCCGCCTCTGGAGTCAGAGATAAACTGTGGTGGTTTGCCCCGCCACCTGCAGACCACGCAAGAAGCACCCTGTCCCACTTAGCCCATACAGGGGGCCCAGCATGTGGGCACTGCCCAGACCATTTGGCAGTGGCAGCAGCAGGGCAGGTGTGTTCCCAGGGGTGTAAGAGCAACAGCAGGTGGTGTTTAGTTGCAGCGCCCTCCTCTGAGGTGCCCTTTTTTTTTTTTTTTTTTTTTTTTTTTTGTCTTTTTGCTATTTATTGGGCCACTCCCACGGCATATGGAGGTTCCCAGGCTAGGGGTCGAATCAGAGCTGTAGCCGCTGGCCTACACCAGAGCCACAGCAACGCAGGATCTGAGCTGCGTCTGCAACCTACACTGCAGCTCACGGCAACGCCGGATCCTTAATCCACTGAGCAAGGGCAGGGACCGAACCCGCAACCTCATGGTTCCTAGTCGGATTCGTTAACCACTGCGCCACGACGGGAACTCATGTGATGCCCTCTTGAAGTGACTGGGGCTGCAAGTGGTGCCAGCTCACAGACCCCTAGTGGAGGCAGGCCACACCCACCTCTGGAGTCAGAGATAACTCTGGGCAGATGCTCTGGGCAGTGTGAACAGGCTTGATCACTGTCACTTCCCAGGACCTTGCAACTAGGAGTAGCTTGTGCAGCACCTCCTGTATGGGCTAAGTGGGACAGGGTGCTTCTTGCGTGGTCTGCAGGTGGCAGGGGCAAATCATCACAGTTATCACTGACTCCAGAGGTGGGCACGGCCTGCTACCACTAGGGGTCCCTGAACAGGCACCACCTGCAGGCCCCAGGAGGGCATACCTATCAAACACCTCCTATTGTTGCTTTCAATCCTCTGGGAACTCACAAAGCCTGCCGTTGCCACTGCAAAATGCTCTGGGCACCTTGTCAATCTGCCTAAGCTTCATTACCACCTTCTTGCAGGTCCTTGCTGCTGTTAAGAGCCTAGCAACCAGGCACTGGCTACTAGCCATAGCCATTGCCTCCTTCTCCCTGGAAACACACTCAGTACCCCAGGGGTAACAGCCTGCTTACACCAAAGAAAGAGATGGCAAATATCCAAACTCCCATGCCAAAAATAAATAGTAACCCCCCACAAAATAAAAAGGGGTGCTCTTGCATATAAGCAACCCTCCAAGACTACAGTTTGACTTCCCTAAACTCACAGAAAAAGAAAAATATAAGGAAGATGAAGAAGCTCAGGAACCACTCCCTGATAAAAGAACAGGAGAATTCACCTGAAGCAGCAAACAATGAAACAGACCTCTGCAATCTGACAGACATTGAGTTCAAAAGGGAGATAGTGAAAATACTTAAGGAATTAAGGCTGACTATCAAGGAATTAAGAGCGGATATGAACAGTGATGCAGATTTCTTTGGAAAGGAACTAGAAAATATGAGGAACATAGAAAAATTAGAAAATTCATTTGCAGAGACACAAACTGAGCTAAAGGCACAAAAGAGAAAAGTGAATAATGCAGATGATCAAATTAGTGACTTGGAAGATAGAATAATGGAAATCATCCAATCAGGACAGCAGAGAGAAAACCAAGTGAAACAACATGAAAGCAATATAAGAGATCCATGGGATAATGTAGAGCAGGCCAATCTACACATTATAAGAATTTCAGAAGGAGAAGAAAAAGAAAAGGGGATTGAAAATATATTTAAAGAAATTATGGCTGAAAACTTTCCAAATCTAAAGGAAACTGATATCAAGATACAGGAAGCACAGAAGGCCCCAAACAAGTTGAGCCCAAATAAGCCCATACCAAGGCATATTATAATAAAAATGGTAAAAGTTAAAGAGTGGATTCTAGAGGCAGCAAGAAAAACACAAAACATTAATTATAAGGGAACCCCCATAAGGCTATCACTAATTTCTCTACAGAAACACTACAGGCCAGAAGAGAGTGGCAAGATATATTCAAAGTTCTGAAAGAAAAAAAATTGCAGCCTAGAATATTCTATGTGGCAAGAATATCATTTAAAATACAAGGGGAAATAAAGAATTTCTCCAACAAACAAAAGCTAAAAGAGTGTAGAAATACTAAACCCATTCTAAAAGAAATACTGACAGAGCTTCTCTAAATAAAAAAGAAGTAAGAAGTAGGATACAGGAAACCATAATTGGAAAGCAATCACTTAAATACGCCGGCATACAGATCTGAGTCGAAAAAAAAAAAAAGAAAGAAAGAAAAACTACTGTAATAGGGATGATAAACACAAGGAACAGCAAAAGGACAAACATGAAGATGTTAAAAAATGACTTAAAAAATCATAGAATGTGGGGAAGGAAAGTAAGAAAATCTAGACTCTTTTTTTTTAATAATGTGTTTGAGCCTATATTACTATAAGGCTAAAGCAAACAGATACAGGAAGGGGTTAACATACTTAAAAAACAGGGCAACCACAATCAAAACCAAACATTACATTCACAAAAACCAAAAAGAAAAGTACACAAGCATAAAATAAATGGAAATCATCCAACTAAAAAAAGGAAGAAAGGAGAAACAGAATCAACTGGAAAACGAGGTTTAAAATGGCAATAAATTCATAGCTGTCAATAATTACCTTAAATGTCAATGGACTAAATGCTCCAATCAAAAGATACAGAGTGGCAGATTGGATAAAAAAGCAAAAATCTACCATCTACTGTCTATAAGAGACTCACCTTAGGGCAAAGGACATATATAGATTGAAAGTGAGGGGATGAGAAAAGATATTTCATGCCAATGGACAAGACAGAAAAGCAGGAGTTGCAATCCTCCTATCAGACAAATGGACTTTAAAATGAAGGCCACAGGAGTTCCCGTCGTGGTGCAGGGGAAACGAATCTGACTAGGAACAATGAGGATGTGGGTTCGATCCCTGGCCTCGCTCAGCGGGTTGAGGATCCAGCGTTGCTGTGAGCTGTGGCGTAGGTCGCAGATGCAGCTCGGATCTGGTGTTGCTGTGGCTGTGGTGTAGGCCAGCAGCTACAGCTCCAATTAGACCCCTAGCCTGGGAACCTCCATATGCTGCAGGTGCGGCCCTAAAAAGACAAAAGACAAAAATAAAATGAAGGCCATAAAGAAAGACAAAGAAGGACACTATTTAATGGTAAAAGGATCTATTCAAGAAGAGGATATTACAATTGTCAATATATATGCCCCTAATATAGCAGCACCCAGATATCTACAACAAATACTAAGAGACATAAAAGGAGAAATCGATGGGAATGCAATAATAGTAGAAGACTTTAACACCCTATTCACATCAATGGACAGATCCTCTAGACAGAAAATCAATAAGGCAACAGAGATCCTAAATGACACAATAGAAAAGTTAGACTTAACATTTTCAGGACATTACATACAAAAAAATCAAAATATACATTCTTCTCAAGTGCACATGGAACATTCTCAAGTATCAATCACATACTGGGGCACAAAGCTAACCTCAACAAATTTAAGAATATAGAAATTATTTCAAGTATCGTTTCTGACCACAGTGACATGAAACAAGAAATCAACCACAGGAAAAGAAATGAGCAAAAACTAACTACAAGAAGACTAAACAACATGCTACTAAAAAACCAATAGGTCAATGAGGAAATCAAGAAGGAAATTAAAAAATACCTCAAGACAAATGATAATGAAGACACAACCATTCAAAATCTATGGGATTCTTCAAAAGCAGTGCTCAGAGGGAAATTCACAGTGATACAGGCCTTCCTCAAAAAAGAAGAAAAATCTCAAATTGACAATTTAACCCACCCCCTAAATGAATTATAAAAAGAAGAACAAATGAAACCTAAAGTCAGCAGAAGGAAGGAAATCTTAGAGATCAGAGAGGAAATCAATAAAATAGAGATTCAAAAAACAATAGAAAAAAATCAATAAAACCAAGAGCTGGTTCTTTGAAAGGGTAAGCACAATTGACAAACTTCTGGCCAGACTTACCGAGAAGAGGAGAGAAAAAACCCAAATAAACAAAATAAGAAATGAAAAAGGAGAAATCACAACAGATACTGCAGAAATACAAAACTATGCCAACAAATTTGACAACCTAGAAGAAATGGACAACTTTGTAGACTTACAGCCTGCCAAAACTGAATCAAGAAGAAATGGATCAATTGAACAGACCGATCACTAGAAATGAAATTGACTATGTAATAAAAACACTCCCTACAAATTAAAGTCCAGGACCAGATGGCTTCTGAATGATTATATTCAGAAATCAGTCACATTTCTATATACTAAAAATGAAATATGAGAAAAGGAATGCAAAAATACAATACCTTTTAAAACTGCACCCAAAAAATCAAATACCTGGGAATAAACATGAGCAAGGAAGTGAAAGACTTATATGTTGAGAACTATAATATTAATCAAGGAAATTAAAGAGGATTCAAAGAAATGGAAAGATATTCCATGCTCTTGTATGGGAAAAAGTAATATTGTAAAAATGGCCATACTACCCAAAGTAATCTACAGATTCAATGCAATCCTTATCAAATTACCCATGACATTTTTCACAAAACTAGAACAAACAATCCAAACATTTATATGGAACCATAAAAGACCCAGAATTGACAAAGCAATCCTGAGGAACAAAAACCAAGCAGGAGGCATAACTCTCCCAGACTTCAGGCAATATTACAAAGCCACAGTCATCAAGACAGTGTGGTATTGGTACCAAAACAGATAGACCAATGGAACAGAACAGAGAACACAGAAATAAGCCCAGACACCTACAGTCAGTTAATCTTCAAAAAGGAGGCAAGAATATAAAATGCAAAAGAGACAGTCTTTTCAACAAGTGGTGCTAGGAGACCTGGATGTAAATCAATGGATGCTGCATGTAAATCAATGAAACTGGAACACAGCCTCACACCATGCACAAAAATAAACTCAAAATGGCTTAAAGACTTAAACATAAGACAAGACACCATCAAACTCCTGAAAGAGAACATAGGCAAAACATTCTCTGACATCAACCTTACAAATGTTTTCTCAGGTCAGTCTCCCAAGGCAACAGAAATAAAAAAAAAAATAAGCCAATGGGACCTGATCAAACTGACAAATCATCTGTTGTGTACAGACCACAACCAGCAAAGGAAACCATAAAAAAAGAAACAAAAAGTGGAGTTCCCATTGTGGCGCAGTGGTTAACGAATCTGACTAGGAACTATGAGGTTGCAGGTTCGATCCCTGGCCTTGCTCAGTCAGTTAAGGATCCAGCATTGCCGTGAGCTGTGGTGGAGGTTGCAGACGCAGCTTGGATCCCGTGTTGCTGTGGCTCTGGCGTAGGCCGGCGGCTGCAGCTCCGATTACACCTCTAGCCTGGGAACCTCCATATGCTGCGGGAGCGGCCCTGGAAAAGGCAAAAAAAAAAAAAAAAAAACAGAAAAAAAAAAAAAAAAGAAACAAAAAGACAATTTACAGAATGGGAGAAAATAGGTTCAAATGATGCAACTCATAAGGGCTTAATCTCTAAATATACAAAAAACTTATTACAACTCATTAGCAAAAAAAGCCAACAACCCAACTGAAAAATGGGCAAAAGACCTTAACAGACATTTCTCCAAAGAAGATATACAGATAGCCAACAAGCACATGAAAAAATGCTCATCATCACTGATTACTAGAGAAATGCAAATCAAAACTACTATGAGGTACCACCTCGCACCAGTCAGAATGGCCATCATTAATAAGTCCACAAGTAATAAATGCTGGAGGGGGTGTGGAGAAAAGGGAACCCTCCTGCACTGTTGGTGGGAATGTAAACTGGGGCAACCACTATGGAAAACAGTATGGAGGTACCTTAGAAAACTATACATAGAACTACCATATGACCCCGCAATCCCTGCAAAATTCACAAAATACCTATTAGAAAAGAAAAATAATCAGTTGTTCAGAAGAAATGCAATATTTCTGGAAGAAACTGGGAACCTGAGAAGAATGCATTCTCAATTCTTGGAGCTGAAAATCATCTGTTGTGTACAGACCACAACTAACATTTGTAGCAGGGGCGTTTCTATGCCAAATATCAGCTAACAGGTTCTTTCACATATGGTTTCCCTTCGTAGTATGCACTGGAGCAGTTGTTCTCAGCTCCACTTACTGTCAGCTCTACTCGAATTTCCCAGGCGATTTCAGGGAGAGGTGATGGTGGGAGCAGCTGAACCAAGGAAAGCAGGTGCACTAAAGAAATCACTGATTGGCAGGAATGCACCTCAGCTGACACCACTGAGGCAGGTGTCTGCTCTTGTGATACATACACCGTCCCCACCTTTTCTCTATCCTCCTCTGGTTCTGGGGACAGGGAAATGACCTCTATGTCAGCTTCTGGATGTTAACAGGCATCTTATCACTGAACAAATGATGTTCTAGTCAGAAATTACAGAGGGAGACGTCACATTTACACATTTCAACTCTCACATCTTTGCTCAACAAATGTTTCTATTATCTCTACAGCAAGTATCACAAAACAGCAAACTCAGTGAAGAAAGGATGGTGTGTATTACACTGTCACAAAGAACCACTCTTTGATAACAATTAAACTCACTTTCATTGAATATTCTAACCATGGTCACCAACACACAGTTCAAGTTACCATTTCAGGACAATTTGTTTACAGTTTTCAGGGTTACAAATGGCCTTCCAAATCACACCCTGGGGATGACTGACAAAATTTTCTGCCAAGTATGCACTGGCCCAGCAGGGCAATTTCCCATAACACTACAGGTCAGTTTTCAAGTTACAACGAGTATCTGGCCTATGTGTGCCATTTATTTGATGTGTGAGCTGTCATTTCCACAGTGGACCACCTAGTCCAAGGCTATTTACCATAACTCTTGTTTCCCTCAGTTATGAAAAAATTTTAAAGGCACTCACTGATTTTTGATATATTAAAAAAAAAATCTGGAGTTCCCGTCGTGGTGCAGTGGTTAACGAATCTGACTAGGAACCATGAGGTTGCGGGTTCGGTCCCTGCCCTTGCTCAGTGGGTTAACGATCCGGCGTTGCCGTGAGCCGTGGTGTAGGTTGCAGACGCGGCTCGGATCCTGCGTTGCTGTGGCTCTGGCGTAGGCCGGTGGCTACAGCTCCGATTCGACCCCTAGCCTGAGAACCTCCATATGCCGCAGGGGCGGCCCAAGAAATAGCAAAAAGACAAAAAAACAAACAAAAAAAAATCCTCCCCTCTAAAACAAAACCAAAAAGAGCCATCTATTTCTAAAGGCTTAATATTATACAGAATTTATTTTCAGAGTGGCTGTAATACTCTCTCCTTCCCCTAACTAAGCCTAGTTTCCTTATTGTTCTGGTTGTGTTCAACAATTATTCATATTTAGCAAGTGCTTATTCTTTCTGTCTCTGTCTTAGGTGCTTTGCTTCACATGCAGTATATTATTTTTTGTTCAAGACAACCCTATGATATTATATCCATTTTACGGATAAGGAGAATGAAGCTTGAATGAGCTGAAAAATGTATCCAAGTTAACCCAAATAAGATAAAGATCTAGAATTCAAATTCAGGTGTGTCTGAATACAGACCCTACATCTTTGACTACTATTCCCTGAAATATTGTGCTATAACTTAATATTACAGATGCATGATTTGCTGATTTAATCAAACATGCATATGTGTATGTATTTATCTATGTATACACACACTCATACACATATTTGTACTGTATTTCAAGTACATAAGTTAAATAGGCTTTTGAGACTAGCCAAAGAACCTTTCAACCATGCTCATTTCAGTGTTTTAAGGTGTATTGAGTTATTCAATTTAAATTTAATATCTACTTATTAGAGAAATCTGGGGATGTGCACAAAAGAAGAGAAAAGAAAAAAAATCATCCAAATGCTTATATTTAAAGATGAAGACTTCCTAATATAGTCTTAATCATGAATTACCACTTTGGCTAGGAAAACATTCTATGGGAATGTATATTTTAAACTTTAAAGGCCTGATGTTATAATTATTTTTAACATAAAGTCAAGCCAACTTAAGAGTCAAACAGACACCAGATGAAATCCCAGCACCACTACTTACTGGCTGGGTGACCTTAGGAAGCTGTTTGATCTCCTGAGCCTGAGTTTCTCTCGAGCCTGTGTTTCCTTGTGTGTGAAATAAGAATGATAGTTATTCCTACCCACGGGATATCCTGAAAGTTGAACCAGACAATATATGCAGAGCGCTTGGCAAACACTTAGTGTGCTGGCGCAGATGGTGGCAGTGGACATGGTATAGCTTTCTTTTTCTTTCTGAATCACTAAATTAGAGCAGACAAGGCAATTAGATAGCAAACCAAAAATCCATGGTCAACATTTACTAGGAAACTAGATGACTAGATTTCTTTAGAAACCTCAAAATATCAGCCAAGGAGGACAAATCACCACAGCTGCAGAACCAGAGTGGAATCAGCATCTGTGCAGAAGAAAGCAGACTGAAGCGAAGACCAAGCACTGTGGACCCATTTGGGAACAGCCACTGAACTGGGAGGGCTTTATGCGATCCAGTAATGGGCAAGCGCAAGGGGGCTGTGGTGGCGACTGGGACTGGTGGCATCTGGTGCTAACAAGGCTTCTTCCACAACAGGGTCCCTTTCAAGAAAGGGCCTAGCCCTGAGGAGAAAATTCCATAGTGTAATCAAAATTGAACAGAATAGGCCCAACAGAGACAAAGGAAAGAAAGGATCCAGATAAAAGAGGGGGAGGAGAACAGAACCAGGAGGTCTCATCAAAAAACAGAAGAGGGGACTCTCTGAAGTCAGAAAAGCTAGCCGGAACCAGACCTCTAAAATTTCAGAACACTGATTTCACATAAAAATGTGCAGCAGCAAAGCATCGAAGTCAAGTCCTATGCAAAGTTATTACAAGATGAAAGAGAATAGAGAGCAGAATAACATCACTATAGATAATAAAAGCGTATCAGAAAGACAGGGACAGATCAAAACTGTAACCTATTTCAAAATGAGCTAAAAGACATTAAGAAAAGGATACCAGGTGTAAAAGAGCACTGTATTCAGAATTAGAAAAACTCAGAAATGAGGTGACAGAGCACAGGAAAGAATTATAAATAAATGAAAAGTCATTTGGAAACAAAGACCAAACTGGAAGGAACATAAAAGCAAATAAGCACAAAAGATGTCTTAAGAAAACAGAAGGTAAAAAAGAGAAAGGTTTACAAATTAAAAAGAAATAAAGAGAGAAAAAGAGATTAAAGAGAAAGTAGCAAAGAGAAGACAGGCAGAGAAGACTCAAATTACATAATATAAGAATCCCCAATGAAGAACCAAATCAAGAAAAAGAACAATACTAAAAATAATAATTGAATAAGATTTTCCTGAAATCAAAAAAGAAAATTGAAGCTATATATTGAAAGGATGCATCACACATCTGAAAATATCACCTCATAATGGCCAACGCCATGGCATATTTTGATTAAGTCATTGGATTTTAAAGAAGAATAATTACTTGAGGAGTTCCCATCATGGCACAGTGGTTAACGAATTCGACTAGGAAACATGAGGTCAGATCCCTGGCCTTGCTCAGTAGGTTAAGGATCCAGTGTTGCTGTGAGCTGTGGTGTGGGTCGCAGATGCAACTCAGATCCCGCGTTGCTGTGGCTCCGTCGTAGGCTGGTGGCTACAGCTCCAATTCAACCCCTAGCCTGGGAACCTCCATATGCCGCGGGAGCGGCTCAAGAAAAGGCAACAAGACAAAAAAATAAAAAATAAAAAAATTACTTGAGCATCTGGGGAAAAGGCAAGTGAAGGGAAAAAATTAAATTACCATCGGACTTTACAACAGCAATGCTTTAAGACAGAAAAAAATGTTAGAGTGACCTAATTAACATACTCAAGGAAACAAGAATCTGAAAAAATATAAAGAAAGGGATTTTTTTATTCAGCAAAACTTACTTTCAGACATAAAGAGCCAAGCAAACTGTTATCAACATGTAAAAACTCAAGGAATATTATTCCCGTGAGACTTGCCTGAGGACTATACTAGAAACGAGCTTCAGAGAACTAAAACCACTAGAGAGACATAGACACAAGGACTGATGGTGAGAATTAAATATAACAAACATATGGTTATTATAGAACTAAGATCAAATGAGCATTAAAGGGGAAGAGTACAGTATTAATGGCTACATGCTTAGGCAATATAGATATAGTACAGCCATAAAAATTCATGAGAGATGAGGAAAGCTGCATGCAGCAAAATTTGTAGTTATTTTCAATAAGCATATTGCCAGTGGTAGTATTAGTAGCACTTGTGTATATGATATTGGAATTGAGTAATGATGCTAAGTAATGATGCAATAGTCTGATTCTGTCCTTCCCTGTGTCCTTGAGAACTAAGATTTTGATATGGAAGAAAGGAAATAGAGATGCAATGTAGAAGTTAAGTAAAAAGCCCTGTCTTCCTGAATTCAAATCTGAACTATTAAGAGTTCCCATTGTAGCTCAGCGGGTTAAGAACCTGACACATTATCCTTGAGGATGTGGGTTCAATCCCTGGCCTAGCTCAGCAGGTTAAGGATCTGGTGTTGCCTAAAGCTGTGGTGTGGGTCACAGATGCGGTTCCAATCTAGCGTTGCCAGGGCTGTGACGTAGGCTGGCAGCTGCAGCTCCAGTTCAACCCTTACTTAGCCTGAGAACTTCCATATGCCTCAGGTGCAGCCCTAAAAAAACTAAACTAAACTAAACTATTAGTAGGAACTCATGAGGTTATGTATCCACTGAAGAGGCCTAGAAAAAGTGACCATCCCAAGAAAACAGACTGTGATTTTGAAATACCATTTTCTGTGAAAAAATACCAAAAGCATTTCAGAGAAGTAGCTATTTCCATGTCTGGGAACAGAAATGTACAAGTTGAGCCTGGAAAATCTTGACACAGCCAACAGCAAAGAGCTTACCCAGAGTCTTGTTAAAAAGACTCAAGAGGCCAACTTGAAGAGGCCCCCACTAGCCAAAGGCAGGACAACTTGAGCTTCAATAAGAATACCTGAATGGACAGAATGAGGATTGAAATTCCTTCACTTGCAGAAAGGGATCAAACACAAGTCTGGTCAAGTGTCTGAATTCAGCTTCCAATTTGTAGAGAATACAGAAGAGAGAAGAAAGTGCTCAAGTGAAAAATCCAGATTATGAGAAACTGCAGATTAAATGCCTCAGGTTCTTCAACAGATAACATGTGAGGAAAGAAAACAAACGGAGGGGGAAACTACAGATTCAAAGAAATTTAAAAGACTTAACTTTTTGAAAACAGGCAAAACAAAACTTTAGAGTCTGGGAAGCCACACTTTTCAATAAAACTGTAAAGAAATTCAAAGAAGTGATTAGAGAAAAGGAGGAAGGCTGAGATTGGGATGGGGCACCCAGAGAGGCTGCTGGGGTAGCTGGAGAGTTCTATTTCTAAACCTGAGAAGGGGTTACAACAGACACAAATTCATTAATCCAGGCTTTTCTGTGTGATTTCCTGTATCCATGTTTTATTTTATGATAGAAATGTCAACCAAATAATAAATGCTAAATAAATATTAGCTATACTTCAAATTAAACTTAACACATCTTTGAATATCCTAACATCATAATAAAATAGCCAGAAAGGCATTAAACACAAGGTAGAAAACAGACTCAAAATTTGGACATTCTAAAAAAAAAAAATTTGGACAGTCTAAGAAAGTCTCAGGAAATATCTAGATTTGGCTTTAATTCTTGGAAAACTGACTCTGGTGAAGATGTGAAATCAAAGAGCTTTGTCTTCTTCTTGGGCTGGAAGGAGACGCTGCCTATCCCTTAGAATTCGAGTTTCCAAAAGGATGAAAAAATATACTCCAAGTGCTGGGGACAACAGAATCAAAAGGAGAATAACTTTTGGAAGAACTGAAATAGTAAATTAAAACCCAAGCAAGGTATGTTTGGGAGCTGAGAGGCACGGACATGAACCATTTGGCAGTTGTGCTCTACAGGTGTGAGCAAGTGACCTTCCCTGTGTGAAAAGACAAAGACACTTGCTCTGGCCCAATAGGCACTAAAAGGGCCAGATGAAATGCAAGCCTGTAGAGACAAAGTATGCATGATTCACAGATTGACTGAAGAGATGTAAGATGGTTGATTGCCCTCCATAGTGGACACTGGGGTGAATTGCCCAGATCCCCCTTAGAAATGAGGCACTCATGTCCTAGCACCTGGGAATATTCCCTGATACTCTCAGGGAGTTACCCTCAAAGCAAGAGAGAGCTATTTAGTCCTTGGTCACACTGCTTCCTTATGGGTGGCCCATCTAGTGACTGGCTATGCTGGAGGAGCTGGTGGCTGGAGGGTGAGAATGAAGTCCCATGCCCCTTGGCTCAAGGTGAGATAACCCTGAATAGCTACCCCAGCTCTAGAGATTTCTGTAGGGTTGTCTGTGCTCTGTATTTTGCCTACCTCACAACTTCATTCTTTCCTCTGTCCAGTTTTGCCTTAAGATTCCAAAGATACCTAGGAACTTGGCCTATAAAGAATTTTCTTTGCATATTGACCTTCGATTTAAGTGAAGACTGGCAATGCAATCCTAAATCACAACATTCTATCCACTCATTCAACCAGTATTTATTGAATGCTTCCTACGTGCCAAGTCCTGGGAGCTAAGCAGGAGGACCATAGTGGTGACTAGAACAGAGTCCCCTTTTGGTTAAAGCTTTCTACCATTTAGTGTTGTTCAATTCTGCATGACGAAGACACGGTATCTGTTCAGAGTAATTCTTCATTTTATTTCCCTTCTGGGGCTGAGTGCTACAGAGGATAATTATGCCGTTCTTGAAAAATCCATAACAAGATTTTCCTGTGACATTTCTTCTCTGAGCTAAGTGGCTTCTTTGACTTGATGTCTATTGAGGTGGTAGCCAGACGAATTAGGCAAGGGCTTTAGATTGCAATTCAGGATAGTGTTCCTGACACCTTTATAATGATCGAGTTTTACTCTTTGGGACAGTTGGGAAGAAAAAAAAATCACACCGCCTGTGTTTGTAATCACTTGCTATTATTCACCTTCTTGCATAAAGGCGTAGAACATATGTTAGGACATAATTCTCCAAGGGTTTTTCACATTTCTATATAAGTAAAACCTAAACCTAAAACTTGGGCAATGGAATGTATTTCTTACTTTGGAACATTATTATTATTATCACCTTAGGTTGCCTAATGTTCTGATTATTTGATGTACATCTCTTTTCTTTCAGCCTTTCTCAATATCCTGCCCCATTAATTATTTCTTCTTCCCACTTGTTACTTCTATCTCTTGCTCTTCACAAATGCATCTGTTTCAGCCAACAAATATTAAACATACTCTAATTTCCTTCACCTTAAAAAAAAAATTCCTCAACTTACCTTTCTCCTGAATATATTTCTTTATCTCTTTTCTTCCTTGTACAGTCAACTAAAGTTCTTGCATGAGAAGTCCTCACCTACTGCCTCCATTTACTCACTTTCTATTTATTTCTTAATCCTTTTGTATCTGGATATTACCAGAATCATTCAACTGGAACTCCTCTTGATAAGGTCTCTGGTCACCAGTGACTTTTCTCTGCTGTGATAGTAAATTCTATTTATAGACTTGCCTGGGCCATGGCAACCTCAGATATTTGGTTAAACATTATTCTCTGGAGTTCCCATCACACAGCAGAAATGAATCCGACTAGGAACCATGAGGTTGTGGGTTCGATCCCTGGCCTTGATCAGTGGGTTAAGGATCCAGCGTTGCCTTGAGCTGTGGTGTAGGCTGCAGACACGGCTCGGATCCGGCGTTGCTGTGGCGGTGGCGTAGGCTGGCAGCTATAGTTCCAGTTGGACACCTAGCCTGGGAACTTCCATATGCCACAAGTATGGCCCTAAAAAGAAAAATCAAAAACAAAACCCTTCAAGTTCAGCTTCAATGAACTTTAAAAAACAAAACAAAACAAAACAACATTATTCTCAGTGTGTCTTGGGGGGGCTGTTTCTGGAGGGAATTAACACTTGAATTGGTACACTGAGCAAAGCAGATTGCTCTCCCCAGTGTGGGTGGGCCACATACAATCGACTGAAGAACTGGATAGCACAAAAAGGCTGAGTAAGAAAGAATTTGTTCCCTCTGCTTGACTGTCCTTGAACCTGGACATCCCTCTTCTCCTGCCTTCAGACTCAAACTGGACAGTATCATCAGCTTTCGTGGGTCTCCTGCTTGCCAGGTGTAGATCTTGGTACTTCTCACTTTCTACAATTACATCAGCCAATTCATATATATATATATATATATATATATATATCCTGTTAGTTCTGTTTCTGGAGAACCCCAACTTATACAATCCCTAGGTCCAGTTTCTTCTACTTCACATCTTTATGGCACATGATGTTGTTCACCAACCTCTTCCTCTTCAAACTCTTTCCTCCCTTAGTATTGCCACACCCCTTTCTTCTAGGGTTTTGTTTTGTTTTGTTTTTTGCTTTTTAGGGCCGCACCTACCCATATGGAAATTCCCAGGCTAGGGGTCGAATTGGAGCTGCTGCTGCCAGCCACAGCCAGAGCAATTCTTGATCTCAGGATCTGAGCCGCATCTGCCACCTACACCACAGGTCATGGCAATGCTGGATCTTTAACCCACTGAGCGAGGCTAGAGATCGAATCTAAAACCTCATGGATACTAGTCAGGTTCATAACCCTCTGAGCCACAACAGGAATGCCTCTAGATCTTATCTTAATTTTCTGACTCCATCTCATTGGCTCTCCTCCTCTCAAGTACTCACTCAAATTGACTTTTTTTTTTTCTGTCTTTTGTCCTTTTTAGGGCTGCACCCGTGGCATATGGAGGTTCCCGGGCTAGGGGTCCAATCAGAGTTGTAGCCCCCGACCTACACCAGAGCCACAGCAATGCCAGATCCGAGCCACGTCTGCGACCTACACCACAGCTCATGGCAACGCCGGATCCTTGACCCACTGATTGAGGCCAGGGATCGAACCTGCAACTTCATGGTTCCTAGCCGGATTCCAATGAGCCATGATGGGAACTCCTCAATTTGATATTTTAAAGTGATTCCTTTTTCTTTTTCCCTACTATGTTTCCTTGTGGAATTTCATTTCAGCTTCAACTGCCATGTATTTTCTTTGTCTCCCAAGTCTTCACCTTTGTAACCTTCATCCTTCTGATCCATACACATCCTCCCAGTTGTCTAGGAAGTATTTCTCTTTGGATGCCTGTATGCACTTCAGACTTAAAATACTACAGACTAAGCACTTTAGTCTCATCATCATCATCATCAACCCAGTCATCTAAACCAAAACTCAAAGTGGCTTCAACCCTTCTTTAGCAGTACCCTACATTCAGTGGTTACCAAATCCTCACTCTTTTACCCAATTGGCAACTTTTAGGTTCATCCTCTCCTCCCCACTCTTCTGCCTTACTTCTCATCCTTTATGACAACAGCCTTCCAGTAATGACCTGCCTTCTGTCTCACAAACTGCCAACAGAGGTGTTGCTCTAAACAAAGACATGACAGTGTCCCACCTCTGCTTAAATGCTTTCTAAAATTTCCCATAGTAAAAAACAAAACAAAATAAAACATTCATTTTGACTCAAACTTGCTCTTCTTGCTTATCTCTCATTCATCCCCAAAAGACACCCCACATTCAGTCAAACCAAGTACTCATAGTTGCTCTTTCACAGTGACTCTGCTGTCCCTCTGCCAAGTTGTTCTCCATCCGGTGAACTCCTATTCATCCTTCAAGATCCTCACTAAAATGTCACTTTATCTGAACAGATTTTCTCAACACCTCAGGCATAATCATCACTGCTTCCTTTAACTACCTATATACTGGATATACCTTCCAGCTTTTTATCATGATTGATTTACCTATTGGTGTCCCCCACTTGATTAGTAACTACTCCAGAGAAGGAATCTTATTCTATTCACCATTTTGCCTCCATGCTTAATGTGGTCCCTTGAAGATAGGAAGGACTCCATGACTGTGTCAAGTGTTAATATGTTAGGTATGTTAAAATGAATTAAAATTGAGGACGGTACTGCAAATGATGATAATATCTATGAATGTATATATTTTAACACAGTAAGTTCACATGTTCTCATCTATGCTAAATTCATATTTGAGCATAAATATGTAGCCTAAATAATATCTGACTTTTTGCTTTGGTTTAGTTCTTGAATGCCTCTTGGCAACTTGGATAGTCCATGTTATCTTTAGTCACTGCACTTCCTCTAACTTAGGGAATATATTTTGTATAGAAAAAGGGTTTTCGGTATGACCTAATAATTTTCATCTTCCAAACTCAAAAGAAACAAAAGAGAACATAACTCTAGCCTTGGCAAAAAATGGTTAGGTATTTATTTAGGTAACTTAAGGTTTTGGTTGAACACAGAGAGATATTTATGAATAGGTAACTTGGCAACTGATGAATGAGCAGTTAAAGATGTAACATCGATCCTTTCTGACAATGGTCTCTTTCTCTACCTTCCCAGCCCCTGTCCTTCCCTCCTCTTGGCACAGCATCCTCAGTTTTGCATCCTGATCTGGCCTGTGTATTTGTTGGAAGACAATACTTATTCTCTTTGATAAGAAGCAAACGTTTCATTTGATTTTGTAAAAGTTAATGATGCACAGGAGGTAACCTCCAACTGTTCTGTGATACCACTTTCCTAGAGCAATATGGTAGGAGGGCTGCAGGATAGGGCACTTTAGGAAGCTTCTTGGCACTAATGCAGGAGAGATAGAAGATCTGGAGGAGGGGACAAGCTGGGAATTTGGTTGACTAACTTTTTTTTTTTTTTTTTGGTTTTTTACGGCTGTACCTGCATCATATGGAAGTTCCCAGGCTAGAGGTCAAATCAGAGCTGCAGCTGCTGGCCTATGCCACAGCCACAGCAACTTCAGATCCAAACCACATCAGCAAAGTACACTGAAGCTCATGGTGACACCAGATCCTTAACCCACAGAGCGAGGCCAGGGATGGAACCTGTATCCTAACAGATACTAGTTGGGTTCTTAATCCACTGAGCCACACTGGGAACGCCCAAGGTGGACTAACTTCTTGGTGCATATGGGTGCATAGGTGACTGCTTCTACTCCTCCAACTGCACTCTGACTACAGAGATGGGCAAAGACTCTCCAAAGAGTTCCTAGAACAATCCTCCTTCCCGTCCTGGTGAATGTCACTGGGTTATCTCTAAATATTTTTGAACTTGAGTTAGGTTAAACTGGGTATCAACGCCAATCTCTACTGCCACCAGGCCCAGGAATACTTAACTCTAGACCCAGCCTGTGGCAGAGACCACACTTGCCATGCCCTCTGCATACCCCACTTACAGTGGTGGTAAGGGTGGTGCTTAGCTTTGGTATCATCAGCTGCTTCTAAAAGAAGACTATGCAAGGAGGAGACCATTCTCGGTCTCATTTAGTAGCAAATTATCCCAAATTTGAAAATAGATTTCTGTCAAAGAGAAGGAAAATCCTTCTAAGAGATTTATGTTACAGCAGTTAATTAACCCCTGAAGCTAGGCGAGTGTGTTGTTTCATGCTATTCCTGAGGATGAGCCTCTCTCAAGGCACCAGTGGTTCCCTCCCAGCTCTGAGATTCAAAAGCTCTGAATGAAGCCTGAAGAGCTGCACGCTGGCTGCCACCTTGGGGCAGAGCCTGCAGAAGTAGCCTCTCAACTTTTCTTGAACAGCTTAGCAGATTCTCCCCCCAAAATGAAAAGCAATGTAAAAAGGGGCAAAACAGGATGCAGATAGAACCGTTTAGGAATTCCAGACCTTAAGAAAAATGAACAATTTTATGGGCTCCGAATGAATCACTATACATATGCATAACTTAATTCTCTTTTTGGTTTATCCTGTGGAATTAGGAGAGGAGGTCCTATAGTTCCAGAAGGTACAGAATTTCAGAATCCTAGTCTTAGGTATAAGTGCCCAAATTTCCCTTGTGTTTCATAATGCTGAAGCTGCAGAGGCCACCTGTGGCTATAGAAATATTAAACTGCACTTTGGCCATGGGGCCTCTTTAGGGGAGAGGAGAGATGAGAAGAATCCGTCACCATAGCCATTTGCAGGAAAAGAAAAAGAAGAGAATACGATGGAAACTTAGGAAGACAAAAGTATCGATTTGTGCAACCGGTATTATTTGCAAGTCAGAAAAGGAGGAAGTGGCCACGGAGTTAGATTTTGAAAGATGAATAGGTACCAAGGTGAGAAGGGCATTTGGGACACAGAGTTCAGGAAACCTGGAGTGTGGATGTTGGTGAATAAGGACGGTCACCTGAGAATGAACCTGCCAAGAACTGGGGCCTGGCCACCCAGGGCTTTTTTGCCATAGTGATGACTCGGCCATCAACGCCACCATGGACTAGATGGAGCTAGTAGTTACAGGAGTTTAAGGTTAGAGAAACATCATGCGCTGTAGGGGAGCTGGAGAGAGCCACACCCTCACAAAGGAGTGTATGAGTTCACTGCAAACCCATCTGATTGCTACAAACCCATCTCTCCACTGCAAACCCACCTCTCTGCTGCCTGGGGACCAGCCTCGTGCTCCGAGGTTCCAGTCCCTACACTGATATTTATTCACTATGTGAGCAAGTCACCTAATCTTTCTGAAACTCTTCACCCTTTCAAGTGGAGATATATATAGCTATTTCACAGGGTTATGGTGACAAATTAAATGAGTCTATAATGTAGGTAAAAGCATATAACAGTACAGGCGTATAAATACTCAGTAAAGACTGTTTTTTCCCCTTTCTTCTTTCCTCCCTTCTGCTATATTTTTATGTTACCATCACCTGACTGAAATGAATTTCTACCCTTCTACCCATTCAAATCTTACTTGACTTGTTTGTTTGCTTATTCATTAGTCCATTCATTCAGCAGTGGTTATTAAGTGCTTGTCATGTACTAAGAAATGTGACAGGGGTTGAAGATGGATTTGGCAGTGCCTATTCTATCAGAAAGGAGAAATAAATAAATACACAAAGGCGAGGTAAAAACAATATGAAATCTTTGTCGACTACTCGATTTGGAAGTGATCCATCATTTCTCTGATTCTTTATGCGACTTTCATCACTTATGGCAAAATTACCTTGTAATGCAGTTAACTTTTCAAGTGGCTATGATTCATCTCCCCAATCAGATGTAAGTTCCATAAGGAGAAGCCCCCTATCTCATCATTGCGCAGTCTCTTTGGCGCCTTGATCATACAAATCCAATAAATACATGCTAATGATTGTGATGAGATGGAGAGGCAGAACCTCACTCATTCACACAGGTAAATGCCTATCATTAATACCTTCCCACTCTGTTCCCCTTTTCCCACTCCATTCCCTGTTTCCATGATGTCTCATCGTGGATTGAGAGGAAAGGGAACAAGGCAGGCATTAGCATTGTAAGTCTTCATTCATAAAACTAATGTGTCATTTCCCATTTCCAACAAAAGGTCCTCTTCCTAAACTTTAACCCTTCTCAAGTCTTTGGTTCAAACCGTGCCCCACTGACATTCTGCAGATGGTGTTGTAGCTTTTCTTTCACAGAAAAAAGTAAAGTGTATTAAATGAACATTCCTCAAATGTGCTCTCCTCTGTCCCTCATCAGGATACCAACTGACACCCCATCTATGTATCTCCTCCCCAATCCTCCTTTCGTTCCAGCTCACCATCACACTCTTCAGCACTTCTCTGGATCCATTTTCTCCCAACTTCAGATGAATCTTGCTTCCTCACTCATTCCTTCCTCTCCCACAACCAATCCCCAGTATTTTAAGCCTTTCATGCTGGCTCCTTCTTCTGAGTCAATGAGCATATTCCAGGGCCTCTAATTAATTAAAGGAGAATAGAGGAGGGAGAGGAAGATGAAAGGAAAAACCATTCTTCAGCTGATTCCCTCCATTGGTTTGGGTAGAGACAGCATATTTAATGACTCTTCCCAAAATTAAAGAATGAATAAAGTCTCAATGCAAAAGTCTTAGAAAACTTATTTTGCAAGTGTTTCTTAGGTCTGTATTTTCCTTACAACATAAATTTAATGGTGGTATTTTTTTCAATTATATGACTGAAACATTTTTTCAATTATATGATTAAATTACTTAATCAATGCCTTTTAATTGAACATTAAAGTTGTTACCAATTTTGTATCATTATAAATAATGCTGTGATCAGTATATATACATTTTTGTGCACACCTCAGATAACTCACTTAGGAACAAAATACAATTTCTTGGCCAGATACCACATTTTGGAGGGGTTTAATAGATTCGCAGCTAATCTGCCTTGAAATAACACACTTAGCACCTGCACTTCTTTCCCTGACAGTCACTCTTTTTTTTTTTTTTATTAACCATGCAACCTTTATTTATTTATTTACTTATTTATTTATTTACTTTTATTGAAGTACAGTGATTTACAACGTTATGTTAGTTTCTGGTGTACAGTAAAATGATTCAGTTTTATACATATATATATTCTTATTCATATTATTTTTCCATTATAGGCTATTAAAAGATATTGGATATAGTTCCCAGTGCTACACAGTAGGACTTTGTTGCTAATTGATTTTATATATAATTTTGTATCTGCTAATCTCAAGCTCCTAATTTATCTTTCTCCCTTTCCCATTTGGAAACATAAATTTGTTTTCTATGTTCGTGAGTTTGTTTCTATTTTGTAAGTAAGTTCATTTGTATCATTTTTTTATGGTTCCACATATAAGTGATACCATGTGGTATTTTCTTTCTCTGTCTGACTTCACTTAGCAGGATGATATCTAGGTCCATCCATGTTGCTGCAAATGGCATTATTTCATTCTTTTTATGGCTGAGTAGTATTCCACTGTATATATGTACCTCATTTTCTTTATCCATTCATCTGTCCATTGTATGTCACTCACTCTTCAATCCACTGAAGTCTAGCTTCTATTTCCATCACATTACTAATTTTTTAAACTGTCCTGTTCAACTCCTAAATTGGTCCCCCTAACCTCTCTAAAGCATTTGGCACAACTGATAAACACTCCCTACCCCAACAAAATTTTCTCCTCTCCTAGTTTCTGTCATGTCACTGTCCTTTGGTTTCTTCCTTACCTTACTTCCCAATCCAGTCTCTCTGCACTGCTTATATTTCTCATTAAAATTGTTGTGCTATGCTTCCCTTAACCTCTTTTCGGTGTATTTATCTTTTCTGGTCAATCGTATCAACTTGCATAGTAAATGACCATGTAAAAACAGATAACTCAAAAATCTCTATCCCTAATTCAGAAACGACTCTCCTTAGCTCTAGACAAAAATCTCCAAATATCAATTGGGCACTGCCTATAGAATAAACAAACCCAATATTTCCAAAATTGAACTCATCATCTTGCCCCCAAATTTGTTTCTTTGCCTGCAGTTTTATATCTCAGTTATGCTAACTCTTAGTTGCTCAAACTGAAAATCTTGTGGCTGTCTCCACTTCTAGTTATTTACCAAAACCTGCCCCTTTTCTCTTTAGAGTTCTTTCCTCTGAACTGTGCCTATCATAGCTTATGATCATTCATTTATATAGCACTTTATACTTTGAACTATGATTGGCCCTTTTGTTTACAATTTTCCATAACCTGTTTTTCTGTGGGCTATTTGTCTATGTCATGTCCATCCTGGAAACTGGAAATGTATCAAAACACAAAAATCCTTTTTGGTATGAAGAAGGAAACAAAATAATAAATTATGTGCTTACACTCAGTAAAAGTTTGTTGAATTGAATACATGAATGAATGAATGATGACTTTACTGCTCCTCATAAAACTTCTGAAATACAAGGTACCTCCTTGGGCCCTGCCTTTTATTCCTGTATCCCTTCTATTATTCCTTCCTCTCCCAACATCCTCAGGCCTTTCAGGCTGACCAGTCTCTTTGTGAAAGAGAGAAAATGATCTGATATAAACTTTCACTGTGGTACCTCTCCTAGGAATATTTGCATGTTGAGAGGTCAATGGGATCACACAATGTAACAAAAGCAAATCAATGGATGTGGAGGATAACTTGAGATTCAACAGAGGATGCTTGCAACCCTTTCATGCTGCCTATGTATAGCAGAGACAGAATTCTCATATGCTATAGAAGTAACTGTAAAGAAGTAACTATTCTGACTTGAAAAATACATTAGGGAGATTGCAGTGTTTATTGTTCATGAGACAGAAAACATGGTCTTAGCTGACCCTCTCCTTCACCCTCTCAGCGACAGGGACTCTTGTAAAAGTTGGTGGAGAGGAAGCCCCCCTCCAAAGGGTGAAGATGAAACTACATTCACATTGTCTAAATTGGACTTGTGGTACATGGATTTGATGTCAATAAGCCACATATCTCAATCTCTGAAACTCTCTACTGTCCTTTATTCAATAGTTTAAAGGAGAAAGAAAAAAAATTCAGACATGCTAATTCTGTACACAGTTCTTACATTAAGTCATTAAAATCCTTCCATAAAGCTTTTCAGGTACTTTAGTGGATTTAAAAGGAAAGTGGAGGACAGTTTGTATTTCAAGAATTATATTATACTCGTTTTGCTTAGTCCAGGTTTTTGATTTTTTTTCCAAACTCAAAATGGCCCCCAGCTTTATGTGGAGAATAATAGTACTGCTGGTAGGCACAGCAGTCTCCCATTTTTTCAGGCTGCAGGATTCCTCGTTACACACAGCTAAGATAATGTTCCACACTGATACGCTGGGCACTCACCAAACATCACGACATTTACACTACTCATCATTTCATTGGTGAGGAAAGAAAATTTTCAGGGTGGGATGGGAGCAGCATGAGACTGGTCTTTGAAGTGCTGTGACATGATTTCACAAACTGCACAAGTAAATCCAAAGATATTTCACACTGTAGACAGTATCAATTTCATCCCACTTTTTTTTTTTTTTTTTTTTTTTTGGTGTCTGCTCAAATGTATTTTCCTTTATTCCTGTGAAGACATTAGCATGAAAAATTGAAGTGTTCCCATTCTGCTAAATAGCAATGCTTCACTTCACTGGCATCCATACCCCCCACCATTGCTTCTTAAACCAGTAATACCTGACAAATGACATAACTAAAAGGCTTTGCTTCTGTTATCCCCACCAACAAGGTGTGGTATGAAGAAGGCCAATACCGTATTGTTCTCCTCCTACTCTATACTTCTTTCCAGAAGTATCCCTTCCAGTACTTCATTCATTTGCCTGTGTAACATTGATTAAGTATCAACTGTGTACAAGGAATGTATATTCTTCACCATGATTAAATTCTCTGCCAGGACCTGAGTGTGTGTGTGTGTGTGTGTGTGTGTGTGTGTGTGTGTGTGTGGTGGTGGTGGCAGTGGTGGTGGTGGTGGCGGTGGTGGCGTGGCAACAGTGGCTGTGAGATTTTAAGAGGTAGTCAAGAAAGATACAGACATCCACATCCAGCCAAGATGAATGAGTGACCAGACTTAGCTCTCTGCCTGAAACACCTTGTAAAAAAGACAAAATATATTTTCAAAGAGGTATTCAAGGAATTGGGCATTAGAAAATTAAAGGCAATCATCACTGAGAGACAAGAAAGAGGTGACCCTTGCAATTGTCCCAGGTTCCTAGCTGGGGAGAGTTTTCAGGCTGTGGGACAGGAGAGAAGACCCCAGGTAGAAGCTTGAGGTATGCCTGAGTCCAGATAACAGAGCTGGGAGTCAAAGTAGGCCAAGGGAGCTAGAATTCACAGAGAAGGGTATCCAGAGAGGAGAGAGCTTCAGACAGAGCTCTGAAGATCTACAGTCAGACCTCCATGGAGTATAAAAGAATTATGCCCCATCATGGAATTCTGCCCAGAAATGACAGAGGGGATGTGATTAGCAGTATGTAAGAACATTGAAACATTTATGACAACTGTATTTCATATGTTCACTAAGTTAGAAGAAAGACTGAATATGTTAAGTAGAAACAGAAATATATTAAAAACTGCAAATCAAACCTCTGGAAATGAAAACTACAATCCATGAGATGAAAAATGCACCATGTGGGAATAACAATGGATCAGATGCCATAGATGAAAATAGTAGTGACTTTTCAGACATAGAATTAGAAACTATTCAAAAAAGAAAAGAAGCAAGAAAAAAGACTAGAAAAAAATGAACAGCTCTTCCATGAGTTGTGGATCACCTTCAGGTGGCTTAATATACATATAATTGGTATATATGAAACAAAAGGAACAGATAAAATATTTAAAGGTATAATGATCAAATATTTTTCCAAATTAGATGACAACTATAAATCCACAAGTTCTAGAATCTCAACAAATCTCAAGCACAATACACATGAAGAAAACTACATCAAGGAGCATCAAAACCAGGCTGCTTAAAACCAGTCATAAAATGAAAAAAATTTAAAGCAGCCAGAGAAAAAAAGGTGCATTAGGTACAGAAGAACAATGATAAGGGAGACAACAGACTTCTCATTGGAAATAAGACAAGTGAGAAGATAGTGGAGCAGCATCTTTAAAGCACTACAAGAATGAAATTGTCAACCTAGAATTTTATATCCAGTAAAAATATATTTCAAAAATGAAGGTAAAATATTTTTTAATGCACAAGCTGAAAAGATGTATAAGACATGATGTGGATAATAGAAAAACTTTTTTCTTATTATGTAATGCTCCCTAAAGCAAAAAATAATAGCATGTAAAGCAAAAAAAAAAATGTATTGAACAGATCTTAAAGATCATTCATAGTTAGGGAAATGCAAATTAAAACCACAATAAAATATCGTTACACACCTACTGAAATCTCCAAAATTAAAAATGCTGGTGTCATAGAGCAACTGTAACTCTCAGGCACTGCTAGCAGGAATGTAAAGTGGTAAAACCACTTTGAAAAACAGTTTAACAATTTCTTTAAAAGTTAAATATACACCTACTAGCCATTCCATTTCTAGGTATTTACTTAAGAGATACAAAAACCTACCACCACACAATAACTTATACACAGATGTTCACAGTGAACACATATGTTCACTGCAGCTTTATTTGTAATTGTCAGCAACTGGAAATAATTCAAATGTCTAACAAAATAATGAATGGATAAACAAGGTGGCATATCCATACAATGGAATTCTATTCAGCAATAGAAGAAAGGAACTATTTGCATGAAAAACCATGGATGAATATCAAAATTATTATGTTGGGAAAAAGAACTCAGATGAAAAATGGTATACATATATATATAAACTTCTAGAAAATAAAATCTAATCCATTCCATATTTGTAGAAAGCAGATCAATGGTTGGTGATTGAAAGGGGTTGGAAGGGGATTTCACAGGTATGTACATATGCTCAATTATATTACTTTAAAGTTAAATCATACAATTTATATATATTACATTTATTATGTCAATTATATTTCTATAAAGTTGTTTTTAAAATATAAAAGAGGAGTTCCCGTCGTGGCACAGTGGTTAATGAATCTGACTAGGAACCATGAGGTTGCGGGTTCGATCCCTGCCCTTGCTCAGTGGGTTAACAATCCGGCATTGCCATGAGCTGTGGTGTAGGTTGCAGACACGGCTCAGATCCTGTGTTGCTGTGGCTCTGGCATAGGCTGGCAGCTATAGCTCCAATTAGACCCCTAGCCTGGGAACCTCCACATGCCGAAGGAGCAGCCTAAGAAATGGCAAAAAGACAAAAAAAAAAAAAAAAATATATATATATATATATATATATATATATATATATATATATATATATGGCATTTGGGACATGGAAACAACCCAAGTGCCTATCAACAGATGAATGGATAAAGAAGATGTGATATATATATATCCACCTATATACATATATAATGGAATATTATTTAGCCATAAAAAATGACATATTGCCATTTGCAGCAACGTGGATGGACATAGAGATTATCATACTAAGTGAAATAACTCAGCCAGAGAAAGACAAATATTATATATCACTGCACATGGTTACCAATGGAAGAAAGAAAAGGGTGGAGGGATAAACTAGAAATATAAGATTAACAGTTAATAACTACTATATATAAAATAGGCAACAAAGACATTGCATAGCATAGGGAACAACATTCAATATCTTGGAATAACCTATAATGGAAAGGCATCTGAAAAAAAAATATATAAAACTGAATCACTCTGCTGTACACCTAAAACTAACATAATATTACAAATCAACTATACTTCAATTAAACATATATGCAATTAAATACATACTATATATATATTTATGTAAAGGAATGGCATTAAATATATGCTCTATCAGCAGGAAATTTTTTTTTGATCTATCTTAACTATGGTTTCCAAACCACAGATGAACGGCTGATACATACTATGTACTTATTATAATAATAATATTTCTTGAATCCAAAATAAGATTTTGGATTATTATTGGAGTTCTTGAATGCAAAATAAAATTTTGGATTATTTTGGGAGTTCCCTTGTAGCACAGTGGGTTAAGGATCTGGTGTTGTACTGCAGTGGCTTGGGTCACTGCTGTGGTGCAGGTTTGGTCCCTGTCCTGGGAACTTCCACATGCTGCAGGTGCAGCCAAAAAATAAAAAAAGTAATAATCAAAATACTATAACTGGTGTGATTACAGTTGTCACATATATCTGTGCCCTGTTGCTTTTCCACAGATGCCCATCCCATTAAGGTATGCCCTTGCTGTAAATTTTTCCTAGCTGAGCTAGTGGTATTCTGTCATTTTAAAAAGCATTAAGGAGTTCCCATTGTGGCGCAATGGTTAACGAATCCGACTAGGAACCATGAGGTTGCGGGTTCGGTCCCTGCCCTTGCTCAGTGGGTTAATGATCCGGCGTTGCCGTGAGCTGTGGTGTAGGTTGCAGACGCGGCTCAGATCCCGCGTTGCTGTGGCTCTGGCGTAGGGCGGTGGCTGCAGCTCCAATTCAACCCCTAGCCTGGGAACCTCCATGGGCTGCAGGAGCGGCCCAAGAAATAGCAAAAAAAAGACAAAAATAAATAAAAATAAAAATAAAATAAAAAGCATTAAGCCTGGGAGTTCCCATCGTGGCTCAGTGGTAATGAACCCGACTCAGATCCATAGGGACATGGGTTCAATTCCGGGCCTCACTCAATAGGTTGAGGATCTGGTGTTGCCATGAGCTGTGGTGTGGGTGTGGACACGGTTTGGATCCTACATTGCTGTGGCTGTGGTGTAAGCTGGCAGCTACAGCTGCCATTCTACCCCTGGCCTGGGAACCTCCCTATGCCTCAGGTGCAGGTGCAGCCCTAAAAAAATAGCATTGGGAGTTCCCGTCGTGGCTCAGTAGTTAACGAATCTGACTAGGAACCATGAGGTTGCGGGTTCGATCCCTGGCATTGCTCAGTGGGTTAAGGATCCAGCGTTGCCGTGAGCTATGGTGTAGGTTGCAGACATGTCTTGGATCTGACATTGTTGTGGCTGTGGACAGCAGCTACAGCTCCCATTAGACCCCTAGCCTGGGAACCTCCATATGCTGCAGGAGCAGCCCTAGAAAAGACAAAAAAAAAAAGACCAAAAAAAGAAGAAAAAGCATTAAGCCCAACAGTACTTTTTTGATTCTTTTCACTTAGCTATTGGGGATACTCAAATATTGGGTGTTTTAAAATATCGTATGGACACTTACTTGCCTCAAACTTAGAAACAATGATTAAGGTTGCTAGCTGTCCACCAAATACTTATGACCCCCTTTCATAATGCAGAGCTATTCTTGGGAAGAAGCTGCCCTGTCAAAGATTACATTTCTCAGCCTCAGGCCCCACTAAATAATTTGTGTGGCCTGGTATAAAATAAAAATGCTGAGCCCTCTTTTAAAAATTATTTTAATTTCAAGATAATGATAAGAGAGTATTAGACTCATCATGGAGCCCTTCTAGACATGGATTCATGTGCTGCACAGGTCCCAAGCCTATAAAGTCACACCTTTTCAGCCCCCACTGCACCTGGAGTAGAAAATAAAGAAGGGCGTGGATACTTGTTAATGGAACCTGAACAGCAGTGGTAGGTATTATTCAAGCCAAGATGGTTAAGAAGGAAGGGTGTTGTCTCCATCCTCTATTCCGCCAGCTGAATATCACTGATGAGAGTGAGCTTGGATGCCTGGGTTATGCATGTCAGAGCCTCCATGGTCTTGGGTCTCAAAATAACTCTTCCATATATCCTGCTCTCCCCACCCTCCACTTCGACTGGTACCAGACACAAACTTTGCATGTTACTTAGGTAAAAAATAAATGTTTGATGTTTCATAAGCTCCTAAGATTTGGGAGCTTATTGTTATGGTGGCTAGCAATACCTTAACAATACAAGAATTGAGGAGATAAATTTCCAACCTAAAACCCCTTAAGATAGACAGAGGAGTCCACTGTTCTGATCACACTAAGTCTTAATCTCCAATTCCCTCTCTGTTCTATGCCTACTTTGAACATATCACATTTATCCATTCGTTATTTCAACAAATAGTTTCCCAGCACTTCCCACGTGCCAGGTACTGCAGTCCTGGGGATTCAGCAGTGCACAAGAAAGATCATGAAATGAACATTCAAGTGAGAACTCTGTCAAAGAAATGAACTGAAGTAGAGGGGAACATATCAGAAGAAAAATAAACAGTATCCAGGTTAGAGAGAATGGTTTTATTCCCAAGAAACTGTTATAATACATGAGAATCACCATAATATGAGTTAAAACCATTTTTATACCGCTGTAGGTCTTAACCACCTTTGAGCAACAAATACCTCCAAAAATGAATAAGTTCCAAGCCATCAACCAGGAAACCTACAACTATCCATACATGATAGAAGGGATATGGTAGAGAGTGGGAAGAATTATTCCTTTTCTTCTTAATTTAAAGTTAAATGTTTAGAGAGATACCAATTGAGAAACACCTATTTTTGTTGCCCATAAACAAGATTCCATTCTGCCTGGCAGTACCATTACCTTTAGAAGATAAGCAACATTCTCTTATTACAAAAAAGATAGTATTTTAGATCTTATTGTAAATCTCTTATAGAAATGGATATAGCACAAGTGAATAATAATGAACATAAAGCAGTATGATAACCATATACGGTATAGCAGGGATTTCAAATTCAACATCTGAAGCAATAATCATCTTTAATTACTGTAATTTATTTTACGTCTAAGCAATTTTAACAGCAAAATATTTTTTTAATTAGCCTCATGCAGAGCCTATACAAATTAGCTTAAGCTCACATTTCCCCAAACTTAAGAGACTTCTGAAGGCCTTGCCCAAACTAAGGTGTGGCCTTTGATATGAGTCCAGCCTTTTACCCTCCCTTCCTCACATTGAAAAATCAATCCCTTCAACCCCATTAGGAACAAGCTATTCTAGAATGTTAACTATCTCTTCTTTTTACTTAAGGACAAGATTTATACAAAATATGCACAAATAATAAATACACAGCTCAGTGATCTGTCTCAGTGGGAATACACCCACATAAACAATTCCCTAGTTCAGAATTATAGTGCATTGGTGCCACAGTGGTGAGCCCAGCTGCCTTCCAAGTTAAGAATTAGAGTCCTAGACCTCAATCCATTTGTGTCCCCTCCCGATCATAATCCCTTCTTCAATCCTTCTCAGAGGCAACCTACATCCTAATGCCTAACACCACAACTTAGTTTTGCCTACTTTTGAAATTTATATAAATGGAACACCATATGCATGCTTTGTTATCCTAACTTTGAGTTTTGAAAACTTTTTAAGCCTACAGTAAAGTTATGATTGTACCAAAAAAACCCATGTATCATTAACCTAGATTGACTAGTTGTAAATATCTGACCTCATGCACTCAATCTATCTATTTTTATAGATAGAGGATTGGTAGATAGATAGATAGATAGATAGATAATTAAGAAGTAAATTACAGATTATGCATATGACACCTCATTTTTAAATACTTCACCATGTATGTCCTAAGAATAAAGTAGTCATTAGGTTATATAACCATAATATAATCACACTTAGGAAATAACAATAATTCCATAACATCTAATATCCAGTCCATATTTAATTTTCAATTATGCCCAAAATAACTTTTATAAACTTGTTCTCTATGCAATATCCAATCAGGTCTCACTTATATTTGATTGTTAACTGTCCCTTAGTCCCTTTTAATCTAGTACCTAACCTCCACTCTTTTTCTCCCCATGACATTTCCTTTTAAGAAAGTCCAGACAAATTTGTCTTTAGGTATCTCACACTTTGAATCTGTCTCTCTATGGTGTCACTTCACTTGTGCTTCTATCCCTGTATTTCCTCTACACTGCAGGTTAGGTCTAGAGGCTTGATGATTCAGGTTAAATATTTTTGGCAAGAATACTTTATAGAAGTTTGCCCTATGTTTCTATCTCTCCAATACACTTGCACATTCATTCTTTTTATATAACTTCCTTCCCAGTCCTCTGCGGCTATTTCTAAGAAGAGCAGCAGTTAAGCCTCAAGAACCCTACAGTAAAACTAAAGAGGTTCACAGAAAGTATGAAAGAAAATCTTATCAATATATGCATGGCAGTTTGACTTAGAGGGCTGCAGCATCATATTCTTTTCATTGAGATCCTAGTTCCCCAGTTCTCATGATGGCAAAACAAGCTTACATTTCATGTAAGAAGGATAGCTTTTTTCCTCACTATTTTAGAGAGAGGTGGCCCAGTCTGATTTTGCAGTTACTATTTATTAAAGATAAATATTTAACAACTGCATTTTATGTTTTCTAGCATCAAAAAAGGCAGAAAAAGAGAAGTGAAATGAAATTAGAGCATTAGGAGGTGAACAATGATAGTATTTAGTATTACAGAGATGGTTTTCAAGCTTTTTAGCATGACTTACAACTAAGTATACACAAGGATATGTAAGTGAAAAATAAATTTCATAAAACTATACTTACTGTCGCTATGTGTGAAGAAACCTTGATATGATATATCCTAGCCTCTCATTAATTTTTTTAAAAAATGAAAATAATCTGTGTTTTATCCCCCCAATTTTTATAACCCTAAACAATTTATGACCTGGAGTTGAGAAAAAATGTATTAGGCTAGCTAGGCTAAGGGTTTAGCAAAGAAATGAGAAGAAATGGAATAACAGTAATAGCCCAGTTGAATAGAGACATATTTTAATTATTCAAATCAATGTTTCCGTTCAGCTTTAGCATCTTTAGACTCCATCAAGCAGAATCTAAAGAACTGAGTTTGAATTCTCACCTATTTTCAGCCAGATTACCTTGATCATGTTCCTTGGATTCTGGGGGAGGGATTGGGTTCCTCTTCTGTGAAACAGACGTAATATCAAGTTCCCTGAGTAAAGGTTAAAGGAGAAAAGAATGTGAAAGAGCTTGGCACAGAGCAATAAGTGAATGCTGTGTATGGTTCTAGGATATAAGTTCTAAAGCCAAAGTTCCTCAACTTCCCTTTTCTTGAAGAAATCAGAATACATAAATCATGTGAGCTTTCAGAATCACTTTAGAATTTGCCCCTTTGCCCTGAAAAACCATCATGTCTGGTGTTTCAGATTACTTGGAGAAGAGTAAGTTAGACATTGAGAAGCACCAGGCAAAAAAGATCTCAGTGTTATCACTAAAGCCTCTCTGAATGACAAGATTTTTGGATCAAGAAATGATGGAAATTGGCACAAATGACCAGCTCAGATGATGTGAATTTCCTGCCATGAAAATAGTAACTGAAAACCAGTAAAATGGTTTAAGTTTGTGCTGGTTTATTCCTCTAAGCATATGTGTCTCGATTATCATTTGTTTTAATTATTCCTGATGTGTTGCCTATCACATCACAAGCTTCTTCAAAGGGAAAGGAATAAGCAGTTGTCATAACAACAAAGCTCTTCATTACCCTGGGAACCTTCGACAGCTTTATTTAAAATGAAGGAGAAAAAAGAACCCTAAACCAATTAGCTTTATCAGTCTGATTCATGTTCTTAAACTGATAACAGTGTTTCCTGAAGAACTTACAATTTGATGGGGAATGTGTCATGAATATTTATGGTAACATAAAACTCAGGAAAAAATTGGCTAGCTAATTATCACTTGGAAGGTGTTTCTGGTCAAATTCCTGCCCAGTGATCCATTCGCTTTTTAAAAAATGACGTCTATTAAACAAATCAAAGAATTAGTGGGACTTTTGCCAACATATATCCATTGGTTCAAGAACAGCAATGAGACCTATTTAGGCTTAAACTTTAAAGCCCAGGCTTCATCTTCAGCTAATTTGATTTATGTTAAGTGTGGCTTCAGTTCAACCGGAAATGTTTTCCACCCTTCCCTCTCTGTGCCAGAGAGAGCAGAAGTCCCCAGAGAGTTTTAATTCTGTCCTTCTCTGCAGAATTAAAAAAAAAAAAAAAGCAGATGTTTTCTTCTGACTGCAGGAGATAAGACTGAGAAGTAATTACGGTTCTGGTCTCAAATCCCACAGGTGTTTTCATTCCTGCCCTATGACCACAGGAAAAATAGGGTAAGTCTGAGAAGGTCTAGTTGGGGTGCTCTTCAAGTTCAGACTTGAAGCCAAATGTCTGCATATCACCTGCAAGTGAAAAAACTATGCAGAAGTAGGCAAACTTTTTCTGAAAAGAATGAGGTGTTAAATAGTTCTTACTTTGTGGGACCTCAGTTTTCTGTTGTGACTACTCAGCATTGCCATGTTTGAGTGAGGCAGTCAAAGACAATACGAAAATCATGAGGCTTGGCCTGATTTGATCCTGCCACTGTCTGCTGACTCACGAGTTCCCAAGATATTTGATACCTACCACCAAAGAACAAGTACATACATAAGTCTTTTTGCTATTTTTTTGGGCTGCTCCCGCGGCATATGGAGGTGCCCAGGCTAGGGGTCGAATCGGAGCTGCAGCCACCGGCCTACGCCAGAGACACAGCAACGCAGGATCTGAGCCGTGTCTGCAACGTACACCACAGCTCATGGCAACGCTGGATCGTTAACCCACTGAGCAAGGGCAGGGACCGAACCCGCAACCTCATGGTTCCTAGTCGGATTCGTTAACCACTGTGCCACGACGGGAACTCCTACATACATAAGTTCTTAGAGTAAATAACGGTGAACACTTGGAAAGCGTGTTCACAAAGTGGTTTTCACATATATTATTTCATTTAATCCTGAGATGAGGATTACTCTAAGAGGCAAGCATATCACTTTTTTATCTTACACATGAGAAAACTAGACTTGGGCTGTCCAGGTAACTTCCTTGCTTTTCAAGATCAAACAGGTGGTCTTTTGATGTCAGCCTTAATGACGTTTCCACCACACATCCAACTATCTTATAAGCAATGCACTTGATACAGCTGAAACAGTAAGAAAGTATGAATGACAATAACTTCAAATACTTCTTATCCTATGGATAAGGGCAGTTAGTGCTTAAGAGAATGCAAAAACAAACAAACAAACAAACAAACAAAAACCATCAACATTCCTCAAGCTCTGCTGAGTACCTCCTTACTCAACCCTTAGACCAAGCAGTGAGTGACCAGAAAGCCAGAAATTTTTCCCAGGGTCATTTCAGGAGTTAACTACATTGGCCTGGTTTGCACTAAACTGCTTACTTTCACAAACAGAAACCCAGAAGGATTTCACCAATTGTTTGGAGTCAAAGGAGGAAATCCACCCAGAAACAGGCCTCATTGAATCAAATGCAGGAGCATTTATTGAACAGGATTTGGACATTACCTTACAATCCACATATAGGAGAGATTCTTTTACCAAAGATTGTGCAGGCAACTATTACTTAATTATGACAATTATACACAGTCAGGATGTTGCATTAGGAAACACAGATGCACCATCTGTTAAGGGAACATGATTTAACTGATTTTTTTTTTTTTACTAGACTTGAGCTTTGTAGATATTAACTCTACATGGTTCAGCACAAATGAGAGTCTCCATTTGAAAAGCATTACCAATAGGGCATCTGTAAGTGATATCCTCCATAACCAGTTCATTTCCATTCTACAAGCATTTACTGAACATCTCGAAAGTGTCAGGCACAGCAAAATAACCTCCACCTTCAAGGACTTTATACTATTAGGAATAAGAATAAAATCCATATATCAACAAAAAAGACACAAGGAAGACTTTGGTGTAGGAAAGGGTTTAATGTTACATGGATCCAAAGAATGAAGAGATATGGACTGGATTTCCCATTGTGGCTCAGGAGGTTAAGAACCTGACATAGTTTCCATGAAGGTGTGGGTTTGATCCTGAGCTCACTCAGTGGGGTAAGGATTCTGTGTTTCCACAAGCTGTGGCAAAGGTCATAGAGGTAGTTTGGATCTGGTGTTGCTGTGGCTGTGGTGTAGGCCAGCAGGTGCAGCTCCAATTTGACCCCTAGCCTGGGAACTTCCATATGCTGCAGGTGCAGACCGAAAGGGAAAAAAGAAAGAGATCTAGGGAAAGAGAAAAGAAGTTTCATAAAGAAGAGGCTCCAAGGAAGTTTCAGACTGAATTGACAAGAAAAGATGGACAGCATCTGACCTGGCCCGTGAACCGGTGTGAACAAACATCTAGGGTAGAAGACTGAATTGGGGGTTGGGAGTTTAGTTGGTTTAGAATTTGCCATAGAGATTAAAACTAAAAGTTCAAGGACCAAGGTGCCACTAGCTCAAGGTTTCCCCCACCCACCCTGGCTCTGCTTTCTCTTTCTGGACCTAGTTGAGGCTTCCATCCTGGGAGTTTACACACCCTACAACAGGAACCAAAAGACTGGATGCAAGGAGTCTGATGAGAGAAATTTTCACATATTGAGATATGGGGAGGTCTTTCTGGCTTATACCTGAGTTACCTTAAATTTTATGCTCACTAAAATAGCCTGTTTGTAGCCTATCAAACATATATACATCGTACATTAGCTGTAACTATTAAAGAAAAAGGGCATATTGACCAGAAGTAAAGAACGTCCACATTAAAAATAAAGATTAGGTGTTCCTGTCATGACTCACTGGAAACAAGGCGGACTGGTATCCATGAGGATGCGTGTTCGATCCCTGGCCCTGCTCCATGGGTTGAGGATCCAGCTTTGCCTCAAGCTGTGGTGTAGGCTGCAGACATGGCTCCGATCTGGTGCTGCTATGGCTGTGGCACAGGACAGCAGCTGCAGCTCTGATTCGATCCCTGGCATGGGAACTTCCATATGTTGCACCTGCAGCCCTAAGAAAATAAATAAGTTGATTTTAAAAATAAACATAAAGATTAAACACTCCTCTTCCTGGATGCCAATGCTGGTGCTCCTTCAACGATAAGAGTCCCTCCCCAGGTACCAAAGCCGTACTGACTCGCTGTGTACATGCTGGTCTGTTACTCTTTTTTTTTTTTTTTTTTTTCCAAAAGAAAAAAAAAAACAACTCTAAGAAATGTTACCTTAATGTTCTTTGTTCTGATAAGATATAAAACCATGCTAAAACTCTGTTTCTCTGAAGTAGTTTCTCAGAGTAAGCTAGGAAGGAGGCTTCTGGGCTAGTCCTCAGTTTGGCTCAAATAAAACTCTTCTATTCTTATTATTGATGATTTATTGATTATTTATGTCAACAAGCCCAAGAGCCAGGACATCTGTCTAGGGCTGTGGGCCAAGCTGTACAGGTTTCAGGCCAGACGAACCAACTCCACCTTCATTCAAGTTGTACTGAAGAGGTGTGTTCATGAGTCACACCGACTGGCCACCTCTTCCCTTTCTTAGAGGGAAAGGCAAAGCAGCTGTGGTCTAGGGACCACATCCCCAGAGGTGGCCACACTGAAGGTGTGTGCTCTGCAGGTGAGCAGCTTGGCCCAGAGCCACATCCGCAGGGCCAGGGAACAAGATCTTCATCTTCCACCAGATGGCCCTGGACTCCCCCAAGGGCAGTGCTCCTGTCCTCCTCGCCGGTCCTCAGAAGGGCCAAGAGGTGACCAGGCATTTGGGCAAAGCCCCGGGAACTCCGCACAGCCACACCAAACCCTACATATGCTCCAAGGGCCCAGAGCTGATGGTCCAGCCCCAGCTACAAAAACTAACCCCAGATCCTGCCTTGCTATGAAAAAGATTTGGGATGCTTAAAAAAAAAAAAAAAAAAAAAAAAAAAAAGGTTTTGTTTTGTTGTTGTTGTTTTGTCTTTTTAGGGCCACACCTGCAGCATATGGAGTTTCCCAGGCTAGGGGTCAAATCACAGCTGCAGATGCTGGCCTTTGCCATAGCCACTGCCATGCCAGATCCGAGCCCTGTCTGTGACCTACACCACAGCTCACAGCAATGCCAGATCCTTAACCCACTGAGTGATGCCTGGGATCAAACCTGCATCCTCAATGGATACTAGTCAGAGTCATTTCCACTGAGCCATGATGGGAATTCCTTTAAATTTTTAAGGTCATACCATATTCAGCCTGGAAACTTGGAAACTTTTTTTTTTTTTTTTTTGAGTTTACATACTTTTCTTTTTTATTTGAATCAGTTCCCAAATTCCAAAGTTGGAAATTTCACAGAAGAGTTAGATTTCTGGCTCCTCTTACAGAATTGCAAGAGCTAGTAACCAGATGCACCATTACTGCATGTCAACAATCAGAGCAGTGCAGAGGCTGACTCTCAGACAAATATGTCCCCTCTCCTGTGTCTCGTGCCCACAGGGGGTTTGTGGGTTTATGTCACCCGCAGGACCTGGGTAAACATTTAAATTGCAACTAGTCCCTGAAATCTTCTAAGAACTTGAAACAACTGTGTTATGATTAGGAAGGAGCTTAAAATTATTCTGTTCACTTCAAAAAGAAGTGACCAACTATTAAGTTATAAGCCATGAATCAATGAAGTAGGAGAAAATAGGTTGAGTCACCTACACTGTGGAGAAACCTGGAAAAGATGATTGAGTTGCCTATAAGCTGAAAATTGTTCATTTGATTCAATAAACAATGCTGAGCAATGAAAGGTTTTTATATAGAGGAGTGACGTGATGGAGCTAATTTTGGCTTTTTCAAAAGATGTTAATTTTGACTAAATAAATTTTTAAATGCATGTGCTTTGTTTCAGCATATAAATAGGTTATTCTGCAACTATGTAAAATAAATACTGTGAGGTACATTTATGTTTTGATTTATAATTTGGTTGACCTCAGATTGAATCATTTGTCCTATAACTTTTTTCAGTGCCCTGTATGAATTTCAAAACATGTCCCCTAAATTCAAGCATCAATATATGTGGAACCACAATCCTTAAAATACCTGTTTAAGTTGTATGTTTACCTATAACTTTCCTTTTCTTCATACCATTTACAGGCAATTATTTCCAAACAGAAAATAATTCATGCTGAATATATTCTAAAGTACATTTATAAATAAAAGGCAATCAAATCTGAGATATATGTATTCTAAAATTCTTAGCATTTGCTGTTGACGTTTCTTGCAGTTCACTATAAAATGCCAAAACATTGGTTGATTACATAAGGAATTTAAAGTTATTTCTTTTGTAACATTTATATACACAGAGTCAGCCTTTTTTTAAAGCTGCTTTTCATATTTATTTTTTATTTATTTTTGGCTGCACCCACAGCATGCAGAAATTCCCAGTTCAGGGACTGATCCTGAGCCACAGTAGTGACAGTGCCAAATCCTTAACCGACAGGCCAACAGGGAACACCTAGAGTCAGCCTTTCAAGTAAACAGTATCTATAACAAGAACTATTTTTATCCTATATTTAAATCATAGTTCCCACTGTGGCACAGTGGGTTAAGAATCTGACTGCAGTGGCTCAGGTTGTTGTGGAGGTGTGAGTTTGATCCCCAGCCCAGTGCAGCGGGTTAAAGGATCTGGTGTTGCTGCAGCTGTGACTTGGGTTCAATCACTGACCCAGGAACTTCCATGCACCACAGGAAAAAAAAAAAAAAATCTGTGTTTTCTTTATATGCTCAAATAATAATTTCAGTAATTTATGGCTTATAATAGTTATCTTTTTTTAAGTGAACAGGGTAATTTTAAGTACCTGCCTGGTGATCCCTTAATTCACTCAAGCTCGCTTATCTTTCCCAAGAAACTTTGTCACTGAATGGGCACATCTCATTCTTTAATCCTCTTTGCTTGCTTTTCTCTCTCTCTCTCTTTTTTTTTTTTTTTTTTTTTTTTTTTTTTTTTTTTTTTTGCCATTCTATTACTTTTCTTCTTCTAGAGTTATTTATCATTTCTCCCTTTAAGATACTATATTTCTAAAATTTCAAACCCTGCATTTGGGCTATTGGCCAAGAATAAGTCCAGAAACAACTACTAGTTATCTATCAGCTTAGGCTATTTTTCATTTCTGCTGCCACTAGAACCATTTGTTTTTAGGACAAGTCTCTTTAGTTTATTACAAATGAGGTTGAATTTGACAACTGTATGTGAATTGCACGTATTTTTATTTCTTGGATAGGGCCTGCCTGATGACAAATTTTATAATAATCTCCCTTTCAAGGCAAGGGATCTTAAGTCAACAAATGCTTAGCCCTGACAACAGAATTGCAAAAGAGGACTATAATTATTTTGATAATCACTGGGTTTCTGGAAGAGTTGCTCACATGTATGCACTTATTTGGGTGGCTGTCGTGCCATTCACACCTCATAAATCAATCTGGCAGGTCCTTATAATCACTTGTGCTTTTCACATCAGAATCTCCTTTGTTTTTCAATGTCTTCCTTGTGCTGAAATCCTGAGATCATGTGTATTATTCTAAAAGTGTTTTACCAAGGAGATGTAAACAGACTTGTCTTATGTCTTCCTTGATCTATAATGCGATTTCCTTGCTTAGTCTACCTAAAGTCATACTGTCTTTCTTTCCTGCACCCCTTTGCATTACATGTTCATAGGAATTTGCTACCAGGTATCACCCCAGTCCACTTAGCATCACTGCTTTCCAAGTTTTTCTTCCTACATGAGTATGTAAGTTTCATTTCACATCTTCCAAATACATGAGCTCCATTAGTAAAAACATCAATGATTGGGCTAATTCTCTGTATACTGTTAGTTAGAGAATTTTTTTTTCACATTTTATGCTCATACTCTTGCCAGTAGAAATATGGTGGTGATTCTGAGGGCCCCTCTGACAAATAATTGCATCAAATTCCCAAAATGTTACTCATATTGAATTTCCTTTATGTGGTCATTTGGATCTATAACTTCCTCTTGCTTAGGGTTTTAAGTTCATCTAGCATCACTGGAATTAGACGATTTCTACATCGTCATGATCTATAGAATAAAGCCATCTCTGTGCAAAAAGGAACCCAAAACTCTAAATTACTCATAGCAGAGACTGAAAGTGTGATATGTTAGGTTTGTAAGGAATATCATCGACCACAGTTCATAAATCAGTCTTGGTACATACCTTACAATAGTGTCTTGCATTGCCATTTGATTCTTATATTTAATTTTTTATGTCTGCCTTCCTCAAATAGCTTTTTTTTTTTTTTTTTTTTTTTTTTTTAGGGCCCACACACAGCATATGGAAATTCCCAGGCTAGGGGTGGAATCAGAGCCACAGCTGCCAGCCTACACCACAGCTACAGCAATGCCAGATCTGAGCTTCGTCTGCAATCTATACCACAGCTCACAGCATCGCGGGATCCTTTACCCACTAAGTAAGGCCAGGGATCAAACCCACATCCTCCTGGATACTAGTTGGACTTGTTTCTGCTGTGCCACAATGGGAACTCCCTCAAATAGATTTTAAATGCTAGAGAACATGCGTGTGTATGTGTGTGTATGTGTGTGTGTGTGCTTCTTGGGATTTTTCACAGCTTCTAGCAATATACAGTGTACATATTAGATGCTTAGAAATATGTGAAGAAAGAAGGAAGGGAGAGAAATGGGGAAGAAAGAGGCAACAGGGCTAAGAACCCTTGAATAACAGCACAATGGGAAAAGCAGAGGGTCCAGGGCTTACCTATCCTATTACTACGTCACTTCTCATTAAAGTTTTTTTCTTTCTTTTTTTTTGTCTTTTGTCTTTTTAGGGCCACACCCACCCGCGGCTTATGGACCTTCCCAGGCTGCGGGTCTAATCGGACCTACAGCTGCCAGCCTACACCACAGCCACAGCAACGTGGGATCCTAGCCTCGTCTGCGACCTACACCACAGTTCACGGATATGCCAGATCCTTAACCCACTGATCAAGGCCAGGGATCAAACCCGCAACTTCATGGTTCCTAGTCAGGTTCATTAACCACTGAGCCATGACAGGGACTCCCCTCATTAAAATTTCTATAGGGAAGGGGACAGGGAGATTGGCAGAGGTAGACCAGTCATATACTGCTTATGCTTTTTTTAAAAAACTGAAGTATCATTGATGTACAATGTGTTAGTTTCAGGTTTTTCAGATTCTTTCCCCTTATTGGTCATTACAAAATTTTGAGTATAGCTTTCTGTGCTATACAGTAGGTCCTTGAATTATGCTTTTTGGAAGAAAAAAAATATCAGTGCTCTTGAGAGAAAAGGAAAATGAGCAGCTCTGAAAGAGGCTGGACGACACATGAAATGTAAAGTATGGATGGATAGCTGGATGTTTAGCATATTTTCAATAGTCACTCAGTACACAGCAGGGACTCAGCACATGCTTAGAATCCATTAATAGTAATACCTCACATTTCTGTGCATGCGATCATATGCCAGTCACTGTGCAAAGGGTCTTACGTGAATTATCTGCTGGGAAAATCTCATGACATTTATATAAACAGGTAATCAGTTCATTGTAGATAAACAGCTGATGTGTAATATGGCTTGCCTTATCAGATTCCTGATACGGCTCTATATTATAAACACAATTCTAATCTCTGTGTGTGCATTTAGGCAGATGAGGAAACAGAAGCTAAAAATGATGAGTGGCTGACCCAAACTTTTACAATTAGCAGGTTAGTGGCTGGCAGAGTTCAAACCCAGGTGCTCTAACTCCAAAGCGTGCACTCAGGTGCTCTACCAGAATGCCTGCTGTAAGCAGTGGCTCGGGGACATTACTCTTCCAACAATTTTTTCATACCCAGTATTGTGTGGGCGTCACATCCACTTCATGATCCACCCTTTGCATCCTCAAATCCTTTCCTTATGTTCCTTTAGACTAGCCTTTATCACTGGTCCATGTCAGTGCTCCTTGTTCCTGTTCTATCCTTTGAGATTTCCCAGTCCTGTGGTCCTGGGCCAGAGAACAAGCCTTAGATAAGGCTAAATTCCAATCCTCAGCAACCACACTGTCCAACTCTCCTGTGAATAATTCAGTGGTGATTCTGCTGTGGTTCTGGTCCTTTCATTTACAGTGAGACCATCTTTCATCAATCCTTTGGGTGTCAGTGAGAAAAAAAAAAAAAAAGGAGTACCCCAAATGCTTTATTCTGAAATGTGAGCAGATTTGTGATCTGAACTAAAGAAGTTGTAACTTCAGTCACTCAACAGTTTTTGTTTTGTTTTTTTTTAATAATTTCTATGTACTAGAGATACGGCAGTGAATAACACAAGCAAGGGTTCTGCTCTGGTGGAATTTATATTCTATGGCTTTGTCATTAGTTAATATTTATCAACTACATTTGATATGGAAGACATATGTTAGGTGTTTGGGGCGGCCAATAAATAACATCCCTCTTTCCCAGTTGAATTCAGAACCAATTTAGAGATAGAAGAAATAGACAGATGGAGATCAAACCACCAGCTTTTTTTTTTTTTTTTTTTTACTGTTAAAGCCGATTGGAGACCGTGGCTTTAGATCTGCCTTTATCGCTGAATTTAAAAGACTCCTTTCCTTATTCCCCGGGATAGTTTGACAGCAGCAGGCCACTTCCCCCTAGAAACAGAGCCCTCACCACATGGCAGAGGGCTGAAGGGAATTTGTGAATGCTCTGGACATGTTCACCCAGAAGGGATGGAGTCCAACATGCTCCGTTTCTTCTCTCTTGAACTGGCAAGTCAGGTAGCTGAAGGGAGAGGCTGGGAGAATCACTCTAGCAAAGATCTCATCACATGGAAACGTGAGACCGGAGTGATAGTTTAGACACATAATAAATGAGACTCTGAAAGCAAGCAGAATCAGGGAAAACTTATTTGTCCTTGGAACACTCAAAGATTTATTGAGACTTCAGAGAGTCTGTAAGAGTCATGGGTCCACGAGTTAATTAATCCTGATTTTGAGAGTCTGCACCATGGAATGGCTTCCATAAATGGTCCTAATGCTGATGGGGACTTTCAGTTTGAAAGCAAAAATTGCAGGTGAGGCAGAGATGTAGATCAGGAGTTGCAAGCTTTCCATACCCATCTGAATTACAATAAACAGCAATTTAAACTGCAGTCTATATAACAGTCAAGAGTAATTATAACAGTGATTGGAGGGACTATTTTTAACGAAGCATTACATGTAGCGACAAGTTGTCCGAATAAGCCCATCATTGAAAATTCAATATCACCTTCTTGCAGGTTTGGATTTATTAAACTATTTTCCAATAGAATATAAGAAAAAACAAATGCTTTTCAACCATAACAACTAAACTAATCACCAATAAGACCTCAAGTAACTTTGGATGACGACGCTCTCACTCAGGAGGCTGCTGCAAACACAAGAGTCAGTCATACTCCAAAGCTGCTGCTTGTTCCTAAGATATCAGGTCACACTGTTGAGTCCCCCAATTTATTTAAATCTGTTATTTTATTTCAAGTGTTAATTGTCTCTCACAACAAACAGAGACTCCTCTCAGCTGCAATTATTGGCATTACAATAGATAATCAACAGGAAAGCCTGAATGCGGAGCGGGGGAAGAGTTGCCTTGGTTACAAACCTGAGATGCTTTTGGTATTACAATTCTAGCCATGTTTTGAAATTTCCTAAAACACCCCAAGAGCAAAGTGTGGCCTTCTTTTTTTTTCTTCTTCTTCTTTGTGGCCCATCCAAGTTAGTCTGAAGCAATGTGGAGGCCTAGTCTTACATGGATATTTGTACAAGGTCTCTCTAATAAATAGCCCTACAAAACAGGGCTTGCATTTAGAACATTTGTATATATGTGTTCATCCACTTTTAGAATAATGAGAAGGAATCAGAGTTATTGTTTCATGATACAGAAGCATATTATTATATCTGCTCTATCCACAATTACACAATGCAGCCATTACTCTACATTATCCTCTCATCCCTGTCTTTTTTTTTAAGCAAACAGAAAAATAAATCACCTTAGAGCCCATCACTGTTCAAGTCCCAAAATGGTATTTTGCCTCTTGAGTGCACATTGAGTAGGGCTAGTAGGGCAGGCCGAAAGGTCTCTGCCAGTAATTGTTTTGTTTTGTTGCTTCCCATTTATATAAGAAATTGAGATTTTACAATTTAGGATGATTATTCAGATAATGATCTATGAATATAACTAAGAGCTTAAAAAGCACATAAGAAAATCCATGCTGTCCTTCTTAGAATATCTTGTTGTTTATCAGGCTGGATTAGTGGCCAGTAGGACCTTTCCCTCTTCTCATTAATCATGGTTACAGAAGGTATTTTTGTTTATTTCCAAAATGGCAAATGAGCCCTCAGATGACTTACATTTCACCTACTTTAATAAAGATATTCTGAAGTATAAGTGGTAGTTACCAGTTATTAAGGACTTAATACATGATAAACCCTGTACTAGAACTCTTAGCAAATATTATATTATCTAATCATTACAATAATCCTATCATGCAGAAATTACTATTCCAATTTGTAGATAAGGAAACTATGGCTTATGATACGACTGGAAGAAATTTTTTTTAATCCAAACATGTTTTTACTAACAGTGTAGAGTGGAACGCTTAAAAGTCGGAATACTGGAATAAAATCCTACTTCTGCCACTTAGGGCTGTGTGATTATTGCCAAGTTACTTAACCTCTCTCTGTCATAGTTTTTTATTTATAAAATGGAGAAAATAAGAGAAATAGAGTTATGGTGAGAAGTGAGTTAACACACATGAAGCACTTAAAACTGCCAGAACATTGTAATTATCCAATGTTAACTCATTAAATATTTGGAATATTGTATAATTCCCCAAAGTGATGACATTTTAATGTTTCAAATATATCACTATAGTTGTTTCTTATACCTACAATAAGTTTAATCATTTTTATTAGTCACTGGAGATTACCAAATATCAACATGAGAGCGTGAGCATAAAGTATTTCTACACTATACTTAGCACAGCTGGATAAGCAAGACAGATTTTAAATACAAATGTATATTATTACTTGTTATTTAGGGATTTACCAACATTTACAACTAGCTTTAACCTTTCTTTGTTAATATTATTATCTAGAGGCATCAAATATCGCAGTTGGAGCCTATACTGTGCAAAACTGCCAGAAGGATGCCTTTCTATTCTTCAGTCTGCCCACCTGTAATTTCATTCATGTTCCCCTCTGATTCCACTAGACTCTATTTAGGTTTTCTTCTCCATCAAAACCTGTTTTCAGATCTTTCCTTTAATGATGGTTATAAAGCTATCTTCTCCCAGGTGTAAATCCATCTCTCTATATCATAAGATGCTAGAATGTGGCAAAACTGTGTGTCCTTTGTCTCTTAGTCACAGCCAATAGAGAGCACGAGAGAGAGAGAGACAGAGAGATGGAGAGAAGGAGAGACAGAGAGAGAAAGCAGGTGGGGTGGGAAGGAGAGAGCAAACATGGATTTGCATTTTACATGGCCAGTTGTCTGTGTCTTGCCATCAGTAGCCTAGTGGTCCCAGTGCCCAGATTTCTTCATCAATCCCAGATACCTGAGAGGTGAAGCTGGGAAGTACACCCCACCTCTAAGTTTCTGAGTCCTGCAACCATGGGGCCACTCCTCTGACTTCTAGGCACCAGATGCTGCTAGACAGCTCCCATACTGAGAATTCTGAGTTCCAGCTCTGTAGGGCCTCTTCCCTAAGCTTGTAGATTTAGATAACTCCAGCTTCTTCCCTTGTTCCCAGGTGCTCCTCCCTATAATTACTATTTCAGCGTCACTTAAATGTTCACCTTTTGCTTTTTTAATTCTTCCAACATTTGTTCAAGCAATCCTTTATTTTAAACTCCCTCTATTAAAATATCTAATTTGGCTCCTGATTTCCAGACCAGACCCTAACTGATTCCAAAATGCTATAAATGTTTGAAATGTTAAATTCTTGAAAGTATGGGAAATATATCAAGAAAAAAGAGTGAAAGGGAATTTCAGGTATCTATCAGTAGGTAGTGAAGAATTTTGCAGTAGAAAAAGAATTTTTCCCTGCTTTTTCCCCCAAATAATTACATTCTACCAAGGCAACTAGTTCTGCCCACATGCAGGAGAAATTCTCTCTTACTTGGGGAAGAGTCTGGTATTTTATTCTTTTCAAGCCTTCAGCTGACTGAATGAGGCCCACCCACATTAAAGAGGGCAATCTGCTTTATTCAGCCTATTGATTTATTTTTTTTAAATGATTTTTACTTTTTCCATTATAGCTGGTTTACAGTGTTCTGTCAATTTTCTACTGTACAGCAAAGTGACCCAGTCTCACACACACACACACACACATTATCCTCCATCATGTTGCATCATAAGTGACCAGATATAGTTCCCAGTGCTCTACAGCAGGACCTCATTGCTTATCTATTCTAAAGCCCATAGTTTGTATCTATTAACCCAAATTCCCAGTCCATCCCACTCCATCCCTTTCCCCCTTGGCAACCACAAGTCTGTTCTCCATGTCCATGAGTTTCTTTTCTGTGGAAAGGTTCATTTGTGCCATATATTAGATTCCAGAAATAAGTGATATCATATGGTATTTGTCTTTCTCTTTCTGACTTACTTCACTTAGTATGAGAGTCTCTAGTTTCATCCATGTTGCTGCAAATGGCATTATTTTGTTCTTTTTTATGGCTGAGTAGTATTCCATTGTGTATCTGTTCATGGATATTTAGATTGTTTCCATGTCCTGGACATTTTGAATAGTGCTGCAATGAACATACGGGTGCATGTATCTTTTTCAAGGAAAGTTTTGTCTGGATATATGCCCAAGAGTGGGATTGCTGGGTCATATGGTAGTTCTATGTTTGGTTTTCTAAGGTACCTCCATACTGTTCTCCATGGTGGTTGCCCCAGTTTACATTCCCACCAACAGTGCAGGAGGGTTCCCTTTTTTCCACACCCCCTCCAGCATTTGTTATTTGTGGACTTATTAATGATGGCCATTCTGACTGGTGGTACCTCATAGTAGTTTTGATTTGCATTTCTCTAACAATCAGTGATGTTGAGCATTTTTTTTCATGTGCTTGTTGGCCATCTATATATCTTCTTTGGAGAAATGTCTATTCAGGTCTTTTGCCTATTTTTCATTTGTGCTGTTGGCTTTTTTTGCTGTTGAGTTGTGTAAGTTGTTAGTATATTTTAGAGATTAGGGCCTTGTCAGTTACATCATTTGAAACTATATTCTCCCATTCTGTAAATTGTCTTTTTTTTTTTTTATGGTTTCCTTTGCTGTGCAAAAGTTTGTCAGTTTGATCAGGTCCCACTTGTTTATTTTTGCTTTTATTTTTGTTGCCTTGGGAGACTGACCTGAGAAAACATTTGTAAGGTTGATGTCAGAGAATGTTTTGCCCAGTCTACTAATTTAAATGTTAATTTCATCCAAAAACGTCCTTGTAGAAATACCCAGAATAATGTCTGACAAATATCTGGTCACCCTGTGACCCAGTCAAGTTGATACATGAAGCTAACTATCACATTTGCTAAAATAAATGACCAGTTGAGATTTCATCCACAGTCAACTCAATAGCTGTCAATAAGGAACTTTGGAGGTAATTTGGTGTCATCACAGCTTAGGTCCTCCATCCCACCCATGCCTTATGAACTCTGTGTTTCTTTCCTGTTTAGGACTTTCGCCCCATTGGTCAGGGCTTCCTGTATCTTTCTTGGCTGCTGGAATGGCTCTTTAGCCCTTAGGCCTCTGCAGACTGTGAGGAGCACAAGTCAGTAGCAAAGCATTGAGAAAAGGTATAAGCAACCAAGAAATATGTTGGGAAGAGTGGACTGAATAAGGAGGTATAAGGCCTCCAGGTTATCTTTAAAAATTATCTATATTTTCTTTTAAATGAATAGTGATTTTTAAATGTGTAGCTCTTTTTCTAAGAGCCACCCTAGTCCAGTTAGGATACTTTGGGAAAAAAATTAGACCAGGAATAAATGATGTAGACTTCCTCTTCATTAGGAGTTTTTGATGACTCTCCCTTCTGTTATCTGAATTATGTCAACAGCAAATAAAACATGGGGTCTAGTAGTACATGAAATTTTAAATTATTCAGAGATCGATTATATGACTTGAGAATGACTATATCTCTTTTCATATCTCATGCTTCCCACAGCCATTAGCATCTCCAATAACAGTGTGGCTTTGAAGAGTGAAATCCATAAAGTGGATCCTTTCAATCTGAAAGACACTTTTAAATGCTAACCATGCCTACGCCCTAACGATGCGGTGAGCCAATTGTCTTAAGAAAAAGTAAATTGCCAAGCCATGTGAATGAGTTAGTAGAAGGGATAAAAATTAGGCAATGTGTTACTTGTAAACTGACTTGCTTACACCTCTAAGGTGCTTCAAGAGAAGATTATGATAGTAGAAATGAAAGTAAGGATTATGTAAGGATTTTAATTTTCTGTCTTATTCCTTCTTCTATGGAAAATTTGGAATAGATTTTAATGGATTGCTTCTGTTCTGGAAGAGACACAAAATGTTTCCTAATTCAGACTCTCAAACTTAACAGATACATACACATACACAAATATATACATATGTGTGTATATATCTATATACATATATGTGTATGTATACATAAATGTATTCATATTAATGTTTATATAATATGTATAAGTAATACTATATGTCTCTAATAAATACATGTGTAATATAATACATACCTACATACACATATATACACACACACTCTTATTCTTTATATCTTTGAAAATGTTAATAGTGACAATTTTATTTTCCTTGCTTATGATTACAGCTGAAAATACTAAAGAATCCCCAGATGGCCTGCCACACAGACACTTGCATAAAATGGCCTTTCAGAGCAATGGTGACCCTTGACTCAAGCACTGTCACTGACTGAAGCCCCACGTCACTTAGTCAACCACAGTCCCTGCCACACCCAGCAAGCCTGCAGGGCCTTTAAGGGGGCTTCCCAGGAAGATTGTAGAAACTGGGAACATAACTTCTCAGTTCATCCTGGCCATGCCCCTTATGCTTCAGATGTGTTTTAGGACAAGAAAACCACAGAAAGAACAGAGGAAAGGGCAGAAAGTCCACACTGTGCTTTGAAGAAGAGTTGGAAATTAACACTGCGATGGCTTGCTTTCCAGATACAAGTATTAAGAACCATTATCCTGATTAAAATCTGTCCAGGGCTACCCAGATCCTCAAAGCAAAATGCTGGCCAAGGTCCTTTGTGATTTTACCTTTGACAACTTATCCAACCATCTGTCACTGCGTTTGTCCAGCTCCACCCCCCCATCTCAAAGCCCTAAATCTTATAAGGGAGTGAGACTTAAAACATGTGCCATTACCTTTCACCTTCCCACAACTGTGCCCACGATAATACCTTTGCTGGGAACATTCTTTCACTACACCCCTTGTTAATGCAGCCTGCTGTCCCCACTTCCAATGATCTCTCTGGCAGGAAGCATTCCTCCTTCTGATTTGTTGCAGGGGAGTGGCCAGTCTTTACAATGGCCCCGATTATGTTACCTCCTGATTGTCACACTTTTTCAGTCTCCTCCAAAATTAAGTTGGCCTGTGTAATCTATCGGAAATCGTCAAAAATGTGACTTCTGAGGCTATGTCAAAATAAAAATAGTAAATTCTACCTTGCTTTCTCTTCCACCATTCACTCTGGAAGAAGTACACTGCCTTATCTTTTTTTTTTTTTTTTTTCCTTTTTAGGGCTGCACCTGGGTCATGTGGAGATTCCCAGGCTAGGGGTCGAATAGGAGATGCAGCTGCCAGCCTACACCACAGCCACAGCAATGCAAGATCCTTAACCCACTGAGCTAGGCAAGGGATCAAACCTGCATCCTCAAGGATACTAGTCGGGTTTGTTACCACTGAACCACAGTGGGAACTCCTGCACTGCCTTATCTTGAAATCATTCACTCAGCTCTATGGAGAGGTCAGTGTGGTGAGGTCTTATGCCAGCAGCTAATTATTAACTTGCCAGACAAGCAAGTGAGTCATCTTAGACGTAGATCCTATAGCCCCAGCTGAGCTTTTAAATGACTGCAGCCCTGTCTGACACCTTGACCATAACGTCATGGAAGATCCCAAGCCAGAATCATTCAGCTAAGTCCTTTTCAAATACCTGACACACAGAAGATAAGATAATAAGATAATAAATAGCTGCTATTTTTTTAAGCCTCTGTGTTTTGGAGTATTCTATGAAGCAATAGAAACGAGGTCTCTTGCCTATATTTTCCACAGTGCCCTGTGTTTCTCTCCATCAAAGCCTATTTCCCATTGTCTGTTTACTCATCTGTCTCTTCCACTCGCCTGAGGGCATCCTGAGAGCAGAGACATAGAAGTTCATGTTTTAATTTACAGAGCTTCAGTGGTCCAGCAAAAGATGATCCCTACTGGTGGTATAGATTTGCAAGTGCTCAAAGATGCCTGCCAATGTGCTGAAGAAAATGCAGGGCTGAAGTCTGGTCCAGCAAGTTGGATGTCCTGGTGAGAGCTGCTGCCACGGGAGAAAGAGGCACCTTTTTCCTTTGTACCAAGGCACCTTTACGCACTACGATGTCAAAGGGCTCACATCCACTGTGTCAGTCAGGGTCCATTCAGGAGGCGGAAACCAAACATCGTGTGAATAGAGAAAGTTTAATATAAAGAAAAATGAGGAGTTCCTGTCGTGGCACAGCAGAAACGAATCCGACTAGGAACCATGAGGTTGTAGGTTCCATCCCTGGCCTCGCTCAGTGGGTTAAGGATCTGGCATTGCTCTGAGCTGTGGTGTAGGTCGCAAACATGGCTTGGATCTGGCATTGCTGTGGCTCTGGTGTAGGCCGGCAGCTGTAGCTCTGATTAGACCGCTAGTCTGGGAATTTCCGTATGCCTCGGGTGTGGCCCTAAAAAGACAAAAAGACCCCCCAAAAAAAAGAAAGAAAAGAAAAGAAAAATGAACCACAACAGGGGGGTGGAATAACAAAGGGTTCCTATGAAGGGTAAAGAGAAGTTGAAACAATACAGGGATAACTGATCAGCCACTCCCTCTGTGACTGAAGAGAAGCGCCCAAGTAAGGAATGAATCTAGAAGAAAGACCCCTGTTCACTGGGGCTGAGATACAGGCTTTGCTAGAAAGAGCATGATGGGGGTCCATGAAATGGCAGAGACGTTTATTGAGGTGCAGCAAGAGCAGAACTTGCTGGAAAGCCACACTTTGGAGAAATACCAGGGGGGAGGTGCCATATGGCCAAGAGAGAGCACACACTGGAACCACGGGCTTCTCCCTCCAGTGGCCCTCCAGCATCCTCTGTGAACAGACTTAATTTAGTGCCAGTTGGCATGGGATCACTAGAACGGCAAGGAACAGTGGATTTGTGGCTGAGAGGCCATACATTGATAACTGGCAGGCTTTTCCTAATTTTTCCACCTGTAAGGGATGCCCGTTTTAGACTCTCATGAGGGCACTGTATGGCCCTCGTGGTTTTTGAGAGAGTCAGTAAAATCTGGTTTGGGGTACCTGGTGTTCAAAGGCTGTTCTTAGTCTGGTTTACCCTCAGCAACTGTTCTGCTCAGGTGGCTGCTTCTCAGAGACAATATGTGTGAGTGCAAAAAATTAGTTATTTCTATTGACCATAGCTTCAAACTGAACTTAGTAGCCCCTTGGCACTTCTGCATGTTTCAGACTGAACTGACCTGCATGACAACTGGTTCCCTATCCTGGTGGCTTCCTTTCCTAGGACACAGCAGCCTGTTATAAGCTTTGATGTCAGCAGAACACCTGGACACTTTGTTATTACAAATGTAGGCCTTGTGATCAAGTGAGGGTGACAGATGAAAGAGGAAACATTTCCCAATGCAGAATCTGATGAGGACACAGGACTTCTGTCATTTTGAGGCCGACTGGTTCTGAAAAGCAGTTTGGCTTATAACATCTGTCAGAAAAGGGTAATGTTTTGTGACATCAAATCACAATAGTATCTCGACTAATAGGGATATAATAGTCATTGATATTCGTGTAGATTTACACAACATGAAACCAGGGTTTGACATCTCTTCCTATTTGTATTACTTTTCTCTAAAATGAAATGATAGCATTGCTATCAACACCTAGCAATCTGTTTATTCTGCTGATCTAAAGAAATATACTAATTATATGTTGAAGGAAAAGTTCTGTTTCTAACAGATTAAGGGCAGAATCAATGTCCCTTAGTTCAGTCAACATTTACTGAGTCTGGTGAAGTTACAAAGAGAGAAGAAGATTTTTTTTTATTTATTATTATTTTTATTTTTTTGGCTTTTTAGGGCTGCACCTGCAGCATATGGAAGTCCCCAGGCTAGGGGTCTAATTGGAGCTTCAGCCACCAGACTACGCCACAGCCACAGGAACGACAGATCCTTACCCCTATGAGCAAGGCCAGGGATCTAACCCACATCCTCAAGGATATTAGTTGGGTTCATTTCTGCTGAGCCACAATGGGAACTCCAAGAAGATATTATATCCTTGTTCTAAAGTAACATACAATCTAATATTTCCTGGTATTGCTTTCTGTTGGATTCTGTTTACTGCTCACTCTCTCTCTTTTTTTTTTTTTTTTTTAAACATTATTCCCGCTCTTTTCTATGGTTATTTGGTATTAAATGAAAGCAGAAAACTAGAGAGAAGCACCATTAACTAGCTCGATTTTGTGAAGCATTACTATAAACAAACATTCCTTTATTTTGAGATACACATCGTCATTTACTAAACAACTCTGGAAAAGGTAAACAGTTGGAAAGTAAATTTAAATCTGCTAATTTAAAATGTCCACTAAAATGTCTACTGATTAAAATGTCTTTGATAAGAATTCTCTGTATGATTGAAAAGTGTCATGCAAGACAAATTTATACCGAAGCTTTGAGTGTTGGGCTATATTTCTTGGAAAAACAGAAAAAAAAAAATAAGATTTACAAGCAAATAAGATGGAGTGGGCCTAATAACCACTGCTTTTAAGAAAAGAAGCACAGGCAGCTGCTGTAAATCAAACTTACTCATCAACAACATCTTTCCACAGAATCTAGAGAATGAGCTTGGTTAATACTAATCCAAAGATGTAGAAATCATGACATTAAGGAAGGAAGGAGGTCAGAGGTATAATGATGGTAATAAAAATGATAATTAATGCTAACATTCCCCAAACTAGGCACTGTTCTAAGCCTCTCGATGGCATATTATAACTCAGGGCTCTCCAGAGAAAATAGAAAGCGATCTGTTTCTCTGCAGAACCCTGGAATACATGTAGGTACAAGTATAAACAGACATATACACAGAGAATAATTATATATATTATTTAATACAATAAATAAATCTCCATATGGAGAGAGAGGGAGGGAGGGAGAAAGAGAAGGATTATAGGAATTGGCTCAGGGAATTATGGAGGCTGAGACATTTCATGCTCTGCCCCCTGCAAGCTGGAGACGGAAGAAAGCTGGGGTGTGAGGCAGTACAAGTCCAAAGGCCTGAGAACGGGAGTGTTATTGTCCAAAGGCAGGAGAAGATGGATGTTTCAGCTCAAGCAGCGTGCAGTTGACCTTTCTCAACCTTTTCCTTCCACTCAGCCCCAAGGGATGGGGTGACGCCCTCCTACACTGATGAGGATGTTCTTAGTCTAGCAACTCAAATCTTTTCTGAAAACACCATACAAACAGGCACAGAAATGTTTTACTGGCTATGTGGGCATCCCTTAGCCTAGCCTAAGATAAGTCCAGCAGTCTCCGGAGAAAGGAAATGCTGGGCCTCTCCCAGCCTTTAGAGGACCCACCCTTTATAGCCAGTGACCTGAGAAGAAGTGTCAGAGTCCTAAAGCATAAATGTGCAATGGCTCAACCTGGAGCTGAGGATGGTACTGCGGGGAGAGGGGACCTGAAGGTTTTGCAGGCAAATTAATCGCCGTCTACTTTACATCAATACTAGCAGAAGACTGATGCTACTCAATTTCCTTACGGAATTTGAGTAAGATAGTTGACTTCTGTGTGCCTCAATTTTCTTATCTGTGAAATAGAGAAAGTAAGTTTGTGTGTGTGCGCAAGGATTATGTGGTTTAATTCACATGCTATGCTTAGAACAGAATATATTTTACCTATTATTATTACTGTTTGTTGTTATTGTCTGGGGTCAACACCTAATACCTGCAAGTTCAATAACCAAGAGATTCAATACTATTCAGCACACTCCTTATTTTACAGGATAACTTCTCCTTTCCCATGTGAAAAAAAAAAAAATCTAGTGTTCCATAGATTTGGGGGGTAAAAACAATGAAAGATTCCAAAATGAGAGGAATAGGAGGTTTAATTCTCTTTAAAACACATGATTTTTAAGTCACTCACAATTCTTCTGCACAGTTTAGGCATAAATAAAATTTTTGGTGGCTCAGAAATAATGAAAAGGTTTTGGATTCCAAGGAGGAACATATAGGGAAATGAATCTTGGGCAGTGGTCCTCAGGGCAGTTGGAACGACTGTAATGGAACTGGCCAGTCAATTCGTTCCAGCAGCCAATTTCACTGGCTTTTCCATTTAATTGACTGGTAGCTTGACCACTGTACAGAAACGCTCTGGAATGCTGACATTATTGAACAAAGCAAAACAAAGCGACCCATTAAAATAAATTGCAATAAAAGCAACAGGGCTCTGCTGAGAGCTGGTTTTTAAATAAGCTGCCCCATTTTGAATAACAGGCTTTCTTTTCGAATTCTCATTATACAGAGTTATTTTGCGATTTCTGATGTAGATATAATTTCGGCACTATTCTCTACCCCTCGAAACAATCTCCCCTCCATTTCTAAGCTTCTGTGCAATGCAGTTGACAATTATTCTAATTCTAGTCAGCCTCTTAATTCTTATTCTTTCTCTGAAATCTGACATAGTACACTCTGTTTTAAGACTTTAGATAACTTCCTGGTTTATCCTATAAAAGGGAAAACTGCTTCTTTTTTTTTTCTTTTGCTAGATTGGTGTCTCTACCCTCCACCCCCCTTTATTAACTTATCATTCACTTTGTACTGGCTTCTCACTGTCAAAAAAAGATCTTCTTTTTTTTTTTTTTTTTTTTTTTTTTTTTTAGTCTTTTCCCTCTGTACTGTCACTTCAGATTCACAGTTGCTAAGTGTTCCAGGAGCCCACCAGAGGGACTTTCTTGTGGTGTGATCTGCAAACTTTGAAATAACACCCACCAGCAGAAGCACCATATGCTATGGAGTTACACAGTAAACTGACAGGAACATCTCATTTGTCATTTGAAATTCAGAAAATGTCAGCAATTTTCATACCCAGCAATTGCCTAAATGCCTCTCTGGTTAGCAAAGAGTAACAGTTGCTATAAAATGCACGTGAAAATATGAAATTCTATACTGTGCATCTAGAGGAATAGTAATACCAAAGCCAGTATTAAGACCTACACAACTAGATGAGCATATGGACAGACATATCGAATTCCTACACTCACTTGATATCCTAAGTCTGCATCTCCAGGTGAACGGTTTTATCCATAAGGTTTATAACATTTGGACTATTCACATTCTATAACACTGGTGATTCAAATGTGCCTTTTTATGGTAAAATATAATACCAAAGAATATTTTTTAATCCATTAAAGGCAAATTTAACATAAAACACAAGCTGTTCCCTTTGTGATTAAGCTGAATTTGCATCCAGCTGCACTTAGCCAACAACAGAGCCAAGAGAGAAAACTACTTGGCAATTCTTCCTAATTAAAGGATGTTAATTACTGCTAAATACTATATACTTTCTATGTCATAAAGGTTCATCTAAATCAATGTTATTACAGTACTAAAGAAATTAATAATAATTTCGAGTCTGGTAAGTGTGGCCAAACTACCCATTAGTTCAAACTTTTAAATGACTTCCCAATGACATTTCTGAATTGGTATCCTATAAAGACTGGGGTGTCTGTGGCCTCCCACACTTAGCACATCTGTTATGTCTGAATCATAGTACTGGGGGTGTCTCTTCCTCATACGTAACTATCGATGACATGATAGAAGCAGAACAGAGATTGTGTAAGAATGAAGAATGGTGCACAGGAAGACTCCAGGAATTTCTTGGGGACCCCAGCCTCTCTGGAATAAAAGATGTTAGACTGAGTTCTCCCTTACCTGTATGACAAGTAGGGACAGTGAAACTCACAATTCACTGAGCCTCTCAACTTTTCTCATCTGTTACAGCAGTCTTTCAAGGTACGAATAACCCCCCCACACACACTCCCACCCCCCCACCCCCGTCTGCACATGAGAGTTTGGTCCTCAGAAATGGAAGCTGCCAAGTTCCCACAATTAATAGGTGACAGACTTATTCTTCAAGTTTAGTCTCTGACCTCACTTCACAGGTTCTTTCCCCTAAGGAATGCCCCTTGTTCTGTAAAGAGAATCTGAAATCTTCATTTTGTTTTATGAGTCAATAGTCTTCCTTTCTCTATCACTTGGCCACAAATCCCTTTATGTTTATTGGAGTTTGGGCTCAAGAGATGACTTAGGGAAGAATTCCAGACTTGGATTTGCTGTGGAAGGAGTGACCCTAGAAAGTCAATTTGTGCATTCAAGCCCTATTTCCTAACCTACAAAATGAGGAATGACCCTAAGTCTCTCCTGATTGTGGTGATGACCAAAGGTATTGATAAAAATAAGGCACTTTGTTCAAGAGCTACATAGAAGAATGGATAGAGAGGGAAAGCCATTTGGACCCTTTATAACCTAAAATTGATGATTATTTTTTGATTACTAAAATCTACTAATGGTTATGGGCCAAGTGATTGCACAGCTGAGTGATTACAGTTCTGAACAGCCAGGAATGTGAGCTCTGGGATCAGACCAGAGTTGAAATCTAAGCTCCTCCAATTTCTGTTTATTTGCATTTAATTTTGTTACATAAAGTGGCCCACCATCACTATCACCTCTGAAAAACAAAAAATAAAGTACTATCTCATAACCAGGGCCATCTTCTTGGACATATAATCCCAGTAGCTATTCAGGACCCCATGCAACTATTAGTATTATTGTTGTTGTTGGAATACGGAGGACAACTTAATTCAATCTTGGAAAAATCAAGAAAGGCTTTATAAGCTCTAATTTGAAAAGATATATGCACTCCAATGTTCACAGTAGCACTATTTACAACAGCCCAAGGCATGGAAGCAACTAAGTGTCCATCAACAGAGGAATGGATAAAGAAGATGTTGTACATATATACAACGGAATATTACTCAGCCATAAAAAGAATGAAATAGTGCCATTTGCAGCAACAAGGATGGACCTAGAAATTACCATATTAGGTAAAGTCAGACAAAGACAAATATCATATGATATTACTTACATCTGTCATCTAAAGAATAGCACAAATGAACTTACAAAACAGAAAAACTCATAGACGTGGAGAACAAACTAACAGCTACCAAAGGGAAGGTGTGGGGAGAGAGAAATTAGAAGTATAAGAACAAATGCACACGACCATAAATAAAATAGATAAGTAATTAGGATTTGCTGTATAGCACAGGAAACTATTCAATATCTTGTAATAAACTATAATGGAAAAGAATTTTAAAAACCAAATCACTTGGCTGTACACCTGAAACCGACACAGAATTATAAGTTGACTATGTTTCAATTGAAAAAAGAAAGAAATGGGGAGTTCCCATCGTGCCTCAGTGGTTAAGGAATCCAACTAGGAACCATGAGGTTCCCTGGCCTCACTCAGTGGGTTCAATATCCAGCGTTACTGTGGCTGTGGTGTAGGCCAGCGGCTACAGCTCTCATTAGACCCCTAGCCTGGGAATCTCCATATGCTGTGGGTGCAGCCCTGAAAAAGACAAAAAAAAAAAAAAAAAAAAAAAAAAGAAAGAAAGAAAGAAATGCTTTACAGAGAAGACAGTATTTGAGCTGTCTCTTGTGAACTTCACGTTCATAAAGTTATTAGGGAGTTCCTGCCATGGAGCAGCAGAAATGAATCTGACTGGCATCCATGAGGACACAGGTTCAATCCCTGGCCTTAATCAGTGGGTTAGGTATCCAGCATTGCCATGAGCTGTGGTGTAGGTTGCAGACATGGCTTGGATCCTGTGTGGCTGCGGCGTAGGCTGGCATCTGTAGCTCCGATTCGACACCTAGCCTGAGAACCTCCATATGCCATAGGTGTGGCCCTAAAAAAAAAAAAAAAGAAAGAAAAGAAAAAAAGACATAAAGTTATTAGAAATTTGGAGCCAGCTCTACAGATGGCTTGAAAGGGCCTGCGGATGGTCCAGCCATATTCATCAGAGCCCTCTCTGAACTTTCAAATAACTTTTATAAAACTGTTTAGGCTGGCATGCACTTCTCTCTACAATCTGATCTATGCTCTTAGAAGACCACTGCAAGAAATAATAAAACGTTTTAAAAACACATAGTTGTCAGAAACAATCTGAGATTCCCTCCTTGGAAGAGTGCATACGAGAACCTCTTAGCAGAATAGAATCGCCCCTTAATGTGCTGGCACATGCAGGAATCAATCAGCCCTTTCCTGCAGCTCCTGTCTGTTCATTTTATATAGCTGCCCACTTTGACAAGAAATCCAAGGCAGGGCTAAGGAGTGTTGTCAGCGTCAAGATGGGAGGGAGGTGATGTACTAGGCTAATAAAAGGGCTCACAAAGGTCCCTGAAGTCATAAATCCTTCTTGCGGCTTTTAAAATCTGTTTCCTTTGTAGGACTGTGATGATGGAGCTTTGACAGAATGCCCTTTCCATCCTCTCCCTTGCATGTCAGGAACCCCGAGCAAAGTGCATAGAGAGGAAACAAAATGCAATACACCTTCCTGCCTTCGCTAGTCTTCCCTCCCTGCTGACGGAGACAAGGGCAGTGCTGCCCCGGCTCCCAGACCCTCTCCTGCCTGGGCTGCCCTGCCCTGCCCTCACCATAAATTCATAGGATTGCCTGCTTCCCACACACGCTCTGAGAACTACCTGACTCACTGAGGCATCGGTCTGAACCCTGGCACTAGGATCCTAGCATTTTTATTAATTGGTGCTGCTTCTGGTTTTAAGTCTGCTTCTTCAGGTAGAGCTGGCATGGGAAATACTGCAAGTCATGTACTGGATTTTGACTCACCCCAGTATAGGAACACTATCCAGGATCCCACAGACATGTCACCTTTGAGCATGAGCAGTGACCACAGTGTTGAACAAAGTCATGGAGAGGAGATGATTGGCAGTTGACTCCTGAGTCGGCCCCAGCAATTGGAAACTCCTCACCCCTCCCCCGTCCTGGGAATGTACATTCCGCCCACTGTTCCTATAGCTGGAGCTGTTGCAAAGACGCAGCTTTGAGAGAGTGAAGTGTTGTTGAGACCATCTGGATAGTACATGTAAGTGAACCCCGCTACGGCCTCCATGTAAACTCTTAAGATTCTGGGGGTCGGGTGTGGAGATGGATTCATCTTGCAGCCACCTAGGACAGTAAGCCTGGTAGGTAAGCTCCCTGGCTTCTAAAAACTGCCACCTACCAATCTGGAGTGGTCTGCCTTTTTCTATGTTCTCTCCTTGCCCTCTGTCCAGGCTCAAGTTGCCCCCCAGGGCACTCCTGAGCTTGTGAACTAACACACAGACATAGTCTGTTTCCCCATTTCTGTATTTGGGATAATCTGCTTTGCTGCACTTGAAAAATACAACTCATGTTGCTATCAAGTCAGGTTAAATGCAATGAGTTGATAAATGCCACCGTAAAATGTACTATCCCAAAGAAAATATTAATGCATTTTTATCATTGGGGCTTTTTTTTTTTTTAAACTGCTATGTGACTTTTTTTTTTCTACAGGGTAAATATTTCAAACTTGCTAGAGACAGGAACAAAAGTGCCCCCCATGTAAAGATATTTAAAATAAAACCAAGAAAAATATAGGTTTTACAATAAATCTAGGAGTTCCTGGTCTGGCTCAGTGGATTAAGAACCTGACATAATGCCCATAAGGTTACAGGTTCAATCCCTGGTCTGGCTCAGTGGGTTAAGGATCCAGCATTGCTGTAAGCTGCAGCATATGTCGCAGATGAGGCTCAGATCTGATGTTGCCGTGGCTGTGGTATAGGCCAGCAGCTGTGGCTCTGATTCAGTCCCTAGCCTGGGTACCTCCATATGCCCTAGGTGCAGCAGTTAAAAGAAAATAAATAAAGTAAAATAAAATAAATCTAAATGAGTTTTGCCTTTAACCAACTGTGACAAGCAGTGCCCCAAACATTTGTGAGTGTATGGTTCACTGTGTCACATTTTCCTCTATCAAAAGACAAGGCCTAGAGTTCCTGCAGCAGTACAATGAGTTAAGAATCTGAGTCCAGTGGATCAAGTCACTGCAGAGGCTCAGGTTTGATCCCTGGCCTGGTGCAGTGGGTTAAAGGATCCAGCATTGCTGCCACTGTGGCATAGGTCAAAACTATGGCTCATATTCAATCCCTGGCCTGGGAACTTCCATATGCCGTGGTGCAGCCATTAAAAAGAAGACAAGGCCCAGCAGCATAGGTCCCAGAAGATGTGGAGCAGAGCCTCGATGACCCAAATGTAGTAGGAACAAGATGTGAGCCTGTGTTGCCATGCAGGCAGCATCCCCTTGCCTATGGGGAAGGACTCAGTGCAGCACTCAGAGCCATGAGGCAAACCCCATCTCTCAGCTTTATAGCCACACTGCAAACTTTATTCTCCCTATGCAGCTTGAGTTGACACGTCATTCCTTACATGTCAGTCATTGGTACCAAAAGGACTGTGGGCCATTTTAACAAATTAATTTTTCTCTTTGATGATGAAGGTCACCTGAGTCTTTAGCCACTGCTCCTAGGGGTGATGGGTGCACTGGGTGTGAGGTCATGTTTCCTGGTCGGGGGTGCAGTGGGGTGGCAGGAGGATTATTCCTTGAGTCAGGCTGGACCAAAAGGTTTTCCACCTAGAGCTGCCCTGGCACCTTAGACAGAAGACAAGTCAAGAGCATGGTCAGGAAGAGAAGTGAAGATTACAGCTAAGATTGTGAGCTCACTGTCATTTCATCCAAATTACAAAATGAGATGCAAATGGAAGATTAAATAATAAACTCAAAAACTGGAAGGTTCAGAATTGAGTGAGGATATGAAGTTAAGAAGAGACCAGTAGAAGTTCCCATCATGACCCAGTGGTAACGAATCTGACTAGCATCCATGAGGTTTGATCAGTGGGTTAAGGATCCAGCGTTGCCGTGAGCTGTGGTTGTAGGCTGCAGATGCAGTTTGGATCTGGAGTTGCTGTGGCTGTGGCATAGGCCAGCAGCTACAGCTCTGATTCCCCGGTCTGGGAACTTCCATGTGCCATGAGCATGGCCCTAAAAAGACAAAAAAATAAAATAATAAAATAAAACAAAACAAAATAAAATAAAATAAAAAACAAAACAAGAGACCAGAATAAGGAGCCTGAGACTTAAGGCAGCCAAACAGTGAGAGAATATTTGAAACATACTTTCTTAAGGAGCCACAGAATCCTTAAGATATTCAAAAGAATGTTCCTAAAGCTCTGAAGGCAATTCCAAAATAGAAATTCCAAAAATGTTTTTATCAGTGACAAAGTGACATTGAAATAAATGTATAAACATCCCAAGATGCCTACTTTGAGGAAAAAAGCACCATATTCGGGTGTGTGAATTCTGGCATATTTGTTAAACATCAGACATGTCCCTTCAGAGTGACTCTTTAAATATGCAATATGTTCAGATATAGGAAAAACCAACCTGGAACACTGGTGTGTTTTATCCCTTTATTGCTAGAGGTCCTCTCCTTTTCTTTCTTGTTTTTCTCAAAACACAGTGTTCTTATATGAAAATATTTATGTGTGTAGGAGAGGAGAGGAGAGGAGATTTCTGTGTATTGTTCTTTGAAACTTTTTTTTCCCCTACATTACTGCATTCTCACACATCTTTTTCCGTGGGGCAGAATGACTCTGTTTTCCTTTATAACCATCAGTTCACAAATCCATGGGGACTCTACATGGCACAGCTCATGATAACTTTCTAGTTTTGAGAGATTTGGGGGGGAAAAACTATATTAACTTTGCATCAGCAGATGAAGAGATCTGACTTTACTTGAAGCCTTTCTTAGCCTGACCCCATGAGGAGAGGCACCTTGGTTTGCTAGGTCGCAGTAGGTCTGTGATTCAAAGTACAGTCTGAATTTTACCAGTTCGCTTTGAGATTCGGGCTAAGTCGCTTCACCTTCTGGGATTTCAGTTTCTTCTCCCAGAGCTTCCCATCCACTTCACAGAGATGTTGTGAATATCAACATCACAGGGCTTTGAGCTCTTATAAAGAGAGGAATGCCTCCAAATGCAGGGCAATAAGTAATCTGAAAGGCACTATTTCATGATTATCATAGAAGTAATCAAGGGGATTTGACCAAGAGAAGAGTTGCTTCATACTAAATCCAGCCAAATAAAGAAAAAAAAAATGCACGGAACAGACAGAAACTTACATATGTCCTTGAGGTATACATACAATAACACGTTAACTGGGGTGGGAACAAAAGTAAATCAATACACAAACTGTGTGTAGGAGATATTTTACATGGTTGATGTGTCTGCTTTTAAATTACTGCCATTCCCAGTTGATTGAGGACATCAAATTGGTGCAGAGGACAAAAATCTGACAAAATGCTTAGCATTGTTAGTCACCAGAGAAACACAAATTAAACCGCAATGAAATAACTGCACACCCAGTGGAATGGATAAAAGTAAAAAGATAACATTACCAGGGTTGGTGACGATGTGAAGCAATCAGAAAAGAAATTCATTGCTGGTGCAAGTGTTAAGTGGTGTGACGCCTTTGGAAATAGGTGTAGGAGTTTCTTACAAAATTAAAAATAATCTACATATTGACACCGCAATTCCATTTCTGGGTATTTATCCAATAAAAATGAAAGCATATGTCCACAAGAAGACTTATACAAGGTCATAGTAAATTGACTCATAACAGTTCTAAACTAGAAATAACCTAAATGTCAGTGCACGGGTAAATAAACTGTAATATGGTCATACAGTCGAATACTATACAGCAATAAAAAGGAGGAAACTTCTGATACAGCAACAATATGGGTACATCTCATATGTTATCTTGCATGAAAGAAACGAGATAACAGAGCATGTCAGTTTGTCAATAACTATTCTGCTACTGTGTCCACAAACAATGTTTCCCATTTCCAGTGATAAAACATATTTATTGTCACACACACATAAGTATATAGATTGTGGCATGGAGCAACACAAAATCATGACGTTAAGATTAAATCCATAAAATTAGTTGTTTAGGGAGTTCCTGTCATGGCGCAGCGGAAACAAATCCGACTAGTATCCATGAGGATGCAGGTTGGATCCCTGGCCTCACTCAGTGGGTCAGGCATCCAGTGTTGCTGTGAGCTGTGGTATAGGTCAAAGACACAGCTCAGATCCCGAGTTGCTGTGGCTGTTGTGTAGGCCGGCAGCTGTAGCTCTCTAATTCAACCCCTAGCCTGGGAACTGCCATATGCCACAGAGGAGGCCCTTAAAAAGAAAAAAAAGCAAACAACAAAAAAACAGTTGTTTAATTTTGGAGTGCTTTCTATGTGCCAAGTACTATGGTAGTTGTTTTGTATGCATCATATCATTTAATGGGTAAGGAAGTATTAACACCATTTTATAGGCAAAGAAACTCAGGCTTGGAGAGGACAAGAAAGTCACACAATAAAAATGAAGAGTTGGGACTCAAGAACACATCTACCTGAGTCCAAAACCTGTAGAAAAACCAGTGCCATCAGCTAGCCCTCAACTATTCAGTGCTAGCCTTGTTTTTGCAGAAACGCAAAACCTAATCTGTCAGTCCTCATTAACCTATGGCGATTTACCACATTGCATTAGAGAGAAAATGAATTATGGAATGTGGACTGTCTACTGATAAATATGTACATTTATCAGGACGTGCTAGTCAAGAAGGCAGAGAAAGCCCTACCCAATCTCAAAACAAAGAACACAGGTCATTGGCAAGAAAGGGTCCCAAGGGTGATGGCATGAGAGAATTAATGGTGAGAGTCGAATATATGAACTGGATACTAATCTGGTTCATAACCACTGAGCCGCAATGGGAACTCCTAATCATCAGTAACTTAAAATGGTCATATAGGTAGATAAGCAGCTATGTAGTGTGGGGAACATAGTCACGACTATGTAAAATCTTTGTGTGCTATATGGTAACTAGACTTACGGTGGTGCTCATTTTGAAATGTATAGAAATACCAAATCACTATATTGTGTGTAGCAGGAACTAACGCAGTGTTACAGGGCAATTACTCTTCAAAAACAAACAAAGAAACTCACAAAAAAGGAGATGAGATTTGTGGTTACGAAAGGTGGGTGGTGTGGGGAGGTGAAATTGGATGAAGATGATCAAAAGGTACAAACTTTCAGCGATAAGATAAAAAACTATTAGGGATGTAATGTACATGAGAAATACAGTTAACATTGCTGTATGTTATATATGAAAATTGTCAAGAGAGCAACTCCTAAGAGTTCTCATAACAAGGAAAAAAAATTTATAATTCTTCAATGTTGTATCCATATGAGATGATGGATGTTCACTAAACTTATTGAGGTTATCATTTCGAGATGTACGTAAGTCAAATCACTAAGCTGTACAGTGCAGTCGGTCAATTATATCCCAATAAAGCTGGGGGAAAAAAGAGTGAAGCAGATAGACAGGTGCTTGCCCTCAAGAAGCTTAATTTCAGTAGAACAGTAATAAATATTTTAGCAAGGTTCCCATTTCCTTTTCTGCTATAATTCCCTCCTTCCTACCCTCCTAACCAGAGAGGCTCTACTGAGCTCAGGGAGCAGCTCTCTTCTACTTCAGGCTTTGTTAGTATCCTTCTTTCTGCCACTACAATACCCACTCCATCCTATCTGATTCCAATCTGGAATAACCTATGACCTCTTACCTCTTCATTGCTGGCTTTTTGTTTTCTTTTTGCCACAGCTGTGGCATGTGGAAGTTCCCAAGCCAGGGATCAAACCCATGCTACAGCAGTGACCTGAGCCACAGTAGTAACAACATCAGATCTTTAACTACCAAGCTACCAGGGAATTCCCATTGTGTTTTTTACTCTTCTCTTTCCAAACTTTCCAGGCCATATTTCTTTTATTACCACAACTTTCTTTGGGAAAGGAAATGAACAGTTACGGAACATATTCTGTATACTAGGAATTTATGTACCTTATTTAATTCTCATTATAGCTCAGATGGTGTGGGTATTACTACCTCCATTCTTAGATGAGAAAAGTGAACTCATTTTTAACTTTAAAAGTAAGATTTAAGACCGATCTGATTGACTGCCAAGTTCACATTCTTCTCTTTACACAGACTTCCTCTTAGCTGTCCTATTATAGTTTTACTTGATTATAAACGTTTAGGTATTCCTGAAATCTTATATTAGTGTATCCTTCAGATTATAAGCTTTAAAAGTACAAAAGAGTATTGTTCCTGTATCACCTAGAGTGATGGGAATATAATAAATACGGTTGACAGTTTTTATTAAAATCTGTTTTATTTATTGCTTTGTTTCTAAAAGTAATACACGATCAACATTAAAAAATACAAAACCTTAGATAATCACAAAGAAGGAAATCATACAGGATCTCACACCCCAAGATATCCAATTATTGCTATTTTATCATTTCTATTTTTTTCCTTATGTATTTGGAAATATAATTGGCATCATACTGTACATATCCTTTCATTTGTTTTTTAATTGGAATTTTTTACTTAGCATCATTTCCCCATGCCATTTGATATTTTTCTGTAATGACAATATTTATTGCTGTATTTATTTTATCCTTCTCCTATTATTATTCCTTAATATTTTTATTATAAATAATGCTTGAACGTTTTTATAGATACATCTGTGTACATCCTTATTTCCTAAAATAAATTCTTGTATATGAAATAGCAACTCTTTGTGATTTTGTAAGTTATCAAATTGGCTTCCTACAAAATTGTGCCAACTTACCCTTCCAATAGCAGTAGACAGAGTCTCCAATTACCTACATGCTTGGCAGTGTTTGGTATTATTATGTTCATTGTTAATGTTACTAGGCTGATAAATAGAAAGTGATAGGTCTTCTATTTGCTGTTTCTTGACTGTGAGTTTGAATAACTTTTCATAAATTTAGCTACCCATGATTTACAAAATACTTATTTATGTCATTTGCCTACTTTACTACTAGGAGGTATTTTTTATTGATTGATAAGTTTTTAATACATCAAGACTGAATTTTTATCCTTCTTGTGTTGTAAATGTTTTCTCTAGCTTCATTTACTTTAAAACAAACAAACAAACAAACAAACAAAAAACCTTTTTTTTTTTGCAATTGGAGTTCTCTTCTGGTGGAGCAGGTTAAGGATCCAGCATTGTCACTGAAGAGACTTGGGTCACTGCTGTGGTGTGGGTTCGATCCCTGGCTCAGGAACTTCTATATGCCACATGCACAGCCAAAAAAAAAAAAGCCAAACTTTATTTTAAAATAGTTATAGATTCTCAGGAAGTTGTAAAATATAGTACAGAGTTTTGTTCACCCTCTAACAAGTTTCCTGCATTATAACATCTTACATTTACTCCTGTACACTACCAAAATCAAGAAGTTAACAATAGTACAAAACAGTTAAATAGACTTCAGACATATGATTTCTTCATTTAATTTTAAATCTATTAGTGGATATTTTAAACATAAATTTTAATGCATTCATTCTTATTAAAAAAAAAAAACTTCAAACTTCTGGTTTCTGGTTCCACCTGATAGAAGCTTGGAACAACAACTAAAAAAACTGAAGATACTGAAACTCAACTCTTCTTGGACCCATAAGAGAGAGCAGTTCACAGAGCAAAGTGTTATCCCCAAGATTGGAGAGATGGGCGAATACAAAGAGTCTGGCTTAAGAGAGCTCAGATTCACAAGCAGAAACCACTGTGGCAACCAGTGCTAGGGTAGGAAAACCTGAACTGTAATTGATGAATTGCTGGAGTCTCAGTGCAGACAAGTCTGAGAATTAAAAACTCCAAAGGGACCCAGTCATACAGGGGCCCCAACAATATTGTGAGGTTAACTCCCAAGAGCTCAACCAGATTCCCACAGTAAGTATTAGAAACAAATCCCCTTAGGCTTCTGCAGGGGGAGGGGGAAAGGAACCATTCTGACATATCTCAGAACATCCTATTTATAATAAGACTTGCCCTCAAGAGAAACTGGTTAACCAGAGCTTAATACACTCAGGTATCATCAGCCTAACAGAATTTGGGAAGGGAAATATCCAGCTCCAGCCCACCCTAGCCATCCTAACCCACCTAAGGGGAAGAAATAAAATGGAGGAACACTTGTGAAGTTCAAAGTCCGGAGGCAGAGGCTCACTAAAAGACAGACCTAGCTATCCGCAGGACTATAGAATGCTTCCCTTAACCTCATGCTTCACCACATAACTAAAGGTCTATTTATAATACTTTCCTTTACCTGGTATAGCATGTCTAGCTATCAAGAAAAAACTATAAGGCATACCAAAATGCAAAAAACATAGTTTGAAGAGAAAGATCAAACATCAGAACCAGACATGCAGGGATGTTGGAATTATCAGATGGGGAATTTAAAACAACTGTGATTAGGAGTTCCTGTTGTGTCTCAGTATCCATGAGGATGCGGGTTCCATCCCTGGCTTACTCAGTGGGTTAAGAATCTGGCATTGCCATGAGCTCTGGTATAGGTTGCAGATGAGGCTTGGATCCCGCATTGCTGTGGCTGTGGTGTAGGCTGGCAGCTGCAGCTTCAATTCAACTCCTAGCCTGTGAACTTCCATATGTTGCAGATGCGGCCCTAAAAAGCAAAAATAAAAAATAAAAAAATAACTATGATTAACATTCTAAGGGTACTACAGATAAAGCAGAGAGCATGCAACAACAGATTGGCAATGTAAACAGAGAGATAGAAATCCTAAGAAAGAACCAAAATGAAATGCTAGAGATTAAAGAACACTGTAACGGAAATAAAGAAAGCCTTTGATGGACTTATGAGTACACTGGATGTGGCTGCATAAGGAACCTCTGAGTTAAACAACATATCAATAGTAGCCTTGGAAACCAAAAGGCAAAGAGAACAAAGTTAGAAAAATATAGAAGAGAGTATCCAAGGACTGTTAAACAACTACCATTTGCATAATGGGAATACCAAAGAAAGAGAAGAAATATTTGAAACAATAATGGCTGAGAATTTCTTCAAATTATTATCAGACACGAAACTATAAATCCAGGAAGCTCTGAGAATACCAAGCAGGATAAATGCCAGAAAGACTATACCTAGACATATCATTTCCAAATTATAAAAAAATCAGAGAAAAAGGAAAAAAAAATCCTAAAAGAAAACAGAAGCAAAAAAACCTTAGCTGGAGAGGCACAAAGATAAAAATCATAGCTTTCTCCATTCTTGAGATTACTAGTACCCCATTATATTTATGCACTGTAATTTTACTAATTCCCTATTGTTGAGTTGTTGTTGGGGACTCTTGGGGAAATACTAAATGGGTTTGAAAATTTTGGTGCCAGCCATGGTAGGTTTCTTTTCTTCTTTAGGAAATAAATCTAGTATTGTCAAGGGTCACTGTGCTCTTACACTAAGAAATCTGCATGTTTGCACTGCTGGAAAATGAGTTACTTCTGTGACTCCTTTGATTAGAGCTTGTATAGCTTATGAATTTTGTTCCTTTTTAACATATATATATATATTAAATATATATAGATATAAAAACTAAGAAGTTTTATGAAAAACTCATTTTATATCCTTAATACGGCAACAGGAAGAGGTAAAAGAATTTTATGGTAGACCTACAACTTTATCTCAGGAAAAGTAGCCCAGTCAAATCTGCAAATGTGGAACTGTGTGGCCATGGATGATCTATCCATCACTGCTGTCTCTCAGCCTGTGGGGGAACAATGACAGCTCTCTGGGTGTCTGGACCCTTTGGACTTTTAAGCCTCTCACCTTGAAGTAAATGGCTGAACACAGTGCAGGTTGAGTTTGGTATTATTTGGATGTTGAATTTGATAGAAAATAAAGGGCACATAAAATCCTTTAATCAGCCTCTTCCTCTTGAAATGCTGAACTCTCAATCTAATTATAATTAAAAGGAAGAATCAAGGCTCAGTCTAGTCCAGGTAGTAGAGTGATTTCCAAAATTGTCAGGATCTATAACATGAGAATTTAGGTCATCTTTGTTTAAGTATTATAAACAATACTACAATAAATATTAATACATAAGGTTTGTATCTTTAACATTTGTTCAGTTTTTTCCTTAGGATAAATTCTGAAAAGTGGAATTTCTGAGCCATAAAGTATGCTTATTTACGTTCTTCTGGTACATTTTGTCAAACTACACTATTTAAAGACTGTACCAATAGTTCATTTCTTACTTCTTTACTGACGTGGGGCATGGCCATTCTTTGTAACTTATGAAGAATGAAGTATGTAATATGAACCAGATTATGCTGATCCCCACTTTAAAACCTCCAAAGGTTCTTCACTGTACACAGGACACATTATTATTATTATTATTATTATTTTGTCTTTTTGTCCTTTTTTTTTTAATTTTAGGGCAGTACCCGCAACATATGGAGGTTCCCAGGCTAGGGGTACAATGGAGCTGTAGCCGCCGGCCTACGCCAGAGCCACAGCAACACAGGATCTGAGCTGCATCTGCGACCTACACCACAGCTCACGGCAATGCCAGATCCTTAACCCACTGCGCCACGACGGGAATTCCACAGGACACATTCTCAAACTGTTTGACATCAGGATCTCTTTGTGGTCTTAAAAATTATTGAGGGGTCCCATATGGCTTTAGTTATGTGAGTTATGATTTATTAATACTTTCTGTATTATAAATTAATATATTATTGTAGGTTAATATATATATAATTTTAATTTTTTATTTAATTCATTAAAAATAATAAATCCACTACATGTTAACATAAACATTTTTATGAAAGAGAACTATTTAGAAAAACTAGTGAGACACATGGCATTGCTTTACATTTTTGCAAATCTCTTTAATTACTGACTTAAAAGAAGATGATCTATTATAGTAGAGGTGGAAGTCTCCTATCTGCTTTGGCATTCCATTTGTTGCAATTTTGTATATTATGTAGCCTGTGGAAAACGCCCCTGTACAACTCAGAGAAAAATGAGGGTGAAGAAATTAATGACATCTTAGTATTATTATGAATGTAGTTTTGGACCCCCTTGAAATGTTCTTAGAGACCTTAGGGATCTCTAGACCATATTTTGAGAACCATAAAGTCCAAAGGATAAAGGCATACTAGTTAGCTGTCATGAGTTCTTTCTTCATTCAACCCTAATCCTTCCTCAGTTATCCTGATTATCCTCTGTTGTACTCATTCTTGCAGTCACACAGAATTCTGACATTATGCATTTTCAGTTCTATATGCTTTCACATATACTATTCCCTTGCAGGAATGCCTGTCCCTGGTGGTCATATTAAAATATGAGGAAGCCCAGGAAATGATAATCTTATGCAAGTGCTGAATAAATCAAGAGAAAAGACAAAGAAGCAAACAGGGAGAGAACCAAGTCATCCCCTTTATAATCAATGGGGCTGAATTGAAGAATGTAGCTTACTAGATGGCAACAGTGGGTTTCCTGATACTCTACCCCCAGAACATTATTGACCCAATACTGGAGACAGACAGTGCTGGATGACTGCAGGTCTTCCCATATAGAGTCCCCTGCTCCATTATTATATTTTGAGGACGTGGAAGGGGTTCACTCCCAAGAGGAGAGGATGAATAATTGGAGCTAATTCCAAATCCTCAGTTCCTTAGGTGATAGCCAACCAATGAGGTAAATCACTCCATGTTCCCTGAAGAATGATGACTGAGAGAAGAAACCAGGAGTGATACGCTGGTGGCTTTCTTTCATATGAAAGAAAAAAGGAACCAAGATGAAGCTACCTCCCCCCACCCCACCCCCCACACACACGCGCGCACACACACACACACCATTCTCTACCTCTAAAACCTTAGGCAGACTCAAACATTACCTATTGCATGAAGCTTTATTTGACTTCCTGACAAAGTTTCTCCTCTGCTTACATCTTTTGTGTGTGTGTGTGTGTGTGTGTGTGTGTGTGTCTTTTTAGGGCCGTACCCGTGGCTTATGGAGGCTCCCAGGCTAGGGGTTGGATCAGAACTGTAGCTGCTGGCCTACCCCACAGCCACAGCAATGCCAGATCCAAGCCACATCTGTGACCTACACCACAGCTCACGGCAATGCCAGATCCTTAACCCACTGAGCAAGGCCAGGGATCGAACCTGCGTCCTCATGGATGCTAATCAGATTCGTTTCCACTGAGCCACAGTGGGAACTATCTGCTTACATGCTATTTTGCACTCACATATATAAATTCAACAAGTGATACTAAGACTATTACTTGCAAGGCACAAAGGATACAAAATACAAATAAGGTACTATTTCTGCCTTCAAAAACTGCGGAAACAGTATCTATGACAGCATCTCTGATACAGCTCTCAGATCTTTAGCCCCTACATTTATTCTGTTGACAAATCTGAAAGCACTAAACATAGAGGCACCCTTTTTCTATGGAATAATGTATGCATGTCATTGCACCATCTGAAATCTGTCTACATCATTTGACCCTCACAAATCTGTACTTGACTTTCACAATGCCCCTGAAAGCTTTCCAAACTACTCTTGTTTCCTATCAAGATCTAGCCACGCCAGTGCCACCAGTAATTAGCCCCCAAACCTAACAATTTAGTTTTTGTTCTTCCCATCTCCCTAGTAGTTTTACACTTGGATGAATGCCTTTGTGCATTTGTGTGGTTTGAATTTATAGCTATAATGGTAAAAGCCTGCAGTAACACAGCTCATTATATAAGGATTTGGAAATAACACGGGCCAAATCCCAGATCTAAGACCCAGCAGTAAATATAATAAAAGCCTGATATAACATGTTTAACCTATAAGGACGGGGCTGTTTCTGTCCCTATACGGCTCGTTATAGAGATTCCATGGAATTGCTATTTCTTCCATCCCCACGACAGCCTACAGATTGCTTGAGAGCACTGGTATTGGCTGGATGACTAGATTCAATGACCTTTGGGGTTTGTTTTTACCCCCGAAATTCTATAATTCTGTGAATCCCCTTTTCCTGAAAGCATGGCACAAAGATTTCATTTTCCCAAAGTGCCTGGCACATCATTTCATTTTTCTCTGCCTCCATCAATGAACTCATCTATAATATAATGGCTATAATCATACCTATCTTACAGGCATGCTGTGAGGCTCAAAAAGTTAATACACAGAAAGCACTTTAGAACACTGCCTACCACATACTAAGTGTACAATCAACTACCAATTACTATCTGTATCAGCAAATATGTGTTCAAAGAATTCTACAATTCCAGAAATTCCAAGTAACTTAAAATATACATTTATTAGGCACTCAGGAAATGCTGGAGAATAATCTTAGGTTTGAATTTTATAGACTTATCCAAATCCTTTTAAACACCTTGTCTCATTAAAATGAAAAGGGTGTGAAATTAGAAAGGCAGTTCATCTTTTTTGAAAACTAATTCTCAGCACATATACCAGGCATATACATATTGAATCTACCTATAAAATCCTACTCTAAGACCATGTTTGCATAATTCTTTTATATTATATTAAAAATACTCATATCCATTTTTTAGAGTAGAATCAAGCATCTATACAACTACTAGCTCTTCTCTGCAAAACCTTGCTTTAGGTGTATCAAATGTTCTAATCAGTCCACCAGTACAGACATGGACTGGGGTTTAAAAGACATAATTGTAGAACATATTAAATAGCTCGATAAAGCTTGCAAAGTGAAGCTAATGTTCAACCATGGAATGGCTTAAGCAGTGAGTAAATTTGGCACATTTGCTCTTAAGTCATTTTAAAGGCATTAAAACATATTTCAGAGATTTCAAACATGCAATTATTTTTGCTGCCACTCAAAACATGAAATAAACATTGCTTTAAAAAGATATGTGCTTTTTTTACCCATCAAAACAAACAACTTAATGAATAAAAATTGCTTTCCCAAACCATTTTTCATACATTTGCAACTCATCTAGCCAGTTTTAACTCTGAAATTACAGAAACCATGGGTAAAATGGATCATTGTTCCAAAAAAATTAAAATGCATTAAACTCAAGGTGTGGCTATTGTGTGGGAAAAAAAACAAAAAACAAAACAAAACAAAAAAACCTCCTAAAAACATGTATCATGTATTTACTTTGGAATTCCAAGTCACTAGCAAAGCTGTGCTTTTGTCTACCTGAATGGTACTGATTTTTTGATGCTTATCTTATAGATCAGCCTTATTTTATAATCATACTTTCTCTGTATTTATCCAAAGTAGTAATTATCTTTTAAATTAATTTAATAGATAAATCTGGAGCACCTACATTCCGTAAGGTACTTTGTTGGTTACTGGAAGGGGTTTAAAGCTGGTTACAAGTGTCTTACCCCTCAGTGTTCCCACTCAGAGTCGGCAGAAAGGTGATGCTGACAATCTGCTCTGTCCCTGTCACTTTACAAGCCCCAGCCCATGTGTCACTATGATGAAGGGAGAAGACACAGGCCAACCAGACTTTTCTGCCCAGACTTCCATCCCTGCTTGATCTGTTTGCCACCCACCACCAATTTCTTTTCTTTTTTATTTCTTTTTTTTGCTTTTTGGGGCCACACCTGCAACATATGGAGGTTCCCAGACTAGGGGTCAAATCAGAGGTGCAGCTGCCATCCCACACCACAGCCACAGCAATGTGGGATCCAAGCCAAGTCTGTGCTGTGACCTATACTACAGATCACAGCAATGCCGGATCCTTAACCCACTGAGCAAGGCAATGGATCAAACCCGTGTCCTCATGGATACCAGTCAGATTTGTTACCACTGAGCCACAACGGGAACTCCCCCACTCCCAGTTTCTTATTCTGTGATCTCACAGTTTAAAATCTGGCTCCCTATACCCATCCAGGCTTGTGCGTTTGGTGACAGATGCACTCAGAGCCTCTTTGCTGACTTGTGTTTTTCTCCATCCTTGAGTCCCAGACTTGCAAAGTTCCAGGTAAGAGATCTTCCAGTTCTTTGTCCCTCAGTATCCAGAACCCCCCAGATTCCAAAATCCAAGGATGTTCAAGTGCCTTATATAAAATGGTGTAGTGTTTACATATAACCTCCACATACCTTCCCACATGCTTTTTAAAAACCTTAGATTACTTACAATAGCTAATACAAATGTAAATGCTATGTAAATACGGGCATACCTAAGATACTGTAGGTTCAGTTCCAGACCACCACAATAAAGCAAATGCAATACAACAGGTCACACAATTTTTTTTTGGTTTCCCAGTGCACCTAAAAGTTATATTCACACTGCAGTGTAGTCTATTAAGTGTGCAATAGCATTACATCTAAAAATATAATGTATATTCCTTAATTTAAAAATATTTTATATACAATGAAATATTACTCAGCCATAAAAAAGAACAAAATGACATTTTGCAACAATATGGATGGAACTAGTCGACTCTCATACTAAGTGAAGTAAGTCAGAAAGAGAAAGACAAATACTATGATATAATTTATGTCTGGAATCTAATATATGGCACAAATTAACCTACCTATAGAAAAGAAACAAACTTATGGACATGGAGAATAGACTTATGGTTGCCAACGTGGAAGGGGAGAAGTGGGATGGACAGGGAGTTTAGGGTTAATAGATGCAAGCTATTGCATTTGTAGTAGATAAGCAATGAGACCCTGCTGTATAGCACAGGGAACTAAAACTAATCACTAGTAGAGGATAACATGAAAAAAATGTATATAAATGTATAACTGGATCACTTTGCTATAGCAGAAATTGACAAAACATTGTAAATCGACTAGAATAAAATTTTTTTTTAATTTTATTGCCAAAAAATGCTAACCATCATCTGAACCGTCAGCAAAATATATCTATTTTTATAGATATTTCAATCTATAAGGGGTTGAAATATTATGAGAATTAACAAAATGTGACACTGAGACACAATGCAGGCAATGTTGGAAAAATGGTGCCAATACATTTGCTTGACACAGGATTGCCACAATTTTTTTTTAATTTATTTTTTTCCCACTGTACAGCAAGGGGATCAAGTCATCCTTACATGTATACATTTTTCCCCCACCCTTTGTTCTGTTGCAACATGAGTATCTAGACAAAGTTCTCCATGCTATTCTAAGTTGTGTCTGATAAGCCCAAGCTCCTGATCCCTCCCACTCCCTCCCTCTCCCATCAGGTAGCCACAAGTCTATTTTCCAAGTCCATGATTTTCTTTTCTGTGCCACAGCTTTCAATTTGTAAAACAGCAATATCTCTTAAGCACAATAAAGTACAATAAAACAAGATATGCCTGCAGTTGCCACTGCATGGCAAATTCAAGTTTTGTTTTTTGGAAATTTCTGGTATTTTTTTTCTAATATTGTCTTTTTTCTTTCTTTTTTTTTTTGTTTTTGTTTTTTGTTTTGCTTTTTAGGGCCACACCTGTGGCATATTGAGGTTCCCAGGCTAGTGGTCAAATTGGAGCTGTAGCTGCTGGCCTACACCACAGCCACAGCAACACAGGATCTGAGCTGCGTCTGCAAACTACACCATAGCTCAGGGCAATGCTGGATCCTTAACCCACTGAGAAAGGCCAGGGATCAAACCTGTGTCTTCACGGATGCTAGTCAGATTCGTTAACCACTGAGCCATGATGGAACTCCTTTTTTTTCTAATATTTTTGATCCACTGTTGAATCCATGGGTGCAAAACCCCTATAGAGAGCACCGACTTGCTTAGGCTAGATTCCTCCACAGCCTTTCTTCTCACACCCATCACAACCTCCCTTCCATAAAAGGAGAATTTTAAAAAGATACAAGACAATTTTATTGTAAGAATGACAGAAACCCAGTAGCACATAAAGAGTGAGACATGACTTTTGATTATGAACTTTCTGATGCTGTTTAGTGATGGGTTTCAAGGATGTCCTTGTAGGAGGGAACTGGAGCAGAAGAAGCATGTTTGTTTATACCCATAAAAAGATTAGAATTGTATTATGGAAATAGTATATTTTTGCACATGTGATTTTCCCCCTTTTTTTGTAGTGTCGTTATGGTAGCAGAGAACCAGAATTTTTCTTCCTTTTTTGTTTTGTTTTGTTTTGCTTTTTAGGGCCACACCCGTGGCATATGGAGATTACCAGGCTAGGGGTCCAATGGGAGCTACAGCTGCTGGCCTACACCACAGCCACAGCAAGGCAGGATCTGAGCCACATCTGTGACCCACACCACAGCTCACAGCAATGATGGATCCTTAACCCACTGAGTGAGGCCAGGGATTGAACCCACAATCTCATGAGAGAACCAGAATTTTTTGAACAGCTTCTATATGCTAGGCACTTCCAATTTTAGTTTTAATTATTATTCCCCTCCATACTCTGACGGGGAAGATGTTTTGTCTGAGGGTGAGATACTGAATAATACCAGATGCCTCAGGTATCGCAAATCCAACCCCCATTTCTTAGTACTTTCAGTTTTAGATTTGCTATTGTTTCCACTACTCATTTCAAAGTGAATCAGAGTTTATATGCATTCCAAGCACTATTAAAAACTTCTTCTACTCCAATGTAATATTTATACAAATTCCAAGTCCTTGGCCTCAGTCAAAGGCAGCAGATTAAAAAAGGTGGCCTCTCCTAAGAAAGTAGACCCATAACTTCTACAGATCAATGGGGCAGGTGTGCAGACTAGCAACAGCTTTCCTGGAGCCAGTTTGGCATAAAAAAGCAGGGAAGGTAGAGACAAAAGAAAATAGCACTCTCCTATTTGCAGGAAACAATTTGTTGTAGAGGAAGGGCCACAGTAAAGAATGCAATGGGAGTGGCTGAAAGCCATGGATCTCTCTGGTGGATAGGGAGAGTTAAGGCCAAAAGAGTTTACTTAAAAAGACAATGTTGAATCATGAGGAACTTTTTTTTTTTTTTTTTTTTTTTTTTTTTGTCTTTTGTCTTTTGTTGTTGTTGTTGCTATTTCTTGGGCCGCTCCCGCGGCATATGGAGGTTCCCAAGCCAGGGGTTGAATCGGAGCTGTAGCCACTGGCCTACGCCAGAGCCAGAGCAACACGGGATCCGAGCCGCGTCTGCAACCTACACCACAGCTCACAGCAACGCCGGATCGTTAACCCACTGAGCAATGGCAGGGACCGAACCCGCAACCGCATGGTTCCTAGTCGGATTCGTTAACCACTGCGCCACGACGGGAACTCCAAATCATGAGGAACTTAAATGCCTACAAACAGCAAGAATTTCTGCTAGTCTAGAACATGGACATGACATCTCTCCCATATAAATCTCTTGCCAGTAGCTGGTACAGGAAAAAAAAAAGCCTCATCTCCTTAAAAATGAGCATCTATGCAAACCTACTACAAGAAAATAAGGGAAGAAAAACAGATAAAATGGAAGACAAACTACATGAATTAGGAAAAATGTTTCCATATGGCAGATAAAAATTTGGGCCAGACATATTGCCATAAACTTAAAATCAAACAAAAAGACCAAAATAAAGCTACCATATCTATAAAACAAGAGATCATATCAAATATACAAGAGTTCAGGGAAGATGCTGCAAGACAACAGGAAGTGAAATATGATTTGGCAGAGCCCAGGAAACAAATATTTCCCTGGCAACCAGCAGATTCTGCTAAACACATGGAAAGAATGTCAGGAATAGAGTGCAATTCAAAGAAGTAGAAAAAAAGGAATTCAAAAGAATTAGAAAAAAAAATAGCAAGACAGGACAGATTAAAAAGGTCTTAACATATGCAATAAGTAGTATCTAGATGAATAAAATATAAAAAATATAACAGGGAAAAAAGATACTTTTCAAAGTCACTTTCTAGAAATGTGTCACAAATCTACAGACTGAGAGGGTATGCTGAACTTAAGGAAAAACTGACACAAAACATTCAACACTGAATTATGTTCGGTAAGTTTACTGGAATCGAAAGAGAAAAAACTATTGTGCATTGAGGCAAAAAGCTTAAGTCAAAATGTTACTTTCACAAAATCAATTAACGGCAGAAGACACTGAAGCAGTGGTACAAGTCATTGGGGATATAAAGTACATGATTCAAGAGGAGTACACAGCCAGAGTCATCAAAGCATAATGAAAATGAACATTTTTTGAACTTGCAAAACCCAAGGAACATACCCCAAGCCCCTCCTGAAGGAATTACTAAGGGCTGAATTTTGAAGAGCAAAGAGAATACTTGTCCTAAATGTTTATGTCATTTAACGGCAGGATTAAAACTAAAACAATTTTGGAGATAATGGTCACAGAACAGAATTTACATGTTATAAACGCCAATGATGGAGAAACAATAGAGCAAAGGTTTGGAGCGGAAGAGGACAGATGGTGGGTAGTTATGTCAACGTGATGATTTTCTTGTCTGGTAGAGCAGAGAATTGAAAGATTACTGTACCTGATAAATCATGTAATAGAGCTATAAATACATTTCAAAGTCTAAAGAATATGCTATGAAAATTATACGATCGTCAAGAAACAGGTGGCTTTGGGAGGAAGTGGAAAAAACCCAATTGTATCATTACTCCTGGCAGGAAGTCAAAAGATAGCTGTCTAAAGAAATATTAGTTTAAGTATTTTGGGGAAGGGGCACATATACTACTGGTGAGAAAGAGTGTAAAAAGGACATCACAGGGAGTTCCCATCATGACTCAGGGGTAATGAACCCGACTAGTATCCATAAGGACACAGGTTCGATCCCTAGCCTCGCTCAGTGGGTTAAAGATATGGAGTTGCCATGAGCTGTGGTGTAGGTCGCAGATGCAGCTTGGATCTGGCGTTGCTATAGCTGTGGTGCAGGTTTGCAGCTACAGCTCAGATTTGATCCCTAGCCTGGGAACTTCCATATGCTGCAGGTGTGGCCCTAAAAAGAAATACACACACACACGACATCCTAGGATATCTCTATACCTGTTGTATAGGACCAAGAAACAAGGGGCGACTTTGCAGAATTTAGCTTTAGGGATTGACCAGAGTGGAAATAGAGTTGAGGATATTAAGTCCTTTTATATCACAAAGTGTGAACAATCTCTCCAGCATCACCTTGTTATATTGTAGTTGACAACTATCGTGGCTAGTGATCATCGAACATCTTTTGAATACTATGTACCACTTTCCCCCAAAAGGCCAAAGTTGCTTTCCCAGGTTCCTTTACAGCTAGAATACAGACATGCAACTGAGGCTCTAACAATCAGACATAACTACATACAAGTTTGACACCCAAGAGAGCAGCGTGAGGATCCCAGCTTGCAGGGGCAGCAAAGGCAGAGGTTTTCGGTTCAAATGCCCAGAAGTGGTAGCAGTTGAGTTTCCAATGAAGCAGTTCCAAAGTGTTTGGGCTGTTATTTCTAGCTGGCTGTCTCTATGCCTATCTGGCCTTCCTAGATACTCTGTAGGTTACTCAGTATGCCTTAAAAAATAAACTTATTTCCTGCTTAATCTGGATAGAGTTTTGTTACTTGCAACTAAAAACCATGGCTTTACTATGTATAGTACTGGCAGAATAAACATTTAAAAAGCAAAAACAAACAAAAAACAAATTTGAAACATCTTTAGCCTTGAATGTTTTCATCAACTCTCAGTCTAGAGATCCCTTACACACAGAAGCTTCACATTAAGATGCCAAGTATATGTGAAAGGTTCCTTTCCTAGAACATTTTATCTGTTTCACATATAAGTTAAGGAATGAGCTCTGTTAAAATAGGTCTTGGTTTTAAGTGCAATTATACTAGAATTACCAAAAGTTAAAGAATTCCAAAGAGGTAAAAATAAATACCACTGAATCTTACTATTGAGGCTTGCTGAAATGCTTCAGAAGATTTTGTGGATGATTCTAAACTCATCTAAAATGTAGGCTCCAGTTTGCTTTTAAGTCCAAAGTATGATCAAGTCCACTGCCTATTGTGTGAAAGAATTAATGCTATTTCCACTGTTCCCTCTCTTATTCTTGGCTATGAAAAGCAATAAAATACACACATTTATCCTAGAGTTTCAGGATAAAGAAGGGCTGCAGCCAGTGGATTTTACCACTGAAAGGATACATTTACTTTGGAATCTAGGTGCTTATTAGCACAGCGGTTTTATTTTTTTGTTGTTGTTGTTGTTGTTGTTGTTGTTGTTGTTATTGTTGCTATTTCTTGGGCCGCTCCCGCGGCATATGGAGGTTCCCAGGCTAGGGGTTGAATCGGAGCTGTAGCCACCGGCCTACACCAGAGCCACAGCAACGCGGGATCCGAGCCGCGTCTGCAACCTACACCACAGCTCACGGCAACGCCGGATCGTTAACCCACTGAGCAAGGGCAGGGACCGAACCCGCAACCTCATGGTTCCTAGTCGGATTCGTTAACCACTGCGCCACGACGGGAACTCCAGCACAGCGGTTTTAAAAGCGGGGTTCCTGGATCAGAGAATCAGTATCACTTGGGAATTTCTTGGAAATGAAAGCTTTACTGACCTGGAAACTCTGGGGGTGGGGTCCAGAATTCTGTGTTATAAACTCTCCTGGTGTTTTGTTGCATACGAAAGTTTGAGAACCACCTTCTTTGGGAACAGAGCTAAACCACTCCAATCAAAGGAGAATTTACTTGTGAGAATGGAAGAGCAAGATATATCTTCTCAATAACACATTTCAGAGCATTAAAGGAGTTCTTCCCTAGAACTAACATCACTTTACATGTAGCATAGACTCATTTCTTCTTCTCTAGAGGGGATTTAGAACTCTTGGTTACAAAGACCCCATATGGAAGTATCTTCGAGACTGTTAAGACATCAATTACACTTCAATCTTCTCAGGCTAAATAATTCCAACTCCTTTTAAGTCTTTTTAAAAAACTCATCATCCTTGTCAAGCTCCAGAGTAAAATATGACCTAATTTGACTGTTTTTTGTTTGTTTGTTTTTGCTTTTTAAGGCCTCACTCACAGGATATGGATATTCCCAGGCTAGGGGTTGAATTGGAGCCGCAGCTACCAGCTTACGCCACAGCCACAGCAACGCAGGATCCAAGCCGTGTCTGCAACCTACACCACAGCTCACAACACCAGATCTTTACCCACTGAATGAGGCCAGGAATCGAACCCACAACCTCATGCTTCCTAGTTGGATTCGTTTCCACTGCACCACGATGGGAGCTCCCTAATTTGACTGTTGAAATTAATTGAAACACATTTCCTATCATTGAACCAAATAATGGCACAAAACCTAAGTGGCATTTTCTTCTATTCTACCTGTTTTACAGTATGAGATATACTTCTTAAAATAAAAACTCAAATTTTGGGTCTGTTCTCTCTAGATATTTTGATTCTTCCTCTTCATCCCTGTTCCTCTTCCTAAAAAAAAAAAAAGTTAGTTCATTGTAAGGTCACTAAGTATTTCACATATATTGGTCTAAACATTCTGATTCTCATTTGCCCTATTAAGTAAGAATTGACCAGATGGATATGCCTCTGACTCTCTCTCCTGAGCAAGGTTTAGTTAATTAAAAATAATTATTTTTACTACATATTTTATATATCAGCCAGCTGTTACCTATGGTCATTTCTGGAAAGGATCATTTGGTGGTGGTTATAAAATATCCAGTTTCCTTTGGGAAGCAAGACTCTTGAGCACGATTGGGAAAACGAATATAGAAATTGATTTCACCTCATACCTTTCTCCTAGTGCCCAAATGGGCAGAATGTTTCATTTCCTTTAAAAGCAGGATCTCTTCAAAGTCCTTCTTCTTCTATCTCTGCACCCTGGCCCTGCTTATGCCGTGTTAAAAAAGGATCAAGTTGATGGAAGAAAAAGGAACACTGGTTTCCCTCTGTACTGGAAGTGTAAGTTGACTTCTGTTAAGAAACTGATTTGGTTTCTCTGGATTTGGGTTACGACGTATGTGTAGGATGTGGCAACTGTTCTGCTCATTCAGGACAGAGACTTCACAGCGTCACTGTGAGGATGCCCCTCCAGGTAGATTTCTCCAACAGTTCCTGTTTTATCACTGGTCTCCTTGGAAGCTATATTTCATGCAAACTAAGGTGCCTAAATTTCCACTTAGCACTGAAAGAGCCCAAAATGAGGCAAAGATCCTGTAAGTGTGAAATTGTTTTGTGATTATGTTAGTCATTTTCTCTCCAATTGTAGACAAACTACAATCCAAAAAAGTGCCCCCCTCTTTTTTTCTTAAAAACAAAATAAAGCAACATTCAACTTTCTTTAAAAAGTCAACTCTTGAGATTACCCCAAATTCTGAAAGCCTAACAGATTAAATTAACCACACTATCACTTGGGCTAGATTTAAATGGTTGGTCTTCTCGAAGCCACCACTTAGATGACAAGAGGCAAAAGTGAGTCTTTTGAAAGTCTGAAATTCACATGATGACCAACAGAATACTGGGTATGGCAGAGTGTATAAACAGGTAAGACGCTCTCAGTTCCAAAGTCCAGGCTACGTCTTGTAAAACATTTCATGGCAATGAAGTGAATCTAGGTTCTGGGCTCAGCTCTGACTTTCTATGTGACCTTGCATAAGTGATTTCCCTAACTTTGAGGTTTTGGTGGTTTTTTTTCCCCTCATGAAAAAACAGAACTAGACAGTCTCTTAGGTCTCTTTAAATTACATGATTGGCCATTTTTAAATATCTTAAGGCTTAAATATTCTTCATTGAACCATTGCAACAATTTTTGCGGGGGGGTGGGGGTGGAAGGGGTTACTTTCACTAACTTAGAAGCTTTAAACACAGCACACAGTAACTCATTTTCTGATTGTATAAAGCATCTGTTCCCTGTGTTATGAAATTTACAAATCTGCTTGTAGTAAATCAGTCACCTCAAAAATGACCTCTTCCTCTTATGTTTTCATAGCAATCAACGTTTACTAGCATCTTCCTATTAAAGTCATCTGTGTTATATTTGATTTCAAGAGCCAGGTAAGGGGCAGACATACCTGATGAAGAGCCTGATAGTCTTTGGAATAAACTGTCCCCCCAAATATATGATTACTTACTTTTAGATCAGGCCATGCTCATCAACCTCTAATAGGTTTGAGGGACTCACCAGTCTTAATTTCCTATGTGAATCTATAATTGTCCGCAGAGGTCAATTTCAGTGGATGCCTCATATAAATTAAAATTGAAGATAATGATGCCTGTTCACTTGATCAACTGAAATGACCAGCTGGGTTTAATGGGAGGAAAACAGAAACCCCTGTGAAATTGGAATAGCTTCAAAGGTGATGGAATGTAATTATTTTTCTGCAAAGTTTCTCTCCAAAGGTGACTGGCCATTGGGCTGGTGGGCACACGGGCAGCGTGTTATGAAGGTGGAAACAGCATTCAGAGCCACTGACCACATCCACATCCTTCTGCTAAGGTGCTGGGGGAAAGCAGAATTTCTTTTCTATTCTTATTTTAATCACTTATTTACAATCGGAGAGGTGCTTTGAGGTACGTGCCTAATTGACTCCCAAGAGGCAAATTCTAATTTAGATTGCTGCAAGTCTCTTCTCTTTATAGCCATAAACCATTTTCTTGGATGTGTGATGATTATCCTTAGGGTAATGTAATTTAAGGGCCGAAAAAATCTTGATATCACCAGCCCCAACCCATTTATCTTACAGATGAAGAAACTGAGGTCCAGATACGTGAACAGACTAGACCGAGGTCACAACACTAAAGAAGAAGAGCAGATAAGAAGATGAAATGGTAACTGACTCCCAGGCCAGAGTTTTCCCCTTATGAATAGCTGGAGACTCACTCAGGGAGGAAAAAAGATGTTCTCCAAGAAAATCACCATTTAAGACAATTTAAGATCTAAAATGTGGCAGAGGTTAACACGCAAAAAAAGGTGGAGGCGGGAAGCTGAAAGAGACAGAGTAAAGGAACCATTTTTGCACAAAGCAGATTACCATTCCCCCTAGCTGACTGTGGCTCTGCGTCCATGACCATGTGTGCTGGGGGACAGGTTTACATACCTGTAGTGACTGCACAGACTCAGGATTCAGACTGCCTGCCTGGGCTTGATTCTTGACTCTGTTAATTTTGAGCTCTGTGACCTTTGGCAAGTTGCTTAAGCTCTCTGTGCCTCAGTCCCTCATCTGTATAAAAGGATGATAACATCAGTACTTACTGTTGTGGGGGTTACAAATCTTACTGTACAAACCTTACTGTAACAGAGATTAAAGCAGGCTTAAGTAAATTGATAAATACAAAGAGTGTAGCACATATTAAGTGTTATGTTAGGGCTGTGTTTTCCCTATTCACGCCACCAGAAAGTTTCAGAATATAGACAGAAGTTGTATTTATTAATAATGTACTGAAGTGCTTTATCTGAGATAAATAACCAAAGACTCTACTTACAGAGATTCAGAAAGTCATTGATAAAACCTCTTTGTATGTTTAATAGATTAACCTTTTAATATGTATTATTACAATTTAAAGGGTTTTTTAATAATAAAAAAAAGGAATTTTTTTAATTAAAAAAAATTCAATGATATACCCATAGTTTCATAGAACAATGACAGAAATTTCATTAGCAAAACAATTAGTAAAAGAGCATATGTGCTGCAAAAATTAAAGATGGATCTTCCCGGCAGGAATTCAGTGCTGAGTGATTGACTCCCAAAGTTGGTAGTACAGGGCACCCTGTTTTCTTATGCTGCAGCATGGTTCTTAGGCAAGTCAACATTCCACTTCCTTAGAACTTAATGTTGTCAAAGCTACCATGAACATTTTACCCAGAGTTCTTAAGTGAAAACTGTCACAAAATTAACATTGCAGCTCTTCTGGTAATTAAGACCTTTCAGATGTGCCTGAAGTGGGGACCATGTGTAGATAATTTGGTTTGTCCCTTTCATTCTTTGAGTTAAATTCTATGGAAATTTTAAGGGAAAAGGTCAGTTACCTAGTCCCCCATTTTTTATTAAATGATTTTAGGGATCACGTAGAAAAAGAATTTTTAAACATTGTTGGGAAGGACTTATTGCTGTTCTAAGACATCGGAAGATCATGATAAGCTGCATATCTTCCAGTCACATGATGGTAAATCTGTTGAGAAAGCAGAATTTAGTTAATCATTAATTATTATAATACTATACATATCAATCAATAATTATACTAGTACATATAATTTTAGTTAACATTTCATAATAAAGACCCATCTATGATGCACTTCAGCAGAATCTCCACCTAATCTACTTCAGGTGGAGGTTTGCTTGAAAGAAGGCAGAGGTTGGGTACGATGAGGCCAATGAAATGTTTTCTTAGTTCTCATAGCCCAATAAATGACTTTTATAAAAATTGAGATATAGCTGAGTTGCAGTGTTGTATTAGTTTTAGTGTACCTCAAAGTTATTCAGTTTTTTATATATATATTCTTTTTCAGATTCTTTTCCATTATAGGTTATTACAGGCTATCGAATATAGTCACTTGTACTATACAGTAGGTCCTTGTTGTTTATCTATTTTATATATAGTAGCATATATCTGTTAATTCCAAATTCCTCATTTATCCCTCCCCTGCCTTTCATTTTTGGTAACCATAAATGTGTTTTCAACATCTGTGAGTCTACTTCTGCTTTGTAAATAAGTTCATATGCACCATTTTTTTTTTTAGATTCTACATACAAGTGATATCACATGATATTTGTCTCTCTCTGACATCACTTAGTGTGATAATCTCCAGGTCCATTCATGCTGCTGCAAATGGCATTATTTCATATTTTTTATGGCTGAGTAATATCCCATTGTATGTATCTTTATGTATGTGTATGCATCACATCTTTATCCATTCATCTGTTGATGGACATTTAGTTTGCTTCCATGTTTTGGCTATTGTGAATAGTGCTGCAATGAACAGTGGGGTGTATGTATCTTTCCATCTAGAGTTTTCTTTTTTTCCAGATATATGCCCAGGAGTGAGATTGTTGGATCATACGGTAGTTCCGTATTTAGTTTTTTAACGCCATATTTATGTTCTCCGTAGTGGCTGCGCAAGCTTATATTCCCATAAGTAGTGTAGGAGGGTTCCCATTTCTCCTCATCCTCTTCAGCATTTATCACTTGTAGACTTCTTGTTGATGGCCATTCTGAGTGGTGTGAGTTGATACCTCACTGTAGTTTGATTTGCATTTCTCTAATAATTAGTGATATTGAGCATCTTTTCATGTGCCTGTTGGGCATCTGTATGTCTTTGAATAAGCGACTTTTTATTTGTTTCTCAAAAATACTTGTCAGTTTGTTTCAAGGACAATGGATTGTTCCTCACCTGCCTCTCGATGTCTGCTAGGAGGGTGCTGGCACCTATTCGAAAGAGTTCTGGCTTCAGCCACTCATCTCCTAGCTCTTCCTTTATGAGAGAGAGCCAAGCCAGGGAGTCCTTTGCACTTCGGATGCCTCCTGCTGGCTTAAAGCCTATCTAAGAGGGGAAGTGGGAAAGAGAACAATGCTTATTGTTATTGGATTCCTTTAAAAAAAAAAACAAAACAAAAAACTCCTGCATTAACACAGGGTCTCCATTTTCTCTTTTCTAAAGCTTATTTCACCTCCCCCAGCAAAAGAGCCTAGAGCACTGACTCACACCCATTTACACTATAAAATGACTTTTCCAAGATTAATGGGAAGAATGTCAGTGCTTCTGAGGAGACGCTAATGAGAGTTAATAACCCTCATTAACATTTCACTTATTGGAAAGTCATAAACCCCAACCATCAGGACAATAGCTGTGAACCTAAACAAGAGAGGTGTCAATAAATAGGAAAACACATCACAAAAGCCCATTCACTTTCCATTTCTACCAGGAGGCCAGCAGAAATGTACACCTTTCAGTCCTTCATCCTGAGCTGCAGTGGATGTGAAACAAGAGAGAATCATTGAGGCCACACTAACCGCACTGGTGGCAATCAGCAAGGAGAGGTGATGGTTATTTTAATGAACTTAACTGCAGGGACTTCTTTTCTAAGTTGTAAGCAGACCAAGTAAAGCAGTCAAACAGTTAAATATGCACAGGTGAAAAAGACAGTGTATATGACCTGCACACTTCAGAGGTCTCTGAAGGTGACCATAGAACAGCACAATTCAGCCAATATCTGAGGTTTACAAACGATGTCCCCGAGTCCATGAGAAAAGGATACGTATGTTCTATATATAGTAAAACCTGCTCATCTGGATATACTTGTCTCAAGAACTTCACTATCTGATAGAGAAAACACCCAAAGCCAAAGTACCAAAGCTCACTCAGAGTTTGGCTGCTCTGACAGGCAGCATCGGCAGAGGTGACTACTGACAAAATGCCAGAGAAGGGACACGATAAATGAATGATCCCATCAACCACCTGTAAAAAATCGGTGAACAGAAACCTCCATTAAATAGAGTCAGGGGACCAAAAAGGGATGCTCTAACTCCCTAGATAGCAAAGCCCAAAGGAAGAGGGAAGACTCCTCTTTTTTCCTGGCAAGAACTCAGCCAATGAAAAGCCCTGGATTCCCTGTCTACTATCCCCACCCATCTTCCTTCTCCTCTCTACAAAGCCTTCTTCCTCCCTTGCCCTGTGGGGACTTGCATGTGGCTCGCCATGGTCGCTGATCCCAAATACCACCCCCCCGCCCACTGCTACAGAAATATCTGGCAATCTATTTGCTTTAGGTCAACAAACCCAAGCTAGAAACTCTGAGTTAATCTGGCTCCTCCATGTTCCTCACCACACCCAGTGACCAACAGTCAAGTTCCATCAATCCCACCCTCTGGACTCCTCCATCTCCTATACGCACACTTTCCTCTCCACTCTGACCTTCCACTGTTTTAGCTTAGACCCTTGTCAGTCCTCACATGGGAGTTGGCAATGTGGTGTAGTGGGTTAAGAATCTGACCGCAACAGCTTGGGTTGCTGAGAAGGTGCGGGTTCAATCCCTGGTCCAGTGCTGTGGGTTAAAGGATCCAGCACTGGATTGGGTACTCTGGATTGGATTTAATCCCTGGCCTGGGAACTTCCATATGCTGCAGGTATGGCCGAAAAAGCAAAAACAAACAAACAAACAAACAAACAAATCCTCACATGGAACACCAGAAGCCTTCTAACTGGTTTTCCAAGCTCAGTTACATGTCACACAGTTAAATAACAATCCTGCAGAGATTCTGACCCTAACTGCCTATTACTCTGGAGGCCAAAGTGACCCTGTACGGGTGAGGGGAGATGGGGGAAGAGGGAGAGGTAAGTGGAGTGAGGTTATTTTTTGAGATGAGGCAAAAAAAAAATCAGTTAGCTGATATTAGCATACATGTTAATCACAGGAACATTTCTGTCAATTAGGCAGTGCTGCACATAGATTTTTCTACATAATTCAGTTGTGTCAGCAAGCCTGGCAATGTTTCAAAAGAGAGGTTTGAGCATTAGTTTATCTTTTTTTTTTAAGGAAGAGAATATGGAGAACATAAATCTGCAATGAAATCAGTTATGAGGTATCAAACCTCTGCTTCTCAGGAATGACACTAATCATGGTCTGGAAGGCAGCTCATCACATTTTAAAACACCCCTTAAATCAACGATATAGAAGCTTTATAGTCTAGGGGCTGCCTGGGCAGCTTGTCAACAACCTGAAAAAAATGCCCCTGATTTGCAGGTACACACAGGTCCTCTCTGTGTGAAATCAGATGTGATTGAGATGAATATAAGTTAAAGCCTACCTGTCCACTTCTCAATAAAACCCAGATGAACTTTATTAGCTGAGGAAAGGGGCAATACAATTAAAAAGGAAGTAATAAGAGAGAGAAAAATGGGGAGTTCCTGTCATGGCTCAGCAGTTAACAAACACAACTAGTATCCATGAGGACTCCGGTTCAATCCCTGGCCGTGCTCAGTAGGTTAAGGATGCAGCATTGCCATGAGCTGTGGTGTAGGTCGCAGACACAGTTTGGATCCCGTGTTGCTGTAGCTGTGGCATTGGCCGGTGGCTACAGCTCCAATTGGACCCCTATCCTGGGAACCTCCATGTGCTGTGGGTACAGCCCTAAAAAGCCAAAAAAAAAAAAAAAAAAAAAATAGAGAGAGAGAGAGGGAGAGAGAGCCAAATGTCCCTCTCTACTCTGGTCTAGAACAGTGAACATTTAAAACATTTACTGAAATGCTTTGCCTGCTGTGTAAGTGCTCTGGGGAAGGGACTTGTTCACTTTTGCATCCCTAGCACTTAACACAGGTTAACATGGCACACAGGTTAACACCTCAATGAATGTTTGTTGAAAACAAAACAGAACTGGGGCCTCAATGGAAAGTTTTAACCCCAACCAGGGAGGTTATGAAACAAACGTACAGATGCCTGAGGACTGACCCAGATCCAGGACTGCCAGGGGTGAGGGCCCAGGCACCTATAAAAGTACAAAATGCTTCACATCTATTAGGATGGTCTTTGGCTGCAAATAACAACCACTGGTCCAGTGAGTGGTGGTGATCTCATTTGGGGGGTCCCAAATCTAGAGTTCTCATTTTTATAGCTTTCCTTTCTTTCTTTCTTTTTAAAATTTGGATCACTGCAGAAAGGCTACCAAGTAGAGGTTACTCAAATTGGATCAATTTTCATATGTAGGTCACAGTAGATATTTATTCTATTTGTATTCTTTTAAGATATGAAGGTATCCTGAAGGTAAAAATTCTGGAAGGAGTTCATTTCCTCTCACACCCAAGTACATTCTTAAAAAAGGTCTCTGATTCCAAAATAAACTGAAACACAGTCACGTATAAAGTTATCACATCCAATTGGCAAAGGATTAAAGTTCTTTTGGGGGTTTCTATTCAGCAGAAATCAAGAGATTAGTTTTAAAAGATGCCTTTCAAGAAGGAAAAGTCTCATTAAAAAAAAAAATTACCTTTCTCTCCAATGATGTAAAAAAAAAAAAATCCTTTGAGATAATTTGCGGCTAAACAAGCAACTTGAAGTGAAAAGGAAAATCCAAACTCATTTTAAAAAACACCTCATACGCATTTTTTCCTTTTAAATTCATATGTTTCAAAAAATATGTATTATTTTTCGAAAAGCTGACAAAAGCGAGCATATACCCTCCTCAGCTTAACAGTCTTCCAAAGAGCACATCCAACTGCCATAAAACGCAAAAATGGATATTTAATTCAAGAGCTATATAACGTCTAGCTACCTTTTCCCTGCTGTTTCACAGCATTTCATTATTTTGTTTAATAAGTTCATCTCCTCGAGAATTTTCTCTTCACCTCATATTATTAAAAGTAATAAGTTTTTCTGGACCGGGGGTTTCCCAACAGAAAAACCAATTTATGTGTGTCCTTCAATAATGACAGGAAAAGATTATTTCCCATTATATTGCATACTTTTCATATCACCACCACAGCTTATCATTCAATAAATGTTACTCTGCAATTCTTTCCATTCCTCAAGGAAGTTTAATTTTTGCATTAACCTGTTTTCGCTGGCCAACACCTTACCAGAAAGCCTCTATGTTGCAGCAGAATTAGTTCGTTAAAGAACCCATTTAGGAATCTCTTGTCAGTGATAAAATTGTCTTCGGTTAATAAAAGGACATAAAGTGAGTTTACATCTTGATCACATGTACTCACTCCCACACTCACACTCACTTTCTGTGAATCACACATTTTTCTTCATGAATGTGTTCTTGTGTAATGAAAGGTAAATTAAACCTTTATTTTAACAAAGGTAACTCATGCACACCATCTGCATATAAAGACAGTTATCATGGCTATAACTAGTATTATAAATAACATTATCTTTACTCTGAAGAAAGATGTGTTGGCAATAATATACCTTGTTTCCAGTTTTCCAGAAGAAATCTCTAATGGCTCGTAGCATTACTATTGCTACAGGGAAGGTGGCATTTACTGTTTCTTTCCCAGTAGAGGTCTTAATAAAATCTGACCCTAAAACAAAAGGAAGAAAAACCCCTGTTAATTTAAAAAACTTAATTTTTCACACTTTTGAATTGGTGGAAGAAACAAGTTGTATAAATTTTTCTTTTTTCCTGAGAAACACAACTTTATTTTTCATTAATTATTTGAAAAAGTAAAACCAAATCTCTTTAAAGTCATTCTGTCTGTACTTTTTCCCCCTTACCATAAGATGAATTAAATTAGGTACCAAATGGATTCCTAATGACCCCTGGGCATCTCGCCTTCATATTTCCATAACACCAATTAAAATCAAGTTGGTTTATTTAATACATAACTGAGATAAAGAGAAACAATTTATATGCCCTGAGTTTAATATCATCTATCATGACACTGTACTACAAAACTGAAGGAGGAGGACCTGCTCATTTTCCCCTCATCTTCTTATGTGTGCTAGAAAGGACACGCTACAGCTGTGACAACACAGGGAGAGACTCGTTTCTACTGGATTGTTCATTAACGAAAGCCGTCTTCCAACCAGACTGGGATTTTCAGCAAAGGCACTGTGCAGTTTCAATTTGCAATTTTTAAAATTTTTTTAATGATTTTCATTTTTTCCATTATAGTTGGTTTACAGCGTTTTGTCAATTTTCTACTGTATGGCAAAGAGACCCAGTCATTCTTTTTCTTACATTATCCTCCATCATGTTCCATCATAAGCGACTATATGTAATTCCCTGTGCTCAATTTGCAAATATTTAAACAACTTCATTTCTCTCAAATTTATCTTAAACCTATTGATGTAGTTTAACAAAATAGCACAAAGAGAGGTGATAATAGTTAAGATTCACTGAGCACTGTGTACTATGCATTATCCTAGGTGCTTCACAAGTATTGACTCAATTGATCCTCACGATAACTAAGTTAAATGTTAATATGCTCCCCATTTTTAAAGAGGAAATTGAGGCACAGAAAAGTTAAGTAACTGGCTTGAGGTCACACAGTTAATAAGCAGGGGAGGCAGAATTCTAACTAAAGCAGTAAAGCTTAACCCATGTGCCATAGTGTCTCCAGAAACTTACTGAGGATCACATAGTCAGATATCCTTTATGTGGTGGCCAGAAACTTACTGAGGATCACATAGTCAGACATCCTTTATGTGGCGGCCTAACTTCGAAACACTCTACATCAACCACAGATGAGTAGCACAGACACTACCAGGGAGCTTATTGAAAATGCAGACTCTCAGGCCCTACACCAGACTCACTGAGTCATAATTTGAATAGAAATAAGGATCCCAGGTGATTCCTATGCAATTCATAGCCCAACCCCACAAAATCTGTAGAACCATGTATAAGGCTAATTTCTGAGGCTCTCCCAAGGTCCGTCAAAGAAATGGTCAAAAGAAGCAGAGGAAAGAAGTGGCCAAAACTTTCCCTTCTCATATCAACTGCAAAAGACACTTCCATGACTACTCTGTGGATCAAAAGGTTCAAATTGACACACCTTTAGTAAGCATACTATGTGAAAAGCACAGTGGAAAATAGAAACACAGACCATTCAAGGCCTTTCTCTCAAAAGCATACATTCTAGGAGCAGGTGGAGATGAAAAATAATCCTGAGTAATCACTTGATGAGCCAGAAGTCAGGAGATCTGGTTTCTAGCTCTGGTTGATATTTACCTTGCAAATTCCACCACCTAACCTTTCTTATTTATAAAATATGTCTGGAAATTCTCACTTGCTTCATAATTTTTTACAAGGAATCAAAACAGATAATCTATGTAAACGGTCTAGGTAAACTGTTGTGTTATATACAAAGAGAAATGGAGCGAGGACCTAGGTAGGGCTGTAGTCTGTGTAAGAACCATAGGAATTCTGGTCTACCCACTCAGGTCCTCGTAAGCTTCTTTCCTTTGAGCCTGTAGGCCCCACTGGGACAAATGGAGATGTGTCCGTCATGCCTGCATTCATTCATTCACTCTATATTCATTCAGGGCTTATTATGTGCTGGATTCTGTTCTACATGCTGGGAATAGACCATGACACAAAACAAAGTTCCTGCCCTTGTGAGTACATTTTCTAGAAGAAAATGAAAATAAACAAACAAATAAATATATAACAAGGGCCAGCTGGAGGTAAGTGCTATGAAGAAAAATAATGCAAAGTAATGAGAAAGAGAGTGACAGATCTGAGAAGATGTGGCGATATTTAAACAGAGTCATCATAAAGGGATCTCTGATGAGTGAAATGCAGAAACAGATGAAGGGAATCTGTGAAATGAGCATCACCATCATGGAAATAGGAAGTGCAAAGGCCCCTAGGTAGGTATGTGCTAAATTGATGGATAAATGAATGAATGAATGGGACTATAGAACCAATGCCCGGCCTTACAACCGTAGAAATAACAAGCAAAGAGAAGGAATGACATAAATAGATGTAAGAGGAGCATCCCTAAAGAATTCACACTGACACCAAGATGTTTTCCTCATAGGTGACTCTGTCTTCTGATTCACTAGAAGGCTTTTAGGTATAACACTGTGTATCACCTAGATTCTTCTAAGCATTGCAGAAGAAAAGATCATTAAGACGGAAGACCAAAGTCATATTTGGAGGCTTAAAAAAAGGTGCGGTCACTTAAAAGTCATACCATCGAAAGTTAACCAAAAGAGGGAGTTCCTGTTGTGGCTCAGTGGGTTAAGAACTGGACTAGTATCCGTGAGGATGTGGTTCAACCCCTGGCCTCGCTCAGTGGGCTAAAGTATCTGCACTTGTGAGCTGTGGTGTAGTTCACAGAACAGCTCAGATCCTGTATTGCTGTGGCTGTGGTGTAGGCCAACCGATTCGACCCCTAGCCTGGGAACTTCCATGTGCCACAGGTGAGGCCCTAAAAACACACAAAAATAAATAAATAAGTTAACCTAAAGAGCTAAATTCCCTTGGAAAGGCAGGAGCCTCTTTTACTAATACCTTTGGGAGGAACAGAGCAGAACACCTACCATGGGAGCAACAATGGCCCGGGAGACAGGTACAGTGGCCTAACATTATGTTTGTCTATCCTATTTCTTGACTGCATTGTAAGCATATTTGAGGACAGGATCTATACCTTTCTTGTGACTTCTGTACCCCCAGGGCATGACACACTTGTGAAGTTCAATGGATAAATTCTGGGTGGATGGATGGATGGATGCGTGGGTGGGCATGGTTACCAAGATAGAGCAAACTAAAATGTCTTCTTTTAAATGACTAATGGGGAAGGGAAGACAGTTTGGGGTTTTGTTCTAGTCCCAATAACAAAACTGGGCAGGTGGCTCAGAAGAAAATGTCATTTTATGTATTTATTTTAAATGCAGAAAAGATTTAGATCTACAGAAACACTGTGGGGACATTATAGAGAGATTCCATATACTATACTCTCAGGCAACTTATAGCAGTAGGGTACAATTTGTTACAAATAGCGAACCAATATTCATTTTTGGTTTTTTTTTTTTTTTTTTTTTTTTTTTTTGTCTTTTGTCTTTTTTGTTGTTGTTATTGTTGCTATTTCTTGGGCCGCTCCCGCGGCATATGGAGGTTCCCAGGCTAGGGGTCCAATCGGAGCTGTAGCCACCGGCCTACGCCAGAGCCACAGCAACGCGGGATCCGAGCCGCATCTGCAACCTACACCACAGCTCACGGCAACGCCGGATCGTTAACCCACTGAGCAAGGGCAGGGACCGAACCCGCAACCTCATGGGCGAACCAATATTCATATGTTACTATAACCAAAATCTATACTTTATTTAGATTTCCTTAGTTTTACTCAGAATCTAGTTTTATTCAGGATGCTATAATGAATTTGTCATGTCTTGATAGACTCCTCTTGGCTGTGACAGTTTCATGGATTTTATTTTGATGACCTCGACAGCTTTAAGGAGTACTGGTCAGACCTTTTGTAAAATTTCCCTCAGCTGGTATCGTCTGACTTTTTTCTCATGACTGCACTGAGGTTACATGCTTTGGGGGAAGAAAACCATAAAGTGTCATTTCACCACATCATATCAAGAGTACATATTAATATCACTTCCCATCATTGAAATTGACTTTGAACACTGGTGGAGGTTTCTCCACTGTAAAGTCACTGTTCTCTTTGGAAAGAAGGCTTCATGTGCATCCAATACTAAGGAACAGGGACTTGCAATCTACCCCCTATAGGGAGGAGTAGCTACAACATTATTTGGGTTTTTATATGGGAGATTTGTCTCTTCTCCATTTACTTATTCATAATCACTTATTTTTATCAGTACAGACTCAAAGATATTTATTTGGTTTATAATCCAATATTTCTTAATTTACTTTGTTGCTCAAATGGCTGTAGGTTTGACCACTGGGAGCTCTTTCAGTGGCTTCCTGTGTTCCTCTGACACAACCCCATCACATGGATTTATTTTGGTCTTTTTAAAGCATTTGCTTTCTGGTACTACCAGATGTTGCAGGCCTGTCTTGTATGTTTTCTGCCCCAGTCCTTAAGTAAGCCATTTCTCCAAAGAACCCTGGTTCCTTTTATTAGAAAACAAGATCTTTGTCCTAGGTGTACTCACTGCCATAGCAGGGGTCTTGCTTATAGATCCTCTCAGCTGACTGAGCAAGGAAAAATATGTGTGAGTATATTCTAACCCTTTACATACATATCTATTAATAATTCCATATTTAACTACATACATCTATATTATGTATGTAGTTAAATATGAGTTACAGTAATGTCTAAAGATGAGTTACAATGATGGCTCCAACTCTGACCCATTACAAGGATCTTTCTAGCCCCCCTTCCCTATGTGTAAACTCCTACCGTAACAGTGAGAAATCTGGTACCTACCATTCATCATTAATTCTGTTAACATCCAGTATCCATGTATTGTGCTATCAGAATTGCTAATCGTATCATTAAGGAAAACCACATTATTACCACTCAATTATAAAGTTATGGAGGTCAGCACCTTTTCTCCAAACCTTCTTCAGTGAGGCTGTTTTGTACATTTGTAATACAGTGAGACTCTTTGGCCCCAGTGCACATTCCACCCTGGAATCCCCTGACCTCCCTAAATGATTCTCTTCATTTGCACACACTGAGGTTCACTCTTTGCTCATATGGAATAAATACTTTCACCACTCGAAAAATCCCCTGTGCTTCACATTTTCATATCCCCCTTACTCCAGCAACCACTGACCTTTTTACTAACTCAATAGTTTTGTCTTTCCAGAATGTCAAGTAATGGGAATTATGCAGCCTTTTGGACTGGCTTCTTTCACTTAACAATATGCACTTAAGGTACTCTCTTGTCTTTTTATGGTTCATTTCTTTTTATAGATAAATAATGTTCCATTGTATGAATGTACCACCATGTGTTTATCCACTGATCTATTAAAGGATATCTTCGTTACTTTCGTTTTTGGCAATTATGAATGAAGTTGCTATAAACATTCACATGCAGATTTTCGTGTGGACATAAATTTTCAAATCAGTTGGGTAAATAACTAGGGGGGCAACAGCTTGACTGTACAGTAAGACCACATTTAGTTTTGAAAGAAGCTGCTTAATTACCTTCCAAAGTAGCTATATCATTTTGCATTCCCAGCAGCAATGAATGAGAGTTCCTGTTTCTCTACATCCTCGCTAGCAATTGGTGGTGTCAATTCTTGGATTCTGGCCAACCTAACAGGTGTGCATATAGATCATGTGCATACTTTTGTTGGATTATACTTAAGGATTTCAATTATGGATTACTATTGTAAATGGTACTTTTCTTAAATTTCAAACTCCAACTGTTCATTGCTGGTAAATAGGAAATAAGACTTTCATGTATTAATCTTGTATCATGCAACTGTGGCAAACTCAATCAGCCATTTCAGGAGTTTGTTGTTTTAAAGAGCTCTTCTCCATAGACAATCATGTCATCTGCAGAGAAAGACAGTTTTATATCTTTCTTCCTGTATTATTCTGTGGTTGTTGTAACAGATTATAACAAACCTGGCAGCTTACAGCAACAGAACTTTATATTCTCTCACCATTCTGGAGGCCAGAAGTCCAAAATCAAGGTGTCAGCATGGCTGCACTCCCTGTGGAAGTGCTAGGGAGAACATATTCCTTGTCTCTTTAACTTCTTATGGCTACCAGCATTCCTTTGCTGCATCACTGCCATCTCTGTCCCCATTTTCATACTGTCTTCCCTTCTGTGTGTAAGCTTAATATTCCTCTGCCTCTCTTCTATAAGAACATGTGTGATGGCATCTTGAGCCCACTTGGATAAGCCAGAATAATCACTTCATTTCAAAATCCTTAATTTAGACACATCTGCAAAGTTCTGCCCCAACTCACCCAAACAGTAATATTCACAGGTTCTGGGGACTAGGAGCCATTATAAGCCTGCTTACTCTTCCCAATCACTATACATTTTATTTCTTTTTCTTGTTTTATTGCACCAGCTAGGACTTCCAGTACAATGCTCAGTAGGAGTGGTGAGAAAGAATGCCTTGGAGTTTCCAGTGTGGTGCAGTGGAAACAAATCCAACTAGTATCCATGAGGATACTAGTGAGCTGTGAGCTGTGGCATATATAGGTCGAGGACATGGCTCGGATCCAGAGATGCTGTGGCTGTGCTGAGGGCTGGCAGCTGCAGCTCTGATTTGACCCCTAGCCTGGGAACCTCCAAATGCTGCAGGTGCGGCCCTAAAAAGAAAAAAAAAAAAGAGAGAGAGAGAGAGAGCGAGAAAAGAAAGAATGCCTTTACCTGTTCCTAGGGGGATCTTAGGGGGAAAGCATCCAGCTTCTCAGCATAAGTATATTAGATAAAATTGTTTATACATACATTTTTATTTTCTGTATTTTGTCTTTTTAGGGCCACACCCACGGCACATGGAGGTTCTCAGCCTAGGGGTCTAATTGGAGCTATATATGCCGGCCTACACCACAGCCACAGCAATGCCAGATCCTTAACCCACTGAGCGAGGCCAGGGATGGAACCTGCAACCTCATGGTTCCTAATCAGATTTGTTTCCACTGTGCCACGATGGGAACTCTGATATGTTTTATCAAGTTGAGGAAATTCCTCTTTATTCCTAGTTTTCTGAGAGGTTTTATTACAAATAGGTGTTGGAATGTGGCAAATGCCTTAATTGTAACAATTGATACTGACATATGATTTTTTCTTTTTTACCTTATTGGTATGGTGTATTACACTACATTGAACTAACCTTGTATAACCATAGTAAATCCCAGTTGGCTGTGCTATATCATTCTTTTTACACACTGGGCTCATTTTGCTACTACGTTGTTGAGGATTTTGTTCATGTGTGATAGTTATCTGTAGCTTCTCTTTCTTGTAATGTCTTTGTCTAATTTTGGTTAGGTTAATGATGGTCTCACAGAGTGAGAGCTCTCTCTTCTATTTTCTGGAAAAGACTGTGGAGGATTGGCATTATTTTCTTCTTTAAATATTTGGTGGAATTCATCAGTAAGACCACCTAGAGGTAATGCTTTCCTTTTTGGAAGGCTTTAATTATTTTACTTTAGTAACTTAATAAAGTATCATTAAATTATTAAATAAGCAAATCTATTATAACACTCTACAATTAAAATATTTTATAAAATGAATAAAATTAAAATAATGTCATTAATAGGCATAGGCCTTTTCAGACAATTTCTTTCAAGAAATTGATCCATTTCATCTATGTTATCGAGCTGTGGACATAGAGTTGTTTATGGGATTTCCTCATTATTCTTTTTAACAATCATAGGAACAGTAATGACCTCTCAGGTTTTTTTTGTTGTTTTTTTTTTTTTTTTGCTTTTTTAGGGCCGCACATGCGGCACATGGAAGTTCCCTGGCTAAGACTCAAATCAGAGCTACACCTGCCAGCCTATACCACAGCCACAGCAACATGGGATCTGAGCCACATCTTCGACCTACACACAGCTCACAGCAATGCCAGATCCCCGGCCCATTGAGCAAGGGCAGGGATCAAACCCACATCATCACGGATACTAGTCAGATTCGTTTCCACTGCCCCACAATGGGAACTCCCTCTCAGTTCTGACAGGAGTCTCCTCTCTTAATTTTATTTTATTTTTTTAAATTTTTTTTTTTTCTTTTTGTCTTTTTGTTGTTGTTGTTTTTGTTGCTATTTCTTGGGCCGCTCCCGCAGCATATGGAGGTTCCCAGGCTAGGGGTCGAATCGGAGCTGTAGCCACCAGCCTACGCCAGAGCCACAGCAACGCGGGATCCAAGCTGTATCTGCAACCTACACCACAGCTCACGGCAACGCCGGATCGTTAACCCACTGAGCAAGGGCAGGGACCGAACCCGCAACCTCATGGTTCCTAGTCGGATTCGTTAACCATTGCGCCACGACGGGAACTCCCAGTCTCCTTTCTTTAATTCTTGGTCAGTGTGACTAAAGGTTTATCAATTTGATTGATCTTTTCAAAGTACCAACTTTTAAGATTTTTAACTTTTCTCTAATGTTTTCCATTTTCAATTTCATTGATATCTGCTCTAATTTTTATTTCTGTTGTTCTGCTTGCCTTAGACTTAAATTGCTGTTCTTTCTCTATGTCCTAATATAGAAGCTGAGATTATTGATTTTAGATCATTCTTTTCTAAGCTATGCATCTAATGTTATAAATTTTCTTCTAAGCTCTGCTTTTTCAACATTCCACAAATTTTGATGAGTTGCATTTTCATTTGGTTTAAAGAAATTTTTAGAATTTCTCTTGAGAATTTCTTAAATCATGTTATTTAGAAGTTTGTTGTTTAATTTCCAACTATTTGGGTGAGCTACCTTTCTGTTATTGATTTTTAGTTCAGTTCCATTGTAGTCCAAGAACAACTCTGTACGATGTCTATTCACTTAAACTTGTTAAGACATGTTTTAAGGGCCAGGATGTGTCTGTCCTTTCTTTGTGAATGTTCAATGTGAACTTGAGAATGTGTATTCAAGTCAACCTTGCTGATATTTGCTTGAGCTATCAATTACTGAAAGAGGGGTCTTAAAGTCCAGCTATGATAGATTTGTCTATTTCTCTTAGGAGTATTAGGATTATGTATGTTTAGGATTGTTTAGGATAGGATGTCTTCTTAGAAATATGACTCCTTTATTATTATGTAATGTTCTTCTTTATCCCTGATAATGTTCCTTTTTTCTGAAGTCTGCTTTGTCTGAAATTAACACTGCTACTTCTGCTTCACTCTGATGTTATCATGGTCTATCTTTCTCCATCCCTTTACTTTGAGCCCTCAAAGTCTCTCCATTTAAAGTGGATTTCTTATAGACAACACATAATAGGATCTCATATTTTTACAATTTATTATAACTTTTCTGTTTGTTGTATTTTTTAATTAATTTTTACACCTTGTTCTACCTTCTCTGGCTTTAATTTAACATTTTATATGATTCCATTTTATCTCATCTCATCAATTATACTTCTTCTGTATATTTTTTAGTGGTTGCCCTAGAGCTTTCACTATACATTTTTAACTAATCTAAGTCTACCTTCAAATAGCACTACTTGCCACACAGGTACTTTTCAACCAAGTATTCCTAATTTCTCCCTCTTATCCCCTACAACATTGCTATAATTCATTTTCACTTATCCATATGGTACAATCATGGAATACACTGTCACTATTACTTGAAATGGTTTTCTTTTAGATCAGTTGAGAAAGAAAAATAATTTATTTTTGTTCACTTATTCTTTCTTTGACATTCTTTCTTTTTAAATGTAAATCAGAGTTTCTGACCTATGTAATTTTCCTATTCCTGGAAGAACATTTTTAGCATTTCTTATAAGGCAGCTCTGCTGGCAGTAATTTCACTCATTTTTTATATGTCTGAGTTCCTTCAGTTTTTAAGGATAACATCTCTGAACACAGATTTTTAGATCAGTGGAGGTTTTTTCCTTCAATACCTATTTTACTCCACTTGCTTCTTGCCAACATGGTTTCCAATGAGAAGTCCACTGCAATTGTTTCCTTTTTCTTTTCTGGTTTGTTTGTTTTGTTTTGTTTTTGAAATTTTCTATTTGTCTTTGGTTGCCTGCAGTTTAAATATTAGATATCTAGGAGTAGTGGTTCTTGCTTGTTTATTTTTGATATTTATTCTGCTAAGTGTTTGAGCTTCCTGGATCTGCAGTTTGCTGTCTGTCATTAGTTTTGGAAAATTCTAGGCCATTATTACTTCAAATATGTTGTCTGCTCAATTTTCTCTTTATTCTTCTTAAAGTATTTCAATTACATGTATGACACCTTTTGGAACTGTTCCACAGTTTTTGGATGTTCTTTTTTTTTTTTCTTTTCAATCCTTTCTTCTTTCATATTTCAGTTTAGATTTCTTTTGACCTATCTTCATGGTCACTGATTCTTTCCACAGCTCTATTCCATCTATTAGATAAGGCATTCTTCATTTCTGTTACACTGTTTTTCATTCATAGCATTTCTTTTTGAGTATTTCTTAGGGTTTCCATCTCTCTGTTTACACTACATTACATTCCTTCATGATGTCTACTTTTCCCATTAAAATTGTTAACATATTCATCAGTTACTTTAAATTTCTCTTTCTCATAATCCTAACATATCTGTCATATCTGACTCTGGTTCTGATGTTTGTTTGTCTCTACAGACTGTTTTTTTTTTCTTGCCTTTTAGTATCTCCTGTAATTTTCTGTTGAATGTCAGATGTGACATCAGGCAGTAGGAACCAAGACAAAGAGGACATTAGTGTGAGATTTTATGTTAATCTGGGCACAAGCTGGGCTATGTTTAATGTTTGCTGCAGCCATGGGTATTGGAGTCTCAAATCCAATAATATCCTTGTTTTAGTCTCCTATGTTTACTTCAGGCTTCCTAAGTCTTTCTCCTCAGAGAGAGTCTGTCTTTTAGCTCTATCAGTTATAATCCACTGGATTGCTGAACCCCTACTGGTGTGATGATAATGTATGGGGAAGAGGAAATATTTTATAATCTTATTATTAAATTTCAGTCCTTAAGTGGGCCTATGTTCCTGGGCTGTAAACTTCACAGGTGTATCTTGGCTTTTCTCCCCCACTTTGGTGAGGCAGGGAGACTAGAGTAAAATGCCCTCCCACACAGGATGAGGCTCTAATAAAGTCTCTTGCTCTGAAAAGTGGGTTTCTATTAAGGAGAATGCTCTGGGCAAATTTCACAGTGATTATCTTTCCTTTCCCCTGTCAGAACTAAGAGGGGATCATTCTTGGCTCTTCACTGTAAGAAACTGGGGTTCCTGGAAGTAAAACCCACAAAAGTACTGGGGCTACACGCAGCCTCCAACATTTTGTCAAAATTACCATTTACATTTCCCTACCAGTTAATGGCTCTAGCAGGTAAGCAGATCTTGGCTGTATCTCTCAGGCTCTGCCTTTCTCTACAGATTTCAAGCTGGCAGTTTGCCCTGTGACAAATTCTTTAATGGGTCTGAGAAAAGTCATTCATTTTCATTTTATTTGGCTTTTTCTTGCTTTACATACAGGTATGACCAGCTTCCAAGCTCTTTACATGTCAAAGCTGACACCAGAAGTTCTCAAATTTTAAGGGAGGTCTTTATTGTCTGGAATTCACGTGGATGGAGATACCACTTATATATGGTATTTATGGTGTTTGCGACATACACCAAGTATTATAGTTAACAAGAATTGCAAAGGCTCAGAGAGAATCACTTTAGCTAAAATAAGGGAAGGCTTTGTGGAACAACTGGGAGAGAACCTTGAAGGAGAGACAAAATGTGAAGATGAGAGGGCAGATGGAAGAATATCACATTAGAAGAAACACCAAAAGCACAGAAAGTATGAGACACATCCAAACAGTAATAAATGGATCCATCTAAGGAATCTATGAGGGAGAGGGAGCACAGGGGTGGGAAGTGGTGATATTTGGGGTAAGTGTGTCAATGTGTGTTTTAGAACCTGGGACTGTAAGCTTTTAGAAAATAAGAGGTCTCATAACCTAAAATCAGAGTTTAATATGCTGAATTCACTGTCTATGTTGGACAGGTTGAGGAAGGACAGTGGAAAGATCAAGATCACATTAGAGATTCAAATAGCAGGCAGGTAGGCACTACCGGCTAGTTCATTAAACCCAGGAATAAGACTAGCTTCAATTACCCAAAAAACACTAGTATTTTACAGCTATCAAAAGAACAATGGATTTTCCAGTGGGGCTAAGTAGGCACACACTTTGTTCTACTTATTTTAATATTGTTTCCCTTGCCCCTCTGCTAAAACAAAATTACCTTTGAGAAATAAATGTTAGATTTCATATTACCAACACCACAGAGCACCACAGATACTCCCCAGAGCTCATGTAAATCCAGCATTAACCAAGCTCACCTCTGCTCAGCTTGGGGAAAAAAAAAAAAAAAACCCTTATGAGAAAATATCTCACAATTGAAACAGCTATCCATATAAATGTTCTTTCATCAGTGCCCACAATTTCAATGAAATAACTAAATAAGGAGATGAAAGGCCTAAAAACTCAAAAGTAACACATTAAATAGATGAATATTCAAATGTGATTGGTTGAGGTTAAAATTATTAATAAATTTACAATATCAGATTATTGTATTTTTTTATTTTCCTAATTTGAAATCTCTAGCACAAGACTTTTTTTTTTTTGTGCTCTAAAGTAACTCAAAGCTTTTCTAAGGCCTATAATTACAAGTCTCCATGGTACAGTTTCATTAAAAACTTTCATTAAACAACAGCTGCCCTTGTATATGGTCTTCTAATCAATTTGGTCAAACAGAATGACTTCTAATCAGCTGTTGATAAAAATAGAAGATGAAATTTTAATTCTAATAGATTAACCACAAACTCAAGACAGTCTTCAAAATCCATCTAGCTCTATTCTCCAGTGGATTTAATGACTATTCAGCAACTCATTACTAAATAGAACAAGATGAACATTTTCCAGTTCATTAAAGAAATGTACTATGTATTTTTGCATTGTCCTCATGATTCGTTACAGGGAGTCTTAATTACAAGATAATGGATAATGGTTATTAAATGCAGACTGCAGTAATGAAGCTCTATTCATTTGCGAACCTCAGAGACTGCAAAGAGAGGAAAATAAAATTACTAGCTTCAAAAGATTAACGGATCAAATTATTATTCAATTTTGAAAATCTCATTCAGACTTCATAGAAACAAGAAGAGATTAAAAACTAGTATTAAGACCAAAGTAGTACATTTAAAAAAATAATATCTTAAGGCTATTACTGCATAATAAGCTTGAGATGTGATTATTAGAAAAACATACAGCTAACAATGGAAAAACATACATTTTTATTTCCTGAACAAATCTTATTTATGAGATAGGAAGTTACTGGTAGGATCTTAAAGAGAGTCTTGGTGAACATGGAAGATACATGCTATTACGCTACAAAAGAGCAGCACAATGGAAGGTATTATTAACATTTTATACCTCACTAATGAAAAATAGGATTTAAAATCAACTGCTGCTTGAGAAAGCTTGTCATTAAGTGGAATTCATGCCAACCCTATAATAAGAGCTTCTGGGCACATTATTCATTAGCACCATGTTCTCTATCGCTCTGTAAGAAATCACCGATTAAAGTTAGCAAGAGAGTTTTGTATGGTAATTCTGACATTAATTTATACTTGCAATCTGCAATGGAATACTTTAAAAAAAAAACAAATATACTGTATAGAAACATGAAGCCCCCAATTAAAACCATATTCTCAGATATTGTATTCTTTCACTCAATGTAGGCTTGAAAATAATTTAGGGTGAGATATAAAGATCCAGTGCACAAAAGAAGAACTGGCCAGACCAAGGATGGAGGCAGAAGGCCCCTGTGGAGGTTATCAATAATGGCACTCAGTCTGGAGACAAGCATTCCATTCTTTCATGATTCAGGGATATCAGCTAATCTTGTGAAAAAGTAGGGGAAATGTTTCTTAAAAAAAAAAAAAGAAGAAGGAAAGCATAAGTAGGAAAGAAAAAAACAAACACACCAACTCTCTCAGTTCTTTCCTTCACTCTGAAGAGTCAACTCTGGAAATACTTCTCATTTGGTCCAGTCCATCACGTGGAAAAAGCAACGGAGCATTACAATTAAGCAGTAAGGCATGCTCAAGCAGAATGGCAATCAGAAAGCAATCACAATCTTGGAGTTAGAAAATATCTCAAATACCCCAAGGGTAAGATTAGCTCATGATAACTACATTCCTTGCAGTTGCCTTCCCCTCAATAAAAATAAAAACTCGGTCATTTAAAGCAATGCAGAATACTATGATCCAAATGAAATGCAAGGTGGGAACTCTGACTATATAATCCTTGGTAATTGACAGTAAGGTCCCTGGGAGAATATTCTAAACAATTATGCTAACCATACAAAGATATGTGTTAGACTCGCTTGACACAAACAAGAGTCCTTGAGTTATCCCTAGTATTCCAGAAGTTTCTTTTCACTTCAAAACTTAGGTTCTTAGAAATGAGATTCAGAACTGTAATAATTCTAGAGATGAAATGCCAATCAAAGCAAATAATGTTTATTTTATAGTGTATTTAAATTGTTTAATTTTTCAAACAACTATAAATGTTTTTGGTCTTGTTTTGATTTTTGCTGTTTTGGTTTTTTTTTTTTTTTCCAATTTGATAAAAAGATTATTTAACCCAAATGTTTACAAGGCCATACTGTCAGTATTTGGGGCCAAGAGTCAAGCTAGGAAACAACAAAGTCTCCTAAACTGAGCTCTGAACCTCCTCCAATTTTTACCGTTGTATTAACACTCTTGAGGATGTATCCACACAGAGTTAATTTAATTCAGAAATGGGATCCCCCCGCCCCCGAAAATGATGCTGTCCCTCCTAGTTCTTATCTCCCTCTTTCCTTTCCCTCTTCTGAGTAAAGTTGCCAAGAAAGGAGAGTTAGGGGTAGGTAAGCCCCAGACAAGACTTGTTACAACAAAAGCTTCTGAAATTAGAGAGTGCGGCTGGTCATACAACTTTGTGAATATATTAAAAACTCCTGAACTGTACCCTTTCAAGGTGAATTTTATCTATGGGAATTACATCTCAATTTAAATAAAACAACACACACACACACACACACAAAAGGAAGTATGTCCGTAAGAGAGAAAGGAGGAGGAAAAGGAAAACTAGTACAATTAACACTAGATAAAATTAGTAATTAGTTGACAAATTAAGTATATATAATCATGTGTACCCTCACCCCTTTCCTATACTCCTAGTCATCTCTGTAAGTGGTTTACCATCAGCTCCCAGGTAGGATATCCGTAAGCCAAGCCTCCTCTCTCATTGCCATTAATGATTACAGCCTAACAGTTAGCTGTCATTGGTGTAAATAGATGGGATTTTCTATTGATGATATTTCACTCTGTAGATGAGGTTATTAACCAAATGAACAACAGTCATATTCAAGCATTAAACAGCATACAGTATTATGTTTGAAGGAAAAATACTTCAACACAGTTAACATTAGAGTGCCTTAAAAAGATGTTAAAGAATGGGACCAACACTGAAAATTTCATGCTGGACAGAGGGAATTTTGACTGAAAGACCTTTTTAGGACCAGCTTGATGATGCCTGCTGGGTTCACTGATTCTACTTTGGGCAGAGTCTAGGGCTGCTGTGCCCAATTTGGTGGTCACTCACCAGTGTGGCTACTGAGCACTGGAAAAGTGGTTAAGTCCAAACTGGGATATGCTACAAATGTAAAATACTCATAGTTTTGAAGACTTAATACAAAAAACAAAATGTAAAATATCTCACTGGCAATTTTCATATTGATTATACAATGAAACGATACATTGTGAATTTACTCGGTTAAATAAAATATATTTTCACAATTACTCTCATCTGTTTCTTTTTACTTTATTAATGTGCCTATTAATTTTTTAAATTATTTAATCTCCACTAGACAGTACTGGCCTAGGATTTCAATGAGATACTGAAATTTGTAATCACTTGTGTAGGCTACAATTTGATATCCTTTTAAACTAATATTCTTTCAATGTTCGTTTTTTGCTGTTGTTGCTGTTGTTTTTGCTTTTTAGGGCCGAATCCGTGGCATGTGGAGGTTCCTAGGCTAGTCAAATCGGAGCTACAGCTGCTGGCCTCTGCCACAGCCACAGCAATGCAGGATCTGAGCCTCATCTGCGACCTACACCACAGCTCACGGCAATGCCAGAACCTTAACCCACTGAGCGAGGACTGGGGTAGAACCCACCACTTCATGGTTCCTGGTCAGATTCATTTCCACTGCACCACAACAGAAACTCCCAATGTTGCTTTAAATTCAATTAGAAAAAAAGTTAATTCTGCCTAAAAGCAGAATAAGAAGATTCCTGGTGATAGTACTTTATATTCTCTCCCGCCCCAAAAATTTGGCTCTGCCCCTCCTGATTTGACTGCTTCACTCAGCCAAACTAGATGCACTCTCCTTAGAAAGCAGAGACCTGTTTGGAGAACAGAATGCATGTCCCTAGGAGAACAGAATGCATGTCCCTAGAATGTCTTACGCCCGATCCCAATCACATATTGTATAGGAATTCTAGTAAACACAATTTTCTCTGTATTGAATGTTTTCAGCGGTTTCCATGTCTCTTACGGATTAGCACCCTGGGAAAGCGGCCAGCTGACTAGTCCCTTAATCCTCTCTGGAACTGGCCTTGCTTGTAGTTTTCAAGCACACTCTAAAAAGAGTAACTCTAAAACCACACTTACAAACTCATGACTGCATATGATGTGCTTACAGCTCTGTGCTCAACCCAACCACTCTTCCCCAACCCTTCAAAAGCCATTCAACAAATATTTACTGAGCACTTGCTATGTGCCAGTACTGTTATAAGAACACAGGACACAGCAGTGTACAAGAGAAGGCTTTCTTTATGGGGCTTTGCAATATGAGAGGCAACAATGAGTTATATGATGTATCTGTTTTTCTCTTTCTCTTGGTCTGGCTACCTAAAAAACACTTTTATTCATCTCCATTGCATTATCCTCTGTTTTTCAGGAAGCTGGTGGCACTGCCGAGAAGAAAACAAAAATAAGATTCTCAACACTAGGCCAATACACTATGACCAAAAGAAGATGCCAGAGATACACACAGGTGTTGTCGCTGTGGAGGTATAATAGTTTGGATAAAAGAATAAAGTGTTTTAGACTCAATATAAAATGAAAACATCAATCTATAAATCAAGTTATCAATGCCACATGCCTCAAAATCAAAATGCTTTCCTTCGGGGTCAGCACCTATAGCTGAACTTGCTGATGTCGGGATTTACTATGGTAAGAAAATGTCTTCTATTGAAATGGTAGTTTTCAAGTCATCGCATCTTAAAATGACACAGACATATCTAACATATCCTTTTCTTTTAAATTTATTTATTTATTTATTTATTTATTTTTTACCTTTCCATTTGCTGGGAGGGAAGAGGCACATGGAACCTCAGTACAGGGTAAAATGTGATTCGGTATCACTATACTTTGGCGAAGAGGAGTAAAACGAAGAAGCATTTTAACAAAATAACAAGCTAGATGTGCTTTAAAACAACTGAATTTCATTCTGATTGTGCTTTCTATTGTCACCAGCAAGTTTGGAATATATAGGATATATTAACATTAAAAGTCAGGTATGCTTGTGTGGAATCTATTAACTTGAGAGAAAATTACTCAAATTGAAGAAATAGCTGCTTAAAATGGATTTAGAAATACATTTTACTGAACAAAAGCAAGCTAGAAAATTAGGCTACTTTATCAGGATTAGAAAGTGCTATGAATTTTAAACACAAAGCTTTTAAAAACAATGCAGAACATAGTTGAGATTATCATACCTCAATGTCATCATAAATCTTTCCCCCCCCCAACAATTGAAGATAAGTATGTAGAGTGACTTTTTACAGTGACCTGTCTTTCATAAAAGAAGTTGTGTTAATTTTTCCATGGGGTGTTTTATCTCTAGGTGATTGTTTCACTGTACCTGGAGACTCACAGGCTTCCCATTAGCAGATCTACAGATAGGTGAACCTTGAAAAGCTCTGAATGGAAAGTATTTACCATGTGGAGCTCTCAGCTGGCCATCTGGGTTACTGCAGTTTCCACTTAACCAACCACTCACAAAGACAATGCTGCCTCTCTCCTGCTCACAAATCATCTTCAAGTTCAAACTTTCTCTCTGTTTCAATGGGTCATACCTTCATTTTTATCTTTATTCCTTTTCATTCAGCCACCATCAGAGACCTTGACTCCTCAACAAAACAGGGACAGGCTGGCAAAGGGAAAAGTGACAGAGCCCAGCAAAGCTTATCTCTGGGGAGGGTATAATCAGAAAGGGTCACCACAAACTTCTGCCAAGTCATGTGTACCATCAGGATTTTAGAGTCATTCACAAATTCCTGAAAACACATGAGACCAGAAAAAAGGAGGAAAAGGAAGCCTGTGAACTGGGCAGGAAGAATGGTTCTGACCTAGACATTGCAAAAGTCATGAGTTAAAACAAGGTACCTTCACTCTGGATCCATTTTACATATTAACTAGAACCCATCTAAGATCTCCCTGGATGTCACACATTTATTTTTCCCCAAGTAACTGCTATGCCAGTGAATACATACACACACACACACATACACACATACACACACACACACACACACACACTCACATCCTGTCCTTTCCCTCATAGCAGAAGGGCTGCAGCTCCCTTTTCTGAAACTCTTAAAATTGCATATAACCATATGGTAATAATGTACATTTCAGACAAATGGTTACACTATGCACTTAATACAGAGGTTTTATCTCTCTCTCACAGAACTTCTTATTACAAAACTAATAGGTCTGATTTAAGGTGACTCGTTTTTAGGCGCCTCCCTCCCCCCAAAAAAACAGAATATAAATTGTTTCTTAATATGTATATGTACATTCCTCTTAAACCTATATTTTAAATTTTTGATACATATTTAATGTTTTTAATACTGGCTGTATAATTGCCTCGAGTGTGGCATTTATTTCCTCCCCCTAAAGTGCACGTAATATCGTAGGCATAATTTCTCCCAGGTATTTCAGGGGAGTTATTAAATGTCAAAATTCAAAGGGAATATATAGGTAACTTTAAAATGTAAAACCTCAGTGAGGAAAAATTTTCAGCTGTTAAGTTAATTACCAAAAATGGGAAATGGGATTCACAGTGATAACCCATAAGGTAAAAAGGCATTTAGAAAACTGGGTTGGAGACAGCTATGAGTGTCAACTTATGCTGGGGATCCATTTACTGTGCTCACAAGTATCATACATTTATTCTTGAGGAAGAAGGTTCTATGGGCTGACTTAGCCCAGGTTTTTATATTTAATACATGAAAACTAAAGAACACACACATTTTTAAGTATAGTGACCTAAAAAGTGTTGAAATATGGAATGAACAGATAAGAGGGGTTTGAGGAATTTCTGTCGTGGCTCAGCAGTTAATGACTAGCATCCATGAGGCACGGGTTCAATCTCTGGCCCGGCTCAGTGGGTTAAGGATCTGGTGTTGCCGTGAGCTGTGGTGTAGGTCGCAGATGTGGCTTGGATCTTGCATGGCTGTAGCTGGCGTAGGCCAGCGGCTATAGCTCCGATTTGACTCCTAGCCTGAGAACTTCCAAATGCCATGGGAGTGGCCCTAAAAAGCAAACAAAACAAAACAAAACAAAAAAAAAAAGAGGGGTTTGAACTTGACATTTCAAAGCTATCAACTGGTTACAGAACAAAACCCCAGAATGTCCTCCCCAGGATCTGAATTTAGTCTAATATTTCATTGCTCCCTTCTGTTGCTCACCCTAACGTATCCTGGACTCTAGCTAAGTCTAATGATAATGAGTATGACATAACAATAACAGCAGGAGGAGGAGGAAGAGGTCTTTTTTTCCTTGAGAATTCACTAGATACTTGGCTTTAGGTATCTACTCTCATCCAATCTCCACAATAGCTTGAATGATAGGTGCTCTTATTATCTCCCTTTACAAATGTTGAAACTAGGGAATATAGATATTGAGCAACCTGTCTGAGGTGACAGTTTTTAAGTCTCATGAATGGAATTTAACACAGCTTTTTCTAACTCAAAGTCCAAGCTTTTCACCACTAATTGCGTCTGCCTCCTACCTTGTACTCATTACTGTTTTGCAGAAACATCCATGACCTTATCAACTTCATACTCTTCATCCTTCCTCGCCATCAAAATCCTACCTGGTCCCGTTCAACTGTTTCCTTTGGTGTGAAATGGCGCTGACATTGCTTTCTTCCCGTTTTGAACGTAAACATGATGACTGGAGCTATGGCAGCCATTTTTCAGCCATGAGGGAAATGCCAAGAGAATAACAGAGGCACCAATCCTGACACAGATGATAAACCAACAGCGATGACTGGCTACACTTCCAGACCTCTTGCTATAGGAGAAAAATAATTCCTTATTGATGTGAGCCATCACTATCAAGGTCTGTGCTATTTGTAACCACATTCAATTCTAACTGATCAGTGCCTGGACTGTTTACTTTCGCTCTACTGACCTAGAAAGTCAATGGTGCACCACATCTGTTAATGTCCTCTCTCTGTTATCGCTCCTTACAGCCAAGGACACAACATATTACCCCCCTACACACATGCTCTGCTCTGCCGGGCTGAGACCTCTCAGATACCACCAGCTATGCCTATCCAGTCCTCTAATTCCCCACTCCATCCACATTGGCAAGTCAGACAGAAGGGCCAGGGTCCATCTGAATAAAAAAATAGGAAAACAAGCAGGTAAATGGGGATTGAGAAAGCCGTGAGGAGTTACTAGGAAAAGCTAAAAGTGAAAACTCACAGACCAGCAGAGCTTTCTGGTGGAGAGGCAACCATCTGAGAGACCAATAAATGGAGACTCTACACACCAATCTGTCTAAACAAGTCATCGAAGCAGCGGAGAAAGGAACTGTTTTATCAATGAAGAGAAAATACAGGAAGCTTGAGCAAGAGTGAAATATGGAGGGAGAAACCAAAGTTCCAGACTTTGAAAGCTAATGGGAGAAGATAGATCCTGGGCAAACTGAGAAGTTTCTCTGTGTGTCTGCCCCTCACTACCCAGCCCATGAATTTAACACTCATTCACTCACCATCGTTCTATTGACCACGTCTAGGTGACACAGTGGTCACTGCCCAAATGTAATAGTGCAAGAGCTAAAAGAATTCAGTGCTAGGCAAGCTTTAATAAAGCATGATGTCTACACTGAACATAACAAAACCATTCAATGATTCTACAGCTGCCTACTTATATAAATAAATGGGTTTTTATTTCATTAATTCCCTTCATAAATATTTAGACAACACTGACCACATGCTGGGCCCTGTCCTGAGAGCTAAAGCACCTGACAAATCATAAAAAAAGAAAGCAGTTACCTGATACTTTAGGCTCCAACAGAAGCAATCTTGCTACAAGTAAGAGACAGAGAACAAGGATACTCCCATAGGGCAGGGGCGTCCCCATGTCCTCTGTCTATGTTTCTGCTCATTCCTGGTGATGCACGAGAGCTACATGTAAGTCAAGGTTATATACACTGGGCCCTCTGTCTGTAATTTCTCTAGCAAATAATTCGGAGTTTATAACCTCGCTGTTATAAAGCTCCCAGTAACCATTATCCTACCTTAATTCGACTGGACTTATTGGGGGCACTCAGGGAAGGGACAGTTTTTCTGAAAAGTCCACAATGCCCGTGAACGCTCAGCAAGTCTCCAGCCAAATGCCTCCTCCCCCCATTTCTGACTCTGGGGAACAGGACACACAGCATTCAGTCTTAATACTCTTCGACTCACTACCTCATCCTTCTTAGAAGACACTTAGAAGATGCTTCCTCTTCTAATACCACTGACTCCCGTCCTGTCCTTTCTTAGCCGCCTTTCCCCTTACTACCTACTAACGCTGTTCCCACCATCTAGCAGCTATAAACTGGACCCTCTGGAAACTGGTGGGGTCTGGTAATCACACGTGGTGTGGAGTGACTCGAACGATATACATCTTTAAGAGCATCAAGTACAATGTCACCCAAGACCATGAGACTATGGCTTCCCAAGCTTCTGCCTCCTTCCCTTTGTTTCTGACCCTGACTCTCTTTCCCATCTGTGTGTGACTTGCTTTTTCTCTGAGTCAACTGCCTGAATAAAAATCCCAAACTTTTCCAGTCGAGCCCTGAAAGAATCACTAAAGAAAACAGTAGTAGAGAGGGGTGCATTTAACTGAAAAGTATGCTGACTTATAAGGGAGTCCCTGATCACCTCATGGGAGTCTGGACATGGAAAAGCTAAGCAGGAAGAGACAGCACATCAGCCATGCCTGGTGTGTGCCTAAGGACAAGAGGATGAAAATGAGAAATGCACTTCAAAAATAATTTCAGCAGAAAAATATATTTAACAACCACTCAATTTAGAAAATACCATCTATAATGAAAATGTCTCAGAGTAGTAGTTTCAAGGATTTCATTTTATATTTTTGAAAGGCATTATAATAACGGACACTCTGAGATGAGACTACCAGAGTAGAAAGGCAGAAGAAAATCTCCTTTTTAACTGTCAGAGTTATCTAATCAGCAATCCTAGTCGGAAATCTCTAGATCCATGAATGCAACTATAGGTGACATTATAAACGCTGAGGTAATTTATATGCTTTTCCTTTTTATTAAAAAATAAACAGGAGAATTTTAATTATTCACTAGAACGTTAATATAAAGCCAGTGTGATATCAGCTAACACTCTACAAACAGCCTTTTGCTGGCTTTGTGTGACATGGATGATCTAAACTCTTTCCCATTTCATTGACTATTCAGTGCCTCCCCCGTTGTCCCTGCCCAATTTAGCAGCTTTGGAATATAGCAAACTTAACTTTCGATGCCCCAGTTGATGATAAATTTTTTACAAAAAAGCATACTATAACATGCATTCTTGGGGCACTAGGAAAGCGAAGCATCACCCGGATAATTCAAGTAAAAGCATGAATCTCCTTGTCCTCCCGAATCACTAAAATAACTGTTAGCTCTCCACTTTGCTTCATCTGCCCTGTCCTGCTAATGTTTCTGAAACAGAAAAATAGCCTCTCTTCCTTTTCTCTTCATGGCCTCACTCAGATTTCCTTAAAGAGTCTTTTCCTTGTTACCAGAACAGAATAGCAGAGGGAAAGGGGTGAGAATAGACTGTGGTGGATTCTGCAACAAGCCAACAGAATGAACCAGTGGAGGTCTTATAACAGGGAGAAGGCTTGGCTGCCTGGGTCCTGGGGGATTGGGCGGGGGGGAGCGGGAAGCCTTGCTTCCCCTGAATTCCCTATCCTAACAAACTGCACCATTAAGGGTTGTTCAGTCCTCTCCCTCCCCGGCTCAGCAGACAACCATTCACCAAACACTATTCCTTCCGCCCCTTCCTATCTCCCATGGCCATCCACTCCCCATCCCACTGCAGCACCCAGGCGAGCTCCTGGCCCTGGTCAGCCAGACTCATAACAGCTTCCTGACCAGTTCCCTATCTCTAACCTAAACACACTGCCCCGAAGTTAAGGCCCTACAAAGAAAATCTGATCATGGCTCCAGTGCTGCAAAGAGCAGTCAGGAAGAGAAGATGGGTCTCACTGATCTTTATCCCCAGAGCCTGACACATAGTGAAAGAATATATGGATGAATGAATCAATCAATCGCTCGGTTCTCGGCTAACACTTCCAAAGGCTAAAAACTTTCCCTACCCACCCACAGGAATGCACATTCTATACAGCCTTAAGCCCTGGACTGCTTACCGGCTTCCTCCTCCACTTCTCCACCCCAGCCATACCGGCTTTCTCACCACAACATGCTCTTTCACGGAGGCGGGTATAAGAGCACGTGTTTCTCTGCCTAAAATGCTCTTGCTCCACCTTTGCACCTAATGCCTTCTCTACAAAGGCCAGTTACTTTGCAAGTCCATCCAACAGTCCTCCAGAGGGTGAGCCGTGTTCCTGAAGCCCCTGGACTAAGTGTCCCTTTGGCTCCTTTGTTCCCAACAGGGTGAAACTTAAACTCCATCTTTGACCCTCTCACCAGACTAAGAGATACTGCAGGCATTTAAAGGGGAAGAGCTATGTCTTATTTTCTCTCCCTATTTTCTCATGTCATCCTTCTCCAAAGCCCAGAGTAGCATCGATAAACATTAGATGTTCAGAAATGGCAAAAAGACAAAAAAAAAAAAAAAAAAAAAGAGTTCCCGTCATGGCGCAGTGGTTAACGAATCCGACTAAGAACCATGAGGTTGCGGGTTCGGTCCCTGGCCTTGCTCAGTGGGTTAAAGGATCTGGCATTGCCGTGAGCTGTGGTGTAGGTTGCAGACACGGCTCGGATCCCACGTTGCTGTGGCTCTGGCGTAGGCTGGCGGCTACAGCTCCGATTGGACCCCTAGCCTGGGAACCTCCATATGCCACAGGAGCGGCCCAAGAAAAGACAAACAGACAAAAAAAAAGAAAAACAAAAAAAACATTAGATGTTCATTACATGCTTGCTGGATGAGCCTATTCAAGGGAAACAAACATCCCTACGATTCAGGATGACAGAAAATCCTAGCCTTTCTCTTCCTCACTAGCCTTTCCCCCAGCCCCTCTATCTTCACTGCACCCCTCACCACCCCTCAATGCTCATCTCCTTCCAGCCCCAGCATGGCTCAGAATTGAATGAAGTCCCATTCAAACTCTAAACCTAATGCCTTAAAGATGGAAGGAAAAGAGACCTTGATACTATGATCAAGGCAGCAGAAGGATAAAAAATGTTTCTAGAGACCAGATTAGAAATACAAATTCACATCCATCCAAAAAATACTTGCTAAGTGTTGGTAAGGACCTACAGAATATTTTTTTTGGCCATGCCCTTGGCATACATAAGTTCTAAAGCCAGGGATCAAACCCATGCCACAGTGGTGACCCTAGCTGATGCAGTGACAATGCTGATCCTTAACCACTACACCACCAGGAAACTCCAGGACCTACAGAACTACTGATGCAGAGCTAAATTTCAGTTATTCTGTCTGCTACTCAGGGGCTGGCATAGAGACCAAATAACCATTTATGATCTTTTTTCTATGGGAATATAAGTTCAGAGTTCCAAACAAACCATTTGTCAGGTAACTAACCACTGACAATCGGCTTGCTCGCTGCAGAATGTCTTTGCTAAAGGCTTTCCATTTTGAATCTGAAATTCTCTTTCTTTCTTTTCTTTTTTTTTTTATTTTTATTTTTTGTCATTTTAGGGCCACACCCACAGCATATGGAAGTTCCCAGGATAGGGGGTGAATTGAAGCTGTAGCTGCCACCCTACACCATAGCCACAGCAACGTGAGATCTGAGCCTTGTCTGCAGCCTACACCATAGCTCATGGCAAGGTCAGATCCTTAACCCACTGAGCGAGGCCAGGGATCAAACTCAAGTCTTCAAGGATCTTAGTCGGTTTGTTACCGCTGAGCCACAATGGGAACTCCTCTCTCTAATTTCTAAACTACCAGGGTATAAACTACCAGGGTGAGTGGAAAGAACTCTTGTCTTAAGATCAGGAAACTCAGATTCCAGATCAGAGGTTCCCATTCTGTCTACATAGTAAACACTCTGGGGGAAATTTTGAAAAGTGCTGATTCTCTTGGCTCCATTCAAGACCACTATAATCAGACTCTCTGGTGCCAGGATCTTTTCAGCAGCTTTTGGAAGAAGCCCTTGAGGAAATTCTAATAGGCAGCCCGGGTTGAGAACCTCGTTCTAGACTGTTTTGACTTGAGTTATTTGTCCTTGGACAAATTCCTCATGAATCTGATTTTTCTGGATCTCGATTTTCTCCTTTGTAAAATGAAGGCTTTGAGATGAATGAAGCTTCTTTATAGTTTATAACCCTTTCCCGTTTTATTTTCCTTTCTTGTTTTAACATTTTTTGGCCTTACCTACAGCATGCAGAAGTCCCTGGGCCAAGGATCAAACCTGAGCCCCAGCAGTGATGCGAGCCACAGTCGTGACAATGCTGGATCCTTACTGCTAGGCCACCAGGGAATTCCCATCCCTTCCAGTTTTTGAGGCATTGAGAACTTTTATGAGTTAACTTCTGAATGTTTAGTTGCTCTATTTCTCTTGGCTTATCTGACAATGTACAAATCAAGAAAAGACAGACAGGAATTCGCAAAGACCTTTTAGTGACTGAGACAGAAGGAGTTATAGGCAAAATTCCAATTTGAAAAGTATGTTTTCCACATACTTAACTAGTTCCTGGAAGGACAGAAGTTACATATACAATCACTGGATTTTACAGATTTTTTTTTAAGCCATTATGTTACAATTCTTTAAAAAGAAAAGAAAAAAAGTTTCCATACTATAATATTTCACTCCCTCAGACACGTAGTTTCATGATTCTAACAATGCCTTTTTTGCATTTGCTTCCATTAAAGCCAGGGCTTCAGAATAAGCTGATGATTTCAATAATGTCCCCTCACTCCTCAAGTCTTTTTACTCAATAGCTTGCTGAGCAATTTAATACACAAGGTCCCTCATTTTTTTATTCTAGGGATGGCAACAGAACGCTTGTCTTGCTTCAACCAATTTTTCTCTTAGTTAAAACATCTTTCCAAGTTCAAAAAAATATTTTTTTTCATTGATTTAGCTTATAAAGTAAACCTAGAAACCTGCAAATATTTTCTGAAAAGCAAATAAAGAAATATCCACCCATGCAGAAGAAAAAAGAACACAGGAGAATCGCTTGCTTCCATTTTATAATATTATGGTACATTGTGTAGTCTCATGTCAGTATTTATTATCAGTCATTTAGTTTATGATAGAGAATAACTTTTGATTACTGATGCTTGTAGTATTACTCACTCTGTCTTGGACTGTTTGAAGATCTGTATTTTTATTACAAAGTCCAATAAAAATAAAGTGAAAAACCCATAGGTCCCAAAACTGATTCCTGGCTTGTGCTGTATGTCACTCCTTTCCAATCTAAAAAGTATTTCCTTTGACTGTTTGTCTCTGTCTCTTGCTCATAAGCAAATTTATCTCCTAATGCCTCATTCTTTATTTTAGCCATTAATCTCCCATTGAGAACCTTACCAAATGCTTTTTGCAGATAAAAATATTTAATATCTACTAGATTTCCCCGATCCACAAAGCCATCCAACATTGCTCTGAGGGAAAAATCAATCTTTTATACCTGAATTTAAGTTTGCTGGTTTGACTCAAAGTATTTTCCTCAAACTTCTTCAGGTCCTCACAGGAAATAACAGAACCATAGGGCAAGAACCCTACTTCTCTTTGTTACAGGTTGAACTGTGTCCCCTAAAAAGATATGTTGATGTTCCAACCCCTAGTACCTCAGAAAGTGACCTATTTGGAAACAGCATCACTGCAAACACAATTATTTTAAGTAAAGAGAAGGACTTACTAAGTACGGGGGAACGTCCTTATAGGAAGAGAAGAGAAAGACATACACAGGGAGAAGATGGCCATGTGATGACAGAGGCAGAGATTGGAGCGATGCATCTATAAGCCAAGGAACACCAAGTACTGCCACCAAACATCAGACGCTTTCCAACAAGACAGGATTCTCCCCTACAGACCTCAGAGGAAGATGGCCCCCTGGACACTGATTTCAGACTTCTACCTTCTGGGACTGCAGGAATAAATTACTATTGTTTCAAGCCACCTGGTTTGAGGTACATTGTTATGGCAGCCCCAGGAAAGCAATACCCTCCCCTCTTTTTCCATTAATTCCATATCTGGGGCCTCTGTCTAACCTGGACTGAAATCTACATGGAAAGTTCCCCCACACACCACCTGTGTGTGAAATGTTTTTCTCCTCTAGGATCAGACTTGACTTCAGAGAATCACATTTAATGTTTAGGTCCAAAGGCTCACATAAGACTGTTCTCCTTCAAAGGTCACATTTAACTCCAAAGAAGAAATTATTCCTAGTGACCGCTGAGTATCATGTTTCTAACACTGGCTCCACTGGGGTGTCATCCAGCCTGTGCTTTGAACATCCTCTACCTCCTGACCTGGCCGATCTAATTTCCAAAAAGCCTGAACTTTAACAAAGCTCTGTCTTAAACGAGGCTAAAATCCATCTTTGTATAACTTCTAAAGAATGGTTCCAGTCCTCCTACCTTGGGATGATAGAGAACAAACATGCTTTTTCATCTTTTTGTATATATATACATATGTGTGTGTGTACAAGTATGTGAACACAACATCACAAACCCAGTGATCGCGCTCTTCCTAAGGGAGACGTCCCCATTCCTGTCAATCACTCTTCACGGTAAAGTTTCAACTTCTCTCACCCTATGCTGGGACATCCCTCTCCAGGTGTTCCAACACCAATGGATTCTCCCACACACTTTTATCTGACCACCTCTGCTCCTTCATTCTCAGGCTGCCCTCAGCATTGACATCTCTCCCATGAAGGCAGACAAGAAAAAGGTCCACTTTTGCTATTGCTCCCTAAGTGTTCCCTCAGCACCCCAGGGAGGGAAATCTGAAAATAGACAAGAATCTTAGTACAGAACTCAAGTGGCAGCTGTTAGCATGACCCTATTCATGTTCCAAGTGTGTCACGTGGAACCATCAACAAGGCAAGTAAACGCAAAAATACAGTGGGAACCACCTGAGTCAGGGTCCTCTTGCAATCTTCCTTTTCATTTCAAGGATCATGGGGGCCCTGGGCTTGCTCTCACCTTTCTCTTTCCTTTATTTCATGTCCACCACTTCTATAATTTTTCTCCAATCTCTCTGCTCTTATTTTTCTTGTCCTCAATAGAAAAGTACAGTTCAACATATAAATCTCATTCAGTGACTCGAGACATATATCTGTGCCTCCAAACGTTAAACATAATCTCATTCAGTGACTCCAGACATATACCTGTGCCTCCAAAGGTTAAACATAATCTTACATTCAGATCAACTGCAGGGTGCAGAGCAGGACTGTGTGATAACTCAAGCATGGAATGTGGAGTCAAGAGTCCTTCAGAATTCTTCCACATCCTCCATGTGTGGCTTGGTCCAGTTACTTAGCTTCCGAGCTTCAGCTCTCCAGCCATCAAAGGTTGATAAGATGCCTCCCCCATTTCCTTCTGAGGACAACCGCAAAAGGAATTCACTGAACTACTACTGACAGAGTTCCTGTCATGGCTCAGCGGAAATGAATCTGATTAGTATCCATGAGGACACAGTTCGATCCCTGGCCTTGCTCAGTGGGTTAAAGATCTGGCGTTGCCATGAGCTATGGTGCAAGTCACAGACGTGGCCTGCATCTGGCGTTGCTGTGGCTACAGCTCCAATTCGACCCCTGGCCTGGGAACCTCCAAATGCCACAGGTGCTGCCCTAAAAAGAAAAAACTACTACTGTCACATGACTTACTAACCTTTATTCATGAAATCATTCAATAAGTACGTACATCGAATATCTATCTGGTGCAAAGTACTGAGGGACCCATTCAAGGATTCCAATTTCCCAGCATTTATAATATAAGAATTTGCTAATTGATCAGTAACTACCTAGCACAGACATTAAACTATAAATAACAAAAGTTAATGTGTTAGGAATTAAAGACAAATGAAATAACAGAATCTCAGAGACAAAAGCAAGTATCTTCAGGACTCACCTCTATGTCATGTACTAGAATTTCACTAAGAAAAGGGAAAAAAATTCCTTATTCTTTTACTGAGAAGATAAAGACTTGTTTTACAAAATAAATTTCATACATTTTGTTTACAAATATATGTATCTGTGTCTCTGTACCTGATGACCTAACCTATCGACAAGCATTCTGTAGGCACTTATGTGCAAGCCTTTGTGCCCAGGAATTTCTCTAGGTGAGTTAGGTCTGCAGAAGGCAGTTACACACTTTGGAATAAGGTGGGCTACATTTTTTTTTTAAATTTCACACAGTAAGATTTTACATAGTATATAGCACATAAAAAACTAAGCTTACAAATTTCTCTTTTTTTTTCCCTCCTAGAAGCCCAGCCATGAAGAAGCATAGAAAATGCTTTATGTTTAAATGTTATATAGATTTAACCTTTTCTTTAAAATGGCATGCATATACCAAAATGCACCATCAGTAGTTCCTGCAACTGCTGGGAAGCCAGAAAACATGATAACTTCTTTCTTCTGCAGAGTTTTTTATTTTATACTCAACAAAAGGATGGGGAGGGTGTGGGTGGGTAGGTGAAGGTAAACTTTCTGAAATTTTCCCTCTAGATGCCTGAATTTCAACTGACTCCCTGAATGAGCTGGCATGTTAATTAGGTTTTACCCTGTAGGTGGTTTAATTTTCAGGGCTAGTTTAAGGAACTGTAAATAAATTTACACTTTAAATTCTTTACCTCCTAACCTAATACGCATCTATATTCTTATGCTTTCCCCAGTGATAAACTTCCAATTGCAGCATACTTTCTCATAAATTATATGCTCTTCCTATGAAAGGCAAGGTCTTATTAAAAAAAAAAAAAAAAAAAAAAACAGGCTGGAACACCACAGGGGTCTAGATGTGCCATCTGGATCAATACTCCTTGAGGATACAAAGATTTGCAGCCTAAGACGCAGGACTCAGTATGGCTTGCGACAGTCTTTAGAAAAATACATCCACCCTGTCATTTATTCTATTTGATTCATATTTTTTTTTAAATGTTTAACATTTAAAAAAAAAACTTAGATGTTAATTTGCTATTAATCACGCTTTTTTTTTTTAGAGTTTTGGTTTCCTTCCGTCATAGCAAGTCTCCCACTCTTTTTCCCCTTTATTTTATTTAGTGGCTTCTCTTCTATGTTCTTCTATTTCTCTCCTTCATCTCATTGTTTCTGTATTACTTTGATCTTATTGGGCTGAATTTCGAGTATTCCCTCCCCTGGTTCCTACTTTTTTTCATTTTTGATTTCCTATACCTTACAAAATCCCAGCCAAGTTCAAAACTCATTTTGCATTCCCTTCAAGATCTGCTTTTCTCAAGCCCCATATTTTTGTGTTAGTACTCTTCCCACAGATCTTCATCAGCAATTCAAACCTGATGACATGATGATTGCATCTTTAGTGCTTTTTTACTCCAACCTTATTTATCATGCCCACATTATTTCCAAAGATAAGGTCTAGCATAACTTCAGAGCAGAGCTTGTTAGCTGTTGCATGTGTGTGAACAGTCCACGGCTCCTGCAAGATAAAGCCACTCTTCCACATTCTGGCATTATTCTTAATGTGTGCATTTGCTGGGCTGAAATCCCTAAGCAGTAGATTGACCTGCTTTCGACTTCTCTTTTCTATAAGCATGTTTCTCTTTCTATCTTACTTCCTATCACCTTGTTCTTGGATTGTTTGATGAAAAAAATATGGCTCTCATTTCTCTTTCCTGATTATATTCCTTTCAAATTCTTTACACCGATGTTACCTCCTCCTTTATTTGTATTTCTCTCACTGCATTTCTGCTAGTGTAAAAGTAACAGCCATTTTCTTTAACCAAAAAGCCAAGGCAAAAAGTTTTCCTTGATCTTTCCTTACATCTAGAACTATCTCAGAATCCTCACAAGCCTTTTATATGTCAAAACACTGCTTGGATTGCCTAAACCATGCCTTGTCAAAGGTGTAAGTTTTCTATCTTTTTGTTCAATTAAAATAAAAGTTTGCTCTAAAAACAAAATATTACAACTCTACAAGGTTGTGGCACAGCCAGAAAGATGAATCTAGATCTAATCTAATCTAATTTCACTTTGCCTGATTTCACTGTTTCTTATTTCTGTCTATCTTACTCATTCGTTTTTGTATTCCAAAATATTTCCTTAGGCTCTCCTAGATGCCAGGCATGGTAGTAATCACAGGGGAATACAGATAAGTAAGATAATTCTTGGCCTCAAGGATATTCATAATTTTGCAAATAAAACTAACAGGTAAAACATCTGATGGTGATGCTATACAATAAATGCTACTGGTATTTGTAACTGGCCTAGGAGTGGGACAGGATGAACAATTAATTCTGCCTTTAAAGGATGATGGAGGGATATAACAGAGTATGAAAATTTTATTTAAATCCTTAAAAACAGCTAACAGGAAGGGAAAAGGCTATAACAGACAGAGGAACGACAGAACAAAGACAGAAGTACCTGGGATATTTAAAAATAGCAATAATGATCATACAGAACAGCAGCAAAGAGGTTCTTTTAACTGATGCACTTATTTTACCAGAGAAGAGTAACCTTGTAGAGTTGCTGTGATGATTAAGTGTAAAGATATACAAAGTCCTCAAGACAGCACCTATCACATAGTAAATGCTCAAGAAATGTTACCTACTATTATTATTATTGTAGGCTATATCACATATATTTCATCTATGAAGTTTATTTTCTTTCCTTTTTTTTTTGGTTTCTGGATTGCTTTTGGATCATGGAGGACCATTGTGGCGGATGAGTAAGTGATCTCATATACATCTGAAGAGCTGAGGTGGCCACCATGACTTCCAATGTAAGAGAATTAGGAGCAATGATAATCATAGCTGAGAAGTGTACCATAAAATAATTAACTGGGCCATATATAACTGCAATTCTCAACAAATCAACAGCTTTTTTTTTTAAACACCTTTCTTTTGACAGAGTCAAAAGCTGGCAAAATAAGTTCATAAATAAGATTTATTGAAGAATCCTACTAACACAGTAAGCTTTGGGATCAGCACAGAATGAAGTCCAGCTCAGAGCTTTTATTTCCTACAGCTATCCCAAATACCATGCATTACTTTATTTGAACTGATAATCATATTACTTTATTTGTTCAAGGTCACAAATTCTGCAAGACAGAACAAGAGTCCAAGTCTTCTAACTCCTATGACCATGGCTCCTTCCCCTAAAACATTCTGAAAGATTCCTAAACAAGATTAAACCCAAAGTAGCCTACTAATCATTTAGTTGACCAAAAATGTAAACACACTCTGGCTAAGTTTTTACTTACAATCATGTATAATATCAGACTGACATAATTAGGTATCTCTATCTTACTCTCTTGAGAAAATTGTGTTTGTAATAATAAAAGTGGCCATCAAAATTACCAGATAAAAATTATTATGAATGTAAATGATAAAGCTCTTTCCTTTTGAGATTTTACTGTTAAATTAATGAGAAAACAACTACCATGAAGAATTCCAAACATGGAGTTCCCGTCATGGCTGAGTGGTTAACAAATCCAACTAGGAACCATGAGGTTTAGGGACGGATCCCTGGCCTTGCTCAGTAGGTTAAGGATCCGGCATTGTGGTGACCTGTGGTGTAGGTGGCAGATTCGGCTTGGATCCCACGTAGCTGTGGCTCTGGCATAGGCTGGCAGCTACAGCTCCGATTAGACCCCTAGCCTGGGAACCTCCACATGCAGCGGGAACGGCCCTAGAAAAGGCAAAATGACCAAAAAAAAAAAAAAAAAAATCCCAAACATGACAGAATAAGTGTTACCAGACTTGCCCTCCTGCTAACTATATAAACGAACAATATATGTAAGGCAATTATTTTTAGGCACTGGAAAACTGGTAGCTCAAGACACAGGCCTTAAGATAATTCAGATATACAAATTCCAGATAAGGACTTTAAGTCAGCTATTACAACTATGTTCAAGAATTTAAAAGAAAATATGATCTCAAGAGTGCCCTTGTGGCACAGCAGGTTAAGGATCAGGATCAGGCATTGTCACTGCAGTGGCTTTGGTCACTGTTGTGATATGGGTTTGAACCTCTGCATGCCACAGGAGTGGCCAGAAAAAAGAAAAAATAGAAACATGATCTCAATGAGTAAAAAAAAAAGGAAATAGCAGAGAATTGGATTGTTATGATCATTATACAACTACAGATGTGATAAATTCATTTGAGTAATAAAAAAATTAATAAGAAAAAAATTTTAAAAAGGCAATCTGTAAATATATATATATATAAAAAAAGAAACTCTTCTCCAAATCCAAATTCCACTTGGATTCCATGCCAGTGAGTCCCTTCAGTGGTGTCTGTGCCCATTAACAAGTCATTAAGAGGGATGGGGTGGGACCTGGGACAGGGGTGCATGCTCTAGTCCTGCTCTGTGATGCTTGAGTGTGTGGTGGTTACTAGCACTGTGGCTCCTAAGCAGGCAATGCAGGTAGTCAGCCTGAGGAGAGGCACTGCTGCTACTTCCTGAGTGCCTGGGCAGCCGAGTGGTCCATCTTTCTATTGCTAATCACTAACTTAATTTCACTGTATTTTGAAAATATATTTTGTATGATTTCTATGTGTTTTAAACTTAAGATGTTTTATCACTCAGAATTTGTTTCTATTTTGATGAGTACTCCTTGTGAGCTTTATAAAAATATGTCTTATGCTGTTTTAGGATGAAATATTCTGTAATATCCAATTAAATCAGGTTTGTTGATATGCTGTTCAGGTCAACTTTATCCTCACAGATTTTCTTCCTTAATCAATTTATCAGTGAAAGAGTATGATAAGGGCTTCAATTGTAATAGTGGTTTGTCTATTTCTATTTGCAGTTCTTATAGTGTTTTAATGTATTTTCATGCTCTGTCTTTATTGTGTTTGTGAATCTTTATATTTAAAGTGGGTTTCTTGTAGACTATGTACACGTGGTGTCATTTTTTTATTAACTCTGAATATACCACCTTTTAATTGATGCGTTTGACCATTCACATACAAGGTGATTATAGATTTAATTGGGTTAACATCTACTACATTTGTAACTGCTTTCTCCTCATTGTAGTTACTATTTTTTTTCCTGTGTTCTTTGGTTTTAATTGAGCATTGTACATAATTCCATTTTATTTCCTCTTTTTGCATACAAATGAGATATCTATTTTTAATTGATTTAGTTGTTGCCTTAGACTGAAATATATACCCACATCCACCTTCAAATAACACTATACTGCTTCATTTGTAGTCCAGGCAACATATAGCAGAGGATAATTCCTCCCTTTTGAGCCTTGCTATCATTATACTATTCATCCATATCTAAAGTACTTTAATAGATTTTTATTAACATTACTTTAAATATTTTTTAATTAAGAAAAAAATACAAATTTATTTTATTTTCATTTATTCCTCCTTTAATTATATTCCTTTCCCATGTAGATACTAGTATTTTTGTCTAGGTCATATTACTTTTACCCTGAAAAACTTATTTTAAAATATCTTGTAGGAGTTCCCGTAGTGGCACAATGATTAACGAATCTGACTAGGAACCATGAAGTTGCAGGTTCGGTCCCTGGCCTTGCTCAGTGGATTAAGGATCTGGCGTTGCCATGAGCTGTGGTGTAGGTCGCAGACACAGCTCGGATCCCGCGTTGCTGTGGCTCTGGCATAGGCCGGCAGCTACAGCTCCGATTCGACCCCTAGCCTGGGAACCTCCATATGCCACGAGAGCAGCCCTAGTAAAGGCAAAAAAAAAAAAAAAAAAGTCTTGTAATTCTTTTCTGCTGCCAATTAATTATCTCAGCTTTTGTTTATCTGAGAAAGTACTTATTTCTCCTTTACTTTTGAAGGATAATTTTTCTAGCTATGCAATTCTAGGTTTGTTTGTTTGTTTTTTCCTTTTGATTCACTAAATATTTCACTACACTTTCTTCCTGCTTACATGATATCTGATGACCAATCCATTGTAATTCTTATATTTTTCCTTCTTAAATAAAGTATTTTATTTCCTTTAAAAAAATAAAAAGAAAAAAGAAACATGATCTCAATGAGTTAAAAAAAAAGGGAAATAGCAGAGAAATAAAAATTCTAAAAAAAAATCAAATGGATTCTAAAACTAAAAATGTACATGAGTATAAATTTCACTGGATGGGCACAAAAGCAAATTTAAGATAAAAAATTAGGGTAAATGAACTTGAAGAAAGATCCATGTAAATTAGTTAATTGGAAAAACAGGTGGGGGAAAAGATTAAAATTAAAAAGATATTGTAGCCTGTGAGAAAATATCTAACACTCAGGCACCTGGGGTCCTAGAAGGAAGAGTAGGCAGAAAATATATCTGAAAAACTATTTTTTTAAATGTCCTAAATTGTGTGTAAAACTACCATCTACAAATTAAGAAGCTCAGCAAACTACAAGCTGAATGAATACAAAGAAAACCATACTTAGGAATATCATAGCCAAATTAGTGAAACACAAAGATAACAAGAAAATACGATTGGCCACAGCAAGAATAGGAGGAAACATTACTTATTAGGAAAACACAAAGAAATGGAATTCCAAGAAATGCAATGATATGTTTAAGGGTTGAAATAAAAACAAAACTGTAACCGAAAACTATATTCAGCATACTATCCTTGAACTATGGGGGTGAAATGAAGATATGTTCCAATGAACAAAACTTGAACAAATTAATCATAGGAAGGAAAAAAGATGGAAATGATATGTAAATGACTAGTTTTACTTAGTTTTTTTTTTCCTTTTAACTTCCTTAAAAGACAAATGATATTAAAAAAAAATCACATTATTTTAAAGAGGGGTTTATAAATAGGTAGAAGAAAAAGAACATTAAAATAATTTAAAAGACTAATGAGGGTACAAATGGAACTGCTATAAAGTTCTTACATCTGTGACTTAAGAAGTGAAAAGTAGAATACAGGCATACCTCATTTTATTGCACTTCACTTTATTACACTTCAGAAATACAAGTTTTTTTTTAAAAAATTGAAGGTTTGTGGCAACCTTGTGTCAACCAGGTATATTGTTTCCATTTTTCCAAAAGCATTTGCTCACTTTGTGTCTCTGTGCCACATTTTAGTAATTCTTGAACTATCTCAAAATTTTTCATTATCATTATATTTGTTAAGGTGATCTGTGATCAGTAGTCTTTGATGTCACTACTGCAAAAAAGATTACAATTCACTGAAGGCTCAGATGAATGCTAGCATTTTTTAGCAAAAAGTATTTTTAAGTTAAATTATGTATATTATTTCTTTAGATATAATGTTATGGCATACTTAATAGATTACAATATAGGGTAAACATAATGTTTATATGCACTGGGAAACCAAAAAATTCATGTGATTTGTTTTATTGCAACATTCAGTTCTTTGCAGTGGTCTGGAACCAAACTTGTAATATCTCTAAGGTACACCTTTAATGTTAATTAATTCTAAGTAGACTGTGATAAGTTAAGAACGCATATTGTAATTGCTAGAGCAACCACCAGAAAAATACACAGAGGTTGTAGATAAAAAGCCAATAGGAAAAAATAAAATAAAATGGGAGATCTGGTTGTGGCTCAGCAGGTTAAGAATCCAATAAGGATCCACGAGGATACGAGTTTGAACCCTGGCCTTGCTCAGTGGGTTAAGGATCCAGCATTGCTCTGAGCTGCCTGAGAACTTTCACATGCCATAGGTGCAGCCTTAAAAAAAAGTAAAAGAAAAAGAAAGAAAAAAGAAAAGAAAAAAATGAAGTGTTATATTTGACGAACCCAAACGGTAGCAGGAAAAGAGAAACAAAAAATAGATCAGACAGAAGAGGAAACAAATGGCAAAATGACAGACTTAAACCCTAGCATATCAATAATTATGTGAAATGCATATGAGTTATACATTTCCATTAAAAAGCACAGATTACCACAATGAATGTTTAAAACGACTGTTCACAAGGGATAACTTTAAATATATAACCACAGACGGGCTGAAAATAAAAGAATAGGAAAAAGATTTACTATTAAAATGATAAGCATAAGAAAGCTGATGTGACTAGATTAATATCAGATATAATGGACATTCAGACAAAGGACTAGTATCAGAGATAAAAAGGGATGAATGTCCTACTTCAACACATAAACATGCCCATCCTAAAAGAGTCTACACTTAATAGCAGAGCTCCATAATACATTTAGAAAAAAACTGACAAAACTAAAGGGATAAGTAAACAAATCCACAATCATTTGAATATTTTAACAACTCACTCAGCAGCTAATAGCAAAATCAGGCCAAAATAAAACCAAACAAAATCAAATCCGAAAAGTGTGATCAACCAACTTGAGCTAACTGACATTCCAGAACACTACCACTGAGATCCACAAAAAAAATGACATTTTTTTCAGTGCACTTGGAAGCTTATACTTACATATACCATAAACTGGGGCATAAAATAAACCTCATGAATTTCCAAAGACAAAAAAGTATTACACTGGATATTCCCTGAGCATAACAGAACTATAAGTTATAAGTCAGCAACAATAAGCTATCCAGAGAAGCATAAAACATTTAGAAATTAAACATTTCATTCTAAATAACACTGTAATAACATTCCAAATAACAAGAGAAATCACAAGGAAAATTAGAAAACATTTTTTACTGAATAATTTTTTTAAAAAGCAAAAAACTGGCTCTTTGAAAAGATTAATAAAGCTGGCAGACCCCTAGCAAGACTCTATTTTCTACTAAAACAAAAGAACAACAACAAATAGGAAAGAAAACAAAATGACCAACATTGGGAGTGAAAAAGGAGATATAACTACAGACCCTACAGACATTGGATTAATAAAAGAACATTATAAACAACTCTGTATCAATAAATTTAGCAACTCACATATTTGTACAATGAAAAACCACTAAGCAAACTTCTTATACACAAAACAGGGACAGATCTCAAACCTATTGCCTTGGTCTGGGGGATGGAGAGGAAGAGGCACAAAAGAGTACACACTGTATAATTATAATGTTCCACAACTGGCAAAACTAATCTACGGTGATAAAATCAGATCAGTTATTGCACCTGGAGCAAAAGGCTGAAAGAGTGGAACTGACTGCAAAGAGGAACAAAGGATATTTCTGGAATTATAGAATATGCAAATTGTCAAACCTCATCATACTGTACACATTAACAGTTGAATTTTATTGAATGTAAATTATTTCAATGAAGTTGATTTTAAAGAAAATCAAAACAATTTTTCAAAAAACCCCACAGAAACAGGATGAAACTTAAATTTAGTCCAAAATTTATTAAAATTTTAAAGATTCTTAAAAAAAAATACTTCATCTCTATTATATACCCTCTTAAGAGAAAAGAAAGCTTTCACATATGATACCTCACAAAGATCGTGTCTTTAATTTACATGTGTAGGATCTAGCACAGTGACTTGGAAGACAGCTGAGTTACCACTGAAAAAGCAATAAGGAGTTCCTGTTGTGGCACAGGGGAAATGAATCAGACTAGTATCCATGAGGATGCAGGTTTGATCCCTTCTCTCACTCATTGGGTTGGGAATCTGGGATTGCTGTGAGCTGTGGTGCAGGTTGACAGCTGTAGCTCCAATTTGACCCCTAAGCTGGGAACTTCCATATGCTCTGGGTGCAACCCTAAAAAGGGAAAAAAAAAAGCAATAAACCTGGAGCCAGAGGACCTGGGTTCAAATAGTGACTCTGATGATGTCTTAGCTTTGGGACTAAACAAGTCTCTCCATCTTAAGTTTCTTCATCAATTACAGGGCTGGTGTGAAGGTGAAGAAATATTAAAGTAACTGGTAAAGCACACCACATACACAAGTTATAGCACTCACAGTGAGTGCTCAATAGATACCAATTAGATGAAGAAATGAAGGAGATAAACAAGCACATGGACAGGGATACAAGCAGACAGGAAGTGACAGGGCAGAGCATGTTTCTAGTCACATACCTGTCTATGGAAGAGATGGGTGGAGTACAACAGAAGTGTCCAAGCATGGGGACCTAATACCATATTCCATTCCCAAGCAGGAGGTGCAGAAAGTAAGCACAGGGTTGGCTGCCCCCACAGAATGGATATACCTTCACTGTAACCTGGACCATGGCATTCTGGGCTAACACCTTTATCCAGCAAGAAGCATGAGAAGGGCGGCCACCTGTCTAAAGACTCCAATGGGCTTTTCCCAGGTTCCTAAGAGTAGCAGCAACTTCTACTACTAGGGACCTTTGAAATGTCAACATAACTGATGACCCACTCTTCTTCTCTATCCTTAGGTTTCCAGAGATTTCACTCCAAATGTGACAAGCAGAACAAAGACCTTTTGGATATAGCAGCAGTGACCAGAGCAGTAGCCTCATTAATGCCTAGTCTGCTGACTCTCAGTGGAGTTCCAGGGAATGATGCTAGGTCTAAGAGTCTTCGAAAAGTACACACATAGGAAAAATCTAGAAGGTCCTGTCGTGGCGCAGTGGTTAACAAATCCAACTAGGAACCAACCATGAGGATGCGGGTTCGACCCCTGGCCTTGCTCAGTGGGTTGGGGATCTGGCGTTGCCATGAGCTGTGGTGTGGGTTGCAGACACGGCTCAGATCCTGCGTTGCTGTGGCTCTGGCATAGGCCAGCGGCTGCAGCTCTGATTAGATCCCTAGCCCAGGAACCACCATATGCCACGGGAGTGGCTCAAGAAAAGGCAAAAAGACAAAAAAAAAAAAAAAAAAGAAAATCTAGAGGGTGACTACAATAGAGGTCCAGATTTATGACATGAGAAGTCATGTATCTTCATGCAAACATGGAGCCACTAAGAGGGCACCTAAAAATCCAATACTCAGTCAGAATATAGTATGATACATTATCTGATAGGGGTTTTAAGAGAACACTTGGGGGGCACACAGAGTGCATAATGACCCAAGCAGTGGGGGAGAAAGCAAAATCGGGGAAATGTTATTGAAAACAGTGACATCTGTGCTGAATCCAAAGATGTTAGAGTGGCAAAAGACCTGAATAGACATTTCTCCAAAGAAGATATATAGATGGCCAACAAGCACATGAAAAAATGTTTAACATCACTGATTGTTAGAGAAACGCAAATCAAAACTACCATGAGACACCACCTCACACCAGTCAGAATGGCCATCATTAATAAGTCCACAAATAACAAACGCTGGAGGGGGTGTGGAGAAAAGAGAACCCTCCTATATTGTTGGTGGAAATGTAAGTTGGTAAAACCACTATGGAAAACAGTATGGAGGTACCTTAGAAAACTATACATAGAACTACCATACGACCCAGCAATCCCACTCTTGGGCATATATCCAGACAAAACTTTCCTTGAAAAAGACACATGCACCCGCATGTTCAGTGCAGCATTATTCACAATAGCAAAGACATGGAAACAACCTAAATGTCCATTGACAGATGATTGGATTAGGAAGATGTGGTATATATATACAACGGAATACTACTCAGCCATAAAAAAACAACAAAATAATGCCATTTGCAGCAACATGGATGGAACTAGAGACTCTAATCCTGAGTGAATTAAGTCAGAAATAGAAAGACAAATACCATATGATATCACTTATATCTGGAATCTGATATATGGCACAAATGACCTTTCCACGGAATAGAAAATCATGGACTTGGAGAACAGACTTGTGGTTGCCAGGGCGGGCCCAGGGGGAGCGAGATGGATTGGGAACTTTGGGTTAATAGATGTAGACTATTGCCTTTAGAATGGATAAGCAATGAGATCCTGCTATATAGCACTAGGAACTATGTCTAGTCCCTTATGATGGAGCATGATAATGTGAGAAAAAAGAATGTATACATGTATGTGTAACTGGGTCACCATGCTATACAGTAGAAAATTGACAGAACACTGTAAAGAAGCTATAATGAAAAAAATAAAAATAAAAATCATTATATATATATAAAAACAAACAAACAAACAAACAAAAGATGTTAGAGAGAGTTATTTGGGCAAAAGGCATTCCAGGCAGGGAGTACAGCAGGTATAAAGACTCGAAAGGGATGGAGATGGGTAGTGTTATCTGCAGAGCTAGATTCCATAGAGCTAGAGCATATGTTGTCAAGGGAATGTGAAGAGGTGACAGAACACAGGCAGGGTCCTGGGAAGGACCTTTTTTGAAGTGAGGCTTTCACATTGTACCATGAAAATTTTTTTTTTTTTTTTTTTTTTGTCTTTTTTTTGCTATTTCTTTGGGCCGCTCCCACGGCATATGGAGGTTCCCAGGCTAGGGGTCGAATCGAACCTGTAGCCACTTGGCCTACGCCAGAGCCACAGCAACGCGGGATCCGAGCCGCGTCTGCAACCTTCACCACAGCTCACGGCAACGCCGGATCGTTAACCCACTGAGCAAGGGCAGGGACCGAACCTGCAACCTCATGGTTCCTAGTTGGATTCGTTAACCACTGCGCCACGACAGGAACTCCTGTACCGTGAAAATGAAGCGATGAGCATTCCCTTGTGGCAGAGCAGAAACGAAGCTGACTAGTATCCATGAGGATACAGGTTCAATCCCTGGCCTTGATCAGTGGGTTGAGGATCCAGCATTGATGTGAGCTGCAGTGCAGGCCAGCATCTGCTGCTCCAATTCGACCCCTAGCCTGGGAACTTCTCTATACTGCACCTGTGGTCCCAAAAAGCAAGTTAAATAAAAAAAAAAGAAAATGAAGGGATGCCACTGAAAGATTTTAAGCAAGCAGTAACACAACCAAATTAGCAATTTTAAGAGAGATCATTCTGGCAACAGTGTGGAGAACAGATTGAAAAGGGACAAAAGTAGAGCCAGGGAAACTAGTTAGGAGACCGCTGAAGTGATCCATGCGGGGAATGACAGTGGCTTAAGATAGCACACAGAAGAGAGGGAGATGTATTAGATACAGTTATTAAAAAAAAAAAAAAAAAAGAGTACACTCAAGATTCGTTCACTGATTCAGATGAAGGTGAGAGGAAGAAAGCAGGCATGACTCCCAAGTTTCCAGCTTGGGCACATGCATTCATGAAGATAAAGAATAGGTCAAGTTATGTTTGAAAATACTAAAAAACAATGATAATTGCCCTAAATTTAAGAAAAAAAATTAACACAAACCAAAGCACAGGCTGCCTTAGACAGCATGGATACATATCTCTCAGAAAAACCAAACGTTTAAATTTACAGAGAGGAATAAGTCAAAGAAATCCCTGTCTAACATATGTTGATGAATGAATAATCAAAGAATAACACAGAAGGCAATTCACTAACAAGAGAGCCATCTACTGCCTTAAAAGGATAGTGCAGTGATGAAACCCCATCAAAAATCGTGGAATAAAGCCAAGTTTGTGACCACTTCCCACCATACGTGGATTCATAAAATATCAGACCCCTCCCACAAAAAAAAAAAAACCTTTCAAGTGGTTAGCACTTTTAGCAAATAGCCAAGAGCTTTCACTTATTTCTCCTGAACACATCAATTCAATACATACCCATCATTTCAGCATAAAACACTTACCTGCCATCATCGCTATCATACTGGCTTTATAGACATTAGTAAGGGATCCAAGTTCTCCTGTTGCTAAGATGGTTTTGAGATGAGCCTCCCCACAGGCCTTGCGAAACTGACGAATCTCATCATACAGGGCTGGGGAGAGAAATCATTGAGGCAGTTACAAAGCAGGCAAGTGATAACATAACTTGGCAGCCACTTAGAGCTGGTAGAACCCATCTCAGATTGAGGAAACAAACCATTTGTCACTTTCTAAAAATCACCCCAATTTAATATCGCCTCGAGCATTCTGTTGTGGTTCACATCCTGTTACGGAGAATGCTTGGTTTGCCACCATGAAAAGGTTTCTAAGCCCTGGCCCGAGGTCCCAAGCCATGGAGCTTTTAAAATATGACTATAATGACATGCAAATTACAAATAATTTCTACTGCTTCCATATGATAGTTACTTAGAAGAAAGAAATTCATCTACCATATATACAAGGGTATATCGCTTTGCAAACTAAAGTAAAAAGTCCTCAGGTCCTTCCTTATTAATTTTCCCATTCATACATAATAAGTTCTCTTCTTGGAATATAAAGTAGGCCTCTTCTGAGAGCTCTGCTAAGGATAATAAAGACATAACAGCTTGCCCCAGTGTCTGCCAGGGTATGTGTCTACATTTCAGACTAAAAAGTGTTGAGCCTGCCCAGGTAGTGATGGATATATGCACACAAAGCCAGCTGTAGATGAATTCAGAGATGCAGCTTTCAATCTATTAACCTCTGACCCCAGTACCAAATTTGGTTTTCTAACACTCCACAGAGCACTCTTAAAACAGCTGGATTATATATATATATATATATATATATATATCTTTATATATATATGATATATGCACATATAAATATATAGATATCAAAAACCAAACTATTCAATAAAATAAAACTGAATGTGAAAACATCTCATACTCTAAGTAATTAACTTTAGCAAACAAAATCAGTATAATGAGGAGCAAAGTTCTAAAAAATTATTTAACAATGATACCAGTGGATGTGGGTTCTTAACCTGTATCAAGTTGCCCACACTCATTCCTAAATGTAGGCTATTGCTACTCTACCAGGCCTAAGAGCACGGGTTTTTCTTTCTTCTGTATATGTATTTCAGAGAAAGTAGTTTCATTAGCACATGGACTAAATTGAGTACAAAAGAAACATTCATAATAAGGGTTAGGATTAGGATTAGGGAAAACTTTTTTTTTTTTCCTCTTTTTGGCCATGCCTGTGCCATTCGAAAGCTCCTAAGCCAGGGATCAAACCTGCACCACAACAATGACAACACCAAATCCTTAACCAACTACACCACCAGGGAACTCTGTAAGAAGAGAGTTCTGGGAGTTCCCGTCGTGGCGCAGTGGTTAACAAATCCGACTAGGAACCATGAGGTCGCGGGTTCGGTCCCTGCCCTTGCTCAGTGGGTTAACGATCCGGCGTTGCCGTGAGCTGTGGTGTAGGTTGCAGACGCGGCTCGGATCCCGCGTTGCTGTGGCTCTGGCGTAGGCCGGTGGCTACAGCTCCGATTCAACCCCTAGCCTGGGAACCTCCATATGCTGAGGGAGCGGCCCAAGAAATAGCAACAACAACAACAACAACAAAAGACAAAAAGACAAAAAAAAAAAAAAAAAAAAAGAAGAGAGTTCTATAATTCCTAAGTGTACTAAAGTACATATAAAAGACTGAAAATCAGTCTCAAGTAGCAAACCCAGTCAAAACGGTGAAAGTTAAACAAGATGAACAAAACTTGCCTTTTCAGTCCTAGAAGACCTGGACTTAACTTGAAGCTCAAAAGCGAAAACTGAACACAAATAAAGGCAAAGATTCTATTATAAGGTACTTGGTAAATTTCAGTATTTGTTGCCTCTAAGAAGTACCCGCAAGTTTTTCAAGAAAGGATTGAAGGAGTTCGCGGGGGGCTTAGCGGGTTAAGGATCTGGCGTTGTTATGCTATGGCATGGGTTCTATCCCTGACACAGGTCTGCATGCTGTGGGCATGACCAGAAAAATTTAAAAAAAAAGGGGGGGGGGATTGAATATTAAATCCCTAATAATCAGTAATTTTGAGCATTAGAGACAATCTTAGATGCCACTCCACCTTAACTAAGGAAATCATCTTACCTGCACCTCTAATATGAAAATGTATAAAAATGGTATAAAGAGCAAAAGACTGTGGCGGAGTTCCCATCGTGGCTCAGTGGTTAACGAATCAAACTAGGAACCATGAGGTTGCAGGTTCGATCCCTGGCCTTGCTCAGTGGGTTAGCAATCAGGCGTTGCCGTGAGCTGTGGTGTAGGTTGCAGAGGCAGCTCAGATCCTGTGTTGCTGTGGCTCTGGCGGAGGCCAGTGGCTACAGCTCCGATTGGACCCCTAGCCTGGGAACCTCCACATGCCGTGGGAGCGGCCCAAGAAATGGCAAAAAAAGACAAAAAGAAAAAAAAAAAAAGACTATGTGGCAACAACAATTTATATTTTTTTAACTCAGAGAATGAATCTTGGGTAGAATGACACTTCTGGAGTTACCAAGTCTAAAAAGAGAAAAGTTGTTCTCTAAGAACTAGTGACAAGGAAATCTCTTGCTCTAAAAATTCAAGAATGCTAATCCAGAGTTCACATGTGATTTAATTCATGATTTTTTTCCCCTTGTACAATGTTGCCATCAAAGGCAAGCTCAGGAGTCGGACAAATGTGGATTTAAAACCCAACTCCATCACTGCCAGTGTGACCTTAGGCAAGTTATTCCTCACAGGCTCAATTCCATCCTTAAAGTGTTAATAATAATATTTCCTCTATAGATAGGGTTTATGAGGATTAGAAGAGAATTACATATATTTTATATATACATAATATATATTTACGCACACTACCCTGCACATTGTCTGTCTTATTGTAAGCACTCAAAAAGTTTAACCATGATTATTATTATGCTCAGAATTCTAATAAAATGAATCTTGACTGTTATGTGATAAAAGTCAAATCATGTTTCATAGCCTGACCCAACTCCCTGTACTGCACTGAAATTCTGTTATATGGATTAGTGCTTACAATCAGTGAGCCATCAGATAAGGCTTGAAAACATTTTCTTACAGCATTTGTTAAAATGAACTTTGGCCTATGCAACAAAATTTTTAAAATACTGATCCTGAGCCTATTTATGAGCAAAATTACCAGCCTTTTTTAAAGACATATTACCTTTTGCTATCCAGTGAATTTCTTCACCTATAGTTAACTATAACAAGAAAAAAAAAAAAAGATGTATTATATGACAATTATTAGCCACCTGGAATTTATTCTTTTTAAATCCATGATCCAAACAGAATGAACCAAAAATGGTCACTTAGAACTTAATTGGATTTAACAAATATTCAACCAGTGCCTTCTCATTCTTTAACTGCCGACTCCTCAAATCATTTTACTGACCTATTTCACCATATAACATATCAAGGTTTTCTGAGCAAATGTCAAATCTTCAAAGACCAATGTTGGAGAATTTCTCATTTCTTCCTGTTACCATTCTGCCTAAAATATACCAGGACAATTAAATCAGAAAGAAGACGAAATCTGGCCTTTTTATTTTTATTTTTTTAATTTTTAAAATTTTTTTGTCTTTCTGCCTTTACTAGGGCCGCTCCCGTGGCATATGGAGGTTCCCAGGCTAGGGGTCTAATCGGAGCTGCAGCCGCCGGCCTACGCCAGAGCCACAGCAACGCAGGATCTAAGCCATGTCTGCAACCTACACCACAGCTCATGGCAATGCCGGATCCTTAACCCACTGAGCAAAGCCAGGGATCGAACCCACAACCTCATGGTTCCTAGTCGTATTCGTTAACCACTGAGCCACCACGGGAACTCCATTCTGGCCTTTTTAAAATGCAGCCTGGTCTCCATCAAATGAATGCTTCTACTGGGCCTCTGAATCTTACTGAGTGACGCAAAGATAAGAACAGTAAGAGAGTTTCATCTGTACTGAAGTATCAACAATGACAGCAGATCCAAGCATCAACGCCCAGTGGCCACCAGCCAGCAGCATAGTACCCTCACTGGCCTGTGGCAGCAGTACCAGCAGTGGCCCTATAACCAAATTCTCCAAGCTTCCTACTGATTCAGTGAGCCACTCCACATCATCTGAATAAATCATTTTGCAGCTTAACTTAACTAGAATTGGTTTCATTAGTTTTCAACCCATGACTCTAGTATAACACATATTTAATGGGGGGAAATATGATACAGTGGACAAAACTGTGGGTGTCCAGACTGCCTGGATTCATATTCCAGCTCTAAAACTAATCTGTTGTTTGATTCGCACAAAATCACTTAAACTCTTAAACCTTTGCCTCAGTTTCCTTATCCATAAAATGAGGATAACTACAGAGAACAGTATGGAGGTTCCTTAAAAACCTAAAAGTAGAGATAGCATGTGACCCAGCAATCCCACTCCTGGGCATATACCCAAGGAATACTATAATTTGGAAAAGTATATGCACCCCAGTGTTCACTGTGGCATTATTTACAATAGCCAAGATATGGAAGCAACCTAAATGTCCATCAACAGACAAACAGATAAAGATGTGGTATATAAATACGATAGAATACTACTCAGCCATAAAAAAGTAATGACATTTGCAGCAACATGGATGGACCTAGAGATTATCATACTAAGTGAAGTAAGCTAGACAAAGACAAATACCATATGATATCACCAATATGTGGAATCTAAAAAGAATGATACAAATGAACTTATTTATAGGACAGAAGTAGACCCACAGATATAGAAAACAAATTTATGGTTACCAAAGTGGGGAGAGATAAATTAGGAGTTTGGGATTAGCAAATATACACTACTATATATAAAAGAGATAATCAACAAGGCCCTACTCTATAGCACAGGGAACTACACTCAGTATTTTGTAAGAACCTATAAGGGAAAAGAATGTGAAAATGAATAAGTACATATGTATCCATATAACTGAATCATTTTGCTGTACACCTGAAATGAAAACATGCAAATCAACTATGCTTCAATAAAAAATAAAACAAAAATAAATGGGGATAATAGAGATTTGCACATTTCATGGAGCTATTTCAAGTATTAAATAGGTTAAAATACATTAAAAGTGCTAAGGACAGGATCTAGCACCTAGTTAACACTTAAGGAACATCAGTTACTTGTGTTCCAGCACTGCTGGTGGCAGTGATGCTGTTACTGTTCCTGCAGAGTGCACATCGGGTACAGAGCACAGAGGGACAGATAAAAGCAGAGGACACTATGATCTCTATTTCCTAAAGAACACAAGATACAACCTCTTGGGGCACCAGGAGAGAAGTCTAGTTTACTATATCACAATTTTTTTTTTTTTTTTTAACTCAAAGGCCATGTTCCTTTGGATGGCAGAGATGGCTGGAATAAGACAGTTTGGGCCACTTGCTAGTCATGTAAACTTGTAGGAATGAGTCACTTTTTCTAAGCCTAAATTACTTAGGGGGCTACTGTTTGCTCACATATTTTTGAGACATTTATATAAAATAATACACATGTGGCTAGAAGAGCACCAGGCATTTTGTAAGCTTTTAATTACTCAATATTAGTTTTTCATATTTTTTCTTGTATACTTCCAGAATTCCAAAAATAACTTATAAAAACAAAACAAACCTAATACTTATGAAAGCATAATTAGAATTTACAGATTTTACTTCTAAAAAACAAAAACCATTTCACTCCAACACAAGCTAGAGAAGCCACACGAAGCATTATTGGCATCTAGGTGGATTTGAGCACCTTGGCATTACAAGGACAGACACCTTGGAACCCTGATAAGTGACATACACAAATCAAAGCAACTTGATGACTGAAATGGAACCCAATCTCAAACTATAACATCTTTTAACATACTCAACTGTCACCTTCAGTATAAATGAGCAAAACAATGGAAAAACTAATGGCTGGATTTCCTCCTATATTTGCAAGAAAGGACAGCAGCAGGATGTGGATTTATGTAATTGCTACAGGACTACATATGTGGAGGAAATTAAAAGTGAAGTGTTAAGTTCAAGAGACCTTCCTTCCAAAAAACTCCTCATTAGGAATTAATATTCCTATGAATTAAAAATCTCTTAGGTTTTCAAAGCATCTTCCTTTAAAAATTCTCCAAGTGTTTTCTATACATCAAGGGATAGGCTTATCAGTGAGGGCTGGGAATTCTGGAAAACTTAAGTGAGCATACTCAGCCTGAGGACACAGCACTGGGCCCGGAGGACGGCCTGTACAATCAAGAGATTGTTATATTCAAGGAAATTCAACAATAAACAAATATATTGAAGAAAGTGGGAGCAAAATCTCTCTCTGGCAAGAAAAAGGGGAATATATATAGAAAGACAGAGGGCAAGAATAAACCATATACTGTTGGTCTGTAATGGAAGTTAGTGTGAACTCATGTTTCTAATAAAGATAGATCGATCGAGCGAGCGATTGATCTATGCATGTTTACATGTATGCATTATATACACACGTTAGTTCATAGATCTGTTTCACTGAGAAGGCCTGGAAACAATAACAACCCTGCAGCAATGAGTACACCTAGCACCCAGATCTTGGTTTTTAAGTACCAGTCTTCAATAAAAGGAAGCAGAGCACCTTGGAAAAATGGCTGATTCCAGGCCTAGGGCAGACAAGGCTGAAAATAAGTCTGAAACATCTTTTATGAGAATTGTAAAGGAAGTTCATTTCGTGGCTCAGCAGTAAACGAACTTGACTAGGATCCATGAGGATGTCGGTTCGATCCCTGGCCTGGCTCAGCACGTTAAGGCTCCAGCGGTGCTGTGAGCTGTGGTGTAGATCAAATACTTGGCTGGGACCTGGCATTGCTGTGGCTGTGGTGTAGGCCAGCAGCTATAGCTCCAATTCGACCCCAAGCCTGGGAACCTCCATATGCCGCAGGTATGGCCCTAAAAAGCAAAAAAAAAAAAAAAAAAAAAAAAAAAAAAGCAAGGAAGTTCTCAAAGAGCAATGGAAACATGTTAAAAGGACAGAGAAGCCAGTTTGAAGCAGTTTCCACTTGACAAATATGGAACAATTTGAGTATCAAAATAAATAATGATAGTAATGGATTATTACCAACTAAGTAAAACAGGAATCCTTGAGTTCTTATAAAGAGAAAGAAAAAGGGGAAGGAGGAGAAAGTAGTAGGTATAGAAGAAATGATGGAATTAGAAAATCACCATTAGGAGACTATCAGAGTAATAACTGAAGAATTATCAATGAATAGTAACGGATCAAGAGGTCTACAACTTAACCTCAAATAATTCAGAAAAAAATTGTACATATACATGAGTTCCCATTGTGGCTCAGCAGAAATGAATCCAACTAGTATCCATGAGGATGTGGGTTTGATCCCTGGTCTCACTCAGTAGGCCAGGGATCAGGCATTGCTATGAGCTGTGGTGTAGGTCTCAGATGAGGCTCGGATCCCACGTTGCTGGCTGTGGCTGTGGCTGTGGCCAGCAACTGTAGCTCCAATTTGAACCCTAGTAAGGGAATTTCCATATGCTGTGAGTGTGGCCTTAAAAAGCAAAATATATACATATATATTATCATATATACACATTGTATGTGTGTATACACACACACATACATAGACAGAAAAAGAGAGAAAATGATAAGGCAAAAAGGTAAATGGGGTGGAATTTTATAATTGGAGAATTTATTTTTTCTTTTTAAGCCATGCCCAAAGCACATGGAAGTTCCTGGGCCAGGAATCAAACCTGCGCCATAGCTATGAGACCAGAGCTGCAGGAGTGACAACTCCAGGTCCCTAACCCACTGAACCACAAAGGAATTATTATTGTGGAATCTGAGTGAAGAGTAAACAGTTTTGTGTACTACTTTTGCAACTATTTCACTCTTGTAATTTATTTAGCATCCAGGTATTTTTCTCCCGGGAGGGCTTTTGAGACTATCATCCATTCTATTGTTTTTAAACAAGAAAAAAAATGTGTGATTATATATGGTACATATTATTTTGAAATCTGCTTTTTTTCTTTATCATTGACATTTATCCATATTAATAGTTACAGGTCTGTAGCACATTGGTTTTTGGCAATGCCTGCAGCATACAAAAATTCCCAGGCCCGGAAACAAACCTGAACCACAAGAGTAAAAACACCAAATCCATAGCTGCTAAGCTTCCAGGGAACTCTTGTAGCACAATGTTTAATGGCTGCACAATCTTCCATTACATGGTCGTAAATAATGTATTCAATCGTTTTCTAATATTGGATATTTAAGGTTTCAGATTTTTGCTCTTATAAACAATATTTCAGTAAACATCCTTAAAGTTAAATGTTTGCATACGTCGTGACCTTATTCCCTAGAGCATTTATTAATTTTCTGCTCACATACTTGCATATAATATATATTCATTGTTAAAATTTCAAATATTACAGAAACCGAAAATTCCCTGTTTAAAAAAAAAAAGGAAGAAAGAACAACTCTTGCATGTTTCAGAAAAATAATAATTTGGAAGGCTATTATAAAAGATGACTGACAAACAAAAATGGAATTCAAATACCACGGCTTCAAATTAGTCAGAATAATGCAAAATTTAACAAAACACACACACTGGAGAAGTGGCTGGCATAGTGATGTCACATTAAAAACCTGATAATAAACGTTTTGACTTATAATGAAGTTTTCAGGAACAGTGAAAGTGGATGCACTAGAAACCTGGGATGTATTACAATGCATAAGCAGAGGCGTGGTCTCCTGTCTGTCCCCCTACATCTCTCCTGCTACTGCCACGATGAGGAGGAGAAACGGAGGCCTTAACCTGACCTTCTGCTTGTCACTGCCTGCAGAAATACAAGCGGGGCTGTGCTGGTGGAGTGGTCCCTGGCAGGACTCAGGGAACTCAGCCACTCTGGGAAAGGCCTGTGTGCATGAGGATGTTGATCCAAGTGTGACCCCTGACTCTACCTTCTGTCTCCTTGTGTCAGCAGGAACTTGCATCCAAAGCATTGTGTATTTCTCTACCTAAAACTTTCCTCTTTCTCTCCAGCTTCTACCTAAAAGGAAGACAGATTCTTAATCTTGAGGCTACTGGCAATCTATTAAGTTCTCCAGAAAAACACTGCTATGGACATACAAAACTATGTTGGTAAAGCATTCATGTATGGAAATCAAGATTTAGTAAGAATCCAAGTGTTTAAAGACTGTATCTCCTATCTAAAAGCCATAAAGTAGATTTCCTTTTGTATTTCATGCTATTCAAAGGCACTTAAAAAATAACTGTTAACGGACATAAGCAATTATTTTTTGAGTACCGGAAAGATGTTCAACACTGCACAAGAGTGGCCTGAAAATAACTCTTAAGATAATTATATGTACAGTAAAACACTTAATATAAAATTATACAGCAACCTTTTAATCTAAAAAAGTCACAAAATGTTCAAGAACAGTTTTCATCCACCAAGGCAACTAATTAATCTTGTAAGACAAAAACAGAGATGAGCTAGAACACCAGGAAGTAAAATAACCTACAAGAGATAAAACATACACATTTTTGTCAATAGTATTTGAAGTTTTGAAGAATCATAGCATAAAAACAAAAACCATAAAAGCATACAGCTGCCATAAGTATCTCCACAATTTTTCTGTGATAAACAACCTCAAAACAGAAAGCACAGATTATGGATTATGTGATTCCTCCCCCAAAACTACCTATAGATTTAGATTTCTCTTCTCAAGAGTATTATGCTTAACGGCTCTACGAATCAAAGAAAAAATACTAACTTCTTTTAAGAGGGATATTCATTCCACCACCCTTCTTCTGTAAAAATAAGCAAATAAGAAAAATAAATTGTTGCCCAGATTCAAGATTTCCAGGATCCACTTGCATAAAACACAGTAACAGAAACTGTGGCTTTGGCTGGAATATTTCATTCTTTCACACCAAAGCTCTCGGTAGCCATGAGGCATGTGCTCCACCCACCAAGTTTTGGAGAGCAACTGAGAGCTGAAGAACTGAATAGGGTAAAAGGTAGGTCAGGCTTTGCATACAGAAGACAAACAATATTTCCACTTGTGACCCTGAACACAGGATGATGGAAAAATGTCACAGAAGAAGTCACCTTTGGAGTTATGTCTGCTGGTGCTCCAGTGTGGAATGGGATTCCAAAAACTAGTAAAGACAGCTCTAGGACCTGAGCTCAAGGTCCTGGAAGATTCTTGAATCTGGTAGCGTTACTGTGGCACTAGAAATACATTAGGTAAATATATGCGGCAGGGAGAGGTCATAAAAAAGTAAAAAATGAACACCTCTGTATATTTACAGAGCGTGGAATGCATTTAATTTTCCAAACCTGCTCAGCAAGATTTGTGGATGATGAACCCCTTCTGGTGAATGCTTCCTTCCAAGAACTGTTTAAGGAACGCAACCTGGATGTCAACTTCAATATCATTATTAAAAAATACTGGATTGCAAGTACTTATCATGGGAATAATACACACAGACAATGAAAACACCAAATACAAAATCACAGGCTGTTATAGCTCTAAAGGACTGCAGAAATCCTTAAGTCTTATCCCCCACTGGTAGATTATCTAAATGGAAGCCGAGAAAAGTGAAATGTCTGCCCAAGGGCTAGGTATAAATTAGAGAAATTATAAATACTAAAGCCCATGTCTTTTGAGTGCCTCTTCATTAACTCAGTGCACGTGCTATATCGTTACCTTCTTTGACAACACACTATCCTCATCGGGAGAAAAGAGGAGGCTGCAGTTGGTTTGGAGGGGTTCATATGTGCCAAGCAACAGGAAGATCAATTTATATATATTATCTAATTTAATCCCTTTTATAACCCCATGAAGTATATGCCATTATTCCTATTTTACAGCAAAGGAACAGAGAGTCTGAGTAACTTGTCTAGGAGCAAACAGCTACTAATGACAGTGCCAGGAGTCCAACCAAGGTCTGTCTTGTGCACAGACAGACCTTACTCTCAACTATTTCAGGTTTCCCAGCACTGCCCTCCTTCTTCTTCCACTGTCTAGTCCTTCCGGGGATGTTCTGGATTTGACTGTGACTCCAATGATGGCTGGACTATCTGGCTGGCTGGCCAGTGCCTCCATGTCTCTCCCAGTCCAGCATGGGACTGCTGTTCTCTCACCCCAAAGCGCAGTCTTCCCAGGACAGAACATTCTCGTAGGAGCACAGAGGTCAGTGTCTCCCTGGCTAAGCGCTCCAGAGTAACACTGTTCTTTAAGCCTCCCGATAACTGTCAAATGCAGAGCCAGGCTAAATGAAACAGCAACACATGAGGAATGCAATGAGTGCTAATTAATCAATAGGTAAATTCAACAATGCTTCGATTTATGCAGCACCTCAATTACATAAAAACCAAAAACTATAAGTATGTTAAAAAAAAAGATGCTCCAAGTTATTTCTTCTCCATAGGACTATGGAGGGGGAAGTAGGGTGGAATCAAAATCACATGGAGCACTTTTCAGTGTAGACGCCTCCTCTTCCTTTACATCCAGTCCCAATTCTGACATTACACATACTCAGGGGAACATGCTGGATTCTGTGAGGAAAAGAGCCGAGGCAAGAAATTTGAAAATGTCTGTCAGGTAATTCTGAGAACCAGCAGTACGTGCCAGACACTGTCCAGTTAAAACCACTTTCCTGAGCGATAAGTTAGATGGTGCACGTCTCTTTGCCCAGATGGAAAGGAGTGAGGGAAGTATTGACAGGAAAGGACAGTGTAACATGCTAACAGTGAGCAGGCTGACAGTAAAAAGCCTAACAGCAAAGGACCAGGCACAACAACAATAACAAAAACGTTTAAATAAAAAGATAACATGAAGTCAAAAAAAAAAAAAGGCACAACAATCTGGACCACTTTTTATGGGGCAAGTCATCTCAGAGACTTCAGAAGCCCCTGAGGGCATCACTGTATTTCAGGACAACAAACAGAAGACCTCAGAGATACTTCAGGTGCAGTTCTCAACCACCAGAATAAACCAAATATCAGAATAAGCGAGTCGCCGGAGATTTTTGGTTTTCTAATGCATAAAAAAGTTATGCTTGCATTATCCTATAATCTATTAAGTGTGCAACAGCATTATGTCTAACAAAAACAACGTATATACCTTATTTTTTTTTTTCTTTTTGGCTCTTTGTCTTTTGAGGGCCGCACCCGAGGCACATGGAGATTCCCAGGCTAGGGGTCTAACCGGAGCTGTAACCACCGGCCTATGCACAGCAATGCCAGATCCCAGCCGTGTCTGCGACCCACACCGCAGCTCACGGCAACACAACACCAGATCTTTAACCCAATGAGCGAGGCCAGGGATCAAACTTGCAACCTCATGGTTCCTAGTTGGATTTGTTTCCACTGAGCCACAGCAGGAACTCCCCTACATACCTTAATCAAAAACTACTTTATTGCTAAAAATGCTAACCAGCATCTGACCCTCCAGAGTCATAATCCTTTTGTAATAGTAACATCAAAGATCACGGATCACAGACCACCATAACAAATACAATAATAATGAAAATGTCTGAAATATTGTGAGAAATACCAAAATGTGACAGAGAAATGAAGGGAGTAAATGCTGTCAGAAAAAAGGTGTCTTATTTAACATGGGGTTGCCCCACACCTTCCATTTGAAAAAAAAAAAAAAAAAAATCACATTTATCTGTGAAGTGCAATAGAGCAAAGCAAAATAAAATGAGGTATGCCTGTAATCACTGATGCAACAGTTCTGAATGATCTAGAAAAAAAATAAATTGTATTTAATAGAATGCATTGATAAAGTCAAGGAAATATAAATGCTTTTAAATGGATTTTTTTTCCCCCAAATAGCTAGATTCTGATTTGGTTAAGATTCACTGATTGTGAACATCCACTTATGTGAAACTGATGGATGAAAAGCATCATTTCAATGGGAATCAGTTTAGTGGGGAAATGGAACAAGGTTCTGGAGCCAGAGAAACATGGGTTTTGCGCTCTGGAGGTTTGGTCCTCAGCACAGGAAACAGCCAAAATCAGGAAGGATATGAGTTTTGCAGAGGAGAGAGTACAGAGTCTAAGGAAAAGTGTGAGAGTTCTCGGGGACAGAACCTAAGGACCACAGACACTTCACTGATGGTTGAGGAGGAGGAGTCTAAAAACAAAATGCAGGAGTTACCAAAATGCAGAGGAAAACTTGAAAAAAAAAAAGTCATCAAAGCCTGACAGGAGAATGTTTCCAAAAGGAAATGGTTCACTGTGTCAACTGCTGCTTCAGGACACAGCTAAACAACTGAGAAGTATCCCGGGACACAGCAAAATAATAGGCCACTGGTACTTGGTTAGAACAGGTTCAAGAGAAACAAGAAAATTCAACCCTTTTAAGAAATTAAGCCCTGAAGAGGGAATGACTAGAGATACTCAGCTAAGGAGGAGGGGGAATGCTGGCAAGTGGGTAAGAAGGTTTAGATGTGTGCTTAGATGCTGATGGGATGAGCTAGTAGGGAGAGGCAGAAGCTACAGGAGAGGAAAATGGCCCATAAAAGGACTAAGGCCGAGAAACGATGAGATGGAGCCACAGCGCAGCAGAGGGGCTGACTCCGGAGGAAGGAGAGTAGGAGGAAGCAAAGGAAGCAGATCTGATGCAAGAACCTTGAGAAGTTCCTGCCTGATGGATTCTATTTTTTCTGAGAAGGAGCAGGTCGTTTGCCAAGACTTAAAGAGCCTTGAGGTGGGTAGAAAAATAAGAAGTTTGAGGAGAGCAGATTTTAAATGGTCACCAAAGAGAATCCAAGAAGAGGAATACGAGCCCATCTCCAGCCTCCCCTCTGAGTTCATACCCTAAACAGTGGACCCTTGTGACCATGAGAAATGGTTAGGACCGTCTGAACGGCCAGGTTTAAAACTCAAGATTCTCTCTTTTGTGCTTTAACCAGCGTCCTGTACACCTCGGCACACAGAGAAGAGGGACCTGAATATGTAATAGCCTCACAGACACTTCCATCAGCAACTTCCAAGAAATCAATGTTAGGCTCATATTTTAGTAAGCAGCTAGTATTAAAACATGTCACTGAAAAATACAATAGGCAGTCAAATTGAAAAGTGAAATTAAGACAAAATACTGAAGTGAAGAAAGGCCTAAGACATTGCAGGTTTCTAGTTAAAATTAATTTTCTAGTGGTAAATGTTCCTTTTCAATTTGTTTTGGGTCAAGAGGTTATTAATACCATAAAAAGAGTTAATAGAAAAGTATGGTCTGGGGAGTTCCTATTGTGGCGCAGTGGAAATGAACCCGACTAGTATCCATGAGGATAAGGGTTCAAAACCTGGCCTCACTCAGTGGGTTAAGGATCCAGCGTTGCCATGAGCTGTGATGTAGGTCGCAGACACAGAGTTGCTGTGGCTATGATGCCACAGGTGCAGCCATAAAAAAAAAAAAAAAAAGAAAAAGAAAAAAGTATGGTCTGGAATGAACATGTGTTTTATTATATTTGCATGAATGTCTGTTATTGGGAAATTATCAGTTTTTAAAAACAAACACTGCTAGTTCATTAAGGGATAGCCAATTATATCAAATCTCATCTCCTATTATATTTTCTTCTCTAATTAGCAGTAGTCTAGAGATAAGAGCACAAGTTATAAACTACACTTCTATACACTATTTAATAACAGATAAAGGACAGTTTTTTATCCTACTAAATGACACAGTTTATTTCTATATTTCTTTTAAATTATTATGCTTACTCATTTTTTTCCTACTCTAGCATTAAATCTTAACTGAAATCTGTGACTAGAAGCAGGTAGGTAGAATTAATATGTAGGGATAAGGTACATCTATTTAAAATAAGCCATTTAAAAATGATTGCAACTGCCCAAAGCGTAAATGAACCATAAGAAAAGGAACAAAAATCAAATAGGTATTTGTGAACTGTCAAGAATTTATACCTAGAAAGGATTAAAAAATGCTGGTAAGTATAGATGGGAGTGTCAGGCAGTAGTAACAGCCTGACACTTTTTCTTGGATCCTTCAGAACTGCCGTACCCAGTGATGCATTATCCTGGGATACAGGGATGCTCTCAGGGGCTACTGAAATCTCTGAGATGATCTGCCCCATAGCTCACTTTGGCTGTTAAGCTTTTTATGGTCACAGCCTGTTTAGATCACATGGCACACTGTCCCTCCCTGTCGGTATTTCCCTCAGTCCTTTTCATCAAGGCTCAGAAATGTGCACCACCTACCATATTAAGAATGTCCAGGAATATAGCTACTATTCCAAGCTGAAAGACTACATTTACCAGCTTTACTTGCAGCCAAGCATGGTCATGGAACCAATGAGGTGTAATTAAAGAGGGTGTGTGAGGCTAGAGCTTCAAAAACCACTGCAGACAATGAAGTGCCCTTGGGTTTGAGCAGAGAAGCCACACTTTAGAAGTGGAAGATAAAAGTAGCCTAGTTCTGGAGTTCCCATCGTGGTGCAGTGGTTAACGAATCCGACTAGGAACCATGAGGTTGCGGGTTCGATCCCTGGCCTCGCTCAGTGGGTTAAGGATCCGGCGTTGCCGTGAGCTGTGGTGTAAGTCGCAGACGCAGCTCAGATCCCACGTTGCTGTGGCCCTGGTGTAAGCCGGTGGCTACAGCTCCAATCCAACCCCTAGCCTGGGAACCTCCATATGCCGTGGAAGCGGCCCTAGTAAAGGCAAAAAGACAAAAAAAAGACAAAAAAAAAAAAAAAAAAAAGTAGCCTAGATCTCCCAAAACATAAAAGTAGCCCACATCTGCAAGAACTTTGTGGGACTGCCACAGTACCCCTGAAATATCTAGTTCCAGACTTCATATGGGCAAGTAAATCCTCAAGCATTTAAAGCACTGATTGGATCCCGGCTGCTTCATAACCAAAAGTAATTCTTAATGGATTAAACAGTGGAATTAGAATTTAGAGAAGATGAGATGGATGGATTGATGGAGAGACATCTATGAGATATTGGGAAGTCCAATATGAAGGTTAAGGAAAAATACATTAAATATAATCCTATTTTAATTTTAATTTATTACAAAAAGGTGGATATTGAATGTATGTTATATGAAGAGAAAAAGGTTTGGAAAGCTATGCATTGCAATGTTATCCAGGGGATGAGATTATATCGAATATCCACTTCTCCTTTATTTTTTGATAGAATTTTTATTTTTAATAGTGAGGAGATACAACCTTTATAATTAGAATGAAATATGAGATTTATTTGCTATTCATATATCTAAAGAGGCAATATATTATTTTGGGTTTATCCTATGATTTTGTTAAAAAATTTTAAACTACCTGTTATAATGATTTTTTTTGAAATACAGAATTGTATTTATTTTAGCTATCAACAATCTCTAAGTATGCAAAACATTTAAGACAGAGGTAAAAATCTATTTCTTAAAAAAAAAAAAATAGCTTGGGAGTTCCCACTGTGGCAAGGTGGGTTAAGGATCTAGCTTTGTCTCTGTGGTTCAATCCCTGGCCCAACAGAGTGGGTTAAGGACCCAGCATTGCCATGGTGTGGCAGAGGTCACAGCTGTGGTTTGGATTCAATTCCTAGATCGAGAACTTCCATATGCTGTGGGTACAGCCAAAAAAAACCCAAAAAAACAATTCTTTGTTACTGGACTAGGTAATGTCTTATTGTAATTGACTGTGATAGCAAATCATGACTCTCAAAGGTGAGTATGTAATAATATCCAGAGGAGTTAATGTTCAAGAATAGTAGGAGTAAAAACAGACTTAGCAGGCCAAACAATAATCCCACATCCTCAACATCCACAAAGATTAAAATAAAAAAGAGAATTAACATAAAAAAGTTACCTTGGAGTTCCCGGTAGCTCAGCAGCTTAAGGACCCAGTACTGTCACTTCTGTGACATGGGGGGTTTGATCTCTGGCCCGGGAACTTTTGCATGCTGTGGATGTGGCAAAAAAAAAACTTTCCTAGAATGGTTTTTGTATTGAGTAATGAGTAACAAACAGCAGAAAACAGAATAAAAGTTAAACATCCACTGCATGGAAATAACTAATCACCTAAGCACTCAACAGGATCTGAAAAGTTCACGCAGGTGGGCAACTGCCTAGAGTATGAGGGACAAGGATGAGCAATCGCCATGTTTTCTCCTCGATCCACCCTCGGATCTAGTGACTCGTAATCTAGAGCAGTAGGACTTCCAAACCATGCTGCCTCTTATCAGACCTTCGCCATCTAACCGGCCAGGGAAGAACCAAGTCTCCCTCTTGGGCAAGGACATGCACTTACCCTCCCACTGGCCTGTTAGCACCAAGGTCCTGTTAATCACCACATCGATTTCTGTAGCTCCATCTTCCACAGCCAATCTGATCTCTTCTAATCGTGTTTTTAAATGAGTCTGTCCAGCTGGAAAGCCAGTGGCCACTAGTAGAGAAAGGAGAAAAAAAAAAAGAAAGGAAGGGAGGAAAGCAGGCAGGGAAGAAGGGAAGGGGGAGGAAGACAAATTTCAATTGATCAGTATATCAACAAAGAATTTCAGACCAAAAAAACAGTGTTTAGACTAAAGCATGAATGACACTTTAGAACTTCATGCATATCTTGCCTATCTTGCAAAGTGAAGTGTGAAGAAATAAAATGCTATCTTATATAGTACTGACATTAGGATAAATATTAGTAGTATATCTTTGGAAGAACTGAAATTAAGTTGCTCCAGAGATGCTTGTGAGGGTGCTTTAAGTAAATAGTGATTAAGAAGATTCATCCACAAATGAACCTATCTACAAACAGAAATGGACTCACAGACATAGAGAACAGACTTGTGATTGCCAAGGGGGTAGGGGTTGGGGCAGGGATAAAGTGGGAGTCTGGAGTTAGCAGATGTAAGCTATTATATTTAGAATGGATAAACAAGGTTCTACTCTATAGCACAGGGAACTATACTCAATCTCCTATAATGAACCATAATGGAAAAGGATATTTTTTAAAAAGAATGTGTGTGTGTATATGTGTGTGTGTGTGTGTGTGTGTGTGTGTGTGTGTGTGTGTGTGTGTGTGTGTGTGTGTGTGTGTGTGTATAACTGAATCACTTTGCAGTGCAACAGAAGTTAACATAACACTGTAAATCCACTATACTTCAATAAAAAAATAATAAAAAAGAAGATATGATATCTTCATATTGATAGTCATAAAACAGTAGCTGTAGCCCTTTCTTGATGGACACTTGTTAATTCTGGATCCTACTCTTGACCAAGCTGGCTACGGCTGTCAGGATTTCCTCACTCACATTTACAGCCGTTGTAACCACCACACAGGTTCCTCCCACTGCCTATCTTAAAATGAAGAGCCAAATAGATAGGAATAAAGAGGAGATATTTCATGATGGGAAAGCACCTAATTAGTCCCTAAAACTGGGACGGGGTGAACTGGGAAGAGAAAGGCCAAGTATAAGGAAAAGGAAAATAAAAACACAATGACACTTTTGGAAAAGTATTAACATTTTCAACATGCTTATTAATTCCATTCCCGTGTCAAAGATAACCTTTGGATTCTTGTTATTAAATTCCTTGGGTCTGCTACCTTGGAGGAAAGCACGCTTCCCTGTTGTATAAAGGAAAAGCAGAAATGACTGGGGCCAATGAAAAATTAAGGTAAGGTGTAGCTGGCAAATACTTTGAGAATCTTCACAAATAAGGTGTAGGGAAATACTATATACTCTGTTTCTTTTGATGTATTCCTAATAAAATAATTAATGAGTTTCTCAGATTCCTTCTTTAAAGCACCAGGATATTTCTCTAATATCTTTTAAAAGGAGAATCTAATTTCCTATCCATCTATCCATCCATCCAAACGTGGGCACGCATGCACATGCACAAACACACACACACAGGGAAGCTTTTAGTAAGGCTTTTTTCCCTCCCTCATACCTCATCCTATACTACTGCCTCTATCTTAAGTCAATAGCTCCTAGAGATCCTGTTTCAGCACAGCAGAAACAAATCCTACTACTATCTATGAGGATGAGGTTTTGACTCCTGGCCTTGCTCAGTGGGTCAGGGATCCAGTGTCTGTGACCTCTACCGACCTCGAATTCCAAGTTGCTGTGGCTGTAATGCAGGTTGGCAGCTGTAGCTCTGATTTGAACCCTAGCCCGATAACTTCCATATGTCATGGGTAGGGCCCTAAAAAAAAAAAAGAAAAAGAAAAAAAAGAAAAGGAAAAAAACGTCAACAGCTCTTAAACATACCCTCTCTTCTTTGTCTCCCAGGTTCTGGGGTGGCTCATATGGATGGTGTAAGTCCTACCCCATTTCAGCTCTCTCTAACTTGTTCACTACCACCCCCTAATGTACTATGTCATGAAGCTGATCTCCTCGTGCCTCTGCTTAACATCTTTTGGTATCTTTCCCATCACCAAAATAAGCCCAAATGGCACAGGCTGGCACAGGTTTTCCGTGGGATCTGCCCCCAGACCACCTCCCCAGCTTCAACTCCCAAGCTCTCTCTTTGTCCTACCTTAGGATCCAAAAATTGCAACCCCATTTCAGTTCCCTGAATGTACCTCTGTGCCTTCACACAGGCTAGGTTCCTCTAAAATGCCATTCCCAGGACTGCCCGTCATGGCTCAGTGGGTTACGAACTCAGCTAGTATGCATGAGGATGTGGGTCAATCCCTGACCTTACTCAGTGGGTTAAGGATCCAGCATTGCTGTGAGCTGTGGTGTAAGTCACAGACAAGGCTGAGATCCTGTGTTGTTGTGGCTGTGGTGTAGGGCAGCAGCTACAGCTCCGATTCAACCCCTAGCCTGGGAACCTCCACATGCTGCACATGCAGCCCTAAAAATAAAGATAAATAGATAAATAAATAAATAAATAAAATAAAATGCCATCCTCTATCTTCACAATCTCTACATTCCTCCTTGTCCTTACAACCCAATGCAGTTACCACCTCCTCTATGAGGCATCCCCATGCAATGAGTGTCACCGACCTCCATTAAGAGAGAATTAAGCACTCCACTCAGACTTACGACTGTACCTTCTGCACAGTTTTATTATTGCATCTTACATATCAATAACACTACCTGTCCTGCATTATGGTTTTTGACTATTCCTCCTCCTAAACAACTGTTTCCTTTAACGACAGAGATACAGTTCTATATTCGTAAGAATTAATACGTCTGCTACTCAACAGGCAATGGGTGAATACGAAAAGAATGGATAAAAACAACCAAGTCAATATATAAAACTACTTAAAACCATAGTATAAAACTATGCAGCTCATTCTCCAATGTGTCTGATTTAAAGATCTAGAAACATGTTGACAAAACAACAGCAGAAGCCACAGATTTTACCTGATGCCACTGGGATATCACAGCCTGCGGCCTTTAGTGCTCTGACTGCATCACACACCCGGGCAGGATACACACAGACGGCAGCTGTAGTAATGCCTATGAAGAAAGAAATTGGAACGGCCTACTTTATGCGAAGTCAAAATGCTTTTAATCATTATTTATACTCCCACATGGGTAGAAACAAATATGAGAGAAAAAAAAAACTCCCCTACAATTCTGCAACAAATTAAAGGTTTTTATTTGCCATACTCCCTTTCAGTTCTTGACACATGGAGCATTTTCTCATCCTTACAATCACAGAAGAAAACATTTTTGATACATTGTTCTTGGAAGTTAACATAGTGCCATTTTAAAAAAAAATCCTAAAAAAAAGGAAAAAAAAAAAGGAGTTCCTGTCATGGCACATAGGAAACAAATCCGACTAGGAACCATGAGGTTGTGGGTTTGATCCCTGGCCTCGAGGTTGCGGGTTAAGGATCTGGCATTGCCATGAGCTGTGGTGTAGGTGGCTTGGATCCTGCATTGCTGTGGCTGTGGTGTAGGCCGGCAGCTGCAGCTCTGGTTCAACCCCTGGGAACTCCCATATGTGGCTGGTGCAGACCTAAAAAGGAAAGGAAAAAAAAAAAAAAAAAAAAAGCCAAAGAATTGCAACAGTAACATCAAAAATCACTGATCATGGATCACCATAACAAATATGACAAGAATGAAAAAGTCTGAAATTCTGTGAGAATTATCAAAATGTGGCAGAGACACAAAGTCAACAAATGCTGTTGGAAAAATGGTACTGGGTAGAGTTGCTCAACACAGGGTTGCCCCAGACCTTCGATTTGTGAAAAACACAGTATCTGTGAAATGCAATAAAACAAGGTATACCTCTATAGCAAAATGACATTTAACTAATCCTATTCCCTCTTTGGCAAAATAAATAAATAAAATCTAGATCTGGAGCCCTCATTTTGAGTAGTAAGTTCTTAAATTTAAAAAACCAGAAGTTCCCGTCGTGGCGCAGTGGTTAACGAATCCGACTAGGAACCATGAGGTTGCGGGTTCGGTCCCTGCCCTTGCTCAGTGGGTTCATGATCCGGCGTTGCCGTGAGCTGTGGTGTAGGTTGCAGACGCGGCTCAGATCCCTCGTTGCTGTGGCTCTGGCGTAGGCCGGTGGCTACAGCTCCGATTAGACCCCTAGCCTGGGAACCTCCATATGCCGAGGGAGCAGCCCAAGAAATAGCAACAACAACAACAACAACAACAAAAAGACAAAAAAAAAAAAAATTATTAAAAAACCAAGTAGCCACTGAAAAAGCAATAGCATAAAACTCATATAAACCTGTTGCTTTTAAGTGCTATAAATGGGAGATGTTTTATGGTCAATTAAAAAAAAAAACCATACTGAATATTTTTCAAAAACTGCAGAGCTGTAAGTTATCTACAAATTATTTGGGATGAAATACCTGCATTGGGCCAGTGCAGCACCTCTAGCTGCACTCATTAGAGACTGGGATCCATGAAAAGATCTGGCTCCTATAACCACTGAGTTAACCATTGTTTTGGAAATACCACTCCACCTTCCAGATCTTAGTTTCCTCACTTGGAAACAAGGGTATTGACTCTCAAAGGTTTTCTCTATCTCTAAAATGTTAAAGTTCTAAACTTGTGGCAACTTTTGAAAGTCCTTTCTTTCATGTATATAAGAGAGTGAATGTAACTTTTTTTCAAAAGATCTAACCTAATATACAAGCATGCAATATTTCCCATTTGTATTTTATTCTCAAAAGCATTTCATTTACTCACAGAAAATACTTTATGTATGAGACGTGATTATTAAGTAATGAGGCTGGCTTTTTCACATGTGGCTAGGGAATCAGAATCAGTATTTGAGAGTCGCTAGAGAGAAAACCTCCAAAACTGAAGAACTGGAAAGAAAAATAAAGAAACTCGATACTGGCAACTTTATTCCAGGATGAGAAAGAACTGACCTAAAAATGAGACTCAAATTCTCTCTTTGCTGTTTTTTCAGAGAAGAACCTCAATTATTTCTCTGTACACAATTCTATCACGAATTTTATTGCTACCACTGTTTTAGCAGATAAATCTTAGGTCCTCTTAGATTTAGAAATGGTTATTGTAAAAAGGTAAACACCAGACAGACTGTACACATTACCTTTACCATGCATATTTAAAGCTTTTAGGAGGTCTTCCCGGATTGGATACTTGGCTTTGTAACAGAGCCTTTGAATGTTGGAAGATGTGTCATCACCTGAAAGTGTAGTAAGATCTATAAAGGTAACAGCTTTCAGGAGCCAAGCAACCTGGTTTGAAGAAAAGTAAAAACAAGGTTTTAAAAAAATAATTAATCTCCAACTCAGGAGAAAACCACTAGACCCACATGGGTGCTAGAATCTCATGTCTACACTGTTCTAAGGCCTATGACTCTGATATACAGCGTAAACATTGTACAAGAGTGACCAAGACAAACATCACACAGAAAAAAATAAAAGAGGGGGAGAGTAGCCTTAAAATGTCTTCTTTTCCCTCCCATAAGTAACCCTAATTGAAATCCCTATTAGATTAAGTCTTCTCGCATGTGACTTTTCCGTCTCATCCACAAGGAGCCTCTGATGGCTAGCCTGTTGTGTGTGGGAGAACTTGGGAACAAAAATTTCTATCTTACCTTTTACCTCCAGCTCTTGGATCTAGAATGAAACACTACTTTTTTTCAATTTAATCCAATTCTAATTTCAAAACAATATTTGTATTTTATAACTCATTCTGATGAATTCCTTTTATCTTTTCCATCAGACTATTTCTAAGGAGGAGGAAAATGTGACCTGTCACCCTAAAGGATTTAATCACAATATTCTGCCTCACTTGTGAAATGAACTCCGAATTCCTTTCACCCCTGAGAGGCATAGCACATCTTTGCTTAGTATACACTGAAGAATATGCAGACCACAAGTGCCTTACAAAATACCATTTTTTGAGTTTTGACAAATGACTTAGGAAAATTAATACCTTGGTGAACATGAGGGTCAAAGAAGGTCAACTCTTATTATATCTAAGGGTCCCAACAGTAGACACATCAGGTTTAGGTATTATATTTTTACAATTAAAACAGAAGACCACCAGAGAAGGTATGTGTAAGAAGCTGAATAAATATGTTGAGAAAGTATGCCATTTAATTTACTCATGAATAAAGATGTCTCAAATTCCTTTGTGGCTTTGCCACTCAAGAGTGATAAGATTTTTAACTTATTTGGATAAATGTGTTATCTTTCTCCAACTCATCATCATCATATATGAATTATTAAAATAAGTCATGGACAGCTGAAATCTTTTAAGTTTAGATCCATCTTGAGCAAAATTCAATCCTTGTGCCCTGGAGAGAAGAGATCAGGGCTGTAAACTAGAGGGAGAGAATTCTCAAGAAGGGCCCTTACTTGCCACTCCTTTTTCACAGGTCTGCGGGCCTGGATTTGTTCTGCGCGCCTCAGAACTGCCGGTTGATTCACCTGTACTTTGGAGATCCAGCTAAGGTCTGAAGACAAAAGAAGAACACTTTAAAACTTAAAAGTTTTATTTAATACATTCACCTATTTTTCACATGGTCCTTGTAATAGATTTATCACTCAGTATCAAAGCTCTTTTAAGGCTTATGTTTCTCTTTTTCGCTCAACTATAAATAAATAACCTTGTTGAAGGAAGCCCAGCCATGAAAAGGCTTGCTTCATGTAAAATCAAGTAAAATGTACTACAATCTAGTGCATCTGGAACTAGAAGGACCTGGACTGATTCATTACACAGACATGTCGACAAATGACTGAAAATGGAGTTATTCATGCCACAGGCCTCACTTCTGACAGCAGAGATTTATTTGTGAGTGCCCAGTCTAGGAGAAATGGTTAACAAAGATGGAAGTGAATTAATATTGAGACTTAACAGGACCCTTGATCACTACCCCCTTACCGATAAGATTAGTATTTACTAGATGCTGATAGGAAATAGTCCATTCTTTCCTCAAAGGAGAACTTTTCAAAATGTATTAGAAATGACAGCATTGGTGTAACACAAGTCAGAAAGGGGAAAAGAAAAAACTAACTGTTCAAAATTCCGGGAGACATCTCTGTTGCCTCTGTTTGCAAATACTCGTTTTTACCTCAATCCCACCCTCCATCCTCTTGTGGTTGACTATAATTTCTATTTTAAATCCAGCCTAGGAGTTCCCGTCGTGTCTCAGTGGTTAACGAATCCGACTGGGAACCATTAGGTCGCGGGTTAGATCCCTGGCCTTGCTCAGTGGGTTAAGGACCTGGCATTGCTATGAGCTGTGGTGTAGGTTGCAGACGCAGCTCGGATCCCGCATTGCTGTGGCTCTGGTGTAGGCCAGTGGCTACAGCTCCGATTAGACCCCTAGCCTGGGAACCTCCATGTGCCGCCGGAGAGGTCCTAGAAAAGGCAAAAAGAGACAAATAAATAAATAAATAAATAAATAAATAAGTAAATCCAGCCTAACTGTTAGCTTTTGTGAAAACACTGCCAGCTCTCCAGAGAGAACTAACATTTGGATAGACCTCTACTATGGAAATAGTATTTAGCTCATCAAGGAGTCATAGAATTATCTATAACTACAATGTGCATCTTGATCTTATTCATCTTTGTGTGTCTAACACCAAACACAGTGCCTGGTGCACATGCATTTCAACTTCATCCAGAGAGGCTCTATAACACAGGTGGCCTCCTTAGAGTAAACTGAACACATAGCCATTTACCTTCCCCAACTAAGCTCATTTCTGCAGCCCTCCAGCAACCTCACGTTCTTAAAGAATCATCTTAGAAGAGCCTTAAAAGGCCCCTGTGGGAAAGACATCACAATTACACACTTCTTCATAACGTGATGGAGAAAACTACTGGATGTACACTGTACTATGGAACAAAACACATAATATTAGTAGTAAAGTAGCCGCATAAACCTCAGAGATAAGACCACCAAGAAAACCAGAGTCTACAAAAGACATTTTCTCTCTCATTTCTATTTAATTCTTCTTATCAATATTAATGGTACAGAAATTCCACATTAGAGTGCATGATTAATAAGGACATTCGCATTTAAAATATCACTGAAGGGAGTTCCCGTCATGGCTCAGTGGTTAACAAATCCGACTAGGAACCATGAGGTTGTGGGTTCGATCCCTGGCCTTGCTCAGTGGGTTAAGGATCCGCCGTTGCCGTGAGCTGTGGTGTAGGTTGCAGACGTGGCTCGGGTTCCATGTTGCTGTGGTTCTGGCATAGGCCCGTGGCTACAGCTCCAATTAGACCCCTAGCTTGGGAACCTCCATATGCTGCGGGAGCAGCCCAAGAAATGGCAAAAAGACAAAAATAAATAAATAAATATAAAATAAAATATCACTGAAGGGAGTTCCCATTGTTGCTCATCAGGTTAAAAATACAATTAGTATCCATGAGGATATGGGTCCATTCCTTGGCCTCGCTCAGTGGGTTTAAGGATCCAGTGTTGCAGCAAGCTGCAGCATAGGTTGCAGGTGTGGCTTGGATCTCGCATTGCTGTGGCTTGTGGCTCTGATTCAACTCCTGGCCTGGGAACTTCCACATGCCACAAGTGCAGCCTTAAAAAAAAAGACAAAAAATAAATATCACTGAAGAAGGAGCAAAGTTTGGAGTTTTTGGGTTTGTTTTTTTTTTTTTTTTTTTTGAGGTCTAATTAAATTATTTTGTTAGTCAGAATCTTGTAACAAAACAGATGTTTAACATTTCAATCCATCTGCTCCTCAAAAACACTGTATGTTTTTCCTGCTTGTCTGCTGAGTCCACTTTACAGAAAAAAATGGGAGTCTAAGGTCAGGTGCTTTAAGTCTGCCTCTTCTTCCCCACCCAAGACTGATATGGTTCTAGGTGGAGCCCAAGGCAGTAAGAGCAGACAGACACGCTAAACTCACCCCAATTTATCTCGGACCTAGAACAACCTCTCTACCCAAAGGCTGGAGTTGTGTTTTCATCTTTACTAATAATGGGGATTAGGTTCATGGTAAAGATTACTTCAGGCAATGGAATGAGGAGTTGTGTTAAATACAAGGTTCACCACCATACCACTGCTGACAGTGGCCAAAAAAGGAAAGCCTAGACTGTAGGGCAAGGCTTTGGAGTCTGTCCCTAACCAGTCACATGATTCCTGGAAGCTTCTTCCCACAGGAGAGGTCTCAGACCATCCCAGGACTCTACCACCTGGCTCCGTCCTCCCTCATGTGCTCTCTCCTCTTTTGCCCCTCTAGCCTTCCTAAACTACTGGGAGTTCACTGACACATTACATCATGTTCTGTCTCTGGATCCGTGCATGTTGTTTGCACTTTCCACCTAGAACGGCCTTCCTTGTCTTGCCAGTGCAAATGCCACCTTCTCTGTGAAACTTCCCTGAACCACACAGGTTGAGCTCTTCCTTTGCTTCCTGTTCTTCCATGCTATTTATGGTCTACTTTCTTTTTTTTTTTTTTTTTGTCTTTTTGTCTTTTTGCTATTTCTTGGGCCGATCCTACAGCATATGGAGGTTCCCAGGCTAGGGGTTGAATCGGAGCTGCAGCCACCGGCCTACACCAGAGCCACAGCAACGCAGGATCCGAGCCGTGTCTGCAACCTGTAGCTGCAACCACAGCTCATGGCAACGCCGGATCGTTAACCCACTGAGCAAGGGCAGGGACCGAACCGGCAACCTCATGGTTCCCAGTCGGATTCGTTAACCACTGCGCCACGACGGGAACTCCTATGGTCTACTTTCAGTGCCTCCTGAATGGAACTGATTTGTCTATTTGTATTCCCTACAGATTTTTAAAACTCCAAAGTACCTGACATCTGGGTAGCACTCAATAAATACACCAGGAGTTCCCGTCGTGGCACAGTGGTTAACGAATCCGACTAGGAACCATGAGTTTGCGGGTTCGGTCCCTGCCCTTGCTCAGTGGGTTAACGATCCGGCGTTGCCGTGAGCTGTGGTGTAGGTTGCAGACGTGGCTCGGATCCAGCGTTGCTGTGGCTTTGGCGTAGGCCGGTGGCTACAGCTCCGATTCAACCCCTATCCTGGGAACCTCCATATGCCGCGGAAGCGGCCCAAGAGATAGCAACAACAACAACGACAAAAAGACAAAAAGACAAAAAAATAAATAAATAAATAAATACACCAAATGGTCCCCAAAGGCCAGAAATGATCTAATTCTGGGTGATACCTTTCTAAATTACTTCTTATTTTTTATTTTTTAGTGTTCACCTTTTTCTCCCAGCTTTGTTGAGGTATAGTTGACAAATAAAGATTATAACTATTTAAAGTGTATGTTTTTGTTTGTTAGTTTGGTTGGGTTTTTGGCCACACCCAAAGCATGCAGACAATCCGGGGCTAGGGAGCAAACCTGTGCCACAGTAGTGACAACACCAGATCCTCAACCCACTAGGCCACGAGGGAATTCCCATAAGGTTTACATTTTGATAAAGACACATTGTGTAATAATCATCACAGTTAATCTAAGTAACATTATCTACCACTTTGCGCATTTACCATTTTCTTTTTTGTTTTTTTATGTAGGCTGAGAACATAGGATCTACTCTCTTAGCAAATTTCAAGTATGCAATACAGGACTTTTAACTATAGTGACATTGTTGTACAAAAGATCTCTAGGAATTCTTCATTTTATGTAATGAGACTTTGTAACCCAATTGCTTCTGATTAAAGGGCTTCTGGATCTCCACAAGAAAAGCTGGGGCTGAAGCATGAACAGAATACCTGAAGACATTCCCCTTAAAAAGTAATTTTTAGTACAATTCTTCACCAAAGGTCAGAACCCATGAGGCCTGCTCTCACACATCTCAGACACCACTTGCCAGAGGTCCTTGCAAACCATCTCCTGTAGAATATAACAGAATCACTTCTCTCACAAGATCAGCCTCCACTGCTAAAAATATCTTCAGTGGTCATAAAATCATCCAGCCCCATAGTTAATCCAGCCACAGAATTTGCCCCTGCGACCTCCCATGGTAATGAATTATATAAGTGACTATCCCATTTTATTAGCACTTAATTTGCTACTCTTTAATTTCATCAAATAACCCTTGTTCTCATATTATGGGGTCTGGGGAAAAGAAAGGACTGATTGGCCTTTGTTATGTCCTTCATAATTTTTAATATTTTATTCGAGTACCCTTTAGCGTCTCCTTTCCAGGAGAAGTGATTCTAAGGCACACAATCTCATCAGCACCATAGACGCTTCTCTTATGGGGCCAGGAGGGGTTTCAAGTACATGCGCCTTTGGGGAGAACAGACAGGAAGCCATAATTGGAAGGCAATAATACCCTTTTCTGAAACCTCTCCTGTGAAGAAAATCCCAGTGTTCCTCTTAGTATGCCATATTGGTGGCTTTTCAGGCCCTTCTGTCAGTTATAAATTTGTTCTCAAACACTCCTCTCACAATTTTTTATTATTATTATTTTTCCTGTTTAAGTCTCAGTGGGGACAGAGATCATTTTCCCTGCAAATCCACTTTGTAGCGTTTCCATCACTTCCATTTGTGTTTATGGCTATCCCTGCACTTCTTCACAATATTCCTGAAATGTGTAACACCAAGGAAAACTTCACAAAAGGACGTTTATATTGTATTTTGATTTTAACTTTGTTCCTAATGGAGAAAAATAAACTGATACTTTATAGAGACTCTTCCAAATTTGGAAAAGTAAGAAAGATTAAATTTCCCATGTTCCTCTTTCCATTCTTTCTGGGTTTTTATATCTAATTGTACCACCCAAATGTGTGCCTTCGTGTCGTCTCTAAACAGCCATTTATTTTATGCACTTGACAGTACATTTTTAAGCCCAGAGTTTATCACTGAGTACCTCTTCCTACTGTAGGGACCTAACTGTCTATTATTTCCATGTTATTTTCAACTCTAATTTGCTTGTGTCCCCCAGTTGCAAGTGCCTAGCACAGAAATAGGTGCTCAATAAGCCCCTTGCAGCACAGTAAATTTATTTTTTACCTCAGACACTGAAACTAGAAAAGTATCAACTTGATCATGCGTAATTTTTCAAACTTAGCCTTGAAAAAGGTGAGCTTTGCCCCCCAAAAATGATTCTTTTTAAAAGTCCTGGATGTTAATATAGGTCTGATTCATCCAAGCTCAGAAAATACTCCATCTATATGTGAGCAGACTCAGGCTTGTCCAGATCCTAAGCCAAAAAGATACAAGACAGACTATGGTGGGAGCCTCAGCCTTTCCAGCAGGTGGGGTCTAGAATGAGTCTTCTTCCCAAGATCTAGTCTAGCACCCAGGAACCCCTGGGTGAGCCCTCTCTAGGGCTTCCATGTCCGCACAAAATAATACACAACATAAGCACACAAAGAAGAGCAGAAAGCCATGTTTTTAACCAGTACTTCTCAACTGATCCCAAAGGTTCCATCAAGATCACATTCCCCTTCTGGTCCACACTTAAGGTCCACAGGACCCCAGAATTTCCAAATCAAATGGTGCTAAGCCTATTTACAGAGTCTACAGGGGTCTCCATCCCAAAGTCAATAGTTTAAATTTAAGATATGAGACAGACAAGGGACTTTCTTCCTGGGAAGTCTGATAAATGCAATTCTGACTATGAATTACATCTATTTGTTCATTCAACTAAGAGCAAAGGGGTACCCACAATGGTGCCAGCACTGCTGCAGGCTCTGCAATTTGGCAGTGAATGAAAAGACAAATCCTTTCTCTCAGAGAGCTGTTTCTAATCAGAAGAGATAGATAAACATATAAACACATCCTTGTCCTCACCAAGGTGACATCATCTTGGTTCACATAAAGCACACCCACTATACATCCCCGTCCCATCTGATTTAGCATTTGCCCTATATACTTCATTTTTTAACAAACTTAAAATAAACCAGGATGGGCTTGGTAGATTCCAGCTTCCACCACGCTCTTCACAAATACTGTGTAAGAGGCAAGCACAGTGGATAGAGATCTCACTTGGACACATGGTTCACTTGTAGAGACCAAAACTTGGGCTTTTCCCCACACTCCCGGACATAACAAAACAACATTTCCAGCATGCAGGGCATACATGAATAACAGGGGTACTCGCCATGTCTGTCGCTAGGGACAGCTAACTCCCTCTAGACTTGGGTGGTGGTAGGAGCAATACGCATGAAGTTGTGCCTCTGAGTATATGAGCTGGTTGTGCCCTCGCCTGAGCCCAAGCTTGCAGGAGACAAAGAGGGTATGCCAGCAGTCAAGAGGGCCTGAGAAGTCTAAGAACGTGTATGTTAGGTGACTATGGACTATGTGTGAGGGATCTCTAGATTCCTGGAGGAGAGAAACTGAGAGCACTGATAGTACCATTTTTTATTCTATAAATCTAAAACTATCTATTTGGGGTTAGGATATTTTATTTATTTTTTTAAATCTTACCAGAAACAAAGAGCTCAAAAAAGTATGTTTAGGGAGTTCCCGTCATGGCGCAGTGGTTAACGAATCCAACTAGGAACCATGAGGTTGCGGGTTCGGTCCCTGCCCTTGCTCAGTGGGTTAACGATCCGGCGTTGCCGTGAGCTGTGGTGTAGGTTGCAGACGCGGCTCGGATCCAGCGTTGCTGTGGCTCTGGCATAGGCTGGCAGCTACAGCTCCGATTCGACCCCTAGCCTGGGAACCTCCACATGCTGCGGGAGTGGCCCAAGAAATAGCAAAAAGACAAAAAAAAAAAGTATGTTTAATGAAAATAAATTTTAAATTTCCCTTCCTTGGGAGAGTTGGCGGGTAATTGCACAAAACACCTTTCAACATTTATCACATGCCAACATATCTCTATGGAGATATCACTGACTCCAAGACCCAAACCTGCTAAATAGCCTGTGCTCAAAGACATCAGTTTAACACAGCCTCAAAAGATACAGTTACATAACACTCTGAAACATGACTTTTCATTTAGATAAAATGAGTACTCTAAATAATGCTTATTTATACATCCAAAATTCCTAGGGTACAAATAAGAAGTAAAGCAGTAGTTGTTAATTTGTTGGCTCCAGAAGGAGAGGAATTTTATAAACTAGAAAATATCATTTTATATCAGTCATGGGTGCTTTAAAGAGTAAAATAAGTTAAATCAATTTAAATATTGGCTCATTTTTAAAAAATCTAACTTATTAAATCAAAGCAAAAAATTTAGAAGTCTATTGTGTTGAAGGTAAAATACCTGACATGACTGTGAAATCTGGTTAAAGAGGTTAATGTGGAATAAATAATATTTGATTTTGCAGAAATGACATAGATGCAAACTTTGTTGGAGGACAGCATTGCAATAAAAACAATGTTCTTATTAAGAAACCTAGGGAGGAGTTCCCGTCGTGGCGCAATGGTTGGCGAATCCGGCATTGCCGTGAGCTGTGGTGTAGGTTGCAGACGTGGCTCGGATCCCGCGTTGCTGTGGCTCCGGCGTAGGCTGGCAGCTACAGCTCCGATTCGACCCCTAGCCTGGGAACCTCCATATGCCGCAGGAGCAGCCCAAAGAAATAGCAAAAAAACAAAAAAAAAAAAAAAAAAAAAGAAAAAAAAGAAACCTAGGGAGCAGAAATATATCTGGATCTGGTTGTTTTAGACACATAATTTATAATTTCATCCAAATAAGCTTTCATAGCCTAACAATCAAAGTACAAGTTATTAAAAAAAAAAAAGTACAAGCTATAGCTGTCAAATTTTAAATACTTTATATATGTTCAGCATAGATGAACTATCTGATCTTTGTGAAAAAAAGCTGATGTTTAATTAAAAATGAATACTTCTTCCTGGCAGTGTGCACTCTCTCTTTGCTAGTTATCATCAAATGAATATTAGAAATATTTGACTCTTTGAAGAGTAAGAACCATTTTGTCAATAAATCTAAACTGATATACACCAGCCTTGCAGTTTTTTATAAACAAGACCTTTAAATGTTGGCTTTATTTTTTTTCAAAATCAGTTGAAAAGCCTTTTTTTTTAAAAAAAAAAAAACCTATTAAGTAGATAATAAACATCTAAAGCCTCCAGCTTTGAAACTTAGCGAACTACAATTACTGCTGACAATTGTTTGTAAATACTGCAAACAGGAAGATGCCGAAATTTACCCCTCTACAAAAAAAGAGGACTTAAACAAATGAAATGAGGAAATTTCAACTAGTGTACAAGGCTTAGCTTTAAATTTCTAAAACTGTACTTTGGAATATCTCAAATTATCCTATTTTGATTATCATCTACTGCTGCATAACAAACCACCACAAAATGTCATGGCTGAAAATAGCAATGCTTTTATTCTCTCCTGATTCTGCTGGATGACTAGGGCTCAGCTGGGAGTTTCTGCTGTTCTCACTTAAGATCTTCTGTGGCCACAGCCAGATGGTGACTGGGGCTGGGACATTCAAGAGGGCTTCACTTACAAGTCCGTGTCTTAGACAGAGCAGACTGGGCCCTGCTGGCATCCTGCTCGCTCTCCCTGTAGGCCCAGGACGTCCCTCTCACCTCACGCCTTTTCTAACAGGGTAGCTGAACTTCCCACAGAGCAGCTCAGGGCTCCCCAAACCATAAAAGCAGCTGTTATCACTTCTGTCACATTCTGCTGGCTAACTGAATCTCAGGAAGAGCATGAACCAGTGCCGCAGAGGACACAAAGACAGCAATTACGGAGACCTGGTTCATTTTTGGAGACTGGCTACCACAAGTTCCTATTTTATTTTATTTTTTATTTTTTGGCTGCACTCATGGCATGTGGAAGTTCCTGTGCCAAGGATCAAACCTGCCACAGCAGTGACCCAAGCCACTGCAGTGACAACACCAGATCCTTAACCTGCTCCTGATACATGAGAACTCCACAAGCTCCTATTTTAAATTGCATACATTTACTCTGTACTGGAAAGAAATTAAGGGTTCTATACCCAATTCCAACTTGGGGAGAAGGGGTTTCCTATACCACCACACAATACTGCCAATATCAGCTGGGTATCTTTACAACTCTACTCAGTTCTGACATTATCTACCTAGAGGTGTGACCATCAGATCTCCAAGGCTAAGGACTTCGTCCAACTAGGCTGCCCCAACCCCACTTTAGACCCTGGTTGCAAGTCCAGGTTATCACCTGTGCTCCTGACCTACCACTGGAGGGTCCAATGACCCCTTCCCTGGATTCAATTAACTTGCTAGAGAGGTTCAAAGAACTCAGAGAAACATTTTACTTCCTAGGTTATCAATTTATTATAAAAGGAAACAGCCAGATGAAAGACATGCAAAGGGGAAGGTACTAGGAAAAGGCAAGGAGCTTCCAAGTCCTCTCCAAGCAATTGGCTCTCTGAATCACCAGGTGTTCACCAACCCAGAAGCTCCCCAAACCCCGTCCTTCGGGTGTTTATGGAGGCTTCATTACATAGGATAACTGATTAAATCACTGGGCCCTAGGCAACTGAACTCAACCTCCAGCCTCCTCTCCCTAACCCCAGAGGTCAGTTAGGGGACAGAGAACCTAATCGCTTGGCAGCCAGGCTCCAAGTTTACCTGAGGCCCAAAAGCCACCTCATTAACATAACAAGACACCTTTTAGCTCTCATCACTTAGGAAACCCAAATGGTTTTAGGAGCTTTGTGCCAAGAAGAGTGGATGAACATCGAATATATATTTATTATAAATTACAACACCACAGAAATGAAATTGAGAAGACCTGTAATTTTACAGTATATAAATTTAGCAAAACACTCTAAGGAATCAAAACTGAAACATCTTATTTGACAAGTATTGTCTTAAAAAACACATATTATTTTACCTTGGAAAGGAGTGAAATACATTAACTATGAAACGATTTGTGCTAAAATATTTACATATTTCAATACAAAAAAAATGAGAATTTGAGAATACTCTCCATTTACAGAACTGTTCAAAGTGTACCAAGTACCAAGCATCTGTAAATATTTTCTCAAGTAAAAATGTTATGTTCCAAAGAGAAAATCAATTGAGGGTGTCAAGAATTTCAAATTTAAAAAACATAAAATTAAAGCTTGAAAAAAAGTGCTGAATATTTTAATACTTTAAGAAATTGAAAAAAACTATTCTACAAAAAAACTGCCAAGGGAGTTCCCATTGTGATTCAGTGGAAATGAATCCGACCAGTATCCATGAGATCACAGGTTCAATCCCTGGCCAGTGTTGCCATGAGCTCTGGTATAGGTCACAGACACGGCTTTGATCTGGCATTGCTGTGGCTGTGTCGTAGGCCAGCAGCTGTAGCTCCAATCTGATCCCTAGCCTGGGAACCTATATATGCTGCAGGTGTGGCCCCAAAAGGAAAAAAAAAAAAACAAAAAAACTACCAAGGCTTAAAATCAGATACAGCTAAGAAACTAATTATAGCTGAGTTAATAATTCAACTTATGTTGCTTTATAATATTGAATAATATGAGTACATTTTTAATTTGATATACGTGAATGTATTTTCTTTCAGAATGAATTTTTATGTTTTTTAATATTTTCTCTTGAATAGAAGGTCCACCAAAAAATAAAAAGTTTGTCATTCAATCAATATTTTTCAATCATACCAGTTTAAATATTTTTAGTGCCCCTTTTCACTGTCAAAAGTATTTAGTTTGAATTCTAGATCAGCTCTATCAAAAATCTAACTCAGGCCTTGTTTTGTGTCTCATGATATAATATAATATGAAATATACAGCATCACTTAAGAGTACTCTTATCAGAACTGTTAATCTGAATCTCATCAATTTTAAGATATGTGATGGTTAATTTTATGTGTCAACTTGAATGGGCAGCAAGGTGCCCTTTAAATATATGGTTAAATATTATTTCTTGGAGTGTCTGGTGAGGGTGTTCAAGGATGGGGTCAACACTTGAATTAGTAGAAAGAATAAAGCTGGCTGCCCTCTCCAGGGTGGGTGGGCCTCATCCAACCTGTTGAGGATCCAAATAGAAAAAAAGGGTAAGAAAGAACCCTCTCTCTCTCTGCCTGTCTTTGAGCTGAGACATCAGTATTCTCCTTGCTTTGGACTTGGCCTTGGACTGGAACTGCAGCATAAGCTCCCCTGGGTCTCCAGGTTGCCAACTGCAGGTATTGGACTTAGTCTCCAAAATCACCTGAGACAATCCGTATATTAAATCAGTGTCTCTGTCTCTGTTTCTGTCTCTGTCTCTCTCTCCCTCCCCCTCTTTTGTTCTCCCCCCCTCCCCACATATCTCTCACTGGTTCTTTTTCTCTAGAGAACCAGACCAATACAAGATATAACTTTCACATTAAAGAAAATACAGGAGATAGAGGAATAAGTTAGGGCGGGGCCAGAGAGGGCGGACAAAGCCGGACAAAGCCGCCAGCACTCTCTGCTGTAGCCACCAGCTGGGAGCTGCTCTGCTCCATTGGTCTGACTTCCACAAATGCAGAACTAAGAGGATTTATAGATCAGAATCTCAGTCCAACAAAAGTAGAAACTCTTCTGGGATTGTGTAATTAGAAAAGGATAAGAAATTTGAGTGTAGAGATGGGATTAAGACAGCAGAATAGAAGGACTGGAGCTCAACTTCTCTCCTAAAAACAACAAAACTTACAACTAAATGCTGAGCAATCTTCAACCAAATGGACCATAAACCTTCAAAAAGATATCCTACTTCAGAAGACAAAGACGAGGCCACATGAAGGTAGGAGGGGTGATTACGCATATAACCAACCCCATACCTCCCTGTGGGAAGCCCCACAAACTGAAAGGTAACTAGTTCACAGAGACTCACCTACAGGAGTGAGAGTTCTGAGCCCCACATCAAACTCCCACGTGTGGGGATCTGGCACTGGGAGAAAGAGGCCCGGGAGCATCTGGCATTGAAGGCCAGTGGGGCTTGTGTGCAGGAGCTCCATGGGACTGGGGGAAATGGAGACTCCATTCTTAAAAGGTACACACAGACTTTCACATGTACTGGGTCCCAGGACAAAGCAAAGTCTCCATAGGAATCTGGGTCAAACCCGACTGCAGCTCTTGGAGGACCTCCTGGGAAAACAGGGGTGAATGTGGCTTATTGTGGGGGAAGGACATTGGAAGCAAAGCTCTCAGGAGTATTCAGCAGCAGTGCCTTTCTCTGGAGATGGCCATTTTGGAAAATCTGGCCCCACCCATCAGCTCTGAGAAGCCCCAGGGCAAACAACAATCCAAGTGGGATCACAGCCCCACCCATCAGTAAATAGGCTGCCTAAAAACACCCCAGGCACACAGCCGCCTCTAATCCCATCCAGAGACAAAGCCCCACCCACCAGAGGGATAGGAATCAGCTCCACCTACCAGTGGGCAGGCACCACTCCCTCCCATCAGGAAGCCTACAGCAAGCCCCCCTTCCCTCACCCCATACCAACTTCAGCCACAAGGGGGGCAGACACCAGAAGTAAGAGAAGCTACAACTCTATTCTCTGTAAAAACGTCACCACACCAAAAACCTACAAAAATGAAAAGACAGAGAACTATAACTCAGATGAAGGAGAAAGAAAAAAACCCCAGAAAATTGGCTAAGTGATCAGGAGATTCTCAGCCTCCAGGAAAAAGACTTTAGACTGTTGATGCTGAAGATGATGCAAGACACTGGAAATAAACTGGAGGCAAAGATGGATAACTTACAGGAAACACTGAGCAAAGAGATACAAGATAGAAAACTTAAATAAGAAGAGATGCAAAATACAATGACTGAAATAAAAAATTCACTAGAAGCAGCCAACAGCAGAATACAGGAGGCAGAAGAACAAATACGCGAGGTGGAGGACAGATTAGTGGAAATTATGGATGCGAAACAGAAAAGAGAAAAAAGATTGAAAACAAATGAAGAGAGTCTCAGAGAACTCTGGGACAACATTAAATGCACCAATATCCATATTATAGGGGTCCCAGAAGGAGGAGAGAGAGAGAAGGGAACAGAAGAAATATTCCAAGAGATAATAGCCAAAAACGTTCCTAACATGGGAAAGGAACCACTCACTCAAAACCAGGAAGCACAACGAGTACCATATAAAATAAACCCAAGGAGGAACACCCCAAGACACATATTAATCAAACTGACCAAAATTAAAGACAAAGAGAAAATATTGCAAGCAGCTAGGGAAAAGAAACAAATAACATACAAGGGAACCCTGATAAGGTCACTGGCAGATTTTTCAGCAGAAACTCTGCAGGCCAGAAGGGAGTGGCAGGATATACTTAATGTGATGAAAGGAAAAACCCCCAACCAAGATTCTTTACTCAGAAAGGCTCTCATTCAGATCTGAAGGAGAAATAAGTTAAACACCACCATGAGGAAGTAATCTACAAGTTAGGTAACCCAATATCATCAAACACATGGCAGTTAAAAAAAAAAGGAGATGCTGGTCCAGATTAAGGGAGACTAATACAACAATTAAATACAATGCACAGGCCTTCTTTGGGTCCTGGCTTGAACAAATAAGTTATAAAATACCCTTCGGGGACAACTGAGGAAATTTAAATGTGGACATGGTATTAGAGCATATCAAGGAATTATTTCGAATTGGCTTATGGTGACAATGGTACTACAGTATTGTAAGAAAATATCTTTATTACCTGGAGATGCAAAAAACTATAAGTGAAATGTCATGATGTCTGTAATTTTAACCTAAATATATTTCAGAAAAAAACTGTCAAAGCACACAGTAAATTATTAACATATCTTAAGTCTACGAGACTGGTATAAATAAGTTTTCTTTATATTTTAATGTTTAAAATCTTTAATAGAAAAAAGAAACTAGGTACAAAAGCAAGCTGAAGGAACTAACATAACGAACAAGGGAAACCAATGTGACAGTTAGCCTCAGAAATGACTCCCGTGATTCTCATCTCCTAGTATTTATGCTCCTTCCACAATGAACAGGGCTGACCTATGTGACCAATAAGACATTGTGGAAATTGTGTGTGACTTCCAATAACTGGTAATAAGAGACATTGAGGCTTTTGCCTTACTGTCTAGGAGCACTCTCTCCAGAAGTCAGTGGCCATGACATACGGACACTCCAGCAGCCCCAGGGAAATGTCCACATGCAAAGACTGAGGGCTCTGGCCAGGTGCCAACACTAACTTGCCAACCATGGGAGGGAGACACTTTGGAAGTGGATCCCCAGCTCCAGTCATGCCGTCAGGTGACTGCAGCCTGGGCTGAGAACTTGACCTCAACCTTAGGAGAGACTCCCCCAAGCCAGAGCCACATAGCTAAACCACTCCCGAATTTCTGATTCACAGAAACTGTGTGACTAATAAATGTTTACTGCTGTTTCAGGTCACTAAGTTTTATAGTAATTTATTTTGTAGCAATTAATAATACACAAAGACCAATATGAAAAGCCTATAAGAGTAAACTGCTTTGCAAGTATAAATGGCAGACTAAGAGTTAATTTTTCTCCCCAAATCTTAAAATACTTAAATATTTAACACTCCAATACAAGTGTGTAAATCAAATTACACTGAAACTCACTTACCTAGTTTTTACCTAGGTATGTAAAAACTAAACTACACATTTAAGATTAGAACACTTTAGGGAGTTCCCATCGTGGCGCAGTGGTTAACGAATCTGACTAGGAACCATGAGGTTCTGGGCTCGATCCCTGCCCTTGCTCAGTGGGTTAAGGACCCGGCGTTGCCGTGAGCTGTGGTGTAGGTCGCAGACACAGCTTGGATTCCGCATTCTGTGGCTCTGGCATAGGCTGGCAGCTACAGCTCCGATTAGACACCTAGCCTGGGAACCTCCATATGCTGCGGGAGCAGCCCAAGAAATGGCAAAAAGACAAAAAAAAAAAAAAAAATTAGAACACTTTATATATGCCTTGCTAGGTCTGCATGTTTGTGCCCTCCTTCCTCCCGGATTCATATCTTGAAACCTAATTCCCAAAGTAATGGAATTGGAAGTGGGCCCTTAGAAGGTAGCCAGGTCCTGAGGAGGGAGCCCTCATGAATGGGATTAGTGCCCTTATAAAAGAGGCCCCAGAGAGATCTGCCCCTTTGCCGAGTGAGGTTACAGTGAAAAGACAGCCAGTCACCGATGCGGAAGCTGGTCTTTACCACAGATCGAATCTCCAGGTACCTTGATCTCGAACTTCCTAGTCTCCAGAACTGTGAGAAATAAATTTCTGTTTTTTTCTAAACTACACATTCTGTGGTATTTCTGTTATAGCAGCCTGAATAGACTAAGACATATCTCAAATTTACTTTTAAAAAATTACAGCGAAACACTACAGATTAAAATATCATAGCAATGGGTGTCCATGTTTTTAAATTCACCTCAATTTATTTACAAAGCTAACATATTTTTCATGTTTCAAAATATCTTTAATTTGAGGTCTATCAATTGTTATTCTAAGCTCTCTTCCAAAGAGCTGTGTTAGCACTGAAAATATTTGCCAAAATAAAACTGGTGCCAACCAATGACTGACCTCTCTGGGGAAGGGAGAGCAGCTCTTCCTTTGTACTCTTTTTTGCTATTGTTTAAATCTATGAAAAAAAAAGCTATACTTTTTATTCTGTTGGCGTTTTCCTTAAACTCTTAGGGGAAGCATTATCAAAAGGTTTTTTAGAAACTAAGTATTTCTCCAGGTTCCCAGTATGAAGCATTTCATTAACTAGTTCAAAGAACTCTTAACCTGGCAGGTTGAGACTATATAGTTTTCCTTAGCAATCCACATATCAAAGCTGCTTGGGAAATGTACTCTTGGCTTGAATCAGGAAGTTGAAGAAAGAGGCAGTTAAAATACCCAATAATTCCCCACCCATTTCATTTTTAATTTACTAGAGTTTTGAGTGAGTTTACTGTAAAACTTTAGCAGTGCAGTGGTTAACACAACCAAACCCACAGGCCATCCCCTGAGGCTGTGTACCAGATGGCCAAAGACAGATTCACAGAAGCATGAGGAGCACCAGCTCTGGGTACACAGCACTGCCCTGGAAAAAAAGGAGTTCTGTTCTGTGACACGGGCATCACTGAATTTAGGGTTGGAAAACCATGGCAACTGTTTATGGAGCATTGACTCTGTGTCAGGCACTTGTTAACTATCTTACAAAGTTTTTATAGTACAGCTGGTGTGATGATATAGGTCTTTGCTGATTAACTTTCCCATCAGGTCAGAAAACCATCACTGACAAGGAGGAAAGAACCAGCCAGCTTGTTGTGACAGTGGATTCCATGGATCTGAGCAGCAGTGCTAGAGAGAAGACATGATAGTGCAGAACAAGACAGGACATTGGGTTCTGGTTCTGACTCTGTCACTGTGAAAAGGTTAGGCTGGCAAGGGAAGGTTTCAGTGAGCCTATAATGCCCCGATAGAGTAACAGAAATGAACTATAAGTAAAGGAGAAGGAAGACATTTCAAATACTGGGTATAAGATGAATAAAGACGAATCCAGGAAGAGTGATGACCTGCTCACAGGACAATGGCCAAAAGCTGTGTTTGGGAGTTAGCATATGGTGGCACAGGTAAAGTGGTGTCAAGTCACAGAGAATCTTGAAATTTGGACGGAGCACCCCACACCTGAAATAATGGAGAACCACTATTTATTTGATCAGTTGATGTGTAAGAGAGAATGGAAAGGGGGGAAAAACTACAGCCCAGTTTCTGCCAATTCTGTATAATGAACATTTACTTCTCTGAAAACCTGAAAGGGAAAAAATAAAAGTTTAAAACGGTTAAAAGAAGTCAAAAGGGGGAAAAAAAAGAGTCAAATGGGGTAGGTTCTTTTGCCTTTGATATTAAACTATAATGTCAAATGAGGACCTAAATAAAATGAGGATATTCTGAAGAGATATTTAGAACAAGATAACTTAGAACACTTACATGCATTCTCTAAAGTGGACTGAGAAAGCCTGAAAATGGACCACAGTGAAAATAACAGTAATCTGAATTCAAGTCAGCTATCAACAATTTTACTAAGTCCTCTCATACTAGGTGCTAAAATTAGCGAAATAACTTGCAACTAAGAGATGTGAAAATAAGAGCAGAAATAAGAACCTTAAGCCTTATTCTGACCTTTTAATGAGTAAATGAGGGGCACTGTACTACGAAAGTTTCACAGAAAGTAAGGGTCTGCCTGGTGGGGGTAAATAAAAAAAAAACCCACCCCATTGGAAAAATTACACCAACAGTTGTGAAGAGGTAGAGATGGGGGTGCTGGTAGCTGAGAAGTTGCAAAGGACAGCATTCCAAGCAAGGCCCTAGGCAGAAGAGCTCAAATTTAGTTCAGGGAAAGTCAACTTTCTTTCTCATTTATAAAGAATCAGGTACAAATCAGAGAAAAACAGAAACAAAGCCTGAAAGACAGGCTGGGAACACTTCGAGAAAGGCAAAGATAGGGAGACTGAGATGATTACATCTAACTCAACAGACAAATGGGAAACATCAAAGTTTTAAACATGGGTAGTATCCTTATAATGTGCCCTAGTATTCTCAAGGCAGATGCAAAAGTTCTTCAAGCCATTATTTGCCCTCTGAATACTTAGGTATAAGTAACAGTTAATTTAAATTTTAGTACCTACCTAAAACTACTCTAATTGGTTAGATTACCATTACCAAAAATACCACAAAAAAAACCCACAAAAAACCACCCCACCCTCAAGTGACATCTAGAGGACAAAGTCAACAGCAACTTAAGACAAATTAACAAGAAAACTTATGACTAATATAAATAATCAGCTCCTCACAAAGTCCAACTTTTCATACTTGATTCTAAAAGTTTAACTCCTAACTCCTGGGAGTTCCCATCGTGGCTCAGTGGTAATGAATCTGACTAGTATCCATAAGGACACAGTACCAATCCCTGGCCTTGCTCAGTGGGTTAAGGATCCAGCGTTGCCATGAGCTGTGGAAGGCACAGCTCAGATCCAGTGTTGCTGCGGCTGTGGAATAGGCTGACAGCTACAGCTCCAGATTTGACCCCTCACCTGGGAACTTCCATAGGCTGAGGGTGTGCCCCTAAAAAGACAAACAAACAAATAAATAACTAAATCCTGACTCCAAAGCAAGAATTTCATGTAGGACCTTACTGCCTTTATTTATTTGAAAAAGACATGGTATTAATTACTTTATGTAACTAACCACCAACAGAAGTATTCTATTCCCTTCAATCCACAAACTGCCTGTGGCATTATATTCCTAGTGCTATTCTTCAGACTGTATGTTATAAGAGACAACTTATTGCTCGTCCCACAAGTAATACTGACACATCTACTCAAATAAATTTATAAGCCCTCTACCTGGACTACTACTCCCCCAGTCTCACCTGGGAAGCTCCCTTCTCATGCTTCAGGTATCAGCTTAATCATTCTCAGTGAAGCCTTCCCTGACACCCCATATACATTAGGTGCCCCTGCTAATGTGCTTCCTCAACACTCTGTGCTACTTCTGCTATCAAGACTTTCAGAGAGAAAAGAGAAGCAGTAAGTGCAAGTTGATATCCAGAGTTACCACCAGCTCTCTTTCCCTCTACTCTGACAACACTGCAGTCTAGCTCATGTTTCCCCAAGCAAAAGACCGGAGGATTCATCTCTGCAGAGACAGACCAGGCCAAGAAGACAGACCTGAAGTCTTTCAATGAAATGGCCTACCAAGATCATCCTGTGGTTGATAAGCCCCATTCATGTCCCCAAAGCATCTAACAAGCTTTTTCCTGATACAAAGATTGGAGGAATTCCCAGGACGACACTCTTTTCTCACACTGATTATAATGTGTGAGATTGAGGGGCCCCCAAGACGATCCTCAGGTTTGAAAATTTACTCAAAGTACTTCTGGAACTCACTGAAAGCTAGAAAGCTATTATATTCATAGTTATGGTTTATCATAGCAAAAGGATATGGATTAACATCAGCCAAGGACAAGACATAGGAGGCAGAGTCCAGGAGAGTCCCAAACACAGAGATTCCAACTGCCCTCTCTGAGTGGAATAGTGAACAGCATCCTCTGCTCTGACACCCATGACCCAAAGCATTTACCATGAACCACACTGTTACACTATCTGGTGTGGCCCAAAGACCCAGTAAACAAAGACACTCTTATCAGGAAGGACATTTCAAGGACTTAGAGACTGCCCCCCCAGAACCAAGGGCAAAAGCCTTGAGGCAAGACTAAACTCTCTACTACATAAATCTTACTCTTAAATATGAATGGACAGCAAAGGATTTCCTGATATATGAGGAAATCATATAAGATGCAGAGTAAAAACAACTGGAAGGAAGTAGACAGGAGGGAGTGGAGAGCACTGAGAGGAAATGTAGGAAACAGAAGAACTATGGAGAGTAACCATAAATAAAACAAGAGAACACCTCATCCATAAAATAAGAGAACACCATTAAGAAAAAGAAACATTTAGAAAAAACTAAAAAGTTCTTAGAACTTAAAAATGTGATAGCAGAAATGATAAATCCAATAGAAGACTGGATAGATAACGTTAAGAAAATCTCCCTGTTCCTTCATACTCCAGAAAAAAAAAAAAAGAAATAGAAAACAGGAGGAAAAAAAGATAAAATTACAGGATTGGCCAAGCAAGTCTAATATTTAAGGAATAGGGATTTCAGATATACAAAATTAAGAAAATGAAAGGGAAGAAATTAATCAGAGAAACAATTCAAAAAAACTTCCTAGAGCTAAAGGAACATACGGTTCCTAAAAGAAAAAAGCCCACTAAGTGAAAGAGAAAAGGAGCCCCACACCAAAAAGTAAATCACTATGAAATTCCACAACTCTGGAGATAATGAGAAAAATTTTCAAGTTTCCAGACAGAAAAATAAAGGAGATCATGTTACACATTGGGGATAAAAATAGCATGAAATATGTCCATAAGAACAATGGATACATCTAGAAGCTAGTAGTAGAATGCCTTCATATTCCTGAAGGAACATAAATTTCACATACAGAATTCTATACTCAGCCAAACTGACAATTACATGAAGAAAGAATAAAAGCTTATTTTGACACACAAAACCCTTCTTTTCAGGAAGTCACTGATGGTTGTACTCCTTCAAAGTTAGGAAGAAAACCATGAAAGAGGAAGACATGGAATCCAGGAAATAAGGGAATCTAACCCAGCCCTGTGAAAAGGACCCCCTGGATGAGGATGAAGGGAGAACCAGGGTACCAGAGGTGCAGCACCCCTAGAGGGAAGCTGGAATATAACAGGAGGCTTGAGGATGGGAGGGGTGATGTCTCCAAGAAAAATACAAACCAGTAAATTCCATAATTGGCTTGAATGCCCAAAGAACAGTGTCATCTCTTGACAACTAGTATAGACTGGAATTAGAAATAACTAAGCAGGAGTTCCCGTCGTGGCACAGCGCAAACAAATCTAAGAACCATGAGGTTGCAGGTTTGATCCCAAATCCTTAACTCAGTGGGGTTAAGGATTTGGTGTTACCGTGAGCTGTGAGGTAGGTTGCAGACGCAGTTCCGATCTGGCATTGCTGTGGCTCTGGTGTAAGCTGTTGGCTACAGCTCCAATTAAACCCCTAGCCTGGGAATCTCTATATGCCGTGGGTACAGCCCTAAAAAGAAAAAAAGACAAAAAATAAGTAAATAAATAAGCAAATGAGACAATTTATACAAAAAATAAAATGTGATAACAGTAATATCAATTAATACTTATAGTCATAATAATAAAAACACTGATAGCTTGTCTAACAAATTATATTACTATAATGAGAGGATGAAAGAGAGATATTTAGGAAAGAAGAAAGAAACATGAGAACGCTTAATCTTTAACTTCCATAGCAGAAAATCAATGGATAAAACCTAAGATTGAAAAACCAAGACAGGAGTTCCCAATGTGGTACTGTGGGTTAAGGATCCAACTGCAACAGCTCAGGTTTCTGTGGAGGTGCAGGCTTGATCCCCAGCCCAGTACAGTGGATTAAAAGGACCCAACATTGCTGCAGCTGTGGCATAGGTTGAAGGTACAGCTCAGATTCAATCCCTGGCCTGGGAATTTCCATTATACACATGTAAATATAATCATACATATATATCTACTCCAACACATATTATCAATAATACTAATATAATATTTTAAAGAGAGAGGCATTGCGTAATTAATTAGGATAAATACCAACAGGTCTTATGCTGTTCGCTAAAACAGGGTGAGGGAGTATTGTTTACATTTGTTTTTTCAAAGGGATCTTCTCGAAAGAACAGCTGACCAAAATAATTTGGTTAGGAGTGAGTTTGAGCCCAAGATTGACACTGAAGAGCCAACTTTAACTCAGTGTTTGCCAACTACCTGAAGTTTGTAAATTGCTTTATCACTCTAATAACTCCCAAGAGATTTACTGCCAGGCATACATCCAACGTAACTGGTCCCTAATTATCTCACAGTAAATCTGAGTTAAATCCTGCTACAGGCACACCTCAGAAATGTATAGGTTCAGTTCCAGACCATGTGATTAAAATGAATTCAGCAATACAGTGAGTCTCATAAGTTTTTGGTTTCCTAGTGTGTATAAAAGTTATGCTTACACAGTACTGTAGTCTATTAAGTGAACAATAGCACTATATCTAAAAAAAAAGTATATACCATAATTAAAAATAATTATTGCTAAAAAATTTCAACTATCTTCTGAGCCTTCAATGAGTTGTCATCTTTCTTGCTGATGGAGGTCCTGCCTTGATGTTGATGGTTGCTGACTGATCAGGGTGGTGGTTGCTGAAGGCTGGGGTGGCTGTGGCAATTTCTTATGATAAGGCAACCATGAGGTTTGCCACATCAATTGCCTCTTCTTTTCACACACAACTTCTCTGTAGTGTGCAATGCTGTTTGAAAGCATTTTATCCACAGTAGAACTTCTTTCAAAACAGACTCAATCCTCTTGAACCCTACTATTCTAGATTCATTGTTGTCATTTCAACAATCTTCACCACAGTATCTTCAGCAGGAGTAGATTCACCTCAAGAAATCACCTTCTTAAAAAAAAAAAAAAAGAGAGAGAGAGAGAAAAGAAACCACCTTCTTTGTTCATCCATAAGAAGCAACTCCTCATCCATTCAAGTTTTACCATGAGGTTGCAGTAATGTAGTCACATCTTCAGGATCCACTTCTAATTCTAGTTCTCTTGTTATTTCCACATTTTCAGTTACTTCCTCCACTGAAGACTTGAGCCCCTCAAAGTTATTCATGAGGGTTGGAATTATCTTCTTCCAAATTATAATGATGATATTTTGACCTCTTCCCATGAATCACAAACATTCTTAATAGCATCTAGAATGGTGAACCCCTTCCAGCAGGTTTTCAATTGACTGCCCAGATCCATCATAGGAATCACTATTCATGGCGGCCTGACAAAATGTATTTCTTAAATAATAAGACTTGAAAGTCAAAATTACTCCTTAATCCATGGGCTGCAGAATGGATGTTGTGGTAGCATGCAGAAAACATTAATCACACTGCACATCTCCATCAGGGCTCTTGGGTGACCAGGTGCATAATATTTTGAAAGAAATTTTTTTTTTTCTGAGCAGTAGGTCTCACCAGTGGGCTTAAAATATTCAGTAAATCATGTTGTAAACAGATGTGCTGTCATCCAGGCTTTGTTGTTCCATTTATAGAGCCCAGGAAAAATAGATCCAGCGTAATTCTTAAGGGCCCTAGGATTTTCTGGCTTCAGTTTAAGTCAGCAGTTACATTAGCCCCTAACAAAAAAGTCAGCCTGTTCTTTGAAGCTTTGAAGCCAAAGAGCTGACTTCTCTCTGGCTTTGAAAGGCCTACATGGCATCTTATTCCAAAAGGCTATTTCACCTACACTGAAAAATCTGTTGTGTCATGTAGCCACCTTCATTAATTATCTGAGTCAGATCTTCTGAATAACCTGTTGAAGTTTCTATATCAACACTTGCTGCATCACCCCTTACTTTATGTTATGGATATGGCTTCTTTCCTAATACTGCATGAACCAAGCTCTGCTAACTTTGAACTTTTCTTCTGCAGCTTCCTCGCCTCTCGAAGCCTTCACTGAATTGAAGAGGTAGGGCCTTGTTTTGGATTAGGCTTTGGCTTAAGGAAATGTTGTAGCTGGTTTGATTTCTATATAGACCAGCACAACCTTCTCCATATCAGCAATAAATGTTTCACTTTCTTATCATTGGCATATCATTGTGTTCTTTGGAGTAGCACTTTTAATTTCCTTCGAGAACTCCTCCTTTGCATTTACAACTTGACTGTTTGGTGCAAGAGTCCTATTGACATGCCTTCCTCGCTAAGCTTAACCATGTCTAGCTTTGGGTTTAAAAGGAGAGACATGTGGCTCTTCCTTTGGCTTGAACACTTAGAGGCCACTGGCCTGGTTTCAATACTGTTGTGTCTCAGGGAATAGGGAGGCCTGAGGATAAGAAGAGACAGGGGGATGGTGGGTTGGTGGAGCAGTCAGAACACATACAATTACTAAGTCTGCCATCTTATATGAGCGTGGTTCATGGTGCCCCAAAACAATTATAACAGTAACATCAAAGATCACTGATCACAGATCACCATAATGAGTATAATAAAATGAAAAAGTGTGAAATACTGTGAGAGTTACCAAAATGTGACAGAGACCAAGTAATGAGCAAATGCTATTGGAAAAATGGTGCCAAGAGACTTGCTCAACCCAGGGTTGCCACAAACCTTCAATAAAAAGAGGCATTCCTGGGAGTTCTGGTCATGGCTCAGTGGTCAGGAACCCAATTAGGATCCATGAGGATGCAGGTTCGATCCCTGGCTTCGCTCAGTGAGTTGGGGATCCAGTGTTGGCCTTCACCTGCGGTGTAGGTTGCAGACACGTCTTGGATCCCAAGTTTCTGTGGCTGTGACTCAGAACTGGCCCCTAGCCTGGGAACTTCCATAGGCGATGGATGCAGCCCTAAAAAGCAAAAAAAAAAAAAAAAAAAAAAAAAAGAGGCATTCCTTGGGGGAAAAAAGTTTCAAATGATGCAATTGACAAGGGCTTAATCTCTAAAATATACAAACAACATATACAACTCAAGAGCAAAAAAATCAAAAACCCATTTTTAAAATGGACAAAAGACCTGAATAGAAGATATACAGGTGGCCAACAAGCACATGAAAAAATGCTCCACTCATTAATTATTAGAGAAATGCAAATCAAAACTCCTATGAGAAACCACCTCACACCTGTCAGAATGGCCATCATTAATAAGTCCATAAATAACAAATGATGGAGAGGGTGTGGAGGAAAGGAAACCCTCCTACTCCGTTGGTGGGAATGTAAGTTGGTACAACTACTATGGAAAACAGTATGGAGGAACCTCAGAAAACCAAATATAGAACTACCATATGACCCAGCAATCCCACTCTTGGACATACATCCAGACAAAACTTTCCTTGAAAAACACACATGCACCCATATGTCCACCACAGCCAAGACATGGAAATAACCTAAATGTCCATAGCCAGGACATGGAAACAACCTAAATGTCCAAGGACAGATGAATGGAGTAAGAAGATGTGGTATATATACACAATGGAATACTACTCAGCCATAAAAAACACAAACAAAATAATGCCACTTGCAGCAACATGGATGGAACTAGAGACTCTCATACTACGTGAAGTAAGTCAGAAAAAGAAAGACAAATACCATATGATATCACTTATATCTGGAATCTAATATATGGCACAAATGAACCTTTCCACAGAAAATAAACTCATGGACTTAGAGAACAGACTTTTGGTTGCTAAGGGCTCTGGAGAGCGGAAGAAGGAGTGGGATGGACTGGGAATCTGGGGTTAATAGCTGCAAACTATTGCATTTGGAATGGATAAGCAATTAGATCCTGCTGTATAGTGCTGGGAACTATATCTAGTCACTTGTAATGGAGCATGATGGAGGATAATGTGAGAAAAAGAACATGTGTTTGTGAGAGAGACTGGGTCACTTTGCTATACAGTAGAAAATTGACAGCAGACTGCAAATCAACAAGAGAAGAAATAAAAATCATTATAAAATAAAGTAAAAAAAGACAAAAAAGAGGCATTGCTGAATTTCACTTTCTATTTCAGAAATTTCATTAGAAAATATGCCATCTTACTCCTAAAAGATGCAGCTCCCTATAGATCATCAGGGCTTACATTCTGGACTTAGACTTAACATATGGACTTGTAACGTACATCTCACCACAGGCCAGATGCTTTGCTTTACAGAAGAAAAACTCTCAAGAGGCAAGAAGAGGAGTTCCCGTCATGGCACAGTGGTTAACGAATCTGACTAGGAACCATGAGGTTGCAGGTTCGATTCCTGGCCTTGCTCAGTGGGTTAAGGACCCTGCATTGCCGTGAGCTAGGGTGTAGGCTGCAGACGCGGCTCAGATCCTGTGCTGCTGTGGCTCTGGCATAGACTGGTGGCTACAGCTCCGATTCAACCCCTAGCCTGGGAACCTCCATATGCCGTGGGAACGGCCCAAGAAATGGCAAAAAGACAAAAAGAAAAAAGAGGCAAGAAGAGAAAAAGTCCCTTATATTTTCTTTTACACTCTATCTGGTCTATTTTCGCCTTTATGGAATGACCTAAATCAGGTAACCGTTCTTCAGCCTCTATTGACACCTGTCACTTTGCCAGGCAAAGCAAGTTAGGAATCTACATGGGCCCATACATGCTTATCAAATTTGGGGAACAAACATACTTTTCAGACAAACTGACATCTTAAATAAATTTGCTAATGGACAAACTTTCCCATATTACAAAACATTTCATTGCCAAGATCTGGGTTTTACTACTATACACTCTTATAAAGATACACCATAAGACTTAACTAAACTGCACTTGGATTTCCAAATAGTCTTTCAACTTAATGTACCCTGGGAAAACTTCTAATCAGAGTATCTCCAAGCCCCTAAATGTGCCTAGTGTTCAGAAAGAATCATTAGGCCTCAGAGAAATTCATCAAGAAGCTGGAAAACTTTGGCCCCCTGCTGGGTAAAGATCCATCTCTCAGTCCTTTGAGAAAATTTGATCAATGATTCTAGGAGCTGAGAGCCTCACGGAAAACCTATTTAACTCTTTCCTCTCGATGAGAGAACTGACAACAGACTTTCCTAAATTAAAATCTGAAAACGTCTCAAAATATCCTGGGCATTTTATTACTTTCTAACAGAAAATATTATTCATAAATCTGCTATCCATGCTGGATGTTGGACTGTCCACACAAGTTAGAGTCTACAAGGATACCTGCATGCAGAACAGACCTGCATGTAATAATCCTGTCAAAATAACATAAACACAGGAGTTTCCGTAGTGGCTCAATGGTTAACGAATCCTACTAGGAACCATGAGGTTGCGGGTTGGATCCCTAGCCTTGCTCAGTGGGTTAAGGACCCGGCATTGCCGTAAGCTGTGGTGTAGGTCACAGATGAGGCTCAGATCTGGAGTTGCTGTGGCTCTGGCGTAGGCCGGTGGCTACAGCTCTGTTTAGACCTCTAGCCTGGGAACCTCCACATGCCTCGGGTATGGCCCTAGAAAAGACAAAAAGACAAAAAGACAAAAAAAAAAAAAAAAATCATAAACACAATTTAAAGCCCACAGAACAAAAATAACTATTTCATTTAAATGCTGAAAAATATGTTAAGCTCCCCCCCAAAAAGAAACCATATCTTAATAGAACTTAACAGTTAAATAAAATCTATATTTATTTTTCCTGAATCTTACTCCCCCAGTTGTCTCTCCCCAGTACTCACTGTCCTGCTCATCACACACTACCCCACTCACCCTTGGATTTAAGATAATATGTGACCTCTCCCCGGAACATTTACTTTTACGTTTGACCTCTAGGGTAAGATGTAGTAAATTATGAATGACACATTTTAACTTATTTTCTAATCCTATTACTCCTGACACTTAACTTTTTAGGCAAATTTTTTTTTTTTCTTTTTACAGCTGCATCTGCAACATATGCAGGTTCCTGGGCTAGGAGTCCAGCTGGAGTTGCAGCTGCCAGTCTACGCCACAGCCACAGCAGCAGAGGATCCTCAACCCACTGAGCAAGACCAGGGATTGAACCCGCATCCTCAGAGACTACATCTGGTTCTTAACCCACTAAGACACAATGAGAACACCACAAATACTTTTTAAATGACCGACAATTTTGCAATTAAAATTTATTTCAATTTGGAAACCAGTGTCCACTTTTACAAAAAAAAAAAAAAAAAAAAAACTACTGTTCTACATAACAGTGTTTGAGCACTTGTCTATGAATATTTACCTAAAATAGTCATAAGGATGGCATCAATGAGACTTATCCAATAAACACTCTATAGTCTGGCTATTTAGTTGGTATGGATAAATTCCCATCTGGGGGACAAAACCTCTAATGATATCTACCTTTAATACATTTCCATATGGAGGAGAGCAAATCACATAAAGGTAGTACTGAGGAGTTCCCGTTGTGGCAGAGTGGAAACAGAACTGACTAGGAACCATGAGGTTGCAGGTTTGATCCCTGGCCTCCATCAGTGGGTTAAGAATTCAAGGCGTTGCCTTGAGCTGTGGTGTAGGACACAGACACAGCTTGGATTCTGCATTGCTGTGGCTGTGGCTCTGGCAGGCAGCTGTAGCTCCAATTGGACCCCTAGCCTGGGAACCTCCATATGCCACGGGTGTGGTCCTAAAAGCAAAAAAAAAAAGGACTACTGAGTACAAACCCAGTTTCCAACCTATTATACTCCGGCATACACGGGGCTCCAGCTGCCCAAGACCCTTTGAGCTTCTCCCACACCACCCCATGTAATATTCCAGTCAGCAAATACCCTGTTCACCACCAGATATGCTTTAGTATTAAGGTCAAAATTTTGCAACAGTCCTGTTATATATGAAGAGAAGGGTAAGTAATTCTTATTGTAGCTCACACATTCCAGGGCCCACGTCAAGCTGCTCTACATGTAAAGCCTCATTTAATCTTCATTCTGTGACCTAGCATGTATTCACTACATTTTTTTTTTCTTTTTTTGTCTTTGTAGGGCCGTACCTGTGGCATATGGAGGTTCCCAGGCTGGGGTTGAATCAGAGCTATAGCCACTGGCCTACACCACAGCCACAGCAACATGGGATCTGAGCCACATCTGCGACCTACACCACAGGTCACAGCAACAATGGATCCTCAACCCACTGAGTGAGGGCAGGGATGGAACCTGCATCCTTATGGATGCTAGTCAGATTTGTTTCTACTGAGCCACGACGGGAAATCCTATTCACTACATTTTTTTTTTAAGGTGTGAAAACTAAAAAACCATAGGTTGAAAAATCAGGATTTGAATTCCAGGCAGTCTGACTTCAAAGACCAATTTCCTTTCCAAAAAAGAGGCTATACTTAATTATGTGGGTAACCATCCCAACATACATACTTATTTGCAGAAGAGTTTAGCCTGGGTAGTCTAGAACTACATAACCAAATTCTCAAACAGGGACAAGAGAGCATCCTTTGAAACCAAAGTGAAATGACTTCTGAAGGAAAAATAAAAATTAAAAAACATTGAGTGTGTAGCTACTGTATGCACCATACATACCTTCTGTCACCTTCTCAGGACCCTGTGATGTGGAAGGAATATCATATGCTTTCCAGATCCCTATTTACCAATCTCATGCTCTCTGGTAATAGTTTTATCCAAGTTTAAAAACATATACTTAAACACATGCAGAAGGAGCTTGGGCTGGTGGAGTAACCCTTAAACAGCAGGCACCTAACAGGTGCTACAACACCCTGATGTAAGCAGACTGCTTCCCAAAACAAACAAACAAGTCCCAGCCACATTATGGAGCATGATGACTGCCAAAGCTGCCTGGGAATCTCTGTTCAAAACGGAATTCAAGCGGCAATCACCGCCTGCTGGGTGCTGATTCAAAACACTGCTTCCATGGCAGCACCTGATTTCCTTCTGCAATTTCTCCTTGGGAAGAAGTTCTTTTGTGGCACAGTTTTCTGACAAGGGGGGCTGGTTTTCCTGGTGCTTTGAGACACTTGGTGACAAGTCATCAAAAACTTGAAAGCACCAGACCACTCCTTTCAACAAGAAGTGATCAGATGTGCCAACTCTGAAGTCAGACTGAGTTAGCGCTACAACAGCACCTCCGAGGCCACGCTCCAGGGGAAGCGTTCCCCCTGGAGTGCGCCCCAGGAACCACTAGTCTCCCACCCCGCCTGCTCCAGCACCTGAAGCACCTGGGGCAGTCATGTGACTGTGTCAGCTCTCTGTGGGAACTGGGTCTGCTCCAAGTTTCATAGACAAGGCTACTCCTGTCTGCAGGGGCAGATTTAACAGCTACAGATCTAGAAGGCTGAAAATCCTATCTAAATGAGGTCAACTATACCAAACACAGAGTGGACAGAAGTCAAACTGGCAAGATTTGGGGAACAGCAAGAAGCATCCTCCTGAGAGAGAGTAAAATGTCTGGGCCTGGCACGTTGTAAGCTCCTGGAAAAGGCAGCGATGCTTCCCTATTCATTCACTTAAACACTAATCATAAAAACAATTACATGCCTCATGAAAACTACTGTTCTAAATGATATGAAGGATACAGAGAACCAAGATCCAAACCTCAAGCAGCTAATTAATTAAGCATCACTACAACATGCAAACACAGGACAGAAATCACTAGGTGCCATAAGAGAAGGCAAAGGACCTTGGGAGCTAAGTGCAGAATTGTCTAGCAGAGGAAATGAAACAAGCCTCTGATGGAGGCAGTGAAAAAAAAAAAAAAAGCTGTATTTTAGGAAGATTTCTGGAATAATGGCTACCATGTATTAGTCACTCATCAAGTTAAGGGTGATTTAACTATATTTCACATTGAATATCCAGACTTATTGTGCCACGAAGGCATTAGGTCCATTTTATAGATGAGGAAACTGAAGCTCAGAAATTAAATTACTATCCAAGGGTCACACAACACATGTCAGGGCTAACATTCACACAGACCTCTATGATTCCAAACCCAGGTTATTTCCAGGATGCTGTATATACAATCTTTAGAATGAAAAGCATGTTGACTTAATTCAACTATTTGACATGCAATTCCAACAGATTTTAACAGGCATTTCTATTTCCGGTCTTGTAAGAATTCCTAAGTGGTTAAACTCATTCATCACTTCCTGACAGCGCTATCTGCTTGTCCCCACTAACTCAATTACTCCTTTCTACTAAAGACCATGATTACATTAATTTAATTAAGTCAGAGTTTATACTTTTCATGAGATGGAAATACATCCTAAAGGAGCCAAATAATCAAAATAGCAAATATGAGAAGATAAATATAATTTGTCCTGTTTGAACATACAATAAGGAAAAGTTTAACCCAACATGGATCTTCCTGGAACAGATGAGAAAGACCAGAGGCAGAGAAACCAGTTATATATGAGGCCACTGTCATCACTTATATGTATGACAAAATGAGCCAAGTGTAGGAACAGATGAAAAGAGGAAGAGATGAATCCAACAAGGTATTTATCTGTGAAAGAAACAATAAGACTATAATAAATACTCTGCCATATGGAGGAACAAACACAAAATAAAAGGGTCAGCTTGCATAAAAGACTTGTGAAGTCAAGATGTACATTCCCGAAACATCTAAAGAAAATATATAATGTATTAATCATGTTCAATCACCATCGAATGGGGCGGTGGGGGGGAGGGGTGTAAATTGATCACTGATCTTACTGCCCTGAGAGCCAGAGAGGATCATGATGACCACAGAAGGAAGGAAAAGCTATCAAGTTCAAGCACAGACCTACCGTCCCACAGAATGGTAACTCGAGGTAACGAGCAGAAGACTCAAAGAACTTCAGAACCAGATGGTTCTGAGAGATCATGCATCTATGTGTTAGACTTCATTTTTTAGAGAAGTTTGAGGTTCACAGTAAAATTGAGGGGAAGGTAGAGATTTCTCATATACCCCCTGCCCCACACATGCGTACCCTTCCCATCAACATCCCTCACCAGAGTGGCACATTTTGTTACCGTAGATGAGCATACGCTGTCCTGGGTCTGTTTCACTGATTTGGAAGCTACAGGCCAGTGTACTGGAGTCCCCTACCCAAAGTCACATGGCCAGATGCTGCCAGAGCGAGGATCGAAATGCCTGGGTCCCAATTCTGAATCCTTTCCAGATAAACCACAGTGCACTCGGTGAAGCAAACACGGCCAAGTACAGATTCTGGACATTGACTCTGCAGGACGTCTAATTTCGCTTGACCTGTAAAAGTACAACTGTCGGCACCCAAATGATTTAACTTTCTTTCAGAAGCAGAGAGAACTCCGCTTTTCTCTGAGGCGTCTTCCATACTGTTAGCACCAACACCTACTGCCTGGACTCTACATAAGAACCACTAAATCCCACAGCTTCTCTATTTAATGTAATGACTAGTTTAATACTACAATCAATGTAGTATTAAATACACTACAATATTGGGAGTATTAAATATTGGGAGTATTAATAATGATTCCCGACAAACATTATTCATCTGCAGACTGAAATTGTGACTTTTTCTTCCTGGAGCCAGATCCATGAGGTGGTTGCACTGATTAAATACCTGCACTACATCTTTGCCTTGATTTCCCACAGTATTTTTAAATGATTATCCAAAGGACAGCAATAAGCACAATGTTGACGGGTTCATCACTTGAAACAGGGCATCTGCATATCCCAAAGATGAGCCAGGTCTGCTTTCCTTGGCAAGAGGAAAGCTTCGTGTTTTCCCAGTGACCTTTCAAAGTCTGATGAACACAAGTTTCTTAAGGGCAGGGCCTCCCAAATTTTGTAGCCCTCGTCCCTTTCGCAAAGTCAACAGAGTGCTGAGCCCACAGTAGGTACGCTATGTGTATGTGTTGAATGGAAGGGTTTGAGATTATGATAATGATCATGTTCTGGGGAGTCAAAATTTTTTTAAAAAGGAAAATAAACTCTGATTACAGAGATACAAGACCAAAATAAGTTTCTCGTTTCTTCTTTGGAAAACTACCAGAAGCATTTAAGTTTCTCCCTAAATAAGGAAGAAAAAATAATAATAATCTTCCCCCAAATACCAAAATATACAAAGCTAGGGATACTTTGTCAAACACAAATATAAAGAAGGTTGTCCCCATCCTGCCAGAGTCTACAATACAAACTTAACAGTCTCCAAGGAAATATGAATAGGTTCTTTTTTTCATCAGAAAATTAACTACATTACTCTTTTTGCTGGACAATATCACATCTTTTGGCATTGGGGAGATCTTTAGGGTCTGTCCCTTCCAGGATTTGAGACCATGGAGAAGATACTCTTGGGTCAATTTCCAAAATCACCATGAAGAGCACTGTGTGGCTACATTTTTCCATTAGCCACTGGCAATACCTGATTAAATATGCTCTATTTCAGACACACTGCACTTTTCATATACATACATCTACTCAACTGCCTTACACTTTTTCCAGTATGCCTCACAATACGCTTTATACATTCCATGACATATTTTGACCAGAAAATAAAAGGCTAAATTCTCCCCAGATGTGCTTACAGAAGCTTTGTTGAACAAATATTTAAAGAATGACATATGAAGATATTAACATAAAGGTAAAAGTGACAGGATTTGTCAAAAAAAAAAAATATATATATATATATGGTTGTCCCTCAGTACCCAAGGGGGATTGGTTGCAGGGGTTTCGTGGATACCAAAATCTTGTGATGCTCAAAAATCTTAAAGGAAATGGCACAGTACAGCCAGTGCTTCACAGGTGTGGAAGCTACAGATACAGAGGGCCAAGTGTATATAGCAATGGCTTACTGCAGGGTTCTGGATCTGCAGTGTTTATAACAGCTGGATGAGGAGCTTGTGAAAATGCAGATTCCTGGGCTCCTCCTCTACTAGGAATAGTTACGGCTAACAGTCGGCTCAGGAATCTCCATTTTTAACACGCATCTCAGGTAGTTCTGATTCAGGGCCAGAGGCCAGCCAAGCTCCGAGAAAGCTAATAATAAGGGAGGTAATACAGTGTTTTGGAATAAAACAGCAGAGAGCCCAAATCTCAAGTCCAGTACTGTCTCTAATCAGCCCTGTGACCACAGGTTTAACTTCCTCATGTGTCCCTTTACTAGTCTGTAATACAAGGGCGTTAGACTGATAGCTAAGATGCCTTCCTGCTATGAAACTCTGACATGATTAAAAAAAAAAAAAGTAGTTTTATAAATATGGACACTATTTATTTTCCTAGAAAACAGTGTTTGACATATTCCTAAGTAATGTTTATTCAAGGATCTCTACATCATGGATAAAAAGTCTATAAACCTTAAACATGCCAGACACCCAGTTCAATGCCAAATGTTAGATAGACACTGAATGAAATTTCACACACACACACACACACACTCACAAACACATACTTATACACACACACCCCTACCTTGAGGCTGTGGGGTAGGAGTTGTGTCCACTAGGTGTTCAGCTGAAAACCTTATCTGAATCAGGATTACAAGAGCAGTTAATTTGGATATTTTTACCAGACATTAAAAGACCACAATCTTAATTTTTAATTTTTTTTTTTTTTTTTTTTTTTTTTTTTTTTTTTTTTTTTTTTGTCTTTTGTCTTTTTTTGTCTTTTGTTGTTGTTGTTGTTGCTATTTCTTGGGCCGCTCCCGCGGCATATGGAGGTTCCCAGGCTAGGGGTTGAATCGGAGCTGTAGCCACCAGCCTACACCAGAGCCACAGCAACGCAGGATCCGAGCCGCGTCTGCAACCTACACCACAGCTCACGGCAACGCCGGATCGTTAACCCACTGAGCAAGGGCAGGGATCGAACCCGCGACCTCATGGTTCCTAGTCGGATTCGTTAACCACTGCGCCACGACGGGAACTCCCAAAAGACCACAATCTTGACATTATTAACTACACTCCGTAAGAACCAAAGCACCAGTTAAGTGGCACCTTTTTAGGAAGTAATTACCAGAGGCTGCTCTTATCTCAAACTTTGCTCTAGGGGAGGGAAGGCCTGACTCTACAAAGAGAGTCAGAAGTTGCAGCCTGGAGTGTCTCAACATTTTAAAAAATCTGTATAGTTTGCTGGAGTAGAGATGAAACATTTATCCTTCTCATGCAACCACTTTGGTTTCCAGGGAACTGACTGTTAATGGCTGAGGCAGGCGGAAGAGAAGTAATCCACAGACACACACACAACACACACCAAAGTTAACTGAAAAAATTTCAAAGTGCCTTTTTATGCCTTTAACTCAAAGATGAACACATTTCAAGGTGACCCAATCCTCCAGTGACAGGCAGTGTTTTAAAAGGGCCAGCGCTCTCCACTTAAACAATTTCTAGTGACAGACTAAATCGCATCCTCCAGGGCTCTCTCCACTGTCTCATTTACTAGTCTTTCTTTCCTGGCAGAGGCATTCCGTTTCAAATGAGTGCTTGAAGTTCATCTTCCCTCCTAACAATTAAAATCCACAGAGCTTAGATGCTTTAGGAAAAAAAAAAAATGTCTTTTTAACTTGGTGGGCACCATGGAGGACTTGTAATTATTTAATTATACAACAAACCCAAATGACTACTTTATAGTTCTTTTCTATTTACCAAAACAGCATCGAAATAATAAAACACAGCCTCATCACTCATGCTTATAAGCAACCGGTAAAAGATTTCTAAGGTAAAAATCAAAGCTTGAGTTCAGGAAAGGATGCCCAGTTTAAAATCTAAAAGCATAAATAGTCATTATATTGACTGTGAATTTCATACACAGAATATGAAGGATTTTGTTCTTCTTTCTTCACTAAAATACTATTCTTAGCCATTATAAAATGAGAAGATTACATGAGAAACTCTGAAAATTGAGTTCCTATAGTTAATGAAATATATCAGGCTGTTTTGGGTCAGTCCTTCGATAAAAACTACTCCTTGTCAAAAACATCCATCCTAAAAAAACCTCCCCCGGTCTATCTGTAAGTTCCTTTGCACCTTTCTAATCTGATTACTTCTGTGTGGTCACTTGTATTATTCTCAAATGAATTACATGATAGTCTCCCTTAGTTCACTGTGAACTCCAGGAGAGCAGAGACCAGGCTATGCTCACTTTGGTACTGCAGCCATTACCATGAGCAACAAGTAACCAGTGCCAGGAACAGCAGGCACTCTACTTCTGTTTTGGTTTTTAACATGTGTAAATTCATAACACATAAAATAAATTTTACAAATGTATTCTGGTTCCCTTATCCTCCTGAACAATCATCCTAACCTGTCCCCATCCTCAGGGAGGGGTAAGGAAGTCATTTAAGCCAGGTTGGGAGGGAGAGCCACTATGGCTCAGGGTTGGGTATGGGAGCTCAACAAGCAAGGAGTGGCTCTCATACACCAGCTACACCAGAGTCCTATCACAACACAGAGAGTGTCTGCAGGACAGGGCAGCCAGACATGGGATTCAAGGAAAAGGAGGTTATGAACATGGAATGATAGGTAGCCTGGCCCAGAGAGCCACAGACCTGCTGCGGGCAGGTGGAGCCCAAGCAGGATGAAGATGCCCAACTCAGGCTGTCAGAACCTAAGAGAGCCAAGAAGAATGTCCTCTGGGAGTGGAGTGTGTAGAGCCCAGCATGTACAGAGTTTCAAATACGCAAAGGAAGAAAAAGGGAATAAATCCATGGTGCTGGACTATAATTGAGGGCTCAATATGAACCCATGGGTTTCACTCTATAGAGAGATATAGACAATTACAGAAGTGTGTGTGTGTGTGTGTGTGTGTGTACAGAGTACATACATTCTCTAGCTCTACCAAGTGGGGGGCTTAGGAGCAGAGACACTCCAGTCACCATGAGCACAACTATTGCTCAGATAGTGGATTCTAAATACCATCTTCCACTGAAAGAAGCATTCCTTGGAGAAAGAGCCCACTCCAGTGCTGGGGCAAGGAAAGTGTAAAATAAGCCTAGAAATGCTTTGTTAAGCCATGAAAAAATGAAGCACTTCAAAAATAATGGGGCATGTCAAAAAGAGAGAGAGGCCAGGCTGCAGAGAGCTTCCCTTAGCAAAATCTGAAAAAATTTGAATATTAAATAATAATAGTAACAATTATAACCTATTGAGGAAAAAGAGGAAACTTCAGATGCGTTAATCTAAGCAAACATATATAAATTGAAAGTCTGCAGGGAAACAAAGTACTTAAATAGTTTCAAAGTACCACCCCACAAAATACATGGGAATTACAAGTTAAAAAGTAACTTTTCAGTGGCCAAGACTAAGAGACAGCACCTACATCAAATGATCAAAATGAATGAGACAAATCAATATCATACACTAGAACGCAATGGGAAGAACATAGCTCCATTTCTGTGAAATTCCTGCCAAAGATACATCACCTAAATCTAACCATGAAAAAGCACTGCAAACAGAAACAGAGGAGCATTCTATAAAATAACTGGCCCTTATGCGCAAAAGTCAATGAGAAATTCTTCCAGACATATGATTCAGAAATGGATCTTTTTGAAATTAAAAAAAAAAAAAACATTATTTGGGGAGTTCCCGTCATAGCGCAGTGGTTAACAAATCCGACTAGGAACGATAAGGTTGCGGGTTCGGTCCCTGCCCTTGCTCAGTGGGTTAAGGATCCGGCGTTGCCGTGAGCTGTGGTGTAGCTTGCAGACGCAGCTCGGATCCCGTGTTGCTGTGGCTCTGGCGTAAGCTGGTAGCTACAGCTCTGATTCGACCCCTAGCCTGGGAACCTCCATATGCTGCGGGAGCGGCCCAAGAAATAGCAAAAAGACAAAAGAAAAAAAAAAAAAAAAAAAAAAAAAAAAACATTATTTGAACAATTGGCTAAATGTGACTGAAGTTCAGGGACTGGATAGTAATAACGTATCCATGTTAAAGCTCCCACTTTGAGGACTGCAGTGTTGTTGTAGCTTTTGAGGAAATAGTAAACTGTCATTACGCTTAAATAATCAACTATCCAGCAGCAGTGATGCATTATGTCAATGGTTTTCCTCAAGTGGTTCAAAGGAAAAATTTCTTTCCACTGCACTTACTACTTTCCTAAAAGTTTGAGATTGCTTTAAGGATGGGGGTGGGGGGAGTGTAGCAAAAAATCTTTTGTTATTTTGGTTTATGATCAATACAGGTTTCCCCCGCTATCCGAAAGTAGAGTGTTCCTAGAAAAACCTTTCATGAATTGAACTGGCATAAAGCATAAAGAGTATAAAGAGTATAACCACTTTCCGAAAGTTCTCATTACACCATCTCGCTTTTACGGAAGACCTACATTAGTACAGGTAATGGCATTTTTCATAAAAGCAAAAATCCTTTCAGATTTCTTTCGGTGAGCAAAAACAGGTATAAATGTGTATCTTCTGTAAGTGAAGTGGTGACTTGCCTTTTCTTATACTATAGACAGAGTGCCCAGGTCAGCACCAAAAGACAAACCTCCCAGGTCTGAATTCTGCTTCTGCCACATTAGCTTTGCCTAACTGGCTTTTGGCAAGTTACTCTCTGCACCTCAGTTTGCACATCTGTACAACAGCAATCATAATAAAATCTTCACATGGCTATTGTGAAGACCGAATGAGATAATGCAAAAAGCATTCAGCACAATGCCTGGCACTTAGCTAAAACTCTATGTAAACCACCACCACTCTACCCAGCATGCAGGCACAGTATCTGGCACACAGCAAATGTCAAATAATCATCGTGCAAGCAACCTGCACTTCGCCTATCTTTAAGATTCCATTCAAAAAAAAATATTTTTTTTAATTTTCTAAGGTAACTTTGCAGTGGAAAATCATCATCACCAAAATCAGAAGCACTCTACGCCAAAGTTATGCTTTAGCAAAAGAGGCAAAAATGGGCTCCTTAATGAGCGAGGCCAAGGATCAAACCCGAAACCTCAAGGTTACTAGTCGGATTTGTTTCCGCTGTGCCAAAACAGGAACTCCCCTAAACCAATCTCTTTTTACAGCAACAGGAAATTCATAGAAATGCCCCTATCCTGTCCCAGTTAAAAATCAGTCTTCAGTGAGTTTCTGTTTTTCAGATATCTTTGAAAATTTCCTTTCTGTACCCAAGAGCTTACATGGAGCAAAGTCTTAGAAGTCACCCCTATTTCCTCCAAAGAAAATCACATTTGAAAGGAAGCCACACTGCCAACATCCTTCCTATGCCTCTTTCGATCCCTTTAAAGATAGAACAAAACTCAATTTTAATGATATTCAGAAAAGAAGGAGGAGGTAGAGCACTTCACAGCACCTGTCCTCACACGAGGGCCCAGGTGGATGCCCCAGCTCCCCCAAGTAAGGAGCAGTAGTTCTAAATTTACTCCTTTATTGAACAGATATGTTTCAGAGTCTTCGGTGTGCCAGACACTATATTTAGTGCCTGGGACACATCAATGAACAAAAGAAAGATCACTGCCCTGCTGCACCTACATTTTAGGGAAAAATTAAGAGGCATCTAGCAGAATAAAGAAGAGAACTTCATCAGTCCACTTTCACAGAATGCAAAGGGCCAGAAGCACTCCATAGCACCTTAAAGATCCGTAGGCCAGTGGTTCTCAAGCCTGGGTGCACTTCAGAACCACTTCGGAACCTCCCAGAATGCCAGGCCCCACCCCCCTAAGCTTCTAATTCATTAAGATCTCAATGTGGCCTGAGAATCTGCATTTCTAGTCAGTTGTCATCTAGTGTTAATGCTGTGCAGCAGCCCTGGACCACACTCTGAGAACCACCGATCTAGTTCAAAGAAAGCAAGAAGCCTGGCCAAAGCTGCAGACCACTCAACACCAGGTCCAGATATAGCATTCTTCTTCCTTCTTTTTTTTATAATAGACTTTTTTTTTTTTAACTGGCCATGCCTGAAGCATGCAGAAGTTCTGGGGCCATGGATCTAACCCGTGCCACAACAGTGACAACGAGAGATCCTTAACCTGCAGAGTTACCAGGGCATGCCCTCTTTTTCCTTCTCATTCCAAACTGGTCAAGCCTTTTCCCCACAAGAACAGAGCTGTCCATCTACCCACTTAAGGCAAACACTGCTCAAAGAAAAAGAGGTTTTCAGCTTTATGTTCAAGTTGGAAAAAATCAGAAATGAATGTTTTAAGCAGAAAATGTCTTAGGCAGACAGCACTGATCACTAAGCACTGACATAAAAATGAACATTAGAAGGTATGTAGTTTCTCATGTCCAAATTTAACCATAGAAAAAATGTTTTCCTTGATGGGTATTATCATGAGGGTCAGGTTCAGTCTAAAATGAACCTACCACTTTTTTAGAAAAAGTATTTTAACTAATAATATACACATACACCACAATATAAGTGATTAGATCAATAATAATTTTAGGTTTTTTTGTGCCAATGGTATTTTCTAAAATTTTTACAACATGAATTCCTTCACAATAAGAAAGGGAGTAGGAGTTCCTGTCATGGCTCAGCAGTAATGTACCCGACTAGTATCCATGAAGACTCAGGTTCGATCCTTGGCCTCACTCAGTGGGTTAAGGATCTGGCGTTGCTGTGAGCTATGGTGTAGGTGGCAGACATGGCTTAGATCTGGCCTTGCCTTGGCTGTGATGTAGGCCAAGAGCTACAGCTCTGATTCTACCCCTAGCCTGGGAACCTCCATATGCTGTGGGTGCAGCCCTAAAAAGATTAAAAAAAAAAAAAGGAAGGGAAGAGAAATTCATTTCCAAGGGGGGGAAGAGAATAAATTAAGAGTTCGGGATTAAAATATACACACTACTATATATAAAACAGATCATCAACAAGGACCTACTGTAGAGCACAGGGAAACCTACTTAATATCTTATAATAACTTATAATGGAAGAGAATGTAAATATATTTATATATTTATATATGTGTATAAATGAATCAATTTTTTTTTTTTTTTTTTTTGGTATTTTGTCTTTTCTAGGGCCACACCCGCAGCGTATGTTGGTTCCCAGGCTAGGGGTCTCATCGGAGCTGTAGCTGCTGGCCTATGCCAGAGCCACAGCAACTCAGGATACGAGCTGTGTCTGCGACCTACACCACAGCTCACAGCAACGCCGGATCCTTAACCCACTGAGCAAGGCCAGGGATCGAAGCCACAACCTCATGATTCCTAGTCAGATTCGTTAACCACTGAGCCACTACGGGAACTCCTGAATCACTTTAAATCACTTTACTATATACCTGAAACTAACACAACATTGTAAATCAATTATATTTCAATAAAACATTTAAAAAACATTTTTTAAAGTTAACAGTATTTATTTTAAAAGTCTTGTAATTAGAAAACTCTGTTAAAGGTATCAACTGATATACTGCATAAATGAATAATGATTTCTTCCTTAGTACATAAATATTTCAAATAACTTATACCAGCATTTTTAGCTAAACCTCTGTCTGGATTAATGATTAATACCAGTGAAAGAAAAACACTGTTGGGAGTTCCCATTGTGGCTCAGCAGAAACGAATCCGACTAGTATCCATGAGGATGAGGGTTCGATCCCTGGCCTTGCTCAGTGGGTTGGGGAGCAAGGTGTTGCTGTGAGCTACAGCAGGTTGCAGTAGGCTCGGATTCCGAGTTGCTGCGGCTGTGGTACAGGCCAGCAGCTGTAGCTCCGATTCGATCCCTAGCCTGGGAACTTCCATATACCGTGGGTGTGGCCCTAAAAAGCAACAACAACAAAAAACCCACTCTTGAAATACATCTGATTTCATTTAAACAAAGAAGATAAAACAAAAATATGACCATTTAAATAGCTGTATAAAAATTACATTTACTATTATTTTATATAGCAACTGGCTTTTGTCTATACTATTACTTTTCAACAAATGAATGGATGTGATTCTAATTCTTGCAAATTAAAAAAGTAAAAATGTTATATGCCAATTAAATCTCAGTAAGAAAAAGAAGGCAAAAGGTTTAATTGTATTTCTTGAAAGAAAAACAAACTTCTAAGTGTGGGGGAAGTAACAGTGCATCACATGGTGTACAAAGTCACACTGCCATACCCTGAAGATACCAAGATGACTAAGACCCATAGCCCATCTCTCTGCCCCATCCATCCTCTTTCTGGATCTTCCAATCTAGGGAACTCCTTTATTACTAAAGTCCACATTCCAAAATTAGAACTAGAGTTTAAAATATAATCTCACTGCTAAAGGGCAGTGAGTAAAGGAGAATCAATTTGGTGAGGAAATCGCCTACCTTTATAAAAACAAGCGTTTATCATTCAACAAAGTTCTGGACCATCTCATGAAGTCTAGACTATTTAATTAGTACAGTCACTTTTAAAGAAGAAAGAAAAAAGTACCTTTACATGTTACATGTTATAGCTAATTTTCTCCAAATTGGTCCCTAAAAACAGAACTCTCCTTATAATAGTATTCTATATTTACTTAATACAATGTAAGTACCTGGTAAGTATATAATGTACTCACTATATTAGCAAGTATATAATAGTTTACTAGGTACTCACTCCAAACCACTTTATGAGGTAAGTGCTACTATTATGACCATTTATAAATAAAGAAATTTAAGCATAGATTGATTAAGTTATATCCCAAAGTCACACAGCTAAACTAAAGGTCCAAGATACAGACATGCAAACTCTAATACTTAAACTGAGATCCTTAACCTTTGGCTATGTCATGGTTTTGCTATGTTTGAATTACAAATTTTTCATTTTTTGAGGAAATCAGAACTAATTTTCTTGCCAGAAATATTTGATATCAATGAAATGAAAAAATGGTGAAATAATCCAAGCACTTCTACAAATCTTTGTACCTCTAAAATCACACACAATTTATGCTGTTAATATAGCCTAGACACCTGAGAACTTTTCCAACAGCACATCCACTCTGATACAGCTGTGATAACAATTAACTATAGAAACAGAGCATTAAATCGCACTATTAGGAGTGTGGAAGGGAGGCTTTCATTTGGTTTGTCTGGGGATCTTGGGGATTTGCGCTTTCTTGTTTTGTTTTGTTGTTTGCAACCACGGAGCTAGAAGATGAACTGAGTTGGAACAAGTAAGTCCAAACCTTTCCTATTCCTTAAGCAAAGAAATTTAAACTTTAGAAGCCAAGGCTTAAGGAGGTCCACGTGCCCAAGGGCTGTTTCCCAAATGCCGCCTGTGTCTAGCATCCCAGCGAGCCCCCGAGGCCCCCGTCCAGGGCACCTGACGGCTCAAGGCGGGAGGAGGCAGGGGACAGGGAGCGACGAAGAGGAGAGGGGGCGACCGCGGGCCCTTACCGAGCTCCGTGCCCCGCTGGTGCGCCGACATGGCTGGGCTGTCGCACCACAGCGAACTACCAGGCGCCCGCCAGCCTCAGCGTAGCCTTCCACCTTCCTCCTTCCGCCCGCCCCGCGGCGACTGCGCGCGCGTGCGTCTCGCCCCGCCCCCCCGCGCGCCCCGCCAGGGCCACCTCTTCCCGCCTGGCCGCGCGCCCCGCCCTCTCCCCTCGGGGGCGGAGCCAGGGCCCTGGCAGCTCCCTGGGCACATTAGTTATCCCAGGCCCTTTGCTTGGCGAAGGAATACCGCCGCCCTTTTCCTCGTTCTCTCTCGTTAATGAGGAACCCCAGCAATAACTCCTGCAAATAATGCTGCCAGAACTCATGGTCAAATACTTGCCGAATGCATTGAGTAAAAACATTTGGAAACTTTTTGCCGTGGGATTACAGAACAAGAGGGAAGAGGATCCCCACGTGAAGGGGCAGAGGTGATCCCTGACCCTTGTAAGGGCGGCCACCTGGCAAACTGGGGCCCGATCCCTGCGACTTCTAATTTGGGCTTCCTGAAGAGAAGCGGCTCTGTGGCCTGGAAAACTAGGAAGCCCAGGAGTGAGAAGACCTGGGGTCTCAGCCTTGCTCTGACAGCGATTAAGTGTGACACTGGGCCTTCAGCTGCCTTTCAAAGCTTCATTTTCCTCATCTGTAAGAAAGCACCTTGACAACATCTTGGAGTTCTAAAATCCCGATTTTATGGAGTTCCCGTTGTGGCTCAGCGGTAACGAAGCGGACTGGTATCCATGAGGACGTGGATTCAATCTCTGACTTCACTCAGTGGGTTAAGGATCTGGTGCTGTGGTCGCAAGCGGCTTTGTCCAGGGTGTAGGACAGCAGCAGCAGCTCTGATTGGACCCCTAACCTGGGAACTTCCATAGGCCACAACCAAGATAAAAAATAAATAAATAAAATCCTGATTTTGTGATATTAGGAAATTTTTCAATCTGACTTTTTGACCAGGAGGTTAAGTTGTCTGAAGTCACTCAACACAGGCTACTAATCAACTCTGCACTCACAATCAGAAGCTGCTCCACTCTGCTGAAAGAAGGAAAACCCTTAGTTATGACTTGTTTAGGATGAGCCAGTTACTATGCCAGGTACTTTCAGAGAGATTGTAGCATGACAGTGTCAGAACGAACCTACCAAGTATGTATTATATCTGCATTGTTCTACCTACAGACAACCCATGTTCTAAATAGAGGCATTCCAGTGTAGTGGAAACTGGGCAGATTCCTAATGGGTCCAAATGCTTAATACATGAGCAGTTGCACTCAATTTCTAGTTGGTTCTAGGAATGTTACTGCCTGTAAAATGGGACTGATCAAAATAGATTTGATTGCAAAGTTGTATGTGTGTAAAGCATCTAGTACAATACACATCATGGCACATAGTAGGTGCTCAACAAATTAAAGCTATTATGTTATTGTCGGCTTCACACAGCAATTACTGGCTCCATAGGAAAAGCAATCCCAGTCTTATTCCCCTACACAGAGCTGCCTCTCAGCCTTGTAAGCACAAAGCCATTGCTGAACAATTTGAATGTGTCCATATCCCATTCATACATAGAATAGCATTTTACCTATTTTTATCTTCACCCTGACAGCCTGGATTGGCCCGGAATTCACAGCTAGACCACTGTGTTACTCAGCAGAACATAAAACAATTTCACAGAACACAAACATCAGCCAAAGCCATTGTGCCAATGATAAATCAACAAAGACAAGACTACTTGTAATCATGTCTGAATACAGACAAAAAATGAATATTGTCCAAACCACAAAAAAGGACCAGCCTCCTATCCTAGATAATATAAGTGACTGTCACTTCTTTACTGGTCAGTTTTAGACTCACCCCATTCTTCTTGTATTTTAGATAAGAATCAAAGGAGATCCCTTGTGGCACAGTGAGTTAAGAATTTGAATCACTGCTGTGGCATGGGTTTGATCCCTGGTCTGGGAACTTCTGCATGATACAGGCAGGGCCAAATAAAAAACAATTAAAATGGCCTGTTGGAATTATCCCCATTTCCTGGCAGTATCAATCCAGAGCAATGGTCCACATCCTTGAACCTTCCCCAAATTACCAAACACAGGTCCAAATCCTATGTCATTTCTGATACCCCCTTACTGAGACACCCCTCTTTTTCCCTGGTGAGTGTTCTCCCTTATTGCACCAAGTCAGTTAACCCCAATTTATCCAACTACATGTGGTTCCTGGTGATCTTTGGCTATAGCCCAAACTGGAGAGTCCTGACATCCCTAAAAGGTACAAAGATAATAAATGGATTGTTTTTAGAGGCAGATACTACTCTAAGCCAGAGTCCAAGCCACTCGTTCTATATTCATATATAATGTAAATTTATTAAAACAAAACAAAAAAGCTATGAGATCCTAGCATAGATGGAAAAGCAAAATCAGGGCTGCCTCCTCTAGCAAACATTTTAGCAATATATCTCACAAGAATTTCTCAAGGACTTTTCTAAAACTGACCTGTTGCACAGTACTAATCTCTAAAGTTTGAGAATATAATTGGAAGCATTCAAACAATGGAGATAGAATGCAAAAAGTGAGGTTGGTTTTTTTGTTTGTTTTCAGGGCCACACCTGCAGCATATGGAAGTTCCCAGAATAGGGGTAGAATCGGACAGCTGCCGGCCTATGGTCTGCAATCTACACCACAGCTCACGGCAACGCTGGATCCTTAACCCACTGAGTGAGGCCAGGGATCAAACCCACATCCTCCTGGATACTAGTTGGACTTGTTTCTGCTGTGCCACGAAAGGAACTCCAAAAAGTGAGACTTTTTAAAATGAAGACATGTTGCCAAGTTTCACTTTGTGGATTTGTCTAAGTTTATTGCCTTTTGAAAGTATCCTTAAGGCAAAGCCTCTCAGATCTATGGGCCACCAATTCTATACTGGAATCTTTCAAGGGTTTTTTTTCCTAAAGCTGATTTTAGGCTTCACTACAGCCCTAGTGAATCAGAATCTCTGGAACCCTGAAAGCTGTATTTTTAACAAGTTTCTTTAAATTGTGTTTAAACAAGCAAAATGCAAAGAATCACCGACCTCCAGGCAGAGGAGGGTAAGCCATGCATGCCAATCTGGAGCTACAGCCCAAACTGTGTCTTATAGGAGTAACTGTTTTTACTGTATTGTTTTTGTTATCGTCTTTTTAGGGCTGCATCCATGGCACATGGAGCTTCCCAGTCTAGGGGTCAAATCAGAGCTGTAGCCGCTGGCCTACACCATAGCCACAGCAAAGCTATATCCAAGCCATATCTGTGACTTACATCACAGCTCACGGCAACGCCAGATCCTTAACCTGCTGAGCAAGGCCAGGGATCGAACCTGTGAACTCATGGATACTAGTCAGATTCGCTTCTGCTGAGCCATGACAGGAACTCCTATTGTATTCTTTTAACCCATGCAAATTTTCTATGCCATTCCCTTTTGTGAATATGTTCATATAAATTTTAAGTTGCAAGATAAATCACATGTCTTCCCACCGCTACTCCTTCTTCAATTAAAATTAAAACTTAGGAGTTTCCTGGTGATCTAGTGGTTGATGCTTTCACCACTGTGGAACAGGTTCAATCCCTAGTCTGGGTACTAAGATCCCATATCAAGCTGCTGCATGCTGCAGCAAAAAAAAAAAAAAAAAAAAAAAAAAAAAGTGAAGCTCTAAGGATATGTCATATTTATCTTGACACTTCAAGGACCTTGTGACCTGGGAGGGAGGAGTATTCCAAATGTTAAGGTCAAAAGGGCATGGACTACTTTTGATTGCTTCATTATATGCCCAGGGCCTAGTAGAGTATTTGAGAGTATTCGTGCTGTTATCTTAGAGTGCCCACTGTTTTATCCAGTCCAATTCATTTGACTATAGTCTCTATGATTTCTCAGAGCAGTCATTCACAGTTTTACCATTCACAGTGGTAAAAATTCACTTAGACTATGGATTGACAACAGTATTTCTAAATCAGATGGAGGAAAGTACAGAAGCAAGGAGGACTAAGGAAGAGTATAAATAATAGAACTGAAATATTTCAGAACTGCAGAGAGACTTAAAGGATATTAAATTCCTTCTTGGTGAAATAAGTAAAGTAAGAATTATACTGAGCCTTAGGAACTCCCTTGTGGCACAGAGGGTTGAGGATCCACTGCTGTCACTGCAGTGGCTCAGGTCACTGCTGTGATGTGAGTTTGATCCCTGGCCCAGGAAATTCCACATGCTGTGGGTATGGCCAAAAAAATTATATTGAGTCTTTTATGAGGCTAAGTTTGTTCAATTTAAAGAACAGTCTTTTGGAGTTCCTGTTGTGGCAAAGCAGAAACAAATCTGACTAGTATCCATGAGGATGCAGGTACGATCCCTGGCCTTGCTTAGTGGGTTGGGGATCCTGTGTTGATGTGGCTGTGGTGTAGGTCAGCAACTACAGCTCCGATTTGACCCCTAGTCTGGAATCCCCATATGCAGTGGGTGTAATCCTCCCCCCCCCAAAAAAAAAGAACAGTCTTTTGTTCTGAGACTATGTCCTTCACCACTAATTTGGAATTTTTTTTTTGTATAATTATTTATATGTTTTCCATTGTAGCTAGTTTAGAGTGTTCTGTCAATTTTCTGCTACACAGCGAGGTGACACATACATGTATACATTCTTTTAGATTTTAAAATGTCCTTTCTTTCATGAAGATTGTGGTAGTAGATAATCTTTTTAATAGCCTCACTTGGCAAGATTAGAAATAGACCACCGTCTCCTGCCCACACCTCCCACTTTTTAACCTATTTTTTGGTCAAATCCCACAGTTGGGGAATCACTGATAGAATATGTAATATGAGCTAATATTAAGTGCTTCCTGTGAGTTAAGACCTTTCTACCAATTATCTGATACCCCCACATGCAACTGATGTGCAAGAACTATCATCTCCCTTTACAGATAAAGAAACTAAGGCTTAGAGAGATTGGTCTGTCAGTGCTAGAGAGCAGTTGAAACCCAGGCAACAGAAACCTACAGACCACACACTTAATGTTCCTACTATTACTTTGAAGCCAAACTCATTAGACAAGTCATTTAACCCCTCTGAAATAAATTCAATTTCCCATATATATATAATTGGGGTAAAATTACCTATCTCGTTGGGTTATTGGAGAGATTAAAAAGTAACAATATTTTAAAACCAAGCAGAAAATCTAACATCAGGCACTTGATAAATACTATTTCCACACTCATCTGTAAATTTAAACTAGTTATTTTCCACTTGACCAAGTTCTAGTCTCTTGTTAATTATATAAAGTGATTAAAGTGATTCAACCTATAAAGTATTACTACTGTTCATTAGCTATCATTTAAATGTATACTTGAGTCTTGTTTACACAGGTAAATTTGTTAGATGCCTCATTTGTTTCTTCAGGAACTCTATTGATTTTAAAGTCACACTGGTCTAGGTGACACTATGTCACACTGGCAATTGTGCGCTCCTATAGATAAGCAAAGAAAAGCTAAGCCTCCTATCTGAAAATGTTCTTGTGCCAACAATTCTTTTTCTTCATGAATTCCCCTAGTGTGAGACTCACATATACAGTAACTTATATAGTAACTCAATAGGGTCACTTTTTGCTTGAAAATGTACAGGTGTAAAACATAAGTTTCTTACTAAAGGAATATTTTCCCTTGGTTTGCATTTTCAGTTCCCCATATTTTAATTTTTTTTTTTCCTTTTGCTTTCCAGGGCCACAGCCGTGGCACAATGAATTTCCCAGGTTAGAAGTCGAATCAGAGCAGCAGCTGATGGCCTATACCACAGCAACGCATGATCCAAGCCACATCTGCGACCTATACAACCCAGGGTAACAATGGATCCCTGACCCACCAAGCAAGGCCAAGGATTGAACCCACATTCTCATGGATACCAGTAGGATTCGTTTCCACTGAGCCACAATGGGAACTCCCCAGTCCCCCATATTATTGTCACTCCCTTCTGAAGTTACATCCATTTGCCCCCACCTTGATCTCAAAGAAAAGGCAGCTACATTAATAATTCTGTTGAATTTGAACTATTTAAAGATGTAACCTATAAGATTTTTGTTTTTGTTTTTGTTTTTTAGGGCCACACTCGCAACATGTGGAAGCTCCCAGGTTAGGGTCTCAATCAGAGCTACAGCTGCCAGCCTATCCCACAGTCACATATGCAACCTACACCACAGCTCACAGCAATGTCGGATGCCCCACCGAGCGAGGCAGGGATCAAACCCGCATCCTCGTGGATACTAGTCAGATTTGTTTTCATAACAGGAACTCCAAACCTGAAAGTTATTATGGTCCATCTTTACTTTTTTTTTTTTTTGTCTTTTCTAGGGCTGCACCCGTGGCATAGGAAGGTTCCCAGGCTAGGGGTCTAATCGGAGCTGTAGCTACTGGCCTAGGTCAGGGCCACAGCAACACAGTATCTGAACCATGTCTGTGAACTACACCACAGCTCACAGCAACACAGTATCTGAACCATGTCTGTGAACTACACCACAGCTCACAGCAACACAGTATCTGAACCATGTCTGTGAACTACACCACAGTTCACAGCAACACTGGATCCTTAACCCACTGAACAAGGCCTGGGATCGAACCTGCAACCTCATGGTTCCTAGTCGGATTCGTTAGCCACTGAACCAAGATGGAAACCTTTTTTTTTTTTTTTGACCATTGCGTGCAGCAGCTTGATATGGGATCTCAGTTCCCAGACCAGGGATTGAACCTGGGCCACAGCAGTGAAAACACTGGGTCCTAACCATCAGTGAACTCCCATCTTTATTATTTTGTAGCCGTTAAAATGAACACACTGAATTTTGCTGACATGAAAAATTCTCAATAGAACTAACTGCACTGGATCCTGGTTCTTGGAAGAAACCCCTAGATGACAATAAAACTGAGAAGCAAAGATTCATAGGGTAGATCACTAAAAATTAGGCAGGATTTGAGCTACCATGATGTTAGGACATAGAAAGGAAGCTCCATAGTAAGAATGGAATGGGAAGCAGGGTGGAGAAGGGGAGATGGTATCACATAAGCTGAAGTCTTCCTGAGTCTCTGGGTTTCAAGTCTGCTAAGCTGACCTCACTAGAGAGGAAAGTGCTTTGAGTAGGTTTCCACCATGTCGGACTCCAGCGGGGAAGGTGTTCTGCAGCATAGGGGTAACTGAAAAAATAACCTTCCAGGTCTGCTAAGACTTGGTGCTAATTTAGAGACTTGTTTCAACACCTACTTACAATGTATCAGCCTCTTTTCCAGGTAAAGGCAGTATTGGTGAAGACAAAAAACACACAAGATAATTTCAGATAGTAGGAAGGACTAAAAATAGGGCAAAACAGTGATGCAAGGACATGGGACTTTAGACCTGAATCACAAGAAAGGATCAGTCATGCAAATATCTAGCTAAGAGTGGCCCAATGAAGAAATGGCAAGCCATATGAAAAGGCCTGGAGACAGAAATGAAGCCGCTGTGCCCAGAGCAGTGCAAGGGAAAAATGAAGTCACAGAAGGCAGCAGGGGAGTTCCATTGTGGCGCAGTGGTTAACGAATCTGACTAGGAACCATGAGGTTGTGGGTTCGGTCCCTGCCCTTGCTCAGTGGGTTAAAGATCCGGCGTTGCCGTGAGCTGTGGTGTAGGTCGCAGACGTGGCTCGGATCCTGCGTTGCTGTGGCTCTGGCATAGGCTGGTGGCTACAGCTCCGATTCGACTCCTAGGCTGGGAATCTCCATATGCCGTGGGAGTGGCCCAAGAAGTGGCAAAAAGACAAAAAAAAAAAAAAAAAAAAAAGGCAGCAGGAGTCAGAAAATAGTACCAATAAGGTATAACAGGACACCATGGATTTAAACAAGTCACCTGGCCTCTTCATATCCTAAAGCCATCACCCTTCCTACTGTGCAGAGGATGTGTGGGATGAAGGTGGCTTCAAGTAGGAGCTAGAGAAAGCAGTTAGAAAGGCATGGCAAGTTTGAGCAAGACAGCCTGGCCTCGGGTGTGAACAGTGGAGATGGGGCACATACAAACTCAGAAGAGCCCACCGGACTTCCATCTGGACTGAAAAGGATGAGAGCAGACGCAAGCATTTCTATGTCTTTCCATTTGAACTAGTCAGTATTAGGCAGCAGCAGTTATTGGAATGGGTACCAAGCTTGAGGGGGAAAATAGGTTTGGTTAAGAAATTAAGATTTGTTTCCAGTAAGTCTGAGATGCTTATTAAAGGTTCAAAGGGAACACTCAACTATGCCATTAAACTCTGGTGCTCAGGGAGGCAGGCTGGATATACGAATTTGGAAAATTTTAGAAAATACTAAATCCCACAGTAAGTTTTCCCCTTGGAGTGCAGAGCTAAAGTACAGACCAGACCTGAGGTGATGTAGAAAAGAACTGGCAAATATAGACTCAGTCAGAACAGTATATGAAGCTTCACAGAAGTGAAAAAAAACAGGATTTCAAAAACAAGGAAGTAGACAACTACTGAATTGTGAAGGTTTACTAAGATGAGGACAGAAAAGTGACTAGTTAGAAACACACAAGACACTGGAGACTGACAGTTGCAATTTTAGTAAATATATACTTGAAGTAAATTCTACTATAGGATTCTACCATTAGAAGGTGTGGTTAGCAGACTAATGACCCCCAAAGATGTTCTTCTTCTCCCTAATCCCTGGAACCTATGAATGTTGCCTTACATGGCAAAAGGGACTTTGAAGGTGTCACTAGGGATCTTGAACTGAGGAGATAATCCAGCTGGGTCCAGTGTAATCACAAACATCTTTTTAAGTGAAATATTGTGGCGGGGGACTCATCGAGATTTGAAGATGCTATTCTGCCAACTTTGAAAACAGAAGGGACCACAAGCCAAGGAATGCAAGTAGCCTTTGGAAGCTGGAAAGATTCTCTCCTAGGGCTTCCAGGTGGTGCAGCTCTGCCAACACCTTGATTTTAGTTTAGTGAGGCTCATTTCACCTTTCTGACCACCTCTACTGTAAGGTGAATTTGTGTTCTTTTAAGCCACAAATCTGTGATTATTTTGTTACAGCAGCAGAAAACCAATACACAAAGAATATCAAATACTGGTTGTTTCCACAGCCTGCCAGGTGGCTTGTATACTTCATACATACAAGGCTACCAGAAAAAACAAGGGTAACCTTAAGGTAAGCTTAGGTAACACTAACCTTAAGAGCTAAACTAGTAAAACAAGGGTAACCTTAAGGTAAGCTTAGGTAACACTAACCTTAAGAGCTAAACTAGTAAAACCCCTAAAAACAGGCCCTCTGTTGTTAAAAAAGGAGCTAACACTCAGAAGCAAATCTATTACAATGGCAAAACTTGAAAACTAATGTAACTTAACTGGGAAAACAGAATCTAAAAATGGACTAAGAGTTCCCCCTGTGGCACAGTGGGTTAATGATCCTCCTGTCTCTGTGGAAGTACTAGTTTGATCCCTGGCCTGGTGTAGTGGGGTTAAGGATCCAGCATTACTACAACCGTGGTGCAGGCTGCAGCAGCCACTCAGATTCAATCCCAGACCTGAGGAACTTTTCATATGCTGCAGAGGCAGCCAAAAAAAAGGTGGGGGGGAGTGCTAAAAGCACTTGATAATTAATACAATACAGTCAACTAGAGAGACCTGACATCAACATTCTAATCACACAGATATAGGTTATGGTATGCAGAGCTCCATGGCCTGAAATTCTTTAACTTACAAAATTTTACAGATTCTAAGCTATAAGCCAGCCAGTGATGGTGGAAGCATGTATCTGTAACAGGTCTTTAGACCTTTATGAAACCTAAGCAGAAGAAATTCTCTTTGCTCATGAACTTCAAAAATACAAAGCAATTCCAAAGTTCCAATTTGGTGTATATAAATCTCCAGGTTATTGTGGAGTAAGGCTGTGATTAGATCCTGTGGTCCACTGGCAACACTGCTGCTGCAAAGCAGAGGACCATGCATTAGAAGTTGACAAAAAAATACCACCAGCCTATGAGATTCCACGTGGATCATTAGTTGGCTCTCCCCAAAACATACCTTTTGGCCCTCCAAAGTGGTCACAGCCTACTGTGCTTTCTTCCAGTTACCAGAAATCTTCAAAAACTTATTTAATGGTTATTAGTTCTTTTAAGGAATGTGATCAATGGTCACTCACAAGATAGAGAAAAAGCAATTTGGCAGATGTTATTCATTTGTCTATAGTTATTTTCAAATTACTAGTTCAATATTCCCTCTATATTATTAAAAAATAAATGTAACCCAAGTCTATACAGTTGATTTTATTAGAATGTTGATTACAAAAGCTTTGATACCTGAACTTAAATGGATAAAGTAAAATAAACATTGCAGGTCTACAATTACATTTTTTATAAGATCTTTTCTACCTATCTGTATATGCACACGCAGAGGTGCCCTAATGTGCATTAATATTCACTCAATCTTAATAGATTTCGGGGCGGTGGACGGATTTTGAGTGATTTTTCTATCTTTCTGCTAATTGTGAATTGTTTCTTCCCCCCTTATAACTAACATGTGTCATCTAAATAAGTCATTATTCTGAGGGTTTTTAAAAAGGCAGGTCAAGCATTCCTATCCAATCTAGGAAAAAGGTAAATGCAACCCTAGCAAGGCACATGAAATTTTCAAAAATCCAGTACAAGTGATTGAATTTTAGAATCAGGAAACAATATGTTCACTACAGATTCTTTAACTGGGTTGTCTTTTGATATAGTTATAATGTAGAAAAACTTTCTGGCAATTTCCATTTATAAAACAAATCTATCAATTTTCCCCAAGAAACAAACACAATTTTGTTTTAGAGACATTTTATTTAGATAACTGAAAACAATTAGATGTTTGGAAGCAGTGTACAATGAAAGAGAAATCCAACAAGTCATTTTATCATGTATTTATTCCCTCTTCTTTATAACTAGAGCCAAAAAAAAAAAAACACAAAAAACAAAAAACAAAAAAAACCGGCTTTCTGCTTTAAGGGCAAAGTCAGAAAAATAAGCCAATATATTTTCCTTCTTCATCATAACATAAAAAACTACAAGAAATCTAATTGTAATAAGAGAAACTGGATGTTGGCTTGCACATATTCATTAAAAAGACAACAGGCCACCGTTCTACAAGAGCATAACTCCACTTGCCTTCAGCTGATACTCTTGCGTTTTCACTTACAGTTAACACCAAGTTGGTTAGTTCCAGCACTGGAGCTAATTCATATTCCTCATTATTTACTGCTCATGTTTGGCCTTAAGCAGAAAGTAACTCTGGAGGCTGATGCTTTTCTCCACTGCTTGTTTTAGTCCGTAAGTTTTGTACTACCTGTGGCACCTGCCTGATGCTCAGGCCTTCACTTCAGGAGTTGAACTATAGATGGAATCTGAATTCTCTGAAGTAATTTCTTCTACAATTCAAAGACAAAGTCATATTAGTCAACTTAAAGAAGTACATCAGATGCCACTAACAACAAGGTTCAGGCCACTGAAAAAGCAATGAACAAAGAGTCCATACATTTCCCATTAAACTCTTTCATACCATACATAACTTAACCTCCAAGGGGCCCCTCCTGCAGGCTAAATTTTCAATGACTTCAACTATCTAATAAATAGTGAATTACAATCAGATCTTTGAAAGATCTGGATCCCCCTCCTTTATTTTTTTTTTTTTTTTTTTTTTTTTTTTTTTTTTTTTTTTTTTTTTTTTTTTGGTCTTTTGTCTTGTTATTGTTGTTGCTATTTCTTGAGCCGCTCCCGCGGCATATGGAGGTTCCCAGGCTAGGGGTCCAATCGGAGCTGTAGCCACCGGCCTACGCCAGAGCCACAGCAACGCGGGATCCGAGCCGCGTCTGCAACCTACACCACAGCTCACGGCAACGCCGGATCGTTAACCCACTGAGCAAGGGCAGGGACCGAACCCGCAACCTCATGGTTCCTAGTCGGATTCGTTAACCACTGCGCCACGACGGGAACTCCCCCCCTCCTTTATTTATTTGAATTTCAGGAGTTCCCGTCTTGGCGCAGTGGTTAACAAATCCGACTAGGAACCATGAGGTTGCGGGTTCCGTCCCTGCCCTTGCTCAGTGGGTTAACGATCCGGCGTTGCCTTGAGCTATGGTGTAGGTTGCAGACGCGGCTCGGATCCCGCGTTGCTGTGGCTCTGGCGTAGGCCGGTGGCTACAGCTCCGATTGGACCCCTAGCCTGGGAACCTCCATATGCCTCGGGAGCGGCCCAAGAAATAGCAAAAAGACAAAAAAAAAAAAAAAAAAAAAAGAATTTCAAACAATATTATATGATCAGGGCACATTACAATCTGTAATTCTAGATTTGGGAAAGAGCACTTAGGCATGTAGTAAGGGTTCAATGAGCATTAAGTTACAATTATAATTGTAACAATTTGTTTATTTATTTTGGCATCTGTCTCCTAAGTCAGGCTCTAAGTCTTCTATCAGTCCTGCACATACTGCATCTCTGTGACTACCATGCAATAGGTAGCTAAGTATTTGTTTTATAAACATGCATATATAAATACATACATATTTAAACTTTCTATTACTTAAGTCTATGTTCATACTGAATAAATTTTCCTTTGTCAATGAGTAAACTAACATAACAATTCAATTTTCAATACACCAGGACTCTACGAAAGTAAATTGGTGGTATTTACCTAGCTCCTCTTCTGCTGTCTCTGGAAAACTGATCTTTGGCTTTGCCAGCTCACCACTATCTTCTTCTATGAAAAGAAAAGCAATGAAGATTATGTGAATTACATCATCACTAGCAGTTTTCAGTAATGAACAAACAACAAGAGTATGGCATGATTACACCAAGCAATGAGCTACAAAACACAACAGCAACAACTCTTTTTTCACTAACTGTGATTCTAAAATAATGTCTTTCCTCAAGTATTACTTTTAGATTCATACTATAATAACATAGGGACAAATAACTAAGTATTTTTATTAAAAATATGACTACTTTATTAGTAAGGATCAGTAAGTAATACTATTCAGAGATTAAACACCTTTATTTATAAATTATATATTGTCCTCTAACAATAAAAAATTTGAATTAGGTCCATTCCATTCAATGATCTAATGTAAAAATTTAGGAGGCAACCAGAGTGTACAACAAAAAATTTAAACAAAAGAACAGTGGCCAAATTATAATCATGGACATCTCTTTGCTTAAACCATAATTTAAAATCTATAGAAGACAGAAACACTGTGAAGCAGAATTAATAATAAAAAATAATACAAAATCATGAATAAAATTCTTACCAGGAAGCACACATTTCCAAAGGCCATATGTTTTTCCAACCACAGTTTGCCACAGTCTCAATGTTCCATCTTCAGAACCACTAGCGTAGAGTTCTCCATCAGGACTAAACCTCACACAGTGAATAGGACCAAAGTGTCCTTTGTAGGATTCTGAAAAAGAGGAAAAGGGCTATTAGACAATTTCATACTAAAACATTATACATTAAGTATTTATACCCTTTGAGGGCAAATTCAAATAACTATACCTAATTAAAAATAAAAATAAAGTGATTATCATCACAAAGGATCCACCATTGTCTACATTTCTCCATTCTCCATAAGACTACCCCTTTCCAATCCTAGCACACTCTATGGTTTCAGATTGCCTCTCTAGAAAAATTAAAAAAAAAAGGCTTCAATGTCTCAATAAATATAAAGAAAGGGAGTAAATGAAAATGCGCCCCACCCCCCCGAGTTCCCACTGTGGCACAATGGGATCAGCGGCATCTTGGGAGCGCTGGGGTGCGGGTCTGATCCCTGGCCTGGCAGAGTGGGTTGGGATTAAGGATCCAGCATTGCTGCAGCTGCAGCTTGGGTCGTGACTGTGCCTTGATCTGATCCCCAGCCTGGGAAAGTCCGTGTGCTGTGGGGCGGTCCAGGAAAGGAAAATACCCTCTAAAATCTATAGAATCTAAAGTCTATCGATTGCCCATTTCCAAATCCTCAACTATTTACCAGGGAACCAATTCTTATTATGACTACAGACAGCCACCAGATGGAGCTATCTGACACACTCTGCATCTTAATTTCCTATCAGACTATCTAGGGTCTACTAGTCATTCCATCCCACAGAGAACATTGAGATCCAGGATCAATGCTGATGCTCATATGGAGTTTAATGAGAAAATGTACAGTTCAGCAGTGGTGTGGTTCTGCTTAAGGCATATCCTTATTTATAAACCTTTTTTCTTTTACTTTCTAATACCTCATCACCTTATCAATTTCCAAAGCTCTTTACTACAGCAATGTTCCCTGCTCAGTCTCCATGTCTATTCAACTTAAGGACACTCATGCACTCTCTCCTCCTAGACAATATCATGAGCGTGTTATCATGAGTGTAAAAAATTATGTGTAGAAAGAATATTAGGTTTTGAAATAAGAATGGCTGGCTGGGTCCAAGTTCAGTTTCACTAATTGTGACCACAAATATCAGGCAAATAATTTACTTCTCTTCTTTAACATGCGGCCAAAACATTCTAAAACTCTGAAAAGTGACATTAAATAATCAGAAAGAATCTCTTATTTAAAAGTCACTTAATTCAAGCGATAAATGGTGAACCATAAACAATTAAACAGATTCTATTTGGTCTATAATATTGCACTTACCCAACCCAAAGCCATCAGTTTTCCCCCCAAAAAAAACCAAAATGTAAAAAGATCATCACTTTAAGGGAGTAAAAGAGGACAACTCACCTAATTCTTCTCCACTATTATAATCATACTTATAAAGTTTAAAATCTTCACCACCTGCAACAAGAAATTCTTTCTCAGGATGAAGAGATGCAGAATTGATGGTTGCAGGAGCTTCAAAGGATTTAATTGGGTCCAAACTAGAAAAAAATTTAAATATTTCTATCAGGCTATAAAACAATAACTAAAACTGGAACTATAGCTACATACTAAAAATCAATGCATAACAATAGCTCCACTTGAGTAACAACGAGTTGGGACACTGGGTCTATTCCAATCCAACCCTAAAAATCCTGAAAGGTGGAGTTTCCGTTGTGGTGCAGCAGAAATGAATCTGACTAGGAACTGTGAGGTTGTAGATTTGATCCCTGGCCTTGCTCAGTGGATTAAGGATCCGGTGTTGCCGTGAGCTGTGGTGTAGGTTGCAGATGCGGCTCCGATCTGGTGTCCCTGTGGCTGTGGTGTAGGCTGGCAGGTATAGCTCCAATTTGTCCCCTAGCCTGCTGATCTCCATATGCCACAGGTATGGCCCCCCAAAAAAAAAAAAAAAAAAAACAAACCTGAAAGGTCTCTAACACAAAACGCGAGAGCATTCCAGTTCCTATATGCTGCCATCCTATTCCCATCAACACACACTACAAAGCTTGAAAATTAAAGTTAGATATAACTTATGAAGGATCACTAAAAAGCAACTTTCTGGGTCAAATATTTAATAGGCGAGCAAATCTCTGCCACCAAAATGAGATTTGAGGCATTGTTCTATAGGAGGGCTGCATAGGGCCCAAATCCAGAAGCAATGAACACAGCTGTTATAACCAAATGGTTCTGGACAATAACATTCCATTATTATCATTGTATGTGTATGAACCTCTTTACATTCTTAATTGCTCTTCTCCCTTTTGATTGCCTTCTCTTTCCTTCCACCATTCAGGGAAGCTTAGCTCTGCAAGTGACCCTTTAGAGAAAAAGTTGGGATGCTGGTCAGAGTATAATGTAGTATATTCTTTATGGAAAATAAGTGGCATGTGTACTAAGAACTTTAAACACATTCCTACCCTTTGTTTCAAACTAGTTTATTTAGGGATTCCACTTTCACTCAATAGATTTTATATATTTCTCATACCCTTCCTCACTCATCAGTACATCTAAGTCTCAAGGTTTACTCAAGTGTCATCTTTTTTTTTTTTTTTTTTTTTTTTTTTTCCCACTGTACAGCAAGGGGGTCAGGTTATCCTTAGATGTATACATTGCAGTTACAGTTTTTTCCCCCACCCTTTCTTCTGTTGCGACATGAGTATCTAGACATAGTTCTCAATCAAGTGTCATCTTGATCAACCACCTTCATAACAGGATTTGTTTACAAGTCCTGGCTTTCCTGCAAGAGCCTCATTAATTTCAGTAATTTCTGATAGAGAACAGAGTTCACCAGCAGCTTTCACACTTTCCAAAGCACCAAACTCATCTTGTTTGTTCAATTTTGTTCCAACTTCAGGCAGAATACAGTAAACAACATCTCCCAAAGCTTCCTGTGCAAAATTGCTGATTCTCACTGTTCCAACACCTTTTTCTATTATTGTCTATCTGTGTATGCCTGTGAATTTACCCACTGGAGAGCAGAGTGCAAAGCGCGTGGCAGGCGCCCACCCAGGGTCATGATGGGTAGGGCTGGGCAGGTGACAAAGCAGCATGCAGGCTGCAGACTACTCCATCCATGACGGTCCTAACCTCTGAACTGGTAATTTGACTTACAGGATTCTCTTGGAAATACTCAGATGTACCCCTAAATCTCACTGCAGTGTTAAAATGGGGAAACTGATACATGATTTGGTATGACCTGCGAAGCAATACACCTCGTAAGGTTTTCAAAGAACTTCAATGGCTAAGAATATTTTAGAATAAAAAAATGAAAATTATACTTATTAGAGCCCTACAACTAGAGCAAAAAACCCACACAAATGTATATGCACATACAAAAAGGCAAAAAGACCAGCAAATATATAGCTACCACTAACTTTCTGCTATCTATGACTATAGTACTGTGGGTAAAATTTTCAAAATTATATTTTTTCTAATTTTCAGCAAAAACATTGAATACATTTATAATCACAAAAATTAAGTCTTTTTAAAAAGACCATTAGGGAGTTCACATCGAGGATCAGCAGTAATGAACCTGACTAGGATCCATGAGGATTCAGGTTTGAGCCTTGGCCTTGCTCAGTGGGTTAAGGATCTGGCATTGCCGTGAGCTGTGGTGTAGGTCACAGAAGCAGCTTGGATTCCATGTTGCTGTGGCTGTGATGTAGGCTGGCAGCTGCAGCTCCAATTCGACCTCTAGCCTGGGAACTTCCAAGTGTTACAGGTGCAGCACTAAAAAAGACAAACAATGAAATGAAATAAAATAAAATAAAATAAGAATTGAAATAAAAAGACCATTAGGTCTATACTATACTTGGAACGGGGGGGGAAAAAATCACAATTTCTCTGAAATTTTAAAGTGAAATAGCAGAATCAAGATCATAGCGGTTTTACACAGTAATGAACAACATTAATTATAGCACCAGTCCAGTGATCCTTTCAAGAAAATTATAAATTGAAAGTTGTTAAATTTTACCAATAAATGTCCTAAGTATCTGGAAATGAATTTAACTCCTCTGCTTAAAGTATACCACATTCTCTCTCTTTTTTAAACAAATGTCTCTATATTTTTTTTTTCTATAACTTTTTTGGGGGGCTGCACTCATGGCATGAGAAAGTTCCTGGGGCAGGGATTGAGCCCATGCCATAGCAGTGATCCAAGCCACTGCAGTGACAATCCTGGATCCTTGCTGCACCACAAGAGAACTTCTAAATTCTTAAGGAACACATTATTATTGGGTATGGAAACATTTCCCTCCATATTACAGTAATAGGCCAAGACTTGTCTTTAAAAGAGTTAAATACTTAGCATATGACTTTCAATTTTTTTATTATTATTTTATTTTTTGGCCATGCCCTCAGCATGCAGAAGTTCCTGGGTGAAGGATCAAACCTGAGCCACAGCAGTGACAATGCTGAGTCCTTAATCACTAGGCCACTAAGGAACTGCTACCTTCCAATTCTTGAGTACCTTAAATTGCCCTTTTGTTACCAGAAAAGAAAGTAAAGGTATTTTTTAAGACATACCTTATTGCACTATGAAAAGCAATAGATCGTCCATAAGTTATTACCAAGATCTCTCCCTCAGGAATATATTCCATACTGCTAACAGACATATTAAAATTTAGAGATTTCACTTCTGTCATAGTAGCATGGTCCCAAAGGCTGGGGGGGGAGGGAAAAAAAGAAGAGAAAAATAAGCTAGTGTTTACTCATTGAATAAAAAAGCTTATAGCTTAAATTACATCTGCAAATTAACCAATGAAAGACTAATCACTTAGTAAAACAACCTCCATTCCAACTCATAAATCACAGACGATACTGAGAAATTTTGGGTTCCTACAAAACATCAAATTATTTGGTCACGTGTTGGTAAAGTTAATATTAATATTTTAAATATATTTCCCAAATGATTCAGCAAAGCTATGCTATGAAGACACTTATTTCTCAATCTAATCAATTTCAGTACTTCTCCAAATAATAATTATTACATTCTATTTTTGTGAGTCTGATGACAACCTATTTAACTTTACATAGAAAAATACATTAGGTATCAGCTCACAAAATTGTGCATAGGATTTCAGGGGCTTAATGGACTTTCTAAGGCCAACCTGTCCACTGACCCAGATTAAAAAGACATGCTTATAAAGGTGTCAGCAGTTTTAATTGTCTTGTGAATTCTGCTCTATGTTTATAACAGTAAATGATGGATAGCTCCAGAAGAATGTGACCTATATAAAGCCAAAGTTGTAATGTTCAGACACAATCCTTCCTACATAATAGTTAATTTTTTTAAAAAAACTTAAGCTCTAAGGTCAAATAATTTCTCAAACTTAATTTTTTTTTTGGCCATGCCCTCAGCACATCTAAGTTCCCAGGCCAGGGGTCAAACCTGAGCCACAGGAGTGACCTAAGCCACTGCAGTGACAATGCCAGATCCTTAACCTGCCACAAGGAAACTCTTGAACTTTAAATTATTAAAGAAAAATTACTGGAGTTCCCATTGTGGCACAGTGGTTAATGAATCCGACTAGGAACCATGCCCTTGCTCAGTGGGTTAATGACCGGCGTTGCCGTGAGCTGTGGTATAGGTTGCAGACGCGGCTCAGATCCTGCGTTGCTGTGGCTCTGGCGTAGGCTGGTGGCTGCAGCTCCGATTCGACCCCTAGCCTGGGAACCTCCATATGCCGCGGGGGCGGCCCAAGAAATAGCAAAAAGACAAAAAAAAAAAAAAAAAGAAAGAAAGAAAAAGAAAAAGAAAAATTACTTACCGAACAGTTTTATCATCAGCTGAAAGAATCTGTTTATCCTCACTGCACCACAGAGCCTTTTTAATACCAGAACTGTGACCACTGATTTCCTTAGGTTCTTAAGGTAAAACAATTTAAACCATATTTGTTAATATGTGATTTTTAAAACAAAGCAGCATTTGAACAACTAAATAAAGAGAAAAGAAAAACTATCTTTTAAATTGGACAGTGACTTCTCAAACTCCATCACAATTTAAACTTGATGTTCACCTAGAATACATTTAGTTTTCCCATACTAAAAAATTTCTCTGCATGACAAGGAACCCACAAACTATGATGCTATATGTATCTAGGATTGAATACAGCACTCCCTCCAACCTACCCTTCTGCTTTCAAAAGCATTATTGTACCACATGAAGTAAAAGAAGAACTAAGATAGCCTAACTTCATAAAAACACGCGCCCAGGGAGTTCCGTCATGGCACAGTGGTTAACGAATCCGACTAGGAACCATGAGGTTTCGGGTTCGGTCCCTGCCCTTGCTCAGTGGGTTAACATCCGGCGTTGCCGTGAGCTATGGTGTAGGTCGCAGACGTGGCTCGGATCCTGCGTTGCTGTGGCTGTGGTGTAGGCCGGTGGCTACAGCTCCGATTCGACCCCTAGCCTGGGAACCTCCATATGCCACAGGAGCGGCCCAAGAAATAGCAAAAAGACAAAAAAAAAAAACAAAAAACATGCACCCAGGCACAAGACAGTTGAGCTAATTCTAGTGCTATCAGTAATGCTAGGCCCCTCATCCACACCACTGTTAGCAGGGCAAAGCATCAAAAAAGTGGGAACCTGTCTTTCCTTTCAAAAGATTAAAAAACCCAACAAAATCACCTGTTACCTCTGGACAAAAAACAATGTTAAAGGCAAGTTCATTCAACACAACTTAACCTTTTGAAGACTATATTTATTTACCTATAAACGGATTAACAATGGTTACTATACCTGAGAGTTCAATGAGAATATGCATTTAAAGAATCAAATGAGAATATACATTTAAAGTTTCTTTTTTTTTTTTTTTGCCTTTTCCCCTTCAAAAGTACAGTAAGTTACTACAGTTATCTCACATTAAATTCCCCAAGTGACAAAATCTCTTTTCCCAAAGTTCTGTGTGGGGGAACTTGGAGGCTGGCCAGTGGGAATAGGTCCAAAGAGACAACACTAGACCAGTACTATGATACCAACTTACTCTTTGGCTGCATGATGTCTGTGTGGACAGCAAGATCTGAATGCAGAACACAGACAGATGCTGCTATCATTCACAGATAAAAACCGTGCACACATGGTCATGCAGCCCATCTACATTTTCTAATCTGATATCTGACAGACAGTAAAAACTCAGTTAATTGCTCATCTTTCTAATTCAAGACAGTGTAAGAGCCATTTTCAAAAAGCAGCTTTGAGAAAGGTAAAAGATGAAAAATGTTGGCCTAGGGCCGAACTATACTGCTGAGTCAGACAGTACACTGATTAAGTGAGGTCAGAGTAGTTTGCTATGTTTATTAGATAGAATAAAGAGAGAAACTCTCATGCCAAAGGAGAACAATCCATAAATGTAGTTTGTTTCCTCACCTTTAATTTCCAATGTAGCTTTGACTTTCTTACAAACTTCTAAAAGTTTGTTGACTTACGAATAGTGCCCATGATACAAAATTTAAGAACCCAGAGTTCCTGTTGTGGCGTAGCAGAAATGAATCCAACTAGTATCCATGAGGATGCAGGTTCCATCCCCGGCCTTGATCAGTGGGTCAGGGATCCCAAATTGTAGTGAGCTGCAGTGTAGATCGCAGATGTGGCTGAGATCTCACATTCCTGTGGCTGTGGTATAGACCAGCAACTGTAGCTCTGATTTGACCCCTAGCCTGGGAACCTCCATATGCTGAGGGTGTGGTCCTAAAGAGCAAAAAAAAAAAAAAAAAAAAAAAAGCAAATGACAAGGAGCTTGGGGTTAATGGATACAAACCATTGCCTTTGGAATGGATTAGCAATGAGATACTGCTGTGTAGCACTGGGAACTATATCTAGTCACTTATGATGGAGCATGACAAGGTGAGCTAATAGAATGTATACATGTATGTGTAACTAGGTCACCACGCTGTGTAATAGAAAAAAAAATTGTATTGGGGAAGTAACAATTAAAAAAATAATAATAATAATAAAGGTGGCGCCAGGATCACCCAGAAAAAAAAAAAATTAAAAAAGCAAATGACAAATTAGAATACAATAAAGAAACCTTAAAACCAGTAAAAAGATAAACATCACAACAGATAAATAGGCAAAGGGATGAGCAGGTGCTTAGTTCACAAAAGAAGATCACAGGAGTTCCCGTCATGACTCTGCGGAAATGAATCCAACTAGGAACCAAAAACTATCGACATCATCAGTGATTAATACTGGCTAATGAATTATATTTTAACTTTTTATGATTATCTTTATTTTCTTCACTTAAGTATTATATATAAATAGCCTTTAATCAGGAAGTTATTTAAATTAAAAGAAAACAAAACCACAAATATGTATAAATTACACTTACCTGCTTCAGGTTTGTTCAAGTCATATATGCGTAACAGTTTATCCTGTCCTCCAGTTAACAAGTAATTACTATCCTGAAAACACATACAAGTAAAATGTTACTAGATTAACCATTTTAGTAGATACATCTCCTAGAAACTTCTTCAACACCAAATAAAGCTCACAGATATCACAAAGAGATGCATACAGACCAATTACTTCTGAGAAGATACTGGAGAACACTTATCCTTCTGATAATTTCCAAAGCCCTGTAAGATTCTCAGTTCAAACGTCACACCACCTATTACATGGCTTCTCTGAGTCAGCTCTGATCCTGCTCCCTACTAAGTAGTACTTCTGAGATGACTGCACATTTATCCTCTCCTTTGTGAAAGTAGCTGGGAAACACATTATTTGAGGTTTCTGGATATTTGTTGCAACAGTTAAAGTATTGATATATGAGTTCCAGGGTTCTTAAAAGCCTCACAAGATCAACCAAGAAAAAATACAGTTGATTTCAACAACACAGGGGTTAAGAAACCCACCCTCCAAGCAGTTGAAAATCCGTATGTAAACTATAGCTGGCCCTCTTATATATGGTTCTTTCCCTTACAGTTCCTCTATATCCACAGATTCAACCAGCTGGAGACTGTAATACCACAGTATTTACTACTGAAAAGAATCCACATTAAGTGGACGTATACAGTTCAAACCTGTGTGGTTCAAGAGTCAACTGTAAATGTACATAGTTTAATCCATAGTCAAATCAAATATAACATATATACTAAATATCCCCCCAGAAAACCAAACATAAACCAAATATAAAACTATTACCATATCCTGTAGTAACAATTTAATTCACTAAAATAAATTCCATTTTCTGATACCTGTGTAAAATCCACAGTCTTGACAATGTGTTTATGAGCCAGGGTCATCAATTCATCTCCTGAGACAGCATCCCATACTTTGCTAAAAGTGAAAAATAAAATAAAAAGATAAACATAATCATAATTTTGATGTTTAATTACCAAATAAGTTAAACATCTGAAATGTTATATATATCCATAACCTTTTATCTTCAAACATTTTAACCAATTCATAGCTTCACCTTTCCAATTTTTTTCTTTATTCTCTACTCTCATGTATATGAGAAAAATGAAAAACAAGAAATCTTTAAAATATATTTTTAAAGAATAATTAAAAGACTTGATACATGTTACATAAAATTTAAAATCAGGACAGTAGAGAAGAAAACATTCTCCCATCTCTTCCTTAAAAGTTTACTCTTGGAGTTCCCGTTGTGGCACAGTGGCTAACAAATCTGACTAGGAACCATGAGGTTTTGGGTTCGATCCCTGCCCTTGCTCAGTGGGTTGAGGATCCGGCGTTGCCGTGAGCTGTGGTGTAGGTTGCAGATGCGGCTCAGATCCTGCGTTGCTGTGGCTCTGGTGTGGGCCAGCGGCTACAGCTCCAATTCGACCCCTAGCCTGGGAACCTCCATATGCCGTGGGAGCGGCCCTAGAAAAGGCAAAAAAAAAAAAAAGAAAAAAAAGACAGAAAAAAAAAAAAGTTGACTCTTAATTCTCAAATCTTGGGCATTCGACTTTCCCACAAAGTATCAGCCTTTGATTACATAATGTTAATGTTGAGAGGATTTTAAATCTGTCAACTCTCTGCTTCCCTAACCCACCCCAACTCAAAATATATGTGTGATTGTGTGTCTATACACACATGTGTATATGTTCAGGGAGAATGGTTAAATAATATTCAACAAAAATACTGCAAGGGAGTCCCCAAATAAATAAGCTTAAAGAAGAAGACAAAATAAAGAATTCATTTTAGATCAGAAGAGCTCATTGAAAAATAAATAAGAAAACTTCCAACACAGGGGAAAAAAAAACTATTATAAGGAAAAAGCTATGCTCCATAAAGATTGCTATTTTAATGTAACAGACATTTATTTGTAGGATTAAAGTGCATAATGAAACAGTGTAGAAAAAGGAAGGAGTAATCTTTTCTTCATTTACTCAATAAACACAATAAATACATCAAGTATGTTATTCTAGACCCAGCACTGGGGCACAAAAGGGAGAAAAAAAAAATGATCCAAAGGAAGTTATCTGAAAAAAAGTTACCTGAGAAGAAAAAAACCCAAAAAAACAAAAAAAACAACAACAAAAAAACCCCATAAATAATACATCTAAGAAATATAATTAAAAGACAAGCACACATGGCTATAGAAACACAAGCAAAAAACATACCACTAATTATGACAGAAAGTCTAGAAAATCTAAGCATCAAACCAGGAGTCTTAAAGAGCAGGGAGAAAAAAATGGAAAGACTACTGTAGACAAGTATTAATAACGGTAAAGAAACATGAACCTTCTAAGAGGAATAAATGTTGATGGTACAATATAAACCTTGCAAATTATATACTTGAGTCATATGAATGGCTGAATAAACATATTCTCAAAGAAACAATGTCACCTATGAGTGGTACTGCCACTAAACTCTCAAATATAAATTTCTCTTTGCAAAGGAAACCTGATCCAATCTCTCCCATTTCCAATTCAACTCTCTGGTCCAACCCTACTTTCCTAACTTCATTCTATATTATTTCTCTGAATCTAATCATAGCAGATTATAAATGATTCCTCAAACATGCCATGTATTTTCTTCCAGGCTCCTCTCTCTTTGCTTGTATTGTTTTATTAAATATGTATTTTATATTCTTAGCTATCAAAATTCTACTCATCCCTAGGGTTCATTTCAAATGCTATCTTTTCATTAAACCTTCTATTTATCTCACCTCCATTAAACCATTCCTTTCTGTTCTTCAAAAGAACTCCGCTTATACTGATAATTGTGTTCAATTTTGCTTTGCTTTTATACTTTTGTATACATAACCTTACTCTTAATCACAGGAAAATCAGTGGTAAGAGTTCACAAAAATCAGACTGCTGCAATAATGAAAGGCATCAAAAGTGAAGAAAATAGCAAATACACCTGAAATTCCTATCTCATTCAGACACTGAGTCTCAAAGGACCTCTGGGCAAAATCCTTAGAAATACTAATTTCAAGTATACTTAATCATCTTCCCAATACTCCTTAAAATCTTAATATTCTGCTCAGACCATATCCTTTCATTGGTGAGGAGGAAAGAACTGGAGTGACTGCAGTAGTGTCACCAGAGGGCCAAGGCACCCGTACTCATTTTCCTCCTATTTAGAAACACTAATAGAAAACTGAGGATGACATTCTCTGATACAGCATGTTCTCATCACTTGCAGTACCTCTGGCACATTTCCATCATCCACAAGAGCCAAAACAGCTTAGAGTCCTAAAAAGCATCTAGAATAACTTACAATGTTTTCTAATGTGTTTTTCAATCTCCAGGCAAGAAACTGGTATTAATTAGCTGGCTTCAGGGATCATATAAAAATGGGAAAGGGGAGTTCCCGTTGTGACGCAGCGGAAACAAATCCGTCTAGGAACCATGAGGTGGTGGGTTTGATCCCCGGGCCTCACTCAGTGGGTTAAAGATCTGGCGTTGCTGTGAGCTGTGGTGTAGGCTGCAGACATGGCTCGGATCTGGTATTGCTGTGGCTGTGGCTGTGGTGCAGGCCGGCAGCTATAGCTCAGATTAGACCCCTGGCCTGGGAACCTCCACATGCCTTAGTGCAGCCCTAAAAAAACAAAAAGGCAAAAACAAAACACTACAAAACAGGGGAAGGGATGTCCCCCCAGGAGCTCCCCTGGACAAAGCAAAAATGGCAGAAGGGCCCATACAAGCCCATTCATTACGCAATAAAGTATCATTAACAATATCCTCTCAACAGCTAATCCTGGAGCATTTATTTTCTGCACAACTCATGAAGTACCTGCCATCTCCCTAAACTACTAGTACCTCTATATCCCTTAATTGTTTCTTGCACATAATAATCAATGCTCTCTGTTCAATACTTTTTATATTCTGAGAATGGACTTACCAGTCTCAAAAGAGGGGCTGATTAACTTACTTCTTTAAAGCCTTGACAAAACAAAGCTATTTCAGGTAAACAACTGCTTGTCTTAACATGATGACCAAGTTATCAAAAAGGAGACAGTACCACTTCTGATTTATTGAGAACCTTATTCAAAGAAAAATGAGTTCCTTCTACTGGATTTTACAAGGGGGAAAAAAAGGCAATCCTACACTTTGGTTACCCATAGATCCCAAACCCAGATGACTTAAGCACACTGTGGAGAGAGCATAGGAACCGTACTTGCTCTTGGCACTCCAGATGATTCAGATGGGAAGACAGAGGGACTGATAAGAATATCATGAAACAGGAGTTCCCGTCGTGGCTCAGTGGTTAACAAATCCGACTAGGAACCATGAGGTTGCGGGTTCGATCCCTGGCCTCGCTCAGTGGGTTAAGGATCCTGCATTGCCATGAGCTGTGGTGTAAGTCACAGATGCAGCTCGGATCCCATGTTGCTGTGGCTGTGGTGTAGGCCAGTGGCTACGGCTCCGATTAGACCCCTAGCCTGGGAACCTCCGTGTGCTGCAGGCGCAGCCCTAGAAAAGACCAAAAAAAAAAAAAAAAAAAAAAAAAAAAAAAAAAAAAAAAAAAGAATATCATGAAACACAGTTCCACCATTAGCTCAATGAATTAAGACATAAAGAAGATGGTATATGCATCAGCTGACTCAACTGCCTAGATTACCTTAAGATAACATTCCCAAATGACCTACAGACCAGCTCTGTTGAATATATTTTCTCCGCAAGAAATAGAAGCAAAATCCTCCTTTAGATAAACCTGACATCAATGAAAATTTTCTAAGAAAGATTCAGAAAATTAAGAGGGAAGAAAAATAATCAACTAACAGTAACTCATACCAACTATTATTAATCAGGTAAGCTAGGATGCTCTTCTTTAGCCAGGTCAAGTTCCATAATAGCAGACCCCATACAAGTCATTAATAGAGGAGAACAGAAACAAAAAATGCACACACTCTCATACCTTACAGACAGATACAGAGCAAATGTCTCAGCTCCCACTTACCCAGCACCTGCTATGTGACACACTAGACTGGACTCTAAACATGTCAATGGAGAAAGATCTCTCTGATGTGCCCAAAAGCACGCTGAACTTTTTCATTTTAGACATAAAAATGAAAAAGCATCCCATTTATGAAAGTGAAAATACACAACATGGCTACCACATGAACTCAGGCCTACCTAAAGCAAATGCTTACATCTTTCTCACAACATCATGGCACCTAAAAGCCTTAAGTGAGGGGGGAAAACCCAAAAGTATTCCTTCTTGCTATTTAAACCTACTTAAACTTCCCTACATGAAACCAAATTGTTTCATGGCTTCAGCCGTAGAATTTCCAAAATAATACACATGATTTTGGTCTAGGTATGCCATATTTTTCATACCTTTTTCCTCTCTTCAGAGTAATTATCTATCTAACTTGCTTTATTTCTTCTCCTGAGGACTGGCTTAACAATTTAGGCAAATGTACAAACCAAGAGTATTCACGGATTTTAAAGAGATGGACATCCTTCCTAAAAAGCTTTTGCACAGGTCTCTTAAAGGTCAGAGCAAGACCCTCAAGCAGTAGATGATAAAACATTTTGCTCATGTAATTAACATTGTTAGGGTCAGATAACAAAACTGCAATTCAAAAACTTGTTCCTTTTAATGCTTATGTCTATAGCATTCAAGATCTTGTTACATTCATTACTCAATTATATTTAATTTAAAATACTTCATTTATCACCACCAAACTGGGACCTAGTTTCAATAATGACATTAAAAAAATCTATTTATCAAATATCTGAAATCTAGAGTTGTTAACTCTAATTTTCTATGTCTGCTATAAAATAAATGACATTCATTCCCAATGACAATGTTCCCACTGGACTGAACAAGAAACAAACTTTGGAGGAGTTGGGAAAAAAACAAAACAAAACAAAAAAACAAAGAAAACTGAACTCCTAGCAGACACAAAAGTCCTAGAAGCAACCAATGTCATCCTGAAGGTGTTGACATTAAGAGATTGACATAAAACCAAACAGCTCCTTATTTTATCAGAATTGTATACAATCACAACAGGTCAAAGTGCAAAGCCTTACAATGGTTATGCCTAAAGACAGAGTAACATCTATTTACCGAAGGCATAGAAAAAAGCTCAGGATGACATTTATAACTTTTCTTATAGATCTCTCACCATCTCAAATGTAATCTCACATGAGCATGGGATTATATTTCCCTCTCCTTACTTAAAAAAACAAAAACAAAAAAACTTTTTTTTTTTTTTTTTTTTAAATGGCTGCACCTGCAGCATATGGAAGTCTCTGGACCAGGAATTGAATCCGAGCCAGCAGCGGTAACGTGAGATCCTTTAACCCACTGTCAGGGACCTGGGACCAAACCCTACCTCTGCGGCAACCTGAGCCCTGCAGTTGGATTCTTAACCCAACTGTGCCACAGCAGGAACTCCTTAAAACTTAAATTTATTTTTTAAAAACTTACATATAGTAAAACTCACTCTGTGGTACAGAGGTCTAGAGTTTCAACAAATGCACAGTCAGGTATCCACTATCTCAATCAATCTGCCTTCATTTTTTATAATAAACTTGGTATGTTTAATTTGCTTACAACAAAGGAGAAACACATTTAGAATCGCTTCTTAATGTGAAATTCTATTAAAAAAAAAATCAACAAGACAATTTTACTCTCCAGACTTTCAAATCTAATAAGGAGTATTCCACGTACAACAGCCCTTGACTTGCCTGCCTTAAACACTTTATTGTTTACTAAGTCACAATCAGGAACTAGAGGTACCAAGATTACATAAGCTGTGACCCATGCCCAGATAGGGAAAGTGGGTCATCGCAAGTCACTTTAATATCATATACAAAAGCAAAAAAAATCAGAGTAGGTAAGGCATATTCTGGCAACAGTTAGATTTAGTATAGCCAAATGATGGGGCATATGATGTGTAGTGCCAGATGATGCCCAAGAACTAGGATTAGGCCAAATTTTAAAGAGCTAACAATGAAATTTAACCTTTAGGCTAGTGGTTAAGGTTGTACATCAGAATCATCCAGAAAAACTTTAGGGAAGAAAAAAAACTAAAAAACAAAAAAACCTAGGTTGGGAACTCCAACTCCAGACCAATTAAGCCAGAGCTTCTCAGACACATGCATCTGAGTACTTTAAAAGCTTCCCAGGTTACTGTAATGTACACCCAAGGTCATGGGCCACTGACAAAGCAGAAGCAAAGATCTTTAGGTAAAGAAGTGTTATGTTATTTGTCTCCAGGAAGACAACTGGCTGATGAAGAGATGGGAAAGGACCAGTTTAGGAACCTAAACCATTAAGGTAGTGGCAGAGGTACAAGAAACAATGTGGTCAGGAAACATTCTATTGGCAGAATCAACAAATATGATAATCTAGATGGAAGAGAAAAATCAAGAATGATTTAGAAACTTAGAAAATGAAAAATAACTGAGTTTGGGAATCTTAAATATGTCTAACAAAAATGAGAGTGAAACTGGGCTAAAAATGTGGGGCATCAAGCACTAAGAAGTTAAGGAGTATAAGGTATTATTCAGCTAGAACATGTGGAGCAGTATTTGCCAGCATGACCATCAACATTCATTATCTGAAGTGCTTGTTAATAATGCAGATTCCTGGGTCCCAGTCCAGACATACAGAACTAAGTCATTTAAGTCTCTGAACATTTTGAGAAAGCAGCAGATAAAATATGGGCGGAATTTTGGTGACATCAAAACAACATGTGTTCTCTACGTTAGGCAGTGCATGAGAACTTTATGAATAACTTTTACTGAACTTTTATTATTGATCATTTCAGAACACAATTCACAGAGAACTGTAAAGGTGGCCATTTCTGGCTACACTTACGCTGTGAAATCTGCAGCTGCTGTAGCTGCTTTGGTGGCATCCTTATTCAATGTTGCACCCCAAACAGCACCCTTATGACCCAAAAACGTTCCAATCCAGTCTCCTGTATCTCCCTGGCGTAGCATAGGTTTGCCATCTAAAAAATATGTAAGAAAACATGTGATGTAGAAGCTCAAATTACTTAAAATCTAGGATCCGAACTTAAAACAAACAGTGATGAATAACAAACTTGAAAACTGCTTTTGTTGTCTAACTGTTCACTCACTGGGGTCACTAAGGCACATCCAGAAATAAATTAACTGAAGAACTGGGCCATTCTCTCTGGGAAGGACTTGAAATGCGGCAGAAAGACTATTCATCTGCAACAAAACAATCTAGACGTGAACCTTATTTTGGACAAACTTAATAGTCTCAGCTTCCACTTGAAAATTGGAAATGAAAAATTCCATACCACAGAAGAATATCCAATGAAATAGTAGAAGTGGAAAGTCTTTGTAAAATAAAGTGTTACTTAGCCTGGCCTAGTTTCTGCATTCCCCAAATCCTTTAAAGATATTTACGGTGTTGGCCGGGGCGTCTGGGCAAGTGCACAGTAAAGCTTATCCAGAAATAGCAAAAAAGGTAAAATGAGAAGCCTTGGTTGGGGGCATAACTTACCAAAGCTTCTCCTGGCATCAGCTGCGCAATCCTTAACACTACTCGCCCTACCAGCCCACTAATCTCAAAAGCCGCAATCCATTCGGCAATGGGAAGTGCCGGCCCCACTCCCTTTCCGCCCAGTCCCAACCATCTGAGCCCAGCGGCCCTGCTCACCTTTGCAAGCACTGATTAAGAAATAGCCATAAGGCGTGATGCCACTGAAGGCCAAATCCACCACAGGCCGCGTGTGGCCGGAGCAAGTGAGAGGCGTTTGCCTCATTGCCATGGCGGCGGCGAGCCGAGCGATCCCGCAGGAGAGCTGAGGGTCGTCTCGTCTTTTCTCTTCTCCGCGGCAGCGCCTCTCACTCAAGGCCTACGCCCTGACGCTGGGCCGGGAAACAGAAAAAGGCCAATCTGGTGGCCCCGAAACCAGGAAAGGGTTAGGGGTGGGTCAGGGAGTGTGCGACTGGCGGTCGACCGCCGCCGAGGGAGGGAAAGGGAGGGAGGGAGGAGAGTAGGGGAGGGGGAGAACAGGAAAACCGGCAGCCACGATCCCCACCGTCCACACCGGTACTCGCAGGAAGTGACGACACTAACCCTCCGCCGGAAGTGACGAACAGGAGGGAAGGCGGGTTCGCTGGGTAGAAGAGGCGTACTGGAGCGAGAGCGACCGCAATGCGCAGGCGCGAGATCAGCTCAGGTTGAGCACGTGATGCTGGCTCCACGCTGGCTACGCAGGGCTCTTGGCCGCGTTCCAGGCACTGGGTGAAAATCCTAGCGCTGAGCTCTAAGCAGCTTGGGGTGCTTTTCTGTTTTTGAGCCGTTTGGAGTCGAGTTGGGGGCGTGCGGAAGCGGGTCCTGCTTCAGTCATACCCCGAATCTGACCGCATCTGTGGTTTACGCACTGAGCCGTCCAGTGGTTTGGACTGTGCTATCTAGACGTCTACACTGAACAACCAGAATTGTTTCCAGCGGTGGCCCAAACCAGCAAACACCGTCTAAGAATTTTTTTTCCAATCTTTGTTAGCAGTTGTATAGTCAGCTCCTCTGGGATTGTCTACAAGTAAGGCCCTTAAGAAAAGTCTTTCTCCCAGTCACCCCTTGTGCTGTGTAACCTTGCATTGTTAGTGTTTCAGACGTGAGGGTTATGCGACTCTAAAAACAGTTAAATTAGTTTATCTTTTGAGGACGTTGGGAGACCCATGAGCAATGGTCCTCAAATTTTTTGATGAATACCCACATCAATAAAACTTGCGTCCGTCCCCCAAATATGCGATAGTGAATAATTTGTGAGTTATTTGCATATTAGTGCATAGAGAAGAATAGAAATATTAGAAGAACCTTAAACTTCAGTGTAAATAGAAATACTGGTGTTGTCTTCCTGCAGGCTCTCCTCTTTGGATATCACTCCGTGGTGTAGCAGAACTGTTGATGGATTGATTGCTCATGCAAAAACTGACCTGAGCAAGAAGGGTCCTTTTTCTGGGCAAGTTATTTCTTTCCTTTAATGCTTGTTAGGATGTCAACAGAAAATACCAGAGATTTTTTTTGTGGTCTCTTTCACTACTTTATCCCAGGCCATAATGTCTTGGCACATACCAATACATATCTAATCAGCACAAATGTCTGCAAATGTTTCCCTCTCCCTCATCTTTTTGTAGTAAACATGTATCTTCGTTCAAGTCTAATTACTTGAATGGAGACTTGAAGTGCTTCCCCATTCTATTTCATTAGCATTTTGTTCATTAATTTATAGTACAGCACTTACTATATATGTTTTCCACTATCTTTTTTGTTTTCTCTGTGCCAACCTCACCCCAAGTTCCTACACACATGCACACACACACTCTGTTGACATTTAAATTGTGAGCTCCTTAGTGGCAATTGTGTGGCACTGTTGTCTTTCTACTCTGGTATCAGAAGAGTGAATGGCATTTAGTGAATGCTGGACAAGTGATTATTAAGTAAAGTAAAGCGTTAATGATGGAGGCATCTAAATAAAAGATAAAACTCGTTAGAACAACTAGTCAGTAAGATGTTAATACATGGCCATTTGTTGCTTATTGTGCGTAGGTAACTGAAAACTTTTGTCTCTAAAGTACGTATAATTCTTTTTTGTTGTTGTTGTTGTTGTTGTTGTTGTTGTTGTTGTTGCTATTTCTTGGGCCGCTCCCGCGGCATATGGAGGTTCCCAGGCTAGGGGTCGAATCGGAGCTGTAGCCACCGGCCTACGCCAGAGCCACAGCAACGCGGGATCCGAGCCGCGTCTGCAACCTACACCACAGCTCACGGCAACGCCGGATCGTTAACCCACTGAGCAAGGGCAGGGAATGAACCCACAAACTCATGGTTCCTAGTCGGATTCGTTAACCACTGCGCCACGACGGGAACTCCTAAAGTACGTATAATTCTTATTCATTTGTATTCTGAGTTCTAAGAGTATTATGTATCATGATCAAATATGTGGGCTTCAAAGTCAGTTTAATACTGGAAGAGAGATTACTGTAAATGATATAATTAACCACATTAAAAGACTAAAAAAAGAAAAATATCAATATTTCATTGTATTGTGTAAAAGTTTTAGATAGAATTTAATATGCATTTATTCATGATGAAACATCTTAGATACTAAAAATAGAAGGGACCTTTTAACCTGATAGACTATCTGAAAGAAACATCACACATAATGATGAAACACTTAAACTATTCCCTATTAAGTCTGGTACAAGATAAAAATGATTACCACCGTCACTTCAATACAGCATTGTACTAGATGTTTAGATAATCCAAAAAGGCATAAATTATTTCAAAGAAAGTTGTAGATCTGTGATTAAAGATTATTTATGGAGATTATATATGTAGAAAAATCTGTATGTATTTATATTTAGATCTTTTAAAAAGGTCTAAATATAGACTATTGGAATGAATGAGAGTTTAACAGGGTTGCTGGGTTTTTGAAAAGAAAGTATGGTGAAAACAATTGCATTTCTTTACACTAGCAACTAGCAGAAAATGTAATTTTAAAATGTGCCATATAAGGAGTTGCTGTCATGGCTCAGTGGTAAGGAGCCCAACTAGTATCTTGAGGATGCAGGTTCAATCCCTGGCCTCGCTCAGTGGGTTAAGGATCTGGTGTGTGGCCATGAGCTGCAGTGTAAGTTGCACACACAGCTTGGATCTGGTATTGGTGTAGCTGTGGTGTAGGCTGGCAGCTACAGCTCTGATTTGACCCCTAGCCTGGGAACTTCCATATGCTGCAGGTGCAGCCCTAAAAAGAAAAAAAAAAAAGTGTGTGTATATATATGTATATGTGTATATATATATATATATATATATACACACATATATGTATATATATGTATGTGTGTGTGTGTGTATATATATATAACTATATAATGCCATATAAAATAGCATCAAGAGATAAAAAGTACTTGAGAATTAGTCTGGCAAAGTATGTTTCCCAGCAGGAAAAAGCTGGCACACTGAGATGTAGGAATTGAGGAGAGTTTCACAAGTGAATTTACTAAGTGGTCGGTATCAAAAGCAGCCAATGAGGAGTGGTGAAGAAACCCAGGGAGAAAATGGGGTACTCACCATAGATAGGAATGGAAAACTGAAAGGGAGCAGTTATTTAACTTATTTCACAGAACTCTGGCTGCAGGAGAAGACTACCGGTCAAGAACTGCAAGGCTCAGGAGAGGAATACAGTTGGGGCATCCATCATCAGCTTAGTGGGCAAGAAGACAGGGAATGTATATCTATTAGAATCCTCCCATACTTCCCATTGGCCAAACCATTGCAGAGGCCAAAAGGCAAGGAAGCCTTTTGATGAGGTCCAAAAATGTCAGTCTTCTAAGACATGAGCTGTAGTGCACAAGGAAAAAGAGGATCTAGTGAAGTAAAGTGAGCATATTCAATTAATTTTCAAGGCTTCTGTGGACTAAAATTTCAATAAATTTTATTGAAAGCCATGAAGAATATGAAAATAAGTGGAGGAATTCCCATTGTGCCTCAGCGGTTAACGAACCCGACTAGAATCCATGAGGACCTGGGTTCAATCCCTGGCCTTGCTCAGTGGGTTGAGGATCTAGTGTTGGCTTGAGCTGTGGTGTAGGTCGCAGACTCAGCTTGAATCTCGCATTGCTGTAGCTCTGATTGGACACCTAGCCTGGGAACCTCCATATGCCACTGGTGACGCCCTAAAAATTAAAAAAAAAAAAAGTGGAAAGATGGATATAGTATCTTCACAGATTGGAAGATTCAGTACCAGAAAAATGTCAGTGCTCCTCTGTTAAAGGCTGAATGTGTCGTCCCCCGCCCCCCAAATTCATACATTCAGCTACTAACCACCAGTACCTCAGAATGTGACTGTATTTAAGGACAGGGCCTTTAAAGAGGTAGTAAAGGTAAAACAAGGTCCTAATCCAGTGTAACTGGTGACTTTATTAGAAGGGGACACAGACAACACAAACCAAAGGATGACCACGTGAGGACACAGGGAGAAGGCAGCTGTCTGGAAGCAAAGGAGAGAGGCCTCAGAAGAAACCAAAGCTGCAACACCTTGATCTTAGACTTCTAGCCTCTGGAAAGGTGAGCAATAAACTCCCATTGTTTAGGCCACCCAGTCTATGGTATTTTGTTCTGGCAGCTCTAGCAAACAAATGCATCCCCAAATTGATGTACAGATTAAATACAATCAAAAGCCCCAACTGTTTAAAATGAAACTTTACATGCTCATGTTAATAGCTACACAGAATAGCAAAAAATCAAAAATACCTGACACATCTCCAAAAAAGAAAAGTAAGGGAAGAGGACGTCTCTAACTAGATATCCCAGATATTTTGATGTTATACATAAACATTGTGGTAATGGCACAGGGGTTAGAATAGAAAAAAGGAGCAAGATAATAGTCCATATATACTGAAATCTGATCAATGGCAAAGCTGCCCTGTGGGTCAGCTGGAAAGGAATAATTTCAATAAAGCTTCTGAGGGAGTTTGCAGGTGGCTGGCTTGCTAATTGAGCTTCCAGATGAGGACACAGCTGGCCTGGCACCTTGATTTCAGCCTTGTAAAATGCTGAGCAGAAGTCGCAGTTAAACCATGATAGACTCCTGACACACAGAAACTGTGCGATAACAGATTTGTGGTGTTTTAAGCTGTTTGTTTTTTAAAAATTGAGATATAATTAACATAAAACATTATGTTGGTTTCAGGTGCATGACATACTGCCTCAATATTTGTATATATCACAAAAGAAATTAGTACAAGTCTAGTGAACATCAGTCACCATACATAGTTACATACTATTTTTTCTGGTAATGAGAACTTTAAAAAATCTGTTAGCAACTTTTGGAGTTACTGTCATGGCTCAGCAGCAACGAACCCGTCGAGTATCCAGTAGGATTCAGGTTTGATCCCTGGACCCCCTCAGTAAGGATCCAGAATTGCCATGAGCTGTGGTGTAGGTCACAGACGTGGCTTGGATCCCACGTTGCTGTGGCTGTGGCATAGGCAAGCAGCTGCAGCTGTGATTCAACCCCTAGCTTGGGAACTTCCATATGCTGCAGGTGTGGCCCTAAAAAGACCAAAAAAAAAAATTCTCTTAGCAACTTGAAAATATGCAATATGGTATTATTAACTATAGTGGACATACTATAAAATACATCCCCGCAACTTATTTATTTTATAAGTGGAATTTTTTATCTTTTGACCTCCTTCACCCATTTTACCCACATACTCCTTATCTCTTGCAACTATCAATCTGTTAATATCCCTATGAGTGTCTTTTTTTTTAGTTTAGATTCCACTTATAAGAGAAATCATATCATGTTCTTCTTTGACATTTTTTTACCTAGCATAATGTCCTCAAGGTCCATTTATATTGTAGCAAATGACAAGATTTCATTCTTCATGGCTGAACAATATTCCATTTTCTTTCTTTCTTCTTCTTACTTTTTGCTTTTCAGGGCTGCACCCACAGCATATGGAAGTTTCCAGGCCAGGGGTTGAATTGGAGCTACAGCCACAACAACAAGGGATCTGAGTCTTGTCTGCAACCTACACCACAGCTCATGGCAAGGTGGGATCCCTGATCCACTGAGTGGGGCCAGGGATTGAGCCCACATCCTCATGGATACTTGTCAGATCTGGTTCCACTGTACCACAGTGGGAACACCCTCTATTTTCTTTATCCATGTATCCATTAACAGACACTTAGGCTGTTTCCATATCTTGGCTAATTGTAAATAATGCTGAAATGAACACGGGGGAACAGATATCTCTTTGGGATACTGATTTCATTTCCTTTGGATATGTATTCAGAGGTGAAATTACTGGGTCATGTGGTAGTCTGATTTTTAATTTTTTGAGGAACCCCTGTCCTGTTTTCCATAGTGGCTGCACCAGTTTACATTCCCACCAACAGTGCATTTGGGTTCCCTTTTCTCCACACCCTCACCAACAGTTATCTCTCTCTCTCTCTCTTTTTTTTTTTTTTTTTTTTTTTTTTGTCTTTTTGCCTTTTCTAGGGCCATTCCCATGGCATATGGAGATTTCCAGGCTAGGGGTCTAATTGGAGCTGTAGCCGCTGGCCTATGCCAGAGCCACAGCATCGTGGGATCTGAGCTGCATCTGCAACCTACACCACAGCTCACAGCAATGCCAGATCCTTAATCCACTGAGCAAGGCCAGGGATCAAACCCGCAACCTCACAGTTCCTAGTCAGATTCGTTAACCACTGCGTCACGACAGGAACTCCAACAGTTATCTCTTCTTTTTGATAATAGCCATTCTAATATATGTGAAGTGATAGCTCCATGTGGTTTTGATTTGCATTTCCTGACAATTAGTAATGTTCAGCATCTTCTCATATACCTGTTGGTCATTGTATGCCCTCGTTGGAAAAATGTTTGTTCAGTTCCTCTGCACATTTTAAAATTAAATGGCTGGATTTTTTTTTTTTTTTTTTTTTGCTTTGAGGTATATGAGATCTTCATTTATTTTGGTAATAAGTCCTTATGAGATACATGATTTGCAAATATTTTCTTAGACTCCTTTTGTTATTTATTTACTGTGCAAATGCTTTTTAGTTTATATTCTGGAATGAAATCAGCTGCTTATGGGGTGAGAAATCTCAAATTATATTCCAAGTGAAGAGAAGGGAGACACTTAATGTGGATATTTTTGATATTGCTTCTACCTTAGTGTTTTGGACAAAATTATCAGCTGTCATGGCTTTGTGGCTAGAGAGAGACAGAGATGGAGAGACAGAGACAGAAAGACAGAGATAGTCTGATGTGATAAAAGAGATCCCCTTCCCACACTATCACTTATTCTTTTTTGAGAGGAAATATTACATTGTCAGAAAGAATTCATTGGAAGCTGACACCATTTTCCCTAAATGATTCTTACAGAGCAATTCCAAACTAAAGTGATGGTTCTAGTAATATGGACATGCTCAGGAAAAAGCCAGAAGATTCATATCTAGAAATTCAAAGGCTATTTTTTCCCAAAAGCGCAGAGTCAAAGTCATATCAACATGAAGCTTATACCTTCCTCATATAATGCTAGATTGTGTTGTCTGGGGGAGAAAACTCATGGAAGTGAGTTGCCTTTCTTCTTTAATAAATCAGGCAGAAAGTGGCAGCAGTGCTCACTGATGAAGAGACTAGTCTGGAATCAGTACACACCATCTTTACCTCACAGAACCAACACCCTCAGGCTACTGGCAAACTCTTCTCTTCCTCTGGGAAACCTCAGGCCAAGGAAAACCCCATCACCTTGTGAACCATGCTGGTATAATTTAAAAAATTTTTTTTCTTTTTTAGGCTCACACCTGCGGCCTATGGATGCTCCTAGGCTAGGGGTTGAATCACAGCTACAACTGCTGGCCTACACCACAGCCACAGCAATGCTGCATCTGAGCAGCATCAACCTACACCACAGCTTGTAGGATGCCGGATCCTTAACCCACTGAGTGAGGCCAAGGATTGAATCCTCATCCTCTTGGATGCTAGTCGGGTTCTTAGCCTGCTGAGCCACAACAGGAACGCCAAGCCTCTGTAATTTAACCACACACAACAATCTGGCTCCTTTCTCAAGGGGAGAAGTTGAATTTCCTTGAGAAATTAAGTGGAGACCCTCGATGCTGGAGGCTTGAGCAGGGTCTGCAGGATCTGTAAGAATAAGGTTAGAGTTTGAGGAAACAGAATTCAGAAACAGAGGACGACTATTGAAGGCCTAAATATTGAGGGCTTTCCCTCATCCTCTCTCCTTGTGTAGTATAAGAGAAGGAATTAGATAAAGTCACATCTTCTAGGTTCTTATGCTTTGTACTGATTGGAAATGCTTATTTAACTCTTCTTTAAAAAGAACTGCTGAAACAGCCATTGTAGATCAGTATTTATTTAGTCTGGAATTATAAAGTGGTGGCCCTTAGAATGAGGGCCGGGCCAATTTAGAGCTGAGGGCTCACTTTTTCACCTGAAGTAGCTCTCTAGCATCAAATCAGGGGTCAGAAACCACATGAATTATTTGAGTAGAGAGAACTTAGTGTAAGGTATAGTCATGTGTTGTTAACTACTGAGTAAAAAGAGAACTCTAAGAAATCAAGGAAATAGCATCAGGAAGCGCTGTACCATCCCTAGGCCTGAAGGAACAAAGAGGGCAAAGAGAGAAACTTAGAAACTTAGAGGAGGGGCCCTGGCATGTTGCAACCCATACCTCTGAGGAGGAGATGCCAGATAGTTGGTGCTGGTGTCTGTGGGGGGCGGGAGAGGTGACGCTTGAAACAAGGGTTGAAAAAATTGCAAACTATATTCAGTAGCTGCCACAGAAAGGCAAGACAGCTACTGGGGTGCAAACATGTGGCCCAAATCATTGTCAATAGAACCCCTAGCAGACAGGAAGCCACCAAAAGCTAAGCAGGAAAGAGTGTACCCCTCTTCCTCTGCAGTGTTGTGGTTTTCCTCTCATGACCCCTGCTGGAAGAGCATGGTAGAGCAAAGATGTGATTTACAACTCAGGTCCCATCCTGAGACCTGAGGTCACCAAGACCTGAGACCTGAGACCTGAGGTCACCAAGGAGAGAATTAGAGGATAGGGAGGAGCTGAGAGACCTTACCTGCCCAGGTGTTTACAGCAGGGCAAGCAGAAAATGTATCTAAGCGTTTTGGTGTCATTGGTGATGAATCAAAAGGAAAATTGTTTTTTCTTACAATGTTTTCTTTGTTCCTTTCTTTTTTTGGTTGGTTGATTTCTTTTCTGTGGAAAGGTTCATTTGTGCTGTATAGTAGATTCCAGATATGTGATATCATATGGTATTTGTCTTTCTCTTTCTAACTTACTTCACTTAGTATGAGAGTCTCTAGTTCTATCCATGTTGCTGCAAATGACATTATTTTTTATGGCTGAGTAGTATTCCATTGTGTATATATACCACTTCTTCTTAATCCATTCATTTGTTAATGGACATTTATGCTTTCTCCATGTCTTGGCTATTGTGAATGTTGCTGCAGTGAACATGTGGGCACATGTATCTTCTTCAATGAAAGTTTTGTAAGGATATATCCCCAGGAGTGGGATTGTTGGGTCATATGGTAGTTCTATATCTAGTTTTCTAAGGTACCTCCATACTGTTTTCCATAGTGGTTGTACCAATTTACATTCCCACCAACAGTGAAGGAGGGTACCCTTTTCTCCACACCCTCTCCAGCATTTGTTATTTGTGGACTTGTAAATGATGGCTATTCTGACCAGTGTGAGGTGGTACCTCATTGTAGTTTTGATTTGCACTTTTCTAATAATTAGTGATATTGAGCATTTTTCCATGTGCCTGTTGGCCATCTATATGTCTTCTTTGGAGAAATGTCTATTCAGGCTTCTGAACATTTTTCAACTGGGTTGTTGGTTTTTTCATTGCTGAGTTGTATAAATTGTTTATATATTTTAGAGATTAAGCTCTTGTGGGTTGCATCATTTGAAACTATTTTCTCCCATTCTATAGGTTGTCTTTTTGGTTTTTTTATGGTTTCCTTTGCTGTGCAAAAGCTTGTCAGTTTGATTAGGTCCCATTGGTTTATTTTTGGTTTTATTTCTGTTGCCTTGAGAGACTGACCTAAGAAAATATGTGTATGGTTGATGTCAGAGAATGTTTTCCCTACATTCTCCTCTAGGAGTTTGATGGTGTCCTGCCTTATGTGTAAGTCTTTAAGCCATTTTGAGTTTATTTTTGTGCATGGTGTAAGGGTGTGCTTACAGTTTCATTGATGTACATGCAGCTGTCCAGTTTTCCCAGCACCACTTGCTGAAGAGACTGTGTTTTTCCCATTTTATATTCTTGCCTCCTTTGTTGAAGATTAATTGACCATAGGTGTCTGGGTTTCTTTCTGGGTTCTCTGTTCTATTCCATTGTTCTCTACATCTGTTTTTATACCAGTACCACACTGCGTTGATTACTGTAGCTTTATAATATTGTCTGAAGTCTAGGAGAGTTATGCCTCCTGCTTGTTTTTTTCCCTTAGGATTGCTTTTATGGGTCTTTTATGGTTCCGTATAAATTTTTGGATTATTTTTTCTAGTTCTGTGAAAAATATCATGGGTAATTTGATGGGGATTGCATTGAATCTGTAGGTTGCTTTGGGTAGTATGGCCATTTTATAATGATTTTTATTTTTTCCATTATAGCTGATTTACAGTGTTCTGTCAATTTTCTGGTGCACAGCAAGGTGACCCAGTCACATATATATGTATACATTCAGTGTGGCCATTTTAATGATATTAATTCTTCCAATCTAGGAACATGGAATATCTTTCCATTTCTTTGAATCCTCTTTAATTTCCTTAATTAATGTTTTGTAGTTCTCAGCATATAAGTTTTTCACATCCTTAGTCAGGTTTATTCCTAGGTATTTAATTTTTGGGGGTGTGATTTTAAAAGGTATTTTTATATTCCTTTCCTAATATTTCATTGTTAGTATACAGAAATGCAACCAATTTCTGAATGTTAATCTTGTGTCCTGATACTTTTAATAATTTTCTGATTCCTGCACACATGCTCAGTCAGCTGTATTTCCTACTGACACCAGTGTCTACCAGGATACTCTTACAGAATAATCTTTGACTCTTTAGTTTTTCATACTTTGTATTCAATTAATCATTGACTCATGTCAATTCTGTTGTTTACACAACTTCTCCACTGTCACTACTGTCACTAACCTAGTTTAGGCCCACCTAATTTTTTACATGATCTAGTGCAACCCCCTTCTTAGTGGTATTTCTGTCTTTAGTTTCATCTCTCTTTAATTTAGTGATTCTTACCCTAAGCTGTATAATAATACCATCTGGGAAACTTTTAAAATTATCTCTTTCCCAAGGATCTTGATTTGATTGGTTTCAACTGGAGTTGGGTCAACATTTTAAAGCTCCCTGAGTAGGTCTAAAGTACAGCCAGCTTGAAGAACCATGATTTTAGTCTTCCCCCCATATTAGTGTCAAAGTATTTTCTTATTACTGTGTGCTATCCAAATGCAAATAATTTCCAATAATATCAGTCCGAATTCCTCAGTAGTTATCACTATCAACAGACGATGTACTCAGCTAGCATGCCCGTGGCTCTCCTTGGTCTGGTTTCCACACACTTCTCCAACTCCTCTTAATTCTTCTCCCTAACACTGTCACTAAACATCTAACTTCATTTTTGATAGTATTGAGCCACTTGCAATTTTCCGGACATAAGCTACTCTCTTACTTATCCATGGAATGCATGTTTTATTCCCTCCAGGAAAGGAAGCTTGCTTAAACAACAAAAAGTTTTAATCACATGGTTAAAAACACATAATGTGACCTTAATGTTTTAAAGCACTCTTCAAACATTGCTTTCTGAATGTCAATTATATGAAAATTTGTGAATGCATAGAATAAGAGTTGAAAGAAATTCATTAAAATGTTAACTTGTTGTCTTTAAGCAGCAGGATTACAAGTTTTCCTCTCTTCTCTATAGTTTTCTGTAATTCAGAAATAGCTTGCAATGGCGTACATATATTACACTTTAAAACAGAAAAATAATAAAATTTATTGGCAAAATTATGTATGTGTTTTAAAACACTGTATGTACCTAAATAGTGGAAACTACTTGATTCCTGAATTAAGAAAGAAGTGTTTGATTAATAGAGTAGTAAAATAAGAAATGCTAACATTTACTTTTTACTTCCGCTTCCTACACAAAAATATATTTTTCCTTTAGCCACGAGGTGGCAATCTTTTCCCGTGTATTGGTCCATTTATAGGGCTGAGGAACCTTTGAAGGGATTGTGCATGGCTTATATAAATATTTTTATTTTTAAACTGACAAATTATAATGTGTTGTTTATATTTGGAAGATATTTCAATATATGGTAAGAAAATTGTGGGGTTTTTGTTTTTGTTTTTCTTTTTCACATATGTGACATATGGAAGTTACCAGGCTAGGGGTCTAATGGGAGCTACAACTGCCAGCCTACACCACAAGCCACAGCAATGAGGGATCCGAGCAGCGTCTGTGACCTACACACAGCTCAAAACAATGCAGGATCCCCAACCCACTGAGTGGGGCCAGGGGGGCTCAATGGATACTTCATCCTCATGGATACTAGCCGGATTCGTTTCCACTCCGCTACAAGGGGAACTCCCAAATTACGTTTTTTAATTATCTAAAATTTAAATCAATTTCCTTACAAATACCACATATTTGTTGTCATCCCAACCAATTCCACTCCAGTTAGCCTGATATCTCTACTTAAAAGTTACAGCAATTCTCTTCACCCTTGAATTTCTTTTGCTTTATTCATGATTTACACTTTTCGGCTTGCAGATGGTACCCAGAGGAATTACTTAGTCAAAGTGGTATTATTCAAGGCTGAGAGGCTACCACCCACCTTCTTGGTATACCAGCTCTATGTTGGCAGAGACATAAGAACTGGGTCAAATTGAACCATACTTCCCAAAGCCAGAGAGTGGAAGGAGAAAGGATATTCCTGTGGGGAATGTCCTAAAGGCACATATCTGTGTCAGAATGATTTTAAATCGTGCCTGTAATAAGGTATTCAGAGATATTAATGAATATTCCCAAGGTTTTAGAAGATAATAGATCTTTGGCAAGATTTAAAACATTAATCGTTGCCCATTTCTCACTGCTGTTTCCATGTAGCGTATTACAGGCATCAAAAGAAACTCAGGTCCTCTCCAGTTATTTTCTTTCTCTAGCTCTCTCTTTCCAAAGTCCAATTGCTTTTCAAAATGGTTCTGCACTCTGATTCACTTGTCCTAAATGATGACTTATCTGCCTGGCATTACATTTTCAACTTAGAAACAGCACTCAGAATGAGTCAAGATCAATAGCCTTAGAGCTGTTTTTCTACCCAATTAACTGCGCCTTTTGCTTCTGAACACATGAGATGCTTTCTAATGTCTAAATTTAAGGGCTGCATATTATATGTATTAGAAACAAATACATAAGCATATTATAGTTTTCATAATTTTTCCAATTAAAAAATAAATATTCTTTTTACAATTTTGAGACTCTAAAATCTCAAAGAAGAAAAAGTTAAATTGCTCATAATTCCCCCACCCAGGGAGTATCCTGTAAGTGGCTATTAAAATCATCTATAAGGGTTTGCATTTAGAGAAGTCAGTCTAGTAGTTTTGCATTCTCATCATTTTCTTTGGTGAAATTTTATTATTATTTGAAGTTCTTTTACTGTTGTGAGTGATTATAAGACAGTAACAAAAATATAGTGTGTTTTGGTTTTAAAGTAGTTGTCAGCCTATATTTAAAAGCAAACTAGTTTTGTAAATTATTATTTTATTTTACTTTATTTGCCTCACATTTAAGGTTAAATATTTTTCTTAATTTATGTTAACACTTGGGGCTTACAAATGAACTCTGAGGCCTACACTGTAGCTATTTGATTCACTCTTTCTCAGAATAACAGAAACTCCGAATGCTGTTCTTACCATTCCACGATTTTCTTCTGTAGGGCCTCAGCAAGTTAATTATCTTCTTTGTGTGCTTAATCCTCTTAGAGTACAGCCCTCATCACTTCTGCGTGCTGTGCCATTCTGTGAGGATGAATGTTTCTCTTTATCCTCTGCATATAGAAATGGAAAAAAAGAGAGAGAGAATTAAAATAAGAGAACAGGGAGCCTAAGTTCTGCATCTACCTAAGAAATATGGATTCACTGTCCATGGATTTGAAAATGTCTGCTTCAATCCTTCAAGACATTTCAGAGCATAATTTGAATTTTAAAAATAAGAAGATTAGAAGTCCCTATTCAAAATAAAATATTGGTTGCTTTCAATTATTTCCATCTTTTACGCAAACAAACAAGCCTAAAAATAACACCATCTGTGCCTATTAATTGCTTTTTGGTATAAGTGTAAAGTGGATTTCAAAATAAGTGAGACTATAAATTTCTTTCAAAATGTTTTCTATTAATTCAGAGAATATATGTGGAGCACAGAGATAAACGAATAAGGCATAACCTATACTCAGAGTCTAATGAAGGAATCAGAAAAAATGTAGAGCTAAATATATCCAAAAATATCTATTCATGGAGTTCGCTGGTGGCCTAGTAGTTAAGTACTCGGCATTGTCATTGCTGTGGCTCAAGTTATGGCTGTGGCTCAGGTTTGATCCCTGGCCTGTGAACTTCTGCATGCCCTAGGCAAGGCAAGGCAAAAAAAAAAAAAAAAAAAAAAAAAAAAAACCCCAAAAAGCAACAACAACAAAACCCCCCACAGCTATTTAGTGCTACTGTGTTCCAGGTGATGTTGAGGGCAGAGCAGTGAACAAAACATACAAACCTTCTGCTTTCACCGCATTTATATTTTGGCAGAGGCAAACTGAGAGTAGATACACTGGTCCCTTGGTATCAGCAGGGAATTGATTCCAGGACCCATCACAGATCCCAAAATCTGCAGATGCTCAAGTCCGTTATATACAATAATGTGGTATTTGCCTATACCTTACACATGTTTCTCTGTATACCCTAAATCAGTCTACCTATAATATCTAATACAATGTATATGCTATATAAATAGTGGTAAATACAATGTAGATGTTATATAAATACTTGCTTTATATAAATGTAAATTCGTTTTGCTTTTTGGACCCTTCTGGCTTTTTGGTTTTCAAATGTTTTCGATTCAAGGTTGGTTGAATCCACAGATGCAGAACCTGCAGATATGAAGGGCTGACTATAATCAAATAACATGTATGGTGTGTCACTTGGTGATGAGTGATATGGTGGAAAATAGTGGGGTAGATGGAATGTCATTGATGAAGTCATATTTTAGCAAAGTCCTGAACTAAATAAAGGAGTAAGCCCTGTGGGTACCTGCGAGAACACTTCAGGGGCAGGGAAGGGCAAGGCAGCCACCAAGGCTTGAGTGGAGTGATTGCGATGGGAGATGGTAGGAGATGAAATGAAGGAGGTAGGGGGTTGTTGGCAGGGGCACGGGGAGGTCGTCTAGGTTTTTGTGAACCTTGTAAGGACTCTGGCTATTACTTAGAGTGAAACCAACTATAGAGTTTTGAATGAAAGAATGAGAAGAATTGACACAAATTAGGAGAATAACCCCCAGGAAAGAGGATGGAGACTCATACTAGAGTGGTAACAGTGAAGGTGCAAAGAGGTGGTCAGATCCTAAATATGTTCTGAGGGAGAGGCTGACAAGGATGCTAATAGATTGGATGGAGGCTGTGAGAGAGTCAAGTTTTGTGTGCCTTTTTTTTTTTTTTTTTTTAAGTGAAGGCATACTCACATTTATCAAATGTCTATTTACTGTTTTGTAAAATTCAATTTCCATTATTCTTTAATCACTGTTATTCCAGCAACTTCTTGGAGGCTGGTTTTCATTTTTCTAAAGCCTACTTTCTTGGAGTTTTATCACTTATTTGTCCTATTAAATCTTCATCCTACAGCAAAACTTTGCAGTTCCAATGGATCATGGGGATCTAGCTATTGTTAGGAAGTTTAGGAGTTTCTGCTATAGTGCAGTGGGTTAAGGATCCATTGTTACTACAGCAGTGGCATAGGTCACAGCTGCGGCTCAGATTTGATTCCTGGCCCAGGAATTTTCACATGCCATGGATGTGGCAGAAAAAGAAAAGAAAATGAAAGTGAACAAAAGAAAAAAGGCAATATAATTTAAAATCCTGACATGAAGGTTTTAGGGCCTAGTAATTATATTTTTTAGTTAATGAGAAGCTGAGTTGATTAACTCTTACAATGGCGTACATAGCCCCTGTAATTTTTAAAAACCAAAGTCATAGATTTCTGCCAAAAAGGATTTAATTTCTTTCTGTGTCCTAATCTTTGTAACACTCCATGTAATTTGTTGAGACTCCTGTGGTCGTCCATCAGAAAAAGAACAAAAAGCCCTTGTTGTTCAATGGCTATGAGGCTCCAATACTATTCTGCTAAGGGTTCTTCCAAATCTTTCGAATGAGTTCTCAAGGCCCCAGACCCTGATTACAAATTTGGGAATGAGCCAAATGGAAGACCATCTACTACATTTAATAAAGGTAATTCAAAACTTTGGCTGCATCATTCAAGTGGTGTCATGTTCCTACTGTTTTCTTGTGAGCCAGAGCCTTTCATTATCTATACTAAGAGACGGTGCTTGCCTGCAGAGTATTTCTTGGCAGAGCCTCCCAAGTAAGCAGACCTCTTCTAAACCATCCAGGAATGACTGGGGCCTAACCAACTGTTTCAGTCATGGATGGCTCCAGCTGCTTAAGGTTTTCCTTCATCACACCATGATTGGTTTAGGAATTCACTGGAGCTTAAGCCTGCAGGTGGGGCTCTCTGTGAGCATAGGGGGCTGGGGATGGCAAAGGCAGAGACTGACACCTTATCACTGTTGTTCCTGAGTATCATCTTTTTAAATATCCAAAAGTCATCACCAAATTTACTAGCTCTTTAAACAAGGGGCACTGGGACACATCACTTCTACTGCCACTGTCATACCTGGGGCTTAGGAGGTGTAATGATTCATTTCAGATGTACTTCCTGATTATTTAAATTGATGCTTACTTTCCTGGGGCTAAGGATTCAGGGATGAACAAGGGCTCCACTACCATGGTTGCCTACATTCTGTCAAGAAAGACAAACAGCAAATAAGGGTATATGCCAGTTACATTATTTTCCAAAGTGATAAGGATGGTGAAAGAAATAAACAGGGTGATGTAATAGAGTTCCTTTGGGCTAGTGAGGTTTGCTTAGACTCAGTCAGTCAAGAGAGAGGTGACATTTGACCCGACACCCCAAGGGTAACAAGGAACCTGTCATCTTAATAAACAGTCATTTAAAGTTCAGTGTGGCAGTTCCCATTGTGGTACAATGGGATTGGCAGCATCTCTGGAGCCCTGGGATGCAGGTTCAATCCCTTGCCTGGCACAGTGTGTTAAGGATCCAGCATTGCCCCACCTGGGGTCGCAATTGTGGCTCACATCTGATCCCTGGCCTGGGAACTCCATATGCTGTGGGGCAGCCAAAACCAAAAAGTACATAAAGTCCAGTGTGTATAAACCTAGTATTAGGTCTTGGGAAAGAGGTACTGAGATTAAAATAAAAAGATGAGAAAGATGTTCCTTGCCCCCTGGAACCTAATATTTAATGAGGAAAACAGGCACAGTATGTGTTAATAACCATAACTCACAGTATAAGTGCTGTAAGGGGGGGGGTGTGTGTAAACAAGGTGCCAAAGCAGTGCAGAAAGAGGGGTAGTTCTCACTAAAGTGTTTGGGAAGATTTTGGAGTTGGGTTTCACAGATGAGGTGACAGCTGAGGCTGGCAATAGTAATATGGCTCATAGTTGCCAAGCCCTGTCTACTGTCAGCCCCAACGTTAATAGGATTTACAGGAATTCTCCCACTTAATCCTGCTACACAAAAAGGTAGATACTATTAATCAGTCTGACTTCACAATAAACACATAAAATAGGGTTTGAACCCAGTTCATCTAAGTATAGAACTTATTTGTATACAGATGCTATACACCTAAATAAGGCAGTCAGTTGGTTAGCTATGTTTTTCTCTTTTTACCTTATCCTTTGGGTGTTGTGGATCATCCAAACAAATCTTAGCACATAGTTCTGAGTCATAGTGTCTATCCCAAAATAAACGCACAAAATAAAAACATTTAAAACTATGAGGGAAATTTGATAGCTCCCTGAACTTAAAAATGCATAAGTTATTAGGATAAAGTGCATCACAAGGATCTTGGTTTACTGTTTTCTAAACAGAATTTAATTTTATTTATTTCACCTGAAATTGATGTTTACTTATTTATTTTTAGAATAAATAGTTCTATTTTTTATAATGATTTGAAATAGATGTTTAAAGTAAACACACATGTAGACAAAAAGGGAAAGAAAATCACTTTTTAAATTCTTTCTGCAGACCATGAAGCTACCAATAGAAAGTCTGTAAACCCAAAAGCCAGTTAAAGATCCATAACCTGAGTAGAATGCTAGTGGATAGAAATGGGACTCTCACTAGCAACCTAATGTGTGAGCTTTGGACTTAGGCTATGATTTCTTGGGAAAACAGAATGTTACTCTATATAGTTTGTAGTTAGAAGGACATAACAAAATTACACTGGCATGTATTATCTCTCTCTTTTCTTTGGTCTTTTATGCAGCAGTAAAAATTTTGTGACCCTGGAGATGTAAGAATGTCACATGTTGATTTATTTGTTATTTTCTGCCTGGAATAGATGATGGATGAGTCTAAAAGTCACATTCTGCTACATTTTAGGTAGTGATGCTAAGTTAAAGACAAGACTATCATTTTGAATGTGAGACAAGGAGTATTAATTTTGAGTATTAATTTTGAGGGCCTAAGTTTACTTAGGTGCTAACTGTGATTTTCCATAACCTTTTCAAATTCATATTCTAGCAGAAATAAATGGAGGAGCCAGTTCGTTCTAGGAAATTGATGCTCACTTCTAGAAATTGGCTATCTCAGCAAAAAGGATATAAACAATAAGACTGTCAATTTGTCTGTCTCACTTTTGTGAAACTTATTCTCTAAAGACCTGTTGGAGAAAAATATGATACACTGATGGCATATAAATTTGACTATCAATCAATGTTTAACCTGGATACTGCTATGGGATCTAATTTGATATTGTAATGCATGAGATTATGTGCATAATGTGCATTATTACCTTGTGTAATAATTACACATCATACATGTGTAATATGTAATATAATGCATAGTAATGTATACTATACATTATATAGAATAATACATTATTATTATATGATATAATGTATAATTATTTGACATTTTAATGTATAAAACCAATTTCCTACTATTGCTCTCTTTTTTATTGACGTAAAATTGGTATATTACGTGTGAGTTTCAGGTGTACAGTGCTGTGATTTGACAACACCAGAAGTCTCATTACCATTCATCACCATACACTTGACCCCCTTCACCCATTTTGCTTACCTCCCAATCCTCTTTCCCTCTGGTAACCACCAGACTGTTCTTTGTGTCTCTGAGTTTTGTCTTTTTAATTTTGTTTGCTCATTCATTTTTGTTTTTGTTTTTTTTATATTCCACCTGTGAATGAAATCATACAGTTTTTGTCTTTCACCTTCTAACTTATTCCACTTATATAATACCTCCCATGTCCACCCATGTTGTCTCCAATGACAAGATTTCATTCTTTTTTTGTGGGGAGTAGCATTGTGTATCTATGCCACATTTTCTTTATCCATTCATCCATAGATGGACACCTAGGAGGTTTCCATATCTTGGGTATAGTCAATATGCTGCTATTAACATTGAGGTACATGTATATTTTTGAATTAATTGGTTTTTTTTTTGTTTTTTTGTTTTTTGCTTTTTAGGGCTGCACCTTCAGCACATGGAAGTTCCCAGGCTAGGGGTGGAATCAGAGCTATAGCCACCAGCCTATGCTGCAGCCAGAGCAATGCCAGATCTGAGCCGTGTCTGTGAGCTATACCACAGCTCATGCAACACTGGATCCTTAACCCAATGAGTGAGTCCAGGGATCAAAACTGCATCCTCATGGATCCTAGTTGGGTTTGTTAACTGCTGATCCATGAAGGGAATTCTTAGTGTTTTCTTATTCTTTGGATAAATACTCAGAAGTGTAATAGCTGGATCCTACTATCTTTACATATTTGGGGAGAAATAGTTGAACTAATTAGATTGGGAAGCATATCAGTTGGTATTATTTGTATTAGGTGAATGATTCAGAATTAACCTACAGATGGTGACTTGGTACTTTAGTCCTTGTAGCAGATATGACTTTTAAAGATAATAGCAATGGTAACTCCTATCCACATGCTCTTCACGACCCTTGCCACTACCCGAAAGGTGGAGTCTAGGTCTCTTCCCTTTGAACCTGAGCAAAGCCATTGTAACTGCTTCAAGCAGAATATGGTCATTAAAATGTCATCTTTATTCACCTGTTTTCTTGGGATTTTCATTATTGAAACAGTAACTATGCTAGAAAGAAGCCCAAGAAAGCCAAGGGGGGACCTGTGTAAGGAGTAACTAAGGCTTCTGGTCCCAGCCACAGCTGAGCTCCCAGCTGACAGCCAGAGCCAATTTGTCAGGCACAGGAATGAGCCACTTTTATTGGATCCTCCATCCCCCAGTCAAGCTGCCTCAGCTGACACGACATGGAGCAGAGCTGGACCACCTGGCTGAGCCTTTTCCAGTTTGCATATCTCTGAGCAAACTAGGCAACTGTTATTGTTTTAAGCCACTATGTTTTGGTATGGTTTCTTATGGGGCAATAGATAACTGATGTAGCAATCTGAAAGCCATTAGAACATGATTTTGGAAATCATGTTCTGCTTTTTGTTCCTGAAAGTGATGGCCAGTGAATATCAAGAAATTAAGAATTCCTATGCATATATTATGACTGGAATCCCTGTCATTTCTCAGTGTTAAAGAATTTTCAGCCATATTTTAAAACCTCCAGATCCATGGAGAAGACAATGGAAACTACAGGAGAGAGAAATCTCCTAAAGTGAGAGGAGTATGTGAGAGAAAAAGGCCTAGCCTATAAAAAGTCCCAAGAAAACTCCAGTCTTTAAAGGCTGGGTAAAGGAAAGGATTTAGCAGAGTTGGCAGAAAAGAAGCTGTCTGGGAAGTGGTAGTAGCAGTGACCCATACCTCCCAGTCAGCCACAAGACCATGAGGGTACAACTATTCTATGCCCACATTTTTTCTTTTTTTATTTTTTAGGGCTGCACCTGTGGCATCTGGAGGTTCCCAGGCTAGGGGTCAAATCGGAGCTGTGGCCACTGGCCTACAGCAAAGCCACAGCAATGCCAGATTCGAGTCATGTATGCGACCTACACCATAGCTCACAGCTCTCAGCAATGCTGGATCCTTAGCCCACTGAACTAAGCCAGGGATCAAACCCGCATCCTCATAGATGCTAGTAAGGTTTGTTAACCACTGGGCCACAATGGAAACTCCCATTCTGTGCCCATTTAAGTTAACCACTCTCTTTTTCACTTTCAATATGGTACTCAAAAAATTACATGAAGCCTTCAATAATTTATCATACAATAGGCTTTGTGTTAGATGATTTTGCCCAACAGTAGATTACTCTAAGTGTACATTTAAGGTAGTCTCGGCTAAGCTATGATATTTGTAGTATGGGTGCATTAAATGCATTTTTGACTTAACATATTTTCAATTTATGATGGGTTCATTGGGACATAACTCCATGGTCAATCAAGAAAGATCTGTGTTTGGTCTTTTTTCATGACAAAATTTTATATGATTCAAACTTTCTGCCTAATCATTCAACGCTTTGTGCACATATAAATTTTTACAGCCTTTCTAGCCAACACTAATCCTAACTTTCCATTTACTTTAACTATGAAAAAATCAGAGAGTAGTAATTTTTCTAAGCCTAGCATTTTCCTATATGTTCCATTCTTTTTCTAGATGTCAGAACTAATCTTATTGTCCTAAGTTTAGCTCAGGACTGGGCTATGATCCCATGATTTCTCTGGCCAAGAAAACTCCAAATTCACAGGGTACCTTTCAAAAGATCAACAGATGTTCCTGCTAACATTGTTTGTTAGTCTCCTGACTCTAAAGACTTCTCATAGAGATAGAATTAACAACATACTTAATTTCTAAACCACAGCCTGATACAAAAGAGAAAGCAAACAATTCCTAAGAATGTGAATAAACACAAGTTCCTTTGAATAAAATCTTACCCATACAACATTTTCTTCATCCAACGTATTATAACATCTAAAGAGATATACTACCATATCTCTAGCAACCAAAGCAACAATTTTCAATTTACATTGGCCTTTGAAAGAATATTCACATCAGTGTACTTGAAAACCATAATTGTTTGAAAGATTCAGTTGTTAGCCTAATTACTGTATTGATGAAATCATTTGTTTTTATGGATTCTAAGCCATACCTTTGTAGAGAGCATGAATTTCTTTTGAAACAATGATGTAAGAGAAACATTAGATTATTTGCTGCCTGAAATCAAAGAGACTTTCAGTGTTTGCCAAACTTATTGTAATATGCCATAGTGGATGTTTAATCAGATTTTTAAAAATGTATTTATCCATCTTATTTATAAAATGTACTATCAGAATTTATTTTTTAATGTTAGAAGCAATAATGTTGCTCAAAAGCTTTTAAAAGTGCAGAAGGGTATTTTTTCATAGCAAAAGAAAAAAACGTAAATGGATCTACAGCTTTTGGAGTAGCTAGAAAATAAAAGATATTAATTACCTAAGGTTTCGCATTGTGTCAAAGATCACTATTATCAGTAACTCTAACCCAATGATTTGTAGCTCTGGGATATTTATTAGAGGTTAATATAAACAACCACTCAAATTTCTTATAGTGACTTCTCCTTTCCATTTAAAGTAATCTTTTAAATATAAATGCAGAACCTCCTCACTTAAATACATAACCTGATAATCTCGGTGCTCTGAGAAGCAGATGACAAGATAGCATTAAATGGGGAAAGACTTTATGGCTTGTGTGAAATGCTTGTGCTAAAAACAATGGGAGAGGGTCAGAGACAAGTTAGACCCTTTTGCAAGTCTGATTCCAAGTGAGGGAGAGAGAAAGGGAAGACTGGAAAGAAGGAGGGTTGAGGGGCACCTTGTAGACTGCAATACAGTCAGTGGAAGGTTCAGCAATGCTATCAATGTGTCCTTGAGCCAGAGTTGGCTTACAGCAGAATGCTTTTTCTTTGGTTCCTTCTTTCTTCCTTCTTCCTTCTATTCCTTCCAACCTCCCTCCCTTCCTTTTCTTCCTTCCTTCCTTCCTTCCTTTCTTTCCCTTCCTTCCTTCCTTCCTTCCTTCCTTCCTTCCTTTCTTTCTTCCTTTCTTTCTTTCTTTCTTTCTTTCTTTCTTTCTTTCTTTCTTTCTTTCTTTCTTTCTTTTCCTTCCTTCCTTCCTTCCTTCCTTCCTTTTCTCACAATGTTGTGTTAGTTTCAGGTGTTCACCAAAATGATTCAGTTAATACATATATATATATAGGAGTTCCTGATGTGGCTCAGTGGTTAACAAATCTGACTGGGAACCATGAGGTTGCGGGTTCGATCCCTGACCTTGCTCAGTGGGTTAAGGATCCAGTGTTGCCGTGAGCTGTGGTGTAGGTCGCAGACACGGCTCGGATCCTGCGTTGCTGTGGCTCTGGTGTAGGCCGGCAGCTACAGCTCCAATTCGACCCCTAGCCTGGGAACTTCTGTATGTCTCAGGTGTGGCCCTAAATAGAAAAAATAAAATAAAATAAAATATGCTTCCAGTTTATAATGAAATTGGTGTTGTGGGATGTGAGGGTGAGAACACATTATCAGACATGTACTGAAATTGATTTTGTGAGGAAAAAGGTATTATTTGGTTTATGTAAATACTAATACAGTAATCCAGCAGAAAGGCATCAATTCTGGGTATATAGAACTCTTTTATACCCAATTCGACCCCTAGCCTGGGAACTGCCATATGCCGTGGGAGCGGCCCAAGGAATGGCAAAAAGACAAAAAAAAAAAAAAAAAAGTTGACTCTTAAATTCTCAAATCTTCATCCGACTTTCCCACAAAGTGTCTGTTGTGTTTTGTAATCCCATACTCTTAATTTGTTCCTCCCCTCCTCTTTCTCCTTTGGTAACATAAGTTTGTTTCTGTGTCTGTGAATCTGTTTCCATTTTATTTTATTTTATATCATTTTATTTTTAAAAATCTTTTTAGGGCTCCACCCTTGGCATATGGAGGTTCCCAGGCTAGGGGTCGAATTGGATATAAAAGAGCTATAGCTGCCAGCCTACACCACAGCCACAGCAATGCAGAATCCAAGCAGCATCTGCGACCTACACTGCAGCTCACAGCAATGCAGAATCCAAGCAGCATCTGCGACCTACACCGCAGCTCACAGCAATGCTGGATCCTCAACCCACTGAGTTGAACCTGCGTCCTTTGGATGCTAGTCAGATTCGTTTCCGCTGAGCCACGGCGAACTCCTGTTTCCATTTTGTAAATAAGTTGATTTGTATTTTTTTTAGATTCCACACTTGTATTTATATGGTAGAAGCAATATCATATAATATTTGTCTTTCTCTGACTTACTTCACTTAGTGTGATTATCTCTAGGTCCATCCACGTTGCTGCAAATAGCATCGTTTTATTTTTTTATGACTCAGTAATATTTCATTGTGTGTGTACCATATGTTCTTTATCCATTCACCTGTTGATGGACACTTAGGTTGTTTCCATGTCTTGGCTATTGTAAATAGTGCTGCCATGGACACTGGGGTACGTGTATCTTTTAAAATTAGAGTTTTTGTCTTTTTCAGATATTTGCCCAGGAGTAGGTTTGTTGGATCATATTGGGTTTGTTTGTTTGTTTGTTTTAGGAAACTTTATGCTGTTTTCCATAGTGGCTGCACAAATTTACTGGAAATGTTCTCTCTTCTTGGGTTGATCTGCCTACTCACTGTGTGGAAGCCACTTGTGAGATGCATATCTTCAGCTCAAATACTGAGGTAACTTTAAAATCCAGTAGCTGGGGAGTTCCTGCTATGGCTCAGTGGAAAGGAATCTAACTGGTATCCATGAGGACACAGGTTTGATCCCTGGCCTCGTTCAGTGAGTTAAGGATCCAGTGTTGCAGTGAGCTGTGATACAGGTTGAACACTCGGCTTGGATCTGGCATTGCTGTGGCTGTGGCATAGGCCAGCAGATATAGCCCCTTTTCAACACCTGGGCTGGGAACCTCCATATTCTGTGGATGCAGCCTTAAAAAGACAAAAAAAAAAATTAAAATCCAATAGCTGGGACCTTAAGTTAATTACTTTCTTTGTAGTGGGACATGAGGCACATTCCTGACATCAGTGCCTGCCATAACCACCAAATCAGCATCCCCAAACCTGGCCTCTTTCCTGATTTCTGCTTCTGATTTGTAATGTGCCTATTGGAAAGCTCCGTCTGAATGACCTGCCAACACCTCAAATTCAGTGATAACAGTGCATTTCAAAATTAACGTTTAGTTCTGTCCTACCTTATACCCCCATTCTCCCAAGTTCCAAAAGCAAAAGTTACCTCTGCTTTCCTTTGCCTTCTTAATGAATTCTGTTGATCTAATCTCTACTCTGCTTTTTCCTTCTGTTTTGTTGTTGTTGCTTTTTCCTGTAGGCTCCCAATGTTATTGCTTAGGTCTAGACCTTCCTCACCTTTATGGTACATTACCTGCACTGTTGGCCTCTCTACAGGTGTCCCCTGCCTCCCACCTGTCTTCTCTAATCCATTTACAGTGCTACCAGGTTAATCTCTTTTGAAGGGCAGCTGTTGTATTATTTCTGTTCTTAAAACAAAAACCCCTCAGAGATATCTGCACACTTATGTTTTTACTGAAGTATTATTCACAAGAGCCAAGGTATGGAAGCACCCTAAATGTCCATCAACAGAGGAATGGATAAAGAAGGTGTGGTAAATAGAAACAGTGGAATGTTTTTCAGCCTTGAAAAGTCCATCCATGTGCAACAACATGGATGGACCTTGAGTGTGTTATGCTAAGTGAGATACATCAGACGGGGAAAGACAAATACAGCCTGATCTCACTTATATGTAGAATAGGAAAAAAAAAACTGAACTTGTGAAAACAGAAAATAGAATGGTGGTTACCAGGACCCGGGGGCAGGGGGAATCAGGGAGATGCTGTTTAAGTGAATAAACCTAAAATAAGTAGGTAAACAAGTCCTAGAGAGCTAATGTACAACAGTGATTATAGTCAACAATGCTGTCTTTTATAAACTTCAAAGTTGCTAAGAGGCTAAATCTTAACTGCTTTCAACGTGCAAAAACTAATACACATTTGACATAAAAAAGGTGTTAATTAACTCTATGTGGTAATCATATTGCCATATAAATTATCGAACCAACACATTGTACACTTCAAAATTACACAATGTTGTATGTCAATAAAAGCTCAATGAAAACAAAACAAAACAAAAACCCCCTTCAGTGGCTCCTAATATCTTCCAAAGTGAACTTGTATACCCATAGCCTATCATTCAAGTGCCTCCATGATCTGGCTTCAACAGCCAGCTTTTCAAATTTTACCTCCTAAAATTCCTTTTATACACACTGATTGTAGTCTTCCTGAGTTATGGCAGGACCACAGTTATGCTCTGAACTTTCCTACCTTCTTGAATTTTCCTCCTAGACTTGCTTTTATTTTCTCAATCAGTCCTGTCTTGCTTCAAAACTATCTATCACAGCCCAGCTCAAGTGTCACTTCCGCCACAGAGCTTTCCTCAAATCCCTTTACTGGAAGTATTCTCTTTGCTGACATTTGCTGATGTATAAAATACGGCTCCAGGAGTTCCTGCCGTGGTGCAGCGGAAATGAATCCAATTAGGAACCATAAGGTTTTGGGTTTGATCCCTGGCCTTGCTCAGTGGGTTAAGGATCTGGTGTTGCCGTGAGTTGTGGTGTAGATCGAAGACGTGGCTCAGATCCTGCATTGCTGTGGCTGTGACGTAGGCCAGTGGCTTCAGCTCCGATTAGACCCCTAGCCTGGGAACCTCCATATGTCTCAGGTGTGGCCCTAAAAAGAAAAAATAAAATAAAGTAAAATAAAATAAAATATGCTTCCAGTTTATAATGAAATTAGTGTTGTGGGATGTGAGGGTGAGGACACATTATCAAACATGTACTGAAATTGATTTTGTGAGGAAAAATGTATTATTTGGTTTATGTAAATACTAATACAGTAATCCAGCAGAAAGGCATCAATTCTGGCTATATAAAACTCTTTTCTCTGAAAAATGGAAGCTGCAAATTTCAAAAGAAATGTTTTGGTGTCACAGAATACTGGTAAATAGAAGGCAACCACACAGCAAGTTACTGGTGATTAGAGATCTCATAATGCAGTAAAGCAAATGCCACTGCAGTATTTCAGCAAGTACTTTTAACTAAATAGTAAGCCATAATATGAAGTAAATGTGGCTGAATTATTATTTCTTAAATGCAGAAGTACATTTAGGAAAAAGTGGTTTATTATAAACCAGAACACAAAGCACAAACTTCGATGTCATGTTTATACATGAAGTATTTATTGAATATTAGTACCTAGCAAGAAACAGTTGTTTTAAAAAAAGAAATAAATACATTTGCTTATACATGATATTATAGCAATACCATGGTTGCATTTAGCTATGGTTATGTTAGGAATAAATTTAAATATGAAATGTTTGGAGAATGACTGAAACACTATATTGGATCAGCCTGTGGCCTGTGGACTTTAAATTTTTGCTAAGAAAGATGGCAAGAGGATGCAAATGCAAAATCTGTTCCTCCCTTCTGACCTCCGTAGCACAGTCCTAAGTATCTCTCCGTGTGTGTGTGTCCATTTCAGCCCACTGCTATATCTGCACTGAACTCTACTGGACTCCAGGATTCCTGAGGTTAGGCTGTGTACTGATTCAGCTTTGTCTTCGCAGTTGTTTGCTCACCGATGACTGAAAGAAATGAGATCTGCAGAATAGACAATTAGAAGAAATAGAAAAGTAGAGATTGGTCAGACAGACAAGAGAGACAAGGGAATTGCAGGCTAAGAGAGGAGCACGTGGGGAAGGCATCAATGTGTGAGAAGTACGTTCTGTATACAGGGGAACTGTGAGGAAAGCCTCTGAACCAGTGGAAGCCTAATTGTGGAAATGTTCCATGTCACACAAAAGAGTTTGGACTTTCATCTTTAGACCATGGGAAATCATTCAAGGAGATGAAAAGATAAGGCTTTTGGGGATCAGTCTGGCAGAGTAGAAGTGGCTGAGAGTGCGGGGGAGGGGCAGACATGGTGACATTGTGGACAGGGAGACTTACTGGGAGGCTGTTAAAATATTTCATTTTTAAAAAAAGTTTATTTAATTATTTATTTAAGGGATGCATTTGTGGCATATGGAAGTTCCCAGGCTAGGGGTTGAATTGAAGCTGCAGCTGCTGGTCTGTACCACAGCCACAGCCACGCCAGATCCAAGCCAAGTCTGTGACCTACACTGCAGCTCATGGCAATGACAGATCCTTAACTCACTGAGTGGGACCACGGATTGAACCCACATCCTCATGGATACTAGTCCGGTTCATTACCGCTGAGCCACAGTGGGAACTCCTGTTACAGTATTTCAGAGAAGACATGCTTAGGGCTTGTTCTAAAGCCAAAGCAATGGGAATTAAGCAGAGGAGGGAATCTGATAATGATCTGGAAGCTTTAAGCAAAGGAACTTGGTGATTGACTATGCACCGGCCATGAAGAAGAGAGTCCCAGAAAAGTCTTAGATACTTGGTGGGGGTGCCATCCATGAAAGCAGTGTTTTAGGACCAGAAATGTGATTCAAGAGATAGGTGGGGAGCCAAGAGAGAGTTATTTATTGTCCTGTACTTTAACTGTATTTTATCTTTCCATAGCTTGGGCTATCTGTCAACCTTCCCTTTCAATGATTATTTTTCAGGCTTGCAGAATATCTTAATGTTCATATTTTGTGTAGAAAAGCGCTTCCAGAATTCTCTACTTTTTTCCGTATGTAGAAGCTCCTTGATCTGGCGTATGTTTCATGTGTTTTAATGGTCTTATAGAGCCCATCCCCAGCCTTTTTATGCCAAGTATAAAATTTAGAAAAAAAACCTAGTAAGCCACTAGGTCATTCTAACAGGAAATTGTTTTTCAACATATAATGAGAACATCTTGGACATTCCAGAATCCTCAAAGGGTAGCACTTTTCCTATATTTTTTTTTGTTTCAAATTGTGAACCAGCCTTTTTGGTGAGCATCGGTATAAAGCTTTATAAAATTGAATGTGGAAATTCCTAAGAACCAGTCAGAATCTCTGAAGATAATATTTTCATAAGTAAAAGATGTCATGCCCCTAAACAAACAAAGCAATGAATCCCTGCCTTTCTAAAGCAGTATGTTGTCTTTCAGAACAAACAGAGTTATTTCTAAGGGCAGGACTAGAGGTTTGGATGGCAAATTTAGTTGATGTTTAAAGTGGAAAAAAAGAAAAGGAAAACATTCTTACTTAACTAAATGCTGAACTGTTTCTCATTTTAAAACAAATGTTAAAAAAAAGAAATATTAAGTATGATAAACTCACAACCAATATAAAACAGCTATCTCAAAAAATTACTTTATCTTTTAAAGGATAGATTTATCTCCAGGGGTCTCATAAGTTAATTTTCACTGAGTCCTGCCCCTTACCAACACAGATTTGATAAGTACCTTGTTTTTTGTTCAAACCAGTTTTAAATGAAAAAGAACTCTTTTCTTTACAAGGTACTTTCCTGTAATGCTAAGTTGTAACTCTGCTGAAATCAGCATGTAACATGCAGAACCTTTCTTCCCCATTTAAGAGTAAAAAAAAAAATTTTGATGGCCGAACCCTTGGTATATGGAAGTTCCCAGACTGGGGGTAAAATTGGAGCTGCAGCTGCTGGCCTACACTACAGACACAGTCACGCTAGATCCAAGCCACCTCTCTGACCTACACTGCAGCTTGAGGCAATGCCAGATCCTTAACCTACTGATTGAGGCCAGGGATCGAACCAGCATCCTCATGGATACTAACTGGGTTCTTAACCTGCTGAGCCACAACAGGGAACTCCTAATTTTTTTTTCCAGTGTGACCTTGGACAATTTTCTTTCTTTTTTTAAAATTTTTATTAGTGTATAGTTGGTTTATGGTGTTTGGAATTGGTAGATGCAAACTACTATATTTAGATAAGCATTGAGGTTCTACTGTACAGAACAGGGAACTATATTCAATCTCTTGAGATAGAACATGATGAAGAGTAAATTTTAAATGCCCTTCTTTCAATCTTAATACTTGGGATCCTGAAATGGTCAAGATCATTTACAATTTTCAAAAACCAAGGTGCTAAAATGGCCAATAAACATGTATTTGAGCATCACTAATTTTTACCAGTGATGTGAAATCACCTCAATGGCCACACAGTCTCAGATAGAACCAACCTGGTGCCTAGCTTCTCTTAAAGCAGAAAGTGAGAAACTTTAAGCTGCAGGAGAATTTCTGAATTTCAGACAACACATGCGTGTTGGAATGTATCCCAAGACCTTGGAGCCAATACTCAAATTATCTATGACTCAGACGCCAGAGTTGAAGTATTTGAATTCTCAACACGGAGATCATCTTATACAGATGACAAACAAACTCACAACTGCCAAGTCTTATGATTAAGTCAGGACACAATTTCTGGAAACTTTTTCCATGATCTCAGTATCCTTGGACTACAGTATGAAAAGCTGGGAAGCTGGAGAAATAGTAAGTGGTGGGGGAATAATTTAAAATAGGAAATATTAAAATTCTACCTTTTAAGAACTGAGATAGTACCTTGAATTCTTTGTATTCCAATTCTGAGACATGTAGGTAAAGTTGAGTGAATTCTATTCCCTTTGTTTTGATTTGGGGTTAATCAGAGATGTCCAGAGGAGAATTTTGGCTGCACTGTTTCCATGGACTACTGAATAGTATTTTTCACTTGTTCTGTATGGTGAACATTTTTTTTTCTTACAAATGTTACTGGTCACTTTGACAATTACATAAAAAAATTCTGTATTTCCAAGGCTCACTAGGGGAAAAAAATCCCACAAATGCTTAGTATCTTCCATATTCCAAACATTTTACTGGCTATTTTCATGTTTATTTAATTGAAATGACTCAATTTCATTTTATGAATTCATGTTATGAATTTGATTTATGTCAACTCTAAATATGAGAAGTGTACAAGTTTCCTATTACTGTGTAACGAATTAAACAAATTACCACAAATTTAGCAGCCTAAAACACCACCCGTTTATTAGCTCAATGTCCTACAGAAGTCTGAGTGGTCTGGGCTGGAATAGTGTGAATTGGAATAGCAATGGAATCCTCTGCTCAGAGTCTCTTATAGCTAAACTCAAGGTTGGTCAGGCTGTGTTTTCATCTGGATGTCAAGATCCTTTTCACAAGCAGAGTGCATTTGCTGCGGCTGAAGAAATGAAGCTTGCTTTTCCTTGCTGGCTGTCACCAGGGAGCTTCTCTAAGCTTATAGACACCTCCTACATTCTTTGCCTAATGGCCCCCTCCCTCTTCAGAACCACCAGTGGAGAACCTCTCTTGTGTCAAAAACTCCTCACACTTCAAATTGATAGGAAGAACTTAGTTCCTCCTATAGACTCACTAAATGAGGTTAGGCCAAACTCAGATAATCTCCCTCTATCTCAAGGTCATCTGATTTCAGATCTTAATTGCATCTGCAAAATCCCTTCACAATAAACCTAGATTATTGTTGGATTAAATAACTGGGGGAAGATGTGTGCCCACTAGGGGGTGGGGAATCTTGGGGAGAATCTTAGAATTCTGTTTATCAGTCTCACAAGTCTGTAATCAAAATGTCAGCGAGGCTGTGGTCTCATCTGGAGTCTCACTGGGGAAGAATATGTTTCCAAGCTGATTCAGGTAGGTCACTGGTGGAATTCATATCCTTGTGATTGTGTGATTGAGGACCTTGGATTTTTGTTGGCTGTTGCCTAAGAGTCATTCTTAGCAGTGATCCTAGCAGTGACCCACAGCTCCCTGCCATGTAACCATTTCTGTAAGCAGTCCATAACATGGCTATTTGCTTCCTAATGGCCAGTGAGAGAGTAGTTTTGTCCAGTCTGCTAAGACAGAATCTCTTTTTCTTGGCCACGGCATGCAGTGTCTTGGTGTGGGATCTCAGATTGAACCTGGTCACAGTGGTGAAAGCACTGAGTCCTAACAACTAGACCATCAGGGAACTCCTATGACAGACTCTTATATGATATTACATAATCATAGGAGTGACGTCTATTATTTTTGCCGTATTCTTTCTTTTTCTTTTTAGCGTGTTCTTCTTTTTTTTCTTTTTATGGCTGTCTGTGGCACATAGAAGTTCCCAGGCTAGGGGCTGAATCAGAGCCACAGCTGAGGCCCATGCCACAGTCACGGCAACACCGGATCTGAGCCACATCTACCACCTATGCTTCAGCCTGCAGCAATGCCAGATCCTTAACTCACTGAGCAAGGCCAGGGATCAAAGCCACATCGTTATGGAGACTATGTTGGGTCCTTAAGCTGCTGAGCCACAACAGAAACTCCTGCCATATTCTTTTAATTAGAGCAAGTTAGTTTCCATTCTGCTCTTAAAGGAAATTGTACAAGGGTGAGTGACTCACTGAGGGTCACCTTATGCTATGTTTCCCACAAAAAGTCTGTGCTCAGAGAAACTGTGGAAAAATTCAGATAAAAGTGGTTACCAGGTTTTTAAAGAACACGATCTGAGAGGCCTTGTTGAATGTACAGTAGTTGTCACCATGATTCAGGCTGAATGGTTAAATGAGTATCCTATCTTCAAACTCCAGATCTGATATGAAATTTTCTGGGTTTGAATCCCGGTTCTAACATGGACTAATGTGTGACTTTACCTCTCTTTGCCTCACTCTCCTCTTCTACAAAATAAAGATGACAGTAAATCCCCCCTTAAAAGGATTAAGGTGACATCATTCAAAGTGGAGTCTGAGATACGGTAGGTGCTCAGTAAGCATTAGACATTATTTTATATTCCCTTTTTCTTGATGATTTATGTTACATCTTTCATTCACAATTTTCTCTAAATCTATTCTTAAATATATGCATTTTTCTTGATATGAGGACCTTGGTAAATCCTTATTCAGTCTTTTCAACATGGAGAGCTCCACTTTACTTCTCTTGATGCATTTCGTGAGGTAGTCCACATTCACTCTCTGTTCACCTCTTATGATGCCGATTATATTTTCTCAAACACTTTTACTTTCCAAACTATTAATGTCTCTTGAGAGAAGTGAATCTTAATATACATTTCCTTTAACAGATTTTAATTATATGTGTCTAATTCTTTAGATGAGATTGAGTGGTAGACCATAGTTAAAGGGGTGATAAAATCTGGTGAGTGTTTCTGGTTAAAAATCTATATAGTTTGTAGCAATGGGTGAGGAGGTGTATATGGGGGTGGTCATTGATCACAAAACCAAACATCCCAGGAATTTACACAGTCTGTGTGTTGGAGGGAAACTGAATCAAATTTACTGAATTAAATTGAGTAGCACCAGTTCTGTGCTCAGCTCTACACCAAGCCATACAGGAACGAAAAATGAGATAAACCTCATTTTCTATTCTGAGGCTTACAGTGTTGCTAAGGAAACAAAGCTCATACATATTAGACAGACATTCTATAAGATGGCATAGAATTGCATTAAAATTAGATATATGAGTATAAGGGTATAAGTGATATTGGCTCTCAAAGGAGAGAGAATGAGTTAGAGAGGGCTTGCTAGAGAGGCTTTGGATTATAAGCAGAATTTGGAGAGATAGAAAGTAAGGAAACACACATTCGGGGATGGAAAATATTTTGAACACTAGTTTGCTGTTAGAACTGACCCTAACCTCTTTAAAAGACAGCAAGCAATGCAGAATAAGAATTCATGTTAGGAGGAGAGTAGTAAAGCATTTACTCTGTCTAATCTTTATGAGATTATCATTACTTTTATTTTGTCACAGTAGACTTTAGGGTCCTGGGGATTAAAATATCCATTCCAAACATAAAAATGCCAAAAATGTGAAGGAACATGCTCAATATCATACTGCAAGATGGTGATAGGATTCAGTTGTCTAGTTTTTTTTCTTTTGTTTTAAACAGAAAGCCCTACTCATGAATTTTCTCAATATGTTATAACCTAAGAAAATTGTGACTAGCCTTGCCTGCAAATGAATACCAGAATCAACAAAACAGGATATTAATTTCTCACCTAATTACAGTATGTCATAAAGTATAAAATGCTTCATCTTATCTTAAAATTATGTAAGTTCAGAAAGTACTTTCCAGTCCACACTTTCTTTAGATTCCTAAAACAAATCTTTGAATAGAAAGCGTAGTTTATAGTTAGCTACATTCTATTGTAATAAACTATCTAAAAAGTTGTATTTCACTATATGTCATGGAAGAATATATTTTAAGTGGCTATTTATAAATTGCAATTGCATTAAATCATAAGGCAATATTATTTGTTGAGAAAGCAAGTAATTGAAGGTTATTATCCAATTGTTTATGACCTTATCATCTTTCAGAGTCTCTCAGAAACCAATTTTCTACCATGAGCTGTTGAAGTAAGTGGAGAGACAGTTAGAAATTCTCATAAGCTGAAATCTACTTCTCCCAGCTATAAATTCTTTGTCTAGTAAATACAAGCTCATCTGGTGCCCATAAAGTAGGGCACTACACTTCTTTTCAGCTATTTTAGTACATCTTGAATGTTTTTCCTTTCTAACTGAAAAAGGAATTGTGGTCATAAATTCTCCCTGAACTCTTGCAAGCCGTAGTGAGCACTGCCTACAGAGAATCTATTCCAGTAGATAGACCTGGGATCAATATTTTTTGTGACATTAAATAAATGGGTTTGATCTTCCCTTTTCAACACCAAGGCTACAAGTAATGCACTCAAAGAAACAGAGGAGGAAAAATAGGTTTGGGGATGGGTAATCCAGGCTTATATCTTATGCCAGAAAAAATAGACTAATTGTCACTTGAAGTATCTACCCATTTTTAAGTCAAGCAGGAAAGAGGGATGGAGTATCCCAAATTCACTTGAAACGTAGCCAGAACCTGAGGGTTGCCTGGGCTTTTAGCAGAGGTTGTGCATCACCCAAGGGCATCTGCTTGGTGCTTGTTTCAGCCCTTACTTGCTTGCCAATCTACATGCCTACATGAGAATATATCTGCTAGATCAAGGGGTGTATTTTTTTCATTCATACAACTGTCTTGTGTGGACTGGCTGTGATCCTACTAAAGACGACCCCACTGGCCCCCAAAGTAGATGTACTAACAATGCTTGTGGAATCTTGGACGACTGTGATAAGTGTCTTCACTCTGCTTATTCTAGTTAAACATGCGCTTTCCTTTCTCTGTGTGAAGACTATGTAAAGAAGAAATTCTCAACTTATGTTGAAGACAACTCTCAACTCTCTTCAACAGAGAAGGAAAGAAAAAGTATTCTAGCTTCATAAAAAGCTATTGTGTACATTAATCCTTCCCTTCTGTCACGAAATTTTAAAAAATATTTAGGAGTTCCTATTGTGGCTCTGAGATTAAGAACCCGAAATAGTGTCTGTGAGGATGTGGGTTTGATCCCTGGCCTCACTCAGTGGGTTAAGGATGTGGCATAGGTCACAGATGTGGCTTGAATCTGGTGTTGCTGTGGCTGTGGCGTGGCTGGCAGCTACAGCTCTGATTTGATCCCTGGCCTGGGAATTTCCATATGCCGCAGGTACAGCCATAAAAAGAAAAAAAGAATTTAGTTCCAAGACAAACAAACAAACAAACAAACCCAGAATGTCACTAGTTTCTTAGAATGTCACTAGTTTCTTATATGGACTCTATCACCTGCCAAACATATGGTGTGACTCCCAAATACACTTTGTAATTTCATGGTTGACATTTTTATTCAAACTCAGAAAGCTCTCCTTTATCTTCATTGCCTTTCAAAATCCCCCTTTCTCTATTTTGCAAAGCTCAGGACAAATTCTACCTTACCTAAGAACCATTTCATTTTTCCCTCTTGTATGCTAGAATATTGCTTCACCCTGTCTCTTCATCTCGGTAACATACAATGCATTGATACAGCTCAGGGTCCAGGCTGTAGCAAAAGACCATGTAACTCAGAGCAAGTCACCTTGGGTGCAGCTTGGGTATGGTGGGCACGGCATCAGCCGCCTCAGTAGAAGGAGAGATCGGGGAAAAGAAATGAAGCTGGTGGCAGCAACAGTGTCAGAGACTGGAGATGAAGAGATAAAGGCATTTATCATACAGAACAGCATTGCTTTAGCTGCCATCAGATGTGCCCCTGGGTCAGTATGGGGAGTTCTGGTACTGTCTGGGAAGGGAAAGGAACTCTGTAGCTAGGAGGATAGGATAGCTTTTGCTTGGTCGGTACCCATACCGAGACTTTTTTTTTCCTTTTTAGAGATGCATGTGGAAGTTCGCAGGTTAGGGGTCTAATTAGAGCTGCAGCTGCTGGTCTACACCAGAGCCATGGGCAACACCAGATCTGAGCCATATCTTCAACATACACCCAACGCAGCTCACAGCAACGCTGGATCCTTTAACCCCCTGAATGAGACCAAGGATCAAACCCACATCCTCATGGATACTAGTTGGATTCTTAACCCGCTGAGCCACAATGGGAACCCCTCCATCCAGAGACTCTTTAGAGTATGTACTCTTCTGCTACTCTGTTACTCATAGCTCTTTGATTGTCTGGCCTCCTGCTGATAAATAGGGAATCATGACAGATACCACCACCTCCAACATGCTCAAATTGCCTTTGTGCAGCTCTGCTACTCTCTCAAGCTGTACTTCCTGCCTTATTTTGTATGCATATTTACTCCTTTTTCCATCTTTACACTCCCCCTTTTCTGGCATGATATTACTCCTTTCCCCTGATATCAAAGTTAGTCTTTGAACATGAAGATAATATTGGCCAAATGGTCCTGCTTTGTGAGTAGAGGAGTAAGTAAGCAACTTGGAACCAAAGTGGCCCCAGCATACCAAATTATCCTATCCACTCTCTTTGGAATACACTCTGAGATTTTCTCTGGTGTCTTTGCTCATATTAGTCCACCTACTTTGATTAGCTTTCCTATTAAAATCAAACCCCATCCTTTAATATTCAAGTCAAATGCTAATTCTTTCCTGAAGCATTTCCTGAAATATGGTATTTTACTTCCTCTTAGCATTCATCTTACAGATTAGAAGCAACCTGAGGGAAGATAAGAGCACAGAAGGCCAAATGGATGAGAGCTGGGATGCCAGTTCCCAGACAGCAAGGAGGGAAAGCAGGGGCTTAAGGGTTGGGAAGGCACACACACCACCCTCAGCATGTTCAAACTAAGAATGTGCAGCAAGTGAGAAGACAGGTCAGGATTCAAGAATCATAGCCAATTTTTTAAAAATTTATTATAGTTGATTTACAATGTTCTGTCAATTTCTGCTATACAGCAAAGTGACCCAATTATACACGCACACACACACACACACACATATATACACATTCTTTTTCTCATAATATCTTCCATTGTGTTCCATCATAAGTGATAGGAGATAGTTCCCTACACTATGCAGTAAGACCTCATTGCTTCAAACTTTTAGATACAAGTAGGGCATTGAGGTAATTTAAAGAATCAGTGGATGATCCAGGACTTTGGAGATTTTTTTTTTTTTAAGTTTGTATCTAGCTTTTGATGAAATGTTCTTTCCAAAGAGTTGGTGTTTGTGAGTAGATCCAGAATTTTCAGTTTTTAGTTTGTTCTCTTGTTGAACTCATCACACTGTACTCTGTATCATGAAAGTGGTCATCTTACCAGCCTGTAAGCTTCTTGAGGGCAGACCCTGTGGCTTATTCTTTTTTTTATTATTCAATGAACTTTATTACATTTATAGTTGTACAATGATCACCACAACCCAATTTTATAGCATTTCCATCCCAAACCCCCCAGTGCATCCCCCCCCACCCCCCAACCTGTCTCATTTGGAAACTGTAAGTTTTTCTTTTTCTTATTTTAATGATTTTAATTTTTTTCTATTATAGCTTGTTTACAGTGTTCTATCAATGTTCTACTATACAGTAAGGTGACCCAGTCACACATACATATATGCATTCTTTTATCTCACATTACAGTGCTCTATCATAAGTGACTAGATATAGTTCCCAGTGCTATACAGCAGGATCTCATTGCTTATCCCTTCCAAAGGTAATAATTTGCAGCTATTAACCCCAAATTCCCAGTCCATCTCACTCCCTCCTCCTCCTCCCCCTTGGCAACCACAAGTCTGTTCTCCATATCCATGATTTTTCTTTTCTGTGGAAAGGTTCATTTGTGCCATATGTTAGATTTCCAGATGTAAGTGATATCATATGGTATTTGTCTTTCTCTTTCTGATTTACTCCACCTAGTATGAGAGTCTCTAGTTCCATCTATGTTGCAAATGGCATTATGTTTTTTTTTTATGGCTGAGTAGTATTCCATTGTGTATATATACCACATCTTCTTAATCCACTCATCTGTTGATGGACTTTTAGGTTGTTTCCATGTTTTGGCTATTTTGAATAGTGCTGAAGTGAACACATGGGTGCATGTGTCTGTTTCAAGGAAAGTTTTGTCCGTATGTATGCCTAAGAGTGGAATTGCTGGGTCATATGGTAGTTCGATATGTAGTTTTCTTTTGTTGTTGTTGTTGTTGTTGTTGTTGTTATTGTTGTTGCTATTTCTTGGGCCGCTTCCGCGGCATATGGAGGTTCCCAGGCTAGGGGTTGAATCAGAGCTGTAGTCACCAGCCTACGCCAGAGCCACAGCAACGCGGGATCCGAGCCGCGTCTGCAACCTACACCACAGCTCACGGCAATGCCGGCTCGTTAACCCACTGAGCAAAGGCAGGGACCGAACCCGCAACCTCATGGTTCCTAGTCGGATTCGTTAACCACTGCGCCACGACGGGAACTCCCTCGATATGTAGTTTTCTAAGGTACCTCCATACTGTTTTCCATAGTGGTTGTACCAATTTACATTCCCACCAACAGTGCAAGAGAGTTCCGTTTTCTCCACACCCTCTCCAGTATTTGTTACTAGTCGACTTATTAATGATGGCCATTCTGACTGGTGTAGTTTTGATTTGCATTTCTCTAATAACCTCATAAAACCTCATAGTAGTTTTGATTTGCATTTCTCTAATAATCAGTGATGTAGAGCATTTTTTCATGTGTTTGTTGGCTGTCTGTATATCTTCTTTGGAGAAATGTCTACTCAGGAATGCCCATTTTTCAATTGGGTTGTTGGCTTTTTTGCTGTTGAGTTGTATGAGTTTGTATATTTTAGAGACTGAGCCCTTGTTAGTTAAAACTAGTTGCATCGTTTGAAACTATTTTCTCCCATTCTGTAAGTTGTCTTTTTTTTTTTAATGGTGGAAACCGTAAGTTTTTCTAAGTCTGTGAATCAGTATCTGTTCTGCAAAGAAGTTCATTGTGTCCTTTTTAAAGATTCCACATGTTAAATGATAGCATATAATGTCAATGTCTCACTGTCTGCCTAACTTCATTTAGCATGATAATTTTTAGGCCCATCCATGTTGCTGCAAATGCCATTATTTCTTCCTTTAATGGTTGAGTAATATTCCATTGTATATATGTACTACATCTTCTATATCCACTCTTCTGTTGATGGACATTTAGGTTGTTTCCATGTCTTAGCTATTGTATATAGTGCTGCAGTGGACATTGGAGTACATGTGTTTTTTCAAGTCATGGTTTTCTCTGGATAGATGCCCAGGAGTGGGATTGCTGGATCAAATGGTAATTCTATTTTTAGTTTTCTGAGAAGTCTCTGTACTGTTTTCCACAGTGGCCTCACCAATTTACATTCCCACCAACAGTGTAATAGGGATCCCTTTTCTCCACACCTTTTTTAACATTTATTGTTTGTAGACCTCTTAATGATGACCATTCAGGCCAGTGTAAGGTGGTACCTCATCGTGGTTTTGATTTGCATTTCTCTAATAATGAGTGATGTTGAACACTTTTTCACGTGTTTTTTGGCCATCTGTATGTCTTCTTTGGAGAATTGTCTGTTTAGATCTTCTTCCCATTTTTTAATGAGTTTTTTTGTTTTTCTGGTATTGAGCTGCAGGAGGTGTTTATAAATTTTGGAGATTAATCCCTTGCCAGTCGATGCACTTGCAAATATTTTCTCGCATTCTGTGGGGCTAACAACATTCTCAATGGTGAAAAGCTGAAAGAATTCCTGAGGAGATCAGGAACAAGACAAGGATGTCTGCTCTTGCTGCTACTATTCAACACAGTTTTGGAAGTCCTAGCCACAGCAGTCAGAGAAGAAAAAGAAATAAAAGGAACCTAAATTGGAAAGGAAGAAGTAAAACTATCATTATTTGCAGATGACACACTATATCTAGAAAATCCTAAAGATGTTTACCTGTGGGTTGTTCTTATTCATCTCACCTGCATTGTCTCATGAAGTGCTTTTTACATAGGGATGCCAATGAATCTCTCTTGAGTGGTAGTTCTAAAGATGAGTTGAATTTGTGGAAACTACTACAAATTTAATTTTAAGTTGAGATGTTCAGACTTGCATGGCATTCAGAGGGAAATATCAAGCAATCCGTTGGAGCAGAAAGACTCAAGATCTAGAGGGAATGGTTGAATGGACAGATAGTACTTGGTTGCTTTCCTAGGCTTTTACCAAAGTGATGTAGAGATAAAGAGCTCTAAGTTGATAATTCATTGGGGGGAGGATACAAATTTATTTATCCAACCATCAGTTACTAATCCTGTGGGATGTTCCAAGCACTTAGGTAGGTACAATGATAGAAATATACTTAATGGAATAAGACAGTTTCTGCCTTTAAGGAGCTTCAGTCCTCCAGTACTGGCAACAGAGTATTGAGGGGATGATTATAAATATATTAAATGGGAGAAAGAAGAATATGCAAGAAAGTTGGAGTGACTAACAATGATAAAAAATGCTTTAAAAAATAAAGACAAAAGACTACTTTATTTGCCTGTAATGTGATCATTGACCATCTTCAAAAATTCTACTTCAGTGCCAAAGTGAGGCAAATCTTCAGTAATGTTTGCCATACTTGTTATATGCTGACATAAAAATACATATACATTTTAGCAAGTCTTCTAGTGTTTGATGCAACACCTCCTAGGAAAATTCACACAGTTATATTGTTTTTCTTCAAAGGGTATTGTTTTTTTTTTCCCCCACTAAATGTGATGATCCAAATAACTTAAATGTTTTATTTGACCTTCATTTATAAACATGATATTTTAATGGCTATCATAGCCCAAATCCTAAGGCTTCAGAATCCTTTGGGAGTGAATTGTTGGGAGATTGAAGAGTGGTGGTAAAAAGTGTAATTAGGTTGCCTACACGATCCCATTTTACTCTCTTTGTAATAAAGTACTATTCATCTTCCATACAGTTTTAGACATCTAGAGAGGATTATTCATTAAGGTCATTGCAAGGCAATCACCGTATTTACAGAATATAATTAAACATCAGTGACCGGTTTTGCTCACTGATGTTTTGATCCAGTGTTACTTGGCCACTCCTGTCAGTTTACATTTTCACATTGTTTGAAATAAAAAGGAAGTTCTCCATTTCAGCCAGAACAGATTCTATAACCTCTCACCAGGAAAAGAAAGTTGCCTTTCCCATAAATGACCAAGTATTTAGAAAGGTGTGGTGCCTACATGCAAAAAGGATTGCAACATATTCAGAAAAAATACAATGAGCCAGTTATAGAGATCTGACACTGGCCCGGTGTTGCCCAGAGATTATGCTCCACTGTGTATGTGAAAGTACATATTGGAGACTGGCACACCACACATGTCTTGCAAATATCAGTTCAAGTCCAGACTTTTATTTTTCAGTATATAATTGGATAAAGAGTCTGTTGAAAGGCATCATTAATCAGTGGCTGTTTACTTTATTGATAAATCAATTATAGATATAGAAAAGTGAGAGAATTATCCACAAGGTCTTAATGTCAGTAGATTCAGAGGATCTGAGACCAGTGTCTTCCTTAGAGTGAAGGGGAAAATTAAGTTGTTAATTTTTTCAGGGCTTCCTGATCTGGATTTCTGGTCTGGGTAAATTTAATGATGAGCAGTCTTTGTTCATTTCTTTATGAATTTGTATTCACTATTTTCATAAATGCATTTGAAAATATTAGACACATGAGTTTAAAATATATGTACTATAATTAAAATTTTGATGCTTTTTCTCAAGTGTCTATTGTAACTGATTAGTACATGATTTGGCAAATATTTAGAAAGTATCAGTGACATTTCTTTCTTTCCTTTATTTATTTTTTTTTGAGGGGGGCACACCCATGGCATGTGGAATTTCCCAGGCTAGGGATCGAACCTGTGCTGCAATTGCGACTACACCACAGGTACGCCAATGCCAGATCCTTAATCCACTATGCCACAGGGAACTTCCTAGCATTATTTCTTCATGGAAATCTCATTAACTCCATTTTATTTGAATTTGAGCAGTAAATACCTAGCATAATCTGATTTTTTTTTTCTTTTTAGGACCACACCTGCAGCATATGGAAATTCCCAGGCCAGGGGTTGAATTGGAGCTGCAGCTGCCAGCCTATGCCACAATCACAGCAACACCAGATGTGATCAGCATCTGCGACCTACACCACAGCTTGCGGCAATGCCATACCCTTAACTCACTGAGTGAGGCCAGGGATCAAACCCATATCCTCATGGACACCATGTTGGGTTTTTAACCCATTGAACCACAGCGAGAACTCCCCCAGCATAATCTTTTAATCAGGAATAAATAATATACTATGTGATTTCACAAGAATATTTTGACTAATTTAGTGCTCGTAAATGAGGTTAATAGTAAGATAAAGCAAATTCAAATATTCATTAAGTAAAGGACTCATTTATCAAATCAAATGACCTTTGATTTACTAGGTACTATTCTTGGTGCTGGAAATAGAGCTGAGGAGGGCTCTGGAATTTTACTCTTCTTTTAAGCTAGTAAACTAGCCTGTTATTGCATTATAGATGCTGGCAAGGGACACTAGATTCTTGGGTCAGAAGTGAAGAACTTTACTACTCATGCCACAGTGGGCAGCATGAACTTTATGTTTGCTTGTGCCAGTTTCTCATAATCCCCACTGTCCACACAATGACACAGGCAGGCCTATGTGGATGCGTCCATGTGCATTGGGCTGCATTACAGGAGAAGAACACAGTGCTTGGAAAATCTATCACTTTCTGAGTGAACAAGCCTGTTCTTTGTCTGGGAGGAGATGTTACCTCTTCTCTCTGAAGTTGCTTGGACAAATATAACCCTGAAAAATGGCCTGGGTAAAGACCAGTGAAGGATTTGATTCTTGGCATCCTTAGCAAGACTATGCAGGAACTCTTAGGGCCCATTAGCAGATTGCCTTCCCCACCAAATCCCTAGATCCTTGCCCTTGCAGAGCTTATATTCTATGATTAAAATATAATCTGGTTTCTTACTAGTTTAAGGGATTTCATCCTTGGCTGTTTTATTTCTTCTGAATTACTGATGATAGTGCTTGAAGCTCACACTAGTTTTTCTCCCCCTTTTCAGTTTTTATACTCACCATTGCTCCATCTTCCATTGCTCTTCCCATCTTCCTTGTTAAGTCTAATGCATGAGTCATATTTTGCCTATCTCCCAGGAGCCACACGGAGTTCCTCAAGACATTTCCAGGCAATTTCCTCAAAGCTTCCCTATCCATTCAGGGTATCTCTCTGGCCTAAATCAATTGTGCCATTTAGGCCTGAAGACTCAAGTCAATCAGTATTCTTTTCAGGCCATTATTTAGCCTGGGTCACCCTGAGCTGGGCTTCAAGACTTTGGGCCACTTTGTCTGCTATGTCCAGCTAGCTGTTATATATTTGTAATAGGACAGGGATGTCTGTCTACTTTATCCCTTTATTTCCTCCTATCCTGAGCTCTGGTTCTTTCTTGCATGATTGTGCACTGAAATTTTGCACTGAGTGTTGACCAGTGTTAGAAAGAGAAAGATTTGTTTGCCTTATAGTTGCTCTGCTCCTAAGAAGCTGGAACACCCAAGTCTACTTCCATGAAAGCATGTTAGGAACCATAAATTCACCTCTGCTTTCTCATGATAGAGCCAAGGTATTCTAAGGTAGGGCAACAGTGCTGAGTGGTAGAAAAGAAAAGAAGTGTGGGTTCTGGAGTCCCCATTGTGGCTCAGCAGAAACAAATCTGACTAGTATCCATGAGGATGGAGGTTTGATCCCTGGCCTTACTCAGTGGGTTAAGGATCCAGCGTTGCCATGAGCTGTGGTGTAGGTCGCAGACACAGCTCAGATCCCACGTTGCTGTGGCTGTGGTACAGGCTGGCAGCTACAGCTCTGATTAGACCCCCTAGCCTGAGAACCTCCATATGCCACAGGTGCAGGCCTAAAAAGACAAAAAAAAAAAAAAGGTGTGGGTTCTTAGAAGAAAGAGTGACTTGAAGATGCCCATATTAGGTTTATTCTGTATCTTCAAATAAGATGGTATGATAAAAAAATAAATATTTGTCCCTATCCTCTGATGTCTAGTGGTGTTTATTCTGGCAAAGTACCTCACCTGAACACTGTTGCAGATATTGTTGGGCACAATAGCCAGGTTGCTCATCAGTATATCATAGTCCTGGTGGTGACAAACATAGTTAAAAAGGAGAAGAAAAGGAGAAAAATTGGAAAAAAAAATAGAACTGTAAGAGACTGTAGCTATGTGAGTAGATCTGTATTGTATTTAAACAAACCAGCAACAGTTAACTTATGTGTGACTTTGTACATGACTCATGATTTAAAGGCAGTCATGCATTGCGAGCATATCTATGTATCCACACATATATATGACTAAAATAGCTAATTCATGGTATATTAGGTCCATGGTGTTATCATGGTTTTAGAAAGCTGAAGCAGTGATTTCCTTACCAGCTTTATTATGTCATTTAGAAATATGTGTTCTCTGTGGGAAGGCAAAAAAAATGTTGTATAGGGAAAGGAATTTGTATGAGAAAGAGACAGAATATTTGAAAGAGACTTAAAGTCTATGACTAAATGAGAGAAGGAAATGACATTTCAAATACAATGCCCTTGTCAGGTTATGCTAGAGAAAATTTATGTCACTGACAAGCCAAAGAAGGAAGCATTTGTATGCTACTGACAGTTGGTACAATATGTATGTAGAAATGAGTTTAAGTGTGTGAGAAAAAAAGGAAGGAGAAAGCTGAAAGAAAAGAGGCTATGGAGAAAGAACAACTATTAGAAACAAATGTCTAGACATATGTAACAACTCCTAAATATTATCGCCTTAGACTCTCAGTGATGGATCTGTACTGACATGGTGTCCAGTATATCAACAGGACTATGATATACTGATAAGTAACCTGGATATTGTGCCCAACAATATCTGGAACAGTGTTCAGGTGAGGTACTTTGCCAGAATAAACACCACTAGACATCAGAGGATAGGAACAAATATCAAGTTCACTTTGGGTTAAAATCATAACCCCAGGCTTGAGCCGAGAGCTCACCTCCATCATGGCAACTTGGCTGTTAGCATCATGGAGTATGAGAATGCAGGTTAATCAGGCAGAAATCCTGGTTTCAGAATGGAATGGCAAAGTTAGAAAGCCCCCATGGAGAGGATGCTGTAGTCAGAACTGCAAATATTGTCTGAATAGATGGTTTGGACACAGAATTTCAAGCAAAGAATCTGGATATGTGCTATTATGAGTTAACTAAATCAAGGAAATTTAAAAATGTTTCATAAAGTGGTGAATGGGAAGTAATTTGTATACTACCTTCCACGGATTCCCAGAGTCTTAAGAATTTGCTCTTTTTTGGTGGTGGTACAGCACGGGTGGGGATGAGCCACCTCTTGGATCTGTGTGATTGTACAGGTGGCAGTAAAGTACACTTTGGACCACGTGTAGGAGAAACTCCCTCCCAGAATCCAGAGAAACTCAAGAGGGATCCGAGAACTATGAATCATGTTCGACACATACCAAAAAGTGCTGCTAGAAAGGTGAGCTTTGGAGGCTAATAAATGAGGGAGATTGAGAGTCTACATATTCCAGAGCACTGGATGTTATTTGGCTATATACACTGAGCTCAAGCAGGCTTTTCATAAATACTTGATGGATGAACTCATAGATTCAATCCTCTCTATTTTGTATCTGTTATGAACTGTGGAAACTAAAACTGGATTTGGAATGTTTGTAGCATTACTATGTATTATAACTGAGCAAACAAGTAATTAACTTTTGTTGGTAAGTCAGGAAACATTTTATAAATCATAGGGATAGAAAAAATATGAGAAATGACCCTGTCATTAAGGGCTTGTACCTTGAGACACAAGACCATAAAGGGAGAACTGCTAAAGCAAGAAAGTGCCAAATTTGTTGTGACTACATTTGTTTCCTTACCCTCACCAGAGACTTGACAAGCAAAGCTTTACCCCTTTGAACTAGTTACTCATTTTCTTTATCCTTCTTTTCTCATCCTTTTACCATCCTCAACCCTAAGTGCCAAGTTAGAAAATTTGGAACATTTATACATTCCTCTCATAATGTAATTTGAGAAACACAGTAATGGGGGTGTGTGGCAATTGTGGCAGTAATTGTGGAGTGTAGTAATTGCTAAGCCTCTTACAGAAAGAATGGAACTCTATAGATAATTAGAATATGTGAGATGGATACTGCAGGGAGGAGGAAGAGCCTCAGTGGGCTATGTTTGATGAATGAATGGATAGACCTGTTTTGCTGAAATGGGTAGGATAGAGTACTCTGGGAGAGAAAAAAATGTTGGAGAGATATGGGGCAGTGTAGATGTAAAGGATTTCTAATAGGGTCTTGTTTAATCTATAAGCAATGAAAAGTCAATGCCAGTTTGTACATGTGTGTGTAATTTATACCAGGTAGGTTTAAAGAATTCCGGACTGATATATAGGAGAGATTGAGAAGTGAGGAGGTAAGGGGTAAACGGACTCTACAGTGGCTCTTACACAGTCTAGAAATAGATGAATTAATCATCTTAGTCAACTTACTCCTTTTCAGAGTAAGGATAATGTATGTGTGTGCATGTGCGTGTGTTTGTGTGTGTGTGTGTGTGTGTGTGTGTGTGTGTGTGTGTGTGTTGGGTAGAGGGTGAGAAAGTTTGGTGCAAGGGTTTCCTCAGGTCACAAGCTAATTAATAGCCCAAGCATCCTTACTCACAATTTAGAACTATCTCTGCAGTATCATAGTTAGGAATCTCTTGCAACATCCAGAGCTGACCAATGAAGGCTTGAATTAGATACTGCCATTTGAAACTGAGATGAAGAAGACATCTGAGAGGAAGTGTAAAGTAAGAACCAGTGAAGACGTGGTTGGTGATTGGACAGTGTATTCATTTCCTTTTGCTGCTCTAACAAGTCATTACAGGCTTGATGGTTTAGAACAACCCAAATGTATCATTTTACCATTCTGGAAGCACAGAATTTTGAAATGGGTTCCACTGGACTAAAATCAAGGTGTTGGTGGGGCTGCATTCCTTCTGGTGGCTCCAAGGGAGGATCTGTTTCCTTATCTTTTCCAGCTTCCAGACGTTGCCTGCCTTTCTTGGCTTATGGCTCCTTTCTAGCCTCCAAGCCAGAAATGGCCTGTTGAGTCTGAAGCTGCATCAATCTAACACCGACTCTTCTCTCTTCATCTTCCATACTTAAAGGATTCTTGTAATTACACTGGGACCACCCCTACAAACCAGGGTAATCTCCTTATTTTACAGGCTGCTGATCATCAATGGTAATTCCATTCTCAACCCTAATTTCCCCTTGCCATGGGACATGGACATCTGTTGGGGTTGGTGGTGGGGGTGCCATTATTCTGTCTACCATAGACTGAGTACATGAAGGTAAAACAAATCAAAGATAATTCCATGGTTTTGAACCTAGGACACTGTAAAGACAATGATACCAATGATAACAATAAGAATGCTGAGAGGGAAACTGATATGTGGGCAAATAATCTTAAGAAATATTGACTTTTATTTTTTTATTTTTTTGCATTTTATTTATTTTTTCATTTTAAAAAATTTTTAACAATTTTATTGGGATATAATTGACTTACAAAGTTGTGTTAGTTTCAGGTGTACAGCAAAGTGAATCAGTTATACATATGCATAGATCCATGGAAATGGATTTTAGTATGCTCTATTCAGAAGAAATTTCCCAACAGGGAATTATCAAGAACACAGTGTTAGAAAAGTTGCTGTTCAACTAGTGCTAGTTGCTACTATGGTAAGACTTTTTCTGTGTTTTTAACTTTCCTATTTGTATACTTTCAGCATATTTTTTTTTTTTTCTCTTTTTGCCTTTTCCAGGGCCACTCCCGTGGCATATGGAGGTTCCCAGGCTAGGGGTCCAATCAGAACTGTAGTTGCCAGCCTGTACCACAGCCACAGCAATGTGGGATCTGAGTCAGGTCTGCGACCTACACCACAGCTCATGGCAACACCAGATCCTTAACCCACTGAGCAAGGTCAGGGATCGAACCCGCAACCTCATGGTTCCTAGTCGGATTCGTTAACTACTGTGCCACGACGGGAACTCCTACTTCAGCATATTCAATATTTTTTACCATGAACACTTATAGATGAGGTGTATATGGAATTTTGAATGCATCATAGAAAGTCATATTACAATTAATGTCTTACTATTTTAGAATTTAGTTATTTTTGCCTTTAATTTTTCCACATACACATAGTTTTATATTATAAAAACTGAAAATAAGGCTTTCTCAAAGCACCAATGTTTTAATGGAGTTCTGCACAACTTCAGATGAAGATCCTTCTACATAGTAGGTACAGTATTCAATACCCAGAGGCAATTTCCTTTGTAAGCCAAAATCTTAGCAGCTGGCCATGATTCAAAATATTTTCAGGTAGTTGGACATATCACTAACAGGTACCACTGTGAATTATCACAAATAACATTCCAAAATCAATGCCAACATCGTATCATTTTGAGAAATTTATTTCCTTAAGTATTTTGCTTCACAAGTGTATTCTAAAATTGGCCAAGACATTGCTGATAGAGTACCAAAAAAATTAGCAAGGTAGCAAGACTTACATGGTATAGTAGTTAAAACAGCATCATATTGACACAAAAAGAGACAAAAGACCAAAGGGAAGAATCAATAACCCAGAAACAGACAAAAATCTATATAAGGAACTTAATGTGTAACAGTTGAGAAAAGAGTTCTGGGATAAGTGGCCATTTAAGGAAAAAGAGAAAAGTATTTATCTACTTCACAAAATACAAAAAATACATTCAACTGAGTTAAGATCCGCATATGACAAGTGAAACCTTAAAATGTTTAGGAAAATAATGTAGCAGAATTTGTTAATGACACTAAAAACACCAGCCATTAGACAAAATTGTTAAATTTAATGATGTAAAAGTTGAAAACCTGAGTCTGACAAAGACATTATTTAAAAACTTAAAAAGCAAACCAAAACTGGGAAAAATGTTTAGGAAATACATATACAAACAAATAGAGGGTTACAACCCAGAATACATAAAGAGTTCCTGGAAAACAGTGGAAAATAAGCAATCTATAGGGAAAAATTATTAAAGGAACAATACCCCAAAGACAATAAACACAAAGATGCTCAATCACACCTGAATTCAAGAATGTGAAATAAAATACAGTAAGAGATTATTTCACCACCATCACACTGGCAAAAATTTGAAGTGATTAGCAACACCAAGTGATGGCTGGCGTGGGAGGAAATAGCATCTTCAAACACTTCAGCAAGGATGTAAATTGGTACAAATGCTTGGAAATTATCTTATACTTTATTTAAACTGATCATAGCCTCTAACTCAGAAACTTTCAACTTCAAGTATGTACCTCTAGATAAATACTGGTAAACATACCCATGGGAACATGTTCAAGGAATGCTTTTTCCAGTGTTTTTAGTAGCAATAGATGTTTGGAAACAACTTGAATTTTCATCTTTAGAACAGTGGATAAATAATTGTGATATTTTAACATAGTAGAGTACTATACAGAATTTAAGTGGATGAAGTCAGCCTACATGTGTTTCCTGGACATATTTAAAAAGTGGAAAAAGCAAGTTTTGAAAGCTATTTTTTATTATATCATTTATGTAAAATGTCAAAAATTTTCAAAACAGATGCATATTTTGTTTACAGAAATATATATAAATAGTAATGATCAAAATATGCACAAGAATGGTGCTCATCGACTTTATGACAATGGTTATTTCTAGGCAAGGTGGGAAACGTAAAGACCAAGGATTTCAATTTATTTCGTAGCCTTTTGCTTCTTAAATAATTTGGTACAAAAATGGCAAGAAAAAAAACCCACATTAAAAAAATCTTGGAGATATGTTAATAGATGTCTACTATATATTCTGTATGTAATATCTTGGGTTTTTTCATTCTATATATTTCCAACAGTTTTACTGAAATATAATTCACATACCATATATATTCAGCAATTTAAATTGTGCAATTCAGTAGTTTTAGTATATTCACAGTTGTGCAATTATTACCATAATCAATTTTAGAACATTTTTATCACTCCAAAAAGAAACCATAGTCACTCCACATTTCCCCCACACCCTCCACAGCCCTAGGCAAGCGTTTATCTTTTTTCTGTCTCTATAGTTTGGCCTATTCTGGATGTTTCATATAAATGGAATTATATAACATGTAATCTTTTTGTGATTAGCTTCTTTCACTTAGTGTAATGTTTTCAAGGTTCATCCATGTTAGAGCTTATATTAGTACTACATTTCTTTCTTTCTTTTTTTTTTTTTTTTCGGCTGCACTCAAGCCAGGCAAAGTTCCCGGGCCATATATCAAACCCTCACCAAAGCAAAAACCTGAGCTGTTGCAGTGACAACATCAGATTCTTAACCTGCTGCATCACAAAGTGAACACTACAACATTCCTTTTAATGGTCAAATAATATTCCTTTGTTGGGATATATCATATTTTGTTTATCCATTCATTAGTTGATGGACATTTGGATTGTTTCCACTTTGGGGCCATTATAAATTATGCTGCTATTAACATTTGTGTACAAGTTCCTTTGTGGACACATGTTCACATTACCTAGCAGTGGAATAGCTAGGTCATATGTTAAGACTATGTATATGTAACATTTTGAGGACCTGCCAAACTGTTTTGAAAAACAGCTGTGTCATTACACATTCTCACGAGTCATATGTGAGTGTTCTAATTGGCATATAGAGCCTGTTAACACTGATTTGAGTGAGTTGTGAAATAAAGTATTTTAAATGTTTTTTTCAGATACATATTTGGGGCAAAACCACCCAGAATTAGAAGCACGAACAACATTTGATCGGTGGTAGGAAAGAAAAGCTGTGAGTAGAGTGTTAATGTACTTAAAGAAAACATGGAACTTTGATTTCACAATAAGAAAGAAAGGGTGTGTAAGTGTGTCAGTATCATTAAGACTCATTCTCCGTGTTCATTTTCATGCAATTGAATAGTAGCAAAATCAAATTGGAATGAAGTGAGATAGAGAGGCTCGTGGGTGCACTTCCTTGATCATTTAAAATAGATCATAAAATCTGGAACTGAAACTTCTGGCAAAAACAGTGTGTTTCATAAAAATATTAAGTTAAAAAGCAAGGACTGATCTCTGGGGTTCCCACTGTGGCTCAGTGGGTTACGAACCTGACTAGTATCCATGAGGATATGGGTTGGATCCCTGACCTCACTCAGTGGGTTAAGGATTCTGCATTGCCATGAGCTGTGGTATAGGTCACAGACTTGGCTTGGATCCCATGTTGCTGTGGCTGTGGGCAATTGTAGCTCTGACTGGACCCCTAGCCTGACTTCCATATGCTGCAGGTGTGGCCCTAAAAAGCAAAAAAAAAAAAAAAAGTTTGATGAAATTTGATTATTAGGTCAAGGTTCAGATTAGTGCATTCTTCTACTCCATGAATCGGATAACAGTGCCAGAGAATGAAAGGATGGTGAAAGACCTATTTACAAAGAGCTATGAAGTCATAGTGGCTATGAATTAGAAGAATCAATCCAATCTTTATGTCCTGAAGTACTCTCATTCATTTTGAATGCTGCACCTTATTTTAGGGGAAAGGGGTTTTGTTTGTTTTTTTGGTTTTCAGTGAGGAAAGAGAATAGAAGAAGTATTCATAGTGAGAATATCTACTTAGCACATTAAAAAAAGAGATATTCCTCCTTTAGCAACCATATTGAAAGCAATAAATATCTGAATTTATGCATTTGGATATGTTCTAAGTATCAATTTAATTCATGTAATACATGGAAACATTAGTAATAACTTCAATGAGTGTAACTGAGGAAGGGAAAAAATGTCAAATTTTTCTTTGTAAGTCCTTTTCTGCCCTCCTCACTAATTTTAATTTTGGTCAGACTTATTTGCAAATTAAAGGAAGAACTAGCCTCCAGCCTACATGACTCACAAAAGAAAGGGCACATGCAAATCTCCTAGGACTAGAGCAGTGACTTTGCATGACCAAGAGGATTATTCGCTGTTCATTCACTCAACCAATATTAATGCATCTACCATTGGCCAGGCATTCTAGGAGTACCTAGCATAAAAAAGGAAGCAGATAAGTAAACATATGGTAACAATGCAGAGTGATAAGATCTGACATATAAGTCTCCACAGGGTTTTAAGGGGAAGAAGAGGGTACCTAAGCTGAATTCTAGTTCTGAAAGGCACCTTGGAAAAGGTGACTCTTGAGCTGGGCCCCAAAGAATAAATTTCATAGACAGAATCATTGCAGAGTTTGGGGAAGTGAATTACACACAGAGACAGTATTCTAATGCGTCCTAATGCAAAAGAGAGAATAGTGCATTTGGAGAACAGTGCTCCTAATTCAACGTATTTGAACTTGAGGGCCTATGTGTCCTGGCAGAAGGCTGGTAGGAGAGGACATTAGCATTGGGCCTTTCAGGAGTAGCCTTGCTTGTGCCATGCTAAGGAATTTGAGCTCCCTTTTGAAGACAGTATGGAGGTACTAAAGATCTTAAAGCAGGGTATTAATATGAGTACTGTGATTTAGAGGTCTAGGCCTCAACAGCCTATGACTATAAATAAGGTCATATTTACTTTCAATGGTCAAATCCTATCTATCGTAATGACAAACATTTATATGGCACTGTCTGTATGGCAGCCACTGCTCTTGGTACACCATTTATTCATTCATTTGTTTACCCCAGGTTTCTCTATTTTGTATCCACAAGGCTGCTTCTGATGCCACCAGCCCTCATGAGATATCTGCCTTGCTGGGCACCACTGCCTTCTGTTCTCTGCCTTTGTACCTCTGAGAATTAAGCAGAACTTCTGCACAAATCCCAGTTCTTGTTCCCCTTCTCCAACAAACAAACACTTCGACTAAATCTAGGTGTCGGGGGCAGGGCATCGATTTCCACCAAAACCATTTCATATCTCCTTTACTGAGAGGCAAAGATCAACCACTTTCTAGCCCAAGATACAGGCATCTCTAGCTGTCACTAGCTGTCTGATTCTCAGTTATGGACGCGGGGTTTCCTTAGTGAATAGATGATTGACATGGAGAATGTATCCCCTTCAGGGAAAATACCGTTTCCAGCTGTCACTTTCATGATCCCAAGAGTGTGATCACAATTTAGTTTCATCAACTACTACAATTAAAATGGAGTTTGATTCTGGTGTGATTCTTCATTTCTCCTCACTAAACATGCTCCAACGTGGTTAAAGAGTTATTTCTGCTTTAATGTAGTAGATAAGAACTTGGGTTTCCAAGTCAGACTTTAAGACCTCATTCTGTCACTTACTAGACTATGTGACTTTGGTAATTTAATTAACTCCCTTAGGATACAGGATCTTCATCTGTAAAATGGCATAAGTAATAATACCTATATTTAAGATTGTCATGAGGATAGAATGGCAGAATACATATAGAGTTCGAGCACAGTGCTGACATGTAAGAATCAGTAAGTAATAGCAATTATTATTATTATTGCTGTTATTTATAATTTTGTTTCTCCCCTTCCTACTGATTATTTTGTGTGTTTCACATTGTTCTGCATTATTACTTTCCTAATATAAAAAAATTATACAGTAGCAAATAATTTTCAGTTTTCTCCTGTCTCTATAATTGTTTGCAATGTTAATTATTTTCACTTGCTTTTTTCTAATCATGGTTTCTGAAAACTTCTGGCTTTAATTATTACATAGGAAAGCATCTGATACTACTTGTTTAAACCTGACAGACTGAATTTTTTAAAATTGTGACTGGATTTCAAAGTGTTGCTTCTTCTGAGTATTTAGTTTTAAGCTCTTTCTCCCTCAAAGTAGCATGTAGTTCTTACTCTCTCTTAACACAATTTCAGAAATTAATAAACATTCTATATTTCTATATTTAGTGTAGTTATCTTTTTTGGGGGCGCACCTGCAGCATGCAAAAGTTCTGGGGTGAGGGATCAAACCTGAGCCACAGCAGTGACAATGCCAGGTCCTTAACATGCTGAGCCACCAGGGGATTCCGAGCATTATTATCCTCACATTTTTCTTTCATTCGTACTACGCAACTTCATTGGTAGGTTTTGTGGAGGGTTCTGTAACCAGATGCTATCAGTGATAAGCCATGGTTCCTTTTCTCAAAGAACTCTTGCTTTGGAGTTCCCATTGTGGCGCAGTGGTTAACGAATCCGACTAGGAACCATGAGGTTGCGGGTTCGGTCCCTGCCCTTGCTCAGTGGGTTAACGATCCGGCGTTGCCGTGAGCTGTGGTGTAGGTTGCAGACGTGGCTCAGATCCCACATTGCTGTGGCTCTGGAGTAGGCCAGCAGCTACAGCTCCGATTCAACCCCTACCTAGCCTGGGAACCTCCATATGCTGCGGGAGCGGCCCAAAGAAATAACAACAAAAAAAAAAGAACTCATGTTTTTCTGTAGAAGATGGTCATGCCGAAGATAATAGAAATACAATCTTGTAGTGCAATTGTGGAAGTTATGTTTTGGTTTGGGAAAAATTTGTATCACAATACATTTATCAATAAGCCACCTGCATCAGAGAAGGAGGGATGAGGGAAAGCTTCATAGAGAAGCTTATGTTTACACAAGCTCTTGGCAAAGAGAGATAATCTCTATAACACGAAGAAAGGGGAGAAATTCCATTTAGAAGGATGTGTGTGTGTGCACGTGCACGTGTGTATATGAAGGTATGGAGGCATGACAAAATATTGTGGCTCTTTCAGGAAACTATGTATGATTTGGGGAATCAATGGAGAAAGAAGATAATAGAGAGGAAGGCAAGGGCCATATCATGGAGGGATTATTATGTTTGATGACAGACTGGACTTATCTCTATATGTAATGAAGGAAAATGTCTTAAGAGTGACAGTCACATGATCTTAGTTGAATTTTGAGGACAGTCATTCTGGCAGCAGTTTTCAGGGTGGTTTGGAATGAAACTGGAGGTAATTTGACCTGTAAGGAGATCTTTGTAATGATAGGAAAGAAATGAAGTCCTGAAAGATGTTACGGTAATGGGATGTGGGGGATCTGGCAAATATGAGTGTGTTTTAAGGAGAAATTGACAAGACTTATTGACGTAGTGGATGTGGGTAAAGGGGAGCAATAATTTAGGAAGAAGGATGACATCCATCAGATGGAAATGCTGGACCTACAAGGTGTGGAACTCAGTAGAGAAGTTTGGGCTAGAAGTCAGAATATTAGGAGTTGTGATCAGGAAAGGAAGTATTCTAATAGAAGGGGACCAGGAGCAACATTCTGCAGACATGACAGTCTCCAGGTAGAAAGAGGACATGGAATGTTGAAGACTATGAAGAAGCTATTGGATAGGTAAAATAAAACCTGTGGGGAAAAATAGCAGTATCATCAAAACTTTCAAGGAGGGGAGTCCCTGCTGTGGCTCAGCAGGTTAAGGATCTGTTATTGCTGCAGCTATGGCATAGGTTGTAGATAAGGCTCAGATTTGGCCCAAAGAACTTCTGCTCTGGGTATGGCTAAAAAAGGAAAGGCGGGGGGGGGGGGGACTTGCAAGGAGGAAGTGGTCCTCCTACTAATAACATTAGAAGCTCTGAGTACCTTATCCTGGGAAGGAAAGACACTGCCAGTGCAAATACCTACTTATTTTTTATTCTCTCATGCTATTGCTTTGACTGCTCATGCCTAACCTTGCACATTGTTGTTGAACAATAAGTGACAAACAGTATTAACGATGCCTGTAAAACTAGAGAACAGAGAGTTTTCTCACAAATCACAGAAATAAAATGGTATCTTTCTCTATAGCCGCAAAATGATAAATAGAAAAAAAACCCATAAGATTTGTCATTTACTGTGTTGTGAAACCTTTCAATTTCTACAAAACCCAAGCACATCATCCTCATAAAAAAGTTCATTGAAAACTACCTTATTGTGCCACTATTCTCTCAGTATATAATAATTTTGATTTGTTTAGAAGATATCAAAAGTTATTTGCCAAGTTCCATTTAACTCCACATAGAAAAATTTCCTGTTCTAGTTCACTTTCTTAAAACTACATTTCAAAGTACAATTTAAAAATGTTTATCATAAACAAAATAAAAGGACAACCTACAGAATGGGATAATAATATTTGCAAACAATGTGACCAACAAGGGATTGATTTCCAAAATACACAAACAACTCATACAGCGCAAACAAACCAATCAAAAAATGAGATACTAAATAGATATTTCTCCAAAGAAGCCAGAAAGATGGCCAACAGACACACGAAAAAATGCTCAACATTGCTAATTATCAAAGAAATGCAAACACTACAGTGAGGTATCACTTCACACCAGTCCAAATGGCTATCATCAAAAAATCTACAAATAGGAGTTACTGTCATGGCACAGCGGAAACTAATCCGACTAGGAACAATGAGGTTGCGGGTTTGATACCTGGCCTCGCTCAGTGGGTTAAGGATCTCGCATTGGTGTGAGTTGTGGTGTAGGTGGCAGACAGCTCTGATTTGGCTTTGCTGTGACTGTGGCGTAGGCCAGTGCTACAGCTCTGATTCGACCCCTAGCCTGGGAATCTCCATATGCTATGGGTGTAGCCCTAAAAAAAAAAAAAAAAAAAAAAAAAAATCTACAAATAAAAAATGCTAGAGATGGTATGTAGAAAAAGGAACTCTCCTACATTGTTAGTAGGAATATAAATTGGTGCAGCCACTACGGAGGACAGTATGGAAGTTCCAAAAAAAAAAAAAAAAACTCTAAAAATGGAAAATAGAACTACTATATGATCTTATAATCCCACTCTTGAGCATCTATCAGGAGAAAACCATAATTTAAAAAGATACATGCACCCCTGTGTTCATTGCAGCTTGACTTGACAAAAGTCAAGACATGGAAGCAACCTAAATGTCCATTGACAGATGAATGAAGAAGATATGAGATGCACACACACGCACAGAGTAGAATATTACTCAGTCATAAAAAGAATAAAATAATGCCATTTGCAGCAATGTGGTTGCAACTAGAGATTTTCATACCAAGTGAAGTAAGCCAGACAGGAAAAGACAAATATCATATGATAGTACTTATATGTGGAATCTAACAAAAGGGTTTGGGAGTTCCTTGGTGGCCTACTGCTTAAAGATTCACCATTGTCATCGCTGTGGGTTGGGTTTGATCCATGGCCCTGGAACTTCCACATGCTATGGGTGTGGCCAAAAAAAATTTTTTTAAATGTAAAAAGAGAATTTCTATGGGAATGAACCTTGAAAATAGAACCAAATCCTCTTTCCAGTCTATGAAGATTAAAGATAGCAACATTTTTTGGACACTCGTCTGGCTAAATATGAAAGGTGTGAGAAATTAAAACACTGAATTCAGAGTAAAACACTGGAAAGTACAGTGTTTCAAATATGCTAGCTATATTAATGTAATTCCATTGGCTATGTACTTTTCTCTGACACTATAGTAATGGTCTTACATGGGCCAAGTTTTTTCATTCTTAAGTTCCTGGTTGGAACACACTCAGAAAAATTTTAGGGTCACAGATTGGGCCAAATGACAAAGAAATTAAATACAACTTTACCTCATGGAATCACTATTTCCATCTAAAAAGACTTTCTTTTCCTTGGCTACTAAAATAAGAATAATGTACCTTTGATGGACTGGACTGTAGTCATGGTCAACAAATAGAAAACTATTACAATAATTCTATTAAAGCAGTAATTTAAAAATTGTATTATCAGTGCAAACCTATTGCTTATTTAAATTGAGGGCTTGAGAGATCGTGGAGGAGACAGCAGATGTAGTCATTACTATATGGTGACAATCCTATTCCTCTTTATCATTGATTGCTTTAGGGAAGGACATGTGAGCCAAGTCTGGCCAAGAAGACAGAGGAAGTCAGCTCGAGATGTTTAGAAGAGATTTCCTTCCCTATAACAGAGGCACTTAAGGAGAATACCTCCTCTCTTACTGCGTTTAAAGTTTTTGTGTGACCACATGGTGCTAAAGAAAATCCTCTGTTTTTTTTTTTTTTTTTTTCTTTTTATGGCCACACCTGCAACAGTTCCTGGGCCAGGGGTTGAATCTGAGCTGTAGCTGCCTGCCTACACTACAGCCGCAGCAACATGGGATTTAAGCCACGTCTGAGACCTACACCTCAGCTTGTGACAATATTGGATCTTTAACTCACTGAGCAAGACCAGGGTTGGTACTTGCATCTTCATGGACACTATGTGAGGCTCATAACCTGCGGAGCCACAACAGGAGCTCCAAAAGTCCTTTATCTTGCAGTCATAAAGTTTGCAGAGGGTAAAGATGGAAAGAACTCATGCCTTTTATGATATTATTGAAACTCTTCCTCTATCCTTGTGCTGCCTACCTTTGGGCTTCTTTTTGAGTGAGATAACCAAATGTTTCACTACTGTTTAGGCAAATTGTAATAGGGGATTTTAATACTTACAGACAAGGCAATCCTAATAGATTCAGTAGTGCTGTAAACAGCCTAAATAGTGTCTGAAAAATAGCTTGTGTTTAAAAACTTTATTATTCCTATAAATAAAATACAAGGTAAAATATAAAGATGAATATGTCAAAATTGCCAATGATTTGCACCAGCTATTCATAATCCTTCCTCACTCTGAAATCTCAAAATATTTTGTCCTTTTATAATTTTTGACAATAATATATGCTTTGAATTTGAACCATTTGTGATGATATTACACACACACACACACACAAACACACATGTATATATATATATATATATATATATATATATATATATATATTTTTTTTTTTTTTTTCCCCCCTTTAACGGCTGCATTTGTGGCATATGAAAGTGCCCAGGCTAGGGTTGAATAGGAGCTGCAATTGCAGGCCTACACCACACCACAGCAATGCCAGAGCCGAGTATCTACAACCTATGCTGCAGGTTGTAGCAATACCAGTTCCTTAATTCACTGAATGAGGCCTAGAGATGGAACCTGCGTCTTCACAGAGACTATGCTGGGTTCTTAACCTGCTGAGCCACAGCAGGAACTCTATATTGATTACTGGATTATAATCTCTCTTTGTACTGCCAATTGCCTTATATCTAGTAGACACCCAGTAACTATTTGTTGAATAAATTAATGATTAAGCCAATGTACTTAAGTTACATACATGTGCAAAAATCAGGCATCATAATTTCCAAGGAGGACTGTTCTTTCAAATATGTGTGTGTGTAATTTAACAGAATAACACAATAATTAATACATTTTCTGGCAGTTTTATTTTTATTTACATTTTTTGGACCATTGAATATAATTATAGTTTTGATTTCAAGATGGAAGATACAAAAGAAAATTTAAAGTCATTTATGTGTCTGAACTAGGAACTTCTTAGGAAATAGAGTACAGGTCAGCCTAGTCCAATGAAGTTTGATCAGAGATGGACAACCAGGTTCATGCCATAAGCAAGTTTTCAACTTCAAAATCTCTAGTATAATGAAGCAATAAAGTGCAAGATTTGATGAAAGGAAATTGGACTTTAGTATGGCTGAGGATAGCTGGTATACAGATCAAGGCTTACAGGTCCTGGATGAGGGAAGCTTCTCCTTCTCACAGGAGAAGCTTTTGAGGTTGGTTGAGATGGATAAGGCAAAGGATTTGGGCACCAAAAGTAAGGTCTTGAGGAGAAAGGAAAGAAGAACTGAACATCAAGTCTATTTTTAAAGTTTTCTTTAGGACCAGCCACAAGAGAGGGAAATGGGAAAGAAAGGAATTTGTATGGGTCATGTTTATCTTTCATTTTATTCAAAGAGCTTTCTTTGGAGCTAAATTATTTGCAACTTTCTACCTGTGTAAATTTGGATAGATTAGTTCCCTCCCTCTCTGAGTTTCTGCTTCCTCAGTTGTGAAGTGGGGATAATAATACTTGAGTTCTTGAGCAGGTTACATGGAATTTATATGGTGTGTGTATGTATGTGTGTGAGTATGTGCATGTGCATGTATCTGAGTTTGTGTATGTTTGTAAAATTACTTGGCATAGTGCCTGAGACTTAATACCCATCCACCACACTTCTCTAGTGAATGTTAGATTTATCCAACAAATGCTAGTTGAGTGCCTACCAGCTATTCTGCTTTAGGCACTGGGTGGGCAAGAGGAAGCCGACATTCTCAGGGGTGAATGAGAAGTGAGGTTACTAGAAATGCCTGACCAACTTTAGCATCTAAAAGAATACTTGAAGTATAGATTCTTTCTGTTTAGAAACTTATGCATAATATGAAATAAAGAAAATTATATGGAGATCCCACTGTGGTTCAGCAGGTTAAGAACCCAGCTAGTATCCATGAGGGTGTGTGTTTGATCCCTGGTCTCACTCAGTTGGTTAAGGATCCAGTATTGCCACAAGCCGTGGCATAGGTTGCAGATGCAGCTCGGATCCCGTGTTGCTGTGGCTGTGGCACAGGCCTGCGGCTGCAGCTCCCATTTGACCCCCAGCCTGGGAACTTCCATATGCTTCAAGCGTGGCCTTAAAAAAGAAAAGAGAAACATATAAATAGTTGACAGGAGTTCCCGTCGTGGCGCAGTGGTTAACGAATCCGACTAGGAACCATGAAGTTGCGGGTTCGGTCCCTGCCTTTGCTCAGTGGGTTAATGATCCGGCGTTGCTGTGAACTGTGGTGTAGGTTGCAGACGTGGCTTGAATCCTGCGTTGCTGTGGCTCTGGCGTAGGCCGGTGGCTACAGCTCCCAGTCAACCCCTAACCTGGGAACCTCCATATGCCGTGGGAGCGGCCCAAAGAAATAGCAAAAAGACAAAAAAAAAAAAAAAAAAAAAGTTGACAAATATTTATGAGAAAATACATACTAAATTTTAATACACAATAGATTTATTTAGAATTTCCATTTAAAGCATTTACATTTCTTGATTGTAGTGGTCATGAGAGCGTGGTCTCCTGGAGGATTTTGTAAAGAAGGAAGCGGAAAAGTTGATTAGAACACATCAGTGGAAGGAAGACATAGAGGATTTAGATCCAAACGGGGTTAGGAAAAACAACACAGAGGGAAGTCAATAGGTGTAATGAAAATAGGAAAAAAGAAATAACACAGTACTTTGGCAGTTGATCCTAAAATAAGAAAATAAAAGTAGTCTCTTTAAATTATGTAACTATTAAACAAACAATAACAAAGCAGCAGCTGGAGGCTAAGAAGAAATAGCCAAGAAAGAAACTGAAGAAGGCTAAACAATAGATAATATAAAATACTTTTTATGCTATTTAGAAGTTTTTTTTTAAAAAATCAGATCCAATAACATAAGATATAAGCTGGACATGCATATATCTCACTAGAATATAATTTACTGAAATCTGGGGAATTGACAAAGGAGCATTAATAGTCTAGTAGTAGCACTAGTTGCATTCAGAAAAGTGGACATAATTTTCTATTCACACTGCACTACTCCCTTCCAAGAGACTATGTATATACATGTCTGTATGCATATCTTAAAAAGGAAAAAAAAAGCTATAAAATACCATTAATCTGAGGCCGTATCTAAAATATTTTGGTATTACGGATTTGTTAAGAGAAATATTTTTATTTTCATTTATGTCACAAGTCTACATGTTTTCTTAGTAAATCAATTTTTGAGCCATTGCAGATCCTAAAGGTTTAGTTGTTTAGAGCTTTCAAAACATTAGGGAGGTTATTCTGGCGAGTAGAGTCAAATCCATTAGCAAAACAGATGTTTTCCACTGTGGCTGGAAAAGACAACTTTCTTATATGTGTTGCATATGGTCCAAAATCCATTTCAAAAATAAGTTCCACCTCTTAAAGGGTCTTGGGACTACAGTGCTCTCTTAAGACTCTGCCAATAAAAGCATGGCCAAGGCAGTTTAGGTGTTTGGAAGTCAGTATTTTAGATACCCTTTTAATCTCATGTTTTATAAAACAAGAGAAAAAAAGCTATATAAATCTAAGTTGCTTCTTCATGCCTTCAGTTTAAAAAGTTGGATTAAAACCAATGGGAAATCTTTGGCAGGACCCCTGGGAGCTAAAAGTCGGGAAGGATAGGAGGTCATGAGAGAGAATAGTGGCCTGAGAGTCCTTCTGGCCTTTCCTCCTGGAAAAAGTGAAAGGAAGCTTCTTCCCACTGACATTAGGAAAGAGTATCAGAAGCTCTAAGAGATGAGTCTTGTCAAAAAGCCAGAAACAATCATTGTGCCCCAGGAATATAGGAAATTCAAAAACTCACTTGGGGAAAAATTTTCCTTCTACAAATGAATCTTACATTCTCATATGCAGATGAATTCTCACTAGTAGATGCCATATATCATGTGTTCCAGGCATTTTTAGCCTTTGTAAAAATAGATATAAAAGTTTAGTAGACAAAAAGCCTTTGCATTGGCCATTTACCAATTAATTGTTTTGCGCTAAAAAGTTCCGTATTTTTAGCCAATGCAGCATGTTCCCAGTTTAACAGTTCAGTTTTGAAGTTCCCATGTGGTACAGCAGGTTAAGGATCCAGTATTATCTCTGAGGTGGCTTCCGTGGCTGCTGAAGCATGGGTTCCCATCCCCAGCCCAACACAGGGGGTTAAAAATCTAGCATCACCACAGCTGTGGCATAGGTCGAGTCTATGGCTGGAATTCATTCCCCGGCCTGAGAGCTTCTGCATGCTGTGGGTGCGGCCAACAAAATAAAATAAAACAAAAGAAAACAAAAACAACCAAAAAATTCAGTGTTAGCTTTATTTTAATCAAGAGAAAGTAGAAATAAGGAAAAATAAAATGAAAAAATTACTTATTTTGTATTGTATAAACTAATGTGAGAATAATTCTTACCATAAGTAAGGTGAAGGAACCCTTGCTTGATTAAGCTGAGTAAATTGGTTTGGAATCATCAGGGTTGTCAATATTTGAAAAATTTGCTTACGTATAAAGAGAGAAGTACAAGAGTTGCCCCAGATCACTGCTGAGTATTTTAAAAATATTTTATAGTTTCAAAGTACAGCCTGTAAAGATAAAGGGTGCACATCATTATTTGGCTTCAGAGATATGGAGATTTCTGCTGTTTCTAGAGAAAATTAGTCTTCTGTCACAAAATGTTTTGGGTCTCTTTATAATGAGGTGCTATCATGGGATGGGCTACAGTACTGACAAAGATTCTTTATTTGCACTCTGTTCATCTTTGCTTGATGCATAAGCCTGCCAAAACAGACTATTATGAAAGAAAGGATTTGGACTCACATGTGTCAGGGAAATGTGAATAAAGACAATTATTGATACGAGGCAGACACATCTTACTTTCAACATCTTATTAACATTGTAACCTGTTTAACCTATGATATCATCTCCATCTCTGTTTACTCTCCTTCCTGTCTGAAGCTAGCTCATCAGGAATTTTAGAGAGACCACCTTTGAACCTGAAGCACTTTAATTATCACCTTGCTTCAGGGGATGGAGAGCTAGAAGGATATCATGCTATAGAGAGGAAAATAAAGATCTTTCTGTGAAGATTATTTGCATTTGTCTAAACGATAAAGGCTATTCACCCATTGTCTGGAGGGGTGCCCAGAATAGAAATGAGCAAAGAGCAAAGATTAGCTAAGTGGATAGCTTTCTAATTCCTTTTGAGACAGTCATCCAAGTATAGCTTTACTTTGTTGGAAGGGCTGGGATTTTCCCAAACTGGGTATATACCAATTTTGGTAAGTGTGAAAACATATCCCAAAGGCAGAAAAGAAACGAGTTTTATATTTTCCATGGTCAATCTTTCCCCCATCTTATAACCCTACTAGTAGATAATTGAAAACTGACATTGTGTGGATGGGAAAAGGAACAGATGGAGATTAAAAAAAAAAAGTGCAAAGATATGAAAAAGAGAGGAATAGGTGTCATTGAAGGATGTGTGCTGAGAAAGGGTTCTGTGAGGTGAGAACAGAGGGAAAAGGAGTGTCTAGGTTCTGGGGTGTGTGTGTGTCCACTCCAATTGCTCAAAAGAGGAGGAGAGAAGGAGAAGTTCAGCCCAAGAGAAAGACAGAAAATTGGGAGAAAAGAAAAGTGTTTCAAGGGATATTTAGCAGAGAGAGAATTGCAGGAAACAACACTAATGATTACATGGTTTAGGACAAATGGTGAGAGAAACACTATGGCTTTTCTATAACTGCCTACACTTTAGTTAATTTTTCCTGTAGAAGGAGGAGTAGAGTACAAAAGGGAAAAGGCGATGGAGAAAAAGGATATGAGCCCAGATGACCTTGGCTCCTTCTTTCCTAACCTCAGAAAAAGCAAAAATATGTCATTAGGCCAAATCTAAAGACAGGAGAAACTTTAGGTTTATCAAAAGGATAAGAAGTGTCTCTGACCAGGATGGGAAAAGATGAAAAGCTCATGAATCACAAGGAAACTCAAATAAATAGGTCCCTAGGTTTTAATTTAAATACCTCTTTAAAAGTGTATTAAATGATTTTCCAACTGACATTATCGAGTGAAATCTTCCATCTGGCTGCACTGAGAAAGAATTTCAAAGCTGTGGAATAGCAGAATCAGAACTGGAAGTAACCTGCCTGTCTTTTCATCCAACCCCCTCATTTTTCTTTCAGCAATTCTGGGGTGTGATGTAAACACGATATATTGAGTCCACACACTCCAGACTTGCTCATTACAAACACAAAGCAACTTCTGCCCCTCTTGCATTCCTTTCTAGCTACTAGTCCGTCCCTTTTCTTCCCAGCTAAACTTGCAATAGCCATCTGCATTTGTTCTCTCAACTTCTTCACCTTCCTTTCCCCTCTGCAGGCCACAGAGCTGCCCCTTCACTGAAATCATCCTCCCTTAAGGCCCCTTACAAAGCTCACTCTTCGGTCTGTGCCAGTGTGGGCTTCAGAGAAAGCTGGCTGGACTTGAAATTGTGGGGCTGTCATTCATTTCCTGTATAATCCTGGACAAGTTCACCTCTCTGTGCCTTGTTTTCTCATCTATAAAGTGGAGATCCTCCTCCCCCCCCCACCATCATCATCAAGGTTGTCATGAGAATGGAGTGAGTCAACCCATGTAAATGGCTTAAAATGGATTCTGGCATGTTATAATCCTTTAATATAATAATTTGAGTTCTTAGCTATTGTTATCTTTCTTTCTTTCTCTCTCTTTTTTTCTTTTTATGACCTCACGTGCAGCATATGGGAGTTCCCAGGTCAGGGGTCAAATGGGAGCTTCAGCTGTCAGCCTACACCACAGCCCAGGCAACACCGGAACTGAGCCTCATCTGCAGCCTATGCTGCAGCTTGATGCAATGTTGGATCCTTAACCCACTGAGCGAGGTCAGGGATGGAAGCTGCATCCTCATGGAAACAGGGTCAGCTTCTTAACCCACTGAGCCACGACAGGAACTCATCATCTTTCTTGTCTTCATAAGTGTTACTGTGTTAACCAAGTCTCCTTCCAAGTATCCTTCCATCCCTCCCTTTTTCCATCTTCTTCTTCTTCTTTTTTTTTTTTTTTTTGTAACAAGCAGTTAAATTGTACCAGGCCACAGGGTCTACAGTTGTGGGCACATAGCACGTGCTTGTTCTCAAGGGCTCACACTCCTGGTGTTCCTCTTACCGCCCTTTTAGCTGCTTCTCGGTTTTCTCTCTTCTTCTTCTTCTTTTTTTTTTTTTTTTTTTTGGCTTCTCAGTTTTCCATGGAGATTCTTTTGCTTCTCTCTGCCTCTTGGTCTTAAATTATCCTTGGGGTTCCCGTTGTAGCTCAGCAGGTTGCCAACCCAACTAGTAACCACGGGTATTTAGGTTTGATCCCTGGCCTTGCTCAATGGGTTAAGGATCTGGCATTGACATGAGCTGTGATGTAGGTCATAGACATGGCTCAGATCTGGCATTGCTGTGGCTGTGGTGTGGTTGGCAGCTGCAGCTCCTATTTGACCCCTAGCCTGGGAACTTCCATATGCCACAGGTATGGCCCTAAAAAAAAAAAAAAAAAAAAAGAAAATCCTTGAATTTTGTCTTCTTATTCTAATATATTTTCCTGGATGCCAGTCCAAACTTGTCTTCTGTCTTGCCTTTGTTCCTAGGTCAAGACTTCCAACTGCATGTTAGTTGTCTCCACCTATTACAGAGATTCTTTAATCCCAAGATGTCGAGTGTAGGCTCCTTTCACTAATCCTGGTTTTACCATCTAGTCAGTGGTACCACCACCATCCAGACCCTTACATCAGAATCCTCTTCCTTCATCTACTTTCCCCACATTCAGTTATGTCACAATTCTACTTGCTTCTTAGGTATGGTCTCTCTTCTCTATTCCCAATTTCTTACTTCAGGATTTCATTGTTTTCCTCTTTGTAGAAGACCAGCCTTCTAAATTATCTCTACTTCCTATCTTCTGTTTCACCAGTCTATGGCCACACATTTTCTAGGACAAAACCTGATCATTAGTTCAATTATGTGTTCACTCATTTGATTATTCACTTGCTCTCTCACTTATTGACTTAATGTTGAATGAAAACCCACTGTAACAAAAAAACAAACAAAAAAAGGAGTTCCTGTTGTGGCACAGCGGAAACGAATCCGACTAGGAACCAAGAGGTTGTAGGTTCGATCCCCGGCCTCGCTCAGTGGATTAAGGATCTGGAATTGCTGTGAGCTGTGGTGTCGGTCGCAGATGGGGCTCGGATCTGACGTTGCTGTGGCTGTGGTCTAGGCTGGCAGCTGTAGCACCGATTAGACCTCTAGCCTGGGAACTTCCATATGCTGCAGGTGTGACCCTAAAAAACAAAACAAACAAACAAACAAACAAAAAACCCACCGAAGAACAAAACAAAACCAAACCCACTGTATGTCAAACACAGATCATTTTATTTCCCTCTAAATTCCTTCAAAGGTACTTTGTCTCCTTTTTCTCGTCCTTGTGCCTCTACGCCTTCTGTGCCCTCTCTGCCCCCACCCGCTCTTGTTCCTTAGACAAACTGCTACATGTTCTTCATAACTCAGCTCAAATTTCTCATTCATTCATTCCTTCAACTCTCCTCTGCATTAGGGATAGAATAATAAATACAACTGATAAATCTCTTCTCTCACAGAATTTATATGAGGGAAATAGTTAATACATAATTTAACAAAATGATTGCATATTGTGGTAAGTGCTGAGAAAAAAAAAAGGCATAGTAAGGCAATAGGGAAAGAGGAGAGAAGGGAGAGAGAATGTGTGTTGCGGAGGTACAACTTTCTTTGTTTCTTTCTTTCTTTCCTTTTTAGGGCCTCACCTGCGGCTTATGGAAGTTCCCAGTCTAGGTGTTGAATCAGAACTACAGCTACTGGTGTCCACCACAGCTGACAGCCAAGCTAGATCCTTAACCCACTGAGTGAGGCCAGGGATCGAACCTGCATCCTCATGGATGCTAGTTGGGTTCGTTACCGCTGAGCCATGACAAGAATGCCAGTACAACTTTAAATAGGATGATTGGTCAGAAAAATCTCTTCTGATGTGGTAGGATTTTTTTTTTTTTGTCTTTTTGCTATTTTTTGGGCCGATCCCGCGGCATATGGAGGTTCCCAGGTTAGGGGTTGACTCGGAGCTGTAGCTGCCAGCCTACGCCAGAGCCATAGCAACGCGGGACCCGAGCCGCGTCTGCAACCTACACCACAGCTCACGGCAACGCCGGATCGTTAACCCACTGAGCAAGGGCAGGGACCGAACCCGCAACCTCATGGTTCCTAGTTGGATTCGTTAACCACTGCGCCAAGACAGGAACTCCAAGGTAGGATTGAGCTGAGAGCTGAATGAAGTGGGAGCGTGAGCTGTGTTAAAGTCTGGAAGTAGTGTGTTCAGGGCTGGGAATGGTGAGTGCTAGGGCTGTGGTGGAAGCCGGCCAGCGTGCTCGAGGAACAGTGAGGAAGTTGGAAGGCAGTCAGTGAAAGGCAGTAGAGCTACTCTCTGTGATGCCAGCCTGATTATGCACAGCAGAGTCGGGCATCCATTTCTCTGCGCTCAGATAGTGCTTGGTATTACAGGGTGTTGTTGCGATGTGGCATATGGTTATCAATGTTTATCTATGTTTAATTGCTAGTACTGCACACTCTCTAGGGTGGGGACCACTTTGTACTCCATTTTGTATCCCCAGGGCCCATCCCTGTGCTTGGCAGGTAATTGAACCTTTGCTGAATGGATGAATCAGAGGTCCTGGGATGCTTTCTTATGCTTGAGTCATCTGATTGTGTCTTTGGGTTCCTGGTTTTGATATTTTTCTTTCATCACATCACTCTCTTAGCACCTGGTATTGATCTTTCAGCAGCTTTGGCTACTTCCTCCTGGAACCTTGGATCACGGACGTTCCTGCATTGAATTCCAGTCATGACTCTCCACTCCTCCCCAGGTTTCTTTGTGTTGCAGTGATAAGTGTGGATTATGTGGGCAAAGCCATGGAAAGACTCTACATATTGGAGCTGTGGCAAGCTTACCCCAGGACCACTAATAATTGAAGATAAACATACAGGGTAGAGTCAGAATATGGAAGGCCTTGCGCATTGAGCAAAGAAGAAAAATGCAGACAACTGACTATGTTTATTTAGAAAAGTTATCCTGAGATTGTACTTTAAGATTTTATAAATACTTTAATATTTACGATCATAACCTATTTTTTTTGTGCAAGAACAAATAAACTTTAGCCCTTAGCTTATTTTCATATTACCAAAAGGGCATTTATGCATATATTAGAATAACATGCTTTCACAGGGTGTCAGTTTCTGAAAGTAGGTGACATTTATAAAATGAGACATTTTATCTCTCTCTCTTTTTTTTTTTTAGAGCAGGAAGTTAAAGTTATTTTTTCAAGGATAATAATCCCAAAAATTGTAAATACAGGTGACAATCATTAGCAAACAAAAAGCCTCTAAGTTGTTGATATAGTTGTTCAGAATGTGAACAAAGTTCATGTATCTTATAAAATAACTCTTGGGCTTCTTATGTAAAATCTTCTTACTCTAATTTCATACATGGTTATTATAACTTGGTTATATATTTTTAGGTCACAACCGATTACAAGTAATAAATTATGAGGAAAGAAAGGTGGTAGAAGAAGTCACAGCCACAAAACGATGGAAGACTGTTCAGCTGCACAAAGAAGGCAGAAAGACTTACAGAAGCAGGAATCAAACCCTCAAAATGATGGTAATATAGGTAGAATCTCAAATACAGGGCAAAAAATGCAGTTAACCGCTTGTGGCACCACCATACAGGGGCACAATACTGTATCTGCAACATCAAGTCAAAAGCCTCATGTGTTTTTGTTTTGTTTTGTTTTGTTTGTTTGTTTGCTTTTTAGGGCCGTACCCACGGTGTAGGGAAGTTCCCAGGCTAGGGGTTGAATCTGAGTTGCAGCTGCTGGCCTACATCACAGCCACAGCACACGCGGGATCCAAGGCTCATCTGCGAATGACACCGTAGCTCATGGCGATGCTGGATCCTTAATCCTCTGAGTGAGGCCAGAGATTGAACCCACGTCTTTATGGATGCTAGTTGGGTTCCTTACCACTGAGCCACAAAGGGAACTTCTAGAAGCCTCTAAATTTTTTGAATGGTTGTATTTTGATCCATTTGTTTTTTCAAATTTCATTTAGTGACAGAGCCTGAACTGATTTGTGCTTGTTTGGTAGCAAATATGATCTGAGGTGACAAGAGCCTACTTGGAGTTTTTTTGAGTACCAGGGATATTGGAGTGAGAAAGCTAATGAGAGAAGTGAATTTTCTTTTAAAGACCTTCCAAATTTGTAATAGGAGTTCCCTTTTGTTTTATTACCCCCACCCTCCCACTCTCACCCCCAGAGGATTCTACTGCCAATGAAGAAAAAAATTTGAGGACTATATCTAATCACTTGTGATGGAACATGATGGAAGACATTGTGAAAAAAAGAATGTATATATGTATAACTGGGTCACTTTGCTATACAGCAGAAATTGACAGAACATTGTAAATCAACTATGATAAAAATTTTTTTAAAATAGATATACTAAGAAAAAAATTGGGAGCGACCTAAAGAAACAGTCTGTGTTTGGGGATTGTTAAATAGGCTGACAGTTATTCTAGCTCAGGAACTTAAAATATATGAAAATGCAACTTAAGACATCAGGGATGGAAATTTTTAAAATCTAGCTGGGTTCCAGATGGAATAAAGAATTCAGAAACATGATTCACAATAGATAATGAAGTATTACTATGTTCAATTTTCTTTGCCAGAAAATAGTACAGGTCCATAGTTAAAAATTCAAATATTATAGAACTATATTGACTGAAATAGTGAAAGTTACTCTTGGCTACTCTGTCAACTCTCTCTATATAAAGAGACTGTTAAAATATTTGTTTTTATTTCTGTAGCTGTTATTCGTTTTTTTACATAAATTCATTCATATTACATAGCATATTGCAACCCACCTCTTCCCCTCCCACCATCTTACAACGGTATATCTTAATGTTCATCCAAGGTAGTAATTAATATAACTACCTCATTCTTTTTAATCATGAGATAGACTTCCATTTTATGGCTATACTGTAATTTTAAATAATTATTTGAAGGTTTACTTTTTCCCATGGTTATTTTATTTTCTTCCTTTAAGTCTCATCGGCTTTCCTGGTTAGGCACAAGTAGAAAAATAAAAAGCTTTGACTTGATTAGAAAAAGCTGTAAATAGTGAGATAACTGTTTTTTTCTTCCTTTCTTTTTTGCTTTTTAGGGCTGCACTCATGGCATGTGGAAGTTCCCAGGCTAGGGGTCGAATTGGAGTTACAGCTACCAGCCTATGCCACAGCCACAGCAGTGAGGGATCCAAGCCTTGTCTGTGATCTATACCACAGATCACCAGATCTCCCACCCACTGAGTGAGGCCAGAGATCAAACCCACATCCTCATGGATACTAGTAGGATTTGTTTCCACTCCACCACATTGGGAACTCCTAATTGCTGTTTTCTAAAGTCAAATTTCCAGTTCTCTGGAATGAACAGTATAGTTATTTTAAAAGGATAATAACAAATGACGTCTCTTCTGCTTTTTAAAGAACATTCAGGTGTTACTAGTAAAGGAATCATTAACTCTCAGATTTGAGAAATTCACTTTGCTGGGTTGTGCAGAGGCATTAGAATTTCTGGAGGAAATAAACCTTGTTTTGAAATAAACTTTCGTTTTTAAAACTAGGCACAGAATCTCTGTGGTCCTGCTTGGAAAAGAGTGTCTTATCTACAGAGCTCATCAGACATTCAAAGGTCAAGGATAATAAGCAGTGAGGCATTCTGATGACCTGTGTCCAAGTAACTGGACTGCTTTCATCACAAATCATGGTAACAATTGCTTGGTCCCTCCTCAAGCATTCCATCTCATCTTTTCCAGCACTTCCATAGCTATAGCGATCTCTTTGCATTAAAGTCCTCCCTGCTGTATGCAATTCAACAATCTTTCACCCAGCAGGAGCAAAGATATAATTATTTAAATTTTTTTTATTTTTAAAATTGTAAATTAAAGTGTATTTGATTTACAATGTTTCTTCAGTTTCTGTTGTACAGCAAAGTGACCCAGTCATACACAGTTCCCTGTGCTGTACAGTAGGGCTCCATTGCTCATCCATTCCAAATGAAACAGTTTGCATCCACCAAACCCAGATTCCCTGTCCATCCCACTCCCACTGACCTCTACCCTGGCAACAAGTCTGCTGTCCATGGCCCATGGCCACAATCTGTCTGTTTTGTAGATAGGATCATTTTAGATTCCACACCTTAGTGATACCATATGGTATTTGTCTTTCTCTTCCTGACTTACTTCATTTAGTATGAGAATCTCTAGTTGCATCCATGTTGCTGCAAATGGCATTTATTTTGTCTTTTTTTATGGCTGAGTAGTATTCCATTGTATATATGTACCACATCTTCTTAATCCATTATTCTGTCAATGGACTTTTAGGTTGTTTCCATGTCCTGGCTGTTGTGAATAGTACTGCGATGAACATAAAGGTGCATGTATCTTTTTTAATGAATATTTTGTCCAGATTTATGCCCAGGAGTGGGATTGCTGGATCATATGATAGTTCTATGTTTAGTTTTCTGAGGTACCTCCATACTGTTTTCCATAGTGGTTGTACCAATTTACATTCCCACCAACAGTACAGGAGGGTTTCCTTTTCTCTGCACCCTCTCCAGCATTTAATATTTGTAGACTTGTTAATGATGGCTGTTTGACCAGTGTGAAGTGGTCCACCTCATTGTAGTTTTGATTTGCATTTCTCTAATAATTATTGACATTGAGCATTTTTCCATGTGCCTGTTGGCTATCTGTATGTCTTCTTTGGAGAAATGTCCATTTAGGTCTTCTGCCCATTTTTCAATTGGGTTGTTTGTTTTTTTGTTGTTGAGGTGTAAGAGTTGTTTGTATATTTTGGAGATTAGACCCTTGTCTTTTGCATTGTTTGCAAAGATTTTTCTCCCATGCTGTGGGTTGTAAGGATAGTAATTATGTAATGTTCTGAGTGCCTAAATAAAGTTTTACTGAAACAGGGCTATGGGCATTTTGTTAATTACTATCCTTATTCCTGCAGGAGGAAAAGATGGCTGATTTCAAGCTACAGGGGCAAACTTCAGTAGTTGCAGTAGAGACCATGGACCTGCGAAACTAAGGTATTTAGTATCTGGCCCTTTACAGAAGAAGTTTTTCAACCCTTGGTCTAAATAATCCAAATCCTCTGAAATATATTAAGGCACATTGGTAAACTTATATAAATACTTCTTACAGGTTTGATGAGAATGTGTATTCTCTTATTGTTGTATGTCAACATTGTAATCTTTAAACGTTGTATATCTGGGAATTCCCATATGGTTCAGTCGTAACAAACCCAACTAGTATACATGAGGATGACGGTTCGATTTCTGGCCTTGATCAGTGGGTTAAGGATCCAGCATTGCCATGAGCTGTGGTCCAGGTCACAGATGCAGCTCAGATCCCATGTGGCTGTGGCTGTGGCTGTGGTGTAGGCTGGCAGCTGCAGCACCGATTCAACCCCTAGCCTGGGAACTTCCATATGCTGTGGGTATGGGAAAAAAAAGGACAAAAAAATGTTGAACAACAGTATAATATACTTATATCCATCCATATACATGGAGTTATCAATAACATCAATAGATGAGAGGATGTTGAAATATCCCCACCATAATGGTGGATTTATCAATTTCTCCTTGTAGATTTTATCATTGCATGGTTCCCTTTCTATTCCCAGCGATGCTTTTTTGCCCTAAATCCACTGTGTGTGATATTAATGTAGCTATGCCAGTCTTCTTTTGATTATTATATACATGATATATCCTTTTGCTTGTAAGTAGCATATAGCTATGTCTTTAAAAACTAGTTTAACTTTTTCTTTTAGTTGTAGAGTTTAATCCATTTATGTTGTGATTAGTTACTTATTTGAATGTTTTTCCCTTCAGTCTTTACTTTCTATCTTCTAGTCGACCCCCTTTTTCTACACTTATCCTTGTATTTTTAAAATTGCAGAGGGTAGAGAGGTGGATATACTGTTGTGTTTGTTTATTTCTTATTTCCTTTCCCATCCTTGACTGGTTTGGAATATCTATTCACATCTGTTCTTTCAGAGTATTTAAGATAGTGTGGAGCAAAACCATCAAAGCTATGTTCTCTGGAGACAGACTGTTGGGGTTCAGATCCCAACTTCATCACATATTAGTTGGATAACTTATGGCTCATGCTTCTTTTTTTTTTAATTTTTTTTTTTTTTTTTGTCTTTTTGTTGTTGTTGTTGTTGCTATTTCTTGGGCTGCTCCCGCGGCATATGGAGGTTCCCAGGCTAGGGGTTGAATCGGAGCTGTAGCCACCGGCCTACGCCAGAGCCACAGCAACGCGGGATCCGAGCCGCGTCTGCAACCTTCACCACAGCTCACGGCAACGCCGGATCGTTAACCCACTGAGCAAGGGCAGGGACCGAACCCGCAACCTCATGGTTCCTAGTCGGATTCGTTAACCACTGCGCCACGACGGGAACTCCATGGCTCATGCTTCTGTGTCTTATTCCCCCCCCCCGCCCGAGACTGTCAAATATTGTTGTGAGAATGTAAATAAGTTAATATATAGAAAGGAATTCCTATTGTGGCTCAGTGGGTTAAGAACCTGACATAGTGTCCCTGTGGATGTGGGTTTGATTCCTGGCCTCAGTGGGTTAAGAATCTGGTGTTGCTGAATGCTGAGGCATAAGTTGCAGATATGGCCCAGATCCAGTGTTGCTGTGGCTGTGGCATAGGCTGGCAGCTGCAGCTGCAGCTCTAATTTGACCACTAACCTGGGAACTTCCATATGCTACAGGTGCAACTGTAAAAAGAAAAAAAAAATAAAGCATTTCAACATTGTAAATATTATATAGGTAGTTTCTCTTGAAATTTTATCTTGGATGCTTTTTAAAGTACATTTTAAATTAATATTTTTAACCATCTCAAAACAATATGAGGACCTCAGAACAGTTTAGCTCTGATCATCCTCCATCTGACTTAATATTATTGCCTAATATTTTAATTATTTTTTAATTCCACAAATTCAACATCATCCTCCTCCTCATTATTATTATTTACAGACTTTTTTTTTTAAATTACCCCAAATGTTTATCAATTTGTTTGCTCACTATTTTTTCCTTGCATATCAGTATTTTTTACTCGGTCATTTCCTTCATCCAAAAGTGTGCTTTAGAAGTTCATCTAGTGAAAATGGTAAAAAGGAAAGCTTTTATTTATATAAAATCATCTAATTTCCTTTGTGTGCTGGAAATATAATTTTTCTGGACACAAAATTAAAAGCTGACAGTTATTTTCCAGTGTCTTCTGGCTGCAATTATTACTGTTGAAAATTCTTTGGTCAACTTGTTTTTCTACTTCTTTTCTGTCTCTCAATGATTTTAGGACTCTCCCCACCCCCCACCACCCCTGGGCATGTGGAAGGATCAAACCTGTGCTACAGCAACATCCTGAATTACTGCCATGACAACGTGGGTCCTTAACCCACTGTGCCACACAGGAACTCCTCTCAAAGCTGGTTTTGTTTTTGTTTTTGTTTTGCTTTTTAGGACCCTACCTGCAGCATATGGACATTCTCAGGCCAGGGTCGAAATTGGAGCTACAGCTGCCAGCCCATGCCACAGCCACAGCAACTTGGGATTCCAGCCTCGTCTGCAACCTACACCACACCCAGCACAAAGCCAGATCCCCAACCCATTGAGCAAGGCCAGAAATCGAACTGCATCTGACACTACTAGTTAGATTCCTTTCTGATGTGCCAGAATGGGAACTCTCCTCTCAATGCTTTTAATATGGCTTTTTCCTCCAGTGTTTTGCAATTATATTCCAGTGTAGCTTAGTTTGGTTTTCTTTTCATGTATATTATTTGATGTATGTATATGTTGTACTTTTTCTATTTGGTTTTCTTCTCAGTTATCCTACTTGATACATGTATAGGCCATCACTTCCTCTTCTTGTGGATTCCTGTCTTCTATTTTTTTTTTTTTTTGTCCTTTATCCTTTTAGGGCTGCACTCTCAGCATATGGAGGTTCCCAGGCTATGGGTCCAACTGGAGCCACAGCAATGCGGAATCCGTGTGGGACCTACACCACAGCTCATGTCAACGCTGGATCCTCAACCCACTGAATGAGGCCAGGGATGGAACCCACGACCTCATGGTTCCTAGTTGGATTAGTTTCCACTGAGCCTTGATGGGAACTCCGTCTTCTATTAATCTTGAAGCATTATCACCTATAGAGTATAACTGATATCTAATCTAAGAGAGTATAACAGTCTCTTCACCTTTTGCCTCTAATCTACTCTTTTTGGTGTCTCATTCTGGGATTCTGATTAGATAAATGTTAAATCATCACATTCTATCTTCTGTATCTCTTAGCCTTGCTATTTTCTTGTTCACCCTCTATGCTTTATTCTGGATATTTTCTTTATATGTAGTTTACATATTTTCTCTTCAGCTATATCTAACCCATTGAGTTTCAAATTTCAAGTTATATATTTCCTTTCCAGAAAGTTTGGTGGATTGTTTTTTTTTACTGATTGCCTAGTCATTTTAGATAGTTTTTTGTTTATAATTAAAAAAATTCTTGGGGAAGTTCCCATTGTGGTCAGCCATAACGAGCCCAACTAGTATCCATGCAGATGCAGGTTTGATCCCTGATCTTGTTCAGTGGGTTAAGGATCCATCCAGCATTGGCATGAGCTGTGGTGTAGGTTGAAGATGCAGCTTGGATCCCATGTTGCTATGGCGATGGCATAGGCCAGCAGCCACATTTCTGATTCAACCCTTGGCCTGGGAAATTCCATATGCTGTGAGTGCGGTCCTAAAAAGCAAAAATGAAAAAAACAACAACAGAAATTCTTTGAGTTCCCATTGTGGTTTAGCAGTAATGAACCCAACTAGTATCCTTGAGGATGTGGGTTTCATCCCTGGCCTCTATCAGTGGGTTAAAGGATCCCGCGTTGTGGTGAGCTGTGGTGTAGGTCGAAGACACGGCTCAGATCTGGCGTTGCTGTGGCTGTGGCATTGGCTGGCGGCTATAGCTCTGATTCAGTCCCTAGCCTGGGAACTTCCATATGTCACAGGTGCAGTCCCAAAAGACAAAAGAAAAAAAAATCTTGAAACAGCTAGATCATAGTTTTTTGGCCTCATAAACCTAAATATGTTTATTTATTCTGCTCTCACTCATGATGATTAATTTTCTTATATGTTTTAAGATCTTTGACTATGAATTCCTACTTGGTTAATGTTAATTTGTGGTGAATTCTGGGACACTGACTTGAGTTATCTTTCTCCAGAGAGGATATGTATATGCTTCTCTTAGGAGCAGGGAGCCAGAGGACCTGAGACCACTCTGATTCCCCTGCAGGGAGGTGATTTAACGAGTGGGAGTTTAAAGATGCGTTTTCCTTTGGTTTAAGGTTTCTTTAAAAGATTACTGCTCACCCAGCCTGTTTCAGTGATTTTGTTTTGTTTTGTGTCATTTTTGTCTTGAACTCTTAGTGATTTCTTTTACTTCCTGAGAGTCAAGCAATGCATATCAAAGTGTGTTTTTTATGCAGGATCCAGGTGGAGAACTCTTCAGCTGTTGTAACTCACCTTTCTCTCTGAAACTTAAATAAACATGCTTGCCAACCATGTACAGCCATGCAAGTATGGTGTATAAGATGAAGAGCTTCTTGCCTGAAGGAGCTCTCAGGGTTCTCTGTTTGTTTGTTTGTTTTTTTCCCCTTAGGGCCACATATGGAAGTTCCTGGGCTAGGGGTCAAATCAGAGCTATAAATGCCGTCCGATGTCACAGCCACAGCAATGCAGGATCAGAGCTACATCTACAACCCTGATGCAGCTTGAGGCAATGCCGGATCCTTCACCCACTGAGCGAGGCCGGGGATCAAACCGCATCCTTATGGATACTAGTTGGGTTTTTAACTAGTTTCCACTGAGCCACAGTGGAAACTCCATGGTTGTCTGTTTTTAGTTTTCTCCTTTTTCTTAGGTTTTCATTGACTTTTCTATGTATCTCATGTGGTTTTTTTTTCTCTTCTCAATTTTCCTTCTTTCACTGGTCTCCCTTAATTTATTCTCTTATCTCAGTTGTAATTTTGGATTCAACTGAATTATTATTTGACTCCAAAAGAATGAGTTGAGTGAATGATCACTCTTACGAAATTCTTTTAAAAACTCATTGCTTTTTTAAAAAAATGCTTTTTGCCCAAGCATGGAAGTTCCTTAAAAAAGTAAATATAGAACTACCATATGAGCCAGGAATCCCACTCCAGGCATCTATTAGGCAAAAACTGTAATTTGAAAAGGTAAGTGCACCCCAGTGTTCATTGCATACTATTTACAATAGCTAAGACATGGGAGCAACCTAAATGTTCATCAACAGAGAACTGGATGAATACATACACACAATGGGATATTACTCAGCCATAAAGAGCTTGGAGCAATACCATTTGTAACAACATTAACAGACTTAGAGATGATCATGCTAAGTGAAATAAGTCAGACAGAGAAAAACAAATATCATATATCACTAATTTGTGGAATCTAATAAAAATGATACACTAGAACTGAAAACAGAAACAGACTCAAAGCTATTGAAACCAAACCTATGTTTACCAAAGGGGAAACAAGAGGGGGAGGGATAAATTAGGGAGTTGGGCTTGATATATACACACTGCTATATCAAAATATGTGAGTAACAAGGATCTACTGTTTGGCATGGGGAAATTTACTCAGTACTGTGCAATAACTTATATGGTAAAAGAATCTGAAAAGAAGTGGATGTATGTATTCATATATAACTGATTTACTTTGCCGAAATTAATACAACTTTGTAAGTCAACTCTAGTTCAATAAAATTTTCAAAAAACATTAAAAATAATTTCATGTTTAAACCTAATTTTTTACCTTTAATCCTTAATAAATTTCATCTTTGAGCACATAATTTCAGATTTTAAGATGTTATTATTAGCGATCACTTTGGGAATGCCTATTGTGAGGTAAGCTTGGATCGAAGGGGCTGCTGATCACTGTGACTCAGATCTCAGCCCATTGCATTTGAATGTTGTGTTCTCTTTTGAGTACACAACTTGAGAAAAATGAAAAAAAAAATCAAAGCATATTCAAAGCAGGGTATGAAGTGTGGTTATGGAGGCTCACCATTCCTTTTTAAAGAAGTGAAAGGCACCATTCCATTTTAAGGGAAGTGAAAATATCTAGAGATTTTGAAGAAGAGGAAAATATGAGATGATCCACTAGTTACTTAATAGTTTGGTTCACATATTTCAAGACTTGCAGTATCTGTAAGAAATGAGACTAATTTTGTTTGGCTCTTAGAGGCAGAACCAGCTGGTAAGTTAAGGGAAGTTTGATTTGATGTTCACAAATCAAACAATGCAGACTTTAGATTTTAATTCTAGCAACAGCATTGGCTTTGGCAAAAGGAATGAAACTTCTGAGCTCCATTTTCCTGCTAAATTGATATAATAAAGCCTATTTCATTTTAAAGATTAGGAAAAAAATCTAAAAATTGCCTAGAAGTTCGGCATGGCTCGGCAGATTAAGAACACGGCTAGTATCACAAAGATGTGGGTTTGATCTCTGGCCTCAGTGGGTTAAGTTTCGGCATTGCTGCAAGCTGTACTATAGTTTGCAGATGTGGCTTGGATCCAGTGTTGCTGTGGCTGTGGTGTAGGCCAGCAGCTGCAGCTTGGATTCAGCCCCTGGCCTGGTACTTCTATATGCCGCAGGTGCAGCCCTAAAAAGAAGAAAAAGCAAAAAAGAAAACCAACTGCTTAGTTTCTGGCATAGCAAAATAATAAATAATCATAATTATACATAATGTTGATAAAAATAGAGATTCTCAACAATGCAAAAGTTTAAGTGGATGATAGTGTAGCGGAAATATTGGAAAGAGGATTTCTACCTAAGATAGCCGACTGGATTTAAGGTCTATTCCAACTTTTGGTGTAATGGTTTTATTTCCTGCTTTGGTCTGAAGTATCTTTTTCCCCTGACTGCGAGTCTCCCTTGCTTCACAAAACAACCTGGTCCAATCTATTTTAACCAAGTGTATTTTGTAGTCTTTTGTTGATTTCTGGGAGTCAAGTGACCTTTAAGAAGTTAGAAAGAAGGGGAACATAGCTATAACAAACGTGGTGTTTCAAGAGGCGAACACAATGTTCACAGACCCAAGGACTTCTCACTGGGCGCTACAGGCGGAGGAGAAGGTTTTGAGGGTTGGTTTAGGTCGGTCACAAGAGGCATTATGTGAAAGAAGCCTCCACTACTTCAAACCACATCGGGTTTCTGGCAAGAGCTACCAGAAAAATGGGATCCAAGGTAGGCGTGCGAAGCGGGTCTGGGCTTGCTGCTTCCAGGACTCGCGGTTTTGGAGACTCCCAGGGACCGAATGGAGGCCCTTGGGTGCCACCAGTTTACGGCATGAGTTGAAGAGATTAAAAAAAAAAAAAAAAAAAAAAAAGAAAGAAAGAAAAGAAAGAAAAAGGAAACACAACGGGAAAAATAGGAGGAAGGGTCCCAGGAGAAAGCCGCAGGCTAGTGGGTCTTTGGCTGCAGCAGGTTTACTGCCGGTAGGTTAGTGGCCCCGTAATGTACACCAGAACCCTGGCCGCTGGGACTAGAGCGACCTCTCCGCCCAAGGCATCAACTCTTGCCCAGGGCAAAACTCTCCTAGCGCTTTCCCCTCCTGGCAATCTCCCAGCTGCTCGTCGGTCCTGCTAGGGCACTTCTGGAAACTCCTCGGCGGCTCAGTACGTCGGTCTGACTTTGATCGAGGCCTTGATAACTCGGCGCGCTGCCCTGCCTTCTCTCCTCCTGCTCCTCTCCCGCCCACCGGCCCCGCGGGCCAGTTCACCTCCTGCGCCGGGGTCGACCAGATACTCCGCGCTTCGGCTGCTGCCAAGACCCGGAGAGTGGAGCGGGCCCCCGGCCGCGCGGCGCGCGCTCGCTGGCTCGCTCCCTGAGGGGGTACTGGGCATGCGCGGCGCGCGGCCGGCTCGGGTGAGCGGGCTAGCGGGCAGACGGCTCCAGACTTCCCCAGCGGCGGCGGGCGAGGCGGTCTCGCCGAGCGCGAGGCCGGCGCTGAGCTCGCCCCAGAAATCGCTTCTCCTCGGCCGGCGCCGAGGGCGGCTGGGCGGCTCGCGGAGGATTGGGAGGGCGCGGTCCGGCTCGAGGGCTTTCTCCCGGCCGCCTCCCGCCGGGTGTGGGCTCGAAGCGCCTTCGGGGAAGCTGCGGCCCCGAGGGCGGATCCGAGGTAAGAGCCCCTCGGAGAAAGGCGCTCGCTGGGGTCCGTCGTCTCGGACTCTTCCTTCGATTTTCAAAATCCGCCTTTGTGTGCCGGGGTGGAGCGGTGCCAGGCACCTCGTCCGCCTTCATTCACTTTGACTGCTTTCAACTGGTGTCGGCAACCAGGTGTGCGAGGGCGCTGCTGCCGGAGCGTGTCCGCGCGCGGGTCCCGGAACGTCCGGAGCCCGTGCCGACCCTCGGCCGCTAGCTCTCCGTGCCCGGGGCTCCGGCAGGGGTGAGCAGAAGAGATGCACAGTGTCCTTGTCTTATTTCTCGGTAACCTGAGCTTCCGCAGATACACCTGCGCTTCTCTGTTCCGTGGAGCTACTCCAGAACGAGTATTCTTCTCCTGGTTTGTCTTAGACGTGGGGTTTAGAGGGCTACAGTCCCCCCCCCCCCCAAAGGGGAGCTCTTTTTCAATGGATACTTTTCAGCGAAGTCCCACTATCGCATACCCCCCTTAAATTCAAGAGACCTTGCTGTTTGTGCATAGTTGTCACTCCTAATTCCTGTTGATTGTCCTTTCTTAGATGGTTTCACTCCACTCCCCATTTTACTTTTGGGAAGACGGCCCTTCTGGAGTCTTTGTCAATGAATGCCTTTGCAGAGGATTTCCAAGACCCTGCTCGCTCTTGCTTTCTACTTTCCTTTCAAGGACTACTTGTATGCAGAATCTTTGCAGGGATTGTTCTCTCCCTTTGCATTTTTTCTCAGATCCTTTCCCCGTAGAACACATTCCACTGCTGGACTCTCTGAGGGTAGGATGCTGTATTAGGTATCAGGATTTGAAGTCCATAGATGTCAAGAATGGTAGAGCATTAGGAATTGGAATCCACCTTTACAAAACGTATTTCAATGAAATGTGTTATTGCTTTTCTTTTTAAGGTTTCAGTTCTCGCCTCAGATAAGAGGAACAGATATCTTCAGAGTTCAGATAAAACTTGGTTTCAGATGCATGTGAAAAGTTTGATCTTGGCTTTGGTATTTTGGGGGGGGGGAGATAGAAAAATTAGGGTTCCCAGAAGGCTTCTTTATGTACATATGACAAAGTAACTGTATGGTGTATTGCATCTAATTTATTTTCCTTGAAAGGATACCATTTTTCTCCAGCGACCTAGGTTTTGGAATGTGTACCTTGGATCATGTGGTCATTGAAAATGAAAGTCAATGCCATCCTTTCTCACCTAGTATAAATTTTATATTTGTAATTGGAGTTTTCTGGACATACTACTATAGTTAAGTTGCTGGTGTGGAAAATTTTAAGTCATGGGATCACATTTTTACTTACCATTTTGAAAAATAATGCACTTTGTAGACTTGCCATGTAAAGGGTAGGGTAGAATGTCTCACAGATGTACAACGTTTTATAGAATGCCTTTAGTGCAGAATTCAGAGATTAAGACTTTTTAAAATTCCACAAGCCATTCACTTCACAGAAGAAAAAAAGAAAGGGAAACATAATTTGCTTTTAGTTCCACTGTTGTGGGATAATCACTGTGCACAATGTTTGATAGATTCTCTTTGTAGTCTTTTTTTTTCCTTTCACTTTTCAATGTCACTGAATATATAGTATATATTGAAAATATAGTAATTTTCTGCCTTTTAAAAAATACTGTAGGAATATTTTAAGTGATATTTAGGGAGAAGTTTCTTCAAAATGATTTATTTTTATTTGTTCCTTATCAGGAATCTAATGTTGAATTCAGATCACCTTGTTTCTGATCAGATGTAAAGGTTTTTGTCTTGTTTTTACCTCTTGCTCTTCCTGCTTTCAACTTTTTAGCTATGCTAATACTTTTCAAATATCAGTCCTTTACTTTTTTCGTGCTTTGACATAGGCTTCCTACTCTTTGCTTTCAGTGCTTTTATCTGATACATTTCAAATCCTAGTCTTTTCTTTTTCTTACACTGTATTACACACAGTTCACCCACTATTTTTATTCTTCTTCTCCTCCAGACTCTTCTCTTCTTCATTTACCTATTTTAATTCTGCACCAGCTCACTCGAACCATGGTTTAAAATACAGAATATGGAATAAAAGTTGACAGTCTTTTTCCAGGTATCTCTTTAGATGCTCGAAGTATTGTTGGATGAATATTTTAGCACTGACTTGATTTATATAAAATCTAAGTTAGCTTTTCTGAGTTGTATTAAACATATTGGGTAGTTTTTTGGATCATCACAAAACAACATCAGTTAATGATAGGTTACAAACTTTAAGACATTTGCAATGGTATTTAAAGGGAAAAAGTGGAATTTTAGTTAAAGTACATCACTTGTAGTACATCTTTGCTAGGAATTACTGCTTGAAATTGTTTGCAGCTGTTAGTGATTGGAAATATTTTCTTAAGAAAAGTTCTGTAGCAGAATAGTTGTAAACGTTTTAGGTTTAGTATATCCAGGGAAGGTGTGACGGTCTTCCATGCTTCACTACAGCCTCTCCAACGTTTTCTAGATACAGTCTTAAATGGGATTTTTTAAAAAATTATTTTTTAGTTCAGTTTTAGATTTATGGAAAAAGTATAAAGGTAGTAAAGGGACTTATCATATGCCCCCATACTCAGTTTCACCTCTGATTACTATCTTAGATTAATATTTGTTAGTTAATGAGCCAGTATTGGTACATTATTATCGACTCAAGTTCATAGTTTATTTAGATTTCCTTAGTTATTATCTAATGTCCTTTTTCCATTCCACGATTTGCCATCTAGTGTGCCACATTGCACTTAGTTGTCACGGCTCCTTAAGCTCCTTTTTGCTGTGGCAGTTTGTTAGACTCCTTGATAGCTTTCATAATTTTGAAGAGTACAGGTATTTTGTAAAATGTCCCCTATTGGAAATAGTCTAATATTTTTCTCCTGATCAGACTGAGGTTTTGGGTTTGGAGGAGGAAGACCACAAAGGTAAAGTGCTATTTGATGTTATTGGCTATGCCCGTGGCACACAAAAGTCCCTGGGCCAGGGATTAAACCCATGGCATAGCAGCTCCCTGAGCCACAGGAGTGGCAATGCTGAATCCTTAACCCACTGAGCCATCAGGTAATTCTCACATGTATTTTTATCACATAGTATAAAAGGTATGTACTATTAACATGATATACCCTGTTGATACTGATCTTGATCAACCTGGTTGAGGTAGTGTTTCTTAGTTTTCTGCACTGACAGTTTACTCGTTTTCCTTCCTTGCTGTTTTCTAGAAGGAAGTCACTGCATCCAGCCCATTGCTTGAGGAGTGGAGAATATGCTTCTTTTTTTTTTGAGTGTGGGGTATTTATATAAATTTTTTGGATTTCCTCTCCATGGCAGATTTGTCTCTTTCTCCGTATATTACTTTATTCAGTCATTTGCTCACATTGGTTGTATTTATACTTTGGGTTATTATGTTCTTCAAATTGTTTCAGCTTTGGCCATTGGGAGCTCTTTTAGCTGGTTCCTGTGCTCCTTTGACATATCTCGATTACTGTGAGCTTTTAAAAAAATCACTTCCTTACTTTATAGCATTAAAAGATGCTCCAGGAATATCTTATATATTTCCATTTCCTGCCCCAGCCCTAGAATCAGCCAGAAAGAATCTGATTCATTTTCTTGGGAAATAGTTTTAAAAGCCAAGATCTGGGTTCTAGGTTTTTTTTTTTTTTTTTTTTTAACAGAGCTGCACTCATGGCATATGGAGGTTCCCAGTCTAGGATCTAATCAGAGCTGTAGCCGGCCTACGCCACAGCCACAGTAGTGCCAGATCCGAGCCGTGTCTGCGACCCATGCCACAGCTCACGGCAACGCCAGATCCTTAATCCACTGAATGAGGCCAGGGATTGAACCTGCAACCTCATGGTTCCTAGTTGGATTCGTTTCTGCTGCGCCACGATGAGAACTCCCATGGTTCTAGGTTTTCTTGTTGCTACTGGGGTGTCGTTACTTCTAGGCGCTCTCATCTGACAGTAGGAAGTAACATGTGCATATATACAAACCTCTGTATATACACTTAACTGTACATGTTTCTTGATGTAACCATGTGTATCATGTGTATCTATTTTAAGCTAAATATGAGTTCATATGGATGTCTCTTACTCTACCTAATCCATTACCACTTATATCATTCTGGATTTCTCTCCTTGCTTATCTGTAAACTCATTCTAATAGGGAGAGGAAACCTGGCTTCCACCATCTGCTATCCATTTACTTATTTGTTCAAATCCATTATATGTGTATCATGATATCCAAATTGTTAACCTGTGCTCCTTTTACAAAGAGGGGGAAACAGCTTTATCAACTAGGGTACAGTTTTTATATGCAGTTCCTTTTATAGATTCCACCTAGTCTTACAGATTCCTGTCCTTTTCTTTCTATCCTCTTTAGTGAGGTTGTTGTACACATTTATTATATAGGTAGATACAAATCTATTTCTTAATCCCTTCCTCCTGGCAACCGTTTTTTTTTTTTTTTCTTACTGTCTGTATAGTTTTGCCTTTTCTGGACGTCATATAATTAGAACCATATAGCCTTGTCAGATAGACTTCTTTCGCTTAGCAATGTGAATTTAAGGTCGATTCATGTTTTCTTGTGATTTGATAGCTCTTTTCTTTCTGTCATGTAGTAACATTGCATTTTATGGATATATCGCATTTTATGTATATATTCATCTATTAAAGGTTATCTTCTGATTTTTGGCAACTATGAATAAGGCTGCTGTGAATATTCACAAGTACATTTTTGTGTGGGCATGTTTTAAAATAAGTTGGGTAAATACCTAAGAATGTGATTGTTAGGTCATATAATAAAATTCTGGTTAGCTTTCTAACTCATTGCCATTTCTGTTTTCCAGAGTGGCTGTACCATTTTGCATTCCCGATAGCAGTGAATGCAAGCCCCTGTTGCTCCTAATCCTTGTCAGCATTTGATATTGTCAATTTTTTGTATTTTAGCCATCCTAATAAGTGTATAGTGATATTTCATTGCTTTAATTTGCCATACCCTAATAACTTTTTTTCTTTTTCTTTCTGCTTTTTAGGGCCACACCCGAGGCATATGGAAGTTCCCAGGCCAGGGGTCTAATCAGAGCTACAGCTGCCGGCCTATGCCGCAGTTCGTGGCAACGCTAGATCCTTAACCCACTGAGCGAGGCCAGCAATCGAACATCCAGCGATTGAACATTCATCTTCATGGATCCTAGTCAGGTTTGTTAACCACTGAGCCACGAAGGGAACTGCCTTTAATGACATTTAATGTTAAGCATCTTTTCACATGCTATTTTCCACCTGTATTTCTTTGGTAAGATGTCTCTTCTGAACTTTGCCAATGTTTACTAGGGTTGTCTGTTTTCTTTATGTTGAGTTTTATCAATTCTTTATATCTTCTTGTTACAAGCACTTTATCAGATATTTGTTTTGTAAATAGTATTTGTCTAATTTGGCTTGTCTTTTTGTTCTCTCTTTTTAATTTAAACTCTTCTCTTTTTTGGGGGGGAGGGGGTGCACCCACAGTATATGGAAGTTCCCGTGCCAGAGATCAAATTCAGGGCACAGCTGTGACCTGTGTCATAGCTGCAGCAATGCCAGATCCTTAACCCACTGTGCCAGTCCAGGGATTGAACTTGTGTTGCTGCAGAGACAATGCCAAGCCTTAACCTGCTGTGCTGCATTGAAAACTCCTTTTTATTCTCTTAACAGTGTCTTTACAGAGCAAATGCTTTTCATTTTAATAAAGGCCAACTTAACAGTTTCATGGATAAACTTTTGGTGTTGTATTTAAAAACTCATTGCCAAACTCAAGACCACCTAAATTTTATCCTGTTATGCTCCCCACCCCGCTGGCAGAAGTTTTATAGTTTTACATTTTACATTTAGATCTATGATCCATTTTGATGTAGTATTTGTGAAAAGTATAAGGTCTGTATCTAGGTTCACTTTTTTGTCTGTGGACTTCCAGTTATACCAGTAGCAAGTAAATGTGTTTTTTTTTTTTTTTTTTTTAGGTCAAGTGGATTTTTATTTATTTTTAATTAAAATTTTTTATTATAGTTGATTTACAGTGTTCTGTCAATTTCTGCTGTACAGAAAAGTGTCCCAGTTACATATATACATACATTCTTTTTCTCACAGTATCCTCCATCATGTTCCATCACAAGTGACTGGATACAATTCCCTGTGCTACACAGCTGGATCTCGTTGCCTGTTCACTTCACATGCAATAGTTTTCATCTACCAACCCCAAACTTCCAGTCTGTCCCACTCCCTCCCCCTCCCACTTGGCAACCACAAGTCTGTTCTCATGTCCATGAGTTTGTTTCTTTTCTGTAGACAGGTTCATTTGTGTCGTATATTAGATTCCAGATATAAGTGATATCATATGGTATTTATCTTTCTCTTTCTGACTTACTTCACTTAGTATGAGAATCTCTAGTTCTAATCATGTTGCTGCAAATGGCATTATTTTGTTCTTTTTTGTGGCTGAGTAGTATTCCATTGTGTATATTTACCACATCTTCTTAATCCATTATTCTGTCAATGGACATTTAGGTTGTTTCCATGTCTTGGCTATTGTGAATAGTGCTGCAGTGAATATAGGGGTGCATGTATCTTTTTCAATGAAAGTTTTGTCTGAATATATGCCCAGGAGTGGGATTTCTGGATGATATGGTAGTTCTGTATTTGGTTTTCTGAGGTACCTCCATACTTTTTCCATGGTTGTACCAGTTTACGTTCCTCCCAACAGTGCAGGAGGGTTTCCTTTTCTCCACACCCTCTCCAGCATTTGTTACTTGTAGACCTATTAATGATGGCCATTCGGACCAGTGTGAGGTAGTACCTCATTGTGGTTTTGATTTGCATTTTTCTAATAATTACTGATGTTGAACATTTTTCCATGTGCCTGTTGGCCATCTGTATGTCTTTTTGGAGAAATGTCTATTCAGGTCATCTGCCCATTTTTCAGTTGGGTTGTTTGTTTTTTTTTGCTGTTGAGTTGTAAGAGTTGTTTGTGTATTTTGGAGATTAAGCCCTTGTTGGTTTCATCATTTACAACTATTTTCCTATTTTCTCTCATTCCATAAGTTGTATTTTTTTTTAACGGTTTCCTTTGCTGTGCAAAAGCTTATAAGTTTGATTAGGTTCCATTGGTTTATTTCAAGTGGATTTTAAGTTAGGTTTAGAATGGAAAGGGAAGTGTTTTTATTTGATTTTTTTCACATGTTTTGCAAAATGCTTAAAAGAAACAGTTGATAAATAACTTGGAAACCAAAATGTAATGCTGCATAGAGTGTATGCTGAGATCGATTTCTGGACATCATATATACTTCATTTCCCTCTTCCTCACTAACTCAGAGCTTTTTCTTTGTGGAAAATAGAATTGTTACTACAGAGTAACTTATATCAGTTCTTTTAGAGCAAATCATACAGATAATTAGTAAGTTTTATTTTTCACAAAAAAGTATGAAATAGGGGATTATCTGGGTGTATGCCAGGAAGAGTCAGATGATGTATGCACCATCTAGAAACAGTGTTAACTGTATGGTTTTGAATCTTATTATATGCCCCTCCTTTTACCTTTTGTCAAGTGGCTTTTTTCAGGTACCTTTCTTTTGGTCAACACTTTGTGTTATTGACATTGGGGCCAGAAGTATTGTCGTATAAAGTTAAAACCAATACCCATCAAGAAACAGCTGGAGAAGTTCCCCTCTTAGCTCAGTGGTAATGAACCTGACTGTCCATGAGATGCAGGTTTGATTTCTGGCCTTGCTCAGTGGGTTAAGGATCCGGCATTGCTGTGAGCTGTAGTGTAGGTTGCAGATGTGGCTCGGATCCCGCGTTACTGTGGCTGTGGTGTAGGCCAGCAGCTACAGCTCCAATTTAACCCCTAGCCTGGGAACTTCCATGTGTCGCACCTTTGCCCTAAGAAGAAAAGAAAAAGAAAAAAAGAAAAGAAGAAACATCTGGAGAGATCAGACGTTATAAAACTAGCATCTTTGGTATGGCAGGCATAACATACCTTATTTCTTTTAACTCTTACGAGAGTTCTTTAAGGCAGGTCTCGTTATTTCCATATTATAGGAAAGAAGTAGGCTCAGCTAGATGAAGTGACTTGTCTATGGTCCACATGGGGAGAAGGGAACAGAGTTGGGATGGAAATCCTGATCTTTCTGACTCCAAAGCCCATGTTCTTTTTCGCTTTGCTATGCTGTCTCTCATAAAAGAAAAAAAGTGCAAGGAAATGATTTTATTTTCTTTAGCACTGTACACTCCTGATCTCAATGAAAATGGCTCAGAGGATTGTGTTTTTTGAGATCAGTGGAGATTCTTTTAACTTCTTTTCTTTTGACCCATCAGCATCCCACTAACCCAGAGGTATGAGGTGTTAAAACAAGTTTATAAAGGATAGGGTTTCTTTAAAGAGAGGAAATTGTGGGGGATTAGGAAAAATAGAAAAAGAAGTGATAGCAGGAGCTTATTTTCCCCTCTGAATTGTAAGTTTCTTGAGGACAGGCAACGGAGTCTTAGTTATCTTTAATCACCGTACATCGCATGTAATATGCACTCACAACATGTTTGCTGGGTGAAATCACCACTTTCCTAATTCCTACAAAGTGTATTTAGAATGTTTAGAAGGGGATGTGTTTTTCTGCACAGAGGAAGTTGAGCATGATTACTTTTCATTTATTTATTCATTCATCATTTACTGAGCAATTGTTGAGTATCTGTTCTGTGCCAGACACTGGAAATAGAGGGATGAAAAAGACAAGATCTCTGCCTTCTGTCATCAGGGAACCCAGAGAATAGAGGCAACCAGGCAACTGTTTCAGCAAAGCATGGAGCTGCATGGAGTGTACATTAAACAAACAAATAAGTGATGGACTTTGAAATCAGGGAGACCTTATCTGCCTTAGTTTTCTTATCTAAGAAACGGAAATGGTAGTAATATCTACTTGACACAGTTGCTGGAGGTGGTTTAAGTGAACCAAAGAAGGAAATATTTATTTATATTTCTTTCTTAGTACATAGGAGAAGGGAGAGGCTCACTGTGGTTGAGGGAGTCAGAAAAATCTTTATTGGGGGGCTCTGACATTTGACTTTAATAGGATTAATTTTTGAGGTCAAGAGTGAGAGCCTGAGATGGGGCTCTAGGGTGTTCCAGAGCCTAGAGAAAGATGAATACCTGTGATGTGTGCAGAATGTGTGGGCAGGACAGGAGTGGTGAGGAAGTCTGCAGGTTCTCACAGATGGAGCGTCTGGGATTATTAGAAAGCATTTCATAACCAGTTATTTTTCATTTTTGTAACCAGCAAAACAATGGAGTACTCATTACATTGGAGTAGGAGACAATGAAGGCTCCAGACCTGTTTTTAAGAATTGCATGAATCCCTTCTAATCATATGACTTTCTGAATGTAGTCCTTTATGTGGCAGATAAATTCTTGTGTTCTTTTTCAGTCCTGTGACATTCAAGTGATTTTATTAAGAAGGCGCACTTGTGTGTTTTGGGTGAAATCAGAGATCCTGTCTCAAACCATTCTTAAATTTAGTAGCATAGCAACATAAGAATCTAATATCCTGCAAGAGCAGGGTCTAGTCCTGTTTGAGTCAGTCCAGAATTCTTAAGACCCATGAACAGTTTCTTACCAGAAACTGAAGCATAGTACTTAGCAATGTGCTAAAATAATTTATTAAGTGAATGAATCATGTGCTTGATAAGGGGTCAGAGTTCTATAGTTGAAAATTGTGTTTTTAGTATCAGGGAAGAAAAAAAGAAAATACAGGGAAAAATGAAGATCAATAGAGGGAAGAGTTTATATTTAAATAGAAGGAAAAAGATATTTTTAAAGGCCTCTATTGAAGACTATTGATATGAATTTCATTTTATTTAGAAAATCTTTTATTAGCACCATTAGAGTATTACTTCTCTATCACCATTAGAATATTACACATTATTCTAGAAATATATGTGTATTATTGATATATTTATCGATTTAATATAAAAACAGAATGTTTCCAGTGTCTGAAATAAAATGTTTGTGATCATTAAACAGTCTGAGTTTTCTGCAGATTATAACATTTGTAATGTTTTGTAATATTATAGTTGTTTCTAATATTTTTATTAGAAAATACATGTTTAAAAATTGTAAGCAGCCAAACACAGCTGTAAAAAAAATATGGATGAAATTTTTCACTTTTGAGAAGACATTGAACATGATGTGATTTTCTACAATTTGACCTTTAAAATTAACGGTAATCTTTGACATGAACCTTTAATAAGATGGTTTTAAGTATGTTGAGTTAAATTTGAAGAAAGATAGTCTTTTGATGATAGAGAAGATACATTTAACTTTCACATATAGAAGAAATTGAAACATTATTATAGCTATAAAGATTTTTTCCCCAAATAAGCATGTTTATATTGTTTGTGTGTGTGTGTAATCTCCAGTTTCTTTTTTCAGTATGTTTTTTAAATTTTTACTTGTTTTATAACCAACTGTATATTGGGGTTTAAAAAATATTAGTGTTTAATTTAGAAATATTGATCTAAAGATAGAAACTGTATCTTTAGGTTGATTTTTCTTTATTATTTTGGTGTGTTTACATTATCAGAACTTCTGATGCAAATTCGGTTTAGTTTGTGTACTTTAAGTCTGGTTATATATTTTTTACATCTCAGGATCCTTTTGGTCAAGAGAGAACATTAATTTTGTTGGTAGTTCTTTTATTTACTCTTTCTTGGGTCTTGTTAGACTCTGAATAATTGAAAAGCGATGGAATTCTTTCTGTGATAAAAATCTAGTCCTTGGGCCAAATCTTGTAGCATTATTCACATGATACTCATGCATGTAAAGGTGTGGAATTAATAGTATGCCTGAAGGATGTATATTAAAGAGGGTGTTTTTAATTATTTAAGAAAATAGCCCTCCAAAGATTTTAATATGCATGAGTTCACAGATTGGCTTAAAGTCTTGGCTCTTCTATATTTAAATGAATGATCACGATAACCAAACCTGAACAATAATGTGTAAAGAATAATGTCAAAACATTTGTAACTTCATTTAAATTTAGGAGTAATCAGTTCTTTCTCTTTTTTTGTACTTTAGTGTATTTGTTTCTCTGTAGAATTGCAGAATAAGTTAAGGGTTTTAAAGTACCGTCTTTTCTTTTTATGCTATTTTACTTTTTCATGTATTTCATGTATTTCTTATCCAACTCTCTGAAACAAAGTTTCAGCACCCTTTACTACAGCATCCATGTACTTGGCTGTATTTCATGTTTTTCAGCATAATCTTAAGACTTGCTGCTTTCCATGGTCTCACGAAGAAAAGAGTCATGTACAAATCTTGAAGCAGATAAATGACCTTGTGAGTTTTCCCTTGACATCTCTTCTCCATCCTGTTTCCCTCCTTCCTGCTCTACATCTTGCAGCCCCAGTGTCTGACAGCTTTTTTTCAGCACCCAGATGATGTTAGTTGAAAAATGCATTTTTTCGTAACTTTGCTATCTTTCCAGTTACTATTTGAATGCTTTCTCACTGCCTGGTGCGATCTCAGCCACAGAGAGTAAGATCTGAATAAAAGAGACATTCATGGTGGTTGTGACAGTGGAGGTTAAGTTTAGGCTGCCGCAGGGAGAATTAGAAACAAAGAAGTGATTGAAGCCTTCACCTTCATCTTATTTGGGTAATAAGTACATTATTTTGGAACTAGTAAAGTCTCATTGTGAAGATAATAAAGTCTTGTCCAGACTAAATACATCCACAGTGACTGGAATGCTCGCTAACACCATTCAGTTTTTATACTAATTAGAAAAGATCCACCAGAGTTTTCTTGATACATTAGAATATATGCTACTGACTTTTTAAAAAATCATTTTATTTTGTGGTAGCCCCTCACACTGTAGGGAGTTTTAGAACTTGAATTCAAATATATGTCAGCTGAATTTGTATAATGTAAAAAAATTTATATGGAATAAATAGTCTATAGTCTTGTAAAAGGTTTTCAAACAGGAATAAAAGTTTCCTCATCTTAACCTCCAAAGTCTCCCCTTCCACACCTTACCTCTATCTGTTACGTAGAATTATTTCCACTTTTTCTCTCTGCCAGACAGTTAGTGGGCTGTTTGAAGTATGACTTTGTGAGCCATCACCGTACTACAGAGTAGAATATAGGATAATTTAACCCAGTGCCTACCAATTACATTATATTATGGTTCTCAAAGACATTTATATGATCAAAGTAAAAGATTCCAAACTAATGGATTAAGTGGTAAAATAATTGGGAAAACTAGTGGTGCTAGGATCTGATAGATAATAGAAATAGTTTGACAGTAATGAAAGTAGAAACGCTAAAATTTCCCAAGAACCTATAGGCTATTTTTACTATCATTGTGCTGTTTGTGAGCTACATGTGGGGAACTTTGATTATATATACTGTAAAGAACAGTGTATTATTTGATAAAGTACGTATGGAATATTTATTCAATAAGTAAACATAAAATAAAAGTCTTTGGGTTTCAAACTAGTCCTGTCCTTTCAAATTCAACAGCCAGACCTTTCTAGCTAATATTGATTTTATTAGGCTAATGTGGGTATTAATTGGATTTTGGATATTTGATGTAACAAATCCTTGCTAACCATGGAGGCTGATTTAATTTTGTGATTCTGAGAGAGCAAATACAGATTTGGGGGGAAGCTTTAAGATGGGGTAACTGATCTAAACCCACTGGGTTTTTCTTTCTTCCAAAGGAAGACAGAAGTGTATAGAATTTTGCAAGGGGTTTATTTGAGAGCTTAATTAATTTAATTTAATTTAATATAATTAAGTTTTTTACATAATGATTTTAATTATTTTCCATTATAGCTGGTTTACAGTGTTCTGTCAATTTTCTACTGTACAGTATGGTGACCCAGTTGCACATACATGTGTACATTCTTTTTTCTCACATTATCAGGCTCCATCATAAGTGACTAGACATAGTTCCCAGTGCTGCACAGCAGGGTCTCATTGCTAATCCATTCCAAAGGCAATATTTTGTATCTGTTAACCCCAAGCTCCCCATCCATTCCACTCCCTCCCACCCCCACCCCCTTGGCAACCACAAGTCTATTCTCCAAGTCCATGATTTTCTTTTCTGTGGAAAGGTTCATTTCTGCCATATGTTAGATTCCAAATATGTGGTATCAAATGGTATTTGTCTTTCTCTTTCTGACTTACTTCACTCAGTACGAGAGTCTCTAGTTCCATCCATGTTGCTGCAAATGGCATTATTTTGTTGTTTTTTAATGGCTGAGTAGTATTCCATAGTGTATATATACCACACCTACCTAATCCAATAGTCTGTCGATGGACCTTTGGGTTGATTCCATGTCTTGGCCATTGTGAATAGTGCTGTGATGAACATGCTGGTGCATGTGTCTTTTTTAAGGAAAGATTTGTCCGGATATATGCCCAAGAGTGGGATTGCTGGGTCATATGGTAGTTCTATGTGTAGATTTCTGAGGTACTTCCATACTGTTCTCCATGGTGGTTGTACCAGTTTACATTCCCACCAACAGTGCAGGAGGGTTCCCTTTTTTACACACCCCCTCCAGCATTTGTTATTTGTGGAGTTATTAATGATGGCCATTCTGACTGGTGTGAGGTGGTATCTTGTGGTAGTTTTGATTTGCATTTCTCTAATAATCAGTGATGTTGAGCATTTTTTCACGTGCTTGTTGGCCATCTTAATTTTAAAGGCAAAAGAAACGAATTCCCGTTGTGGCTCAGCAGTTAACAAATCTGACTAGCATCCATGAGGATGCAGGTTTGATCCCTGGCCTTGTTCAATGGGTTAAGGATCCAGCATTGTTGTGAGCTGTGGTGTAGGCCAGCAGCTACAGCTCTGATTTGACCCCTAGCCTGGGAACCTTCATATGCTGCAGGTGTGGCCCTTAAAAGAAAAAAAAAAAAAAAAAAGGAAAGAAAGAAAAACTAATTCAGGTGTAGTTTTCTTTTCTCCTATGAAGAACTTTGGAAGCTTCTAGTTCTGATCACCTTAGCTTCCTATTTTTTCCTTACTCTTATCAAGTCTTTGTTAATGCTGTCAACCATATCAATCCTGGGAAGGATAATACTCAGGTAACATATCTTTTAAAAGGAAAATTATAGAAGAGGGATATAATCACAAATGCATGTTGAATACAATAAAGTACGTACTGAGCTGTGTGTTGTATGTGAGGGTGAGTTTTGTTCATTACAGTGGTGATAGATCTTGTTTGATTCATTTTGACTTTCTCCAGTGATCCTTTTGTGATGTGCATTTATGAGATAGCTGTGCGAGATTAGGGATTTGGCTAAACCATTAGAAAGCCTCTTGGCTGCTATATAGCACAGGGAACTATCTAGTCGCTTGTGATGGAACATGATGGAGGATAATGTGAAAAAAAGAATGTATAAATATATGTGTGACTGGGTCACTTTGATGCACAGTATAAATTGACATAAAACTGTAAACCAACTATAATGGAAAAAATAAAAATTATTAAAAAAAGGAACAATTAATGATTGATTAAAAAAAAAAAAAGCCCATTGGCTTAAGTCAACCCAATCTTATTTTTTGATGTAAGAAGAGTTCTGGACATATTCAGCTTTGTTTAATAGAAAATGATTTTTTTAATAGAAAATAATTTTGTTTCAGTTAGTGCAACTTCCCTATCAGTAAAGAAATATTAAATAAGTGCCTGTATTACTAAATAATAAAGATTCTGTATTTAATAGGACAGTAAGGTTGCTGTCCTTACTCAGTGTACAATGTCAGAAACCTAAATGAAAAGAAGTGTAAAAAAACCTAGATACTACCTAACTAGTATCCAAGAGGATGTGGGTTCGATCTCTGGCCTTGCTCAGTGGGTTAAGGATCCAGCATTGCCACAAGTGTTGCTGGCTGTTGGTGTAGGCTGGCAGCTGCAATTCTAACTCAACCCTTGGCCCTGAAACTTCCATATGCCACATATGCAGCTGTAAAAAGAAAACCTAGAATAAGCATCAAATTCAAGTAAATGGTTGAAAATGTGGAAAGTAAAGAATAACCTTTCTGGCGTCATCCTTCCTCCCTTCCTACCTCTTTCTCTCTTTCCTTCCCTCTCTTTAATTTCTAAGAGAGTAAAGATATTCAACATTTTTGTATTATATTTTTCTTTATTTTATTTTATTTTTGTGGTCTTTTTGCTATTTCTTAGGCCGCCCCTGCGGCATATGGAGGTTCCCGGCCTAGGGGTCGAATCGGAGATGTAGCCACCGGCCTACGCCAGAGCCACAGCAACGCTGGATCTGAGCCGCGTCTGCAACCTACACCACAGCTCATGGCAACGCCGGATCGTTAACCCACTGAGCAAGGGCAGGGACCGAACCCACAACCTCATGGTTCCTAGTTGGATTCGTTAACCACTGCTCCATGACGGGAACTCCAGTATTATATTTTTCAATGCATACCGATATTGTGAATATATGAAATAAGTCCATTTCCAATTCTGTATAATTTTATGCTCATCCCACAAAAGAACATTTGTTATTTATGAACAACTTTGAGAAAAATTATGGTATACCAGTACTCCCTTTAAAAGATTTTCAACTATTAAGGTCAGTTTAAGATCAGATCAGACAAATATGGTTTGCATTAGTTTTATAGACACTGTTTGGTATTTTTTTTCCGTTGGAACGTTTAGCAATGAAGAAGCCATTATTCATAAAATGAAGTCATACTAAAGACCTCAGGCTGGCTGTAAAGTGGTAATCTTTAGAGATGGGGAAATGTCTCTTACTCTGAATTTGGAATGTGGGAAGTTTAAGACTATCATCTGAAGCAACACTGCCTTTGCATTTTACTGGCAAGAAAGAAAGATGGGGACCCCTCCTCCTCTAGCAGAGTCCAGCACTTCCTAGCACACCTCTCAAATTACACACTGCTGAAATGATCTCTACAATGTGTTTGGCTCATGTGTTTCTCATTAGCTACTATGAATGAAAGATTCATAACTATCTATTTCAAAAAACTTCTTTATTTGCATTACAAAGAGCTTGTTGGGAACAGGCCAGAACTGTTTTTAAATTGTAGGTCAGCATGTATGGGGTTGGGACATGGTCGACACTGGACTTTTAAAAAATAATTTCTGTGCACAAAGAAAGTTCTGAATAAATAGTTCTCAAACCATTGATTACTATGATGACTGTATGAAGGATAAGAATGCCTGCGTATTCCTACATTCTTAGTGATTTGGACCATCTATTTTTGAAGCTGTCATGAAAAGCCCTGTTAACCTCTCCCTTATCTTCCCTACTGGGCGGAATATGTCAGGATCACAGAAAGGGGACGTCATACAAACTGGCCAGACAGAGTCCCCATGGCAGCCATGTGACCTTATTTTCCAAGCTGTGTCCACCTACTGGAGAGCTATAGCAGTATGTTGTTAGCTGATATAACTGTAGGCTTGCATACACATTACGGAGTTGGGGAGAGAAGGTAGGAGAGGTAGACGTATTAATCCATCTCTGCACTTTTGCCAAATCCATAACTTAGAAGCACTTTTGTTCTAAAAGAAAAATTCATTATTTCCTCACTTTGGTTATTATTATATGTTAGCCAGTCATTACCAGAGGAACTTACTTATTTTTTTTTTATTGATGGCATATTATAAGTTAGTTATTTTTGAAGACTTTTTCTTTAAGGAAAAGGTAAAATGTGAATGTATTGGTAAGAGTCTGTGGAATCATTTCCATGTTTTTCTTCTGTGGTAAATTAGTTTATGCATTTCTGGTAGCAGTTCCTCAACTATCCAAATAAAATGAGGCTGTTTGTCTTTTATTAGACAAATATTTGTGAATACATGCAGTCGATTATGTTTATTAAAGTCACATCAGGTTTCCAGCCTTTGTTATACATTTTGTAAGTTGTTACTGCAAAAATGAAGGTTTTAGATACTGAGGCAGTTTTGTTTGGCTGTATACTGAATTTTTTTTTTTGGTTTTTTAGGGCCACACCCACAGGCATATGGAGGTTCCCAGGCTAGGGGTCTAATTGGCGCTACAGCTGCTGGCCTATGCCACAGCCACAACAATGCCAGATCCGAGCCACATCTACAACCTGCACCACAGCTTACAGCAATGCCAGATCCTTAACCCACTGAGTGAGGCCACACAACCCACAACCTATTTGGTTCCTAGTCGGATTTGTTTCCACTGCGCCATGATGGGGAACTCCCAAATACTGACTTCTAATTGCCCTCTTGCCTCTATATCTACTTGATAGATGTGCAAAGGAATTTCTTTCTTTTTACTTGTTTTTCTCTCATGTATAATTCATGTCATGTGCTATGTTGAAATATCTTATATGGTGGTTATTTGCTGGAATGATAAAACTAATGCAGACTTATTTAAATCACTGTTTTTTTTTTTTTTTCTGGCAGGTACTTGTGCTTAAATACTTATTTGCTTCTACCCTATCATGTCTCTCTTCCCATGCCTAACAGTTCCTTACCTCTCTCCAGCATTTCTTGAAGAGGCTCATAAACCCAGTTCTAAACTGTTTTACGCATCTCCCTTTAACAGGTAATCAGTCCCATGCTTGTCTTTAATCTCAACTGCATTGAGGTATCTCATTCATTTTCCTTCTTCCTCTGAGGATGATTGAGGTTCTTTAACCTCATGACTGCCTTCTAATTTTCAACTTGACTTAGACCAAATTATAGTCAGAGATTTTAATCAAAATTAATAACATTGGAGTGTCATTTTAATAATTTAGGCCCCTGTCTCTTAAGGTATTATGAAGTCAGTTTAAAATGCTATTCTTCTCTCATATGTGTGTGTCTGTGTCAGAATGTTTATATTGTAAGCTCTTGGAGTTCATGTGTCTCTTGATTTTATGCGTAGCTGGAAACTATTCTCTTAATGGTTTCTTGCTGCTGCCTTATTTCTCTGTCTTGTTCCCAGCTAAGATTCTTGAGAACAAACTTGTACCTCTTGTTTCCTCTTTCTCACTCCTATATTAGTCAACCCACTGTAGTCTGGTGCCTGAGTTCATGTCTCTAGGTCATTTGTAATCTTCTAAAGGTCAAACCAAAAGGAAAACATTTTTTTTGTCATACCTGGTTTTGCCCTAGCATTTACCTATAAGCTCTTAGAGGACACGGACTGTGTTTTGTTCACAACTGAATTTTTCTTATCATGTAACATTTCTAGTACTCTGTAGATTTTCTGTTTGCTGAATAAGTAAATGTTTGTAATGATCACTTTTTTTTTTTTTAAAAGAATATTCTCTTCCTTTGACTCTCATGGTGATATTCTTCCCTGGTTTCTTTTGTTATCCATCTGCACTTAGATGTTAATTCAGAAGCTCTGCTCTTTGAAATTTAATAGTCCTCTAAAGTTGTTCCAAAGTGGTAATCTTCTCATGTAAGTTCTAGCATAATCTGTTGGTAGCAAGGAGAGCCAGACCTTCCTCTTGCCCTTTTTTTTGATCTGTTCATAATATGAACACTCACAAGTTAAGAAGTTTCTGACTTTTCTGGAAGTCTTTTGTAAGCCTTCATCTCATTTCATGTTTCATTATCTTCCAAGGTGACTTGGATCACTTACATTGTTTCAGTGAGAATACTGACTCTCAGTTCTTTATCTCTCACTGATGCTGTTCTCCTGAGCTCCAGCCCTTTAGTTCTGGCAGTTCCTGAATGTTGCTCCAGTCCCTGGGCCTTCCCTTGTCACCTGATACATTGTTGCCTTGTTCCTAACCCAGCTCCCCTCTCTTCTTGTCCTGTTCCCCTAAATGGAGCCACTGTTATCCAAATGGTAAATCAGGAGTCCTGAATCTTTTTGGACTCGTTACTCTGCCTTAACCATTTCTCTGTCCCACTTTTAAGAGATCAGTCACCAAAATCCTGTTGTTTCTTATTATAAAATGGGTGACAGAGCACTCCCCTCTTTGTCCTGACTGCTAATCATAGTTTTATGTTGCTTAAAATTCTTCGTTGTTTTTCCGTATGTTCATTATAAAGTCTAGTTCTTCCTCATGGTGGCACACAATCAAAGCTCTGTGATACAGCCCCTATTTCCTTCTAGGGCTTCTCCTTTGACTCTTATGCTCCACAAATGGTGTAATAATTACAATTGCCTGAATATGCCTAGCTTCACTCTTTCGTGACTTTGCACATGCCGTTTCCTCTACCCATTTCATCTCTGTCATTCTCATCATCTTGTCTGAATCATTTTAGAGTTGGCTTAAAACTCACTTTCCCAGGGAGAAAGCTCTTTCTTTGTGCTCAAGTGGTATCGCATTCTTACTTTAAAGTAATAATTATGTTGTGTTTTATGGTTTATTTACTTGTTTTTCTCTCTAACCTGTCTGAACAGCAGGTGGAGGATGTGCTGAAATAATCTTTGTCTTCTTGTGCCTGAGCATGATGCTGGATGCACAATATGTTATCTGTTTTTGTTTTAATATGTATTCAAGGAATAAGTGCATAAAGTGCTTTTTGGTGTTAGTGAGATTCTACTCACTGTTCTGCATGTAAACAAAGTGTGATAGAAAAACTAAGTGGGATTCATTTATTCACTATTTGACCATTTTACCTACTCCCTTTCCCAGAATGTTCTGAAGGTAAAACGTATTGTAAATAGATTATTTATAATATCATTCTGTTTCCCTGTCTCTTGTCATTCTTCCGTATGTTGCACCATAGATGCCCCAAGACATGTTGCTGTTACCATCTTTTCTATCCTTGTGATGTTTACTGTTCAAGTTATATCTGGCTAGAGAGCCTGTAATTTATAGATAAAGTGCTGAGATTAGACCACTATGGAAAAATTTTAAATTGAACCTTTTTCTTCTTGCCACTGCCCTCTCACCCTCCTTTCAAAGAAAAGAAGACCTGGGAGTTCCCATTGTGGCTCAGCAGGTTAAGAACCTAGCATAGTCTCCATGAGGATGAGGGATCGACCCCGGCCTCTTTCAGTGTGTTAAGGATCTGGCATTGCTACAAGCTGTGGTGTAGGTTGCAGATGAGGCTCTGATCCAGTGTTGCTGTGGCTGTGGTGTAGGCCTACAGCTGTTGTAGCTCCAATTTGACCCCTAGCCTAGGAACTTCCATATGCTACAGGTGTGACCTTAAAAAGATAAAAGAAAAGGAAAACAAAAAAGAAAACAAAAATAAGACCTGTAGTATTTGCCAGTGAGAGATCAGTACCCAACCAAAACACCTAGCTGGAGATGACTTATTTATTACCTTAGTTATTTAAGAAGTCTAAATTATTTAGGAAAAAGTAGCCTATGAGTAATGAAAATACATGATAAAGAATATTAAAATATAAGATATATTAGAAATTTAGAAATTTTGTAGTCTAGCTATCTTATTTTACTGATGAAGAAAGTAAAATCAAGACATGTCAAAGGATTTGTCCTGTCACACAATTAGTTTACTGCAGAGTTTGTCCTAAAATCTAAGTATCCTAAGCCTTCACAACACTGAACTATCATAAGCCTGATGCTCTCTTAAATTTGGTCAAGAAGTTGAAAATTCATTTATTCAAAGTATTTATCAGTGATATTAAAAAAAATAATTAGATGTAGTGCTAGGCACTGGGGATACAGATAGTGTTAAGGTGGCTCTCCATGGCTGGAACTAAATCATGGAATGAGGGAAGCATAAAAAATTATTAAAGTGATATAAATGATAGTCCACCTACTCAAGTCACAAGATAATACTTAGGCTTTTATTTAAACTCTGTTCATTAAAATTATAGAACAAACTTGTTTACCTTTTTTTTTTCCAATCTCAGAGCAAAGAGGAAGAAAATAGAAGATGATATGAGGTTCTAGAGAGGATATATAAATAATAATGTGAAGCTGGTAACTGGGAAGAAAGTGAAAAAAATATATACACACATTACATGCAATAGAATTTTATATATTAATATATATCAAGCAGAAGAGCCCAACTCATTACAGACCAAGAAGTGATTATGTGCCCCAACCTGAGCAGAGTGTCAATGGCTGAGTGTCCCTTGGGCTGCAGAAGAGTGTCATCACATGGTGGAATGAGAGTTTTCTATTGTTTTCTCCCCACAAAGAATACCTATTTTGACAGTCACCCATGGACAGTAGTGCTCTTGTGGAAGTCTGGTAGTCCAGCAGAAAAATCCAGAATACCATTTTGAGGAAAAAACAAAAAACAAAAAGTTTGAGATTGCATGCATCAAAGAAGGTAATAGGAAGTTTTATTTTTCCTGCAGTATCCCTCCCCCAAGGTAGCACAGCTCAGTGCCAACAGGGACCTTCTTGGTCAATGATTTTTTTCCCCAGAGGTCAAAGTGAGAGTGTGCGAGTTAGTGGCTGGCACCCCCCAAAGCTATGTGTGCTTCATTCACACACAGCTCCCTGCTCCACCCTGTGGCCAGCTCTCTGTGTACACCCCCGAAGCAAAGAGTGTGAACTTTGCAGATGTCAGTGAGCCCAAGTGGGAAGCCATCCTGACTCTGTTAGAATTGGGAGAGACCACACCACACCACAAACTTGAGCATTCAGTACTGCCCTAGGGAAAAACAGAGGGAAGGCTGTCAATAATTTTTGTGCAATTTTCCCAGGAAAATAACTTAAAAGAATTATTTTAAGGAAGGTAGCTCAGGGCCCTATAAGAAGACACAGAAAGTTGATTCAATGAAATAAAAAAAAATGCATGAACAAAATGAGAAGTTTAACAAAGTGATAGAAATCACAAAAAAGAAGCAAATAGAAATTTTGGAGCTGAAGAATCTGATAAATGAAAATTGCAGTAGAGAGCATCAGTATCAGACTGGATCAGGCAGAAGGAAGAACTTTGAAGTAGAAGATAGATCAGTTCAAATTATTCAGTCAGAGGAGTACAAAGAAAAAACAATGGCAAAGGGTAAAGAAAGCCTCTGTGAACTATGGGATACTATTTGCAGAAACAGTCTGCATATTATTGAAGTCCAAAAGGGAGAAGAAAGGGAGAATGGGGCAGAAAATTTACTAAGGAAATAATGGCTTGGAGTTCCAGTTGTAGAGCAGCGGAAATGAATCCGACTAGGAACCATGAGGTGGCAGGTTCAATCCCTGGCCTCACTCAGTGGCCACGTGAGCTGTGGTGTAGGTCACAGATGCGGCTTGGATCTGGCGTGGCTGTGGCTGTGGCATAGGCCAGTGGCTACAGCTCAGACCCCCTAGCCTGGGAACCTGCATATGCTGCAGGTGTGGCCCTAAAAAAAAGACAAAAAGACCAAAAAAAATAAAATAAAATAAATAGTAGCTGAAAATTCACCAAATATGGAGAAAAAATTGGGCATCTAAATTCACACTAATTTTAAACTATAATTTACCCTTATGCAATGCAGGGGTTAGGGGTACCTTTCACCTGCACAGTCAAAAATCTGAGTATAACTTTATAGTTGACCCTCATTTGAGGTTTCAGATCCATGGTTTTGACCATCTGCACATTGTTTAATACTGTGGTATCCATTTATTGTGTAATGTAAGAGTGGACCTGTGCAGTTCAAACCCATGTTGTTCAAGGATCAACTGTGTGTTATGTTACAGTAATCAAAAAGTATGGTTCTGGAATAAAAACAAGTACGAAGACAATAGGCACAGAATTGAGAGCCCAGAAATAAACTCATGTGAATACAGTCAACTAACACTTGACAAGGGAGTCAAGAATACTGAGTACAGAAAGGATAGTATTTTCAATAAATGGTGTTGGGAAAACTGCATGTCCACAGGCAAAAGAATGAATTGGGTCCCTGTCTTACACAACTCACAAAAATTAAAGTGGATGAAAGATTTTTTTTTTTTTTTTTTTTTTTGTCTTTTGTCCTTTTAGGGCCATACCCATGACATATGGAAGTTCCCAGGCTCAGGGTCAAATCGGAGCTGTTGCTGCTGGCCTACATCAGAGCCACAGCAACACCAGATCCAAGCCATGTCTTCGACCTACACCACAGCTCACAGCAACGCTGGATCCTTAACCCACTGAGCGAGGCCAGGGATTGAACCTGCAACCTCATGGTTCCTAGTCAGATTTGTTTCCAGTGTGCCACGACGGGAACTCCCAGTGGATGAAAGACTTAAATGGAAGACCTGAATGTGTAAAACATGTTAGAATAAAATATGAAAAACTCCTTGATGTTAGTCTTGTAGTGATTTTTTTGTTTTGTTTTGTTTTTGGTAAATGAACATCAAAAGCACAAGCAATGAAAGCAAAACTAAACTAAACAAGTGAGACTACATCAAATTAGAAGGCTTTTGCGTAGCAATGGAAACAAATATTAAAAGGCAGCCTAGGGGGTAGGAGAAAATATTTTCAAACCATATGTCCGGTAAGATGTTAATATTCAAAATATATAAGGAATGCATAGAACTCAATAGCAGAAGCAAAACAAACAGTGTGACTCAAAGTGGGCAGAGGATCCGAATAGACATTTTTCCCAAGACATAAATCACAACAGGTACATGAAAAGGTGCATAATATCACTAATCATCACCAGAGAAGTGCCAGTCAAACCACAGTGAGTTATTACCTCACATTTGTTAGCATGGTTGTCATCAAAAAGGCAAGAGATAACAAGTATTGGTGAGGATGTAGAAAAAAGGGAATCCTGTGTGCTGTTGGTGGGAATGTAAATTGTTATAGCCATTATGGAAACAATATGGAGATTCCTCAAAAGATTAAAAACAGAGCTAACATATGATCCAACAGTCTTAACCAAAGGATATGAAATTAGGATCTTAAAGAGATGTTTGCATCCCCATGGTCATTATAGCACTGTTCACAACAGCTACGACATGGAAACAACCTGTGTCCCTTGATGGATGAATGAATGGATTAAAAAAATGGTACAAATATAAAATGGAATATTATTCAGCCAATGGAAAGAAGAAAATGCCGCCATTTGTGGTAACATGGGTGGATTGAGGGCGTTACGTTAAGTGAAATCAAAGACAAGTAATATATGATCTCACTTACGTGTCGAACCTAAAAAAGTCAAAAGTCACATTGTGGCTGTGGTGGAGGCCGGCAGCTGGAGCTCCAATTTGACCCCTAGCCTGGAACTTCCATATGCCACAGGTGTGGCCCTAAAAAGTAAAAAAAAAAAAAAAAAGTCAAATTCATAGAAACAAAGAGTAGAATGGTGGTTGCTGGGGGCTAGGGCATGGGGGAAGTGGGGAGATGATGAAAGGGTACAGACTTACAGTAATAAGACTAAGTTGTAGGGGTCTAATGTATAGCATTGTGGCTATACATATAATACAGTATTATATACTTTAAATTCTCTGAGGGTAGATACTAAATATTCCCACCACAAAGATAAAAAAGAAAATGGTAGTTATATGAGTTCATGGTGAGTTAGTGAGTTAACTTAAAGTACTGTGGTAATCATTTCACAGTATATGCATGTATCAAATTTTCACATTGAACATCTTAAACTTACATAATATTATGTATCAATTATATTTCAGTAAAGCTGAAAAAAATGAAATGGTTATGTTATATTCACAATTCTCCATGCAGAAAGATTGGCAAATGGAGGCACTGATAAGATTGTTTAAAAGATGCAGTAAGAAATATCTTAAGAGTTCCCTTTGTGGTTTAGCGGAAATGAACCTGACTAGTATCCATGAAGATGCAGGTTCGATCCCTGGTTTCACTCAGTGGATTAAAGGTTCGGTGTTGCTGTGAGCTGCAGTGTAGGTAGCAGAGGCAGCTTGAATCCTGTGCTGCCATGGCTGTGGTATAGGCCAGCAGCTGCAGCTCCAATTCTTCGCTTCCTAGCCTGGGAACTTCCATGTGCCACAGGTGCGAGCCTAAAAAAAAAAAAAAAAAGAGCGAGAGAGAAATGTCATAAAATACTATACAAATATATAAATCATTGCAATAGAGATATATTAATTTTTATACAAATGGAGCAAAAAGTAATCAAAATAAGAATTATTTTCTCCTAAGAAATACTGTTTTTTTTTTTGTTTGTTTTTTTTTGTTTTTTTTTTTGGTCTTTTTGCCTTTTCTAGGACTGCTTCTGCGGCATATGGAGATTCCCAGGCTAGGGGTCTAATCCGAGCCGTAGCCACTGGCCTACGCCAGAGCCACAGCAACGCGGGATCCGAGCTGTGTCTGCAACCTACACCACAGCTCATGGCAACGCCGGATCCTTAACCCACTGAGCAAGGGCAGGGATCGAACCTGAAACCTCATGGTTCCTAGTCGGATTCGTTAACCACTGTGGCACGATGGGAACTCCAAGAAATACTCAGATTTATCTCAAAAAGTCCTACATGTGGAAAAGCTGCAAAAGTGAAATGGATAAAAGAGTGCTCTATTATATCATTTATGATTACTTGTTTATTTATAATGTATATCCCTGTATACATATAAATTTTTGAGTAGTAACTTTGAGAAAGCTTTTTTGTTCGATGCCAAAGTTAGGGTCTGCTTTATGGTAGATACTGTAAAGTTGCTGAATGAATCTTGAAGAAAAGTTTTATGCTTGAAATTATTTCCCAAAAACATTGTAAAAATGTTATGTTTGTAGTTGAGTTTGCAGAGTTTTATTTAATCCTCAGTGGAGCAGAGTTAAAGTGGCTAGTTTTCTATTTTTATAATTGAAACAAGAATCATAAAACCCATCTGGGAACTTGAGAAACATATTGCTGAAACTTCTTGAATAATATTCTCTTTAGCTCTTCCATGTGCTTAAACAATCAATTTTTTTCCCCTGGAGAGGTGTTTTCATCTCTTTCCGTCTCCTGTTTTTTTTCTGTTTTTGTTTTGTTTTGTTTTGTTTTGTTTTTTCTTGCTGATTCAGGAGTAGAAGAACTTCTCTTGCCAAAAGAAGATACTATTTTCTATATGATAAAGTGATTAAATTGGTTTACCTCATTTTAGCTATCCTGATCTTAAATCATGCTATTTAAGTTTGTGCAGTGTGCATTTTTTTTTGTCGCATCCCATCTATTTTCCAAAGTCTCTCTATGCTGATAAATAGATTCCTTTTTCAGATCCTCCAAAGTGATTTAGCTGAAATTAAATGGAATTAGAGACTGGTGGTAAAATGTTCTGTAATTAAAGCAGGAAGGTCAAAAGCATGAAGGACAAAAGGGTGCTCAGCCGTGTTTCATGGGATAGTTTTGCTCTTGCTGGTGACAAAGTACTGGGCCTAGGACTTGCATTTTGGTTGATGTCCAAAAGTCAAGCTCCCTTGTTTTGACAGGAAGTGGATCTGAATCCATGTCTCTCTAGAGAGCAAAGCTTTTCTACTCAGAGCTCTAACCCTGTGCTTGTTCCAATCCTCACTTGGCCTTTGGGCAAAGCTTATTTACTCTTAGGTTCAGTGGCTTGTTGCCTGGAATTCCAAAGGAAAGTTATGATCAGATGACCTTAAGTTTTGTGTTTTCATTGTCAGTTGTAGGACTTTTATGTGACAGTCATGTTTTCTCTAATTCATTTCAGAAAGTTTAGAGGAAAAAAAAGGACAAAATAGTGAAGGGAATTTGGGATCACTTCCTTATGTGATCTCATGTGAGTTCATGATTAAATTATACAAAATAGGTTTCTTTCCCTCTTTCTTTTGTATTTTAAAATTAGTTCTCAATCCTGGCACAGATAATCCTTACGATGGGTTAGCTTCAGAAATAGTTCGATACCAGGGAGAATTTCTAGCCCATTTAAAGAGCTCGTCTTTGACCCCCTCCTCCTGTACCTGCCATATCCAGTTGGCTGCCAACTCTATTCAAATTAATCCTTGCCTTTGCCCAGACTACCCTACATTCACTGTTTTAGGGCCACATAAATGTTTTCTTAAGCTATTATCTCCTAAATGAGCACTACATCTGCTTCAGTCCTACTTCAGTTCATTCTTTTTTTAAAAAAAAATTAATTAATTTATTTTGTTGTTTCAGGGCTGCACCTTTGGCATATGGAGGTTCCCAGGCTAGGGGTCAAATTGGAGCTGCAGCTGCTCGCCTACATCAGAGCCACAGCAACGCGAGATCCAAGCCATGTCTGCAACTTACACCACAGCTCATGGCAACGCTGGATTCCTAACCCTCTGAACTGGAGCCAGAGATCGAACCCCCGTCCTCATGGATACCAGTTACCACTGAGCCACAATGGGAACTCACATCAGTTCATTCTAATTGTTACTTCCAGTTCAGTTTTGCTAAAGCTGAGCTCAGAGTATGTCAGTCCAGTACTTTAAAAACTGCCACCAGAAGATTGAGTTTGAGCCCTCCATAACCTGGTTACTTCTTTGCGTTTTTGCTTTAGCCTTACTTCTCTTTCCTGTAAATGACCAGTGAGCTAAAATGAAGTACGATACATTTCCCCCTGAATTCTTCCATCCCTCCTCTTTCTCTACCCTGAGTGTCTCTCTTCCTCCCTACTTGGAATGTCTTTTGATCTTATCTTCAGAGGCAGATCTGTTCCTTTGGTGAATTTATATTCTGTGCCGTTATGGAATAATCTTTGCTTTGCCTGATCCCTGCCCCACTACTGCAACCCTCTAATTGGTTTTCTTAAGATCTCATTGGCCTTATTTCTCTTGTGTACTATAATTTATATGTATATGTCTTACCTGCCACCAGGTAGTTACCTTCTCTGTATCTGAGTCTATAGCCTCCATATCTGATATTTACCTCTGTCTGGCCGCAGGGCCTAGAGCAGTGATTTTATGTGAGATAAAAGCTTAATATGTATGTGTTAAATGGTGAAAGAAGTGAATTTCTGTCTTGAATATTCCACCATTGAGTTTTGTACCAATAGCATCTCTACTCCCAGTCTGAAAACGAAAATTTTAGTACTGGCCACAGTTTTTACTGAGCCTCCATTGAAATACTCTGAAAAAGTTTAATCGTGGAGACAATTAGAAAGTACTCTGTCATTTAGGATAACATCTCTGGCAGACACGCCTGTTTTTCAGGTTCTCAGTTTCTTATACGTGGGCTATGATTATTCCCTTTAAACATCTCACAGATTTAATAAGTGAACCATTGTGTTAAAATTTTATAACTTACCCTATGAAGAAATAGAGCTCTTGAAATAAAAGAACAACAAAGGTGAGAGTACTTGATTTCACACTTTCTTTTCTTTTCTTTTTTTTTTCTTTGGTCTTTTTGTCTTTTTTTGAGGGCCGCACCCATGGCATATGGAGGTTCCCAGGCTAGGGGTCTAATCCGAGCTGTAGTTGCCAGCCTACGCCAGAGCCACAGCAATGCCAGATCCGGGCTGCATCTGTGACCTACACCACAGCTCCTGGCAACACCTGATCCTTATCCCACTGAGTGAAGCCAGGGATCAAACCTGCAGCCTCACGGTTCCCAGTCAGATTCATTTCCGCTGCGCCACGACGGGAACCCCCAGTTTCACACTTTCTTTTCCAACCATTCCTGCCATTAGGGTACAGTTTTCAAGGTTTGTGTAAAACACCAATGGAAGAGTGAGACAATGAGATCTTTCTGATTCTTTTGTTAGCCAAACCCTCCTGAAAAGGGCCACAAAGGGCATCTTTTTAACATAGTGTTTTTAGCAAGCTCTGTGGTAGTTCTGAATCTTTTTAATAGTACAAATAATGCCATCCATTCTTCTCCTGTTTTTTTTTTTCCCCCTAATTTGCAGTTTTCTTTGATAAAGTAAATTGGGTTCACTGATGCTTGTTAGGGTATTATTTACTAAGTGGTTCTCAATCCAGATTTTTGTAATAAATAAAGTCTGATTAAGAATATGAAAATTACAAGTAATTATGGCACTGGAACTATTTTGGGTATTATTCAGCTGCTGAGAGGGAAATAAGTATAACTGCAAAAAATTTTGAAAAATAACAACATGGCTTTGGTCAGAATGTTCAGGAAATTTTTGTACTGGGTTCAGCTTATTTTGCTCTGTACTCAGATTCTGATGTATGCTAGCATTAGACAAAGACTGAGGATATGGTTACTATTTAGAGATGTTCTTTGTTTGAGGAGAAACTCAACAGAATCTTAAACATTTTCATGACATGTGTGGAATAATTTTATAGAGACTATTTTAAATTATAAATACATCTTATGTGTTAACGTCTTAAAGTTTTTTGCTTTCCCAATATGATACTTAAGATATTTCTGTGAAGTGTTTTAGTCTAATTTTTTCATTCAGTGATGTCTTAGACTGTTTGCTTAAATCTTTAAAGTTGATTGCTAACCATAATGCTGGTTTGCGTATTTTACTTAAAATTCTGAAGAATTCTCTGAAATATTTTCATGAAAAAAATATTTTTCGCTTTTTAGGGCCACACATACAGCCTATGGAAGTTCCCAGCTAGGGGTCTAGGGTCGAATTGTAGCTGCAACTGCTGGCCTATGCCACAGCCACAGCAACGTGGGATTTGAATCATGTCTGCAACCTACACCACAGCTCACTGCAACGCTGAATCCTAAAACCACTGAGTGAGTCCAGAGATTGAACCTGCATCCTCATGGATGCTAGTCAGGTTTGTTACTGCTGAGCCACAATGGAAACTCCCATGAAAAATATTTTTAGTTTCTTTCTCCATTATATGTATACACCAGGTATGGCATTTACTGAAATGAAAGAGTTTGTCAATAAAATTGACAGAAGTAGAATTGCTATTTTGAATTGTTAATGATGGAAAAAATAACTTGTAACATGTACCTAACCATATCTCTTGTTTTGCATGCTTTTTGATAAGCATACACCAATTTATTTTGCCAACATTATTCTATAGAAAGAGAACACCTATCCTTTTCTTAGCTGTTCATGTAGTCTTGATTAATGGAACATAAAGTGAGCTCTTATGGGGTGACAGAGAGTTTGGTTTTACTTAGGAGCATATGGAAAATAAATGGGATATCTCTTTACAAAGAATTTAAATATCTTATAGAGAACTGTTTGCCACTGCAATTGTGAACAACTGTAGTTGTACCTAATATTTATTTTATATTTTAAATACTCAGGTGATTTTAATTTCATTATTAGAACTTTAAAAATATAGTCTGATTAAGATAGTATGTGTCTAAGAAATTGGTCCCTTTTTTTTTTTTTTTTTTTTTTTTTTACTGAATCAAAGGTTTGTAAACCTGGAGAACCTGCAGAGTGTGACAGACCTTCTCCCTTTGTCTTTTTTTTTCACTGTTGTATCGTATTTTCCCTGGTGTCATAGTTAATAAGACTTTAAGAGACAGCTGTCACTATTGTTTACTGTTAGCCATCCAGCTATACGGGCTAGGAGAAAAAAAAAGTGTTTCCTGTGTGATCATGTATGGTTAACTAAATCACTACTATGGTGGGAGGAGATTTTATTAGCTTAATATTAATATTGAAAAGACTTTTTTCCTCTGATAATATTTTGGCTTAAATGATCAAGAATCCAACTTTTTTCTTTTTTCTTTTTTTAAGTATAGTTGATTTACCATGTTGTACTAATTTCTGTTGTACAGCAGAGTGGCTTAGTTAAAACATATATGCATTCTTTTTTAATATTCCTTTCCTTTATGGTTTATCCCAGGAGATTAGATATAGTTCCTTGTGCAATACAGTAGGACCTCATTGTTTATTCATTCTAAATGCAGTAGTTTGCATCTCCTAACCCCAAACTCCCAGTCTCTTCTTTTCCCTCTTCCCCTCTTTCTTGGTAACCACAAGTCTGTTCTCCTTGTCTGTGAAGAACCCTGCTTTTATTTTATTTTTTTATAAGCTATTTATTTTTTCATTTATTTATATATATGTTTTTTTTCCTACTGTACAGCATGGTGACCCAGTTACACATACACGTATACATTCTTTTTTCTCACATTATGTATTCCATCATAAGTGACTAGACAGAGTAAATGGTATTCTTTTCTTTCTTTTTTTTTTTTTTTTTTTTTTGTCTTTTTAGGGCCACACCCACGGTATATGGAGGTTCCCATGCTAGGAGTCAAATCAGAGCTGTAGCCTCTGGTCTATACCACAGCCGCAGCAATGCCATATCCGAGCTGTGTCAGCCATGTCTGCGACCTATACCACAGCTCGTGGCATCACTGGATCCTTAACCCACTGAGGGAGGCCAGGGATGGAACCTGAATCCTCATGGATACCACTCAGATTTGTTTTTGCTGAGCCACCATGGGAAATTCTAAAATGGTATTCTTTAATTAATAGTTGGTAAATACAACACACCCGACTTGATATCACTTGCTGGGGAACTGCTGTTACCTCTTAAAATTCCATCTTCCCCTGTTTCCCCAAGATTATTCAGCAATTAATTGTATAATCCAGAATACTTGAAAAAAAAAAAAACAGCAAACTGGATATCTCCAAGACTCCTTCCAATTCTAATATTCTACAAATCCTTGATTTTAAGTCAGTTGTTCTTAACTTTACTGGGAGAGTAGCATGATTCTAATTTTTGAGATATTTATTGTTCCTTTCTATTAGCCTCAATTGAATGGAAAACTTTATTTGTAAAATAATAGCCAAAAAAAAAAAAATCCATCTTTTGTTCTCTGGGGAAAGGCAATTCTGTAATATATTTTTTCCGCTTGAAATGCTTTTACTTTAGGAAATCTAGTTGGGAAAATAGATTTCCAGACAGCCTTAAACCAACCAATGGGATTTTGGCAGGTATTCCTGGAAGGAGTGCTACAGCCACCAACATTTTCAGGTTCCTTATTAGAACAATTGTGTTTAGCAGAGAACAGACATATCATGGTTTGAAACAAGTATTTCGTTTGGGGGAGGTGGGTAAATATAAAACTTTTAAAAAATGTATTTAAAAATAGGGCATTTAATTCACCGTTATGAAGAATGAAGAAGCTAACCATATTGGTATAAAGTACTTTTTTTATGACCTAAGACTGACTGTATATTGTGAACTTTTGGTCTTCCATTCAGTGGGACGTCTCTAGTAGAGGAACCCACTCTTCTCTGCCATTTAATGGTTTTATCCTGTATAGTCTTTGGTTTTAGAAAAGGAAGCTTCAAAGTAAATTTTATAGCAGAAACAAATTTTTTTAAATAAATTTTTTTATTTTCCTACTGTTGTTTTTTTTTTTTTTGGCATGAAATATCATTGCTGGGCAGTATTCACCAGACCTCAGTAGAACTTGTTGGTTTCGACAAAATTAATTTGCAGAAAAGGTAGTAGATCTGACTTCTCTTGGTTCTGTTTTTCTCTCATTCCCATCCATTTTGTAAACTTCTCATTAGCCTGCATTATTATAAGCCACATTCTTTAGGGTTTTCCTTGAAATATGAACACACTGTCATATTTCACGTGGAATACAAGAAGCAATAATGTAATCTCTTGGTCTTCACACAAAATATGGCTGCTGCCATTATTTTTCTCCATTATTTTTCTCATCATCATTGCCATTGCCACTGTTGATTTTGTCATCAGTATATGTATTTAAAAACCAGAGATTACTGTTTGACTGGTTTGTAGAATTTGTGAAAAGGATAAACCTGAAAAACTTAAAATGTGACCTGGGGTTTAAAGTTAGGGGAAATGTTATGAATAAAGAATGGAACTAATTCCATTTGGTAGTAGTGATTAAATGATTTTGCCTATTACAGAGAATCAAGCTGGGTATATGTCTGCATGACTCCAAGGAGTCTTTTTTTCTTAAGTTTAAGCCTGGATGAATATGTTTCATTTAGCTTTTAACTAGGGCAAGGGTCTCATGTCATCATCACATTTTTTTTCTTATTGAATTATAGCTGATTTTCAATATTATTAGTGTCAGAGGTATGACATAATTATTTGATGTTTTTATAGCTTATAGTTTGTTAAAAGTTATTCCAAGATGATGGATATTATTCCCTGTTGTATGCAATGTATCCTTGTTGTTTATCAAATAGTTTGTACCTCTTAACCCCCTACCCCTAACATGCCCTCCCCACTTTGTCTCCTCACTGGTCACTACTAGTTTGTCTTCTATATCTACTAGTCTTGTTTTTGTTTTTTCTACATATATTTATTTATATTATTTAGATTCTACATAATGAGATCATATGATATTTGTCTTTCTCTGGTTTATTTCACTGAGCATAATATTCTCTAGGTCTTTTCATGTTGCTGAAAATGTCAGAATTTCATTCATTTTTATGGCTGAGTAATACTCCTCTGTGTGTGTGTGTATGTGTGTGTGTGTGTGTGGTGTAAGTAAATAAATAAATTGCATCTTTTTTATCCATTGGTTTGTTGGTGGACATTTGGGTTGCTTCCATATCTTCTTTTTTTTTTTTTTTTGTCTTTTGTCTTTTTTGTTGTTGTTGTTGTTGTTATTGTTGCTATTTCTTGGGCCGCTCCCGCAGCATATGGAGGTTCCCAGGCTAGGGGTTGAATCGGAGCTGTAGCCACCGGCCTACGCCAGAGCCACAGCAACGCGGGATCCGAGCCGCGTCTGCAACCTACACCACAGCTCACGGCAACGCCGGATCGTTAACCCACTGAGCAAGGGCAGGGATCGAACCCGCAACCTCATGGTTCCTAGTCGGATTCGTTAACCACTGCGCCACGACGGGAACTCCTGGTTGCTTCCATATCTTGACTATTGTTAATAGTGCTGCTATAAACATTGGGGTGCATACATCTTTTCAAATTAGTGTTTTCATTTTTTTCAGATACATTCTCAGAAGTGGAATTGCTGGATTGTATGGTAGTTCTATTTTTAGTTTTTTGAGGAACCTCCACACTGTTTTCCATAGTGACTGCATCAGTTCTCATTCCCACCCTTGGAGTACAAGAGTTCCCTTTTCTCCACATCCTCACAACATTTGTTATTTGTAGACTTTTTGATGATAGTCATTCTGACAGATGTGAGATGATTTCTCATTATTATTATTATTATTATTTTTTCTTTTTAGGGCTGCACTGTGGCATATGGAGGTTCCCAGGCTAGGGGTCTAATCGGAGCTGTAGCTGCTGGCCTACGCTAGAGCCACAGCAGCACCAGATCCGAGCCGTGTCTTCGACCTACACCACAGCTCACAGCAACGCTGGATCCTTAACCCACTGAATGAGGCCAGGAATCGAACCTGCAACCTCATGGTTCCTAGTCAGATTCATTTACGCTGTGCAGTGACGGAAACTCCTCATTATGTTTTTGATTTGTATTTTCTCTAATTAGTGGTACTGAGATCTTTTCATATGCCTCTTGGCCATCTGTATGTCTTCTTTGGAAAAATGTCTATCAGGTCTGCCTATTTTTTGATTGTATTGGATCAAGCTGTTTATATATTTTGGACAACCTCTTGTTGTCACATCATTTGCAAATATTTTATCTCATTCTCTTGGCTGTCTTTTTGTTTTTTCAATGATTTCCTTTACTGTGCAAAAGCTTTTAAGTTGAATTATGTCCCTTTTGTTTATTTTTTCCTTTATTTCTTTTGCCTTAAGAAATAGATCCAAAAAAATTGCTACGATTTGTGTCAAAGAGTGTTCTGCCTATGTTCTAGTCTAGGGGTTTTATTATTTCAGGGTCTTACGTTTAGGTCTATAATCCTTTTTGAGTTTATTTTTGTATGCCATGTAAGGAAATGTTCTAATCTCCTTCTTTTACATGTAGCTGTTCAGTTTTACCAGCACCACTTATTGAAGAGATTTTCTTTTCTTCATTGTATATTTTTGTCTCCTTTGTTGTAGATTAATTGACCGTAAGTGTGTGGGTTTATTTCTGGACTTTCTATTCTGTTCCATCAGTCATGTGTCTGTTTTTGTGGCAGTACCATGCTGTTTTGATTATTGTAGCTTTGTAGTGTGGTCTGAGGTTAGGGAGAATATTTCCAGCTTTGTTCCTTTTTTTCCTCAAGGTTTTGGCAATTTAGAGCCTTTTGTGATTCCATATGAATTTTAGGATTATTTGTTTTAGCTCTGTGAAAAAATTCCCTGGGTATTTCAATAGGGATTGCATTAAATCTGTAGATTGCTTTGGATAGTATGGTGATTTTAATAATATTAATTCTTCCAATCCAAGAGCATCATCACATTCTTTTTTTCTTAAACTTTTTTAGAACACTGAAACAAATCACTGAAGAGTATTAATTTCTCTGTTAAACTTTTCTCCAGGTGTAGCTGTGTATATCTAAAACCAAATACTTTTGCCTTGTAGAAGACTTGTAACTCCTTTAACTCCCTACAGATATTTAAAAAAATCCCTTGTTTGTAATACTACCTCACTTCCTTTCTGAAGAAATTTATTTCTCTAATTTTTGTTGGCCTTCTATCATTTATTTCTTCCTTCCCAGCCCCCAATAGTTTTTGTGCCTCATATATTTTTTCTAATAATTAAAAACCAAAAACAACCTTTTTTTTCCTTACTGAAAGCTATTTGAAGGGTACAGTTTTCTAATTCTTTATTCTCTCTCTCTTTTGGATTGGGGCTGTGTTTTTTTCCCCTTTCTTTTTTTTTTTCTTTCTCCTTTGTCCCAGGAAGAGTTTTCCCCCTCCAAATTTTTGTTAACATCTGACTGCTCTAACATCTCTTTGAGATGGATGTAGAAATCACCAGCTGATATAGACATAAGTGTAAGTATAGAGTCATACCCATGTACCCAGGAAGTAGTTATGGATGAGACTTTAACTTGTATTTTATAATTTATTGTATTCTCATAGCTTTTAAAGTGAAGCAGTACATTACTAGGCATTAATCTTCAGGGGAAAAGCTTTATTTCACTTAGGTATTCTTTACAGGTTCTTTTGTTAAGGAAAGTCTAGTTGACGTGAGTTTTGATTTGTGAACTGAAAAAGCTTTAAAATGTTAAAATTTGGATTTGCTTCTTTTTTTCTGATTTCTCTGGGAATTCTAAACTGGCTGTGACCCCATAACTTAAAGAGCTCCTAAGCTTAATTACAACCTGATAGGTATCACTAAATGTGGATTAACCTCAGTTTTTAGAAAAGGATGTTTTTAACTCTGAATACGAAATAGTTTAATGGAGAATGATGAATGGTCTCCTCTTTTTAGAGAATGATGTGTACTTGGCATTGGTAATACTTAGTTATCATGGTTGTAGATAGTACTTATTTTTCACTGAGTTATTTATAATAGAATCTCATTCCTTAGAAAGTATGAGACCTTATACCTCAAGATGAGAACTTAGAGGAAGACGACCTAGTAAAATTATCCAAACTGAATTTTTTTCTCTAGGATTTAGCATCTCAGAATTAGTGTCATCATACTTAGGTATTGATTGAAAGAGATAAATGGATAAAATCTAAATTCTTGCTTCTGAAGTTCAAATATTACTTTATCTAATTGTAGTGTTACCAAGCTCAGAAAATATAATCATTATGCTTGCAGTCATAGACTTAATAGAGAGAAGAAGTCTTCAAAGGCTTGCTGAATTTACAGTTTATGTAAAGTCAGTCCTTGGTCCTGATGGCTCTTGTCTGATATTTGGCCTCTTTCCTACTATCTTGAGATATTTCTTTCTTTTTTTCCCTCTATTTTAATGAAAACACCCTCTATTATTATTGTTGTTGTTGTGGTTGTTATTATTATTATTGGATGTGGCATACAGCAGCTTGATGTGGGATCTTAGTTTCCAGACAGGGTTTGAACCTGGGCCGAAACAGTGAAAGCACTGCATTCTAACCTCTAGACCACAGCCTCCCATCTTGGGATATTTCTCTCTCTCTCTCTTTTTTTCTTTTTAATTTGAGTATAGTTGATTTACGATGTTGTGCCTCTAAAATTTTTTTCATTAGATTATAGTTGATTTACAGTGTTGTGCCAGGGATATTAATTTGTTTTTGCCTTTGAACCTTTTTGACTTGAATGGATTAACTCTTGACCACTCATCTCGCTGCTTCTAACTTTCCTGAGCAAATATTTTTTACACTCTAGCTTTGTACAAATACTGTGTTGAGTATTGTGGTAAATGTGGTGAATGAAAAAAATGAATAAGACATGGTTTGTTTTCACAGTAGCAAGAAATCTACTTGAGAGATAAAAAAATTTTTTGTGTATATTAGTAAAAAGTTGTGGGAACATAATTAAGTGGAGGAGGCACAGGAGAAGTTTGTTCCTGAGTTTGAAAATGAGTCTGGAATTTGTAACTTTGAAGTCTGAGCTCTACCACGGGTGTGGAAAAACTGCACTAAAATTGGGTTCCAGGCTAAGATGGGATGGAGAAAAGAGGCTGCTGTGTGGCATGTGCCTATATATCCTGCTGAGTTTATTGATCTTCTAGTTTTATCATCCAGTCAAGAGCAGCATAATTCCCCTGACAACTATCGTTTCAAGTTTACGGTCGCTGAGTATTTTCTATGAAGAAACAGAGGCCCCTCGCTGTGAAGCCAGCAGAGTCACTGTGGCGCAGGATGGTAGATTGCCTTACTGCTGACCCTGCTTCTTCTCCAGAGATCCACAGTTGTGAGACTAAGGCAGCCATCGGGCTGTTCCTGCAGTCTCCATTCCCGCTAATCGTCCTTGTCTCTCCGTTGAGTCTGGAATTGATCCAGATGTGCCACCCTTAGGTTGTTGAATATTATATTCCATCTTTCACTGCCTTGCCTTGTTTTTCTTACCAACTGGGAAAGTTTACTCTCCGAACCCAGTCAGCTGTCACTATCTGTTTTCATTAGCATACACACCCATTTTCCTTTCTACCCAGGTATGATTATGACCTGTCTTCTTTAAAAAAAAAATCCTAACTCTCTATTTTTTTAAAAAAAAATCCTATGTCAGAAACAGCTGACCATAATTTTATAGTAAAGACACAACTGGAATTCTGTTTTCCCTCCTGAAATTTAGAAAAGACTGAGAAGTTCTTTTAGTTTATAGAGGTTTCATTTGTTGATGCTGGTATATTTCTTAATTGGCAAATATTAAATATACTAGAACTTTATAATGTTCATTGAAAAAAAATCAGTTCTGTGTTGTATCAGATTGAGATTGTGAAAATATAGTTAATTGCTACATTAAAAACATGATATAACTTTATTTGGCAAGAAATAATTCTGCTTCCAAATTGAATTAACAGATGTTCCTTTTTAAACTTAATTAATCAAAACATGTTTATTGGGACACTTTTAGTAGATCATAGCACTCTGTTTGTTACTATGCAATCCAGTGAAAAAGTAGGGGATATAAAATACCAAGTCATGAAATATGGAACAGTAAGTTAATTTTAATAATGTAGTTTAAGAAATATAATTTATTGAAGAAGAATAATTTTTTTTCTTTTTTTTACTTTTTAGGGCTGCACCTGAAGTGTATGGAGGTTCCCAAGCCAGGGGTCTAATTGGAGCTACAGCTACTGGCCTACACCACAGCCACAGCACCGCAGGATATGAGCTGTGTCTGTGACCTATACCACAGCTCACAGCAATGCTGGATCCTTAACCCAATGAGCGAGGCCAGGGATCGAACCCACAACCTTATGGTTCCTGGTTGGATTCATTTCCGTTGTACCATGACGGGACCTCCCTATCAAGGCAAATTTATCGCATTCGATATCCCATCTCTTGAGGACAGGGCTTTTCTGATCTGTGTGTGTGCTGTCCATTATGATAGCCATTAGCCACATCTGACTGTTTACATTTAAATAGATTAAACTTGAATAAATTTAAAATTTAGTTCCGGCAACATTTCAAGTACTTGGTAGCCATATGTGGCTGGTGGTTACTCTGTTGGACAGCACAAATATAGAATATTTCCATTATCACAGAGAGTTCTATGGGACAGATCTAGGACATGCCCATCTCTTGTTATCTTTCAAGAAATTTATTTTTTGAAGAGTTCAGGTTCATTGTCTTGTTGAATGTTTCACGTTATGAATTCATCTTGGTTTTTCCTAGTGATTAGATTTGGATTGTAGCAGATTGTTCTTCTAAAGGTAGCCACACAAATATATTTCTGTGGCTGACATTCTCCAACTGAAAGGTGGAGTCTTTGGCTCCTCCCCTATGTGGGCAAGGACTTGTGACAGCTGCCCACCAAAGTGAGGTGGAGGTCATGCTGTATGAATTAAGGCTCACTACTCTTTCTTGGGATGCTTCCCCTGAGAACTCAGCCATTATGTTGTGAGGAATCCCAGCCACTATGAAGATAGGACACAGCACAGGGCATTAGCTAAGGTCTCAGCTGATGGCCAGACATGTGAGTGAATGGGTCTTCAGATGTTCACGTCTTCTAGCTGAGGCCCTAGACATTGTGGAGTAGGGAGCTGTGGTCCATCTGAATTCTAGGTGCATGGAGACTGAGAGAGCTAATAAATTGTTATTATTCTTTCAAGTTGCTAAGTTTTGGGGAATGTGTACCCAATGATAGATAAGTAATGCATGAGTTAAAAAGTTTTGACAAGTGATGGTGTGCATTTTCTATCTATTGCATCACCTTATGAGGCACGTAATGTCAGTTGGATGTTATTGATGATGTTTGATCACTTGGCTAAGGTGGTGTCTATTGTATCTCTAGATCATAAGTACCTTTTACCTTTTATAATTAATAAGTAACTGAAATAAAAGTTAAATTTTGCAAAAAAAGTAAGCTTCCAAGTTCCTTGTCAATACCATTCCACTGTTCATCATCATTTTGAGTAAATTGAATAATTTGAAGCAATCTTAAAAATCATTTTACTTGTTTTTTTTTTCATTTTGCAGCCTCACTCAATAAGTACTGTTAGATTTCCATTAGAGATACTGCCTGGAAACTAGGGACATAGAAATATTTGAGATATGATTTTACTGCTTTGACACGTGTGGATGAAAACTAACAAGACTGGAATTCAGAGGAGTTGCTTCTTGGTGATGATACTGAGCTGATATTCCAAGATGATTTAATTGCGAGGTTTTATTTTCCAAAAGATTAAAATGATGTCTTCAAAGTCTGCGAGTCTGTTTCTGTTCTTTGAAAACAAACTTATGGTTACCAAAAAGGACAGGTTGGGGAGAGGGATGGACTGGGGGCTTGGGATTAGCAAATGCACACTATTGTATGTAGAATGATTGGCCAACGGGGACTTGCTCTTTAGCACTGGGAACTCTACCCCATATTCTGTGATAACCTAGATGGGAAAAGAATCTGAAAAAGAGTGGATGTGTGTATATGTATGACTGAATCACTTTGTATCACAAAATGGTATATCAACTATACTTCAATAAAAAAACTTTAAAAATGATGTCATTATGATAACTGTATAGTCTAAGACTGGTCAGTGCTGCTTTCTGAATTATACTTTTATCAGCCAGAATTAAAATTACAACCAGATTTTTAAAGGTGCACTTTTATATTAAAATTTCTGTAAGTCTTGTATGTTAGGGATTTGAGTATCTTCTTCTGAATATATAAATATTCGTGTTTTAAAATATAATTCTATCTTGGCCCAAACATATTATTTAATAACCTAGTACATAACTACATAACTGAGCTAAATGAGTGTTTATGAGTTGAAGACTATAAGGATATCATAGTGTCATGTGATATTAAAAAATATGGGGTACAATGGACTAAAGAACCATGGTAGCATCTAACATGGTAACATAGTGCCCCAAATAGTTGTTGATTAAGCTCCATACGGATAAATGTTTTTACGTTTCTTGTCACTTGATTATGAATAGAATACACATAAATCAAGTATATAGGGATTTAAAAATTGTTATGCCAATAAGAATCCATAGTTTTCTTGCTGGTTGTTTACTCATTTTTTTCTGAGACAGGATATTGGAAACCCTTTTTTTTGTCTTTTTAGGGCTGCACCTGTGGCATATGGAAGCTCCCAGGCTAGGGGTCAAATCGGAGCTACAGCTGCCAGCCTAAGCCACAGCCATAGCAATGCAGGATCTGAGCCGCATCTGCGACCTATACCAGAGCTCAGAGCAACACTAAGTCCTTAGCCCACTGAGCGAGGCCAGGGATCAAACCCGCATCCTCATGGATTCTAGTCGGGTTTGTTAACCGTTGAACTACAAATGGAACTCCCTGGAAGCACTTTTAAGGGGGGTGCAGTTTTGGTTTGATAATGACAAATTTGGATTTTTCTGTTCCAAATTCTATTTATAGTTCTTGATGGACATATAATTGAAGACAAATAAGAAATGTCCCACACTTTAAAATCCTAGAGTCATAACTGAGTTTCTAGTAGATAAGTGATGTGAAAGAAAGTATTAAATGTGCCAAATTATATATTGCATAGTCAAACAATTACACTTGTGGTTTACACTTCTGAAGAATGGCTTAATCCATCTCTATATGTTATGGAAACAAAGTAAAAAATTTAAAACTTTCTTAGCAAAATCTCATTGCAAATCTGTGATGTTGGAATTTCCTCGGTATAAAGCCCTTCTTGTAAGCCCTGCACTAAAGATTGATTTTTTTTTGCTATTTATTGCTTTATTTGTCTTAGGATATATTTATATGTCTACTTAGAACATTTCATTGCTGTCTCTGTGGCGATATGGTTTTAGTTAGACTACGTTGCTAATGTCTTCACGTTCATGATATTTAATTTCTCTGTGAGCTATACAGTTTCACCTGTTACTTGCTCTCAGATTGAATATTTAGCAGCATTTTCTTCCATGTAACTTTGGTTACAGGAAAAATTCCACGTGAGAATGAATAGGTCAACCTACAATTTAGAAAAGTAAATCAGAACACAACATCAGCTGCTTCAGAATCATATGACAATATTTGAATAAGGTGCTTTAGCTGGGGAAAGAGCAATTAAAATAAATGAGTTCTGCAAAGCGTAAAAGTCTGAGAGGCACATGGGGATTAGAAGGCCTATGTGTTTAACTCTGGGAGTGTGACTTCAGTGTGCAAGAATATGGGGCTATTTGAGAAGTGGAGGGATTCCCTGGTGGCTCAGGAGGTTAAAGATCAGGTGTTGTCACTACTGTGGCTCTGGTCACTGCTGTGGTGCAGATTTGATCCCTGGCTGGAGAACTTCTGCATGCTGTGAGCATAGCAACCCCTGCCCTGAAAAAAAGAAAGGAAGGAAGGGAAAAAAGAACGAAAGAAAGAGAAAAAAAAAAGGAAGGAAGAAAGAAAGAAACGGAGCAAAACTGCAGAGTGGAGAGTCATCAGAGGAACCGGGAGGGAGTATTAGCACAGATGTGGATGCTGGCAGATGGGACAGGAGGGGAAGGGAGAGGAAGCATGGGGTTGGTTGTTTGGGAAAGAGACCAGTTCAAGGATTTGCTGAGCAAGAAACCCATGGACTGAGACAGCACTGTTTCATGGGGGTTTTAAGGTAAATTTGTTTATTTATTCATTCATTCATTCATTCATGCTTTTTAGGGGTCAAATCAGAGCCACAGCTGCTGGCCTACACCACACGCACAGCAATGCCAGATCTGAGCTGTGTGTGACCTACACCACAGCTCATGGCAGTGCTGGATCCTTAACCCACTGAACAAGGCCATGGATCGAACTTGTGTTCTTCTGGATGCTAGTCAGAGTCGTTTCCGCTGACCCAAGATGGGAACTCCAAAGTAAATACTTTTAAGGATCAAGAAGGAAGGGCTGGCTTTCCAAAATCTTGAGACAGAAGGAGTTGGCTGGCAGATTTTGAAAGGCTCTGAATGTGCCTATACCTGAGTGATATTATCTTTCGGTACCTTTGATAGGCGGCATCTATTGAAGCTGTTATCCTGACATCTTTACCCCCTAGGTTCAAGCCAACTTGATCTCTGGATAGCTTTCTGGCTATGGGCACATCAGGCCAGCATGGTATTTGGGTCAAAGGGATAGTAAAGCAGGAGAATTATAGTTCCAAAGGGTTAGGCTTCCGATGGGGAGCAGCACTGCTTGCTTCCCATCAGAGCTGGGAGAGGCCGAATAGAAAGTGGCTGAGTGGCAGAAATGCTCATGGAGCAGAGTGACTACCTGACATTGTCACATCACAGCTCAGCCAGCCTAGATCCTTGTTTCTTAACACTTACGGAAAAAATAAAGTTAACATTGTTGCGTGTAGAGAGAGGGGTGTGTGTGTGAGTGTGTGTGTGAGAGAGAGAGAGATGTGGGCAGTTTCACATAATTCATTCACATTTTCAGCTTAATCATATGGACAGTTTGCTTGGAATACATGGGGTTGGGTGTTCAGGAAAGGAGTCATAATTTTCAGTCATGGAAAGGAGTTTTGAGAGCTATTTGGATGTCTATCACTGCTAGCATTCATAGCTGCTAACTCTGTTTGCCCAGGATCTTAAGATGAATACCTTTCACTTAGTCCTCTTTTATTGCCAACCCATGCCAACTGCTATATCCCCAAATCAGCTACTTAATAAAACAGGACGATGTTATTATGTGACTCATCCTTCTTGAGTGTTTTCCCCCTGCATTTCAGATTTATAATGCTGTGGTGTAAAGAGATTCAGGATTTCCATTCCTGCTTTTCCCTTTCCTGCCAAGCTTATGATCCCTGCCAACTTTATCCTTTCCCTCATCTGCCTGCAATTTTAGTTTGGGTTCTGAACGCTCTGGGAGTTTATAGAACAGGAGTCATTTAAACTCTCTTTTTCCAAATGGGACAAGTGTCTTAATTAAAGTCAGGCCAACCCCTACAGTGACAGGATCTTCCCCTCATCCTCCTGGCACAGGGAGAAAATTCGTAGAGGAGAAGAATGGTGTGAAACTCTGTATCCAAACAGTGTCCACTAGGATAAAGCTAAAGCCTGGTTGGAGGCACAGCACAGCGGCTCTTTGCCAAGCTCTGCTGTCCTGCCTGGTCCTAAGCCCGATGGCAACCTGGTGGGTGAACCATTGGTTCTGGACTTTGCCCAGCCCCCTCAGGTCAATGATAAAATACCAGCTGTCTCTTCCCTTGCAGGAGTTCCCTTGTTGAAACAGTAACTGTAAATATTAACTGTTATTTAATATTTATGTCCTTTTGTTTAACTGTGTAACTGCTGTACCACCAGTATGGTTTTATTGGTAATATGGAAGTTCTCATTGCTTGTCAAAATTCATGTAGCATCAGGCTGTTCAAATATGAAAAAACTTCAGGAGGGAGCATTGTAGAGGAAGTGGGAAGATTTGAATTAGATTGAACTCGTGTAGTCCATGTACTATATATAGTTATTTTGATCACTAGAAATACTTCTTCTGAGATTTGTATTAATTAAATAGTTTTAGTACCTTTTATCTTTTAGCCATTTATGATATCTGTAAGACAGAAATGAGCACCACAGTCTTGCTCAAGTGGAAATAAATCCACTGCACCTGATGGTACTTATGCTTTTGTGCCTGAGATTATATTATAGTATTCAGTGTTCCTTATTTGAATAATGGTAATCACATTTATAGCTTTAATGATTTGTTTTCACTTCTCAAATGAGGAAATCAAGAAGGAATTCTGAAAAAGAGACAAAGACCTGGTCATTTCACAGAGCTTCATATCTATAAAGCCTACATTTTAACACTATCTTTGCTTTCTATAATTAGGATGAGCTACTAGCACCATTTTGAAAATTGCATTTTAAAAAATTTTTGCTTTAAAAATTTTTTTGAAAATAACAAAAAAGCTCAAGAATTTCTTGATAATGTTTCTGAGACACATAGATATTTCCAGACAAAGCTAAATTACTTTGGTAGATTGGGGGAAAAACACTTTTTCCTGCCAGCCCAGGCCAGGGTCTCTTGTTCGCCAAAGGATTTGCAGCTCAAGGAAGTATCCTGATTTCTTGAGGATCCAGTTACAGCCTGAGTCACATTTCTGTAAGATACCAATGCTATAAATAAATTATTATCTTACAAATGCCCCTTTCACTGCAATGTAATTGAAATGATCCAACTAATATTGTCGATATCATTAAAAAGTAAAGATTTTCTTGCCTTCCTCATAGGATTTTATGAAATGAAATGAGATAGTAGATTCAAAAGTATTTTTTAAGATGTTAAGTGATCAATAAATATGACATTACTGTTATTGATGTTACTATAATTAACTTTTCTATTACTTTTATCTTTACCACCATCGACATTATTAACATTCTTTGTTAAGGGTATAATTTCTCCTTTATTTATTAACATATCAGAAAAGGGAAAGTAATTTAGAATTTGTAATTATAGACTTTTTTTTTTGGAGAATCTGAGATTCAATATAATGATGTTCCTGACTCTGGCCTCCTAAATTTTTTTTTCTCCCAAGTTTTATTGAGATGTAATTGAAAAATAAAGTTGTATGTATCCAAAATGTACACTGTGATGGTTTGATATACATAGGTGTTGTGAAATGATTACCACAGTCAAGTTAATTAATATATCCATCACCTGACAGTTACCTTTTTTTGTGTATACTGTGTGTATACAGTACAGTATTATTAACTCTAGTTACCATGCTGAACATTGGATCCCCAGAATGTGTTCATCTAATATCTGAAAGTTTGTACCCTTTGACCAATGTCTCCCTATTGTCCTCACCTCCAGTACTTGGCATTCACCGTTCTAGTTGCTGGTTCTATGTGTCTGGCTATGTTAGATTCCATATATAAGTGAGAGATATATATATATTCCATATATAAGTGAGATGATACAGTATTTGTCTTTCTGTGTCAGGCTTGTTTCACTTAGCGTAGTGTTCTCCAAGTTTATCCATGTTGTTGCAAATGGAAGGATTTCCTTCTTTTCACTAGTTGAATAATACTCCAATGTGTGTGTGTGTGTGTGTGTTTGTGTATGTGTGTAAAATCACATCTTTATTCATTCACCCATTGATAGACATTCTTATTGTTTCCATATCTTGGCTACTGTAGATAACGCTGCAATGAACACGGTGGTGCAAATATCTCTTTGAGATACTGACTTTATTTCTTTTGGTTATATAACCAGCAGTGAGATTGCTGGATTGTATGGTAGTTCCACTTTTAATTTTTTGAGGAACCTCCATACTGTTTTCCAGAATGGCTGTACCAATTTACATTTCTACCAACAGTGTATAAAGCTAATTTTTTCTCTACCCCTTTACCAACACTTGCTATCTCTTTGACAGTAGCCATGCTAACTGATGTGAGGTGATATCTCACTGTTGTTTTGATTTACATTCCTCGATATCAGTGATATTGAGCATCTTTTCATGTATTTGTTGACCATTTGTATGTCTTCTTTGGAAAAATGTCTATTCAGGTCGTATGCTCATTTTAAAATCTGGTTATTTATTTTTTGCTCTTGCATGGTGTGGGTTCCTCATTAGATAATATAGTTTTTTTTTTTTTTTTTTTTTTTTTTGGTCTTTTTGCTATTTCTTTGGGCCGCTTCCACGGCATATGGAGGTTCCCAGGCTAGGGGTCGAATCGGAGCTGTAGCCACTGGCCTACGCCAGAGCCACAGCAACGCGGGATCCGAGCCGCGTCTGCAACCTACACCACAGCTCACGGCAACGCCGGATCGTTAACCCACTGAGCAAGGGCAGGGACCGAACCCGCAACCTCATGGTTCCTAGTCGGATTCGTTAACCACTGCGCCACGACGGGAACTCCAGATAATATAGTTTTTAAAGATAATTTTAAAAAATTCTATTGCTGGGAGAACTTGATCTCTGTCTAAAGGTTCAGTCCAGTCCAAGAGGGGAGAGCTTTATCCTTGGGAAAATTTTAAGAGCCCTGATTCATTAGCTTCTTGCCTGATGTCAAACACCATTGCTGCTGGTTTTGTATTAACTTTGTGCCTCAGACTGGTAACTAGGTTTCTATCTTGCTTGTATGTAGAAAGCCTCAACTGCACCCTAGACCTGGTCACTGATTTCCCATATTGACTCTTTGTTTTGGCTTTAAAAAGCTGCCCCAAATCCCTTAATTCTCTCTGATTTCCTAAATTTTTCTGACTCTCCCCCCCACCTCACCCCACCGTACTCCAGATTTAAATCTTGTTTGAGTCTCCGTTTACTCACCAGCAGTCTAGTTAGCATCTAACATGTCATCTGTAAGTAGGATATGGTAGGACTTGGGCTAACAGGAAGGGAAAGTACTGGGGGGTTAGAGAAGAGAAGGGAAATGACGTGAATGTAGCATAAAAGTATAGGGGACAGGTACACGTTTCTGCATTTACATGGTTGTGCCCTTTGTAAAAGCAGGAAATCTTGTCCATTTATTTACTGCTGTATTGCTAGTGTCTGAAAATGTGCTCAGCATTTAACCTATCCAGTAAGTATTTGTAGAATGAGTGTTTGGGTTAACTGGTTTGACTGGAGGGCACCTTGAAGTAAGGTTTTAAGGACTAGGATCATTATAGCCTTGTTTATTGCCATAGCTCCATATATTTTTGCTGAATGAATAAGTATAACGATGAATGGAGTTGACACTAGAATGCTGAAACTGACAATACAGAAGCTCGAATGCCGAGACAAGGATTTGTTTTTTTTTTTTGTCTTTTTGCTATTTCTTGGGCCGCTCCCGCGGCATATGGAGGTTCCCAGGCTAGGGGTCGAATCGGAGCTGTAGCCACCAGCCTACGCCAGAGCCACAGCAACGCGGGATCCGAGCCGCGTCTGCGACCTACACCACAGCTCATGGCAACGCCGGATCGTTAACCCACTGAGCAAGGGCAGGGACCGAACCCGCAACCTCATGGGAACTCCAGGATTTGGTATTTTTTTATGACAAGGAAAGAAGGAGAGTTCTGGATCTTACTGGTTACTTTTACTGTCTAACATAACAAGAGTTTGTTGTCTAAGTGTACTCTTATTTGATCTGAGGGGTTCAGGAAGAAAATCCTTTGATATTAAGGAAAAGAAGGGATGTTTTTATATAAGATGCTCCTTTTCATGTTAAAGTCCAGTATCTGAATAGGTGGATATCTTCCTAAAACATGCTTTTAAAATTGGCTTGTATGGACAGCCAACATCTTGTACACTTCAATACCAAAAATATATTTCTATTCAACATCATGTAAATAATTGCTGTGGTTTCAAGTCCTCAACAAAGTGAGGAGACATCCCCTGTTCCCATTCTTGCTGGTCTATTTCAGTGTTGTGTAATGTTAAGCAGTTATTCACTGCTTGAACTTCCTTAAATTTGGGTACCAGAGTGAGTATTTTTAGGTGCCAGGTTCACTTCTTCATCCACCATTATCTCTGGATTCTGACATGGACCATTTTAGGCCATAAAGATATACTCTTCAGACACTGCTACTCTGGGGAGGTGAAATCTATACAGATGATAAACTGGATGATCAAATTGAAGAGGAGAGTTTATCTTGATAGGTACACTTAGAGGAATTCATCTTGAGGTTTTATCTTTGAATGCTTGGACTTCTGATTGTCAGTTCAGATTACTCCTAATTGTGATAAACAATTTCAAGTATAGATAGGAGAGTTTGCCTCTGTGAGTTTGTGTGTGTATGTTTGTCTGCCACAGGATAGAGTATAAAGCCAGGCATTGCTTCTGCCAGGTATGAATTAAAACTGGAGTTGGAATTAGGGCAGGGCCTCAGCAAACATGCCGAGCATCAAAGTGGCAGGTGTATCCTCTACAGGGTGGGAGATCACTGTGACTCTTGGCTCCCTGCTTTCTCCTTATCTTGATCCAGGAACCCAGCAGGTTCAGAAAGGTAGTGTCCAATGCTCAGGTAGTCCTCCTCAGCGGGAGGAAACAGAAAAGTTATCATCTGAAGTCATGGATGCAGCTGACAAAAGGCAGGAGGCTTGAGGCTTGAGGTTTCTGAAATGTACTTATACTATGGTAGGAGATTCATTTTTCTTTGGTAAATTATTGTAGTCAGTCTAGATTTTGTTTACATAAGAAATGGATTCTTTTTAGTTTCACTAGTATGTGGGAGCGCAACTAAAATCTCCTAATCAAAAATGGAAAATCTGGAGGATAAAGAGGAAAGTAACCATAATCTCAACATACAGAGATATCAGCACGGTAATGTTATATCTGATTTTAATGATAAACGATATGCTATATGTTGTTTTAAGGAGGGTAATTTGTCTACCCACCATTACACTTGTCATGATCATCAAATATTTATTATTAATTCCTTGCTGCAATCAAGTAAGTTCCAGGATGAGTGGAGAATGTAAATAAATGGAAGATGTGGTTTCTTATTTTAAGGAGATGATTTTCTATTTAGGACTGAACATATGTTCTGGAAAATAAAATGTTAGTGTATGATTTATTCATTCAACAGATGGTTATTGAGCTCCCTTAGGTGCCAGGCACTGTACTCAGTATTTGAAAAATAGTGTTTAATTAGATGTAGTTTCTGCCCTTGAATTTACTGACCAGGGGAGGTGACAGACAAGAAATAAGTGTTTCAATAACTTAATATGTGAATTGTCTGAAGTCACAGACAGCAGGTGCCATAGGAAGATAATTGTATTAATAGATACATTGAATAACATATTGGACAGTGTTGGGAACCAAAATAAAATATTTTTTTAAGTTCTTACTTTTTATGTGGTCCTTCAGTGAGAGCCTGAGGCATAGCCTTAAGTAGTCAAGTAAAAAATGTGTTCTGATAACATCAGGTGACTTACATTCAGTTTTTCCAAAAGAACACAGGGATGGAGTTTGAGAAAGTTTGTTAAATGGGCCTTCAATTCCCCCTGGTATCAGTTGTCTTAATATTTGCTTCCATCAGGCATTTAACATTAACATTTAACAAGTATATAACATGCTGATATTTTGTGGTGTGGATTAAAGACAAGACCATATGCTTAATGTTCTAGGTTGGCAGGTGTCAAGGTTAGTATTCCTTTGGGAAATCTGGAGCCCAGATTGCATTTTTTAAAAACATTTTGTGTAGGCAATGGATGTTTCCACCTCGGCAAGGAGAGAGTTTGAATGAAAGAGAGAAAGCTTAGGTACATTATACTTTGGATGTTTTATCTTTACCTGCCATAAAAGGTGTTACAGGGTAGAATTATACATACAGTTATTCCATTTTAAACCAACCTGTTGTATTTTAGTTTCTTTATATCCAGTGAAAAAATGAGAACTTACATGTTTACACTTTTTTTGAGTTGTTCAGTTGCAGAGTGAAAAACACCAGGAGAGCTGTGGAATTCTTTCTCGGGGGATTTTCTAGGAAAGGTGTTCAGATACTTAACTGCCTGAAATTGTTTGTGTAGAGTTTTGTGTGTCCTACTCTAAAAAAGCAAGATGTCTAAAAACCCAGACATCTTGAAAAATTGATATCATTAAGGATGTTTTTTCTCTTACTAATCCTACTCACTTAAGTTTTCCTACTAGGTGAATTTATTTATTTATTTTTTTTGTCTTTTTGTTGTTGTTGTTGTTGCTATTTCTTGGGCCGCTCCCGCGGCATATGGAGGTTCCCAGGCTAGGGGTCGAATCGGAGCTGTAGCCACTGGCCTACGCCAGAGCCACAGCAACGCGGGATCCGAGCCGCGTCTGCAACCTTCACCACAGCTCACGGCAACGCCGGATCGTTAACCCACTGAGCAAGGGCAGGGACCGAACCCGCAACCTCATGGTTCCTAGTCGGATTCGTTAACCACTGCGCCACGACGGGAACTCCTAGGTGAATTTATTTGATGACAAACAAATACTTACAATGGTGAACATTTGACTCAAGAATTTTGTAATATCTTAATTTCTATTTGTGAGGCATTTTACGGTTTTCAAAATACTTTTACATTACTATGTCATTTGAATAGTATAAGAGGTCTTATATAGCAGACAAGGCTGGTATTAGGCTTATCTCCATTTTGCTTATGGAGAATCTGAGGATGACAGGTTATAGGATTTTCCCATGGCTATGGGTTTGGCAGAGGCATTTCGATAGCGAATTATCAGCTCTTTTTAGTATGCATGAGGCACTACTTTTTTTTTTTTTTTTTTTTTTAGGGCCACACTCACAACATATGGAGGTTCCCAGGCTAGGGGTTGAATGGGAGCCGCCACCACCAGCCTACATCACAGCCACAGCAACACGGGATCCGAGCTGCATCTGCAACCTACATCACAGTTCACTGCAACGACGGATCCTTAGCCCACTGATCGAGGCCAGGGATGGAACCTGCATCCTCATGGATACTAGTCAGATGTGTTCCCACCGAGCCATGACGGGAACTCTGGCACTATTTTCTTTTTTAAACGAATATTTGTTCTGTTTTATGTCAGAATCAGGTCAGTACAGATTCTGGAGAACTAGATGATATCTCTGGGCCATTGATTCCTTTTTTTCTGGAAGCTGAATGACCACTGGGGGAAGTGAAAATATGTCTGGGGCTCCCCTCAAGTTGTTATTTCATCGGTTGCCACTTTTTTACGAGTGAAGCCTTACAGATGATAATTGGGATTTCTTAGGTTAGTTCACAAAAATAGTTTAACTTACCAAATGACCAGATTAATATTATTGGAACTAACTTGCTGCTCATAAAATAACATGGTTGGATGTTAAAAATAGTTTGAGTTTCTGGGAAACAAGGAGTGAGTTTGTTAAGGTTCTAAAATTAAATACTTCCACATAACCACATCAACTATACAATTTCAGTTGAGCATTGATAAATTAGATCCTACACTTAGAAGAACCAAAATAAAATCAATTCGTTAATGAGTCCTGACATTGGAGCTATAGTTTATGTTGGTTAAGTTCTGGAGTTAATAGTACCAAATATATACATCAAATAAAATACCTAGAAAGAAAAGATTCTTTACTATGGGTTACCAGGTTAGGCTTCATGTCTTGAAATAATTTTACTTTGTAGTTCTGGGTTTAGAAATTTTATTATTTTTTTCTGTTTATTACATACAAAAATATGTCAAGACTGTTGAGAATTTGCAAATGTCAGAAAAAGACAAAAGAAAAACAATTCCCTGTAACCCTTCTGTTCAAGAACATCATTGGTGAGAAGAGAGGGTAAAGTCATTGTAGAAGAAGGAATTAGAATGACTGATGACATTCAGGAGCAGGAGAGAGCAGCTGGGAGTTGGAGAGTAAGCCTTGGGGGACAGCTGTGGGTGCAGTTGATTAGCCAGGAGATGATGGCAGACCATGAATTTGGGGAGAAGAGGTTGTTCTCAATGTAAGAAATTGCAGAACTTTTTCTAGCCCAAGAATCCCATTTTCCAGGTAAGGAGAGCAAGTTGAGTTACTCAAGTTTGTGGAAGGACTGGGGCTGGGTTGCTTCTGTTGAGTGATCTCATGTGTTGCCACTGTTGATTCTGGGACAGAGGACAGCTAATTGTAAAAGCTGTGGTTTTGTTGGTGGTTTATTTTATTTTTTCATGTTGATATGCTTTTTAATTTTATTTTTATTAGAGTAGAGTTGATTTACAGTATTGTGTCAATTTCTGCTGCACAGCAATAGTGACCCAGTAATGCATATATATATATATATATACATTCTTTTTCTCATACTCTCTTCCATCACGTTCTATCCCGAGAGACTGGATATAGTTCCCTGTGCTATACAGTACAACCTCATTGCTTATCCATTCTAATCTAATAGTTAAGCAGTGCTTTTTAAGAATAAATTTGCTCAGTCTTAGGAAAATAATTAGATGGGGAAGTTATTTGAAAGAGAAAGATGTAGTTAAGCTTATTTTGATCATGAAGAGATGCTGAGTGAAAAAGTGGAGGAGTCAGTAATGTCTATAGAGTTTCAAGCTTTGTGATGAGAAAGGAAGTACCCTTATAGTAAGTAAAGAAATTTGGAGAATAACCTTGTTTTGTGGGGAGGATCAAGTTCAATGTTGTATAAACTTAGGATATTCCAGAGAAATGTTTTCCTAGGCAGACAAGAATATGGGTCTGATATTATAGATGTTCAATTATACTTTGCAGATAATGAGGACTGACTAGTAGGATAGCATTTGTTATAGGACTAACCTCTTCACACAGTGCAACCGAGGGCACTTTAATTCCAGAAAATCTCCCGAAGACTCTTGCTTCAAGAAAAAATAACATCTGTTAGGCGAGTCTCTGAATGAAACATCTGGTTAATTGACTGGTGTGGGCGGGCTCACCTCAAATAAGACCTTTGCTGGTCTGCTTGTATGAGTGTATGCTGCTTCTCTTTCCCCAATAAAAGTATTAGTTGGATGTGCAACTCCATGTATAAACTGTGTTACAGAAAAAGGTATTACCCTTTAGCCATTGCTAGAGTGGCTTTGTGGTATTTTATGATGTGATAGCATTTTTTGTTTTGATGGTAATTCAGTTTCATAATGTTTAACTAGTTTCATTTGGGAATGTATTTGCCCTAATCATTCATCATTTGCTGTTTTTAAAGTTCTGTGCATCAGTGAAAACAAGTATGACAGCTGTTGACATTCCTAAGAGGTGGTGAACCTGAACTATTATGTATATGGTTCATGAAAATTTTAAAGATGAGGCTAGTGTCTTTGTTTACTTTCTCTTTGTGTATTTCTAAGGATTTCTAAGGCTTTCCAACATATTCATTAACTTTATCCATTACTAACCAGTTTACTTAAATTCTTGGTCCTAGATGATCCTATAACCCATGCTCTAGTATTTATCGCACTGTGTTGTCGTTATCTGCCCAGTACCTGCAAATTGTTAAAATTCTCAATGTTTCAATTTTCTCATCTCTAAGATAGGTCAGTATTACTGTTTACCTCTTGGGCTTATTGTGAGAATTAAATTATCAAATATGTAGAGGACTTAAGAAAGAGCCTTGGAGTTCCCACTGTGGCTCAGTGGGTTAAGAACCCGACTAGTATCCATGAGGATGCGGGTTCGATCCCTGGCCTCACTCAGCGGGTTCAGGATCTGGTGTGGCTGCAGGCTGCTGTATGGGTTGCACATGCAGCTTGGATCAAGCATTGCTGTGGCTGTGGTGCAGGCCAGCAGCTGCAGCTCAGATTCGACCCCTATCCTGGGAACTTCCATATGCTGCAGTGCAGCCTTAGAAAGAAAAAAGAAAAGGAAAGAAAAAAAGAAAGAAAAGAAAGAGCCTTACACATAACAAGCTCTCAGATGTTAGCTGCTGTTACTGATCTGTTTTCTTCACTCTTATGTTCATCGTTCATTCTTGTATGCCCTGGACCTAGAACTGTCTGCGTTCAGTAAAATCCAAGGACAATAAAGACAGGGGCAGAGGAAGGTGTCCCAGGGTATCTCATGGGGGAAACAGGAAGAGACCAGCTCTTATTTCACAGGTGCTATTTGCATTCTTGCTCAGTTCCACCATAGTTGAAAACTTTTTTCCTTAGTTACTAAATCTTACTGTTACTGATCTCTGTATGGTCGGTAATGCCAGAAAACAGTCTGGCTGGCATTCCCTTCGTGACTCAGTGGTTAACAACTCGACCAGTATCCATGAGGACGTGGGTTTGATCCCTGGCCTTGCTCAATGGGTTAAGGATCCAGCATTGCTGTGAGCTGTGGTATAGGTTGCAGACTCAGTGGCTCGGATCCTGAGTTGCTGTGGCTCTGGCAAAGGCTAGCAGCTACAGCTCTGATTTGACCCCTAGCCTGGGAACCGCCATATGCCCCATATGCTGCAGTGCAGTCCGGAAAAAAAAAAAAAAAAAAAGAAAAGAAGAGAGTCTGGTTAATCTAGTTTGGGAATGGCTAATAGTTTCCCAGCAGCTTTTACATTTTAAAAAATAAGTGCTAATCAAACGTCTCCTATCCTGGTGGTAGGATTTTTGTTGCCATCATAAAGTGAAGGACAGGGAGGGCTACATAATTTGCATGGCCCAGAGCAAACCGAAAAGGGGGGTGTCCAGCTTGGGTGGGGAAGTCAATCCCTCTTTCTCTTGGGCTACCACCCCACGCTACAGGTGGCTGACCTCCGAGTGGTTGCACCCAGATTTGCTTGGTGCCTTGATGGGGGGTATGGGCCAGAGAACCCCATGAGACACCTACCTAGTAGACCTAATAAACTGTGGTGCTCCCAGCTCAGGATGTGGATAGCCAGTGCTTTCCCTCCCTGCCTCCCTGCAAACCCAACTACCAGCCCTGGTAAGGGGGTGTTCAGAGGTGGGACTACATGTGATCCAAGGTTCTAAGCCAAGCCTCATTGACCCATTGGACTTCATGTATGAAACACAGATTCAAAGATATAGTTGTCAGAATTTCAAGCCAATCACCACAGAACAAGATCCTGGCCCTTTTGTGTGTGAGGTCTTGTGTACCTGTTCTGGTTGCTTGTCCACGAAAAACAGTTTTTTCAGATATTCTTGGGAGGCGTCTCCTCAGTAGACATATCGGTTCTACCTGGGAATCTAAGCCTGAGGACAGCTTGCCCTTGTTGTTCATTTTCTTGGCTTCTGCTACTTTTGATTATTCAGGGTCTCTAGAAGCAGCTTTTTTTTTCTTTTCTTCTTTTTTTTAATGTTACCTTTATCCTATCCTTACCAGTCTACACAGATGGGCCCAACTCAATGTTCTTGGACACCATGATGCATTAACTCTTTTGTCACTATTTTGCTACAAGAGAGGTCTTAATTCTTTTTTATTTTTATCATTTAAAGTCATCTTATTGAATTATAGCTGATTCACAATGTTGTGTTATTTCTGGTACACAGCAGAGTGATTAAGTTATACATTATATCTGTGTGTGTATATATATATATATGTGTGTGTGTGTATATATAATATATATTCTTTTTCATATTCTTTTCCATTGTGGTTTATTAGACGATATTGAATGTCATTCCCTTGTTATACAGTAAATCCATGTTGTGTATCTATTTTATATATGGTAGGTCTTTTTTTTTTCTTTTTTCTTTTTGTCTTTTTGCCATTTCTTGGGCCGCTTCTGCAGCATGTGGAGGTTCCCAGGCTAGGGGTCTAATCAGAGCTGTAGCCGCCAGCCTACGCCAGAGCCACAGCAACTCATGATCCGAGCCGCGTCTGCAGCCCACACCACAGCTCACGGCAACACCGGATCCCCAACCCACTGAGCAAGGCCAGGGATCAAACCTGCAACCTCATGGTTCCTAGTCGGATTCGTCAACCACTGAGCCACGACAAGAACTCCAATATGTGGTAGTTTGTATTTGCTGATCCCAAACTCACAGTTTATCCCTTTGCCCCTCTTCCCCTTTGGTAGCCATAAGTTTGTTTTCTGTCTGTGAGTCTGATTCTGTTTTGTAAATAAGTTCATTTGTGCCATATTTTAGATTCCACATGTAAGTGATATTATATGGTATTTGTCTTTGTTTGACTTACTTCACTTAGTATGATAATCTCTGTGTCCATCTATGTTGCTGCAAATTGCATTATTTCTTTTTTTTTTTGGTCTTTTTAGAGATGCACCCGTGGGATGTGGAAGTTCTCAGGCTAGGGGTCAGATTGGAGCTATAGCTGCCAGCCTATGGTACAGCCACAGCAACACTGGGTCCTTAACACACTGAGCGAGGCCAGGGATGGAATCTGTGTCCTCATGAATACTGGTCAGATTCGTTTCTACTGAGGCATGATAGAAACTCATTTCATTCACTTTTTTTTTATGCCTGAATATATTCCATAGTGTGTGTGTGCATAAATGGATGAGTTTATCCATTCATCTGTTAGTGGACATTTAGGTTGCTTCCATGTCTTGCCTATTATAAATACTGCTGCTATGAACATAGAAGTGCATGTATCTTTTCAAATTAGCATTTTCATCTTTTCCAGATATGTGCCCAAGAGTGGGATTGCTGGATCATACGGCAACTCTATTTTTAGTTTTTTAAGGAACTTTCATACTATTTTCCATAGTGGCTGCATCAGTTTAAATTCCCACTAACAAGATAGGAGGGTTCAGTTTTCTTCACACTCTTTCCAGCATTTATTATTTGTAGACTTTTAAATCATGGCCATTTTGACTGGTGGGTGGTGATAAGGGAGGTATTATTTTTGTTTTGTATACCTGGAGACCAAGGCTTAGAGTGGTTGATCAGTACTTTTGCCAAAGCCATGCAGTAATTGGCATAGCTGAAATTTAAACTTGGGAGGGACTGTCTCATTCATTAGACTGTACAATTTCTACTGGCCCTAATGAAAGCTTTAGTGTCAAATCTACAGGACACCTACATTCTGGCTGTAGCTTTGTGCCTGAGGACTTTCCCATTTTGTGAATTAATGTGTAAGTATTTGTAAGTTCTCTATAGCTTTTAAGCTCTATGAAAATTTTGGTCATTAGTAGAGATCTAGTCCTTAATGCAATAAGATTCTGCATCTGTCAGTTTGATTTTTCACCCCCTAGTCTTTTGTTCACAAGATTTCTCGATTGCTCAGTTTTTTCCTTTAAGCAATTTCCTTGCTCAATTCTGTCTGCCCTCATCTCAGAGGAGCTTCCTTTGGTTGGTATTCTCTGTGTCGATAAGTCTCTGTGTGTCAGAGAACATAAGAGGAAAAAATGAAGGATTCCCAAAGGAAGCTAATGTGGCTTTTTAAAAGCTCATTAAAAAAAAAAAAAATCTAAAGTGACCTCAAAGGACTTTTAGAGCCTTTTTTGAAAGGCTTTGTTTACAAGTAGCCTGTTCAGAGGACTCAGGGTTGAAAATATGGACTGTAGTCAGAGAGATCTGGGTCAAGTCCTGCCTCTGCTTTGTAACCTTGGGACTTTGAACATATTTCGAACCTCTAAGCCTCAGTATCTTGACCTGTAAAATGGGAATAATATTGATACTTACCCCAGGTTATTGTAAAGTTCGAATGAACTGAGGTATGTGCTGTGTTAGTGAGTATGAATTAATATAGCATAGATCGAAGGCTAGTCTTGGGAGAGGAACCCAGGGAAAGAGCCTATGCCGAATTGGAAGAGATGTGTCCTCCACGGACTAAGGGGGAAGGATGAGACCACAACCAAAAGTCTCTGAAGATCCAGGCCCCTGGTTTAGTAGACTCAGCTCCATCACAGAGTTTAACTGTGGGAATTTAATGATTTGATCCAGAAGTCCTTGGAGCAAAGGTATATATATATACTTATAGGTGAATTTTTAAAAAAACATTTAAGTACCTGATACCACCAGGCACTATACATTACAGGTGCTTGTGATAAAAAAGAAAAAGAAAATGTTTGCATCTTTTTTTTGGGGAAATTCTTATTTCAACCATGGAAGAAATATGTAAACAAATGACTGATATAACACACTGTGGTTTAAGGTACACGCAGAATACCCTAGAGCATCCGGCAAGTTGGAAGGAGGCCATTCTTTGTTAAGACGTTATTTTCAAGAGTAAGAATTTTCTCGTGGTATAAGCATTATCAGCAAGTATAATGATTTATTTTGGCATTTTTAGTGTAGATTGATCCTTCAAACACCAAGCATATTTAAAATGCAATTTTACTGTGGCAGTTTAACTGAAAACATCCTATCTTTAAACTTTGTAACCATTTTATTTATTCAAAATCATCACAACTTAGATAAAAAGAAGTTATGGGCAAACTCTCATTGTCTTGGTTAGTAGAGGTGCTAATAGCTTCAAGGTCTGGAAGGGATTATTAGCCCATTAGAGTGGATGTGTTTTCCAAATGATTATTTATACCCTTGGGAAATATTGTTGGCATGTAAAGAGAAGTACTGTGCTAGCTGGTATAACAATAATATTAACTAACGGAATAATTACTAGATGTTAACAATTAGAATATTGGCTACTTTATATTGAATATTAAGAAGAATAAATACATTTCTGTATATGTAAAAATTAAAATATATTGACTATATTGTGTATATAATTCAAATCCATATACGTAACATTATATAGAAGAAATGAATTTCCTTACTTTACAGATGAAAGAATTTGAACATGCTTGAAATTACTTAATATTACTAAGCTGTAGAACCAAAATTGAATTTCACAGTCTTTGTTCTTTTCACCTTTTTGAGTCCAGCTGTTTCTCACAACAGGATTCATAACATGGTAATTTAAATTACAAATGCATTATCCAAACTCAAAGAATCTGAGCCAAACTTTATGCTTCCATTCTAACTCATCATGTGTCTTCCTGCTGCTAGCTGAAGTGAACAAAAAATTTTAGAAGTAAAAAAATCTAGTATGGCAATTTGCTTATATTTTAAACAGTCGTTACTTTTCCAGTTTCAAAGAAAGAAATTGCCTTTTTTTTTTTTTTTTTTCCTGTCTTTTGTCTTTTGTCCTCTTAGGGCCGCGCTTGTGGCATGTGGAGGTTCCCAGGCTAGGGGTCTAATCAGAGCTGTTGCTTCCAGCCTACACCAGAGCCACAGCAATGCCGGATCCGAGCCGTGTCTGCAACCTACACCATAGCTCATGGCAACGCAGGATCCTTAACCCACTGAGCAAGGCCTGGGATCGAACCCGCAACCTCATGGTTCCTAGTGGGATTTGGATTCATTTCTGCTGCGCCATGACGGGAACTCCAAGAAATTGCTGTTTTCAATGTACTAAAGCTACTTAATAAAGAGATCAACCTTAACTTACAAACAAAACAACATTTTCAATAAGGAATTGAGACAAATATCTTCTAGTTAACACATTAGTGTTATTATCTAGTCAAAGCTTTTTTTTTCTTATGGGAACACACAGTTAAATTTTAAATTGTTCCTAAAAGTACTTTTATTATAATACTTGAGGTCTATTATAATACTTGAGGTACCATTTTTTGAGGTACTAAATTCCTCAGATTAAAAATAATTTGTGGTTATGTGCTTATTTGTAGGTCTTGAGTTGAATATACAAGTCCAACTACATATAGGAAATAATTAAATATGCCTATTCTACTTACAATTTGTAAAATGCTAGAAACTATTACAAAGATGCAAAATAAAGTACCTTTGAGGCATTTGGGGTTAGATGTAGATTCCTCATTTAAGTCTCAGCATCTTTGTTTAATACTTCCCAGTGTACTGCAAGGATGAAATCAGATAGCATGTTCATGTGCCTCACAATATGTGATTCTTCATGGTCTCTTTCCTCTTTATCTTTTCTACACATATAATTTTGAATCTAGATAAAAAGAGAACACAAAGTGTAAATAAAAGAGAACAAAGTGTACTTATTAGGCAAAGGCAACTCTTGCATGCTGTGCTTCAAATGAGTGATATTTTACTTTTATTTATTTACTTTTACGTGAAGGTCATCTTTAATATAGCTCTTATTTGACTGATCTGGAAACATAAGAATTGGAGCATGTTTTCATTTTTGTGGTGAGTTCATTGTAGATAAATTCGTATATGGAAAGTAGTCTTCTATTTCTTAGGAAATTTTGTCATTTGCATGTCCTCAGAAACATATTAGTTATCCATGAAATGCTGATAGTGTGGAGCAGTGGTGAGAGCCTCAGGCTGTCTGGAGCTCACCCATCACCCAGCACTGTTGCAGGTGCCCTTGATGTTAAATTCTTTGTGTCTGTTTGCCTATTTTATTTTTATTTTTTGGCTGCACCTGTAGCATATGGAAATTCCTGAGTCAGGGATCCAGTCTGAGCCACAGCTGTGACCTATGCCAGAGCTGCAGCAACTTTGGATCCTTAACTCACTGCACTGGGCTGGGGATCGAACCAGCACCTCAATAGAGACACACTGGATCATTAAACCTCTGTGCCACAGCAGGAACTCTTGTTTGCTGACTTCAAAATGGGAGTGATATGACTATTGGCTATGGTACCTTTGGGATTACAAGTTGGAGAATGAATTGAGATCGTGGATATGAAGGTGTTTTAGTAAAACTATATAAGATATAAGTATTATTATATTATATAATATTGTGAACTGTCACAGCTGAATAAAGTGGAAATTAACAGTTTACCTGGAAAGGATCTTTTTTTAAGTATGAACATTTTGAATGTAATTGTAGCCTAATCCTGCTGGAACAGTGGTAAATGTAGTAAGGCAGGGCCATCTTATGTATTATTTCTGAAAAAAACTGGCAAAAGGAGAAGAGGAAAGTAAGAGGAGCTAGAAGTGCTGGAAAAAGAACACAAAACAAAACCAATTAGATGGTCTTGAAAGCACTGGAATTTTTAGAACAACAAATTTCCTTACTAGGACATACTAGGAGGAATTATTAATCTAAGAATTACTAAAAATATATTTCCCATTAAAAACTTGTTTACATTATCTGTAGTATCTTACATTCAGAATTTTACATTCTTGTCAAGGGAAAAAAAAAAACATCTGGTTCTGATTTTTCCCTTCTCTAGAGTTTCCACCATTCACCACATACACGTGGATGCCTTGCTATGTGTGGTCTGGAGCTTCGTAAACGTAGGTGTTTCTTCTAATTCTATGAGTTTTTTTGTTTGGTTTTCTTTTCTTCTTTCTTTTCTTTTTCTTTTCTTTTCTTTTCACTTTTTTAGGGCAGTATCCACGGCATGTGGAAGGTTCCCAGGCTAGCAGCTGAATCAGAGCTGCAGGTGCCGGGCTAAGCCGCAGCCACAGCAACACGGGATCCAAGCCATGTCTGTGACCTGCACCACAGCTCTCGGCAATGCCGGGTCTTTAACCCACTGAGCGAGGGCAGGGATCAAACCAGAGTCTTCATAGATACCAATCAGATTTGATTCTGCTGCGCCACAATGGAACCTCCCTGGTTTTCCTATTAACTTCCTTTATTTCTCTCATTGTTCCACCCACAAGTACATGCCAGGGTCTGTCTCTGGGCTGAATTTTTTTTCACATATCCTCTTGTTCTTGGTCTCTCAAAATGTATACCCAGGTTTTTAAAAAGTGCCAGGATACCATTTAAGTAAATGCGATCATTACATTTCTTTCCAGAAACTGTTTTGAGAGTATTTTTCCTCTGTCTTGGAGGAGAAATCCTAGTCAAGTGGCAGTGAAATGGCTGTCTTCCTCTCTTCATGAACCCTGTTGTGTAGGTTTTATTCCATTCTAGGTGGTGGTCATTACTCGGCATCTGGATGATTTGGTCATCTTTGTCTAATGTTGCAGTTGCTGACCATAAGTGTCTCAGTGTAGAGGAAAATGTTACATTTTTCTTGCACAATTTACTTCTTATTCAGCTTCCTGTGAAGTGACGGAGGGGGCTGCTGTGTTCTGGCCCTTTCACAGTGACTAGTGACCTATCCTTTAATCTTCAGATAGAGCGCCACAGTCTCAATTCTTCTGCAGCCACTTCAACCTTTAATTTATTGCTTGGCTGAGTCATCTGGCCACTACTTTTGTGTTCTCTTTATACAATGGCAAATCATATTCTTTTGTATCTTTAAAACAAATGTTGGTTTCTTACTTAGTAAACATTTGGCTTATTTAGTTTCCTTAGTTTCCCCCCAAATAATGGACTAGTCCAAAGAAATATAGTTTTAGGGGGATTTTACCAATTGCTTTAAAAAAAATTAGGGAAAAAAAAAGGGGGGAGTTCCCATCATGGCTCAGCGGAAACAAATCGACTAGGAACCCTGAGGTTGTGGGTTTGATCCCTGGTCTCGCTCAGTGGGTTAAGGATCGGGCGTTGCCATGAGCTGTGGTGTAGGTAGCAGACGTGGCTCGAATCTGGTTTTGCTGTGGCTCTGGTGTAGGCCGGTGGCTACAGCTCCGATTAGACGCCTAGCCTGGGACCCTCCATATGCTGTGGGTGCGGCCCTAAAAAGTAAAAAAAAAAAAAAAAAAAAAAAATTAGGTGGTATAGGATGTAGCAGAAAGGTCTGGGTTCATAATCTTCACCGTCTAGTACTTGTAAAATTTTTGGCATATATCGGCTCTGAGCTCAAACTTCATGCTTATAAAATGGGTTATTGTTAACTATATAAAATGTTGGGATTCAATGAGATAGCATTTAGAGAGTGGCTAGTACAGTGCAGAGCAAAAATTTGTGCTTTGGTAATTATCGCCTCCTCTTTATTGTCATCATTGTCATGATTCTGTGGTAAAGCCCAGAGGAAGTTCTATACCTATGAGCTCAAAACAGAACGCAGCCTTGATAAAGGGCTCTTGTTTCCATCGATCACCCTGAGACTTGTGTGCAGCTTGGGGTTCTTTGTTGCTCTGTTCATCTTTGTTAGGATGAGAAAGTCCAAGCTTACAGATAGGTGAACATACTGAGGTTACCACAGACTTATGGAAATGGGTTAATTGGTCACCAATGAACTATTTCTGGCAATAGTGTTAGAGTTTTATGAAATACACAGTTTAATTTCAGAAATAAGGACTTAAGTATTCTTAGATGTAGGCAGTTATTTAAACCATTTACCTTTTGCAAAAGCAACACTCGAAAAAGTAATGACCACTTAAAAAAAAAATCTACCTTTTCAAAGTGTTTCTAGTTTGTGGGTGTGATGAAAAAATTCTACCTCGAAGTCAAATTTTAAAAAGCAGAGAGATACATAGTGATGAATCATTAGTTTCCTTTTGCCTACAAACAGACACACTTTACTTTTTTTGTGTCTCAGTTCAGAGTGTGAATGTACAAGCTGTAGGGGTTAGATAACAGCACAACGAGAAACTTCTTGCTGTCAGTCTGGGGATGATTGAAACCACTGACACATCAAATTGAATGAAGTCTTTTTATGCAAGAATACTAGAAAAAGATATTTCTAGTCAGAAAATACTCTAGCTCTGAATCTTTAGTGTAAAGTTCACATGAGGTGAAAAAGCCCGAGTGAAACATTTAAAATGGTAAAAAGCTTTTTTAAAAATTTTAAACTCTGAATGTAATTCTCGAAAATATTTTGAAAGACAGTAAATATTTCCAAGGGGACAAGTACTCTGTTTACGGAATTTGATCCAATCAGCGAAACTCGGGTAACAGTTGCCCTGAACATTTTGATTTTTCTATCCAAAAAGGATTTATTTCCATGTCATATAAAGGCATGCCTTTAAGATAGTATTACAAGATATATTATTACCTGCACTTTTTGCCTGAGATGCATTTCTGAAATGAAGTATTTTAAGTGTCATGTGGAAGCTTGTCATTTGTGAATCCATTTTTAAAGCAGTATTTAACATATACTAGATCTTTGGTACTCTCGGAGATTTTCTTACTTCCATGTAGATAAAGGAGGTCATCCAGCTCACTTCCGTTTTTTTTTTTTTTTTTTAAGTTATAGGGGAAGTGCAGTTCTTTTCTGAGGAGGGTAAAGGAAAAGAGGAGCTATATTATAACTTGACAACATGGTTATTGTGGGGAATATGTTGTGGAACCAAAAAGAAATGAACCAAAAAGAAATGAAGTGTTGATGAACAGCAGTCAGTGACCAACTGAAACTGATATACGTCTGTAGGGTGCCTGATTTTCAGGTTCGTAATTCTCCTTATAACACAGGAAGCAAGTGCAGAGAAGGTTGAGTAGTAGTAGGTCCAAGAAGAGGTAAGGTCCCTGCCCTCAAAAAGTTAATAGTTTCATTTACAAATTAGAATGATCTATCTCAAAGCCCCTTAGTTTCTAAGCTCCTTGCAGACCTGAATAACCTAGTTCCCATATATCTTATTGAATCCTTATTTTTCAGATTGTCTTCTAGTACCTACCTCATAGAATATGCATAGAATATGTATTGGTTAAAATAAATGGGCAGTGTGATATCACATGCTAAAGAGAAAGACTGTGCTTTTATTCTTACTCTGGTTAACAGTACACAAGTCATCTTACTTCACAGAGAAGTACAGTGGTCTTTTCTCCAGAAATAAATAGGCAAGAAGAGATTGTGGAGTGAAATACTTAAAGTGTGGGAAAAACCAACCAGAATCACCAACAGAGAATTCTACATCCAGCAAAATTATCCTTTAAAAATAAAGGAGAAATAAAAACTTTCTGAGACAGAACCACAACTACAACACACATGGGGACTTGTCACAAGTATTCTTACCTTGAAGGAAATATTCAAAGAAATGTGATTTCTAAAGTTTCCAGTTTGTGTCTTATCTTTTTATTTTTTTAATTGTATTTTAACACATTTTTATTGGTTTGGATATTTTGCTCCCAAAGCTTGATATCAAAATATATGATACTTTGAATATTTATGGAAATAGTATCTCTGGAAAGAAAAAACATTTTAAGTTAAGCTTATTCAAAATCTTCGATAGGTTATGTTCTTTTGTATTCAAAGTAAGTCCCAAAACATAAACTTTGGACTTTATTTTTACATAAAAGGTATATGCCCTCCTTAAGTAGATACAGTGGTGTTAGGAGTAATACCTGACCTTTCAAATTCAATTAATGACTCAGCACCTGGGGGAATATTCCTAGTTATTTTTGCTGTGTCTTTGTAACATCCTCTAAGGTTCCTTGTCAAGAGAAACAGATCACCTTTCCCTGCATGGGGCATCAAAAGTTACTAAAGAGACCACTGCTGTAGTTTCTTTAAGCTTCATCTCTTGGACTGTTATTAGTTTGGCACAGGACACTGTGTAAATTATATACATGTATACACTCCCAAATCACTTCCTGGTTTGAAAATGGAATCTATGAATTGGCTTCTGTGTCTGTTTTAAGAGCTATTACCATGGTGATGAATAGTCTGCTTAGTTTTATGGTTGGCATGATTCTTCCAGGTTGGGTCACCTGTGTGTGTGTTTTTTTTTTTTTTTTTCTTTTACTACCAGTTGCCCACACTTCGGGCAACAGTTAAATTTCCATCATTAAAAAAGCAAGTAGTTAGAATGCAAAACTAGTGATTTAGTAGAATTAGCTGCATCAATGCTTTTAATCTGTTGATTATTTCTTTTCAGCGTTAACTGGCAGGAGCTTACGCCTTTCACACAGCTTTAACCCTTCTCTTTGCAATTAGTACTGGTGGGGAATCATTATCCTGTACTGCAGTTATAAATTTATCGTCATTTGCTGAAGCATTATGGGGAAGAGAGAGGAAAACTGACAAAACGTAATAAAACATAATAAAGGAAACTAGACTTACCCATTCTTGATTTTAATGAGTCAACGTTTCAGGTACTTTGCTTTACTGTTTTATGTAAGCTGAGGCAATGGGTTAGTTGCCTTAACCTTAAACCTGGCATTCCCATGGAGGCTCAGTGGGTTAAAGATCTGGTGTGGCAGTAACTGTGGCTCGGTTTGATCCCTGGCCCGGGAACTTCTGAATGCCACAGGTGTGGCCAAAAAAGAAAACAAACAAAAAACCACCTTAAACCTGTCTGTTATCTACAAACATTAAAAGAAACATTGTACATATATACAATGGAATACTACTCAGCCATAAAAAAGAATGAAATAATGCCATTTGTAGCAACATGGATGCAACTAGAGATTATCATACTAAGTGAAGGAAGGAAGGAAGAAAAAGGCATATACCATATGGTATCACTTATATGTAGAATCTAAAATAGAGCACAAATGAACCTATCTACAAAATAGAAACAGACTCATAGATGGAAAACAGACTTGTGACTGCCAAGGGGGAGGGGGATGGAATGGGAAGGACTGGGAATTTGGGGTTAGAAGATGCAAACTATTACATTAAGAGTGGTCCTACTGTGTAGCACAGGGAACTGTATCCAATTTCCTGGGATATACCATGATGGAAGATAACATAACAAAATGAACATATATATTTGTATGACTGAGTCACTTTGTTTTACAGCAGAAATTGGCACAACATTATAAATCAACTATAATTTAAAAAAATAAAAAATAAATGTTAAGGTTTTTCAGTTTAAAATGTTCACAGGAATGAGGAGGGGTAAACACAAGCAAAACAATGAAATTGGGGTAATAAAATGAGTTATAGATTTGGAGATATATACTGTATGCCAAATGATCAGACTGGATATAATGAGAACTTCTTATTTGGGATTGCAGCAAAGCCAGCTCTGTATAGTCCTAGATGTTTAGAAATTAAGTCAGCCAGGAAAATAATCAGAACCCCAGATGCCACAGGCCTTGTGAGAAATTTAAACAGTGAAACTGTAGTTACTTCTGTATAACTCAGATTTAACTATAACAAGCTAATACAATTTCCTGAGTAGAATGATGATTTAAAAGAGCTAGTGAATTTCAAACCCTGGGAAAATACCACTTACTGAATTATAATCATTCCGATCTAGTTAATAATTTAAATCTAAGGAGTCATATGTAATAAAGCTTCATTTAGTTCAGTTCTAGTTATGCTACGTCTTCTCTAACTCGTAACTCTCAGTAATAATCAAAATGGTTTTCCAAAGCGAAGAGATTATCCCCTCTGTCTTTTACTTCTACTTCATTAAGAAAACTCATAATAATCGTTCTGCTTCTAAAATGACTATATGATTTCATTTATACCTAGTACAGTACATGCTTCATAATAGGCAGTCAGTAAATCTTTATTCATTCTTTCAGGAGGCAAAGGAAGGCAGGAAACTCATTACCAACCTACACTAAATGAATGAATGAGTGAATAAGAAAGAAACAGCTATAGATTGTCACTTCAAAACCTGCCTCTTATTGCCATCTCACTAATTTGGGGAATGCCCACGGTGTCATTGAATATCTCTAACAAGAAAGCATTCTGTATATATATCTTCACTCTGCCATCGTTCCATAGACATCCAAGCTTTTGACAAAACCTGGCCTTTCCCTTTTGACGATTTTTCATAAATCCACCTGGGATTTATCGCTACAGAACTTAGTGGGTCTAGTTTTCTTACTTGGACTTTGGCACATATTTGAATCACCTGGAGAAGCCTGCAGCATTCGCAAGGTGATTGTGATTTTTCTTCTCTGCCAACCACAGGGACTGAATTTTATACCCTGCAGATAAACACGAAATTCTCAGCCTCCTCCCCAGATCCCATCACGCTGTCCTCCTTGACAATAATTATCCATCTTGCTTCTTGCTGGTTTTCTGTGTGTTTCTTGTTCCTCAGCTTGTCTTTCATTGGAAAGAAACACTTAATCCTGCTTGCTCTATCAGGCGCTTTAGTTTCTGTTGTGAAACCATGTTCAGCTATTAGCTCCCCGCAAAGCCTTTCTAACCTTCCTGGAAGAGAAGTGGCAGTATGCTTCCCAAAACCTTTTTGTCTGTTTATTCAGTTTTTATGACTCATTCCTTCCTAGCCATCATATTAAAGTCCTTGGATCCTTTAGTTGTACTTAAGTATGATTTTATTAGTTTTATGCTGTGTTTAATGTTCATGTATGTATCTATGCTACTTGTATGCTTTTAGTGTGTGTATCTCTATCTGTAATATAGGGTAACCCAAAGGGCCAATGCTTCATCTTATTTATGAGCCAATCAGCAAACTTGCATGAGAAAAATTTCAACAAAGGCTTAATTTCAACACACACCTAATAAATGTGTACTAAATACTTGTTTATTGACAGAGCTTATGAATTTTTAAAATTCATACTTTTACCTAATTCATATATTTTCCCTCATCTATCTTTCTGTTCTTTGGTGATGAATCAGGGCTGTTGTAATGAGATTTCCGCGGGCCTCATGTTCAAGGTCAGTACTGAGTAGTGGGTGAGTCATTGTATGACTAAGAGTCATTGGTGTAACCCGATTGTATAATTTTTGATAGGGTAACAAAAGTATGGGAATTAAGAAGAATAAAGGAAGTGTAAGTACTGCATAGGCTACATATTGTGCATACATACACTCTATCTGAGAGTGACTTCAGGCAGTGCAAAGTTAGTGGTGTGAGATAAAGTGTGTTGCTGCTGTAATAACTGACAGCCCCCACAAATGAATAGGAAACTGGCTTAGAGAGCTAGCAGGTGAGTATCAGATCTTTCTGGCTTATCCTGATTGGCATGGATCTGAGGGCTCATGGTGTCCTAATGGCCTGCAGAATACTCTTTGCTCTGAAGTGTACAAAGTGGATTAAAAAAAAAAAAGTGTTCCCATCAGGATGCCTGGGAATGAGTGGTCTTTTGTAGGTATTGAATTTTATGTCGTCGTTAAATGAATCAACATGACATAAAGAAGTATCATTATTTTCATGCATTTTATACTATTTTAATTGGGACTGGGACCTTGTACATGTAGCTTTCACAAATAAAGCAGGATCCATTACTTGCAGATCCTGAGATGTCTGTAGACAGGCTCCCTAACAAAATGGAGCAATGCCAAGAGAGTTGGTGTGGAAGTTATACATTACGTATGTGTCCTTCTAAAAGATCCATGTAAAAATCTACTTAGAAATCCACATAAGCAACTATATAATAGATACTTATTATGCCATAGCAGCAAAACTTTAAAATAGAATTATACCTGATTTGAATGAATTTTTATATTTAAAGACAGAAAACACATGATAAAATTAAATTCATATTTAGAAAATCCACCTTATTCTTTCTGAATCATAGTCTTCTCTAGAATGTTGAAGTCATTCAAGGGAAATTTGGGTGGTATTTGAAACATACCATGTATGTAAAACATACAGTTTATCCTGGGACGCTGAGATGAGGATTGGATTTTGACATCAAGTTCCCAAAGTGGAGTTTCCACTGTGGCTCAGTATGTTAAGAACCCGACTAGTCTCCATGAGGATGACAGTTCAGTCCCCAGCCTTGCTTGGTGGGTTAAGGATCCATTGTTGGCACAAGCTATGGTGTAGGTCGTGGATGTGGCTCATATCCAGTGTTGCCAAGGCTGTGGTGTAGACCAGCAGCTGCAGCTGCGATTTGACCCCCTAGCCTGGGAACTTTCATATGCTGCAGGTGTGGCTGTAAAAAGGGGAGGGGGGTGGAAGCCTAAAAGTTTCTGTTATGTCAATGAATACCATGATGCCCCAAATCAATAAGAAATAATGACCTCAGGCACCTTCACATAAATAAAATGAGGCTTTCATACCAGCACAGTCAACGTATTGGTATATTGAAATTTAATTGTTTTCTCAATGAAAATTAAGGTGTGCCCTCTTTGGAATGAGAGAGATAGCATTAGGTTAATGTATTAGCTTTATCCTCTGAAGTACAAAATGACCTTAACTTGGGAGTTGGTCAAAAAAGGCATTTCTAGGTTTTGAATGAAATATAATTAGAATAATCTAGGCAGGTGTAAAGAAAGGATTACCGCATGCATCAGATTTATAAAAAGAAACAGATGCAGCTTTTTAATTTAGGGGTAATGTCTGATATTATTGAGAATACAGAAAGATTTAATCTATCTTTTTAAAAAAGGTATAGATATAGAATAGGGTTTACATTATAATTTTTAAGTTAGAGCTTGACATTGAAAACATATTTGTATGCTTATGTTGGTCTAGAGGAAAAATCTTAATGCCTGTTTATGCCTTATGCATACACAATAAAAAAATCCATGCTAATAACTTACAGGATGAATCCTATAGGTCTAAAATGATCAAGAAAATTTTAAGAAGTTATGTGGAAATGGTTTTAAAGAGAAATCAATATCACTGCTAAACTAAGATGGGTGAAAAAATTTTCCTCTGTCAAATTGGAATAGATTTTTAAAATTTTTTATTTTTGCCTTCTTTAGCATAAGTTTTATTATTAATGTGCCAATGGAAAAGGTTATTCCTACCACTCTTCAGATAAGATGTAAGCTCTCAAGGGCCTGTACTTTTTTTTTTTTTTGAGTTAAAAATATTTTTTATTATAGTTGATTTACAATGTTCTGTCAGTTTCTGCTGTACAGTAAAGTGACCCAGTTAAACTGGAATAGATTTTTAAAACAAGTGATATGCTGGAGTTCCCACTGTGGCTCAGCGGGGTTGTGGCTCGGATCCCGAGTTGCTGAGGCTGTGGGGTAGGCTGGCAGCTGCAGCTCAGATTCAACCCCTAGCCCGGGAACTTCCATATGCCGAAGGTGCAGCCCTAAAAAGCAAACAAAAACAGAAACAAACAAAAAAACCCCAAAACAAACAAAAAATGATATGCAGTGTTTTGGGAAAACAGGAAAAAAAAAAAACCCTAATAAACTAAGCTATTGGTAAGAGTGCTAAGTATGATGTCTGTGGACATAGAGGAGGAAGATGTTTTCTTTACCCCTCTTGGGGCCCCTGGCTGGATCTGCACATTAAACTGAAAAAAGATTAATAAGAGAAATGTGTACACAATTTTTTTTCTTTTTTGGCCACCCTGGAACATATGGACTTCCCAGGCCAGAGATCAGATCTGAGCCGCAGTTCTCACCTAGGCAGCTGTGGCAGCGCTGGATCCTTAAGCCGCTGTGCTGGGCCAGGGACTGAACTGGCATCCCAGTGCTCCAGAGATGCTGCTGATCCTGTTGCACCACAGTGGGATATCCAGTCCATGTTTATTAAGTAAAAGTTTTATGTGACATGGCAGCTTTCATAGGAAATGAAGAAACCATTAGACTTGAGTGTTTCTATACTGAATATGATGAAGCATGGACAGTCGTGGAGGAAAATATGATAAAGTGTAGGAAACGAGAGGACATTTAGCAAGGCCTGTGTGTTCCGATTCTTCTCAGCTTTCCTTTGTCCTCAGAGAGAAGGAAGCTCCTTTGCTCAGGGTATAGGAAGGGCTGTACCCCACATGAGGGTTTTAGGACCTTTGTCAGGTGAGAAAGTTTGGGGAAGGTCGGAGTGACCTTCGTGCTTCTGCTGTTTTCTCAGACTCCTTCACCTTAAATCTTCAGTATGCCAAGGTGCCATATCTTTGGGTAGTGTGTCCTGAACCTTGTCATTCATTCTGAAACTTCCCCAAGATCTTTCATAACCTAGCACTGAGATAGTGTAGATTGTCCAGTAACCCACGGAAACAGTCTCCCAGTCCTGGACATTTCTATGGCGACAAAAGAAAAAACAGGTTAATGGTTAGAACAAACTGTGAACTTAGTTTTTAAGTCCAGAGGGCAATTAGCTGAAAATATTTCTAGATGTTGGACTCACTCCTCAGATGGAGTGAGAGCAGACAGGGGCAATCTCACTGCTTTGTGGTTAGTCTCTGGTGATGTTTGGGGTCCACCTGGCAACAGCCAGGAAGGCTGTGCATGAATTGTGGTGATTTCTCTGAAGTTTGCATCAGGTTGCCCAGTTTTAGCTTGCAGGGCTTTGGGAAAGAGGCAGTTTTAATTTTTAGTGATTCCAAGTCAGAAGAGGGAGAGAAGAATGGAAACATTAATTTGGAGAGTTGGATCTAGATATTGGAGGAGCCTTGAAGAATTCAGGATCCGGTCCAGTCTACAGACGGATAACAAAACCTCAAAGACAATGAACAGGACAAGAATTTAATACCCACAGAGGTGTGCTATACTTTTCCATTGAAACATAATTTTTGCTTCTATAGACACTTCCATTTCCATCAAAGATATTCTAAGTAAGACTAATTTGTTTGCAAAATAAGTCTAGTCTCATTAAAATTGGCCTGCTTATTTATATCAGTTCAGCAAGAGTAGTGATTGACCATATGCTCTTTTTAAGTCTACTTTGCTGGACTCACTTCTAATAAGGAATCTCAGATTGGGCTTTAAGAAGTTCCCCAGTGGCACAGCGGGTTAAGGATCCAGTGTCATCACTGCTGTGGCTCGGGTTTGATCCCTGACCCAGGAATTTCTGCATGCTGTGGACACAGCCAAAAAAAAAAAAAAAAAGCAAAACAAAATAAAACATCAGATTGGTCTTTTAAAATCTTCCTAAGGGGAGTTCCCTGGTGGTCTAATGTTTAGGATTTGGTGCTTTCACTGCTGTTGCCCAAGTTCAATCCCTGGTCTGAGAACTGAGGTCCCACATCAAGCCACTGCATGCCCATGGACAAAGCTTCTTAAGATTAAGAAACAAAAGCCAATGACTCATCATCAGCTTTTGCCTGCAATACGTATAGACTTGGGTGAATGCGTCCCTTCTCAAGGTCCCCAAAATACCCTGAAATTCCTAGGGCTGCTAGGATGTGGCTTTCCTTACTAACCTGTTAAGTAGGTACCCTATTCACAAGGTACCAGGCTGTTTTTTAAAGGATAGCTTTATACATATTGGCTTCTTAAATTCAGCCTCAGTTCCTTAAAGCTGTCTGGTCATATCTTATTCTGTGCATGTCATTCTAAGATATGACATTCCAGTGAAAGCCTTGCTAATATAACTAATGTTTACCATTGTGTCCTGTTACTAGGAGAACAGATGCTTATTGAACTTATGCAAATACCTATATTGCTATGAAAATAAGAACGCTCAGTTTTCAAATTCTGGATGGATCAGGTGGGGAGAAGAGATAAATACTTCATTTCTGTTTACAAAGGTATAATTTACCGGATTGCTGTAAATCATGGGTAGTTTAAGAGAAAAGAGAAAAAAGATTTACTTAAATCTGGAAAACATAACATTAAAGAACCAGCAATCTTCAAACAAAAGTCATAAAAATTATAATCATCTACCTCAGTTTATTCAGTCCCAAGTTCTGCTTGATCTTTGGTTAGCCATTCTATGAGTCCACCACCTTCTTCATTAGTTCTGGAAATTCTTAGGCACTCCAGTGGCCTGGCCTCAGTTGTTCACTTGATGCTATTATGGAGCGTTGTCACAGTAGCTGATTGTAAAAACTTTCAGGGAAGAACCAGAGCAAAACAATAACTGTCTGTGAATGATGAAAGACTTAAGCAATTGCAATAAATTCTGATGAGAGTTCATTAGGTAAGGAAAGTTATTTCCATGGCATACAACAATTTCATTCTTTAAAAATTTTTTTTTATTATAGCTGATTTATAATGTAAATTCTTGAACAAATTATGGACAAGTACTAAGACATTTCTATGAACTTCATACAATTTCTGGAATAGTTATACTAATAAGATATTCCATTCACATATTACCTGCAAGAGTTTCTCATCACTCCTTATTTGACAATTCTTTCTATGTAATTTAACATACCAAATAAACCTAATTATTTTAACATCTCTCTTTTATAAGATGAGAGACAAATCCCTTTGAGATTTTTCCAGGGGCCCCTAGTGAAACCTCAAAATTAGTTCGAGGTCTAAAAGACTATGGGATTTTTGTCAAAAATACCAGTTTGGACACTTGACTAAATAGGATCCCAGATCATTATGAAATAAGACTTACCTGTTCAACCAAAGTGAAAACAGATTTTGAAGGCAAATATAGAAGGTTACATAGCTGTGGACAAAATTTAGCTTTTAATATAAGAATCAGCTTTCTTTAGTCATCTGTGACCTGATAAAGACAGTGTGAAGCACAGGAAATTATTCTAAGATTTGACATCTTGATTTTTGAGACAGATTTCTTAAAAGGTAAAGAAAACTCAGAGAAGTAGTGGTTTTTTTAAGCTACCCTTTATTCCTGACAGTTCATCAGGCACTATTCTATGCTCTTTACATGTATTATTTCATTCAGCCTCAATGAGGAAGATTCTATTATTTTCACTACATAGATAAGCGAAGAGTTTAGTGAAGTAATTGGGGCAAAGTCATACAACTGTGAGTAACAGTGCTCATATTTAAACCTGTTTTGCACACAAAGTCAAGTTCTTTCCAACCATATTCTATTGGCTATATTAACAATTTGTTTAAAGTCAGACAATACTAAATTGTAGAGCCAGGAGAAAACATTAAGGTTTTAGGTTTCAAATTTGTTATTCTTTTGACCACAACCATGCTACGCTTGACCTGGGTTTATTTAATCTATTTTCCATAGCCCCATGTCAGAAATACAAAGGAATTAGAGACTAGTGTTAGGGTTGTCATTAAAAGGTCTCGAAACTGCAAATTAGGTAAACATTAAAAATTGATTTGGATAATCGACCTTTTATCGACTGAAAATAAACTTGAAAGTGACCCTTAATATTTTGCCTAACCAGGGCAAACCTTCAATATATTAATGCTTTTCAGCCAAAGGCCATAACTAAATTCTGCTGCTTTGGCACACTCTAGTCCAATGATATTCCAAGCAGTTAAATCACTTTTGAAACTGATACAGCCTCACAGTTTAATACCGGTGCATCACTGGGGCAGTCAGCTTCAAATCTGTAGAAGTGTTGCTGCAGTGGCTTTTCTTTATGATTGCCCTTTTCTGTGCCACCGGCAAGGCTTGTCTGATTTAAGCCTCTCCTGCCACCCCTATTTATTGGTAACGTACAAGCTTCAAAGATCATTTGATGTGCAAATTTAATTGCAGGTTTTATTTTCAAAGGATGACATAAGCTATATCATTCTAACAGCTGTTTACACAGCTTTTTCTAAACTGGTGCTCTGAAAACAGGCATTTCATTGTGTTTATTGTAATGCTGCCTGATTTAATTTTTCAAAGCTGCTTGCCCAGTGTTAGCTTGTTAATGTGTATATAGGACAGTTCTTTGCAGTATTTCAGAGGGCACATGCTTTGAAACGAAACTTGGGCGTTCCTCCTTATTTTCTCGTAAGCTAGTACTTTGTCAGCATTCACAGTTCATTTTCCATATTTTCTGATTTGCTCCCCTCCTTTTTTTTCCTCCCTCACTTCTTCTCAATGTAAAGCACGTGATTGTAGTAAGGAGCGGTTAGGTCATGTTATCTAACTAGTGTGATAATTTCCTGATTATATTATAGAGTTAAGGTAAAAAATAATCTGGGAAGTATTGGTACTCTTATATTAAATGTTTTTTTCTTTCCAAATTGGCACTTGAGAATCTTGAAGCATCCATGATTTGGATAGGCTAAAGTAGTTTTATCATTTTTATAGAGGGTTTTTTTTGTTTTGTTTTGTTTTTGTTTTTGTGGAAAGCACAGGTTTGGGGGGGAGTCACGTTATGTGTAAAAATGCTGTTTCACAAGGAACATCCTGTCCATTCTTTTGATATGCGTGCGCCAAGGCAGTTGTGTAGAATGCCAGTGCCATCTGAGTCAGGTGAAATGAGGAAGCTACAAGTGAGATCTTAATGATGGGAAATATTGGTACTGCATGCCCAAAGCTTCCATTTTCCCTGCCTCTCAGAAATTCTTTGTCCCTACTGTGTTTCAGTGGCGTCTGCATTTAAATGGGAATTTTCCAGCAGAAATTGGAGTTTCTATGACAAGTGTTTCTTCATAATTTCTGAGGTGAATTTACGGATGTCCTCATGGCAACTAATAATTTTTCCTCATTTATCATTAGGATTTCTGACCATTTAATAATTTCAATTTTTTCCTAAAAATGAATTAATTTAATGTTGAGTAGACTAAAACTGCCAATTGCTATGTTTTAGCCCACATCTAATTAAGTTGAATTTTGTCTTAAAATTCGAATTGGGTAAATGTTCTAGAATAGATCTGAATGAGAGTTTACAGATTGGCCTTAATGATCTCCTTTCACAGGTGAGGAAATGGAGACTGAGGGAGGTTAAGTTACTTGCCCAGGTACAGAGTTATTCAGCCGCAGACTTGGGGCACAAACACAAGTATTCAGTTTCCCAGTGCTGAGGTCTTTACATTTTCCAACTTCTCTTTGGTTATAGGACATGAATAGAAATAAGAAATCACTTTTTTGTTTTCACCTTTCTTTTTTTCTCCAAAATTTTGTTGGCTTTTGATTGAAATTGCCAGATAAGGGGATGACTTATTGGAACTCTATAGTGATTCCTAGGTTGAAAACATTTAAAATCCATAATTTAATAAGTTTGTGTGATGGTCCCCTAGTATATACCTAAACTTTGCCAATTTAAAGGCTAAACTACCATTTTGTTCACTTATATGTCATGACATTCTTTTACAGTAATAACGAGTTCATTTTTCTCAAATCAATATTTTCCTAACGTTTGTTTGTTTAGGGCCACACCCTCAGCAAATGGAAGTTCTCAGGCTAGGGGTCTAATTGGAGCTACAGCTGCTGGGCTATGCCAGAGCCATCTGAGCCACGTCTGCGACCTACACCACAGCTCACAGCAATTCCGGATCCTTAACGCACTGAGCGAGGCCAGGGATCGAACCTGCAACCTCCTGGTTCCTAGTCAGATTCGTTTCTGTTGCACCACAACGGGATCTCCTGTTTTTATTATTATTTTTTTTAATCTTTAATCTAGATTCTGTGTTGAAACAATAACTCCAAACCCACAGTGACTCATTTAATCTTTTTTTTTTTATATGAGTAGATTGGTTCCTCCTCTCATTAACTTGCCCTTTTCTATGCCTATAAAATGTTAACAGTTTGACAGGATTCTCCCCAAGTATGAATTATATTGCACTCTCATTCCTTTCCCGGATTAGTTATTAAAACATTTGGTTGGTGATTCTTCCAGTTTGAATTCAGCCCACTTAACTTGCATGTATGTAATTGAGATTTGACCACATGCACTTTCGAATTTAGAAACCTCTTTAGGATTCTCTCATATTTGTAGCACCTTAGTTCCTTGCTCCCATTAAAAAAAGGTTTTAAAGTTAGAAGGAGAAGAAGAGTTGGCTTAGAGAAGACCCAGCAGACTGTGATTCTTAGGAGAGGAAGGAATGAAAGACAGATTGAGGAACTGAGGTTGACATGTACAGGAACTGAGGGCGAAGTTCTGCTTAGATTTCCCGGATGAATGGATTGTGACAGTGCCGCTCCATTCTGCTTGGCTGTCCTAACAATTTCTGTAAATGACTTCTTGTCTTTTTAGATCCAGTGGACTTAATTTGATAGGTTTTGCTACAGATTATCTTGTCTGCCTCTATATTTGTGGTTACAAAGTGTGGAATGTAGGACAAGGTTACCAGTAGAAGGTGTGTGTGTGTGTCTGTGTGTGTGTGTGTGTGTGTGTGTGTGCACGCGTGTGAGCAATTTCCAGGTTCCTTTAGTAGTCATGGAAAAATGCACAGCAATCAAGTCTGTCACATTCCAAATACGTAATATTTCTTATATGAGTTCTTCCCTATATTAGAAGGGTAAGGGAATCAACAAATACCCATGAGACTTGTTTAGATTTGTCCCATGTCACTGGCATTCTGAGGGTGCATGTGAATATTGTTTTAGGCCTTGCAGTTTTTTATTAGTATTCTGTGTAATGATTAGTTATATACCAGCCTGTACCAGATTAACCTTTTATAAAACTACCACTAGTTGTTCACACTGTGGCACAACGGGATTGGTGGTGTCTCTGGAGCACCAGAATGCAGATCCTTGGCCTGGCACAGTGAGTTAAGGGATCCCGTGTTACCACACCTGTGGCACAGGTCACAACTGCGGCTCAGATCTGGTCTCTGGCCCAGGGACTCCATATACCTCGGGGCGGCCAGAAAAAAAAAAAAAAAAAAAACTCAGCTACCATTAGCATCTTTACCAATGATTCAGAACTAAAAGGTGTATCAGAATTCTATTACTGGGGACATGGGGCAAATCTAAGCAAGGCTCATAGGGATTTGTCTTTTCTCTCCCCTTGCTAAGATAGGGCAGCTCACCGGAAGTAGCCATGAGAAATGTCCTATATCTGGAACATGACAGATTTGGTTGCTGCACATTTTTCCAAGATTTAAAGGAAGGTAGAAATTGAGCACACACACACACCACTGCTGGTAACTTTGATGTAGCAGGATCTTAAATATATCTGTTAAGTTGTTGTGAGGGAAGTGACTGTCTTAAAAGAATAAATGGGGTTGTTTCTAAGCATCAACAGTTTTGGCATTTGGCAGACCTATGAGCCTAAGAGTTTTGTCTTCAAAATGACAGGGCCTAGAATTGGAGTACCCTGTAGAATCCCTTTCGACTCTCAAGTGTAGAGATACACTAAAATGTGGCGCTGGAATTTTTGTGATTATATTGTTAATTTTGAAAAAGTCTTTCTCTTCTCCTATCAAAGAAAGAGATTATATTAGTACTTTCTGCTGTTCTCCTCACTGGCTTCAAGCCTTTATTTTTCCTTTTGCTTCCTTGATAGTACTGTTCCATACCCTACCCACCTTTTTTTTTTTTTTTCCCCCTGATGTTCTCCAGGATGCCGACTCTGAGTTGGAAATGAGTGTCCTGGAAGTTTCTTAGATAATGTAAGGAAGAAACCAGCATCGGGCAGAGGGGAAGTTAGGCTGCCCTGTAGTCTCACTGATGATCTGACCTGGTAGAGGCTCTGAGGCTGGGATGGTGCTCTCGCCCTGGTCCCCAGTTGGAGAGAGGGGGACAAGCCCTCTATGCCCCATGTCATCCAGTCTTCAGATATGGGCTGCTGGGGAGGGGAGCAGGCACTTGCTTGAGAAGACTCTTTAGCCAAGGCCATTCTTTTTTTTTTTTTTTTTTAGGGCCACATCCATGGCATATGGAGATTCCCAGGCTAGGGGTCGAATCTTCTGTGCTATGCCACAGCCACACCGGATCCAAGCCGTGTCTGTGAACTACACCATAGCTCATGGCAACACTGGATTCTTAACCTACTGAGGGAGGCCAGGGATTGAACCTGCATCCTCTTGGATGCTAGTCAGATTCATTTCCACTGAGCAACAATGGGAACTCCTGCCAAGGCCCTTCTTAAGAGAGCTGATAGCCGAGTCCTGTACTCTGGCAGCACTACAGCAACTGGGGAATATATCCTTCAGTGGTGAAAGGGGATCCAGGTGGCACATCACAGCTTCTATCCCATCTTGTTTGCAGGAGTGCCAGAAGTTTCAGAATGGCTTGGGGATTAGAGTTTCTAGGTACGAGGAATTGTAGGGCAGGGTGGTCAGAACTTCCGAAATGGTAGAGAAGGAAAGCTGGTGTGAAAAGGTGCTGCCAGATAATTGAGTTCTGGCATTGAGGAGTGCTTTTCTAGACAAGTTTTAAAAATTCTATTTATAGGGATGTTCTTTCCTTTCTAAGTTACAGAATTCTGACAAAATTGGGGAATTCTACGCAGAGAAATGTGCATATCTCTATGGATATAAATTCTGTTTGGTTGTTGTAAAACCTACCTGTTTTTTCAGTTCTCTATTTTTAGGCTCTTTTCTTTCCCCATCACCTAATAATTATGCTTTTTTGGCATCTTCATATTAAAACATTAGTTGAGTGCTAAATTTTCTGTTTGATGTATTAATGCTCAATCACAGAACATAATTTTCTCACATATTTTGGAATTTCTAAATTATAAGCTCCTTTTCAGTGAGGATTTTTTTTTCCTTTTGTTTCTCTAGCTTATAGAAGCCATTGTGGCCTTGTTTATGGAGTATGATTTTAAAGTGGTTTTATATTTGTCGATTTCAGATACTCCAAGGCTATCACAAGCCCAGGAACCAATTTTTTATTAGCTTGGAGATTCTCATTCAAGTAAGATTCAGACTTCAGAACTGCTGTGACACAGGCTTAGGGTTTTAATTTCTGGTTGTAAGCATTTCCTCTGCCCTCTCACCCAGATACTCGGTGACAAGCTGCACTGAAGTCTTACTAAGACAATGAGTGGATTTGTCCTGCTGCCCTCACCAGTTTTTTTAAACTGTGATCGCAGCCTTTTGATAATGGCAGCTCTGGTTTTATGGAAGGACCTCAGTACCAACTTTATATCTTGTGTGCCCAAGACCTCTTTTTCTGTCCCTACAAGGGCATCAGGGCTGCAACATATGGTTGGGCAGGTTGTTTCCTATGTTGAAGAAAAGCAGGGCCAGAAATCTAGCCTAACTCTGTTCTCTTGGGAGAGAACTTTCTTCCAATCTCATTCCTTCAGGGGACATCTCCATACCAATTTCAGTTGGACCTAAGTGCTAAAGAAACTACAGTGACTCTTTCCGATGGCCACACTGGGCAGTCTTTGCTTACTATCACTTTGGCCATCTGTCCTAGCTTTGGTCTGGCACCAGGGAAGTGTCTCTTTATTGCAAGTGAAACTGTGTATTTGCTTTTAAAAGTTTCTTGTTCTTTTCATCTTTCTTTGTGTTTGTGTTTATTTTTATTTTTTTATTTTTGTCTTTTTGCCTTTTCTAGGGCCGCTCCTGAGGCATATGGAAGTTCCCAGGCTAGGGGTCTAATCGGAGCTGTAGCTGCTGGCCTACGCCAGAGCCATAGCAATGCAGGATCCCAGCCATGTCTGCAACCTACACCACAGCTCATGGCAACGCTGGATCCTTAATCCACTGAGCAAGGCCAGGGATCGAACCCTCAACCTCATGGTTCCTAGTCGGGTTCATTAACCACTGAGCCACAAGGGGAACTCCTTTTCTTTGTATTTATGATAGATGAACATACCATATAATACATTATTAGCTCAATAGACCCTATTGCTATACCTGGAATTCCCAGAAGTTATTTATTAACCTCTATTCCTTAGATATCACCTCTTGAAAATGAGAGTAATAATAACCCATCTGTACAGTATTAAATTTAGGGCACATAGTAATTTCCCCATCGGTATTCGCCATTAGTGTTTGTACCATTCGAGCTTTGTATTACCACTTTAGGAAAGAGATGGAAATATAGTAGTGGCTGGGTTTACTTGCTTAACAAGAAGAGGAAGTCTTAGTTAACGCCCTGGAGAAATCAGAGAAACTTTGTTTAGTGTAGCACAATGCCGAAACTGAGCTTTGAGCCCCACCCTTTCTGATGTTGATGTGCCAAAGGTCACTTGGCACCAGGAGTGACCTGAGAGGAATGTCCTCTCAGTATTGCCCTGAGGATCGTTCAGAGGAGCTTTGCCTGGATTGTGTGGGTAGGTAAGTTTGAGTTTGTGAATGTTTTCTTTGCTGAGGAGGGCTCTCAAAGACATAATTATCATGGAGGATATTTGTAGATCTTGAAACCTGTGCTAATACTTTTAGTCCCAGTAAGCCCTTTGACAATATTGGAAATTCCTGTTTGGTATTCCAAGTGGATCCTGAACTCGGTGAAACTGGTACTCCAGGTGCTACAGGATCCTGCCTCCCTCCTCCTGACCTCTTGCTGATGGAGATAGGGATTTACAGGATTTCCTTCCCCTAGGTCGTGGTGTTTAAGAGACTAAACACCCCCGACTCGCCTGCCAAATTATAGCTAAGAAGGAATCTGTTGACTATTAGCAGTTGGGAAAGCACAGATGTGATATATCAAGTTTTCTTAAAATTACTTTTAGATTAATCTGATATGTAAAATGCTGTGATTATCCTTTAAATATAAACTGCTTTGGATTGTTATACAATGTTAGTTGTACTATGAAAATGTGCTTATTAAAGTTGAGCTTTTTTAGGTTGTTATTGGCTTTGAGTCTGCAGGCTTAATACTGCCAAATTTCTGTGTAAACATTTTGCTTAGGACCAAAAAATAGTGAATATGTGTATTTAAAGTTTTTTTTTAAAACTTATGTGTATTAATGGAACTTGTAAGTGTTTTAGATAGTCAATTAATTGATGTTTTTAAAGAACACCTCTTTCAAAAAATCCATAATTTTTCTTTAAACTCATAGCACACCATAATTTTATACTTACGGTGTTTTCAATATAAAATTTGAACTTAATGGCAAATATATAGTTTTTAATACATTATCACAAAGATCTACTATTTTTGTAGCTCTTATTGATTTGTTACATTTAAAAATTCAGGAGGAACCTTTTTGTTCTCTTCCTAATAATTAAGTGCAAGGCTAAGATTTATAGTATTAAAAAAGGGAGTTAATAATAGTGTATCACAATGTAGAGATAACAAAAGTAAATAACTGGTTACATCACTGTTTTGGTGCTGGAAAATGTAATGTGTTCTTGAGTTCAGATGCCATGGTTCTAGCTGTATTGATCCTTTGGGGAATGGATTCTTGGATATGTTGATTTTCCTGTTATGTGCCTATTATTTATTGAGACTTTCTACACTGTAAAGGAGTGTTATCAATTCACACAAGTTTTAACTACTCATCCTAGGCAGCTTTTTGTCGGCATAAAAAGGTGAGATTCCTTGAGATATTTATGACCTGATTTATTTTTACTCTTGCTGCTAATCTTTGGTCAGCTTTGCAGGCCAAAATTCCAAGGCAAATGTCAGTATCATATGTAGTATAAATCTCATGACATGCTATGGGAACGGTATGTAAAATATTTTGTCTTGACACACCTATTCTCACCTTAAGAAGGATATTCCTGTGCCTACAGTCTTTTAAAGGAGGTTTCTGTTTTTCAGCAGCTAAACTTGGAAACAGTCTCTTTAGTTTAAGTAAATTGCTTATAAGAGGAAATGACTTTGGAGAGGGTAAAATGTTTAGACTCATTTTCTATCTAAATAATTCTGAAATAAATTGTGTAGAGAGGTCGCCTTTTTAGTTTATTTTTCAGTTAAATCATGTGTCATTAATTCATCAGGGTAGGTATGAAGTTTGCTTAAGGGAACTACCTTGGAGTTTAAGGAGACTTCAAGTCAGCTCATTGTATTTTAGATTTTTTAAATAATAGCTTAGTTCCATTGTAGAAGTAAATTATCTTTTCTTTTGATCAGTTACTCTATAGGATAGTTCTGATTTAATTAAGTAATTAAGTATTCTTAAATTTTTTTTAAGAATTGAGGTTTTTTTTAAGAGTTGAGGTTTCTGTATGTTTTTAACTGTTTAATTCGACATGGAAACACTTAAAATAGACTTATCGGCCATATGAAAAATTGTACTTCTTATTTTAATTAAAATACACTGGATTTGTATACAGAATATATTCACGAGGTTTGGGAATTTGATTAGAAGAAACTTGTGGTAGTTTTAATTCTCAATATATTTTCTACAATGTTAAAGCAACTTGTAAAATATGGTCTCTTTATACTTGGGAATATAAAATCTAAGCTGAAATGCATATATATTTTTTAAGCTTGCTGTAAATCTCGCATGAACATTTGTCCTGATTTTAGGAACATTGGCAGACAGTTTCTTGAGTATTAAAATACATTGTGTCAAATTTTTAGATGTAATTCAGAACCATATTATTTAACTTCCTTAATTATATGATCCTAATGGTCAGACCTGACAAGGTTATCATTATTGCTATCAGATTGCATTGTATTCTTTGTTTTCTTTAAAAAAAACCTTTTCCCTCCTTTTGTAGGTAATTTTCTTTTTTTCCGCTTTTTAATTCAGATTGCCAGACCAAATGACACAGTTAGTATCCATTAAGTAGAGCCATGAATATCAATCCTGGACACAAAGCCTGGGATTGTTGCTGGGGGCAGCCCTCCTGCCGTTCCTGCTTGGCATCCAAAGAGGCTGAATGAAGTCTCTCAACTTATTCAAAGCCCGCCAGGCTTCCTTTTGCCCATTCACAGCTGATGTTATATCTTCTAGTTAAAAATCGTCAGTGGCTCTTCCATCTCCTATACTATCCAATTCAAAGTCTGATCCTAACTTATCACTTGTAGTCATGCATCTCTATTTATGGCCCACACGTCTTGATCTTGATGATTTACACCTGTTTCCTGCCTTTTTCTTCATTCATGCCACAATTAGAAAGTCTCTCCAACATCTTCCTAATCCAGTCATCTGCCGATGGACCTTTGGGTTGTTTCCATGTCTTGGCTGTTGTAAATAGTGCTGCAATGAACATGCGGGTGCATGTGTCTTTTTTAAGGGAAGTTTTGTCCAGATATATGCCTAAGAGTGGGATTGCTGGGTCATATGGTAGTTCTATGTATAGATTTCTAAGGTACCTCCATACTGTTCTCCATAGTGGTTGTACCAACTTACATTACCACCAACAGTGCAGGAGAGTTCCCTTTTTTCCACACCCCCTCCAGCATTTGTTATTTGTGGAGTTATTAATGATGGCCATTCTGACTGGTGTGAGGTGGTATCTTGTGGTAGTTTTGATTTGGTAGTTTTGATTTGCATTTCTCTAATAATCAGTGATGTTGAGCATTTTTTCATGTGCTTGTTGGCCATCTGTACATCGTCCTTGGAGAAATGCTATTCAGGTCTTTTGCCCATTTTTCAATTGGGTTGTTGGCTTTTTTGTGTTGAGTTGTATAAATTGCTTGTATATTCTAGAGATTAAGCCCTTGTCAGTTGCACCATTTGAAACTATTTTCTCCCATTCTGAAAGTTGTCTTTTTGTTTTCTTTTTGGTTTCCTTTGCTGTGCAAAAGCTTGTCAGTTTGGTTAGGTCCCATTGTGTTTATTTTTGTTTTTATTTCTGTAGAATGTGTACGTGTATGTGTAACTGGATCACCATGCTGTACAGTAGAAAAAAATTGAATTGAGGACATAACAATTAAAAAGAAAAAAAATAAAATAAAATAAAGGAAGTCTCTCCCTCTTATTCAAAATTTATCTCTTCCTTAAGGTCTGCTAATCATGCCCATGATATTTCTCCTGGTTCCCTCTTCCAACATGGAAAGTAATGGGTTTTGGAATTTTATATTTCTTTAAGGTGCTTCATGTTCTATCTGTGTTACAATATTTTACCCCTCCTATATAACGTTGACTTTAAATGATCCACTGAATTCAAACGATCTCTTACTATGATAGGTTGCATGTGGTTTCATCTTATATCTCCTTTGTTTCCATGTATTTTGTAGATGCTTATTAAAAACGTACTGAATGAATGAAATACCATGGCAGTGTGTACTGACTACCAGGCATTTCCTCCTCCCTTGGAATGAACGAATGGGGACAGGGCATCAAGTAGAAATCTAAACAAGTATGGTGTGTCTGTCTGAATCAGAGCTCGGCCCATCAGAGGAAGCTGAGCAAACAATCAAGATGCAGTTAAGAAATGTTTTAGATCAGGGAGTTCCCGTAGTGGTGCAGCAGAAATGAATCCTACTGGAACCATGAGGTTGAGGTTGCGGATTTGATTCCTAGCCTCGCTCAGTGGGTTAAAGATCTGGCATTGCCACGAGCTGTGGTGTAGGTCGCAGACGCAGCTGGGATCCTGCGTGGCTGTGGCTGTGGTGTAGGCTGGCATCGTAGCTCTGATTTGACCCCTAGCCTGAACCTCCATATGCCGTGCACGCGGGTGAGACCTAAAAAGCAAACAAAACAAAACAAAACTAAAGGCTTTAGATCATATGTGGTAGCACCATACTGACAAGGAGAGAACAGCTCTTTCTGGGTAAATGCTTTGGGCTGATGGGAGATTAAATGATAACACAGACTTTAAACTAGTGACTGCAGTTCTGAGTCAGAGAATGTGTTTAGGGAGTTCACCATTTGGGCATACATCCAGTCAGTTCTGCTATCATGCTTGTTTTGAAAGTGAGAATTTATCCCCACATTATTGATAGTAGAGAACAAGTTGAGTGCAAGGTAAATTTCACATTTGTCTTGTGTCATTTTATCTGAGAAACAGTAGGTGGACACAGGACACTTGACCTAGCTGAGCTGAGCCGCATAGGGATAGACAACACGCACATGCACACACCTCAGAGGTCTCCCCACTCCCTGACTTCACCACCTGTCATGAGCCACAGCCGCCCATATCTCCTTTCATAGCTATCCCTCCAATTCAGATAACCCTTCTTCTACCATTGCACAATAACTTGTAAGCTGCCACCCTTGGACACCCACTTCCACAAGCAGACTTCAGGTCTTTTGCAAGGTAAGGCCCTGTATTTATTACAGTTTTTTATTTATCTTTTAGAGCTACTTAACATATGAAAAACTGTGCTAGGGTCTTGATCTGGTTCTTTTCTGTTTCGTATGTCACTAATGGCCATGTTCCCCCTAAGTGCTGTGGTTTTCATGACATGATTCTGCATAGCATCGTGATTTTCAGGAATGTATACTTCGCATCATAACAGAACTGACCTTACTAACTGATAACCTGCTGACGTGGGTGTGAAGTGACGGTTCTCAGTTCTCTCTCTCTCTTTTTCTTTCCTTCATTTCTGCCCTCCCTCTCCTGTCTTTTGAAGGATGAGAGATATTAAATGATCCTTGTAAGAGGAACACAGTGCAACAGAGAAAAATGCCAGAGAACTTGTTTAACCAGTGTTGTAGAAAAAGGGCATAAATTTCCCCGTGGAAATAAAAAGATCTGCTCAGAAGCAGTAGAGACTGAGAAGTTAACATAAAAGGCCAGTGCCCTCGCTGGCTTACCCTTTATTAGTAGTTATGTTTAACATTTTGTGAGTCTTTACTATGTGCCTGGCACTATGGTGAGTACCTAGCATGGATTAGGCCATGTAATCCTCACAAAACCCTATAAAGTAGATGTTATTACTGTCTTTATTTTACAGATGAGGAAAAATGAGGCTGAGAGGGGTTAATTAACTTGCCCAAGGTTGATAACTCATAAACATACATGGCAGAGCCAGGTCTTGAATCACATCTGACTTCTGAACCAGAGCTCTCAGTGGTTTCCTAGAGTACTTTGTAGATTATAAATAAATCACTTCCATATATGTTATTTCCTCTGCCCTTAACTGCATCTGATTGGTATCACAGACTGTTTTGACCCCTATGATGGACGGAGAAACAAAAATACTCAAGCTAAGAAATGCACAGATCATCCGAGGCAGAATAGTTAACAGTAATTAACTGTAACTAACACCTAATTCAGAATTTTTTCCATTGGAATTATATGTGACAAGGGGGGAAAACTGGACAGTTATGGATCAGGAGAGCTGAACTAAGGGAAAAGAAGAAATGATTGTTTTGGAAGTTGGGGGTGGAGAAGTGACTTTATAATAGTATATCAGAATTAAAAGGACAGAGCCTAATGGAGAATGAGGGCCTCTAACTCTACGGTATGAGAAGCCTAATCAGAGTCTCATCAAGGACCTCAAGCCAATACCACTTCCAACTCAGGATTATGGTAAGAGAAATCTGAGGTCATGAGCATAAATTGGTTATACGGTAAATCTGGATTAGTAGTACGTTTAGAAAAAAACAGAGGAAAGAGAGAAGTGACAATAGAGGAAAGCTTCAAAAGGCTTTATTGAAAATACTTCTTTTATAACATGTGATGTGTCTCTTTTTCTCAAGGTAGCTATGTTAATTAGTGTTTGTTAAAATGAAGGTTTCAATCACAGAAGAGAGTAATTTTTCAGTTGAGTGTTAAGAGCCTAGTATTATACAGGTAATTGGATAAGGAATGGATGAGCATCTGTGAACTCAAAGCATGGGGCTAGCAGACGGTGCCGTCTTTATTTTCTATGAGCCGAAGAGTGGTTTTTACATACTTTGTAGGTTGTTAAGAATAAAAACAAAAATGAAGAATATTGACAGAGACCGTATGTGGCCCCTAAACCCCAAATATTTACAACCTGGCTCTTTACAGAAAGTTTGCAAACCTCTGCCTTGAACTATAGCCCATGGAGCAGAAAAAATTAGACTTGTTTTCTTACAGGAAATCGGATTAGGTAGTGGAAATTATTATTGTATTTCATAGAAAACTACATTTTCAAATATGTACCTTTTTACCATGCCACTTCCCCCCCCCCATGTAGGAAGCAATGATATTTATTTAGTATGGTATTTTGCTAGGGACTTTGTATACTTCACATTTATTTCTCATGCCCTTGAAAGATTTCATAACTACTTTACAAATGAGGAAGCTAGGGGCTAAGTAAGCCTCCACCTTTATTAAGTAGTGGGATTCATATTTGTCTGGGTTTCTCCAGATAAGAATATATTTAGTATAGTTTAATCAAAAGTCTGGCTTGAAAATATCTAGATATCAGGTATGGACATTTGTAGTAATTTTAACTAGTATATAAAATATTTTAAAAAACCGCAGAAGTTGTACATACACAAAATAGAACAGATTAGAGAATTGTGTAATTTTATGATAAAAATTGCATTTGAAGGAAGATTTTTTGGATAAATTATATAAAGATTTATAGAGAAATTGTGAAGAACAAAAAATTCAAGTCTCATATTAAAAACTTAAAATTCACCTAAAAGAAAGATGAGACAAAATATTTTTGATATAAAGTGTACAAAATAGAAAAATCTGTTCTGCTTCAATAATAAATATACCAGGTAGCAGTTTATTTTTGAAAAACCTGTTATTAAACAAATACCAGCCCATATGTCTAATGGTAAGATTTTCTGAAGAACATTTTGGGGTTCAGTGAAAACATGTAACGAGGAATCCAATATAGATGGGGAAGGTAAGGGGGAGGATAGAGGAATACTTCCCTAGAAGAGTCTTTTAAGCTGAGATACAGGAGTTAGGCAGACAAAGACAAGGAGAATAATTATTCCAGATCATGATAGGCCTTGAGGATGGAAAGAGTTTAGTATATTTAAGGGACTATCAAGGAAGGCCATTGTAGGAGTTCCCTTGTGGTGCAGTGGGTTAAAGACTTGGTGTGGTTACTGCAGTGGCCGGGGTTGCTGCTGCGGCATGGGTTTGATCCCCAGGCCGGGGAATCTCTACATGCCATGGGCATGGCCAGAAAAAAAAAGAAAAAGAAAAAGAAGGCCATTGTATCTCCTAACCACTCTGAGAACAGAAATTATACCTGTTCATCATCCTGTCTCCAGCCTCAAACATACCTACTGGCACACAGTAAGCTCTCAGCAAGATTCACTCAGTGGACAAAGAATGAATGGACATTTCACTGGGAAATTTATGGTGGTAATTGTAAGGGGGTTGCCTGGTGGAAGACTACTACCCTCCTCTCTGAAGGTCACCTCATTAGATCAAATTCTCAGACCGTTTGTAATCCCAGGTTACTCTAGGCCACTGGCAGCCCAGCTTTCCCAAACCTTCTTAACTGCTGTCAGAGTATCTGGAGCTTGACCTGGAGAAAGTCTGCACAGTGAAGACAGGAAAAGGGAATGCAGACTGCTTCAGCCCAAGAAGGAAAAATGAATTTGCTTTATTGCAGTGCCAGGACGAAAGCTGAGATAGAATGAAGATACTCAGCTATTTTACTCAAAATAGCCACCCAGAGGGGAGCGTGTTCCCCTGTGAGAACGCTAGATCCCAGGCTCTCTGGGGGAATCACGGGGACCAAGTAACATATGGTAATCAGGCTGAGGGGTTTAATGAATAAGTTAAATAGTTAAATACTTCCTGTTTGTGGAGCTTATTTTTTCAAAATCAAATCTGAACTTCTAACTTGCGATCCTTTCACTTACAAGTTGGGTGCGTTGAGGAATTCAAGTGGAAAGAGAAGGGGAGGTGGTTCCTTATTTCCCAAGTGGGTGAAACAGAGTTGTAGTAGACATGGAAGGGGCGTTTAATATGATGTTTATTGTAAAATGGAGGTGAAATAGGGGTTTAAAATTAAGGAAAGAGAGGGTGACTTTAGGTGAAAAGGAGAATAGGAATTGGAGACAGAAGGAAAGAAAACACTTCAGGGTTATTCTGACATGTTAGCTTTTGAGAGAAAAAGTAGCCATAAGTGGTAAAAACAAAACATGTACAGCTGATTATACAAGAATCCAATAATGAATTTTTGTGCTCTTTCTTTAAGCTTAAACTTCAGTGAACTTTAGGTGATGGTATCAGACTGTGGGGGTTTAATGTGAAAGTTGAGGAATTTCTTACTGGATGTCCAAAGTCTGTTTTCTTACAAAAAGAGAAATACTGGCTGGCAGATGAGTTAAAAGCTTGCTAAGGAGTTCCCGTCGTGGCTCAGTGGTTAACGAATCCGACTGAGAACCATGAGTTTGCGGGTTCGATCCCTGGCCTTGCTCAGTGGGTTAAGGATCCAGCGTTGCCGTGAGCTGTGGTGTAGGTTGCAGATGCGGCTCCGATCTGGTGTCCCTGTGGCTGTGGTGTAGGCTGGCAGGTATTTAGCTCCGATTAGACCCCTAGCCTGGGAACCTCCATATGCCGCGAGAGCGGCACAAGAAATGGCAAAAAGACAAAAAGACAAAAAAAAAAAAAAAAAAAACTTGCTAAGAGTTGTAGGCGAGGAAGAAAGACATCCCCTTGCCCCGTGAAGATAATATAAGTTTTTCAAAGGTTTATTGGGAGGAGGACTGGTAGTAGCAGCATATGGAAATCTCTGGTTGTTTATTTTATTTTATTTTTAATTTATTATTTTTTAAATTGTAGTTGATTTACAGTGTTGGTTGTTTATTTTTAAAGATTCTTTCTTAAGTCTTAAAATTCCTGAGTTAGGTAGCCTCATTGTGACTTGGCTTTTTTCCAGGAACTAACTTCTGCAGTTAACGATTAATTTGCCATAAGACATCAGGTTAATAATAACTTTCTTACAATTATGGACATGTTTCTTATGCTTTTTAAATGTTTCCTAATTTTCATTAATATTTTATAATTCCTTTTGATATTTGGTATTGAACTTAGTACTGGACTAATTAATCAATTATAAAAGCAAAATCTAAATCTTATCACTTTAAAAGTTTGACTTCTGAAGCCATTTTACTGAATATGTGTATATTCAATATATATAATGTAATTATATATATATATATTTATATACCCCCTTAGAAATACTGAAGTGTATTATTTTACTCAGTGAATGTTTTCCTCAAAGTTTGAAATTATATATATATAATTATTTGTGTACCCTCTTAGGAATACTGATGTGTCTTATTTTCTTCAGTGGATATTTTCCTCAAAGTTTGTATCCATATTAGATTATTTAGAAGCTCATTTTAAAAAGTAAAAAAAAGTACATCCTCCTTACAGAGGCAGCTGCAGGAAGATCTAGCCTTATAGGCCAGGCAGCCTCACTTGATGGGCTCACAGATGTTCAGTGGTTTATTCATTCCTCAGTTACTTTTTAAAAAATTATTGTGGCAAAATGTATATAACATAAAATTAACCCTTTAAATAATCTTTAGTGTAAATTCAGTGGCAATCAGTATATTCACATTGTTGTGTGACTGCCACCGAAGTCCGTCTTGAGAACTTTAACGTCTTCACAAACAGAAACTCCAAACTCATTAGATGGTAACTACTCCTCACCTTCCCGCACCCCTCACCTGCCAGCCCCTGGAAACCTCCATTCTTCTTTCTATCTCCATGAACTTGACTACTCTAGGGATCTGGTCTAGGTAGAATCACACAGTACTTGATCTTTTGTGACTAGCATAAATAATGGCTTCACACTTCATCCACAATGTAGCATATATCAGAATTTCCCTCCTTTGATTTATTTATTTACTTTTTGGTCTTTTTGCCATTTCTTGGGTTGCTCCCGCAGCAGATGAAGGGTCCCAGGCTAGGGGTCGAATCGGGCTGTAGCCGCCGGCCTACGCCAGAGCCACAGCAATGCTAGATCCGAGCTGCGTCTGCAGCCTACACCACAGCTCACGGCAATGCCAGATCCTTAACCCCCTGAGCAAGGCCAGCGATCAAACCCGCAACCTCATGGTTCCTAGTCTGATTTGTTAACCACTGAGCCACGATGGGAACTCCAAAATTTCCCTCCTTTTAAAGGCTGAATAATATTCCACCGTATGTATAGACCACATTTTGCTTATCCATTCATCTGCCCATGGACACTTGGGTTGCTTCCACATTTTGGCTCTGGTAAATAATGTTATTATTGGTATAGGTGTTCCTGCTTTCAGTTCTGGGTATACACCCCGAATTTCTGAAATACCCAATTTAATGATAATTTTATGTGTAATTCTTTGAGGAACTGCCATGCCGTTTTCCACAGCAGCCACGCCATTAAAGAATGTTTTAAATGAAAAGCAAATTAAAACCTATCTTCAATTCTCTTAAGTCTCTGGATTTTGAAAATGAACTTGTCTAACACAGGATGAATTAGATAGCTTCCTTGGGTTTCTTATGTAACTAATAACTCTAGGATATGTGAGCTGTGTCCTTATAGGTTGTTGGTAGACACATTTTAAATTAGTTAAACTGTCTTCCTGCTTCTCCTTGGAAATTCAGAAGTTTGAAGAAATGATGGGAATGACATAGGTGAATATTAATTTTTCCAAAAAAATATGTAGAGCAGAATACAATTGGGAAGATTCCCAGAGGAATGAAAGAAACAGATAAAATTATCTCCAAAGTAGTTAACTTTGCTTCTTAATCTAGTCTGCCCTCTGGAATGTCCCCATAGTTATTTTATTAAAATTAGCAATACGGCTATTACTCCCTCCATTGGTTTCCTGATTCCATAAAGATTAAGTCCACATTCCTTGACATGATCCACAGTTTCCTTCACATTCTGGTGTCAGGTGTTTCTCTGCCACATCACCTTTTTATATGCCCTGTATTGCTTCCACACTGAATATCTCACTTGTCCCTAAAACCCACGTACATCCTTACTTGTATGGTGCTTTGCATGTGCCTGGAATGTCCTCTCCTACCCGTCCACATACTCATTGACACACTCCTCTGTGTCTTTCCACACTTGGTCCTACTGTCTCCTCCCAGGTGAAACCTACTGACAGCTTCCCTAGGTAGGTGGTTTCACAGCGCACTCGTTGTTCATACCATGACAGTAGCCTTTACTGAGTTGCGTCATAATCATCTCTTTGCGTCTGTCTCTTGCTCAACTGAGGGCTCCTGAAGGAAAGAAACCGTGGTGTTTATTCTAGGCCCTCATGCGAAGCATAGCTCCTGGTAGGTGTAGACAAAAAAAAACTGAGTGAATTTCTTATTTGATTTTGCCCATTAGGTAGAATGTCTGCCTCTAATAATCATTCCGTGCGTAAGCTGGAATTCCTCTCATAATTTCAGCAATTATTAATAACTGACTATATCTTATCATAGACAAAGTATCCAGCAGGCAAGTTTTTTTCTTCACTAGTTTGCTACCACTCCATTTTTGTGCAGATTTCTTATATTTCTGGGTGCTCTGGCTTCCTTGGGACTGCTCACATGACCCTGGGTTTCTCCTGTCTTAGGAGAGCGTATCTGATAAGTTACACTTCAGTGTTAATGACATAATACATTATTATTCCCAGAAATGTTTGCAGTTAAAGCGTGGTTCCTAGGGATGAAAATGCTTAAGCCAAAAGAATCAATTAATTTCCAGCAGTAGGAATGTCATTCACTGAGTCTCTTGGGTAAATGGTTTAAGTTAAGGAAGCAGGAGGAGTCTGTCTTGGCCCTCAAATCACACGAGGCAGGCTTCCAAGAGCGCCTCTGCTGAAGCGCACCTCCTAAGTGGCATTAACACAAAATATATTTCTGAGGCTGTTGGTTTAAGGGCTTCACCCTTCTGGGATAAATTTCCCCTACTTATACTGCTTCTTAGTCATCCGAAGGTCAGAGTGGCATGATGTTTCAAAGGGCTTATTCTGCCTCTTAGCTAATGAAGAATTTCTTTTTCAAATGTTTAGAATGAGGAAAATGCAGCCATTTAATATTTAAGCTAGTTTCTATAAATCAGTTATAAATATGAGCGAACACTTATTAGCTGATGTGGCATGTTAAAGGGCGATTTTTCTACTGAGAGCAAAACATGGAGAGAGTCAGGTATTTGAGCTCTTTCCAGTCTAGATTACTCAAGAGGAAACAAACAGCAAGATTCATTTTAATTGCTTGTTATTTTGAAAAAGGAAATGTTGTGTATTTCTCCCCCAAGGGCTGTGTTCAGGGCAGTATCATTTTGGTGTTTTCGTAGTTCTGTGAGATATTTCCAAAGATTTAGCACTAAAAAACAAGTGAGACCGACATAAATGTATCTGGACAGTGGAATGTTTCAAAGCTTATCGAAGTAATTGTTTTTCTAGATTAAAGACTTGGGAGAGTTCCCGTCTTGGCTCAGCAGTAATGAACCTGGCTAGTGTGTAGCCATGAGGATGGGGGTTTGATCCCTGGGTTAAGGATCTTGCATTGCCATGACGTGTGGTATAAGTCGCAGATGCAGATCCTGCATTGCTGTGGTTGTGGTGTAGGCCAGTGGCTTACAGCTCCAATTTGACCCCTAACCTGGGAACTTGCATGTGTCGTGGGTGTGGCCCTAAAAGGACAAAATAAAATAAAATAAATAAATAAGCAAATAAATAAATAAGGACTTGGTATTATTTGTACCCAAATCCTATTGATATAATGGTTACTTAGAAGGGCATACATAGGAGTTCCTGCCGTGGTGCAGTGGGTTAAGGATCTGGCATTGTTTCTGTGATGGTATGAGTCTGATCCCTGGCCCGGTGCAGTGGGTTAAGAATCTGGCATTGCCGCAGCTGTGGCATAGTTTGCAGGCACGACTCAGATTTGACCCCTAGCCCGGGAACTGCCATATGCCACAGGTGCGTTCCCCGCTCCCCCCCATATAAAGAAGGGCGTACATAAATTCGGTGTAGATTACGTAAATGTGAAATGCTTATATGTATGTGTATGTTTGTAATTATATGTATGAGTTGTGTATCTGTGTGTGCTTAAGAGTTTTTAAGTTTTAACAAGCATTGTAATGGGCAGGGGGTTCGCCCAACAGACATAGCGTAGAAACTGGGAGTTTGGGCTCTTACATTGATCTGCCTGGATTTGGGGCTTTACCATGTACTCACTATGTGATATTAGGCAAAATTCTTTACTGTTCTCTGCCTCAGTTCTTCATCTGTAGAACAGAGATAATAATAGTACCTACCTCTAAGAGGAGTGGCAGTTATGAAATAAAGTAATGCATGCCAAGAATGTATAACAGCGTATGGTGCATCTAAGCATTTAATAAGTGTTATTTATTATTTTTGTAAATTATCATTAAATATTGGCCACGTGGGTGATTCAGAGAAGAGGAAATAATTACTTTGAAAAAAAATGTGGTTTTGAAGTCAAAAACATTAGTTAATTTTGTGGACTAAAATTATAAAGTTATTTCTTCCTCATTATATTGTGAAAAGATAGGTATACATGTAGGTAATTTGTGGTTTATTCATTATAATATAACTTGGATTATCCATTTTTGACTGTATTTAAAGGCTTCCTTTCATGACCAGATAATATATGTTTATGGAATGGTCTCTACTTTGAAACCTGGTTGGCTTTGGAAAATATAAGTCTTTCGTCTGTTCTGTGTTAGACTTCAATTTTGTCTAATCAGTGTTTAAAAGAAATAGCACTTGTATATACTTCCTTCCAAGAAAAACATTGGGTGTTTCAGGAAGTGGTCTTGGTGAGTCAGAGGATAATACTTTTTCCTCTGAGTCAGTTCTGAACCTCCTTGATATAAATAGGCGTACTTTTACCAGAACTTCTGCTTTTCAGATCAGTTTTAAAATCATCATTTATACATGACCACAGCAATAACAGTGCTTTCACTGATATTTCCACTCAATCAGCACCATGGGTCTTATCTGATTGTGGCTGTAGAAATTATGCCAAACAAATTCATTGAAAACTTTTTAGATCAATTCTGTACTTCTAAATCAGTTTCCATTTTGCATTCAGACAGGGGTTATTTATGTCTTCTTAGAGGAAATTTATATTGGTAATAATCTCCACTCTGGTCACTAAAATGCTAGGCGTTTTCTTTTAGCACACATATATAAACTCTCCAGAGTACAAGTTTAATACTGGAATTATTTTGCCAAAGACTGTATGAGTTTGCCACCCCCCCCCCCCGAGCAGTGTCATATTTACCAAGGAATAAATCAGAGAAGTTCTTCATAGCTGCACTAAAACAGTATTAAACATGATAAATCACTAGCTGTTGCTAATGTTGAGTTGTTCAGGGAAGACTATAAGAAAGGAGTAGGAATTGAGGAATTGAGCAATTGCTAGATGGTTGGTATAAAGTAGTAGGAGGCCCACGGGTGAGCCAGTGCAAGAAACACGCCAAAGAGCATGTGGTGCTAGTGAAGGTTTATAGGTGGGAGCGCTTGTGAGAATGTGGAAGCCTAGAGAGATTGTTGTGGGTAAAACTGTTGGAGCATTTGAGCCTTGATCACTTGGAGTCTTTGATTTTCCATCTTGGCACACACAGTTATTACAAGAGCATGCCACTCAATTTCATCCTATTTCCCTCATGGCAGGGAAGCAGTCACGTGGGTCTTGGCAAAACTCGCCCTTGCTGAGGTGACAAAAGTGGCAGTTGAGATTAATCATCATTCTTGTAAACACCAAGTGTTATGTCTCATAAAATTCAAAGACTTGTTTCCAAAAAGAAAAAAAAATTGTTTTGCCATCCTGGAATGAAAGAGATCAGTTCTTAGAAGAGCAGGGAAATTCATTTTATCCTTTCCAGCTAACTAGTTATAAGCTACTGTGTGCTGCCGTGTGCTATTCCCAGGGCTTCTTAGCAGTTGAATTGTAAAAAAGAAATGGGCAAAATCCCCATGTCACCTACGTTCTTCATAGGCAGGCTTGGAGTTTATGAGGATGGAGGTTAGCCAGTCCTCAAAGTTACTTATGGAACGACTACCCTCACCAAGGAGAAAACAGGATGCTCTTCTCCTCTTCTCTGTCCTGTCAGATGGTCTGTGTAGGTAGATTTTATGGCAGGAAGCAGGTCACTGAGCTCATGTGCTAGCCTTTGTCATGGCTTTCACTGGGCTAATGCACCAGACCTTGTACCTGCAGAGAGCTCTTGGAGATGCCCTAGTTTCCAGCTTAATAAGTTACTAATTGGGAACCTATGAGTTTAAGTGACATGACCAAGGGCACAAGAGTTAGAAATATTATTAGCAAAGCAAGGAATAGCAAGTGTTCAATGTTCTTCCTGATCTTAGGACAAGTCTAAATAAAGCTGATATCTAGGATGTTCCAGTGGGAAGTCCAGGAGCCATATTTCCTCTCACAGAAAGAATGGTTGGACTCTGGTAGGACTGAGGCTTACCATCAGAGAGGGGATGGAATTGGAGAAGTGAGAAGATATGTTTACATGAAGGTGTATTTTCCCCCTCTATTTGGGGAAGATAACGAAGGTGGCTGGTAATAAGAGAGGGCAGAATGGGAGGGTAGGAAGATAGATGACAGTGTTTTAGTGGGATTTGGGAGTGTTGACACTACCCACCTTTTTCCTTGAGTATCTCTGGTTAGAAGCCTGCGATGCTACCTAGATGTTTTCTGTTTGTAACTCTTTAACTTAGTTAAAATATTTCCTACTAAAGTGTTCGTGCTTTTAGAGCATTGCTTCACTCTTCTTAATAAGAAGGTTTGAAATGAACATCTTCATTTAGTCAAGTAAAAAAATAATTATGAGCCTAAGTTTTTCATTCATTGAATAAGCATTTCTTTAGAACTGACTACATGTTAGGAACTATGCTTAGCACTTGGTATTCAAGAAAACCATTTAGCCCCTGCCCTTGAGGAATTTACAGTCTTGAGTACAAACAAGAAAATAAGAAGTTTTAATGCTGTGCGATAAGTGTTTCTCAGTGTTGGACTCAACCCTTGTGGGAACACAGGAGAGAGGCATCCAGCCTGCTTTAGAGAAACCAGGGAGAGCCTCACAAGACTAAATTTGAATTGGAACTGGCTGGGTAAAGGTGGCAGGGAAGTTTTGGAGTGACTGATTATTCCCGATAGAGTATGTAATTTGAAGGCAGAAGTCTGAAAAATAGGGCAGTATAGCTGGTGCATAGCTTCCAATGTGAACATGCTGAGGGGTGGGGGTGCTGGGAGGGAGCTGGGGAGGAGCAGAAAGGCAGAGCTGGTGAAAAAGAGCAGGCCTTATGGCGATAAAGGGCCAAATCACAAAAGAGTACTATGTTATGCATTAGAATTGGATGTCATCTGGGAGAATGATGGTGCTCTTTTGATTGGATTTAGGCAGTGTAATTTTTTTTAAAAATTAAGTTTTAAAAGGCAGTGATGTTAGATCGGTTCAGATTGTATCTTCAGATCTTCTAAAATGATTCCAGTTTGGATCATCAAAACACCAAGAGATCATTTAAAATCCTGACACTCATCATTGGTAGATTTTTTACTGCTTACGTAGCACAAATACGTGGAGTTTAAAACCTATTTAACTGATAAAACCAAGTTTATGTTATTAGAAATAATTTACTAATTACTAATTTACTAATTTACTAAAAATTTACTATTTACTAATTTACTAATAATTTAACAGACAAAACAAGTATACATTATTAGAAATAATTACGTATCTCCCTTGGAGTTTAATATACTGAAACTGTTAGAAGAGATTGCTGAGTTTTAAGCTCTGTTGACACATAGGAGCTTGAGGGAACTACTAACTCTTTTCTCATCAAATTCAGTAAAAACTAAATAAGATTATGTTAGAAAAAGCAGCACATGTTTTTAAGTTGATTTGTTGAAGTTTCTGAGAGAATATGTTTTCCAAAGAAGTTGGAGGAAAAGGGCCCATTCTGTATCATTTTGTTTTGTTTTGTTTTTTTCCTTTTTTAAGATTTTTATTTTTTTCTATGATAGTAGATTTACAGTAGGCAGTATTCTTTAGATACTTCACCTAATCTCTTCCTTCTTTGTCCCAAGTTCCTAATTCTGAGGAATATTCTTAATCAGAAAAGCGTTCAAACAAGAAATAAACCGATAATAAACTGTGCAGCCATTTAAGTGGCTTGACTTTCAATTCAGTAAGACAAGGTGAGTGTGTAGGTGAGCACATGTACTGGTTTACACAGAGGGTTACACCCTCTGTAAACACCAGATCCCTTAAGACACAGTCATCATGGCAGAGCAAGAAGAGCCAGCTGCCCACTTCCTGCCCTCACCTCAGCATGGGTGAGCGCTCATTTTGTTTAATAGAGATAAAATGGAATAGCTCTACAGTTCCATAATGCTTTTGGGGGTACTTTTTAATATCTCTCTTTCATAGTAATTCATATGCCCCCATGTTTGTAAAAACATACATATGTTGCCTCGAAGTTGGATATTAAAGTCAATTCTGGTTTTATTGATTGCAGTTATACAGTTGGAAATGTGTTCACATAGAGAAATACCCTGTAACAGACGTGGACTTTGCTGAACAAAAGTTGGGATGATGTCATGCCCTTTTAGAACTTTGTGACCCGTTATTTTTATCCTGATACTATCTTTGCCTTTGTCTTGATACTATTTCTAATAGTCCCAATTATCTCCTGCCTTTATTTCATAAATATTCAGATTCCAGTCCTTTTCTGTCTTCTTTATAAGTAAACTAGACTGTTAATTCTTTTCTATACAAATGTATGCACTCTGATTTGTAATTAATTTATAGCAAAAGCAAAAAATCGCATTAGTTCTACTTAGATGGAATGTGATTTTTGGTAAAAATCAACTGTCTAACCAATATTTCCCCTGTGACTAATGGTTGGATTTTACTCTATACTTATTTGGGCTTTTTAAAAATTTTTTAGGAGTTCCCACTGTGGCTCAGCAGTTAACGACCCTGACTAGCATCCTTTGATCCCTGGCCTCGCTCAGTGGGTTGAGGATCTGGCATTGCCATGAGCTGCAGTGTAGGTCATAGATGAGGCTCAGATCCTGCTTTGCTTCGACTGTGGCTTAGGCCGGCAGCTGCAGCTCTAATTCGACCCCTACCCTGGGAACCTCCATATGCTGCGGGTGCAGCCCTAAAAGACAAAAAGGCAAAAAAAAGATTTTTTTTTAGATTGGGGTATAATTGATTTATGATGTTTCTGGTGTACAGCAAAGGGATTCAGAATATGTATATAATATACACATGTTATATATATTCTTTTACAGATTCTTCTCTATTATAGGTTATTACAAGACATTGCATATACTTCCCTGTGCTATACAATAGGTTCTTATTGTTTATCTATTTTATATAGTAATATATATATATATTAATCACAAATTCCCAATTTATCCCTCCCTCTCTTTTCCCCTTTGGTAACCATAAGATTATTTTCCATGTCTGTGAATCTATTTCTATTTGTAAGTAAGTTCATTTGTACCTTTTTTTTTTTTTTTAGATTCCACATATAACTACTTATTAGCTCTTTGACATTGTCATGTTATTAAACTCTGTACCTAGCTCAACTCATTACACTGTGAGCATCGTAATAGTTTCTGCCTCATGAGTTTGATGTGACAGTTAAAAGAAAATAAATACATGTAAAGCACTTAGAGTTGTGCCTGACACATAGTGCTATCTCACTGTTGGCTGCTACAGCTGCTCCTTTTCCTTCTCCTCCTCCTCCTGTCACTACTACTAGCATTCATAGTAGTAGTTTAGTTCTCTTAGTGCATCGATTTTACAAAATCGCTTTGCTTACAATAGGGGACAGTGAGTATGCTAGCTAAATGGTACCTAGTTTATTTACTAAAGAGCTTGGAAATTAACTTGAAGGTCTATTTAGAAATATGAAAATAAACTTGTTCTTTAGAAATATTAAAATAAACTTGTTATGAACAGAACATTTTTATTAAATCAGATCGTGCTTCTCCTGGTCTGCTCTGCCTTCCTCAGTCTATGGGCCATTTTCCCAGTTGCTTAGAGTTGGGAACTTGGGAAAGGAAAGAAAGAGATGCAAATGTGGCATTACCAGCCCTTGTGATAATTCCCTCTTCAAATTTCCTCTTCCTTCAGACCTCAAATAGCCTGCTTACCCAAACAGATCTATCTTACCTTTCCAAACAAAAATGCACACAATATGATCCAGGATCATGAAGGTTTGGGGTGATTCTCCCTTCCCTGACTGACCCAGGCACCTGTTTTTTCACTTATTAATTCACTACAGAGAGTTCTATTTGCTGTGTTTGAATTCCAGGTGCTCGAACCCAAGAATGTAATTCCTGGAAAAATTTCTTTTTTGGTTTACAAATTGACACTGCTCCAAAAGTGGACATATTGCTGTAAAAAAGTCCTATTTCTACTCAGATGGGAACAGTAATTCAGTTGTTCCTCTCTCACTTGCCAGGTTCTTAAACTTGAAGCACCTAAAGTTAGCATTTTATAGATTTTACTGCTTTAGGCTTTGGGATTCTTCTTCCCCTTTTTCTTTTCTTTTCTTTTGTTTGAATTCAGATTGTTACCTGGAATAGGATTATAAAAACAACATTCTCATTCAGAATTATTTTTGCATGAATTTGCCAACAGGGTACTGTTTCTCTGCATCCGTCCTGAAACATTGAAAGCACTTGCAAAAAATGCATAAATTCTTTGTTGTAATGCTTCACTAATTATCCCAGATTTTAAGTGAGAAAATCCCGAAATAACATTTTCGGAATGAATCTTTCAGTCCCATACTTTTCAGTTCTTTTCTAGGTTTAATGCAGTCTGACTTTATATCCTTAGAGATACTTTTCTATTTCTTTTCTAATTCTTTTTCTTCTAAGCAATTAGCAGAAATTGAAATGTTATATTTATTATTTTATTTATTTCATGCCAGCTCCCCCATTAGATTGTAAGTACCATGAAGATAGGAATCATGCCTATTTTGTTAACTCTGCATTCAGGGTCTAGAGCTGTCCATCTAGTATGCTAGCCATTGGCCATGTGTAGCTATTTGCATTTAAATGTACATTTAAGTTTAGTAAAGTTGAAATTTCAGTTCTTCGGTGGCACTAGCCACACTTCAGCTATTCAACACTTATGCTCAAGTATTGTAGCGAACAGTAATGATCATATTTCTTCTTCAACACCGTAAGTTGTATTTGACAGTGCTTATCTAAAGCACTGATAAGCATGTAATGGTTATATAGTAAAAAACTTGTGAATAAGTGAACAAATGAATGAATGAATGAGTACTGATATTGGCTCATGCCATTTAACACTGGATGAATCTTGTTTGAGTAATCATTTACAAAGGTCGTTTTGGCTTTTAATTCTTCAGTGTTGACATAGCCCCAGCCAATTTCAAAATACTGGATTTATCATTGGTTAAGGGAAAGTATACAACAGTGGTTAAAAGCACTGCTAGAGGTCAAATCTTAGCTGTGGTCCATAGATGTCATGGCCAAATTACCTTTATGTGACTTTTGTTGAGTCCCAGATTCCTCATTAAAATGAGGATAACAAGCTCTTATAATCTCACAATGTGGTAAGAAGTAAGAGAATGCACAAACAGTGCTTGGGACAGTGGCTGACACTCTAAAATTCTTAATAAATGAACATTATGTTTTTTTACAATAGTGAACAGAGAGATGTCTAAATTTACCTCAGTTCATGGATAATTCTGAGTTGGTTAGGAACTTTACTGCTATTTTTGAAACCTTCCATAGTTATAATTTGGCAGATATTTTTCAAAGGTAGTGCTAGCCACAATCAAAGCTTATATTTACCATCTTTTAAATATGAAATTTCATAGCCTTAATTTAAGAAATTTATTTACAAGACTTAATTTTTTTCTTCCTTTAATTTTTGTGACTATGTAAATATCTAACCTCTTAAGAAAAAGAAAGGTTCACACTATTTTTATTGGCAACTTAAGTTTTAAAACTAAGGCATGGATACCTCTGACTTTTGTTTTGGGGTAGCTCACAAGGAATTTATTCTCAGCTATCTTTATTTAAAAGGGCTTCTCTTTGGAAAAAATATTTTAAAATCTGTTTAATTAAAATGAATATATTAGTGTTTAGTTACCTAAGGATGAATTTCATGTTTCATTTAGGAAACTAACTCTGTTGTTCATGCAAAACTTTAATTTCCGAAAAAATAGTTAAAGCATTTTTCATGAACAGTGGTGCCTGATTTAACTAGAGACATTGCCTCACTTTTACACATTATAATGTTGCCTCTTTCTGGGGATTTGAAAATAGCGTTTGTTGTTATAAAAATAACAGGTAGTTAAATGTACACTACCAAAATATCAGCTGACTTTATTTAAAGTCAGTCTCCTTCATTTTTTGTGCTTTCACTCTGGCTCTTATGGCACTTTTATTTTTAGTATAAACTTGTGCTCATATTTCATAGCCACTGTAACCTCTCAAGTTCATATTAGAGGTGACTTGAATTTTTCTTCTGAGTTTTTCATTAACAAATATTTGTCAATATTTAGACAGTGAATATGTGTTAGAAAAGGAAGCATACATTTATTTCACTACCCCCCCCCCAAAAAAAATGACAGTGAAGGGATTTAAAAAATGCAGAAACTCAGCGAGACCAAGGGATTCTGGAAAGTCCAGGGATGATTGTAACTAACCTATGAATCCTGAGACTCTGAAATCCAAGCTGCAAAGGAGAGACATGAGGGTTCAACAGTGAGGATGAGGCTGAAAACAGGAGGATGAGTTTGGCAGTGTGCTCTTAAGGAGAACTTATATTCCAGGTTCCTCCCCAGTCTCCAGCTAGGCTGGAAGTTTATTCTGTGGAGAATGTGAATAGAGAACACTTGAGTGGGAGACACAGAGGTACATCTGGAGGGCGAAGGATTAAATGAAATACTTAGTAAGCAGTGAGACACCTCAGTGTCCCTTCTTCTACTCATCACCAACTTTTGGCAGTCAGATGCATATTCTCCAGGTATGAAATTGGAAGGTGCTTCTTTGAAGAATCTGTCTGTGCAGAAGACGTGTAGATACTGATGGTTGAGGGTCTCCAAATGGAACAGCCCAGCCATATTGCTCTGCAGGGAAGCCCACCTGTTGCTAAGTCCCACCCATCAACACAGTTTCTTATTAGCTTTTTAGTGCTCCATCTTCAAGTTGAGGTGTGGCCAAGAATCACCTGGACATTTTAAGAAATCCAGAAAACAAAACAAACCTTGAGAAAACAAGGACACTGACAGAAATAGAGACAATGAAGGGAGAAGAAATTTTAAAATATTATCCTTAATAGTCTCAGAAATATTGAGGAATACATTGTAATTAGAAAATAAGAACAAGTGCTGTAAGAAAAGAAACATTTCAGGCATAAAAACATACTTCTGGGAATGGAAAATTGATAGAAGACATGAAAAAAAATTGTAAAAAGTATTTTGAAGATAAAGTTGAGGAAGCCACTCAAAAAGTAGAACAAAAAGAACAGGAAATGGAAAACAAGAGAAAAGACAAGAAAATTAGACAGTCCAAGAGATCCTATTCTGAATACTTGGTTTTTTTAGAAAAAGCAAAGTTAAAGAAATGTAGTGAAAAACTATCAAAAAAAAAAAAAAAAAACCTCCAGAAAATTTCCTGGAATTTAAAGACAATGATTTCCAAATTTGAAGAGGCCTGTTGAGTTTCTATTATACTAAAAAACTTAAAAACACCTACACTGAAGTATTCATGAAATTTAGAAACATCGGGGAAGAAAATTGAAGATCCAACAACTCTAGAACTGCAGAAAAAAAAAGAGAGGTCCTTATAAAATACTGAGAAACAGAATGGCACCTGTCATCTCAGCAACAACTCTGAAAACAGAAGAACAATGCCTTCAAAATTACGGGGAAGAAATAATTTTCAATATAGAATTTGAAACCAAGACAAACTATTGATGATCTGCAAAGTTAGAACAAACATGTTTTCAGTCATATAAAACTTCAAAAATTACTTTTCTTATAGTCTTAGGAAGTTCTGCAAGTGTGTGCTTTTCCACGATAAAAAAAAGTAAAAGTAAGAAAGAGGGAGATTTAAGATCCAGGCAAAAAGGATCTAAGACAGGGGAAAGATGAAGGTAATGAACAGGATAATGTTGAATTTGGGTACCAGGATGAAAGCCGTGCAGGAGGCTTAGAGAGGCAGGGGTTCAGATCGTGACAGGAATATACAGAGATCTGAGAGAGATGCCCAAAGAAAGATAAAAATCATAGAATACATGGTGTTTAAATGGATTGAAAGGAGACAGCTGCTGTTGGAGAGTAAAGGGGTGAAATTAATAAAAGAGCCTAAGAAAACTCATGGTAGAGGGTAAGATAATTATTAACTCTGTAGAAGGCAAAGATTGTACAAAAAAAAGGTAATGCAACCGTAGCATAATGAGAACTTCGATTACACAGACACAATGCACTAAAGTTTGATCTAACTAAATTTGATATAAATGGAACTTTGCCTTCTGGGATGTGCTTTCTCATTGTAGCTCCAGCTTTATCCCCTAGGTTACCCTTCAGTAACTTTCTGCTGTAGTTTCCTACATATACATACAAAGCCGTCTCTTGTCTCTTCTCTTCTCTTCTGGTTTACCCTGCTCACGCATCATGACCTGAACGAAAGCTTTTAGGAACTGAATGCCCTTCCCTTCCCAGCAGGAGCTGTCCACCTTGCCTCTGCCATTCTCCTTGCTGAATCGTACAATAAATGATCCTTCCGCTGCCTTTCTCCCCCACTGTACTGTGCATTTCTAAAAGTCTTCCTCTTGCCTTCTTTGATTCAGTCCTTCTTGGCAGGAGATTTTTATACTGTAGACCCACCCCTAACCTAGCTTCCCTTGAACTTTATACTGTACTGTCCTTACATTGCCTGTAATGTGCTCATTTCCTAAATATGCCTTTTTCTTTCTTTTTTTCCTAAAATTTCTATCTAAGATGGGCATGTTTTCAAGGAAGGCTTTGTTCGTCCTAGGTCTTCTTTGATTTGGACAGGGTGCCAGTGTTTTGGTTTCTTAGCAGAAGTGCCTTTTGACAGTAAGTTATTTCTGTATTCAGCCAAACATGGATGATCACTGGAATTGATATTTTTTGTTTTGTTTTGACTATTCTTTGTAGCATCACTTTCCAACAGTGTATTAGGACTGTCTCTGTTTCTGAAGATAAATGAAAATAGTATTTTGAAAGGAGTGAATTTTTTCTTTGGCAACAAAATGTTAAGCTGTATTGAATCACAGGAATAAGAAGCAGTTAAGAATGATTGAGGAGTTTTACTGTATCTGTCTAGCCATCAACTTTCCATGGGCTTGTAAATTTATGTACCTTAAACTTGATACACTCTGATACCTAAAGCAGTATACAAGGTATTCTGTTAGAGGGAAATACCTGCCCCATATAACCATTATGCTGGCATTTGGATTTGTAAAACAGATCAAACAAACTGAAATAATGAATCGTCTTTGATAAGCTATACCTCTATGTCTGCATATCAAAATAATCAATGTTTGAGTTGTATGGCAGACAGAGAGAAGTGAAGTTGAGGTAAGAAGCAGCATCTTTTTATAACATGTCTGAGAAGCAGTTCAGGGGTGATGTAAGCAGGTGTGTTGTAATACATTAGAAAGCTTTATGTAACCTTCATTTGAACAGAATCATAATGCTTATAAAAGTCATATCATTTAATAGTTAAACATTTTCACTTATAATAACCTTTGGGAGATGCATTAATTTGGAGGAAAATGGGATGCACTCAGCACAACGGCTGCTTAAAGGTGACATTTCCCACTTTGTGGGTTGTAACCATTTCTAAAAATACGTTGCACGGTTTGTAAACCATTGATCCTCTTAAGGAGCTGCACTGAAAATTCAGAGTGAATCATCTGCTGGGTTTTGTTTATTGTTTAACATCCTCTGCTCTAGGTAATGCAGAGGAAGGTAGTCATCTGGCAACAGGGTAGTTAAATATTAAAATGTTACAGCTCATCGTGGGTTAGAACTCTTCTCACTCTACCTGTAAGGTTTTATGATTTACTATTTTTAGAGGCCATTCAATACATCAAAATGAAATTTGAATTCAGGAGTTTCAATTTCACTAAAGATAATTTTAGAACATATGTTTCTGTTTCTCCACCCAGTGGGGTTACGTCAGGCCTGAATAACTCTGTTTACCTTTGTAAAATAAGTTGACCTGTACTAATTCGGCATATGGCACTACTATGGAAAGAGGACATCTAGCAATAACAGTATATGAGATCCTCATTTCCTCAGTGGCTTTTGTTTTGCCTTAGTCAATGGCACAAAGTTTAATATTGGGAAGCCTCCAGTAAGGTTCATAGAATATCAGTGAATATTAACCATCAAGGCTGATTTACAAAAAGTAGAGATTTGGAAAAACGTTTCCAGGAGGTGGGGTGCGGTAGGTGAGACGGTTTTCTCTTTCTTTTTCTAAAATGTTCTTCCCTGAATTCTGCTCAGTCAAGAAAGGGATTGATAGAAAAAGTTATGCCCTTATTTTCACCTTGAGAGAAAATGCCCACAGTGAATAGTCTCCTACCTCTTCTGAGAATCTTCTGAAACAGCTGTTGGCTTCTGGGAAGGTTTGAACTTCTCAGATAATGTTTACGTTTTAAAATTCTGATCACCTCTTGGTGGTGACTGCCAGAGTTTTTTGTTAAAGGCTGGATTCTCTCTCCTGCCCTGATTTCACTTAGCTTTCTCCTTTCCTTCCTTCCTCTCCCCCTCCCTGCCTTACTTTCTCTTTCCTTTTCTTTCCCTCCCTTCCTTCCTACCTCCCTCTCTCCCTTTCTCCTTTCCTTTCTTCCTTTTTCACTATTCTATACCCAGTACACAACAGAAACTTACCTCAAATCTTGTCTGAACCACCTGAAATAGGAGTCTTACAGGGAGTGAATCATTAGGAGTTTCTTTTTGGTGAATCTGAATCTTCTTTTTTTGTCTTTTTTTTCTTTTTAGGACCTCACCCGCAGCATCTGGAGATTCCCAGGCTAGGGGTCGAATCGGAGCTGTAGCCGCCCGTTACAGCCACAGCAACGCAGGATCCGAGCCTCATCTGCGACCTGCACCACAACTCATGGCAATGCAGATCCTTAACCCACTGAGCAAGGCCAGTGATCGAACCTGTGTCCTCGTGGATGCTAGTCGGGTTTGTTAACCACTGAGCCACGATGGGAGCTCCTGAACCTCCTTTTTTGTTTTTCCATCTTTTCAGTTCAATATAAAAAACCAGAATACATAAATAAATGATGGTGAATATGCAAATATCCCACATAGAAGAATTCCAAATAATTTGTGTGTAACTCTCCACCTTAAGTGTGGGCTGCATATGATGACCTCCTTCCCAAGAGACCTGTGTAGTGGTGGTGAAGGAAGTCACTTTAGAGTGAGGACACTGACCAAATGCTGCCTTAGTCAAGGATCCAGGTCAAGTGTAAACGATGTGAAGCCATGCTAATAGCAGGCATTCTTGGTTTGCTGTGAGGAGAATCACACACATCTTTAGGGTCTTCCTTTCCAAAACCTATAACTCCATTCCTTTTTTTTATTTTTTATTTTTGGCCACACCCTCAGCACGTTGAAGTTCCCAGGCCAGGAATCAAACCTGCACCACAGGAGCAACCTGAGCCACTGTAGTAATAATGCCAGATGCTTAACCCTCTGATCCAGGAGGGATCTCCTCTAACTCTATTCTAATCATGAGAAAAACATCAGACAAACCCCGAAGGAGGGCCATCCTACAGGGTATCAAAATACAGCATGCCTCAGAAAACAGACACAGGCTGAATTGTGTCTCCCCCAAAGGTATGTTCATGTCCTATCTCTGTGTCCCTATGAACGTGACCTCACTTAGATGAACCAAGTTACAGTGAGGATTGGGGTGGACACTAATCCACTGACTGATGTCACTGTACCAAGAAGGAAATGTGGACCCAGACAGACATCTAAGGAGGCCACATAAAGACAGAGGCAGAGATTAGAGCGATGCATCTATGAGCCCAGGAAAGATAGTGATTACAGCAACCACCAGAAGCTAGAGAAGGCAAGGAAGGCTTCCTCCCTTATAACTTTCACAGAGAAATGAGCTCTGCTGACACCTAGATCTCAGACATCCAGCCTCCAGAACTGTGAGAGAAGAAACTTCCGTGGTTTGTGATACTTTATCGTGGCAGCCCTTTCAGTCACCAAAAGCAAGGAAAGTGTGAGAAAGGGTCACAGCCCAGAGGAGCCTAATGAGACGTAAGGACTAAATGTAATTTGGTATTGTGGATAAACACCCAGAAAAGAAAGAAAACAGTACTAAAAAAACCGCAAGGAACTCTGAATAAAGTATTGACTTCAGTTAATAATAAAATAATGAACAAGGATCTGCTTATAGCACAGAGAACTATATTCAATATTTTGTAATAACCTATGAGGGAAAAGAACCTGAAAAATAATACTGCCTATCTACCTACCTACCTACCTATAGATATATGAACCAGTTTGCTGTGCCCCTAAAACTAACACAACATTGTGAATCAACTACACTTCAATAAAATAAAACTATACTTCAATAAAAATATCCAAAATAGGAGTTCCCTTCATGGTGCAGTGGAAACGACTCTGATTAGAATCCATGAGGGTACAGATTAGATCCCTGGCCTTGCTCAGTGGGTTAAGGATCTGGCATTGCTACAAACTGTGGCATGAATCTGCCATTGCTGTGGCTGTGGTGTAGGCTGGCAGCTGCAGCTCTGGTTCGACCCCTAGCCTGGGAACTTCCATATGCTGCAAGTGCAGCCCTAAAAAGCAAAACAAAACAAAACAAAAAAACAGTAAGGGAATGGGGTATACATGAATTTTTTGTGCTGTCCTCACAACTTTTCTGTAACTCTAAAATAATTCAGAAATTAAAAATTTCACTACAAAAATTTAAAAAACCCAGAATTTAGCTGCAGTTTAATTAGACCTCAAGTGCATGCAATGGAGTGAATGACAGTCTCTTTCAAGGGTGGCGGTGGTAAGGAGGCATCTGAAACTACTCTAGCTGATCAGTTGTTATCACAGGGTACTTTTGAGTGAAAAACTTCCACTAATAAAGTATATGCCCTTTAAAAGTCAGTATATTGTAGCTGCCATTATATAAGTCTGTCTGTAAATGCACTGTTAATCATGGAAAAAATACAATCAGAGAGACAGACATTTTGATAAAAGGTTTTATCAAGCCTGGATAGGAAAGGTATATGTAAAAAAGGAAAACTTATATGTAAGTAAATATATGGAGATTTTAGCTAAGATTCCTCATATCACTTGTGAAATTTAGTGGCATCCTTGTGAAGAAATCGCTCAAAATCTGATCCAACCACCATCTCTTCCCCACACCTGACCAGGGTATGGTTCCCTGGGGTAGGGGACCTGGTAATAGTGAGAGATTGGGACAGTTTCTTCTCTCTGTGAATTTCATTCCCTTTTCTGTCATATTTTTATTTTTGTTGAAAGAGTCCAGCTAAATTGGAGGCTTACTTTCTCCTCCCCCCTTTACTATATACTTAATTATAATGAAAGAAATGCAAATGATTCAGGTAAATTTATAGGAATCACAATCTCTTTACATGGAGATGAAGCACTCAAAAGACCTTCTTTGATATTTAGAAACTGTCTCGACTATGATTAAAAAATTAAACCAAGAAAGTAGACAAATAGATATTTAACCAGTGGAAAATTGTTGTTACTCAAAGCTAGATTTAGCTTAACTGATGCATTTTCAATATTATAATTAAAAGTAGTTTTTAGTATGTGACGTTTCTAGACCTGATGACTTTTTTTCCCCACGTTCTTCAGTGAATAGTATGTTTATAAAGCAATAAAGCCATTCCACAAAACTGTCACTATTCCTCAAAATGAGTCTTCTTCTTTTCCCAAATCAGTGTTTTTTAGGAGTTCCCACTGTGGCACAGTGGGTTAAGAATCCGACAGCAGTGGCTCAGGTTGCTGAGGAGGTGTGGGTTTAATTTCCTGCCCAGCACAGTGGGTTAATGGGTCTGGCGTTGCCATGGCTGTGGTGTAGGTCTCAGCCAGGGCTCGGATTCAGTCCCTGTCCCAGGAGCTTCCATATGCTGCAGGTGTGACTCAAAAAAATTAGCATTTTTTAGTATCTTATTCTAGGAAAATTCTTTGACAAAAATAAAGAATATCATTGAAACAGAGTGAAACGAACTGAAAACTTTTTGCAACTATACAATGGGACAAACAAGCAGTGTAATTTATTGAAAAGAAAATTGGCTATAGGAGTTCCCGTTGTGGCTCAGTGGGGTTATCATCATCATAATCACTACTATTATATTAGTTTAGTGTTATTAGTTTCCCAAGTTTATTCACACACAAAAATTCTTTATTACTAAATATTAGACCAAATGACATAGTGAAATAGATGGTGACATCGCCATAGACAACAGTACTGTTGAGATATATTAAGAAGTAGTTGATCTAGAAGATATAAAAGGAGACAAGATGGTTTAGAAGGTCTGAAGTAATTTTTTTTGTCTTTTAATAAGTTAAGAACAATTACTGGTGGGCAATGTCACAAAGTATTGGTAGAAGTTAAATTTCAATGGCCTTTTAGTTAAAGCTCTAAATAATTATGGTAATCAACCCCCCCCATCCTGGTTATAACTTACACTGAGAGACATGAATTAAATTAAATGGATATTGAAATACAGATGCTTCAAAGTTGGTGCTCTGTCACACCCAAATAGGCTAAACAAAAACTTAAATAAACAAAAAAATCTGACGTTTTTCAGAGAGCACAAGTCATTTCAGGGACAGCTTATTATACAGAGAGGGCTGCTGGTGGTGTGGTAGCTAGATTTTGTAGGTGGTATTCTAACATTGAATAACTACAAACACTTCATCAATTTGAAAATTCATATATGCAAGCAAGAGTTAAGAAAAGAAAAATGAATATAAATTGTTATTTATTATATTTGAGATCTTAAACTTTCTAACACAAATTCAACTTGCTGGTTTGGCCTTATTGTAGCCTAATTTATTTCTGCTTACAAAGATTTCGTATATTCTATTTACTTTTCTTTGAAAATTTTAGTGTTTAACATTTTTGGTATGCTTAATTTAGATATTAAATTTATCTTTATTTTTGAAATTGCTAAGGAGTTATTTTCTGTAGAAAATAAGGAGAAAATTACGTATGTAGCTATGGCTTGAAAAATTGTTTTCATAAGGAAATTGATGCTCTTATTTCAAATTTGCTGGAAGCTATGAAGATTTTAGTGTATACTTTTAGTAGAATTAAGCAGTTAATGTAATAGAGTTAACTAAATGTGTGAGTCCTTAAAAGTGATAAATTTTGTCTCAGTTTTTAAGTTGTTTTGTTTAAGAGTAAATAAAAACACTGAAATTCTCAGTAAGAGTTGATGGTTCTGGGAGTTCCTGTTGTGGTGTAGCAGACACGAATCTGACTACTGTCCATGAAGATGTGGGTTCGATCTCTGGCCTCACTCAGTGGGTTAAGGATCTGGGGTTGCCTTGAGCTGTGGTGTAGGTTGCAGATGCGGCTCTGATCCCAAGTTGCTGTGGCTGCATCGTGGGCTGGTAGCTGCAGTTCTGATTTGAGCCCTAGCCCATGCTGCGAGTGTGGCCCTGCAAAGTGGGGAAAAAAAAAGAGTTGATGGTTCTTCTATATTATATATGTGTGTGAATATATAAAAATATATATATATTCCACATAGGTATAAGATGGATATGTCTATGTCTTTTTTAAAAGCCTAAAGGAGACAAACATTTGTAATTGTTTCCTTTGCAAGATGTGCCCTGTACTGCTGTGTTTAAATATCTGAAAGCCTCCACATTGCTGCATGAGCATCTATGACAAGTGACACTATAGTTGCCAAAGAGGAAAGTTTCTATATTTAAAATTCAGTTTAGCAAATCAACATTTTCTATGTCCTTTTCTAATGTCTCTTATTCTGACAGATCACTATTTTAAAACAACACAAACCACACATTTGTTTGTCTGTCAGGAAGAATTAAACATGAATAAGATGAGACACTGTGGCTATCGCTTTTCACTAAAACCACCTGCTGTGGTTTTAAAATGCAAACCAGATCAAAATCAGTACAAACCCTGGGGGTTTAATTTATGTGCTGAATGAACCAACTTGTTTTAAAAGAGCACTTTTTTTTTTTTTTTAAACTTTAGAAGAAAGTTGTACATCTATCTCATTTGATCTTTCACTAGCACTGTGAGCTAGAAGGACCAAGAATTACCTCTATTTTACTGGTGAGAAAATTGAGACAGAGACTTAATTGACTTGCTTAGGCTAGTTAGTGCCAGGAATGTTAGTTAGAGTTCCAGGCTTCTGTGAAAGCCTGTGTTCTAACCTTTAGCTCTAGATCTCTGTTATCGCAGTGATGTGCTCTTTCTGGATCTTATAGGCTAATGAGAGCAAATTGTGAAATAGCTAGGATTTTGTAAACTCCTGTTAAACTACTGCTGTCTTGAAATGGGCCATGGTAGGGATATTTATACCATGGAAATCAGAAAGTACTACAAATCAGGGTTTTTTATTTTTCCCCAGAGAATTGGTTTACCTGTGCACCACTGATTGTATCTAAGTATAAATTGAAGAAAGAAAATAAACATCATTAATAACAAAACCGAAACAATAATGTAGTATACATGTAATTTTATAAATGCAATACTTATTTAGGGTAGAGGTCAATATTTCTTTGTTCCTTAAGGTAGAAATTTGCTTTTAAGCTATGAATAAATATGGACAAGACTATCAGGAAAACTTGAATTAAACTTTGAGTGTTTTGAGGACCTTTATAAATCCTATCCATTCTTTAAGAAATAGGTCAAGTACCAGCCCTTCCAAAAATTATGGGCAGTTGCCTTGATTTTCCAATCCCAGAACCTCTAGTAGATTTAAAATAGAGCCACATGCATCGGGACTTATTTTCTGTGTGTTTCGTAGGGAATTCATTTTATTTCCTTAAGGATACAATAAACTCTTTGAAGAGTGGGACAAGGACTTCCCTCCTTTTTTCCTTTCTTTGAATTAATATTTAGTGAACATGTAGTCTGTGCCTGGTACTATTCTTACTGCCTCAGAAACAGCAGTTATCACACAAGTCTCTGCTTTTTGGAGCTTAAAGTTTAGTGAAAAGTCGGTAATTAATTTAAACCAATGAGAAATTACAACTGTGGTAAATACTTTGAAAAATTGTGTACAGTGCTAAGAGTATCCGAGAGTAGGCTTTTTATCTGTTCAAGGATGTCAATGAATGCTTTCTCTGAGGACGGGGTGATTGAACTGAGATGTGAAGAATGAGAAAGAATTTATTGGAAGTTATTAGGTCTTGAATATTATTTCTTTATGAAGGTTTTGTATGCCCTCCCAATCTGAATTAAGTTCCTAGATTAGTATGCCCACTATATGACCCTTTGTAATTTTCCCTTTGTAATATAACAATAATTTAAAATTTTATATTTTTTTCACTTAGTGTATGTTTTTAGGACTAAGTTTCTTTTGATCCCCTTGGCAGTCCATCTTCATTCTTGACACCTGCCAGTCACCTAGTAATTGTTTATACTTCTATTTTCTTTGCCTTTTAAAAATTTTTTTATAATAAAACTGGGATATGGTCTACTTACCTACCTCTCAGTTATTGAAAAAACATAGTTCTATAAAGTACACAAAAGTCAGAAATATTTTAGTGCCACAGACACCAGGGATGGCCAGGTATTCAGGGATGAATAGAAATATTGCAAGTGTCACAGTGTGGTCTAGGACAAAAGAAAAAGGCCATTTTATTTGGCAATAAGGAAGTTTTACTTATTCACATTCATGTTTTTTGAAGGACATTTGTTCAATTTGTAAAACAGATTAAAAATGGTTCCTGAAGGTAAATATCTGGTGTTAATTTTAAAAATTATCTTCTCGTGAAAGGCAAAAGGAACATGTAAATGAATACCTTCTTGAAAAAAAAGGTGATCCAAGTGTATGTATAGGATGTTGTCAAATTTGCTTTGAAAGAAGGAATAAGGAAAATGGAAGGAAGGGAAGAAAACTCATACAGGAAAACAGACCACAGGAAACTGATGGGACTGTTAAATGATTATCTCTTTTTTTGGAGGGGAAGGAGTCTTTATTGAATTGTTTTTCCTTTCCTGCCACATTTGGTCTCTAATCCATGTTCCCATCGGCACACAACACTATTCTCCTTCTATTTTTCTTTTCCTTGACATATTTACCGCTTTATTTTCATATTATCCTATAAACCTTGTATATATAGCTTTTATTTATTTATTTTTAAATTTCTTATTATGATGATTTTCAGTGTTCTATCAATTTCTTTGTACAGCAAAGTGACCCCATCATAATATATATATATTCTTTTTCTCACATTATCCTCCATCATATCCCATCACAAGTAATTAGATGTATAGATCCCTGTGCTATACAGCAGGATCTCATTGCCTGTCCACTCCAAATGCAAGAGTTTTCAACTACTAACCCCAGATTCCCAATCCATCCACTGCCTTCCCTGTCTCCCTGGCAAACACGAGTCTGTCCTCCCTGTCCATGATCTTTTCTGTTTTGTCAATAGATCGTTGTGCTGTATTTTAGACTCCACATGTAAGTGATATCATATGGTATCTTTCTCTTTCTGACTTATTTTACTTAGTATGAGAGTCTCTAGTTCCATCTATGTTGTTGAAAATGGCATTATTTTGTTCTTTTTATGGCTGAGTAATATTCCATCATATATATATACCATATCTTCCTAATCCATTCATCCGTCAGTGGACATTTAGGTTGTTTCCATGTCTTGGCTATTGTGAATAGTGCTGTAATGAACATATAGGTGCATGTATATTTTTCAGTGAAATTATTGTCTGGATATATTCCCAGGAGTGGGAATATATGGTAGTTCTATATTTAGTTTTCTGAGGTACCTCCATACTGGTCATATGGTAGTTCTATAGTTGGTTTTCTGAGGTACCTCCATACTGTTTTCCATAGTGGTTGTACCAATTTACATTCCCATCAACAGTGTAGGGGGGTTCCCTTTTCTCCACATCCTCTCTGGCATTTGTTATTTGTTGACTTGTTAATGATGACTACTCTGACTGGTGTGAGGTGGTACCTCATTGTAGTTTTGTTGTTTTTTAAGAGCCACACCCACACATGTGGAAGTTCCCAGGCCAGGGGTTGAGTTGGAGCTACAGCTGCTGGCCTATGCCAGAGCCACAGCAACACCAGATCAGAGCTGCATCTTCGACCTATGCCACAGCTCACGGCAACACCAGATCCTTAACCCACTGAGCAAAGCCAGGGATCAAACCTGCAACCTCATGGTTCCTAGTCAGATTCCTTTCTGCTGAGCCATGGCAGGAACTCGTCATTGTAGTTTTGATTTGTATTTCTCTAATAATTACTTATGTTGAGCATTTTTTCATGTGCCTGCTGGCTATCTGTATGTCTTCTTTGGTGAAATGTCTATTTAGGTCTTATTCCCATTTTTCTTTCTTTCTTTCTTTTCATTTTTTTTGTCTTTTGTCTTTTTGGGGCTGCATCTGCGGCATATGGAGGTTCCCAGGCTAGGGGTCTAATCGGAGCTGTTGCTGCCGGCCTACGCTAGAGCCACAGCTAAACTGCCAGATCCAAGCCACCTCTTCGACCTACACCACAGCTTACAGCAACGCCAGATCCTTAACCCACTGAGTGAGGCCAGGGATCAAACCCACAACCTCATGGTTCCTAGTCGGATTTGTTAACCACTGAGTCACAATGGGAACTCCATCCATACAAGTTTTAAAATACTTTGTTCTACTTTTGTAAAGAATGTCATTGGTAATTTGATAGGGATTGCATTGTATCTATAGATCACCTTAGACAGTATTGTCATTTTGACTATATTGATTCTTCCAATCCAAGGGTATGGCATATTTTTCCATCTATTTGTGTCTTCTTTGATTTCTTTCATCAGTGTCTTATAGTTTTCAGAGTACAGGTCTTTTGTCTCTTTAGGTAGGTTTATTCCTAGGTATTTTATTCTTTTTGATGCAGTGGTAAATGGGATTGTTTCCCTAATTACTCTTTCTGAGCTTTCATTGTTAGTATATAGAAATGCAGTCAATTTCTGTGTATTAATTTTGTATCCTGCGACTTTACCAAATTCATTGATGAACTATAATAGTTTTCTGGTAGTGTCTTTAGGATTTTATAGGTATAGAATCATGTCATCTGCAAACAATGATAATTCTACTTCTTTTCCAATTTGGATTCCTTTTATTTCTTTTTTTTCAAATGATTATCTTTAAATGATAGGGCTCTGGATAATATTTCTCTTCTTTGTACTTTTTTGTATTTTGTGCTTTTCTATATTTCTCAAGTTTTTAAATTTAATGATCTTATGTGACTTTTATAATGTAACATAAAATAACATTTCATAAAACTACAGTTACGAAGTTGAGTGGAATACAGAATTATGCTTATGTACTCAGAGGACTTTTGAACTACATTAAAATTTTTGCTTTTACTCACCTAAATTTTCTTACAATTTTAGGGTATTAATGTTAAAATGCCAGCTTGGTCTTTGCTTCCATGTCCATCTGTACTTCTGGAGCCTGAGCATTTTGAGGGTGGAGATCTTTATATTTCTAGCGTCATTCTGGAAGTGACACGTATTTTATTGAATGAATAACTTTTTTTAAAAAATTTATTTATTTTTTTATTTTCCCACTGTACAGCAAGGGGTGAATGAATAACTTTAAAACTGAGATGTCTCAAACTTTTTATTGTCTTCAATCTATATACCTTTCTTTTTTCAGAACATAAACATTAAAGTCACGATGAATGGTCATATTTCTAATCATCCCAGTGGTTTTGGAATGTATCCATCTCAAATGAAGTAAGTTGGAAACTTTAATTTGTTACTTTTTTGGTCTTGATTTGGTGGTTTTAATTGTTTTCTATTTTGAATGAAAAGATTAGTTTCATTTCCTTATGTAGTTCATTCATGAGTATATAATTTCTTTGTTAACACTAAGATATGTTATCATTAAAAGTTTGCTATGTCTCATAAGGAAAAGATGGATAAGTAATATCAACCTCAGTGATAGGGAGCTAATACAAGATACATTGTTAAGGTAGTTTATGTAGTATTGCTTTCCATAGTTGAATGTATACTTTACTAAAGAGTTTTCACTTTCTCTGGAGCATTCTATTTTTGTTATTTGGTATGTTATATAGTATTGCTTTCCATAGTTGAGTAGCTCTCTTTCTCTGGCACCTTCTATCCAGTTTGAGGAGAGGTAAATGACACCTAGTCCACTCTCTCAAGATATTTACCACTGAGTAAAACAACAAAAAAGACCACTCCCTATGGATCCACATTTAATTTTTTTTTAACACTTGGATCATTTTTATTCACTTTAATATTCAGAATCAAATATTTTGAACCAGTCCTTTTCTTCCCCCAAGCATATTTTTAATTGAAATATAGTTGATTTACAATGTTGTGTTAGTTTCAGGTATACAGTACAGTGAATCAGTTCTATCTAACTATCTACCTACCTACCTACCTCTCTATCTATAAAATAATATATATTCTTTTTAGATTCTTTTCCCTTATAGGTTATTATAAAATACCGAATATATTTCCCTGTGCTATTCAGCAGTAAGTCTTTGTTGGTTATCTATTTTATGCATAATAGTATGTATAAGTTATAATTTGAAATCACTACCTTGACTTAAGTGGTACTGCCTTATATTTGTGGTTAATATTAATATTGTTCTTCTTTTATATTGGCCATCATGGCTTAGAGTTCACTGTTTTTCACTACCAGGTTATTTGCGCTTTTCAGAACCAGGTTGTTCATCTTTTTTCACCTTTTCTCTTTACGAAGACTGTTGCAGATCCCTTTAGTGTTGCTCAGTAAGAAACACCAGGGGAGTATATCAAGTGTCATCTTTCTTAACCCATCAGTTTATCCAAGCCAGAGAGTTTTCCCATACCCTCAATTTTTTTTCCTTTTTCTTACAAAATATATTCTTTTAATCGTGAATTTATAATAATTTACTCTATTAAGGAATTCTTGTTTCTATCCTATCCTTTCTCTTCTAGCTTTATTTGTGGCCTTTATCTCCCACCCGAATTGTCATTATTATTATTATTTTTTTTTGTCTTTTTTAGGGCCGCATCTGCGGCATATGGAAGTTCCCAGGTGAGGAGTCAAATTGGAGCTGCAGCTGCTGGCCTAAAACACAGCCACAGCAGCATGGGATCCAAACCGCATCTGTGACCTACACCACCGCTCATGACAATGCCTGATCCTAAACCCACTGAGTGAGGCCAGGGATTGAACCCGTATCCTCATAGATACTAGTTGGGTTCGTCACCCCTCTAAGCCACATGGGAACTCCCTCCTACCTGAATTATTGCAGTACCTTTCCATCTGTTTACCTTTCCATTAGTCTCTGGATTACCTTCCTTAGAAAGTTATTTGGATCATAAATCCTTACCTGTATAAAAATGTTTACTGTATCTGGAGAATAGAAATTTAATTCTTAAGCCCTCTCTTTGCCTTCCTGCTTCTCAAGCCATTCATCTCTTCTGAGCACATCCCATTAGATGCTTTTTCACTTACACACCAAGCTAGTTCTGGAGCCAATTCCTCATGCTTATTCCTCACTTCATTCTCCACCTGCCTTTAGTGCTGCTTTCCTTTCTTTTAGATTCTACTTAAACGCCAGGTTGGCAATGAAGTCTTCTTAAGCATCCTTGTAAAAAATTAGTCCTTTTTTTGATGTTATATCTATTAGCTTTACCCAGATATCACATTCTATCATAATTATTTTACTTATTTTATGAAAAATACCCCTCCCCCTTACCTTTCCTTTCTTTCTTTTAGATTTTAGGACTTAGTACATGTTTACTAAGTAAATTTTTAGAAGTCAAACAATATATTAACTTCACATAATGTTATCAGTAACAGGAAGCTAGAAGTAGGGTAAAGCTGGTCAAATTTAGTGATAGAGTGTTGTTTTCATTAACTGCATTTTAAATATTTGTGAAAATAGTATCTTTTATAGTTTGAATCATTGAGAGCTTTTTATAATTGTATCACTGCTCACAACTGAATTTAATATGACAAACATATATTCTAAAGTAGCTTCAAACTTATTGGATCTCCTTGGCTATGGTTCTGACTTGGTGTTTAAGAGAAGGCTGTTATTTGTACCAACCTCAGTCCACATTGAATCAGTATCCAAAATCCCATTTCTTGACCAGATTTGTATCTGGCTCTTTTTGACAGACCCAGTTAATATAAACTCAGTGTGTTTTTTGACAAGCACATGGCTATTGTAGTCCACTGGAATTTTTATTTGTAGTTTTGACTGTTTATTGCATACTTTGGACTTTAACTCAGCCCAATGATTGTTTTTTATTACAGTGGCTACGGATCATCACCTACCTTTTCCATGAACAGAGAACACAATTCAAGAACAAGTGCAAAGGCCCTCTATGGTATGTTTGTGTATTTGATGGTGTATAATTCTATTTCTAACCGTTTTTTACAAATTACAATTTCAAAATCATAGTTTGAATCCACGCCTTGTTTATAGTATTGGGAATGAAGTAGTGATTGATAGATAAGGATTATTTTAAAAAGAAATTTTTTTCGGACATTACCAAAGCCATGACCTCTGCTGGCTGTCATACAATTTAAAACTACAGGTCAAATGGATTCAGTACTTTCTAAGGAGTATCATAGGTGGATTTTCCCATCTAATTATGTAAGATATGTTTTGTTCTTCATGACTAATCGAGTTGATTATGAACTGACAGTTGACAGGAGTTCTTCCTTATAGCTCTTGAAACTGTTAGGTAGTATTGTAGTATGATTAGCAGCCCTTATACAATTTCTTTCTGATCTCTCTTAACTCTCATTTTCTTCCCTCTATTGTCTCACTTATAAATAATATTTTTTAAGCTTCAGGTATAAAATAGAAGTCAGTATTTCAAAGAAGTTAAGAGCTCTGAAATATCCTACATTATGTTTAGGAAGGCATTTGCTTTCACAGTGTCTGTATGGTCTTTTATTATTTTATAGCAATAAAGAATGAGACTAATGTTGTGGTTAAGAGCAAAGACTCTGGAACTGGACATTCTGGGTTCAAATCCAGTTCTACCATTTATTAGCCCAATGATCTTGAGCAAATTACCTTTCTGTCTCTCATTTTGTTTATCTGTATAATGGGGATATCTCATAGGGTTGATGTGAGAATTTAATGAGTTAGTACATATAAAATGCTTAGAACAGTGCCCAGAAAGCAAAAAACACTGTGTATATTTGTTGTTATTGTAATTATCTACCATAGGAACCAATAGCATAAATTTGGAATTCTTTTCTTTTTACGTCATCAAGATATACAGCATTTTGGCTGTGGTAAGAATGACTCATTCTGAGGTTTCGTGATTCTGTTTCTGCCTATATATCCAGTGACTAGACTTTCAGACTCAAATGGTATGTTCATAAAATGGATTTTATGCCATACCTGGATACATTTTTTTTTTGTGGCCTTGCAGTCTGATTAGCATTGGTTTCAATTCTCTTGAGAACAATATTGTGACATTCTTACCGTGGCCCAGTCAATGTGTGTTGTAGATCTAGAGAATATATTCAATAAATACTTGTTGTGTGTTTAGTTTGTGCCCAGAACAGGGTTAGTAATATGTGGTCCTTGACTTTAAGGGACTTTCGCTCTAGAAAATGACTTGAAGAAACTGAAAAGGGATATTCCCCCCATCCTCAAATAAAATTGTCAATTCCTTTGGTCTTTTATTTCTAGACAGATACTTATTAAGTGCTTCTGTGTGCTGGGCCATGATCTTCAGAGTCTTTATTTCTCAGTCCTTCATTCATTTCAAAGATGAATAAGAGATGGTCATTGCTTGTGCACTGTCTTGGTGAGGTAGACTGGTGCATGAGTTGTGATAAAGTGCTGAATTAGCTCAGATGGTGATGGTGGGGGTAAGGTCAGCGCTTCTAAGTCGGCTGGGGAGGTAGGCAGGAGGGATTTCATAGAGAGGTTCAACTCTGAAGTTCTCTAGGCATTTGCTGGGGGTGGGGGTGGAGCACTGGAAGGTGCTGTAAACAGTTATATGAACCCTTTTTAAGTGCTTTCGTAGAGAGATTCAACTCTAAAAATCTCTAGGCATTTGGCGGGGGGGGCAGGTGCTGGAAGGTGTTATAAGCAGCTGTATGAACCCTTCTGTAAGCTCTGTGAAGATGGGCCACAGATTTCTAAATTTAGCACAGTGACTAATATATAACTTATGCTCAGTAAATACTTGTAGAATGAATATGATGAGTCAACGAGATTACAGATAGTTGTATTTCACTGGAGGGTTCAAGGCGGTGCATCAGGAAATATGATTGGAAAAATAAACATAGACCACATTAGGAAAAAGCATATGAAAAGCATTTGGACCTTCTTTGCAGGGAACAACTGGCCATTAAACTGTTTTAATCAGGTGAATAATAGGTCATATTTGTCTTGGGTCACTCTGATAGCAGTTGAGGATGAATTTGATGAGTATGGATGAAAGGAGTGAATCAGAGACCTAAATAATTTGGGTAAGTCAGCTCTAAATAATAGCCCAAAGATTTCGTTAAGGAGAAAGAGGATTAATCATCTCACAAATACCATGGATCCAAAAGTCTATTTTCAGAGAGCTAACAAAGGAATAAGGAATTTAAAAAATAGGACTCACCTGCATATTTTAATATTTATTTTGTGTTAGGGGCAATTTCATAAAGTCATAGATCGAAGAATTGAATCTTTAGGTTTTAAGCAGTAAATTTTTATTTCCCCCTTTTTACATATAAAGCAAGCTGAGGCTCCTTTTTAAAGTGAGGTTAACTTGACAAAGTCACATAACTTTAAAAATCTTGACTGTAAGAAAATATAACAGTAAATCTTGTGTAGTATGACAAAAATGAATGATGTGTAGGTAAAACAGAGGATATATATAGAAGGGTTGAAAGGGGCAAATCCAAGAGGATTTATAGAGAAGAGAGACTCAGCAGTGTGTTGGGCTGACAAGTCTGAGGGTTTTAAGTTCCTTGAAGTCACAGATAATGTTTCCTTCCTCCTTGTATCTAATATTCACCCCTCCCTCCTAAAACACTGTACACACACACACACACACACACACACACACACTCTCACGCTTTCTCTTTAGGCCTCCCAGTAAATGTTCATGGAATGAATGATTAGATAGATGGATGACAGTGGAGAAATACATTCAGGTTTTGAATAAACCTTTGCAATAAATCCATTCTAGTTCAAATTTTAACTCCATTTAGTTAATACTGGGAGTATTTAGCTTCCCAATTGGCATACTTTATTTATTTAGCCTTAATTTTTTTTTTTTTTTTTTTTTAGGGCTGCACCTGTGGCATGTGGAAGTTCCCAGGCTAAGGGTCGAATCAGAGATGTACCTACTGGCCTATGCCACAGCCAAAATGCAGTATCCGAGCCATGTCTGTGACCTACACCATAGCTCATGGCAACCCGGATCCTTAACCCACTGAGTGGGGCCAGGGATCAAACCTGCACCCTCATGGATACTAGTCAGGTTTGTTGCCTCTGAGCCATGATGGGAACTCCCCCAATCTGCATAGTTTTAACTTTCCTTTTGTAACTAGAAAGTTGGTAAAGGAGAGATTTGAAATATTTATTTTGTTACAATGTATGCATCTTCTTTAAGAGTTTTCCTTTCACCATGACTAAACCAGTTGAATAAATCTTTCCAGAATTCCTTTGTTTTCATGGGTGGTACGTGGACTTCTTTGGGATATGAGGGTATTATCTAGTCTACTGGATTAGAAGTTTTGCAGTCATGCCCACTGTTTTTAATATACCAACCACCAGCTAGATACTGCATCAGGAGTTGCATGCAGCTTGGTCTTTTTTATGAGAACGCCTTTCCACTTGACACCGTAATATACCATCCAGACTGTTTCAGCATCATGCTAAGAGAGGTAGTGCATGGGTTTTGGAAGCCAAGTGATCTGTGGCTGAATCACAGCACTTCTACGGAAGGGATTCCCTTTTGAGCAAATGATTTCTTCTATTGGCCCCAGGTTCCTCAACTATAAAAAAGAAATGATAAGAATTTTGTGATAAGTTTATATAAGAAAATAGAAGTAATGAGGCTATCATGGCAGTGAGGAAAGGTGTAAGAGAGTCACTTTTTGTCCTGGGTCCTGAGATTTATCAAGGCCCTCAAATTTAATATTTTCATGTTACCTCTAAATGATTAATCAAGTGAGTAATACTTTGGCAGGATCAACTGGTAATCTTCAGCATATATTTTTTAAGCTTATGTTCCAGATATTACTAGAACTATTTTTTAAATAAATCCTGTTGGAGTTCCCATCATGGCGCACTGGTTAACGAATCCGACTAAGAACCATGAGGTTGTGTGTTCAATCCCTGGCCTTGCTCAGTGGGTTAAGGATCCGGCTTTGCCGTGAGCTGCGGTGTAGGTTGCAGACGCGGCTCGGATCCCGCGTTGCTGTGGCTCTGGCGTAGGCCGGTGGCTACAGCTCCGATTCAACCCCTAGCCTGGGAACCTCCATATGCCGCGGGTGCAGCCCTAGAAAAGACAATAAAATAAAATGAAATGAAATGAAATGAAATGAAATGAAATAAAATAAAATAAATCCTGTAAAAGTGAACTATACACTTATGACAATAAATGTGCTTCCTTTGGATATCTGTTCATTTGCTCAAGGAACGTGGTTAAAATATGCTGCAGTTTTAATAACCCTATATTGTCTTTTCTTTATTATTTTATAAGAAATTTCAAAGCCAGTATGTGAGAGGCTGTGTGTCACTGAAGTCCTTGGGAGTATAAGTAGGAACTGAATATTAATTTCTGTCTTCTACAGTGTCTTTCTTTTCTGATCTCATGACAGTAACATTTCATTTGGCTGCTGTTAACAGGGACTTGACAGTTTTATTTGATTTTTTTCTGGCTAGTCTGCTTGTCAAAGTCTTTGAGCTTTAAAATTGATTGTAAGGGAAATACTTGTAAAAAACATTAAACACTTCCTTCTGTGGGGGCGTGGCTCCTGTAAGCTCTCATCCAGGACTCAGAGACCCAGTGCACACACTAGCTTGTGTACTGTGATGAGTTCACAGGCTGCATTCCCTACCTTTACACCAAATCATTGAGAACCTTTCCCCTTTGGGATAGTTGAGGCTAGTTTGTTTGTTTTTGTTTGTTTGTTTGTTTGTTTCCCCATGTGGCTGAGTCACAAGTGATTTTAATAACCCCTTATAAACTTTCCCTGTTGTTAACTGCCTGTTTCTGGCATTGCTTCTGATCTGGATGGGCTAAAAAAAGTAGATAGAAAATCTTGTAAGTAATGAGGTTCTGGGTGGGGAATAGAGGGTACTTTCCATCAGATCCTATCTATTGAAATGTGACAGCTCCATCTCCTACTCAGAGGGCTTATTTTATTTAAGCAGGGGTTCTTTGTTGTGTTCTGAATAGCTGAACTTCCTAGGAAGGTAGCCTACCTTTAAATTTGATATTGATATATTTGGAATATGATCATTTATCATAAATAATCATCTGTTTAAAGTTACCCTATCCAGGAAAACACAAGTTTCACTAAATCACCCATATAGTATACTTTGTTGTCATTCCCAACATTTTTAATACTGCTGGGAGGCCAAATAGTAAAGGATAAATAGGGAAGACAGGCACACACTCAAGTCTCACTTGACCTTGAGTTTGGACACTTTTGTGATGTGCACAAGTAGGAAAATACATTTGTGTTTTCCTTGCTTTTCTTTTTTCTTGGAGAGGTACTGCTAAGAAGTGAGTTTAAGTAATCTATAATCTGTACAGTCCACTTCTGTACAATTAACTTGACTCTAAACTTGCCTGTATTTTTTCATGGTGCCCTACTCAGCTTTCCCAGAGCAATATTCCTAAGTATAGCACTTTTCTTAATAGATATATACCCCACATATTTTCCTTTCTTTTTTTACTTATCTTTCTTTTTCTTTCTGTCCCTTTTAGTCTCCTGATCTTGGTTTGGGACTAGTTTCTCTGTTTAATTGTCAGAATTGGAAGCTCAGGCAAGATCTTACAAATTCAGGGGGCACAAAGGGTTAAAACCCACTTCTCTTATCTCCATCCTCATTATTTACAAGGTATAATTTACTTGGAAAAAATTAAACAGTTTAAGAAAAAAATTTTTTGGTATTCTTTTTTTTTTCGTGGCCACACCTGTGACATATGCCAGTTCCCAGGCTAGGGGTTGAATTAGAGGTTCAGCAACTGGCCTGTGCCACTGCCACAGCAATGTGGGATCCAAGTTGCATCTGTGACCTACACCACAGCTCAAGGCAATGCCTGGTCCCTAACCCACTGAATGAGGCCAGGGATAGAACATGCATCCTCATGGGTACTAGTTGGGTTCGTAACCCACTGAGCCACAATGGGAAGTCCAACATTTTTTGAAATTCTTAAGAAGTAAAAGGCCCACAATTATATATTATCAGGAGGTTGGGAGATGTTAAGACTCAAAATTTAGCTTCATAGAGTGTGTCAGTGCATGTCCTCAAAAAGACAGCTTGGCGATTTTCCCACCTGATCTGAAAGTTTTGTAGCTGCTTTTCTTCTCAGGGGATAAACTATTTTAATGGATTATTGGATTAGCCAGGAAAAGTGATTCTTAAATAATATAGCTTTGTAAAAATTACTTGTTTTTAGAAAGTTATCTTGTTCAGATACTGATTTGTCAATCTGTGATTATAGTTACCTAGAAAATGAGAGCTTGTAATTATTACTCAGTGCTTCTCACTAATTCCCACTAATCCACCTCTCCTCCATGGAAATTATACACTAAAATAGTGGGAAAAGAATTGTCTTTTACTGTGGTTGAAAGTTTTTTTAAGTGTGCAATAATCTGAACTGTAGCCCATTGTTTTATTTAGAGAGAGGAATACCTGGCAGCTGCTTTTATGTTACTTTTTTTTTTTTTTCTTTTTAGGACCACACCTGTGGCATATGGGAGTTCCCAGGCTAGGGGTTGAACTGGAGCTGCATCTGCCAGCCTACACCACAGCCACAGCAAGACTGGATCCAAGCTGTATCTACAACCTACACTGCCGCTTGCTGAGCAAGGCCTGGGATCAAACCTGCATCCTCACGGACACTATGTTGGGTTCTTAACCCACTGAGCCACAATAGCAACTCCACATTTTTAAAGTAACCAAATCCTTAACTTTCTAAGCAATGCTTTGTTTTCAGAGAAAGAAATAATAACAATTTTCTGAATATTAGCTGTTTCAAAGTTTGTTCTCTTATGCATAAATAGCAATATAGGCAAACAGGAATTAGGTTTAAATACTGAGACTTGCATGTTGTTATAGTTGTCATTGGACTCCTTGGAGAGTTAAATGGAACCTAATTTTAAAAATTTGAGACTTTTCAGGGGATCAGTTTTAGCACACAGCAAAACTGAGGAGAAGGTACAAAGATTTCCCATATAGCCCCACAGCCTAGCCTCCTCCGCTATCAACAGCCCCCACCACTTCTGTTACAGTTGATGAACTTACACTGATATATCATAACCACCCAAAGTTCATTTGCAACCTAAATTTACATTCCTGATCAAGAAGTAAAATAACAGTTTTTGCAGCAGCATATCAATTTGTAATGGTAAAATGATGTGTAAAGGATTTTCATCTTTGGCTACTGAATTCACCTAAATCTGTCTCTTTGGGTTTGTATGTTTCTGATCCATGGGATGAAAGTTACTAAGAAAAACAGGGAAATACAATCAGTGGTACTACAGTCACACAAAGTTTGTTCCTAGCTCTAATTGACTGAGAGAGACAGACTATTTGACCATGATTTACCCTCTTAATCTGGAAAGAAGAAAATTTCAATTTAAAGAGATAAGATGTGGTAAGTGAGTTGGCATCTGCAGAGATTTTGGGAACAGTAGTTTCCAGCCTTGGCTGCACATTAGATTTGCCTGGGGAGCTTTTACAAATCCCAATGCCCAGACTGCATCCTAGACCAATTACATTAAAATGTGTGGCGGGGGGGAAGGGCAGTCATTTTTATAGTGCATTCTAATGTGTGGCGAAGGTTGTAGAAAGGTTTTCATTGTTCAAGAAAGTGGTGAAGGTCAGGAGAGACTTTATCTTAAATATCATGGAGACTATTTTATTTAGGCTTTTCACATATTTAAAGGCTTTGGTGAGATTTTTTAGGCTTAGGAGCATAACTACTATTTACAGGTGTACTTGACAGTACATATGATTTTCATAAAAAATAAATGTACTATACATGTCTTTTAAGGAGTCCTCTTTGAAAATTTCCTATTACAATGTTAATATTAACCTTTATTTAGTCATTGACTTAAATCACTGGAACTACTAGTTTATTTATAAGTCCATTTTACGGCATTTTTGTATTTTTCAGATTTTTTTTTTTTTTTTTGTCTTTTGTCTTTTTAGGGCAGCACCCGCAGCATATGGAGGTTTCCAGGCTAGGGGTCCAATCAGAGCTGTAGCCTCTGGCCTATACTAGGGTCACAGCAAAGCCCAGATCCGGCCGCGTCTGCGACCTACACTACAGCTCATGGCAACACTGGATCCTTACCCCCCTGATCGAGGCCAGGGATAGAACCTATGTCCTCATGGATGCTAGTCAGATTCCTTAACCACTGAGCCACCATGGGAACTCCTGTATTTTTGGGATCTTTAAAAGGCAAGTTTTCGTAACCCATACATCTTATTCATTGTGTAACATCAGAGAGAAAGAGCTTAGGAATTCCTGAAATGGATTCTTAATTTGGAGTATTAGAAATGGTAGCCTATCTTTTAGGCAATCAGAGTAATCAGTGGACATCATACTATCAAATAGTGTTTTTCTACTTCTGTAAAGTATATTTCTGTGGGGTTGAGAAACTATGTGTTAGGAAATTTAGGGAAACAAAGCCTTACTAATTCATGATGAGAATATTTAATTACAAAACATACAATATTCTTGACCCTCAACAGCGTTTGCCAATCAGTTATCTGAAAGATTCAGTCAAGCATTTGAGCATCCTGTCGTTACCATGTCAGAACTGGAAACCATGGCAACCACTGTCATTTCTTTTACTATCTTCAGGCCAGACCAAAGGAAACAGAACTACCCTCATGTTCCAAGTCATCCCTGGAAAATTATGTTAGAGTATAATGAACCAGTGATTCTGAAATATTGATTAGTTCTAAAAGTGCTTTTCTCAAGTATGTCCCTGAGTTATGTCTTGTATTTTAAAAGTTATAATGGTTTTTCCAAGAATAATTATCCATTTGTTAGTATCTCACATTGACTGATCTTCAGCTAGTAATCAGAAAAAAATATGCTTGTTCACTTTTTAAAAGTAAATTAAGGTTTATGTTTTGTCATATTAGAGTAGAAAATTTAAGGTGAAACTAGATATTTCCTTTTGATCACATTGTCTTGGTAGGACCAGATGGATCATACTTCTTCAGATCATCATCGAAACAAAAAAAGAAAGGTAGCAGATACTGAACTCTGTAGTGTGTCTGTTTTTATTAAGTAACTTAATGCTGCAAAAGCAAAAATAGAATATATTGGAATAATATCAGAGTGATGTAATATAAGGCATATTTATATTTTCTCTGAAGCTTTAAGATAAATGTAAATAAAAAGATTATAACTTTCATAGATATCGTGAAACAAAATTTTGTCAAAGTTTAAAAAAATTCTGTGTTAACATTCTGAGTCTGTATGTGTGCTTTTTATATTTGTCCTTGTTTTGCTTTTATGTTCAGCAGAGCTTTTCAACTTCTGTTGTCGTAGGAAGATCTAAAAGTTTCTCTGTTACCTTAAAGAAATAGGTTTGCATTAGGCAAAAAGTCGGCTATTTGGAAAACTAAAGTGTGCATGCAAGAGAGACAGAGAGACAGAGGCAGAGACACACAGAGAGACACTGAGACAGAGAATTTTAGTACCGTAGGACTCTTGAAGTTTGATGTATTTAACCCTTTTATCTTACAATAAGGGTACTGAGACCCAGAGTTTGCAAAATTCAGTACCCTACTTAGTGACAGAGCCAAAGCTAGAATCAAAGCCCTTTTGGGTCTCAGAGTTCTTTTCACCATAGCATTCTGCTTTAGAAAAAAAATAGGGCAACTACAAATTTACAAATGCAACAGATCTAAAATATTATTACCTTCACGTATTTCATATTTTATTTTGGTTTTGCAGCATTTTACAAAAGAAGAACAAGGTTGCTTTTTGCTTTTTAAATAGTTTGATGCAGTGACTTTCTACCTAACTTTCTTATTTTTTTCTAATAGCTTATATCTGCAATTCTGAGTATCACATGTGTGTGTTCCGTAGAAGTGTGAAAGTTGTTAAAGTTTAATGGCAATGAGTATGAATCTTCTCTAACACTCTCCATAGTGTGGATGTGGTGAAAGAAGATGTTCCTTGCAGTGTCTATTACTTTAATAACGTAGTCTAACTCATATACAGTATTCCACAGATTCCACAGTTCCATTTGGTTTTCAGTGCATTAAAAAGATGTAATTTATTAGCCAGTTTTTACTTTTTTTTTTTTTTTTTGCCAAACGAGAGGTACCTGATTAATAAAATCTTTAGACAAATTTCTTTCTGACGTTAATCATCATCTTAACCTTTGGGATTCTGAACATTTATTTTGGGTCACAGTATTCTCACATATCATTTCAGCTTTCTCATGGCTTTTTCATTTAATATGAATAATGAGTATTCTCAGATACATCATGCAATGGTGACTTGGCTACTGTACTTATATATGAGATAGACTAGTTTTAAAGATGGCACAGAACACTGGTATATGAACTTCAGCCTAGTAGTGGGTAAATAATGGCTTTTTAAACTTCTTTTTCAGAACAGAGGAAGAATTATGCACGGGACAGTGTCAGCAGTGTGTCAGATATATCCCAGTACCGTGTTGAAGTAAGATGCTTTGATGTTTGCTCAAATTTACAGTGATGTTTGAGGGACATAAAAATTGGTAGTAAAATCAGAATTATGTTTCGGTTCATTTCTATGGTGTTTTAAGCTGTGCTGACCTTTTTCTTTTAATCTTTTTTATACGGAGTTCCTGTTGTGGCTCAGCAGAAATGAATCTGACTAATAAGTGGGGCTGCGGGTTCAATCTCTGGCCTCGCTCAATGGGTTAAGGATCCAGTGTTGCCTTGAGCTGTGGTGTAGGTCGAAGACACAGCTCAGATCCTGCGTTGCCGTGGCCTGTGGCATAGGCCAGCGGCTATAGCTCTGATTGGACCCCTAGCCTGGGAACCTCCATATGCCTCGGACACAGCCCTAGAAAGCAAAAAAGCCAAAAATAAATAAATAAATAAATAAATTAAAAAAAAAATAAAAATAGATGTTAAGTGTAAAAGTATCAGTCTTTTCATAGAGAATAAATTAAACCACTCATTTATCATTGTTAGCCTTATTTTGGTTAACAGGACAGAGGCTTTTCCTCTATTGCTCTCTCTTCTGATATTTGCTCTTAATTGGAGTCGATTTAGGTGACCTTTGCTTATAATAGAAAATATTTAAGTAGGGAGTAGTTTTAAAATTGCTCTTATTTTCAGTTTTCTACCTCCTCAAGCATGCTTAATTAAATTTAACCAGTTTTGATTCAGTAGAGTGAAAAGTCTGACAGTTGTCACAAACTGGAATTGCTGTTGCTGCTCTCAGTTAGCATTGTCTGTAGTTTTCAAGCTGCCATGTCGATTGCCTTCTATTGTTTAGCCTTTAAATAACCAAAATGGAATGAAATGGATTAAATAAAGGAAATGTTATTTAAACTGTTTAGAGTTTGGTTTTTTGTCATGTTGATGTAGTTCCGGAGGGCTCAGTATTAAATAGATTTAGGTATTTTATGATTCTAGGCATTGTTTAATGTTATCATCCCAGTAAGAAAACCACGAGGTTCTAGAGCACCTTGTATTTGTCTCTCCCCTCTCTATTAGCTGACTTCAGTTAGGTTAACTTGGCTGTTTTGAGGAAAATGTTTCCTGAGAGACTGTGTATGTTATGAATATTTTTTCTTTTCGCCAATCCCAAGCACTTGACCACCTTTGTTCTGGATCGGAAAGATGCTATGATAACTGTTGATGATGGAATAAGGAAGCTGAAATTGCTTGACGCCAAGGGCAAAGTATGGACTCAAGATATGATTATTCAAGTGGACGAGCGAGCTGTGAGCCTGATTGATTTAGAATCAAAGGCAAGTTTGAAAAAATTATGCTATCACGTATGTCTGGAATCTAATATAAGACACAAATGTACCTTTCCACAGAAAAGAAAATCATGGACTTGCAGAATAGACTTGTGGTTGCCAAGGGGGAGGGGGAGGGAGTGGGGTGGTTGGGGAGCTTGGGGTTAATAGATACAACTATTGCTGTTGGAATGGATTAGCAATGAGATCCTGCTTTGTAGCACTGGGAACTGTGTCTAGTCACTTATGATGGAGCATGATAATGGGCGAAAATAGAATGTGTACATGTATGTGTAACTGGGTCACCATGCTGTACAGTAGGAAAAAAAAATTGTATTGGGGAAATAACTATTTAAAAAATAATAAAAATATTTGTACGGTTTTATTTTCAAGAAAGTTCTGCAAATGCCTATGTTTACAGTTAGGTCAGATTTTTTGAAAACGGGTGAAATTTTTTGTTCTTTTTTTTGCTTTTTAGGGCCTCACCTGTGGCATATGGAGGTTCCCAGGCTAGGGGTTAAATCAGAGATGTAGCTGCCAGCCTATGCCACAGCCACAGCAACGCCAGATCCGAGCCACATCTGCAACCTACACCACAGCTCATGGCAATGCCAGATCCTTAACCCACTGAACAAGGCCAGGGATTGAACCCTCATCCTCATGGATCCCAGTTGGATTCGTTAACTGCTGAGCCATGAAGGGAACTCCCAATGGGTGAAAATTTAACAAAGTAAAATATTCTTGTCTGTGATTTTGAAGGAAAAAACAACATACTGTATATGCTTTATGCATGAAAAATCATGTTTTTATAAACTAGAGATAGAAGGATGTGATTTTTTTTAAAAAATACTACATGATGAGATGGAAGAAGTGAGGGAAAAAATACATAGTGCTAAAATAAGGCCCCAGTGGGGCACTATTCTTTATGACATGCATGAATTACAAGCTAGGGCAAACCATGTCCGAGTGATAGAATCTGAATCCAGTGACTGAACTGGGATGAAGGGGTCTGTATGTGCATTAACTTTCTACCAGGCGAACACCGGGCATCTTTCTTTCTCAAGCCACCGGCAGGTAAGATGCTAGAAGTCTTAAAAGATGACTTTTCTGAGCCCCAACTTCTCATAAACCTTTGAGGTGCTAAGATAGAAAACAACTGTTGTCATATTAAAGTATTCTGATAGGAGTCGGAGTAAAATTTCCCCTTTCTTTTGTCTCATTCATTGTATTCTGTGAGAGGATAGCAACTGAGAGTTTCTCTAATGCCCATAGTTTCAGGTAATTATAGAGAAGGGAGATTTGACTTTTGCAAAGAAAAAAAATTTATTATCTCTCTGATATGGCTCAGAAATTATATTCTATATTAATAGAAGCTGCATTTTAAAAATTTTTAATTAAAATATAGTTGATATACAGTATCATGCCAATTTCTGCTGTATAGGGGACCTGCACTTTTAAATTATCTTTGTTGGGTCCCAGGGAATCAGGACTTAGAATTAACTTACAGTGTTGGGTCCCAGGGAATCAGGACTTAGAATTAACATATATATACACACATATAGACACACATATATATTTATATGCTATATGTAATAAAAGTTATTGTTTTTTATGCCCCAGTTTCAAGGATATTGTATTTTGTTTACTTTAAAAGAATCTACATTTTCTCCCATCAATTACATCATGACACCCCTTGCTATTTGTACAAAGCCACTAGTATTAGGATAAGCACCTTAAATATATCTCATTAAATAAAGAATTCTTTATTATTATGAACAGAAATTTCCTTTGTTTAAGAAGTAACTATGTAATCTGTCTGTATCTTATTTACATGACCCTTTATAGGTTAGAGAGTATTCACTTTCTCTTTTTTGTTTTTTTGTTTTGTTTTGTTTTTTAGAGCCACACATGGGGCATATGGAATTTCCCAGGCTAGCGGTCCAATTAGAGCTACAACTGCTGTGCCACAGCCACAGCAGCGCGGGATCTGAGCCACGTCCTACACCACATCTCGCCAACACCAGGTCCTTAACCCACTGAGCGAGGCCAGGGATCGAACCCGCATCCTCATGGTACTAGTCGGGTTCATTAACCTCTGAGCCATGAAGGGAACTCCAAGATTATTCACTTTCATAAACCAAGTATCTTAATCATTTTGAAGAATTTCATTGTTAGTATACAGAAATGCCACTGATTTCTGAATGTTAATCTTGTATCCTGATACTTTGCTGAATTCGTTGATCAGTTTGAGTACTTTTTGGGTTGAGTCCTTAGGGTTTTCTATGTAGTATCATGTCATCTGCATACAGTGACAATTTTACCTCTTCTCTTCCAATTTGGATACCTTTTATTTCTTTTGTTTGTCTGATTGCTGTAGCTAGGACTTCCCATACTGTGTTTAATAAAAGTCATGAGAGTGGGCATCCTTTAGAAAATTTTATATAATGAATTTTTTCACTTGAGAGATACACTGAAATAAAAAGTATACAAATGATGTGTTATTCTTAGCCTAATGTTTGTGATTAACTGAAGGTAGAAACTAAGCATATGACTCTATAATATTCAAGTGAAAAAAAGTCCTAGGCTACATAGCCACAGGGAAAAGAATACCAGGTAAGATGGTGAATAATTTTGGAAAGAAGCCTCAGTTTACCTATTTTGCTCTTTTTAAAATTTTTTTCATTAAACTATAGTTGATACAAAGTTGTCTTAATTTCTGCCGTAAAGTGCTTCAATTATGCGTATATACCTATCCATTCCCATATAGGTTATCACAGAATCTTGAGTAGAGTTCCCTGTGCTATACAGCAGGACCCCATTGACCATCCATTCCATATACCATAGCGTGCGTGTGCCATCCCAAGCTTCCAATCCTCCCTTCTCCCCAGCCCTTCCCCTTTGGTAACCATAGGTTTGTTTTCAAAGTCTGTGAGTCTGTTTCTGTTTTCTACCTAAGTTCATTTGTATCATTTTTTTCAGATTCTACATATAAATGATGTCATATGATATTTGTCTGGCTTACTTCACTTAGTATGATAATCTCTAGGTCCACCCATGTTGCTACAAATGGCATTCTTTCATTCTTTTATGGCTGAGTAATATTCCATTGTATATATTCCACGTCTTCATTATCCATTCCTTTGTTGGTGGACATTTTGCTTCTTTTGCTCTAAAGGCATCATCTCTACCCCATAATCTTAGGAAATTAGTAATGCTAAGTTCAGTGTTTCTTCTGTTTATTAAGAGCATAACCACATCCCTTTGTTAAATATCTCCATTTTTGTTGCTCTTTCTCCCAGCCACCAGTTAGCCCAGGTTTGTGTCTTTGCTTCCTCCTTGTACCTATTCATCCTCCATATTTATTTACTGTATTTTACTGATATTCATTATCAATGTGATTTGCACACTTTAAAAATTATTGGTACAATGCCCAGAGCTCTTTGTGGGATAGATTTTATATATACAATGAAAAATAAGGCAAGTCCTTTTTTACTTTGTAGAATGAACTGGAGAATTTTCCTTTAAACACAATCCAGCACTGCCAAGCTGTGATGCACTGCTGTAACTATGATTCAATCCTTGCCCTGGTGTGCAAAGAGCCAACTCAGAACAAGCCAGATCTTCATCTTTTCCAGTGTGATGAGATTAAGGTAAAAGAATTGTGACTTTTCTTTCCCTTTAAGTAGTTATTCTGGCAGCTTTTGATTATCTACTTCAACCATATGACTGGTAGGTACTAGGTTTGTAGTTTCTTAAAATTTTGTGAGGAGAACAAATACCTCACTGTCATCCTTAGTGTTGTTTCTAGGCTAAGTAAATAAAGAGGAGGTAGACTAGTATTTTAAAATATAAGATGCATTCTTTTTATGTGAAAAGGTGTGGATAATGTATTAAGTTTTTCATTGAGGGACTTAGACATAATTAAAGATTGTCTTCAAAAATCATGCTTCATAAACAATAAATAATCATGCCATCCTATTTTATTCTGCACTGATCACAGAGCTTGGACTATTACGATGAAACACTTAGACATTTTCCATGATATCAATTTAAGGGTCATTGCTTAATTTTGTGACTTGAATAATTGCTTAAGATATGTAATCCCCAGGTGATAATGTGAAAATAGTTGAGTGCAGTTTAATTACTAGTAATAATATGCCATATCCTGAAGATTTGTATTTCAAAGTACACTGTAATTTTCAAATGGTTATAATTCGTGATGCTTTATTGGACATTAGAATTTATCTTCAATCTTAAATATCTTTATTTCGTGAGTTGATTCCTCTAAAAGGGAAATCATTTTTGGCTGAATCGATTGGCTCTTTGCCAAAGCAGTGATTTATCACTGTGATCATGTCTTATAAAATACACAGTTTTTATTTTGTAACGAAAGGCTTGGGAATGAACATAAAGTGTCATTTAATCTTTCCTGTAATTCTTTGCCATTAGAATATGATTGATAAATTAAGATTGACTGTAAATAGTGTGTTTTATAATTTTTATTTCAGTTTATATAATAAATGACATTCTAAAAATCTTACTTGAAAAGAACGTAGCAGTAGATAACCTGTTGATGTAATATTCATCAGACTTTTATGTAGTGCCTTTTTTGGGGGGGGCACAGGTGCAGCATATAGAAGTTTCTAGACTAGGGTCTAATCGGAGCTGCAGCTGCTGGCCTGTGCCACAGCCACAGCAATTCCAGATCTGAACTGCGTCTGCGACCTACACCATAGCTTGTGGCAACGCTGGTTCCTTAACCCACTGAGCAAGGCTAGGGATCAAACCTGCATCCTAATGGATAGTCGGGTTCTGTTTCTGCTGAGCTACATCCGGAACTCCTGTAGCGCCTTTTGAAAGTCATAAAGTGTATTAAGAGTTTTACAAAGTTAGATTTATTAAATCAGGAAGTATTAAGGTGAATATTTAGCTCTGAAAATGTATGTAGTTTCTCTTACATGGACCATCTTACAACATTGCTTTTGAGTTTTAAAGTTTCTTTATCATGGGACTTTACACAATGCTCCTGCCCACTCTGTGGTCAATTTTTTCTTAAATGATAGCCAGCTGGGTCCCCCACATAGGAAATTCAGGATTCCTAGGCATCTTCACTTTTGTTCTCCCACAGAATAGAAAACCTTTGACATGATGTTTGTAATTCTTCCTGAAACTAGGATGTTGTTATGGAAGTGAAGCTGGACTAGGATACATTTGTACTTTCATTTACCTAGCCATGTGATCTAGGCCAAGTTGTCGTATAAATATTCCTCAGTTTCATTAATTAAAACAAGAACAGATTAGATGATCATTGTGTCCTCTCAGTTCTAAAATTTTATGATTACTTGTGCTTATGGTTAAAGAGTATATATGTATATATATAATTTTTTTTTGAGAAAAACATACATGATTACAGAGAACAAGCAGGCACAAAAATAGAAGATAAATACATCCCAGCAAGAATCTGATATACAGTAATAATCACTGGCTATATATAAACTTCAGAAGCAAACTACACAAACTTCTTAGCTGCTCATCTCACATTGATTCCCAAGAAAACCAAATCAAATGTTCTTGTTGCAAAAGTATCAGAGAAAGTTACATTTTTCTTTTTTTTTGGCCCTGCCTGAAGCCTTTGAAAATTCCTGGGCCAGGGATCAAACCCATGCCACAGCAGTGACCTAAGCCACTTCAGTGACAAGGCTGATCCTTGACTCCTGCACCACAAGGGAATTCTGCAAGTTAATTTTTATTAACCTGAAATGATAAAATAAAGGGGTTTTCAGAAAAGCTACCATTTGAGTGTTGGGATTCCTCCCATGATGGTGGGGGTTTGTCTTCAAGTGAGAGTTGGGCAGCTGGAAGTGGGTGACGTGTTCCCCTGGGTTCGTGGATGCCCAGTGGATGACAAGGATGAACAAGGGAGAAACAATGCCACTCCATATGCAGGTACTTCTGATTCCTTCATGGCTTCTCAGGCAGAGGTATTAACCCAGTTACATTTTTAGCATGTGATTATACTTTCAGCACTTGCAAATCCCTTTTTCTCTTTGCCTTCATGCAAGTATAGCTTTTTTTTTTAACTAAAAGAATCTGTATTAAATAATCTTTGAAAATTCCTTCAGTTTTCCAATCCTGTTATTACAAAGTTCACTTAAAAAAACTGCAAGAGTAATGTTTTAAAAATAGATTAAAAAGAAACAAAACTCAACACTTTTCTTTTATATCAAGACATTTATTGATTCAGACAAGGAACATAAACCTTTTTTCTGTTTTAACCTATATATCATGGCAAAAAAAAAAAAAAATCCATAACCTCCTAGGTAACTTGTCTTTCATTGCAGGCAAACCTAATTAGTGAAGATATTGAAAGTGCAATCAGCGACAGTAAAGGAGGCAAACAGAAGCGACGGCCTGATGTCCTGAGGTAAAAACATTAAAAGAAATTAAGGGCTAGAATTGGTGGGTTTTTAAGCCATTTTTTCCTCTAAAGATTAAAAATATATTTTCAGTGAAGGTGTATTATTATTATATTTTGCAGGTTACAACCTGTAATCTCAGCTCATTTGCTTTCCCAAGTTTGTCAGTACATGTGTGTGTATCTTTTCTCTCCGTGTGATTCTGGTCTTTCTCGGATATGGCTCTTCTCACTTGTGTTGTCATAGAAACGCATGAATGATGAGTGGCATTTTAAGAGAAGGTGGCCTAAGGGAATACAAATAGATATTAGGATACTAGTTGGTTAACAGCCGTTGCAAATCACAGGCGACCTGTTTTTAGCTGAATTGCCAATGGTCTATATTTTAATATTTTACATGCTTTTATTATGGAGTGGTTAAGAAATTCTTGTTTTTTTCTACCCCTTGACATAATTCTTCCTGAGGTTGAAGAACTAATACCATAAAACTGAGAGAATTGATGTGTTAAGAGAAACAAGGATGGTAAAAATTCAGTTTGTTTTCACCTTTTTTAGGATGATTTCCAAAGCAGACCCTGGCATACCACCTCCACCCAGAGCCCCCGCCCCTGTGCCCCCTGGGACTGTGACCCAAGTGGATGTTCGAAGTCGGGTGGCAGCCTGGTCTGCACTGGCAGCTGACCAAGGGGACTGTGAGTATTTCTAGGAATTGGTACTTACTGAACATTTCCTTTGAGGTTGTGGCGTAGGTCTAGCTTTCAAATTCTGTTTCTGATTTCCAAGCTGAGCTTAAGGTTAGTTTTGTAAAAGTAAATCTTAGGTAAAGAAAAGTTAATTTTACACTGTCATGTTATTGTCTCTGAGAGTTCAGAGCAGTCATTTGATAAATATGGTGTTAGGAGCAGAGACATTTCTTTTGAAAGCAGTCTAAGAGAGGAAATTTAACTCAACTAACAATTAGAAGGATGGTGATAGAATATATACCAAATTGGAGACTATCATTTTTTTTTTTTAAAAATTATACTACAGGAGTTCCCGTCATGGCTCAGTGGTTAACGAATCCAACAAGGAACCATGAGGTTGCAGGTTCGATCCCTGGCCTTGCTCAGTAGGTTAAGGATCTGGTGTGACCGTGAGCTGTGGTGTAGGTTGCAGATGTGGCTTGGATCTGGCATTGCTGTGGCTCTGGCCTAGGCCATCAGCTTCAGCTCCGATTAGACCCCTAGCCTGGGAACCTCCATATGCTGTGGATATGGCCCTAGAAAAAGACAAATAATAATAATAATAATAAAGTGACAAAAAATAAAGATAATACTACAAATTCTTTCTATTATTATTATTATCTTACCAATGTCCTCTTTTGGACATACTGCTTGTGGTCACATGGGCAGGGTGTCAGGACAGTGGTAAGGCAGTGGAAAAGAGGTAAAATGCAGTCACCATCGAGTAAACTTGTCCAGGGGGCCCTATGTCTATACCATCAGACAAGTATTCAATCATAGCAAAGAACATGGTATAATTTTTATATGTCAGCATGTTTTACTTAATCTGAAATTTTTATAACTGGAAAATGACTCAAAATATGTTTGGTCTAGTCTCTTAATTTTAAGGGTGAATAAGTTGTGATCCTAGTTCAACGAGCCTTCTTACATCACTTATCCTTTATCTAATAATTGGTTTTATTCATGAGGATATCTAGCAGTGTAGTTAACTAGCAGAATTCAATTGTCAAAATGAGTGATACTGGACTGTACCTTGAGTCTGGTGAGTCAAAATTTGGGCTCTGGAGCCAGAATGGGATCCACTGGTGTGACCTTGGGGTTATCTCTGTGCTTCAGCCTTATTTGCAGAATGGGGATAATAATGTCTGCTGCTGTGAATCCGAAAGCAAATCATATCTACAGCAGTACCTGAAACAGTGTAGTATACATTCATTTTTTCCAGATTTGAGTTTGACTTTATCAGTTTCTTTCCATTGCCTTTCAATCCTAAAAGTTATTTGCAGACGTTTACGTGTAAGCCCAGCTACCAAACAGATGAAACAAAGAAATCTTTGAAGCATCCATTTTTCAAAAATAAAGTAACAGAATTACTACTTTAACGTTATAACTGTTTCTGTTTGGAGTAATTATATACATTTCTATAGATCCACTTCATATTTAAAATTTTGTGTTTAAAAAACTAAGTGGGAGTTTATAGTGTTTCCTACTTCTTGTGTACTTACAGTATTTCTGCTGTCATTAGTATTTTGGTGGCAGGGATGTGGGTTTTATTTGGAGAGGAGTCAAAATGGCCTTCCTTGAACTTAAGATAGCAGATGTCTTAAGTTAACAGACGTTCTGAATAGACCTCTAAACCATCTGTAAAACCAAATATAACTTACAACAAAGAAAAAAAATTCAGTCTCAGGAGGTTCTGAGCCCTCATTAGATTTTTGTCTAAAATATACCAATCTATTTAACCTACAGTAGATAAGGTTTTCAGAACTTTTGGTCTACTACTAGGTCAGACAGAACACCACATAGTACGTGACCTTCTGTCTGGATTCAGGTCAGTTTGTAGTTGGAAAGCCAATGGGAGAGGTTCTCTCTGGTCCCTCTGAAGGCGCTGGCTGACGCAGAACTGGGCAGCTCCTTCTTTGGCTTTTTGACTCTTACCCCTGACTCCAGAAGTGACCTGCAGAACAGTGACAGTGGCAGTGGGGTTCCTGGTAGTGCTGCAAACCATGAAAACCTCTGTGAAATACCACATCTGTCTCACCTTGCCCTCCAAATGATATTTTGGGACCTGCTGGAGTTCCTTCCTTATAGCTGTCTTACTGCTCTCTGTAGTACACTATAACCAAGACAGCCTCCAACCACATGTAAAGTAGAGCTAACTGGCAAGATTTCACGTGTAGAAATTTCGCTGATTAAGTTTCATTCAGACTCAGTGATTTCTTCTTTTTTTTTTTTTTTTTTTTGGCAAGTATTGCATTTATGGGTAAGGTTAGGCATAGCCATTTTCAATGTTTTTTTGTAGTTCTCTGTATTGAACATCATGAGTCATGATGATGTGTCATGAGTTGTATCTCCATTAGTGGTGATCACAGTTCTCCTGATCCATCCATCCATTCTTCTTTCATGCATCTGCTGTGACATCTTTGCATGAGTATCTGTTTAGTGAAAGTGTTAACTGATTTGTACCAGGTAGGAATTCATGATAATGATCCTTATTAACATCATGCCTTAGCCAATTGAGCTAACATAATATCTTGAGACTTTTGTTCTTAATTTGCAGATGCATTTAGGTATTTCTACTTTTAAAGCATATGGCTTCAAATTATCATGAGCCCAACATTAAGGGTTTTAAGCTTAATTACAACTGGATTTTTTTTCTTTAACTTTTTAGGGCCACACTCTCGGCATATGGAGGTTCCCAGGCTAGGGGTCAAATCGGAGCTACAGCTGCAGGCCTACGCCACAGCCACAGAAACGTGGGATCCAAGCAGCATCTGCAGCCTACACCACAGCTCACAGCAATGCCAGATCCCCGACCCACTGAGGGAGGTCAGGGATCGAACCTGCATCCTCATATATACTAGTCGGAATCATTTCCGCTGTACCATAAGGGGTACTCCCACAATTAGAATTTTAGAAACACTTTACTATCAGAATCCCCAAAGCTTTCCTGTTAGCACGAAGTTCGAAGGTGTAAAAATTAGGAGCTTTGTTTCATTAGAACTTAGCCTCTTTTAAGAAGTAAGTGCTTAATGTGGGTTTAAAATTTTTTCTTGTGTAGGAATTAAAGGGTATTAAGTTAGTTGGCTCTGCAGGCAGCTGACATCAGGAAGAGAGAGAAGAGAGGGGAAATTACACGGTAAATCAATGCCATACAAGTGTAAGGCCGGTATTTCAGCTCTGCCAAGTGTGGTGGCGAGGGTGCATGTCAGAGACGATGAGCACAGCTTTGATTTTATATCCAGTGGAGGTGTTTCCTTTTGCAGATGATGCTCTTTTCTAGTCAGTTTTCATGTTTAATTATCTATACTGGTATCACTTAAGCAACAGGTTGAAAGGTGTATAATTGTCTTTTCTTTAGTTGAGAAACAAAGGCATTATTATGAGCAGGAAGAAACACCTGAGATGATGGCAGCCCGCATTGACAGAGATGTGGTAAGTGAAATAGTCATCTTTGCATCACTGGCTTTTTATTTAAATAGGAAAAAATATTAACAGGGAAAATGAAGCTCATTTAAATAAAGATGTTTTGTACAAATTGTATTTTTTTCTTTCCAGCAGTAGTTATGTCCTTTGAATTATTTTTCTTCTTAACTATTTTACCTTTATGCCAATATTTAGTCAGTAGACAAAGTTGTGATAGAAGTAGACTGTTTTTGCAAAGGAATTTAAGCTGAATATCAGATTTGAGGGATTTTTCTTTTCTCATGGTTTGCAATCCATAAATAAAATACCTTTTTCATGTTTCTTCCTGGCATTTATTTTAAAATAGTTTATAATGCCTGAAAGGTAAAAGTTATGTGGCCTTTTCAAAGGGTAGAAAAGTACATTTTAATGCTTTGTAGAGGACAAGGCAGTATTTATTTTTGTTTCTTCATAAGTAATTTCCATACAGAATAACAATGCCCTGTGACATAATTATAAAATATGATGTCAGTCTAATTACTTTTGGTACCATACTCATGTTCTCGGCTTATTTGGAAACAAATACTTAGATGAATGTGAAATTTGGAATTTAATTTACATCACTGTATTACTTGTTAAAAGTTTAATACTTAAAAATTTATTTATCATGTTTTCAGTCTTTAATTAAGAGAATGTCGTTTTACACATAGAAGAGAAGGTCACCTAAGACTATAGTATGTATAATATACTGCGTATAATATAACATGATACATAGTATAGTATAATCAAAGTTGATCCTCTGATCCCTGACAGCATAGTGCATCATTAATTCTATTTTACCCTGTAGAAATTTTTAGTAATGCCTATTATTGAAGATTATCTATGTGTTTATAAGGTTATCACAATATTCTGTAGCCCTTTAATTCCACAAAATAATATTGTCTGTACTTTATTGGGACATTTATTAGAAGAACAGAAATGCTCAGTGCTGTTCTAACAAACTGTTTCTCAGAATTTCCCCCCTGACTTTATGTGGGACAACACAATGAGAAAATTAGAGTGATTTAAAATAATCACTAATATGAATAGATATTGTCAATACTCTCTTTATGGTATTGAAAATAGAACAAAATTAAGCTAAAGAAAAATGTAGCCATAGATAAATTTAGTTCAATATTTCTTCTTAGAATTAATGATAAACTTGAAATTTCCCCTTGGGAAGGTGTTCATTTCTCTGCCTTTTTTTTCACTTTCCGATTTTCCTTTATGGTGTACAGCTGAGGCAGAAGTAGTTTTTTTCTGCTCTGCATTTTATTCTGTAATTTCTAATTCCAGCAAATTTTAAACCACATTTTGGATGACATTGAATTTTTTATCACAAAACTCCAAAAAGCGGCTGAAGCATTTTCTGAGCTTTCTAAAAGGAAGAAAGCTAAGAAGGGTAAAAAGAAAGGACCAGGAGGTAAGTTGGATTTTCTTAAATTTCTAAAGACCATTCAGAATGCCCGGGCGAGGCAGAGTTTCTGCCCTTCCGAGCTGTTCAACAGGGCTCCATGGAGTGGAGACCAAGGTCATTTTTTCTGGCTCTGAGATACCACCAGGAAAGTAGACAGAGACTAAGATGAGCCAGGAGAAGAGTCCATCTGGTCCTAAGTTGGCTACAGTAAGAAAGACTCAAGGACATTTTACCTATATTACAGAGAGACTCAGATTCAGTAGTGACCAATTGCTCATTGTTTTCATCAGTCATTGTAGGAGTAAGGTCTGTTAAAGAAAGTCATAGCGCCATTCTTCCCATTTGTGAACCAATTTTGTTGTAAATAGAAGACCTCATTATTTTGCTAAATAAAAAGATTTTTTCTCGTTAAAATAGTTTAAAATGTCAGTGGATTTTAATTTCTTATCACAGAATTCCGAAGAGGACATTCTGGTCACCTACAAGCAATTTTTAAGTATGCTGTAGGTCAGCTATTTAAAATGGTCTCAAGGAGTTCCCGTCGTTGCTCAGTTGTTAACCAATCTGACTAGGAACCAGGAGATGGCGGGTTTGATCCCTGGCCTTGCTCAGTGGGTTAAGGATCTGATGTTGCCAGGAGCTGTGGTGTAGGTCACAGATGAGGCTCAGATCCCATGTCACTGTGGCTCTGGCATAGGCTGACGTCTATAGCTCTGATTAGACCCCTAGCCTGAGAACCTCCATATGCCACGAATGTGGCCATAAAAAGACAAAATAAATAAATAAATAAAATAGTCTCAAGATGTATAAAATTATAATTATGGTGTAAAATGGTATAGATTGAAATATATAAAGAAATAGTAAATGTTCCTTTCATTACACATGACTTCAAATCAGTCTCTAGCTCTGTCTACATCAAAGCATATGACCTATAGTTGTCTTCTAGAAGCATATATGTGCGTACACCTCACCTCCATGTAGTTTGAAATTAAGTGTTACTCCTTTCTGATGTCTCAAACCACTTCTCCTGCTGTACTCTTTACAGAAGGTATACTATCTACTTGGTCAGCCAGATTCAAAAACCACAGATATTTCTATGACTCCATTCTCTAACTTACAACCAACATCGATTTTAGTTTGTGTCTCTTTTTTTTAATTTTATTTTTTTTAATTGTTATTTCCCCAACACATTTTTTCCCCCACTGTACAGCATAGGGACCCAGTTACACACACATGTATACATAGTTTTTTCTCCCATTGTCATGCTCTGTTGTAAGTATCTACACATAGTTCTCAGTGCTACACAGTAGGATCTCATCGTTAATCCATTCCAAAAGCAGTAGTTTGTGTTCAGTGTCTCTTATACCCAGTTTTTCCTCTTTTCATTTTCACCAGCAATTGCTTCAAGCTATCTTATTTTTTACCCAGCTTCCTAAGGCAGCAATCAAGCCTCCTGTCTTCCATCCTGTGAAAATAGTCTTCTTAAAGCTCTAAGGCAGTCATTTCATTCTTCTGCTGAAAAGCATGTTAAGCCCATGTCCTACTGGTGTGAGCCTGACCCCTCACCCTGGCTCTCAAGGTCTTTCACAGTCTGACCTTGGCCTATTTTTCTGTTCTCACGTTTCTTTGCTTTGGTGTTTATTGTTTCATGTACATGCAGTTTCCCTTTTCCATGTTTTTGCATATGCTGTTTTTGATCCAACCATGATGTTTTCCTTACTAAATTGCCCTGGAACAGACATTTCAAATCCCATCTTAAAAGCTACTTTTGGAAATGTCTTTAAATATACATTTCCCCATCTCCCAACCAAGTGTAGTCTCCTTCAGTAGCACTCAGTTGACATGTCTCTGATACTTACCTAGTTCATGTCTTCTATTAGATTTTAAGACCCTTAAGATCAGGGCTTGTAACATACACATTTTTGTAGGCTTCATAGTGATAAGCATGATGATTGGCACATAGAAGAGCTATAAATTTATGGGTAATCTGGTAGTGCCTAAGGGTAGATTTCAAATGTTTAGATTTCAAATGTTGTTCTAGTCAGATTATGAGATGGTAGAGTAACCAGGTAGCATGATATCTGATGTGATCATCAAACTTTCAAAACATGAATGTGTGTTTTTTTTTTAATTTTTTTATTGAATAGGGGTTTTTAGAACTTTGCTCTCATCTTCCCTTCCTCCCACTTATTCCTTTAGAGGGTGTTTTAACCCTGCGGGCAAAACCCCCACCTCCTGATGCATTTGTTGACTGTTTGCAGAAATTTAAACATGGATTTAACCTTCTGGTAAGTGAAATTTATTTATATAGAATTAAACAAATGGAAAAGATCAAAGTTTAGCCAGGCTGCTCCTGATTCAATTAAGAGATAAACTTGTTATTGGAGGTTTTTTTTGTATGTGTATTTTGATTGGCCTTTTAACTAAAACAGCAGAGTGTAAAACCTATATAACTAAGAGACTTGATCAAAAAAGAACAACTCCAATACTTTAAAACAGAATTTTCCTAATCTAATTCACACATGCTAATTAAGATACTAGAAGTGAAACTAGTAGCAAAAACCTTCTCCTCTGAGTCCAAGTTGAACCGTTTTGAATGTCTGACTTTTGCTCCATTATATCATAGTAACATGTTTGTCTGTTTTCTTCATGTTACAGGCGAAATTGAAGTCGCACATCCAAAATCCTAGTGCTGCAGATTTGGTTCATTTTCTGTTTACTCCATTAAATATGGTAAGGTTTTGTTAATTTTGAAAATAATCATTCCTAGTATTTTTTTTTTCAGCCCCAAGTGTCTGTCTAGATTATCTGGACAGTTTTTCTTTGTTGCCTTGCTTGGATACTATTTCTTTTACCATCTCTTATGAACTTTGAGGATGTGAAATTTGAGAGTCTAAAGAACCTTAAGAATCCTCTAGTCCAAACACCTTATTTTATAGCTGAGGAAACTGATGTCGCTGATAGAGCTAGGGAAATGAAAAGAAATAAAGATTTATTAGATACTAGTGTTTCATATATACTAGTATATAATATAAATGGCTTGAACAATATAGAACATTTTCTCTTTCTCACAAAGTAGGCTAGGCATGAGGAGTCCAGAGTTGGACGGATGGCTTTGTTCCATGAAGTTATTCAGAGACCCCAGTTTTTTTCAGTGAGGTGTTCTTCCATCTCCTGAGCTGTCACTGATTCAATCACTTGTTCATTTATTTATTCAAAAAATATTGAGAGCCTGCTACATGCTTGGCATTGCTAGCAGCTCATCAAGAACAAAACACATAAATTTTTATGCCCTTAGAACTTATGTTGGAGTGTGGAGGGGCAGCCAATAACCTAGATAAATGTATAAATAATATGGTTCACCTAAAAGAACTGCTATGTGGAAAAATATAGCAGGGAAAGTGAACAGGGACTGCTCCAAGTGGGTGTGTGTGTGTATGTGTTGTAAAGTATTACACTTTTAGGATAGGGTTGGTTAATGGAGCGACTCACTGAGAAGGTACCATATGAGCAAATAAATGAGGAATGACTTATGTGGATTTCTAAAGAAAGAAGCTTCTAGACAGAGAACAGCTAATGTAGATGCCCTGAGATGGTAACATGCCAATCATGTTCTTGGAAGAAAAAGGTATTATGACTTGAGTAGAATGAGGGGGAAGATCTCACAGAGAGGGAGATGAGGTCAGCAAAATAAAAGGAGGACGTGTCTTGTTGGTCCTTATAGATGGTTATGAAACCTTTGACACTCTTGGAGGGTTTTTAACAGAAAGATTGCTCTGGCTGCAATGTTTAGACATTTGAGGGAAGAAGAGACTGAAGTAGTTACTGAAATAATTCAGATTCAAGATTATGGCATTGGGACCAGGTAACATTGGAGGTGATGAGAAGTAGTCTGACTCTGGTTATTAAACAGACAGTAAGATTTGCTGGTAGATTGGATGTGTAAGAGGCCAGGATGTCTCCAAAGTTTTGGCCTGAGACTAGAAGGATAGACTAATTAACTAAGATGGGGAAACAGTGGGTAAAACAGGTTTTTGACAGAAGAGGAGGGGTTCACTTTAGGCGATGTCAAAATTGAGTTGTATCCAGATGGAGAAATTTGAATTGGTAGTTGATTGAATGTATGAATTTGGAGTTTGGCGGAGGAGTCAAGACTACAGATAGACATTTGAGGATCCTCTGCATATGGAAACCATGAAATTGGGTGATATCACCAAGGGAGTGATTATAAATAAAGAAGGACCAGCACGCCAGTTGAGCCTTAGGTAGATTTAGTGATGGGAAGAGCCAGAAGAAGAGAGTGAGAAGCAGTAAGTCAGGGAAGAAAAACAGGAATATTGTGGTAGGTTTTCTGGGCGCCAAATGAAGAAAATGTTTCTAAGAGGAACAGTTGAGATACTCTGTCAGGCATTTCAGTGGTGGAAGTTGACTTACCTCCATGTCTTTGTAACAGCTGTAAAAAGGCAGAGAAAGCTTTGTCTTTAAAGAGGTGACTCAAACAGACCATTTCTGCCATTGAATAGTTGGCTTGAACTTCCTCACCTGGCCATACCTAACACCAAAGGCATGTTGTCGCCAATGGAGTGGCTATATGTCCATCTACAATGTAAGGACTTCTCTTTCTAGAAGAAAGAAGAGAATGGACACTAGTGGACAATTAGCAGGCTTTGGCATGCCCAGTATATACTAGGAATAGTGATATATACATAGTACAGTTTTCCCCCTAGAAAACTCCCTTCTTGTATATGTGTATTTTTACATAAGGTATAATTTTTGCAGCTAACAAAATGGTGTTTTGGGAACAGTTCCTTTTGTGAAGAAGGCAGATGTTTCCATAAGTTTATCCATCAGAAAGTTACACCACTTGAGTCAAAGGCCAGGATCCAAGATACACATCTTCATTTTCTAGATTTTCAGTATCCAGATATGCTCTTTCCTTATACACTGAATGAAATAGGCATAGTAGTATAATTTCCTTCCCATTTTTTATTTCTTACATTTGCAAACAGTGTAATAGCAATTTTTCCAAGCTGATTTGTGCCACCATCCTGTCCTATAAGACAGCTGGAAAAATTTTCTGGAATAATATTTGAGTGCACAAAGAAAAGTGCTGGAGTTTGGGAAAAACATGGCAACAGAAAGCAGGTGCAATCATTGTTGTCCTTACACGCAGACAAATCCCAGAAGACACTGGGCTACACATCCCCCTTTTCTACAAATCCACAAGACCAAAAATGTGATAGGTCATTCCTCCTGGTGTGGGGAGGGCAAGTGAGAGAGGAGTTAGAAAGAAGGCAGAATCTCTTTTATTTATTTATTTTTTAATTTTCATTTTTTTGTCTTTTTAGGACCACACCCACGGCATATGGAGGTTCCCAGGCTAGGGGTTGAATTGGAGCTGTAGCCACCAGCCTACACCACAGCCACAGCAATGCAGGATCCAAGCCACATCTGTGACCTACACCACAGCTCACAGCAACGCCAGATCCTTAACCCACTGAGCGAGGCCAGGGATCGAACCCATGTTCTCATGGATGCTAGTCGGGTTCTCGGGTTTGTTAACTGCTGAGCCACAATGGGAACTCCAGAATCTCTTTCCTTTAAATGCTTCCAGCAGGACAGAGTTTCCCATTTTAAGGGCTAAGATAGAGGTGTGTGGAGTGGTTTAGATTGCTTCATCTGTCAAAAGAGCAAATGAAAGCTTTATTGAATAATAATAACAGTAATGAAAATTGTTAGTAGGGTGTGATTTCTATGTGTATTATTTCTGATTTTTTTTAAGAGTAAGAATGGTAACTATGAAGCAGATAAATTCCACTAATTTGATTTAGAGCATGTGAAGACCATGGTCATTGAAGTTCTTTAATCTTTAACAAGAATGGAGCAAATGCAAGCATTTCTCATAGGTTTTGCTTGACTATCAGAAAAAAAATGACAGAATTCAAGTAACAAAAAGGGAGAAGTCTTATCCTTCTTTCCCGGAGGGTAACTAGACAAGACTTGAAGTAGAATATGAAATGAATATTGAGTATGAAATGGATATTGCTTTACAAACATAGGAAAGTAAGTAACATTATCAGCACAAATGTCAGACCTGGGCAATGAGATTAGAAGAGGAAAAGTCCGAGTCTATATCAATAATTGATGGATGCTTCTGTATGGTGTTGCTATAAACAGAGCATCTGATTTCTACTTGTCTAGTTATTGTTGAATAAGTCTTGCTTTTTAAACTTTTTAAAAAGTTAGATCGAGGCCATCCTTATGCGAAGAAACCGAAACTAGCACATCAACTAAGTTTTTATTCTTTATACTTTAACACATTTGATACTGTCTTAGTTTGAGTGTTAGGAGGTATTGTTTATAGAGCAGTTTTTGCCACCTCCTGTCATTCTTTCCCCATCTTTTCACAGATCGTAAGATATCTAGACAATACACAGAGTAGAACTTTTAAAATAATGGGACTGGTTTCCCTCACATACGAAAATTAGTCTTTGTGATCAGGCTGTGTATCTGAAAACACTGGTTTATTTTTATTTTTATTTTTATTTTCTTGCCTTTTGTTGGGGGGGGTGCACCTGCGGCATATGGAGGTTCTCAGGCTAGGGGTCAAATCAGAGCTGTAGCTGCTGCCCTATGCCACAGCCACAGCAGTGCAGGATCATAGCCATATCTGTGACCTACACCACAGGTTGGGGCAATGCCAGATCCTTAACCCACTGAGTGAGGCCAGGGGTCGAACCTACATCCTCATGGATACTAGTTGGGTTTGTAACTTGCTGAGCCACGGTGGGAACTTCCAATTTTATATTTAATTTTCTCCAAAATGACTCCTTAATAATTGTCTCCCAAATACAATACTTCTATTGCTCCATTTAATGTTCTGCCTGCAGAGTCACAGATATTTTACTTGGACAAGAGAGATGAAAAGGAACATTGATTTAGGACCTGCCAGTGGCCAAACAAAATTTAGTGGCTTTAAACTTTGTGAGTTTACCCTCAGCATCTACATGCACTTGTGCCCATGGCGCCCGCATGTGTATACATGCCTGCTCATATTCTTCAGAAGGAACTATGGCACATAGCCTTTTATTTACCCTTCTGTCATTCCATTCCCTCTTCCCAGTATTAAGCCAAAGATTTTAGTATTTCTTTATTCCCCTACTTTTCCCTCTTAGTCACTCCTACCTATTTATTGCTAGAGCTTAAAGGCTTGGAAGTAAAAATAAAATCACTGTGCTAGGCTGTCAAGGTAGATTTTGTTCTCATATGAGAGTCTGCCCACCTCCCTTGTCCTTCATCTTTTCTTTCATTTATTCTCATTCATTCCCTTAACACTCTATCTTCTGTGGTTCAGAGTCAGATAAGTTTTGATCCAAGTCCGTGAGGGAGGAGAACCAAAAATTAAGGCCCAAGTACAATGGAATGTGTAACTGATATGCATGCTTGAGGACCCCAAGGTGCATCACGCTGTGGGCCTAGGAAGGGCTTTTCAGAAGGGGTGGTACCCAAGGAGAGTTCTGCAGTGATGATGAGGGCCCCCCACGGGGGGAATGGGCAGCAGCATATGTAAAGGCACAAAACAGCGCAGCAGGCTCAGAACACCTGGATGACTGAAGAGAAGTTGACTCTTGGTCTGGAGCCTTTCCAAAAAAAATCCCTTTATTCTTGTGCTCTATCTCTGGGAAGGTGAGATTTTTATAAAAGGGCTCTGTTTTCTGCTCTAGGAGATTACCTTTCTTTAAGCTAGGAGATAGCCCCTGAGAGGTAAAATTAGAGCAGGTTTCAGACATCTGCTTATCATTTTGTTTGTCAGAGAGTCGCACCTGTTTGTTTTTGCTAATCATTAAATGATCCATTTTAAATCAGGGAAATTTCCTAGAGTTACATTCTGAGAAGAAATACCATGGAATCAGAGGACCAGTTCTCATCCTTCTCTCAACTTTTTTTTTTTTTTTTTTTTGTCTTTTGTCTTTTGTCTTTTTAGGGCCGCACCCATGGCATATGGAGGTTCCCAGGCTAGGGGTCTAATCGTAATGCCAGATCCTAGCTGCATCTGTGACCTATACCACAGCTCACGGCAATGCTGGATCCTTAACCCACTGAGTGAGGCCAGGGATTGAACCCGCAACCTCGTGTTTCCTAGTTGGATTGTTTCCACTGCACCACAATGGGAATTCCCTCTTATTTTTTAATATTTTTTATAGGCACAGCCATCGACTGTTAACTTGAGCCTTGTTTCTCCCTGAAGTATTCGTTTCTAGCCGTATTTTTCAAGTTTGGCATAATAGATTTTCCAGCAGAGATACACACAATTTTTAAAAGACAGAGATAGTTAAACCACCTGACTTAGAATTCTCTGGATAGTCATTATCATTTTCCAGGGAAAGTACAGTCAAAGGCAGCCAATAGACAGTTTCTGTGAAAGTTGTTAAACTCTTAACTTTTCATCTGAGATTGTTAGACACCACTGGACTGGACAAATTGATCTGGATCAGGATTTAATTTGGGAGTTTCCATCGTGGCTCATTACTAATGAATCCGACTAATACCCATGAGGATGCAGGTTTGATCCCTGGCCTCACCCAGTGGGTTAAGGATCCAGCATTGCCGTGAGCTGTGGTGTTGCTCACAGATGTGGCTCGGATCCTGCATTGTTGTGGCTGTGGCATAGGCCAGCGGCTACAGTTCTGATTGGACCCCTAGCCTGGGAACTTCCATATGCTGCATGTGTGGTCCTAAAAAGCAAGAAAAAAAAAAGATTTTATTTTAATATATAAAAACTGTGTTTTTGTCATGCGTTTTTTTGTCTACACATTTTGAAAATGTACAAATCATCATCATCTTCTTGCTAAAAAATGATGTGTTGCCATTCCAGGTGGTGCAGGCAACAGGAGGTCCTGAATTAGCCAGTTCGGTACTCAGTCCCCTGCTGACTAAGGACACAATTGATTTCTTAAATTACACTGTCAATGCTGATGAAAGGCAGCTGTGGATGTCACTGGGCGACTCTTGGATGAAACCCAGGTAAACACACATGAGTTTAGCATTCAATACCTGTAATACTTGAAGTGTTGTTCTTGGTTTAGTACATTAATCTAGGGAGATATTTATTTAACCTTTGATATATAAAGGAGTACGTATGGTAAATGAAAAAGCTGACCCCTTAAAAAGCTGAAAGTCCTGGAATTCCTTTTGTGGCTCAGAGAGTTAAGGCCCAGACATTGTCTCTGTGAGGATGTAGGTTGGATCCCTGTCCCCGTCCAGAGGGTGAAGGATCCAGCGTTGCCGCAAGCTGTGGCATTGGTCGCAGGTATAGCTTGGATCCTGTGTTGCTATGGCTGTGGTGTAGGCCTCAGCTGCAGCTCAGATTCAACACCTAGCCTGGAAACTTACATATGCCACGGGTACAGCCATAAAAAGAAAAAAAGAAAAAAAAAAAAAAAAAAAAAAAGAGCCAAAAGTCTAGTGGAGAAGTTAGAAGTGTGCAATGTAAGGTACCAGGAGTGACTCAGAAAAAACTGCTGTCACTTGGCAAGATGGAGCCATTAGGAAGCGGGTTTGGTGAGGAAGGCAGTTAGTTTTCAAAGAAGAGCTGGCATCAAATCAAAGGATAATAATACTGGTAGGTATATGTGTATAAACTTACAGTGCTTGCTAGGCACTCTTTCATGCACTTTACCTAGGTATTGTTATTCCTATCTTATAGGTGAGGAAACTGAGGGAAAGAGAGGTTAAGTATTTTGCCCAAAGCCATACAACTTGTAAGGGACAGAGCTGGGATTTGAACCCAGGCATGCTGGGTTCAAATTATGAGCATCACAATTATAGATGTTTATAATTATTTTGCTTAGCTGCCTTTCAGCAGGATGAGCAGGATTTCCACAAATACATTGCAGAGGAAGGGACTTCCCAGTAGAGAGAGAAGCACAAGTGAAGGAAGGCATGAAGCCAGAAGTCAAGAGAATGGAGTATGGACTGTGGGTAGTTAGTGGGTGGTTGTGGAAAATGGGGAGCAGAGGAACGTGATGAATGAGGCACACGGAGAGAAGCAGGGCTGGGTCCAAAGGCTCCCAGTGCCATGCTAAGGAGCCACAGGCTGCAAAGGACCAGGAACTTTGTGAATAGGGGTGTGACGCACCCACACTTTAGACACACCCACACTTTAGAATGATTAACTTAGTTGTTGAGTTTAGTGAGGACATGGACAAAAGCAACAGGATGCAAGGAGGCCCCTCGGGATGATAGTACAATAGTAGAGGTTCCTTATTCATCAGGGTTTTCTGGAACTAGAATGTGGTAACAGGAATGGAAAAGAGGAGGGGATAATTTTAAGAATTGTATCTTGTCAGGAAGGTGACTATGGAAAACAAAGTGTTCACAATTGCAGGATTCAAGTATGCTGAGCCAAGCAAGTTCTAAAAATATCTCTCATTTCATCATGTGTGATTAAATAATCTCTGCTTTCCTCTTCTATCCACATCTTTTTCTCTCACTGCATAGAGTAAATCATTAAGTATGGTCAATCAAAAGTTTGTCTTCCTAATGCTTTTAGGTTAGCCTGAAAGTAATGGACCCATTCATATTTCTGTCCTCCTCTTTTTCTATTGAAACACATGTAAACCATTCCCACTTATATTTTAGACTTTGGCAACTGTTTGTGTTGGGATATGGTTTACAGCTGGAATAGTTTATCAAGCAGGAAATTCTTTAAAAGCATTGCAGTTATTTATTTCATATTGAAAATATTATCTAAATTTATATTATTTATACATTAGTATAGCATACTGTATCATACTATTTATATATCATACTCTGTAAAAACTGGTTAAAATAGGAGTTCCCTCTGTGGAGCAGTGGGTTAAGGATCTGACTGCAGCTACGAGGGCCAGATCCACAGCCTGACACAGTGGATTAAGAATCCAACATTGCTGAAGCTATGATGTAGGTTGCAGCTGTGGCTCGAAGTCGATCTCTGGCCTAACACCTTTCATAGGCCATAAAAAAGTTAATAAAAAAATTAACAAAAACTTGTTAAATAGATTTTTAAAATCTATTAGATTTATATAGGTTTTTATTTTATGATAAGCCTAGTGTGGAATCTTTTCATTTTTTTCCTATAAATCTTATTAAATCTATCAGACCTCATAGTACTAAAATAGTTCATGCTTTTTAATTTCTTTGTCTTGACACCTGCCTCAAAATGAGAAAATTAATTACCATTAGAAATACTACATTAAAAGGAAATCGTATTGTTAGCCGTTGGTGTGAGAAAGTGGTCATTTCAGAACCTGATTATCTAAGAGGATTAGAAAATGAATATGCCAATTTAAAAACTCATAAATATAAAAAAGAATCATAGGGGTACATAATCATCTGAATAATGACTCATTTCATCATAGCTGAAATATAACCTGAATAATTAAATCGTGTGTGAAAGATGAAACAACATATTTTAGCAAAATTTAATAATGTCTCTCCTAGTTATTTTTGCAGTTCATGAGTGATTAGGAGTTTGTAGAAATAAGTCCCAAAGTTATTAAGTAATGAAAGGGTCATGATTACATTACAGATTAGTTCTAAATTGATTTTACTGATGAAAATCTAGCTGATACTATTAATTTATAAAATTGGTAATCTGCTTCATTTTAGAGGACTTCATAACTCAAAAAATCCTAAGCCTTAAGAATATTGTCAGCTGTTTTTCCTTTGAAAAATATGTCTAGTATCAGGAGGCTACATAATGATGGGAGGGCAATAAAGGGAAAGATGAGAATCAGAAATTACTTTAGATCCTTAGACAGAGAGTATATGTGTGTATATATATATATATATATATATATATATATATATATGACTGGGTCACTTTATTGTACAGCAGAAATTGCCAGAACATTGTAAATCAACTATAATAGAAAAAGAATCTTAACAAAAAGAAGCTTATGTCCTAAGTACATATGACACTTTCAGCTTCACATTCATTTCCCAAATTTCTAAAAACCTATATTCATGTTAAAAAGGTGACTTCATGGAAAATTGAGGCAATGTAGGGAAAGTAGATTATGAAGCAGAATTCAATCTTCCTTTCATTTCGTGAACATTAAACACTAGCCTCATCCTGTTTATTTTCTCTTTCTGCGTAGAAAGAGAGCAGGTTAAGTATGAATTGTTATTTGTTTTCTCTTCTTTCTTTCTTTCTTTCTTTTTTTTTCTTTTTTCTTTTTTTTGTGTGGCCAGCCTTACTGAAGATACTTTTTTAAGCATGGGGATGCTTCCTAATTGTATTGTTCGTTGTCTTCATGTTCTTCTGCAGAACAGAGTGGCCAAAAGATCAGTTTATCCCACCCTACGTCCCACGGTTCCGCAGCGGGTGGGAGCCTCCGCTGCTGAACTTCATGGGAACAGCAGTGGAGCCAGACCTCTATCCACTGACGGAGCCAGTGGCAAATGCAGCAGAACATCTTCGCAAGCAGGAAACAAAAAGATTATCCACAGAGGTAGTTTTTCAATATCATTTTTGGAAGGAAGTGCAAGAATCTGTGTCTTCTCTTGTCATTCAGATTGGGATTTCTCCCTTTATAGATCCAAAGATGGTTCTCGAATCAATCAATCACCGCTCTGTCTCCCTGGGAAGCCCAACCCCAGCCCAAGTCGCACCCCACAGCCTGCCAGCTCTCCTCCCTGCCCCTTGTGCCAGTGCTCTCCAGCCCTGTGACCCTGTTTCTTTGTCTGTGTACTTTCTCTCCTCGTCAGGGAATTGCCCCATTGCTGGTTGGCATATTCTGTTTTCTAATCCCATCATCAGACCCTTGAGACACTTCCCTGAACCCAGGTCCTTTAAGCTGGTTCCAAGCAGCTTTTTCCTGAATGCCTCCTTCCTTGCTTGCTTCCTTGCTTCCTTCCTTCCTTCCTTCCTTCCTTCTGCCTTCCTCCCTTCCATTCTTTTGCCTCATTCTAAGCCTCCAAAGTCCTGTCAGCCTGGCTAGAAAGCCAGAGCTTCTTCTAGATTCTAGTCCCAGGTCCAAATGATTATTTATAATGCTATTATACCGAGAACGGATCATAAAATGTATCTTTTACGTATATTTAGTAAGCTTTACTGTATAAACTTTTGGAGGAGCAAGTTGAGGTATTGAAATTGCGTGTTATCTCTTCACATTCCTTAAAAATGATTTTTTATGACTTGTGTTCTGACAGAAAAGAAAATTAAACACTGCTTAAAGCTGAACCAAACAGTAGAATGATCAGAACCTGAGGATTTAGACACACGAGGTCTAGTTTGAAAAAAAGAAACAAAAACCAGAAAACAATAACTAGATCCTCCTTGAAGTCCTGTTCATTTCCTTTATTTAACTCCTTAGATTAATTTTCTCATATCACTAGGGGTATTTACAGTGTGACAAATATGATATCAAGGAATGAATTAGCAAACCAGAGTAGATATTCTCTTTTAGGGAGAAACATTTCTATAAATTAAATTTCTTAAAATTGTTTCTTTGGATAGTAACCAGAGTGGTGTAGAAGATGGGTTAAATTCCGAAATCTTAAAAGTAAAGCAAGAATTCCTCTTATGGCTCAGTAGTATAAGAACCCGACATAAGGTTTGTGAGGATGTGGGTTCGATCCCTGGCCTTGGTCAGTGGGTCAAGGATCTGGCATTGCTACAAACTATGGTGTAGGTTGCAGATGCTCAGATCTATTTGTGGCTGTGGTGTAGGCTTGCAGCTGCAGCCCCTAGCCTGGGAACTTTCATGTGCCTCAGGTGTGGCCTTAAAAAGAAAAAAACAAAACATAACAAAAGAAGTCCAAGTTAAAAAATAAATAAAAGTGAAGCAAATATACTCCTCTGAAAGTAATGTTTTCCTTCTGTAATTGTTTTTTCCTCTGGTTGCATGTAATGGTAGAGATGGATTCCATAACTGCCCTTCCCTCTAATTGAATGATTAAGCTGGCCTCACTGCTCTGGGCGCTGGTTAGCAGACATACTTCCTGAGCTGTATTTTATAGTCCAGACCTCATCACACTGGATTTTCTTTCCTTGTAAAGGGCAACTTTCCTAGAGGGAAAAATGTAATCATACATGAAATTATGATACTCTTGCTGTTGCTATGGTGACAACAGTGTTTTCAAATCATAGAAATTTCTTGCTTACAGTCCTCATATCTTAAATAAGACAATATATCTACTTTATAATATGTGCCTCAGAAATTCACTTTTGTGAGTTCTTTTTCAAGTTGTGTATTTAAATAGAGAGTAATGAGTTCTGGCTTCCAGTGTAAAAGTTTGTCTACTCTCAGAGAATAAGTAACTTTAAAAGAAGAATTATTGAGAACTCTTCCTTGTAATGAGTTATCATTTTCCTGTTGGAGACTGTTTTCCATTTTATGGCCGACACACTTATTCAGAGGTTTGAAAAAAAATGAAATGAAAAGCACCTGCTGGCAGTTCTAGGGGGTTTTATGCCTTAAGATTTTGTTGGAAAATAGGTCAAAGTTATAGTGATTTAAAATGCATAAAATGCAATCATCTCCAGAAGAGAGATTTTATTATACTTTATTGCAACTATGGTAAATGCACTCAGAACAAGACTTGGGTGATTCAGGATCTGGTGGTTCTCTTTCGAATCGAAAGGCGTAGGTGACAAGGAATGACAAACATGGGTGGCACTTCTCAACTTCTTCCCTTCCTCGGAACCAGCAGCCACCCTGAGCAAGGTTGGGTAGTCATCAGTTAGTCATCTGTCTTCATTTCTTTCCTCCCTTCTAAGGTTCCCAGTCCCTCTCAGCACCTAGTGATTTCACCCTCTCCCTCCCTATTTCATTCATTTCTAGGCAGAAGGTGGAGGTCATTCTACCATTTCCTGCACTCCTCCCTTTATAACAGTGTTTAATTAAAAAGAGCCTAATCATCTAGTGCCTCTGCCCTCTCCTAAGGAAATGATACACTGAATTAATTAAGCCATTTATGCTTTTTTTCTTTATCTTTTTTAGAGCCTCACCCATGGCATATGGAACTTCCTAGGCTAGCGGTCGTATCAGAGCTACAACTGCTGGCCTACAGCAAAGCCTCAACAACACCCAATCTGAGCCCTGTCTTTGACCTACACACCACTCACAGCTAAGGTATTTAAATGGTAAAGATTGTTTATCTGTATTTGTGTGTTAGTGCAGTATCCCCATATATATTCCACAGAAGTAATATAATGTGAGTATTTTAACATAAAAGTGGTCCACTGGAGACACCTCACCTACTCTGTGGATAAACTCAGCCCTACTCCTACCAAGTTTGTCATTAGAATTAACTATAGTAAACATGTGTTCAAAACTTTTTAAAAACATTTCCAATTTCAGGTATTCGTCCCAGTGAATCCATAAACAATTGAAATAGCCAAGGAATTCCAACTCTTTAGGGTCTGTTGTGCATCTACCATATATCATTTTACAAGAAGAAACAACACAAAATCCTTATATGAATTTTTGGGGTTGTTTCTTTGGTTTTGCCCCATAGCTTTAAAGCCATGCTGCTCAGGGGGACCCATAGAACTGGGTTCTCCCTCTTGGTAGCCCGGGAGTCTCATGGCTACATGGTGTTCACTGCAAAAAAAAATGCCTCCAGCGTTGTCTTATTCTGGACTGTTGACTGTCAAGATCAATGTGTTTTTTGCCTTTCTGTGTTTCCCATAACAGCAAATCTGATAATAGAACTACAATAAAAAATAGTATTTGTGTACATTTAACAAGTGCAATCAATGAGAGAATGGTATAATTTTAATGCATTGAGGTCAGATGACTTTCACGTGATAGTATTTATTTTGCTAGGATGGTAGTAAAATAAATTTCTTAAACATAGAAAGCAAAGGTTAAGGGTTTTATTGTTATTATTTTTAAGCCAGTTTTATTGTATACAAGCTGTTAGACTCTTTCTAATATCAAAATCACCCATTCCTGAAGTTCCCCAAGGCAAGAATGTGTTGCTTTTATACCTGATTATTTCCAGAATTAAGGTGTAGTCTTTGCACTAATCACATTTCTTGTCATAAGTAGGTCTTTGACAAAAACATATCACCCCCCCCCATTTTATGATTGATTCACATATAATGGTCAATCACTTGAAAATGAAACATCCCAATATAGTGGAGGGTTCCTATGGACTAACATTAGTGCTCATTCAGATGGTATTGGCGATTCTTTACTCTTTTCTTCTCTGTCTTTCAGCATTCCAGTGGGTCAGAGTATTCCCCAGCTGATGGGTATGCAGCATTCAATAACGTTTATGGAAGAGGGCACCATCTGGACCAAGGGGAAGCCGCTGTTGCTTTTAAGCCAACTCCTCATCGCCATGTAGATAGGTAACATTTAATGGGCATCATTTAGAGAGCTGTGGATACTTGTCTCTGTTTAGTGCAGCTAGAAGTTCCAGTGTCTGTATTGTTCACTACCTCTTTAAGGTTTTCATCTGTTAATAGTTTGATAAAGTTTCAGTTGTTCCTTTATAAAGCTGGCTTTGATGAATGGGGTCTCTAGTCTGTTTCTAATGGAGGACTGCCAGTCTCTAATTCTAACTCAGTGCAAATGCCATTGGATGACTTTCTCTTTTTTATAAGATGCTTCTGACCAAAGCTCTGAATTAAGAAGAATTGTTTTGAAACGCTCCACTACTTTGTACCACATGGTCTCTGAGGATCTTCCCAGCTCTATAACTTTTAAAGGAAATAGTTTCCATCTTTATATCCCCCAACAAAAACAAATCAATTTTTCCCTTATATAGAAGTACTTAAACTATATATAAACTGAGAATTTAATAGAATCAATGCCTTATTTGCTATTTTTGCCATTTCATCTTATTATATTTTATTTTCACTTTCCAGTTTTACATTTCATTTAGTTTCCCATATTTTCTCTCTTAAAAATTCAATCTAGGCAAAAATGGAGAATTGAAATGGAGAAGAAATAAAGGAATTGAAATAGGTTCATTTTTCAGTCTTGTTTCCAGTATAAACTTCATAGAAGGCTTACATAGATGCCAAGCCATATTCATAAGAGAAAGAAAAGAAGGTGAAATATTGGTAACGAGGATATGGGAGATGAAGTGGGGCAGAGAGTTTGTCCTAATACTTTCCTACCTCAGATCCTCTCTTACTATGAGTGTCTCATGCCCTTTGTTTCTTCTCGGTATATTCTTTTTAAAAATAAAATCTAGAGAAGATGGGATTTAAAATTTTTGTTTTTTGTCAGGAATGATGACAGAAGTAACACTTAAGCAAAATGATGTGGAAATGATATAGTTATTATTCTAAGGACACCAGTAACATACTCAATTGAGTACAAAGAAAAGTCAGTAATGAATAATACATTTTGAAAATGCCAACATATGAAAGAAGTTTTAATTATAGATTAAGTTTTTTTTCATAGATACAGGTGAAAAACAGTTTTGAAGTTTAAAAATTATTTCAGTGAAATTTTTCTGAGGATCTCATCCCTTATCCTAGTATTTTCTTTACCCTTTTTTTCTATCTCAGATGTCAATATTCTACAAATTATTTCAGGATAGTAATTCTTACCTTTTCTTTTTGTTCCAAAACCACTGTAAATTGGGATGGTTTTTCATGGTTAAGTGACTGGAAAACCATTTGAGTACATGTGTCATGTGGGTTCAGAGTTATAGTACCTATGGATACTAGAAAATGTTTTTCATGTTTCATGTTAAGATCACATCTGGCACATTGTGGCCACTCAAGAAGTGTTTGTAGATGTGTTTGTTTGATGTTTTGAATGACTGAATAGTTATGTGATAGTGTATGCAACATTTTAGCATCACAACTTCTTTGTTCTTAACTTGGGAATCTGTAAGGTTATAGTGTTACCGATAGGAAAAACCTTTGCTATTTATTTTGTACAGCTTACCACAGAGTCTTTTAAAAGTTTACCTTGATCTTTATAGATCAAGGAGACATTCACCTTTAACTTATTAATTTAATTGTATCTCTGTACCCCATCTACCTCAAAAATGGATTTAGGCAGCTCACTTAAATTATATGCTGTTAAAATAATGTAACATTAAAAAATAAGTAATGAAATAAGATACAAAATTGAGAAATCAAGAGTGAGGATAAGAATGAAAAATTTTAAAGTATAGGTTGATACTGTGATTGAATTTCAAATTTATCTTTGAGATTTCTGGCTCTTCCTCAGAAATATTTGTCTCATGGAATGTTACGTACAGTGTGAGGATCATGTAAGAGACTTTATTTTCAAAGATATTATGTGTTTTTCCTAATTCAGAGAACACTGTGGTGAATTTTGTAAGGTTTATTTTAGTAACCTTTGAAAAATAAGAAATTTAAATGGAATATAGTGAAAGAAATTTCATGAAGGGATATTCAAGTATATAGCTCTTAGGACTGTTGATATTTAGCCAGGATAAGAATTTTTTCAAATATGTTAAGTGGTAGATAAATTAGGTATCTCAGCCATCTTTGTGGGTCCATCTCTCAGCTGGGCTCTTATAATAGGAGCTGAGTGGTTGCTGGACACTTGGATCATTGATGTTACCAAGAAAATTTGTCCCATTATTGCAAAAGCTATCTGAAAGTTCTGGTCTAATGTGGAATACAAAGGTTTGGAATTGGTTTTTAAAATAATTATTATTAATCTTAAAGTCAGTTACATGCCAGGAGTGCACTAAATACCATATGAAGTATATTCATTCTTCAGTGAAATCACAGTGTCATTAGGGAGACTGCTTGCTGCATTTAGAGCCCTCGCCTTTGAGGGATTATAGTCAATTGCTCTTCAAAAGCAATTTGCGTTTCAGAGAAGTCTCAGATCATTGCTGTCTCCATGACTATATGGGGTGGATGTCTCTCTTCTTCCACATCAGAAACAGAGACCAGACATTTTGACACATGCTAGATCTCTTAAGAGACTTTGGTAGCTCTGAAAAATTACAAAGTGTGATTTTCAGGTTGATAACTATGGTCAGTATTATATCCACATTTAATCTAGAGAGACAAAATAAACCGTGCAGATTCATCAGTTCTAAAGTATAAGTACATGCTGGGCAGTCACTTCTGAGACATGCAAGATAGCAAAGACTTCAGAGAAAACAGCAGCAAACGTTTAATCAACCCATCAATTCATATACACCGTGGCAGAGAGCTACTTATCACTTTGTTATATAGTACACTCAACTCTCTATTAATTAGCAGCGATTATTTTCCAGATCATAGAAGAGAAGGACATGAGGGAGGAGGGAAAGAACACTGGAGTTACTTCTGTTTTGCTCACTTTTGGAGTGATTGAAACACTTTTATCCCCTTCAAATGAAATTTTAATAGAATATGATTGTATGAGATGGGTTGGGAAATCCATGGAACAGTTTAAACTTTATTATTATTAATAATAAATAATAATTATTTTGCCATCATTTCACTTTGTTAAGTGAAACTAAGGTTTCTCAATATATGAAAAGTTGTCAGTATGCTTACAGGTTATGATTTTCATTTGTTCCTGTTTCTCTTCTGAAGCTAGTATCTAAGAGGTAACAGATTACCTCTGATGACAGGATACATTGTGTCCACAGCTATCTTGCAGGCTCCGCTGTGACTCATTGTTCCAGTGGACCTTGGTGGGCAGCAAATAGAATGGCCACTTGATAGGGAAGGATGACCACCCATCTTTAGTTCCTTTCTTTTTTTTGTCTTTTTAGGGCCACATCCATGGGCATATGGATGTTCCCAGGCCAGGGGTCAAATCAGAAATGCAGCTGCTGGCCTATGCCACAGCCCAGCAATGCCAGATCCAAGCCATGTCTGAGACCTTATGGCAATGCTGGATCCTTAACTCACTGAGCAAGGCTGGGTTTCAAACCTGTATTCTCACGGATGCTAGTCAGATTTGTTTTCACTGAGCTACGATGGGAACTCCTAGTTCCTTTCTGACGTTTCTCTTACAGAGATATATGAGGAAATGTGGGAATGTAAATGGAGGAAAAGATTAGGGACTTAAAATTAATATTTTAAAAAGCTTCTTTTATTATTGAAATGAAAATACTAGTATATTGATATATCAGGTTTTATTATATATAAAAAAAGCATTTTAAAATTTGTTGTTAAATCTATTAGTAGTCACTTAATGATTAAAAGAAGTATTTGGTTTTTTAAGATAATTTTCCTTTTAAAAAAATACAGACCTGCTCTTACTCTTAAAAATAATTAACAAATTTATTAAGAAGTATTATTGGTCTTGTGCTTAATCTGTACCTTCATCTTCACCTAGTACCTAGTATCTTCAGATTCCTTTAATTTTATGAAAAATGTGAACATTGATCATTATCCTGCTTCTGTCCTGGTAGAAATGCTAGATAACAAAGCCACATCTAGTATTTTGGATATTGGGTTTAATGGAGAAGGAATTCATAAATTTGCATTCTAGATTTGGCTTAGCACTAACTAGCTTTGTGGTTTTGCATTATTTATTTTTGTCCTAGCCATAGCTTGTTCATTTTAATGGTAAAATCCCCAAAGTTTCTTTTCCTTCATGTATTTTACAAAATATATTAAAACTAAACCACTCTCTAAATAATTTGAACAGTTTCTGGTAGGAATTGGCTTGCCTTTGTGTTTCACTTCTGTTTTCAAGCCTTTAGAAAAAGCTGGCAGAGTGAGAATCTTTTTTTTTTTTTTTTTTGTAGAAATTATGATCTACAACCCAAGAAATATGCCAAATCCAAGTATGACTTTGTGGCAAGGAACAGCAGTGAGCTCTCAGTTCAGAAGGATGATATTTTAGAGGTAATGGAATTTTATCTTTTTTATTCTCTTAATGAAATGAATTTATTGTATTCCTCTTCTGGTATATATCTAAATCGTCTTCAAAGAAATGCTGAAGTCAAGAAATTTTTCTTCAGTATTACTTTATTTGACCAAGGAGACAGCATATTATAGATCCTGTATCTACTTAGGAGGGGTAGCTGCTTTACCTCTTTTTTGTTTGTTGGGGGTATGGGATTGGATTTCTTGCCTTACTTTGCCCTCATCCTTCTTCTGGCCTTTCTTCATCGAATAATTCACCCTGGCATCAAGGCTGGTTATCACTTCAGATGTAGATGCACCATAATATTTTAATAAGAGAAAACATGTCTTTCGTCCTATCCTAGTACCCTTGCACAAATGTACGCAGCAGTGACTATGCTGATGGTTTGTGGAATAATCTATAACTCAGTCTCTTTTTTTGGTTATAACTGAGATTTCACCTTCTTTAAAATATGATATGGCATAGTCACATAGTTTTTGTGAAAAAACTAGTTTTTATACTTTTTCTCTCTATTCTAAGGGTGGAGACAATAGATCTTTTCCAAGTGACTCATCTTAAGTCCTTCAGATACTGCAAATAGCTAAGCATTCTTGGGAGGTAACACCGACCTTGGGTAGAGTGAGGCCATACCTGTTCTAGACTAATAATTGTAACGCTTAATGTAATTCCTGAGAATCATTTATCCCACAGTATGTTGATGCTGAGTCAGCCTATTAAAAGTGAAAATATTTTCTTGATCCAAAACTAAAAATTGAACTTCCTTCATAGATTGGTTTTGGTATAGAAATGACACCTTTACTTTCTTGCCTGATAACAGATTCTTGATGATAGGAAGCAATGGTGGAAAGTTCGAAATGCAAGTGGAGACTCTGGATTTGTGCCAAATAACATTTTGGATATTGTGAGACCCCCAGAATCTGGATTAGGGCGTGCTGATCCACCTTACACACATACCATACAGGTAATTACAATTTTTGAGCAAAATTAAACATTTACCGATTTTCATATTCATCATTTCTAGACAGGACTTAAACACCTTTTATGTATTAGTCATTTGAGACTTAATTGGTTGTATAGTTTATGTAATTTTTCCCAGCGCTATCGGGGGACAGTGACCAGAGACATAGGGAAGAATTATGTTTTTTGATTTACTTCTTCAGGAAATTGCTCAAAATATGTATGTCAGTGACTGTTTCTCTGAATGCAATTTTTTTTCTACCTTGTAATATTTCTGATGTTTGGAGAAATAGTACTTCTGCCTTTTCACACTTACTCAGAGCCCACCTATCCAAGGGTCCTAGTAGAAGATGGCACTGAGACAGTGGCTGGAGTGTCTACCAGCTTATCTTCACCATAAGGTGAAGACTCTTGCTTCATCTTCAAGATTGAAGATTCTTGCTCTCATTCTCTTTATAGACGACTATAGCCTGTTTGCTTTCAGCTTTCCAACTCCCGAATCTTAATCCCTTTTTTAAAACTACCATCACATGGTAGGCCCTCCATCCTATTTTTCAGTGCCATTACCTTTCTTCAGGTGTGGAAATCACACAAGACTAGGGCAGCCACTATGTGCTGTCTGACCTGTGGCAGGATCTCTAGAGTCAGACCTGGATGGACTGTCCCATGCATAGCCTCTCAGCCTGGGGTGGCTACTTTTTCATACACCCAGGAAAATTGAGAATCTTGAGCAAAGGATCACATCTGACCCCCTTATAATGGCACAAACTTGAGTAGAAGCTGAAACTACATAGAATGTGCAGTGCAATAGCTAGCACTGTGTCAAGACTTAGGAAAATACACATTGTCTAAACATAGAAATGTGGTTATATGCTGTCATGACCATTCATGTAAGTACTTCTGGCTTCTTGTGGCGTACAAGCCTAGTGTAGGACCTGCATGTATCCAGAGAGACCTTTGGCCTTATTAGAATCCAAGAATCAAGACAACGTTTAAAATAAAGAATTGATGTACAGTTTATATATCTTGATAACTGAAAGCAATGACAATGGGAATTCTGTCTGCTATACTTATGTTTGGGCTGGCTTGATATGCACATATATTATGTACTTATTTTATGTTCATCATTTGTCATTAGCTATTGATGCCAAAGAAGGAGTTTGAGTTATTCAAGGTACTGTCTACTCCACTACCCATGGAATTTTGAAATGAATTTTCTAACTTAATTTCAGCATCTTTTTCTTTTCTAAAAGTTCTTACTTTTCTGATTTTGTGATGTGGTTACCTGATGTAATAGAGGCTTCTCTTTGGTTTATAAATGCAAACTCTTCATGTTCTTTCTCAGAGAGGTTTTGACCAGGTGTATACCCTTTGAGCTCTATGAACTGTTTTTAATATTTAACTATGGATAAACAGTAAGAAACATTATTTGCAAAGGATATCACTAGTTGCAGTATGTGTGCAAAAGCCTAAAGTTTATGTGTAAAGTGCTAGAAACACTCAGCCAAGTTTGTTTTCACTTATGTGCATGGTTGCTAGGAATGGATAAACCCCAATGAAATATGATAAATAAAACTTGCAAATACTACTGTAAATACTAAGTATTTTTCCCCCACCTGAGATTTCCTAGGGAGTGTGACCTCTCTTACCTTTTCCTGTTTACTGTTCAGTCTTGTCTTTTTCTTCAACATGGATTCCTGGCTTGGGCCATAAGTTGACTTTTCTGTTTAAAGATTGCTTCTGTCTAAAACTGAGCCAAAGCTATTAATACGTACCATAGGTAGAGTTCAACTTGAGAACATAAAATCTATTTCTCCTTTCTCGAACAGAGCCTAACCTTGTATTTTTGTCAACGTTGGCCAAACCAAGAAATGTTTTAAGCACTCACAAGTTTCATGAGTTAGTTTGGCTACTTTATGTAAATAGAAACTTGTGGGGGTTGCTTGTTTGGAGTGTTTCCTTTTAAACTTTTCAACACTATCTGACTGTCTACTGAAATTTTCTGGATGTGGCTCAGAACGCAGTGATGCACATAGAAGTGTGTATAGAAGCTCTCTCTGTGTGTGTGCCTGTTCACGTGTGTGTGTGTATGTGTGTTTAGGTTGAACAGGACTTTTTAAAGATATTAAAAGCAACCTATTTTTTAACACCTCCTGAAAAACGGTCTGAGCCCAACAGAACACCAAAATCTTGTAAAATTTTAATAAGCAAGCTTGACAGGCTGCTATCTGGCATAACTAGGACTTCAAAAGGATTCCTATTCTCAAAGCGTTTATAACACACACAGAAAAAAAAAGACTAGAGTAAGATAGAAAAGAAAAACATTCTCGGAAATATATGCCAGTTATTTTATATCTCTACAACAGTGTTACCAGACACTTTAACCTAAAATACACCATCTAAAGAAAAATCCTGCAGCTTATTTCAGGATAACAATAAAGATACCACCGTATTTCTGTAGGTTCCAGTCACCCTAACACCCTTAACTTATAGAACTCCACCAGGTGACCAACATATCAAAAGCAATTCTATGTCTTATTCATCTTTTCATTCATTCACACCCACAAATATTTATTGAAAGCCAGCATCTCACACTTGATGAGAGGAAAGACAGAAATCCTAGCACTGAGCAGATCGTCCATAAGAGCCTGCTGCCCCGAGTGAAATTTCCAGGCCATCCGCCCTGGTCTTGCTCCTCCCTTTGTGCTTGTGTATCAGGAGCAGTCACCCTCTCTCTCTTCGGAAATGGCTGACACTTTTCCCCTGTTCAGCCATCCAATGATATTAACATTTTATTTTATTTATTTATTTTTTGTCTTCTTTGTCCTTTTAGGGCCGCACCTGCAGCATATGGAGGTTCCCAGGCTAGGGGTCCAATCAGAACTATAGCTGCCAGCCTACACCACAGCCACAGCAACTCAGGATCCGAGGCACATCTGCAACCTACACTACAGCTCATAGCAACACTGGATCCTTAACCCACAGAGCAAGGCCGGGGATCAAACCTGTGTACTCATGGATGCTAGTCAGATTCATTTACATTGAGCCACAGTGGGAATTCTGATATCAACATTTTGAAGTTTAAAGAAACTTCTTACAAAGACATTTTAGATCTCTGTACCATACTACAGAAAGATGCTCAGGCTGTCTGCCAGACCCTTTAAAGACATCACAAATACTGGTACAGTTAATGCCTATTACAGCCTTGTGAAGGAAGTACATTTTATAGATGAGGAAACTTAGATATAGAGAAGTAACTTGCCCACAGTTACGCAGCTGCAGGAAGCGAGAATGGGGCCTCAGGACTCTGACTCAGAACCTATGATCTGTTATACTTGACTCTCAGGAAGAAAAGTGCTTAGAAAAGATTAATATCCCATTTTGTGTGGACCTGTAGTTTTTCACTGTATAAATGCTTAAGGTGACATTTTCCCAGAATAGGTTTACCATGCATTGTACTCTGTTGATCTGATCAGTCACCACCCTTGGAATTGGATTTTTTGCTTGACACATCCATTCCTTGGATTTCATTCATTCTCTCCATTTTAAAAATCATCTAGGAAAATAATCCAAACTATGTAATTCCCTTAGAAAGGAGACATTTTTTTGAATGGTGGGCATAAGGGAATTAGATATAAACAATTTCCACGTGGCATCCACAAGTCACCAAATATTTTGAAAAGGCATAGAATTATTAGAACTATCCTTTTCATGCGCTTAGGTTTCCTGTAAATAAGTGTATATAAAAAAGGGCCATTCCAGGGTGAAGGGCACGAGAGCAGCCCTTGCCTGAGGTTCACACACTTGGGTTAGAGATTCTGTGCTGACAGCAGGGATATTCATACCTGGCATCAACTGCAAAAAGGTGTTGAATTGCTACCTGATGTCCCTGCGAGTTCAGGCTGTTTAATATCCACACATTTGGAGTGATTTTTAACAGCTCAGTAAAGACAGCCATTCCCACCAAATGTATTTTCCCCCATGGCTTCAGCAAAGTTTTAAAAACAAAGAGGAGGGAGGTAATAAAGAATTTATGAAAGATGTGGAACATAAAAAAGGATTGGCTGAAAACACAGGGACAAGGAAGTAAATGTTTATGAGAGAGGCTGGAGAAATGAAAATAAATGATGTATCTTTTGATGAAAATTCTGTCGTAGAGCATTCCAGGGCTTTTGAGTACTTTTCTGGGGCAACAAATGGACATCCAGGTGTTTCTTTCCGCCTCACCTGGAATCTACTCGCCACATCACGTTTCCTGATAATGTCTTTTGACTCCATCCCCTGACCTCTAGCACTTTGACTCTTCATCTACCAGGATGGCCCATTTGCTGATACGGATCCTCAGGTTCCACGCCAAGAGCAGGAGCCAACCCCACCCCCCATTATTTCCAGTATCCTCAGAGTCTTGACTAAAGAACTCTTTTATTTTTTATAATTTTTTTTTTTTTGTCTTTTAGGGCTGCACCCATGGTATATGGAAGTTCCTAGGCTAGAGGTCAAATTGGAGCTACAGCTGCCAGCCTACGCCATAGCCACATCAGTGCCAGATCCAAGCTACATCTGTAACCTACACTGCAGCTCACAGCAATGCTGAATCCAAAATCCACTGAGTGAGGCCAGGGGTAGAACCCACATCCTCGTGGTTACTAGTTGGAGTCATTACCACTGATCCACAATGGGAATGCCCTATTTATTATAATTCTTAAGTCTATGTGCTTATTATTACAGATATTTTTACTCTAACAAAATGCAAATAATTGTGAATGTCTGGTCATTGGGATCTTATAAATTCAACAGAAAATTTCTCATATGCTCTGTTTTCTAGCAAGAGATATTATGATGTGTGGAAACAGCCCCAACCTAGGTCCTGCTGGGAAAGGATTCTAGTCCTGGCTTTGCCACTGGCCAGCTGTATGACCTTAAAGCAAATAGCTTATTTTTCTCTGTTCCAACTTGCTAAGCTGTAAAATAGAAGGGGCCAAGTTTCATGAACTCCATAATCCAGTCTAGATATACCATTTTGTTGTCTATGTACATGTTCAGGTAGTCCTAAATTAAAACTGGAAATAGGAGTCCCCGTCGTGGCCCAGTGGTTAACGAATCCGACTAGGAACCATGAGGGTGCAGGTTCATTCCCTGCCCTTGCTCAGTGGGTTAACGATCCGGCGTTGCCGTGAGCTGTGGTGTAGGTCGCAGACGCAGCTCGGATCCCACGTTGCTGTGGCTCTGGCGTAGGCCGGTGGCTACAGCTCCGATTCGACCCCTAGCCTGGGAACCTCCATATGCTGCGGGAGCAGCCCAAAGAAATAGCAAAAAGACAAAAAAACAAAAAAACCAAAAAACAAAAACTGGAAATATTTTCTACAGGTGAATACTACACTACTAGCACTTCTAATTTCAGCTGGTGTTATGAACACTTTATTTTTCAAGCTCAATCCAGATACTCAGTTAACTGCTGGACAGAGAGTCACCATTTTACTCAACATTTCTTTACATTCATTCCAGCAGACTAACTTCCTGATAATATTCAGCTCTTAAATTTTTAAAAAAAATAATCTCAGAGCTCTCTATTCATCTATTAATTAGAGACATGGTCTTTAGACAGTGATGGTTACATTTTTGGGGGGTGGGCTGAGGGGCGCACTTGTGGCACATGGAAGTTCCCAGGCTAGGGGTCGAATTGGAGCTTACAGCTGCTGCCCTACGCCACAGCCACAGCAATGCTGGATCCAAGCCACATCTGCAGCCTACACTGCAGCTCACGGCAACGCCAGATCCTCAATCCACTGAGCGAAGCCAGGGATTGAACCTGCATCCTCATGGATACTAGTCGGATTTGTTTCCACTGCGCCATGACGGGAACTCCAGGGATGACTACTTTTTATTCTGTTTCACATGTTGACATTTTCTCAAACATTTCTTGTAATAATTTGAGTAATACCTATTCTCTCTCTCTCTCTCTCTCTCCATATATTATATATATATAAACTACTGCCCAACATGCATATATACAGAATTATAAAATTTTCTGTTTAACTGCATACAAGTTCAACTAAAGCTCACTAAAACACACCATGATATATACTTCCTTTTGTAAATCAACTTATGAGAAGAATTTATCTTACATTAATGTATTCAAATTGTATTCTTCTTAACCTATAAGATGAACCTTCATCTAAATATTTTAGAACACAATACTTGGATACACAAATAATTATTGAAACACTCTCTACAGTTTCCCATGGCTAGATAGTGGTGGGAATGAATTATATGTTTACAAGCACCTTCCCTGGTTGATTTGTAGGCAGGTAATTTTACTGTCAAAAAACTGATTGGCTCACGTTTTCTGACATTCGATGTGAAGTATAATTGATATTATTTTAGTTCCATCTCCTGTGTTAAATTTTCTCATTTGATGTGATTTGCTCCATTTTCCTAATAGCAATTACTGGGCGAGCTGTCAGAGGTAACCCACATTTGTTTCCTCAAGGCACTTCTTTTTAATGTAATTTTTTGGATTCAATCTCTGGACTTAACACCCTCCAAATGTTCCAGCTGTGCCTAGTTTTCACTGCAGAATTCCAAAGAGACTAAATTTAGAGGAGAAAAAAAAATGTGTAGGTTACATTTTTAAGCACAGTTCAATTTTACTGGCTTTGTTGGGGTTGCTTGCATAATTTCCCCTCTGAAGCAGTAGCTTGCTTGAATCAGGAGCTTATCTCTAGATGACTTTCTTTAATCCTTGAGAATTTCTACTCAGTCTTAGTAGTTAAGAAAAGTGACTCATTTGGGTTTAATTATGAATAGAAAAGTACATTTTCCTTCAGCTCTAGTAATTCTGCCTTCTATCAGAGAAAGAGGACACGACAAAGAGAAATTTTTTGTTTTAAACAGAACTTTAAATAAATGCGTGGGAGCCAAAAGGCAAGGGTTATGAAGTGACAGTGATGGGACCAAAGTAAGTTCACACGAGGGTGACCCATCATCCCAGGTTGCCCACACCTGAGGGGTTGGTAGGGATGTGGGACTTCCAGTGCTAACACTGGGAGAGTTCCAGGCGAACTGGGAATAGTTGGTCACGAGTTCTTTCTGGATTTGGAGATTCAGCACCCTTGGTTCAAGAGAAGAAAGTTCAGGGTAGATTTCTGCTCTCCAAGACTTGGCATAAGTTCAGGGGTCAAGCAAAGGTAACCAAGAGACATAGTGACCAAAAGTAAACAAGAGTAATAGTGAAGGGGAGAGCAGTAATTGGATGGTAAGTCAAGGGAGTGGAGAAGATAGAGATGGGTGATGAAAAGTGGTTTCGAGTGTCAGTATTGATCCTGTTTCCTCCACACAGAGGACAACTTATCAGTTTTCATGGAAAAGCGGCCTTGGTTTTCATTTCAGAAGAGGTTATAATGATTTGAGGAAGGTACCTTGCCCCTTTTTCGTTCCAGGGGTTGGAAGAATGAGGCAGAAAGGAGCACCAGGAAAAGGGGAAAATATGCAAGTAAATAAAATTTATGGCAGAATTTATAAAAAATATTCATATGGGTTTATTTATATTATATATATATATTTTATATATGTATTTAAGCCTGTGATTCTCATAGTTTATACTGATAACATTGCACTATATAGCAATGACAGATGAAGGAAATTAGGCACAGAAGATTTGGTGAGCCTGTCTGCAGGCTTGATTGTGACAATAGGTATTTAGTTTTTCACAGTATTATGTGATGGATGCAAAATACTAGCTGTTCTTGTTTTTTGAAAGCAGAAAATGTGAATTTTAACATGGAAATCAGTATCAATAGCATTTGGGGGCTTGTTTAAGCTCTAAAAGCGATCATTTAAACGCTGACACTTTTGAAATCCTAATGTGAGAATTCACCAACCCTTCAAGAAATGATGTGTAGAGGACATTCTTGTCAAGGGAGTATTGCCTATACACTAATCAGATGACTTTGGTGTGTGCTAAGTATTATATTTCAGTGATGTTTGCTGTATTTTGATTGCTTGAAGTATTTTATTGGCCCAAATATAGGAACATTGTTTTGTGGATGATAATAATATAATACACTCTTTCATTGAAAAATTAGAAACGTTGCCAGGCCTTGAATGCTGAGGGGTCAGCAATGTCTGTTTCTCTCCCATGTAATTCCGTGGCTTGCTCTGTGAATTTAACCCCGACTCCTTCCCTTCCTCCTCCCTCCCTCCTTTTCCCTTCCATACCCCTCCAAGAAATAGCAGCATAACAAACGCTTCTTTCAGTTCTCCTCCCATCCTGGCTTCATACACTCTCACCTTCCCCACCCCACTGGCTGGTGAGTGGCAGCTTTTAAAGAGACAGCAGAGAACCAGAGCTGCTGCCCCCGCTGGTTTCCACAGGTGTTTGTTCATTTGCTGTGAAGGTGCCTAGGAGGGTGGTGTGTTGATTTTTAAGTGAGAATTAAAAAATGATGTGTGTGTGGTGTGTATTTTTATGTCTTTGATCTCTGTGGAAATTGGGAAGGCCTCTTTTAAAAATAAATATCACCTTATATTTGGGCCAATTTAGAAATTAAAAGTAAATAGTGTTCTAACCAAAGAACCAGATTACCAAAAGGCCTGCTTTTTGCATTTCATCTGCCAATCCTGAATTTTAGAGTAATTAAACTTCTGCCAATGCAGTATCAAAACTTCACCTAAATCATAAGTCATTGTTCTATATATCTGATTCTGTCCAAAAAATGTTGCCTTTTGAGAATTTGGAACTTACTCTTTGAATTCAGTTATCTAGTAATGTTATTTTGTTTAAAGTTATAACTATTGTGTGTAGTTTAATAGGGAATATATACAAATACTATTTTATAATAGCCTAGATCACGATTTAAAAATTATTGAGAGCTATTATATATTCTATAACATCCACCTTTTTATTTATTTTTACAGTGATGAAACATTTATTTATTTATTTTTATTTCCCCAATACATTATTATTTTTTTTTTACTGTACAGCATGTTCACATCTACCTTTTTGAAATACAAATCCAGGGGGTTCCGTTCGTGGCTCAGCAGTAATAAACCCAACTAGTATCCCTGAGGACTCAGGTTCAATCCCTCGCTTTGCTCAGTGGGTTAAGGAACCAGCGTTGCCACAAGCTGTGGTGCAGGTCATAGGTGCAGTTCGGATCTGTCCGGTGTTGCTGTGGCTGTGGTATAGGCCCATGGCTACAGTTCCAGTTTGACCCCTGGGGTGGGAACTTCCATATGCTGCACCTGCAGCCCTAGAAAGGCAAAACAGAGAAAATAAAATAAAAAAGATACAAATCCCCACATGGACTTTTTTCTAGTAATATGCTTTTGAGATGTTATCATAAACATTTAGAGACCATACAATTACTATCACCATATTCCTAATTCAACAAGGAAAATTTCTGAATTTAATAAATCCGCTCTCAGATGATTGCAAAAAGGATTATGACTTGAAAAAATTAACACTTTAAAAAAATTGCTTATTTATTTTAAAGCATAGTCATTTTATCTACTAGAATATTGTCTCCCTTCTTAAATTACTTGGAAATAGCAGAATTAAGTACTTGTGAATGTAACATGGATTTAAAGTGAGTAAGTAATGTTTTATTGTTGTTGACTTTTAGATTTCCAGTGTAGTTAGAAGCTATTATTAACAGAAATTATAACATAATCAGAAATATTTTGACCTACTCTGACCTTATGTGATTCCAAGTTCAAATTTAATTTTCTTGACATTTACTTATTATTAATTTTCTTGAGTATTATTAGTACTACTGTTTGTTGTTGGTGTATCCTTTTGATTCCTTAATTTACATTTTGATTTTGAACACATATGTGGAATATTTAAAAAATAAGTTTTAATAATTATTATACCATGTAGGATTGGAGGGTTGTGTGTATACATGCACACACAAACACACACATGAATTTGCTATAGATTTGCAGGTAAGTTTGCAAATAAATAGCCAGCAATGTCCTATCAAAGTACAATTTGTTTTCCTAGTCTAGGTTTATATTTTCACCATTTTGAAATAATTTCTGGTCTTTTTATAGAAACAAAGGATGGAGTATGGTCCAAGACCAACTGATATTCCCTCTGCTCCATCACCTCCTCCAACACCAGCTCCTGTTCCTGTCCCCCTTCCACCTTCTGCTCCAGCACCTGTTCCTGTGTCAAAGGTCCCGGCAAATGTAACCCGTCAGAACAGCAGCTCCAGTGACAGTGGTGGCAGTATTGTGCGAGACAGCCAGCGGCAGAAACAAATCCCTGTGGACCGTAAGTCTCCCAGGGAGGCGAAAAAATTACAGTTTTTCCTGTGAATTAAAAACATTAAGTTAAAATTATTTATCATTGGTTCTGCTTGATAACAAATATTATCAAATATAAATAACAGGCCTTTATACTTGCATGGTACTTATAGATTGCAAAGATTTTCACCTAGTTTCTCATCCTCCAAGTGATTCTGAGAAACAGGAAATCTCTCTGTTCTCTAATGTGTGTATTTCTACACATACTCCAGTATGTTGTGGTGGTTGAATATAGACTCTGAAGGCAGACATGCTTGTAGAGTGAGTTTGTATAGTGAAACATCACTTGCTGGCCATGAGACCTTCAACAATTTAATAATCCTCTCTATATTTTAATATCTTAACAGTAATAATGATATTTGCTTCATAGGATAATTTTGAAGATTTAATGATATAATGCATATATAAAGCATTCAAATCAGTCCTTCTCAGCCAGAGGTAATTTTTCCCCAGGACATTTGGTATTTGTCCTGGAGACATATTTTGGTCAAAATTGGGTGGATGTGACTGGCATATAATAGGTAGAAGTTAGGGATGTAGTTAACATCCTAAGATGAATAGGCCAGCTCCTCCCCCACCACACACAACCTAACCCAAAATGTCAGTGATACTGAGGCTCAAAAATCCCAATTGATGTTACACATTATAAGCAGTTAGTAAATTTTTGCTGTTATCATCATCAGTATTACCATCATAGTTTTTTTGCTTCTCTACCTCATATACGTAATGTGTATGTATAGACACACATATATGCACAATCACAGTAGCTTAATATAATCAACCTGCCAATAGCAGTTTCAAATTTGCCCTCCAAATTCAGATTTAGATTTCAATTTCAATTCTTATAAATTTAGATTTTATTTTTCACGTGAATGCTTGCTTGCTTTCTTTCTTTCTTTCTCTCTCTCTCTCTCTCTCTCTCTCTCTCTCTCTCTCTTTCTTTCTTTCTTTTTTGCTTTTTAGGGCTGCACCTGTGGCATATGGAGAGCTAGGGGTCACATAGAGTTATAGCTGCTGGCCTAAGCCACAGCACAGCAATGCAAGATCAGCACCTACACCTTAGCCCAAGGCAACACCAGATCCCTGACCCACTGAGTGAAGCCAAGGATCAAACCCACATCCTCATGGATACTAGTCGGATTCCTTCCCTCTGTGCCACAGCGGGAACTCCCATATGAATGGTTTCTATGAAAACTAGATTTAAATACTAAAAGATCTTTGGCCAACTTTAGATTTTCCATGTTAATACTTGGGAATACCAGTGTAAATAATTGGAAAACTGAAGATAATTCTAAGATAATTTTTATTTTGTTTCATCTTATAGTATGTGGCTTGTCTGTTCAATCTTCAGATTGTGTTTATAAGTATTATAAAATTGCTTTATCTATACTTGAAATATAAAAATTCTTGGAAAACTAGGGCTGGGAAAATACTTCCTCAATATGATAAAAGCATATAAAGGGTATGTGTGTGTGTGTGTGTGTCTGTGTGTATCTGTGTATTTGTGTGTGTCTGTGTGTGTGTAAAGGACATCTTTCATTCTCTCAAATAGCCTCTTCCAGGCTCAGTTCTGCGTTCTTTGCTTATAAACATGCTTTTACTGTAGATGATCACTCTGTTTTCACTTCTTTCAATACAGTCTCTACTATTGGAAAAGGAATGACTCATAAATTTGTCTTCATATCAAATCTTATATCTGGCATCCAGATACATGTTTTGAACTATTAACTTTATAGTGGAGATTGGATGTTTGAGATTCAAGTTCAAAATCAAATTTTTGAATCACTCACTCCCATTTTTACCCTATTGTTTTTCTTATCTCAGTAGATCATAGCCTCATCTGTTCACTTGCGGTCATTCTGGATACATTTTTTTAAAAAAAGAAGACACAAATTATTACTCTTTAATTGTTCTGGAAATTCTGGTTAAATGCCATAAACACAAACTATTTTTAGACATTACTTTCTCAACTGAGATGTAGCCATTTTTAATCACCTTATCTATATGTTAATCTTACCAAAGAACTAATAGAAAAATGATTAACTCTTTCTGGGCAGCAAAACAGCTGTGTGTATGTTTGTGTGTCTGTGTGTATAAATATAATTTGCTATCAAATTTTAAAATATTTTTGCTTATGTTTTTTAAAAGGATGCTTTTTTTTTCGGACACTAAAGACATAGTTTTGAGATGAGAAAATTATAAATGTTTTTATTGATGTCCCTAAGGGAAAGTTTCCTCTCAGAGGCTTTCTTCATTCTTACCGCAAGTTTATAACATCTCCCTCCTTTGATACGTCAGCATGGTAATCTTTGACACTGTGGTGCTCTTTCTCCAGGCCTAGGATCAGGGTCAAAGGCATCCAGGCCCAATTTTGGAACAGTCTGTGCGCTGGGACAGTTTGTTCTTTGTCCTAGTCTAAGAAACTAAGAATAACCTAATGGGAAAGAAGCATGGTTAGAATGCTTTAAAGATAGAGAACTCTCCTGATAATTGTGACTCATTCGTTTCAAGTCTGTTTTTCATAAGTAAAAGAATGACATTGGTATGTAAAACATAAACCTCTCTCCCAAAATTAACACGTGTACTTGTTTCCTTAAAATAATAAAATTTTGCATGTATTTATATAGTGTTCCTTTTAAAGACGGACCAAAAGTGTAGTTTAGCATTAAAAATAAAGAGAATTCTTTTTATAAAATAACTATTTTATTTTATTTTTTTTGTCTTTTTGTCTTTTTAGGGCCTCACCCACAGCATAGGGAGGTTCCCAGGCTAGGGGGCTAATTGGAGCTGCAGCTGCCGGCCTATGCCACAGCCACAGCAACGCCAGATCTGAGCCACATCTGTGACCTACACCACAGGCCATGGCAATGCCAGATCCTGGACCTGCTGAGCGAGGCCAGGGATCGAACCCGCAACCTCATGGTTCCCAGTCGGATTCGTTTCTGCTGCAGCACTGTGGGGACTCCTATAAAATAACCATTTTCTTGATAGTTTTTTCTCAAGTATCTTTTTGAATAGCATTTCTTTTGAATGAATGTTAGGGCTTCTCAATGGTCTTTTAGAACCAAATAGACATACTTCTTTTTTGGTAGCCAGGTTTCTTTCAAAAGATACCTTTTATGCTACCTACATTCTCTGCTTATGGCCTAGACGTCTGATAAGAATAAAATTCAAGGAGCAGTAAATCATACTCACCCAGAAAAATGCTACCCAGCAGCCATAAAGAAGGAAAAAAAGTCCACAGGCCTGTTTTTAAAAATGTAGCAAGTATCAAGGGCCAGCCTCCTCTTCTGAAGTGTAACTTGCACTGATTCAAATTAGCTGCTGGGAGCCCTGTATCATGGAAACTATTCAATTTTTCTTGTCACAGGATTCAAAAAGTTCTCACCACTTTTGAAGATAGCAGTGCTTTAGTTGTTGTGCATTTCTTCCATTTCCTCTGAAATGCTAGTCCTTTTGTCTGAGTTTAATCTTTTGGAATCAGAAGTCTTGTTTTAGAAAGAGGCATAAAGTTAGTCTGGTGTGTTGTGTGCTAGAACCTGGCAAATGGAAACCAAAGCAGGAACACATTAGAGGTGGTTTTTATATTCCCTGGAAAGAGGTTATATTGTGCACTAGAGATGATCCTGCAGCGGCTATGTCCGCAGATAAGACAGTAAACCTTTTAGTGTGGTGATGCTTTTGTATTTCTTTGAGATGTCTTCCTGGACTGTATGGCAGTATGACTAAATCACAGTGATTTAAGCGTTAACTAATGAAATGCTTGTCATGTATTTCTTAAATATAACAATCAATAATAGTCCCTCTCACCCTTCACCCCTTCTCCCTCCTTCCTTTCCTTCTTTTCTCCTATTTCTCTTTCTTTTGACTTCTTCTTCAAAAGGTTCCCTGAATACTTGGGGCATTAAAAAAAAATTAGACTGAAATGACACAATCTGTTTATTTCACACTTTCACTTATTTCCCTGGGACACCAAACACTTGCTAAAACATTCTCCCTAAAAAAAAAAACAGAACAATGGTCACAAAAGCTCCCTTAGTGACCAGGTCATTGTTACTTGCCAAGTTAGTTAATTGGATTACTATATCAGTTCTTTGTACTTAATCCTTGAAGGTGGTATACAGATAATATTTCTATGTTTGTGCATGTGTGTACGTGTGTGTGAGAGAGAGACTTATATTTGAAAAGGATTAATTTAGCTGAGAAAAGAATGAGGAGCAAAGCGTGGGGTGGTGGAAATTAGAAGCAGAAAGACCTGTGAACAGACTGGTAGCTCAGACCAAGATGGAAACAGAAAAAAAATGGAGTGAAGTGGTTGGCTGTGTGGTCTATTTTAATGGCAGGACCAACAGTTTGCTGATGGATTGCACGTAATCTAGGGCAAAAGAGAATCAAGCGTAACTCCATGGCATTTTGCTGGAGGAACTGGAAAAACAGAATTACCAACTTGTTGAAAAGTCTAGCATAAAAGCAAACTTCAGGAAGAAGATGAGTAATCTGAACTAATTCAGATTCAGATCAGAAGATGAGTAATTCATTTGACATGTTATGTTTGAGGGAAGTGGTAGACATCCTAATGAACATGTCAAGTAGATGGTTGGCACACCTGGCTCTAGAGTTTTGAGGGCGAGCCTGGACTGGCAAAATCATTTGGGTGGTTATCAGCTTTTAAATAGCATTTAAGGGTTTCCCACAGTGATGCACTGGGTTAAGTTTCTGATGTTGTCTCTGTAGTGGCTTGGGTCGCTGCTGTGAGACAGGTTTGATCCCCAGCCTGGCACAGTGTTAAGGATCCAGTGTTGCCACAGTTGTGTCATAGGTTGCAACTGTGGCTCGGATTCAATCCCTGGCCTGGGAACTTCCATATGCTGTGGGTGCAGCCCCCCCCCCCCCGCAAAAAAAACCCTGACATTTAAAGCCATGAGACTAGGCACAATTGTCATTGATGGAATGTGTGCAGAAAAGAGATCCAAGGACTATGCCCTGGAGAGTTGGGGAAATGAGAAGATTCTGAAAAAAGGATGCTGAGGAGAGGCTGGTGAGACAAGAGGAAAATCAGAGTGGTGTCCTGAAGGCCACAAAAAGAAAGTATTTCAGCTTCTTCAAATGTTGCTGATAGATTCAAAGAGGAAATGACTGGGAATCAACCATTGGATTTTAGCAAAAGGGAGTGAAGGGATGGGGCCGAAAGCCTAATTGCAATGGATTTAAGAGGAAACTGGAGCATGGGAATTGGAATCAACTAATATAGACAGCTTTTCATGGAGTTTTGATGAAAGGGGAGGGGAGAAATGGGTGGTAGCTGAGAAGGGGCATGAAATTAAGACAAGGGTTTACTTACAAGCCAGAGAAGTAACAAGAAATAGCATGTTTGTATGCTGATGAGATGACTCAGTAAAAGAGGAAAATTGATAAAAAGGACCTACTGTATATCACAGGGTAATCTATTCAATACTGTCTGGTAACTTATATGGGAAAAGAATCTGAAAAGGAATGGACGTATGTCTGTGTGTAACTGATTTGGCTGTACACCTGAAGCTAACATGACTTTGTAAGTCAGCTGTACTCCCATAAAATTTATAACAAAGAAAAAGAAAAAAATAGATAAACAACAAAGACTTACACTTAGCAGAGGGAACTATACTTAATATCCTGTAATAACTTATAATGGAAAAGAATCTAAGGAAAGGAAGGTGTATGTATGTGTATATATAACTGAATCACTTACACAATATTGTAAATCAGCTATACTTCAATTTTAAAAAAAAGAAAAGAGGGAGAAAAAGAGGAAAATTGATAACATAGGAGAAGTAGGGAGAAATTACTGTCAGAGTATTTAAATGAGGACATGGGATCAAGGGTTGGCTTGAAGAGCATGGAAACAGTTCATCGGTAATGTTAAAAGGAAGGGAGGCAGACAGTGCACAAGGAAAGGGCTGGTAGGTGAAAGGGCTGCTAGGGGAACTTAGGGAGGTTTTCTTTTAAGTTCCTTATTTCACTCAAAAATTGTAAAAGTTAAATCATCGGCTCAGGGTAAGGACTGGGCTCTGGGTGTTGGAGGTTCCCAGAGGAAGAAGATAGGAAATACGTCTAAGGGGGGCAATTTTATGGTCTGGGGCAGGGTTAGGGTTAGGGTTAGGGTTAGGGTTAGGGTTAGGGTTAGAAAGCCCTGTTGACCTTTGAGGCTGGACGATTCTCTGTTGGAGGAGACTGACCTGTGTGCCGTGCAAAATGTTTTTCATGATGGTAGCTTCCTTTCCCCTGTTCCCCATTTGCAAGATCCAAAAGTGTCTCTAGCCATTGCCAGATGTCTCCTGGGGTCAAAATTTCCCCCACTTGAAAACCACTGACTTACCCAGGAAATGGAGTATGGTTGTCAGGGAGCACTGACAGCCTAGTGCTGGTTCATGATCATGAATTTAACATGAGATCATTCAGCATTGTTGTTTTGTAATCGGTGTGCACGTGTAGCACAGAATAGGCGGAAAGTTAGATTTAACAAAGGTTGAGATTTTGCCAAATGAATACAATGAAGAGAGAAGAGATAGGGAGTGATTTTAATAATTAATTGAGGAATTTACACTTGGTGAGGATGAAAGGAAAGATGGTGGGAATTCTAGATCATAAATCCTGTTGGGGTCAAAAGATTCTTGGCATTGGGGTCCTAGAGAAAGTGACGCTTGTTAGGGGCTTTCAGAAATAACCCACTCTTTGTTGGTATCCAGGTAGGAAATCTCAGATGGAGGAAGTTCAGGATGAGCTCATTCACAGACTGACCATTGGTCGGAGTGCCGCCCAGAAGAAGTTCCACGTGCCACGGCAGAATGTGCCAGTTGTCAATATCACTTACGATTCCACCCCAGAGGATGTGAAGACTTGGTTGCAGTCAAAGGGGTTCAACCCTGTGTAAGTCTCCCTGGGGATCCTTTGCTGTTCTGTGTATGAAACATGAACTGTTTTCAATTTGATCACTAAGAGGTCACAAGGGACTCATAGAATGGGGAGCCCAAACTGCATCTGTTTCCATGCTCAGGAAATGGCTATATAGCCATTTATAGTTAAAAAAAAAAAAAGGAATTAGAGGAAACAGAAATAACTATCATTTAATGGCACCCCATCTTCTAGGTGGTGGTGTTTTTTCATCGTTGGTCCCTTAAGCAGTCTCATGGTGGTTTTGAGGCTGGTAGATGTCTTTCTCCCTCTGAAGGTCATACAGGGTAGGACTCTGGTCTTACCTAGACTTCCCAGACCACAGAGGACATATAGTCTTTTCTTCTGCTGCAGCATACAGATTCCTGGCAGACAAAAATAAATTACATCACTTATTGTAGGTGATAATCTAATAGAACATTTCCTTTAGTAAACCCATGATGAAGTTTCTGTTTTTCTGGCATTAAAAATTTGTAAATATTTTGTGTGTATTTGATACACATATTTGAATATGTGTATTTGAACTATTTGACTAACACATATCCAAGAGAACTTGACACATTATAAACCCATTTACCCAATGTGACTGAAAAAAATGAGGTACACTAGTTAGTCAATTGCCTGGCTACTAGAAAGTTATCTGTTCCTTATATGAAACACCAATTTTATTTTATTTTAATTTTTTTTATTTTTTTGCTTTTTAGGGCCACACTCACGGCATATGGAGGTTCCCAGGCTAAGGGTCAAATCGGAGCTACAGCTGCTGGCCTACATCATAGCCGTGTGGGATTTGAGCCATGTCTGTGACCTGCACCACAGTTCACAGCAACACAGGATCCTTTACCCACTGAGTGAGGCCAGGGGTCAAACCTGCATGAATCTAGTTGGGTTTGTTAACCACTGAGCCCTGAAGGGAACTGCAGAAACACCAATTTTAAAGGAACTGGTGCTACACAATAAGAATACTAAACTCAGTTGGCTCTTTTTTTGATACTTCATAATCAGTGATCTTATATAGCCTCAGGGTCATCGTTATGACAGTTCCTTGTCATTGCCCTGAGCATCCTAATACCATTTTATGAGTTCCAGTGTATAGAACACTTAAAGAAGAGAGGTGGTAGCAAGACCAGCAATTTTTCTTTTCTTTTGCTTTTTTTTTTTTCAGACAGTATTTTTAATGCTCTATTTCCTTCTTTTATTATTTTCAGGACCGTCAATAGTCTTGGAGTATTAAATGGTGCACAACTTTTCTCTCTCAATAAAGATGAACTAAGAACAGTCTGCCCTGAAGGGGCCAGAGTCTTTAGCCAAATCACTGTACAGAAAGCCGCATTAGAGGTACGACTCATCAACCTAAGATGGTATTTTTCTGCATTAGTCAAGCATGTGGGCTATAGTTTGAAAACACTGGAAACAATATTTATGTCCATATTGGTCACTCTCTTTGCCTTTCATACAGAGCTGAATTAAACTTGATTTGGCTCTAGCAATCTGTCACTGGAGACCATCAGTGACCATTGTCAGGGAGACTAATTTGTTGTTAAGTGCTCATGTAACATGAAGCTTGAGCTTCAAATACTTTTGGACATCTAATGAAAAGCCTAATGTTCTCATTTTATATACACTAACTGTTTCTGTAGGAATTTTATCTACTCCTTCACTTTGGGTGAGTAATGATTTAAGAGGCCTGTCCTTAGTGTTTACTCTAGAGATTCTAGTAGGCTAGAGATTATAAAGTATTAAAACTGTGTCTGTGTGCCTGAAGCCTACTTAAACATATAAATCATCAGAGGGAAAATATTAGGTAGGGATCATTGAAAATAGAGAGTCCTGAAGAGTAATTGTTTCCCTATAGCAGTTTCTATGAAAGCAGAAGAGTAAATGTTTTCTAGATTGGATACACTAAAGCTTCCAATATGCTATTCTACTTAAAATGGGCTATATAAGGATAGTAGTTTCTAACTGTTACATCTTGAAGCTCTTAATAGCTTTCATGAAAATTAAACTTGGGCTCAAATGAAAGGATATAGGCTTTGACATGAAATCAATGCATAATTATCCCTAGCAGGTATATTGTATAAATTCAACAGTTACATAACTCAATAAAACAACTTCATGCCTACAACTCTATAACCATTCCCAGTCAGGAGAAATCACATTTCCCTTGGAAATTTTTTCTACAACATGGATCATGGTTGATGCTACATCAGGTTTTCTGTATATTGAATATGAATCAGGATTATATCTTTTCTGAGGCAGTTTTATTACCATTATACATTTTAATTACCATTATACATTTTAATTTTATCGAGAATGAATAAATTACTCTTTAAGGGTTATGATAGAAAGTTCCATATTCCTAACATTTCTGAATTCCAGACTTCTTAGTGCAGTCATTTGCCCTCACTGCCCACATCCTCCTGGGCTCTTGCTCCTGTTCCTCTGGATCCTCCTGGATGTGTATCAAGGCAGAGACTGACTACTCGAGAGTTTTCATCTTCCCCAGCCACCTTCCCATCATGCCCTTCTCTTGCATCTCGTTCAAGACTTCCATAGATGAGAGGATTACAGAAGATGCATAGAGATTGTAGGCAGGGTTTGGAAAGGAGAAAAGCCAACATGATGTCAGAGGGTCAGAACCCTTTGATATGAGAAAACTCAGTATATTCTGAGCCTAGCCTTTGGGTCTGATTTAGAGTCCCTTAAAGGCAGATGAGTATCATGCTTGACCTACAGAGCATTTCTTTGATAATTTACCATCTTTTTGTGCTTGTCGTTCAATCTCTTCTTTCTCCCAGGGAATCTAGAGCATTCCACATGCATTATTGATTTATCTTTAACATGTTCAAGTGAGAGGCATGATGAATGAGTTGCCTTAAGACACTATAAATGAAAAAAATTATTAATGCGATGTGAGTAAAGTCCAGAATCATCACTTATATGAAGGCAGCCTCCAGTTTTCCCCCAGAAACATGAGAAGAAAAACACAGACTTTTAGCCTGAGCCATTTCATTACATGATTTGCAGCCTCACAAACCAGTAACCATCTTGTCTGCCCCATGTTTGTTTTTCAGGATAACAACGGCAGTTCTGAGTTGCAAGAAATCATGCGAAGACGACAGGAAAAAATCAGTGCTGCCGCTAGTGATTCAGGAGTGGAATCTTTCGATGAGGGAAGCAGTCACTAATTTGTTTTTAAACTCCATTATTCTTGGCATTATTCCAGCGTGCTTTGTTTTAAGAAGCCATGAAGGGAATGTCAGATTCTTATTTCTTGGTATACATAATTTATCGCCATAAAGAAACAATGCAAACATTAAGCAAGCAGAGGACTTGCCTCTGGCCCATTTTTTTTTTTCAAACTAAAAAATTTTTAACAGAATTTTTGACCTTGGGAAATATTTTGCGTACATTACCAAGGGGAGGTTTCTTTTTTTGGATTAATTATTTCATCCCCACCTCAAGGCATAAGCAGACTTTTTTTTTTGGACAGTGGTGAATTTATTTATTGCAACAAAACAGAGAGGTTACCCATGATTCAAAATCTAAACAATTTCAGTTCTGCCTGTGACTGTGGTGTGTGTCATTCAGGATATAGCTTACTTTAGTCTAGCCTCTGCTTACTTAGGTTTCTTCTTTGACATAATGGTAGAATATTTAGATTTATTTAAGTTCTTAATGCCAACAGTTTAAAAAATTTAAAACATTTAATGAACTGTAAAATACAATAAGGTCTTGGACATGCAGATAGAAACCTATGGAGCATTCCCAGGATATTTTATTGGTCATGGCTCTGTTAATCACAATTCCTTGTATAGCTTGTATTTTGATTTAGTTTATATTCTGCTTATCTGTACTGTGTTCTTATATATGAGAAAGCACAAGTGTAAAAGAGGTCATACACATTTAAAATCTGTCACAGGAAATAGCCTGCATTGGTGTGTGTTACAGTATTTTGCTTAAAGAAGGCCTCAATGCTGAATATTGCTATAAGTAGTTACAAGCAAATTTGGGCCATTGTATGTGTTTATCTGTGTCAAGTTTTTCTGGTAATAAGAAGTAATTTTACACATATTTTAATCCTGTGAAAGATTCTAGGTAGAGAAAAGCAAGAAGACTTAACCTTCAACAAATGTTATTTTTGGAAACATGATTTTTGTCATTAAATGTTATATTATTTCACATATATAAAACAGATGTTATGTAAGAATGTTGTATATTTTAACATAATTCCATTTAGAGAGATTATCTAGATTCATTAATTTTCATAGTGCCTTTTTCACATGAGTCAGCTGGAAAGTCTGCAATAAACAGTATTTGCTGTATGTTAATAAATGGCTCCTGTCTCATTGGCAAAAGGGACCTTTGGCGTGGAGACTGGAGATCAGGGTTGAATGGAATATGAAAAACAGAGGCCTACTCTTTTTTTTTTTTTTTTTTCCTGATCTCCTGTGGAGTTCTGAGTGGGTAGAAACCACTTTGGAGTACATTCCTTCATTGTTTCTCTTCTTTCTCCCTCTCTTATTTCATCATCTTTTCTTCCACCATCTAGTCACAGTTGGTCCCAGTAATAAAAAAAAAAAAAAAAAACTTATACAGGGTGTTTCCATTGTGGCTCAGTGGTAACGAACCCAACTAGTATCCATGAGGATGCGGGTTCTATCTTTGGCCTCGCTCAGTGGGTTAAGGATCCAGCATTGCCACAAGCTGCGGTATAGGTCAAAGACTTGGCTTAGATCTCGAGTTGCTGTAGCTGTGGTGTAGGCTGGCAAATGTAGCTCTGATTTGACCCCTAGTGGGGAAACTTCCATATGCTGTTGGTACAGCCCTAAAAAAGAAAAAAAACATATATTCAGCACTTTTGATTGTGAAATGCATCCACATAAATGCTTTGTTAAGTATCTACAATAAATCTGTGAGTTGTATTTTATAGATGAGGAGGCCTAGTTTATCAGAGGCTAATTTTCTCCAAATCATGAGGAATACAGGAGTCTTTTGTCTTCCATGTCTCAGCCTCTCCATAATGTGGCCCATCCAGCAAAGTGAAGCAAACATGAGATTAATAAAGAATCATTGTTAATCTTTCCCATTTCCTAAACACTGACACACATTTAGACACACTGATAGAAAATCTCTGAAAATGTAGAGATAAGACGAAGATAGAAAAGTTAAAATCACATGTGTGTAATGTAGCATATCAGATATTAAAATAATTGGTACCATTTATATGTCTGTCTTTGTGCCATAAAATTCCAAAGAGGGGGTTCCCATTGTGGTGCAGCAGAAACAATTCCAACTAGTATCCATGAGGATGCAGATTCAGTCCCTGGCCTCACTCAGTGCCCAGTGGGTTGGGGATCTGGTGTTGCAGTGAGCTGGGGTATAGACTGAAGACAGGACTCGGATCCCACTTTGCTGTGGCTGTGGTGTAGGCTGGCAGCTTCAGCTCTGATTCGACCCCTAGCCTGGGAACTTCCATGTGCCATGGGTGCAGCCCTAAAATAAATAAATAAATTTTAAAAAATAAAAAAAATGTTTTAAATCCCAAAGGAAAATAGTCACAGAGGCAGTAATTGCAGAAAGTAGTTACCTCTCTCAGAGATGTGGAGACAGAGAGTCCAGATTAATGGAATTTAAAAGCTTGAGAGAGAGGCACTACCTTCTGGGAGTGTGGGGACCACTGGAAACTACTGGGAATCAATTGCTACTTGATTAATAGTAGCAAAGAATTATTATTAGGGTGATGTTGATAGGAATAGAAAGTAAAACAGAAGAAAGCCAGTCCCTTGTTCCCCCTCTAGCTTCCTTTGTCCCTTTAGCACATTTTTTTTTTTTTTTTGGACAGAATCTATTGGTCACCCACCTGGCAAAGCCCCAAATCACAAAGATGAGAATAAAGGGGTAGACTGGAAACTGAGAGAACAGCCCAATGACCAACCTGTTTCAATTCTGGCTATTTAGCTTATATTCATTCTCTTCTATACATCTTTGAAGCTCTATAAAATGATTTTAAAAGGTTTATACTTTCACCCTAGATAGAATCATCCTTCTCTGTTACTTAAACAATATTTAACCTAAGGAACTGGTTTAGCAGGAAAAAAAAGAAAATATTGCAACATCCCAGAAGTGGTAATAATAGGAAGCAGTCCCTGCCCCTTGGGCCAGGGTTGCACAAGGAAGGGATTGGGTGTATCAGCATTTAGAAGCCTGGAGAAAGACCCTGGGAACTTGGGCACAGACCCTTGAATAAGAGGTTCTGTCTAGTGTTGGTGCTGATGCCTCAAAGAGCACAGAGGAGAGATCCCCTGTAGATATGGAACTGAGACCCTTGTAAAGAGAGAAAACTCTGGACAGTTTATGCCACTGTCTCTGAGGGGGTGCAGTAATGTTGGTTCTGAAAATGGAGGAGGGGAAAAAACCAGAAACTAGAATCATCTACTGCTACTGGAATCAACTGCTGCTGCCAAAGTGGAGATCTCATTACTAGCATTAAGCTGATGGTGTAGCCTTTGCCTAGTTCACTTCTTGTTTCTTACTCTTGATGTTCATTGAGATCTTGGGAACTGTGGGATTATAGTTTTTATTAAATTTGGTAAAGTTTCAATCATCATTCCTTTTTTCCCCCCAGTCCCTCCTGCCTTCTTTCCTTGGGAGACTCTTAATTTCACATTCTCTAAGCTATTTGAAGTTTCCTGAAAGTCTCTGATACTCTGTCATGTTTTTAATCAGACTTTTTTCTCTGTTTCATTCTGGATAGTTTCTATTTCAATCTTCAAGTTCACTAATCTTTTCTTCTGCAGTTTCTAATCTGCTTTTATTTTGCTCTTTGTATTTTTCATTCCAGATATTAGAGTTTTCATCTTTAAAAGTTTTACCTTAAAAAAAAATTAGCTTCTGTGTCTCCACTTAACTTGCTCAATATTTCTTCAACTTTATAAATCATGTGGAAGACAGTAAAATATGTCTTAATGTTCCTGTTTATTAATTTTATCTTTATAACTTTAGATTGGTTATGATTGATTTTTCCATATTATTGGTCTCTTTTCTTGCTTCTTTGAATGTTTGGTAATTTTAATAGCTCTGGATACCTTCAAGATTATTTCCTATATCTTTCATTTCTAATGTAAATTCAAATATAATGCCAAATATTGTGAATTTTACCTGCTAGGTGCTGGGTACTTTTGTATACCTATGAATATTATTGTGCTTTGTTTGGGGATGCTGTTAAGTTGCTTGGTAAGTGTTTGATCCTTTCTGATCTTGTCTTTAAGCTTTGTTAGGTGGAACAAAAGCAGTATTTAATTATCTCACTATTAAGGCAGATCTCTTCTGAATCCTCAACCTATTATTCCATGAATTATGTTTTCCACCATAGCAGGTAGTAATAAGGACTATTCATCGTTCTGTGGGAGCCTTGAGAAATATTTCCCCATTCCTTTCAAGTGGTTCTTTCCTCAGGCTTGAGCAGTTTTCTCATATGCATGCAGTGATCCATCTTCAGTGTAGGTCTCAATGGAGACCCTCTGCATATCTCCAGAGCTCTCTCTTCATGCAACCTTCTCCACTCTATTACTCTGCTGTGAATTTTAGTTCCCTTGCCCTTGCCACATTTTAAGCTTTGTCCCCTCAGTTCAAGGAGTCTTCTGAACTCCACATGAGTTCCCTCTCCCTGCACTGAAGCTTGAAAGCAATCACTTGGAAAACTGGAGCAGTTGTAGAGTTTTCCACATTTTTTTTCTTTTTACAACTGCACCTGTAGCATATGGAATTTCCTGGGCTAGGGTCAAATTGCAACTGCAGCTGCAGGCCTACGCCACAGCCACAGCCACAGCCACACCAGATCCAAGTCACATCTACAATCTGTACTGCAGCTTGTGGCAATGCCAGAATCTTAACCCACTGAGTGAGGCCAGGAATCAAACCGACATCCTCACAGAGTCAAAATTGGGTCCTTGACCTACTGAGCCACCGTGGGAACTTTTCCACTTTTTTTTTCATCTTTCATTGTCCAATGTTTAATATTTTGAAAACTGTTCATGTATATGTGTATTTCTGTATACATATATATATATGTGTGTGTGTGTGTGTGTGTGTGTGTGTGTGTTTAAATTGTTTCAGGCTAGAAAGTAAGTTCAGTCTCTCTGACTCCATCCTGGTTTTTGGAGTCACCTTGCTTTTTAAAGTATATATTTTTTACTATATATATAAGTGTAGGTTTCCACTTTTTATTCTAGAACTAAAAGTGTCATTCCATTGATAGTTCCTGATGATAAGTCATCATTCTTATTTTGCCCTTTAGCTGCCTTTAGGATTCTTTTCTACATCTTTCATCTTCAACAGCTTGACTGTAGAGTGGATAAAGGTAGTTCTCTTGGTGTTTATTCTATGTGGGTTCAATGAGTTTCTGGATTTTTTAGGTCAGTGTTTTTCCATGATGAGAAGCCCTTATTCCTTACAATATTTTTTCTCCTTTTTTCTTTTCTTTTCTTTATTCTTCTATTACCTATATGTTAGGCTACTTGATACTACCCCAACAGTCCCTAAATCTCTGTTAATATTTTTAAAATCCTTTTTCCCTATTTTCAAGATTGGAAATTTTCTGTCAATAGGTGTTTGGGTTCACCAACTCTTTCTTTATGACCTGTCTTCCAATATGTGTTGAGTCAATCCAAATAATTTTTCTTTTTAGTTACTACATTTTATCAGTTCTAGAATTTACATTTAGTTGTTTTATATAGCTTGCATTTCTCTACTGAGACTGTCTGTTCCCTCATTAAAATAATATTTCCCTTTAATTCTTTGAGCAACTTTCTTTTATTTCCATAACACATAAAGACTTCTTTATCTGCTAAATACAACATTTGGGCCATCTAGGTTCAGTTTCTAGTGACTGCCTTTTTCCTCCTCCACTATAGGTCCTATTTACATATGTAGTAATTATTTATTATATACTCTTGATATTATAGACAATGTTTTAGATATTTTAGAATATGTTGTCTTCCTTGGAAGAATGTTTATTCTTGTTCTAGCAAGCAATTCTGTATTGGCTGGTCACTTTGAGCTTATGTAGCTTTAGTTTGTTTTATGCTTTGCCAGGATGAATTATGGCACATTCAGTGTGTTTTCCAAGATCTTCCTTCTAATATGATGAGATTCAATCTATAAACTATCCTCTGCAAATATTGTCAGGACTTGATTTCAGGCTTTGTCTGTACCTATCAGGAGTAGTCAAGTAGTGGAGTCCTTACTAGACATGCCCCCCTTTTTTGGATGAATTCCCAGGTTATTTTGTATCTCAGCTGGATACCCCAGGTCTTAAAAGTTATGAAACAGGTCTCTTCACTTTTGCTGGGCTGACCCTTTAATATCTCCCAGCACAGTGACCTCCGATAGCCCTATTCCACTCTTAACCTTGCAGCAGCCACCGTAGTAAGCACTGGGTGATGCTGCCCTATATGAGCTGGGTAGATTCACTTACAGATTTCTGCAACTGCTCTCTGCAAAAATGCTTCTACTATGGTGCTCCTTTTCAGAATTTCCAGCCACTTCCAGTGCCCTGAACTCTTATCTTCTCCTCCTCAGCTCAGCAGGACTAACTTGCCCTTTTTGGATCCTAATGGCTACACTACCTTTGGGGAATTATCCTCACGTCAAGAACCAGTGAGTTTCCTTATCCCAAGGATTGTACTCTTGTACTGCTTATAAAAGATAACCAGTAAATTTTGTCTCTTTCCCTCCCCTGCCTTCAAGAGGCACAGGATCATGAGAAGCTAATGTGAGAGAGGCTCTAGTCACTTAAAACTCTTCCTCTCCTACTTTTCTCTAGGAAAATTTATAAGAAAGTTTCAGATTCACTTGCTTTCTAAAATTAAAAATTGCTGGAGTTCCTGTTATGACACAATGGGATCGGCAGTGTCTCTGGAGCTCCAGGACACAGGTTCGATTCCCAGCTTAGCACAATGGGTTAAGGATCTGGCATTGCTGCAGATGTGGCATAGGTTGCACCTGTGGCTTGGATCTTATCTCTAGCCTGGGAACTTCATATGCTGCCGGGTCACCAAGAAAGAAAAAAAAAAAAAATTGCTGCTAGATGGAGATGCTCCTAGGCTGTTCTTCTCTCGCACTTCTCAATGCTTATATACGGAGGGTGGAACAATGTCAGAAAGTTGTGCAGATTCACTAAAGGGATTTTTTAAAAGTAAAGATTGGTTGCTTCCAAGTAAGAAAAGACAATGTTCATTCAGTAAACATTTTGTAGGTGTCTTCTTTAAGAAGTGAATATTCAAAGAGAATCCTGCCGTTAGGGGAGCCAATAATCTAAAGAACTGTTTGCAGCTTGCTGTATTTATCCCTGGTGATAGTCTTATTGGTCTCCTGGGGCAAAATTACACCCTAAAACTGCAGTGATTTTATTTCCAAGAGGCTGTGATTTTATACTTCTGACATTTAGGTTTTTTTTGTTTTTTTGTTTTTTCCCAAAAGGCAGAGCTTTTGAGCTTCCACTCAGAGATCTGTGTAGGATTGTGCAAAGGGCCCCTGGGAATGAATCAGGAGGGGAAGATAGTTACCATCCTACCATCCTTCCCATGGATCTTCTTTTCCTTATTTAAAACAAAATATAACATGCTCAAAAAGCTGCCGTTGCTGTAGGCAATTTCCAGAGAAGGGTTCTGTTTCCAGGAATTCTAGGTGGCAGACAGGAATTTTAGTCTGTACCCCCATCTTTCCCCCACCAACCCGACCCATTGTCTTTCCACCATCTTGGTTCCTTAATCCCTTCTTTTCCCCAGGCCCCTCTAGGACCTACGCCTACACCACCTCACAACCTCCTTTCCTGGCTTCTTTGTTCTTTTCTGTTTGCAAGTTTTGGTTGGAAAAGAAGCTGAAGAAGCCAGTGCTCTGAGCTCAGTTTTATGAGAAATCCTTAGTTTTTGGATCGAGGTGTCCGTAGTAACCAAGGAAAAAAAATATTTTCGAGTACCCAAATGTTCAGATTTATCACATCATGTTTGTGAATGAAAGGCTATCAAATAAAAAGCTAGTAAAACTCTAAGATAAAAGTGATTACTGAGAACCATCTACTTTTTAACTCTAAATTGAATTGGGGTCAGATGCATTTATCAGGTGTTCCAAGGGAAGTGAGGTCCTGAATCTTGATTTCTGTATCAATGGGGATATTTTAACAGCTAAGATACTTCCTGATGAGCCTTAGGCATATTGCATTTAGTTTGGTGCTGGGATGAAGTGGGCAGTGAACCAGGGCTCCTGCCGGGCCCAGATGGTCCTGGTCCAAGCTGGTCGCTTGGGCTCTTTCCTTCCTGACTGAGGTCCCAGGCACTTGGCCCAATTCCTGCTGCTTTTCTGGTCTGCCCTACCTGGGACAATCCTGAAGCAGTCAGTCTTGTCACTCAAGGATGGCTATGGAGTCGTATATAATTTCTGCAGCTTCAGTCATTCCTGTTATCTCCCCAAATGAATACACAATCTCTTTCAGTGATGGAAAATATGGGAATAAAACACAGACACAGACACACACACATATACACAGTCCTATTTTATGGTTTCTTACTCTGAGTTGGAATCATACAGTAAGACTTTCTTCCCTCCCATCTATTTTTAAAGAAAGGAAAACAGGGGAAGTTCCCATTGTGGCTCAGTGGAACCACATAATGAACCCAACATAATGTCCGTGAGGATGCAGGTTCAATCCCTGGCCTCACTCAGTGGGTTAAGGATCCAGCATTGCCACAAGCTGCAGTGTAGGTCACAAATGTGGCTCAGATCCTGTGTTGCTGTGGCTGTGGTGTAGGTGGGCAGCTGCAGTTCCAATTCGACCCCTAGCCCAGGAACTTCCATATGGTGCAGGTGCAGCCATAGAAAGAAAATATAAAAGAAAAAAAAATGAACTGAACTCACATGTGCTGAAAACTTTGTCATGTATCACTTTACAAATAAGGAAATTGAAACTCAGATAAAAGTTAAGTAGCTTGTCACACAGTAAGTGGAACGACTTACTATGTGAACCAACTCTCTGTGACTTCTGTACAACTTGCTAATCTTCTTTTCTCTCAGATATAACAGATCAGGATATGAGATTTTTTTTTTTTTGATTTTTGCTTTTTAGGGCTGCACCCGCAGCATATGGAAGTTCCCAGGCTAGGGGTTGAATCAAAGCTGTAGCTGCCGGCTTACTCCATAGCCACAGCAATGCAGGACCTGAACCACATCTGCAACCTATAACACATCTCATGGAAATGCCGGATCCCCGACCCACTGAGCAAAGCCAGGGATTGAACCTGCATCCCCCTGGATACTAGTCATATTCCTTTCTTCTGCACCACAACAGGAACTCCAATAATTTTTTTAAGCAGAAAAAAGCATTTTTTAAAATGTGAAGTTTTATATAGGATCCCACCATATAAAATAGAAAAAAGCAGTTTCTCTCATTGAAGCTGCAAAGAGGAGGCCTGGAGCTTCATTGGAAATCCTGGCCTCTTTGTTCCTTTCTGTTTGCAGGTTGAGGACAGAAAACAAGCTGAAGAAGCCAATACTCTGGGGAGGGTCCCCGAGGGTCCCTTAGAATCCCTCCTCCATGAAGGCTCTCTCAACTGCCATGACCTGCTGTCTGGCTTACAAAACACAGCACTTGGTGTGGCAAGAAGGTCTAGCACATTAGTAACATGTAGCCACCCAGTATCCTGCAGCCTCACAGGATACAGGACACAGTTTACTAGGAACTAACAGGAAAGTTAGTTTAGTGCCTCTTCTTGAAAACTAGCCTTTGTGAGGGAAGAATGTAGACTTTGGGTAAAGCATTTCATTTGTCTTGGAAAAAAAAAAAAGAGGAGTTCCCTGGTGGCTCAGTGGGTTAAGGATCTGGCATTGGCCCTGCTGTGGTGCAAGTCACTGCTATGATGTGGGTTTGATTCCTGGCCTGAGAACTTTTATCTGCTGTGGATAAAAAATGAAATACCTATTGCTATTTTATGCCTCAGTGAATGCACAGTGGATTACCTCATGTAAATTAAAACATCTCTCTGGGTTTGCCTGGATGCTCCCCACTTCTTTAGCATTTGTCAGACTGAGTTTCCACAACATGTGTGCAGAGCTCTCTCACACACTTAGCACAGAGGGTTGTTACAGTGCTGTGGGGAGCAGGCCTGGTGGATTCAGTCTCCTGGTCAGGGTGCCCAGGGTGGTCGAGGAATCAGCTGGACATGCTCACTTGGCACCTGTCTGGGTACTGGGATAGTAGGAGGGTTTGGTGGTTCAAATATGCAGAGAGAGAGAGATTGAGAGCTGGGGAAGAAGTCAGCATCTATTCCATGCTGACTCTGCCAGGCCCTCAGCTAGTGCTGTACACAACCAGCTCTGAGTTTTACCGCAGCTCCACAAAGTAGTGCTTTGGCTTTCGTGGGTGTGCTGAGGCTCAGAGATAGTAGGTGACTTCCCAAGGCTGCTGGGCATCAGAGCACAGGCTGCTGTGACTCAAAAGACTGTAACTCTTTCACGCATGACACTTTGCAGCCCCAAACCACCAGGCATCACACCTAGGCGCCCTCAGCGCAAGCCTGTGGAGGAAGCTCATCCTATTCCCACTCATGAACAAGGCAGCTGGTTCACAAGCGTCACCTGCTCACTTCAAGCCTCTGCTCTTGACTCTACCCAGGTGTACTTACATATTACGGGTCTTACATATTATGGTTTGGACACATTGGCTTTTTTGTTCTAGAAGAAGTTAGCCAGCTTTTGAGACAGAGTTTTATTGCCACAAATGTGCACAGATGGCCTGCTCTGTTGCAAGACATTGTCACTGAAGGTGGACCAGGCCCTGGCATCACTTTGCTGGGAAACCTGCTAGTGTGGCTTTGGTGCCCTGGACACATCACTGATGCACTCGATAGTGGAAAATCCAAGTTGAAAGCCAGGTGTGGGCTGTCCAGGACTCTTATCTGGAGGATCAGTACCTGCTTTGGCACCATGTGCCGATGACAAGAAGGTCCTCCTTGGGTCACAGGCTGCACCTCTTTTATATCCCAAGATCCGTGGCTATTGGGGGGTGGGGTGGGAGAGAGTGTTCAGCTGTCACCCTAGAGAAACGGAGCCAGCACAGGGCAGGCACCAGCTTCAGATGCTCGTGTGAAATGTATTCCAGAATTCTAAGATGGGCTTCGGAGATGATGGGAGGTTTTCTTGTCCTGGAGAGCCATGTAATATACTAAGTTATTCCAGGTACTGTTATTAGCCCCTTACACATTATCTTCGTTATTTTCCTGAAGCCCCATGAGAAAGCTCCCATCACTGCATCCATTTCACAGATGAGAGCACGAATCACAGTCAGGTGCCGAGTCTTAGCTTGAGTTTCTCTCCCAACCACAGTCTCTTGGTCTAAACCCTTCCATCTGCTATACTGCTGGGCTCTGTGCTGCCCTGCTTCCCAGATTCACAAGTTAAGGGAGGATGTGATTAGTTGGTTTTGAACATGAAAGAATCCTCCAAGACCATTCTGTTGTTTGTGTTTGTACAAGCAGTTGTGGTTGCAGTTAACCTTTCCCTCTTGAAACAGCCCTTTTGGACTTTTTGGAGTCCGTAGAACTGAACAAAAGCACGCTGTGTCAGCTGGCTTTGAACTCCTCTCCACTGCTCTAGACTCACCATGACACCCAGTCTCAGCTTCTCCTCACAGACCAAGTCTCAAGGCCCCCCATCCGTATGAGCTTTCATTGACATGGGACCACTCTGGGGCCTGTTTATCATTGGAACCCAGGACTCACATTCAGAGCTTTGCATATAGTTCAAAAATTTGAGCGGGCTTCCTAAGCAATCGTCTTGTTATGGGGTTGGTAAAGGGACAACAATAACAACAACAACAAAAAAAAAAAAAAAAAAAAGGGAGGAGAGATCTGACTTGGAGGAAAACCACTTCTGGAGAGAAGTAAAATATATCCATAGACATTTATTTATTTATTTATTTATTTATTTATTTATGTCGCACCCACGGCATATGGAAGTTGCCAGGGTAAGGCTCCAATCGGAGCTGCAGTTGCCAGCCTACACCACAGCCACAGCAACACAGGATCCTTAACCCATGGAGCGAGGCCAGGGATTGAGCCTGCATCCTCACGGATACTAGCCAGGTTCATTTCCACTGAGTCACGCTGGGAACTTTGAAAAGCTTGTTTTTTAAAAGAAACATCATGGTTCTGGGGTCTTTCCCTGAATCCTTAGTTGCCTTGGGAGTTACCTTCTCTCTGTTCTGTCTCATTTTTAACCTGTCTTCTGGGAACATTATTGGGTAGTCATATACCACCCTGAAAAACTCCCGTGGTAACTGAGATGGAGCATGGTTGTGAAGGTTTTCCTTGTGCTGCCAGCTTAGTTAAGGGCACACTGATGGCCATGGCCGGCAGTCCCAAAGTGTCAGTGATGTCACAGTGGAAATGTATTACTTGCCAATGCAGGCAGGTGTTTCTCCTCCAGGTGGTGGTTCAGGGGCCCAGCCTCCCTCCATCTTTTTGGTACCACCATCTCCATCTGGAGATGGTAGATAGATGGAGAGAGGGAGGAAAAGAAGGAGAGTAAGGAAAATTGCTCCTGGGGGCTGATTTTCAGGGGCCAGGGGCCAGGGGCCAGGGAGTGGAGTCTACCACTTTGACTATCTTCCATTGAACAGAACTGACTGCGAGTGCCTGGGAAAGGTAGCCCCAATGTGCTCAGTTACATTTGCAGTCACAACAAATCTACCTGATTCCATGGAATAACACATGAGTGAAATAAGTCAGAAAGACAAACACTATATGATATCACTTATGTGTGGAATCTAAACTATGCCACAAATGAACCTATTTACAAAACAGAAATAGACATGGAGAACAGACTTGTGCTTGCCAAGGGGGAGGGTAGATGGAGTGGGATAGACTGGAAGTTTGGGGTTAGCAGATGCAAACTACTGAATTTAGAATGGATTCGCAATGTGGTCCTACTGTATCGCACAGGAAACTGTATCCAATCTCTTGTGATAGAACATGATGGAAGATAATATGAGGAAAAGAATGTATATATATGTATGACTGGGTCACTTTGCTGTACAGCAGAAATTGGTACAACATTGTAAATCAACTATACTTTAAAAAAATTTTAAAAAACAAACGTATGAGCTGGAACCTGCTTGTGGAGGCCCGGAAAGAAACTGTCATTTTGGAGTCAGCCAGGAAGGAAAGCTTCAGAAGGTAGATTCCGAGGTTTGTTTACTTCTGTGGCCCTGGTGACTGATGCTTAGGGTGTTTTATGAATGCTTGCTGAATGCCAGGTGAGTGTGCGTCACCAGTACTCTGTCTTTAATACTTGAGTGTGGCAGTATATCCTTCCTTGACCCTCCCAGAAAGAAATCACCTGTCCTCTTGGGTGCACATTGGATGCTTTATGAATTTCTAGCACATTATCTGAAATACTCTGTTGCCCTTAGTATCTGTTCCATCATCCCCTACCAGAATGTAAATTCCTCCTAGCAGTGACCTTGTCCCATCCATCTTCATAGCCCCAGCCCCTTCCACAGTGCCTGGCCTGGGAAGTTGAGTAAACACATGATTTTGTTTGAGGGTTGGAAACTTACTATTTCCCAGATGGAAAGGTTGGAAACAGACCTCTCTTCAAGGCAGCTCTGAGCAGTGGCATGCCCACAGAGCCTGCCCTTTTAGCAAAATGGGAGAGTCAATTCGTTCTTCAAGCCTATGTCTGTGAGAGGTATAGAGCCATACATTCTGTTTTTTTGTTTTGTTTTGCTTTGGTTTTGGTTTTTAGAGCTTCGCCTACGGCATATGGAAGTTCCCAGGCTAGGAGTCAAATCAGAGCTACAGCTGCCGGCCTACACCACAGCCACAGCAACTCGGGATTGGAGCTGTGTCTTCGAACTACACCACATTTCATGGCAACATCGGATCCTTAACCCACTGAGCAAGGCCAGGGATCGAACCGCATCCTCATGGATACTAGTCCAGTTTGTTTCTGCTGAGACACAACAGAAAATCCTAAAGCCACACATTCTTAATGTTAATGAGGTCCTTAGATGTGTAGGCAAAAGAAGGAAATGCTTTCTGATGAATGAAGCAATAGGCTACCTCAGAGGTGGCAATTCCAGAAGCACACTGGAAATGTTCCGTATGGTAGAATCAGCCATGCCAGGGATATGGTGGATGGGAGTGGTGTTTTGAACAGGCGAGTGGGCTAGCTTGGTGACTCTCATCAAATGGGAAGGATACGTAATTCCCTTGTGGCACATCCGGATTAAGGATCCAGTGTTGTCACTGCTGTGGTTTGGGTTGCTGCTGTGGCACAGTTTTGATCCCTGGCCTGGAAACTTCCTACATGCCATGTGACAAGGCCAAAAAAAAAAAAAAAGGAAAGACCATGTCGGGGTCCATGGTGATTGACGAGCAGCAAAAACAATGAACACTTGCTATTTCTGTCCTATAAGCCATTGGAAGAAAAGGTGTTATTGCATAAGATATATGGACATATTTGAGATATGTAAGTGAAGAACGTTGAAAAAGTCTTGATGAATGTTTTCTTGGTCCTTCCAACAACAAAACAACTCCGATTCCCTAATTTATTTTTACAAGTTCGTATATGGCACCATTTGTAGTTCTGGTGCCTACTTTACTGAATATGGTCAAAAATCTTTCATTGGTTGATTGATTGATTCATTCAACATTATTAGATAAATATTTGTTGAACAAATGATTGAATGAACTGGTGACTCTTCCTTGACTCTAGGCTTAACAGCCCCACTTGTCCCAAGTCTTGTGATTGTGACGTTTGTTTTCCACAAACCTAATGGTTCGGGTGACCCTGCCCTGGACAACCTTCAGTTTGTTAATGTCCCTCATAATACAACCCCCAAGTCTAAACATGACATTCCATCTTGACATTCCAGAGCCCACCAGGATCAGGCCCTGTGATAATCATCAATGGAAACTGAAAAGAAACATTCTGCTATTCTGGAAGACCAAGAGTCACAGATAGCATGGCTTTTACATTTCCTTCCAATGTATCCAAGTGGGGCTGTTAAAACCCAGAGGAAGAAATGCATGTGGGTTATGTTTTTGCTGCTTTCTAATCCCTTTAGCCAAAGTAGATGTTATATTCAGTGCTGGACATGGCCTCTGAGCTCTGAGCCTGTGCCAAGCCCCGGGCTAGTGAGCGGTGAGCTAGGAAACGAGCCAGCTCATTTGAAGCACATTACATCAGACATTTCCCGAGGTGGAAAGGAAGGCCTCCTTGCTAGAAAGCAGGGAGGATTTTGGCTCTTAGAGACTAAATTCAGTAACTCTACCCTTCTGGCTGAGAGCCAGCCCTCTAGCAAACAGCTCTCACATGGTCTGCAAAAAAAAAAAAAAAAAAAAAATCAGATCCAAAATCTCCGGCCCCTGCTTTACATGTTGACACCACAGCCTTTGAGAGATGGATCACCTTTCTGGGGGCAGAGACAGATTTTAGAAGAGGGGAGAGATTATAATATCCTATTAAAGATTTTATAAGAGTTTTTTAAAAAACCTAACAGTTTTCTAATTTTTAACATGGGGACAATATTAACTTCGTAGCAGAAAATTATTAACTCAGATTTAGAACACTTTCCCCCTTCAAAAAAGGTTGCCACCTATCACTTTCTCCCCTTTTCAAGTTAAATAAAACCATATAATATGTAGGGATAGATATATGTTAAATGTTACATTTTTAAATGGGAACATAGTGGTAGTTTCTTGATTAACTTCAGAAATCGGCTTTTGCAGCCAAGCAATTTGAACTCAGTAGCACTCCAAGTTAAATATTTTGTTATTCCAAAATCTTCAGCTCCTTCTATGCACCATGTAGGCTACTTTGAATTGCATATGATAATGTCTCCATATTCAGTGTATTCTAACACTTCTCAGATGATTAAAAAAATCTTAATAACTCAGAGGCCCTGGCTGCCTCTGCCTCTGCTCTGAATTCTTTTTTTTCTTTTTTTTCTTTTTAGGGCCACACCCATGGCATATGGAAGTTCCAAGGCTAGGGGTTAATTGGAGCTGCAGCTGCTGGCCTACACCACAGCCACAGCAATACTGAATCCTTAACTTACCAAGTGAAGCCAGGGATTGAACCCGCATCCTCATGGGTAATAGTTGGGTTAGTTACCACTGAGCCACAATGGGAACTCTCTCTAAATTCTTAAGGGTGAAAATTAAGCTGATTTGAGGGGCCCCTAGGACCTATGAATGAATCAGATACAAACATCGTTGTGTGAATCTTTTTTGGGGGGGCCACATCCACAGCATGCAGAAGTTCCCCGGGCCAGGGATTGAATCCACATCAACAGCAGCAAACTTGAGCCACAGCAGTGACGATGTAGGATCCTTAACCTGCTAGGTCACCAGGGAACTCCCGAATAATCCTATCTGATAACCTGTATACCTGTGAAATATGGTGCTATTACTAGGTAATTCCACAGTTCATTAACAGAGACTCAGGAGCGATAAACTGCAGAGTCACCTGTTGGGATTAAAACTCAAGTCTTCTGACAGATGGATGCTTTTCTTACCATCAGCTCTACAACTTCAGAAGCACTGGTGTACAGGGAGCAGTGATGGCTGCAGAGACCCTGGAAAGAACAATCTGATCGAGCACCTCGTGTGCCCTGTTTTCTAAACTCTGCATCTTCAGTCTAACCCTGGATACTTCATCTTTTCTTTTGGGAAAACTGATCTGGGACTATTTGATCCCTACCTCGAAGTGGTGCTCAAGAAAAATCATAAAATATTTACAGGGTGCTTTAAGTTTCAGGGAAGTGACGTTCCTGTCTGTGAAAGTGGGAAGGGCACCAGCATCCCCATGGGTCTTATCAGATCACCCAAAGTCACACACTCCCCTCCTGACCAGTCCCTGGGCAAAAACCTAAGGATGTCGCACATACACTTGCCACTTGCTTTAGCTGTGTGTGTTCCTGAGAATGGAGTGACACATTCTCCACATGTCCAAGACAGGATGTAAAGGGGTGGGAGTGAGAAGAGAAGGAGGTGGCAGCAGGGAGGTGAGAAGGCAGGAAGGGAGGTGAGTAAAAGCTGACAGTGCCCAGGGAGCCCAAGCTGTTAACCTGCAGGGTCTGGACCTCCTCTGCCGTCCCCGCCCCTCCTTGAGGTGAACCTGAGACTCACCGGCCTGGTCTTGCAAAGAACTGTGCCAAGCTCTGCTGTGGCCAGCCCTTCTCAGTGACAAGAGACAGTGGGGTGCAGAGCTGTTCACTTGGCATCCTTCACCGTCACTAAGGTCACTGATAAAATAGGACACTGATCCCACAAACATGGCTTCATGAAGATACTGAGGAAAGAGGGGAGCACAGGCAAGGGGCAGTGAGCAGATGCACAGAGAGGGGGGCACAGCCTCCAGAAACACACACAGGAAGGCTCCGATAGCCATGCTGCCACAAGGAAGCAGCCAGCTTATGTTTACTTTCAACTCAAAAGTGTTTTCCTTTGTGGAGCCATCACCTCTTCTTTCTCAGGATGTGACACAAAGTAACAGGCTTCTCCATGCCATAGTGGTCCATTTTGACAGCGCTCATGTCACAATACAAGACCATGTACCATAATTATACAAAATGCAAAGAATCAAATGTTACTAGTTGCACAGGTTAAAATGAAACTGACAACCCCAAAGAAAACAAAACAGGAAGAAATCTCTGTCGGAATCCATAGAGATGCTTGACAGTATTACCCAAGGGGAAAAAAGTAGCCAAATAATTGTCCTAACATGCTGCAGTTCATTGCCGTAACTTCATAAATTCCCAGCTCTTTGGGGGAAAGTGCATGGTCACAGCCCATGGTTCACAAAGAAATAGCTTTTACATGTATGCAGGTCAACAGAAAAAGGAATGCAAACTGTAGGCACCAAGATTGCTCACACGGCAACAGAGTCTAAAGATTCAGACTTCAAAAGTCTTCAGAACCAGTTCTAGTTTGTTGAAAAAGAATCTGGACAGTGACATTAGTCCAGAAGGGCCAAGGCAGAGACAGTTAATGGTTAGTAAGAAAAAAAAAAAATCCAAAACTAGAAGAATTAAGACTTAAATTTTTTTTTTCTATTCTACTTTGAAGCTGAATTACAGATTTTCATATTTGGAAAAGATTCGCAGTCGATCTGTAGGGAGAACCTCTCTCTCTTCCCCCATCCACCCTCCCCGCTTGTGTTGGAGTACAGATACCACCGGTTCAATTTCCTTGAAGCAAAATCCCATTTCTTCATGTGTGGCCATGCCTCTTTTAAACAATGAGGTACAATTTGACACTCACAATGCTTGTTCCTGCTTGGGCTATGAGCTTGATCAGTGGCGTGGGCAGAAAACAATTCAACATTCTGATAAAATCACACATACACAGAAATTATTGCACTTAAAAACAACAACCCCAAAACTCAGCCCAACCAGCAAAGGGCTAGCAAAACCCTTCAGAAGGGTTGTGCTTCCTGCCCTTTGCAGAGCATCTGGATCTTTCTGGTGTCCAGTTAATGAATGTCCAGAAGTGAAAGAGTCCAAAAGACACTGTAGGCTCTTTAAGGCTAAGTCGTCCTGGTGCTTCTATGAGAGAAGTTATTTCCTTGGCCACATTTTACAAAGCAGGGCTCTTTTTAGCAAATGGCTAGTAGGGCCCCCCAAAATTCTGGAAGCAAGGGAGGATGTCCTGTCCTGTGAATGAGAGAGAGAGAGAGAAAGAGAGAGAATAAGCAGCCTGGGAGAGGGTCACCAACGGATCTGCAGGAAGTACAGTGATCCTAACTCCATCACTAGCTCTTCCTTACACTCAGTCCCACAGCCTGTGTGGATGTCGGTTTATCTGTCCATCTTTCTGTAAGGCCTCCTTTCTGTGGCTCTGAATGTCTCTCCCTCTATCTGCTACAAATTTGTCTCTGTCTTTCCTTATTCTTTATCATTCCTGTCTCCTCCTGCCTCTGTCTCTCTTTGTTGATGGACATAAAGGTCCAATGCTAGTCCTAGCCTGGTACCCACTGGTCCATATCCTTCTATAGCTCTTCCACGAGACACCCCTGCCCTCTCCCCACCCTGTCAATGGTCCCCTCCACCAGTCTCTGTATATTTACACACATCCCATGCTCTGTTTACTGAGTCGAATTTGAAGATTACTTGTTACTTCAGCCAAGATTATTTATAGCTCCAAAATCTGAACTCCTAGGCAACTGCCCAAGGCATTGCCTCTGTCATGATCTTTTTTGACGAAGTTCTCAAGTAAGTGCTCACTTAATGAATGAGATCAAAGCATTTCAAAACTCTGCTATCCTGAGACTATTGTCAATATTGTTTTTCTTCTTTGGGGTGTCTACTTCAACTCCTGCTTTCTTTGCAACCCTTGATATGGCCCTTAAAATCAATTAAATATTTCCATAAAATATCTAAATAAGTAGAGTTGGATGGTAATCTCCTGATATCAAGGCACAGATCTAGGATCAGAGTAATTTAAGGTTCGGGGTGGAAGGAATGGAGGTCAAATCTTCACGAATTGCCGAAGCTCCTGCATCTGCCACATGTGCCAACCAAGGTGCCCTGAAGCTCTGAATTTCACTAATGGTATTTGCCTCTCCCTACAACTGCCTCCCTGTGACCACCTCTGCGGCCTCAGGGTCAGTACTCATAGCTGCCTGCTGCCTTCTGATGTATCCCATCGTATCTTCTCTCGTTGTTCTAAGACAGGGCGCCCGTGATGGGCTCTTCTGTACTTACTGGTCCAGATTCTGAACTAGGACTTGCTGACATTCTCATAGATGACATCACTGATGCAGAACTGCTGCTTCTTCTTCATCCACATGAGTTGCACACACTGGTGGATAAAAATGTACTGCTCCTGGAGCAGCAGACAAAGGCATGTTTTAGAGCAAGATAGCTTTGTGCAAAAAAATAGTATTTTAATATTGTGGCAGGGTTAAATACTAGGATGTGATGTCAAGGGAAACAGTTTTCATTATTTGTGAGACACAATTTTATAACTAGGAAATCCAAGAGAATCAGTTGTAAATATATATCTTTTTTCAGCTGAATCCATGGCATATGGAAGTTTCCAGGCCAGGGATCAAATCAGAGCTGCAGCTGTGACCTACGCTACAGCTGAGGCAATGCTGGATCCTTAACCCACTGCACCACAGTGGGACCTCTTAAAGAAATTTTTATTAATAACAGGGCTCAGGAGTTCCCCGGTGGCTCATCAGATAAAGAAGCCAGCGTTGTCATTGCTGTGGCTGGAATTCAATCCTTGGCCTGGAAGCATTCCACTGGTATGGCCCCCTTCCACTGCCCCCACCAAGGAAAATAACAATAGGGCTCAAACTATCACTACTCAATGCTAAAGGCAGTGAATATTCAATCAATAAATGATGGGGCTCTTTTGAAAAAAAATGGTGCATCACTTCATAATAATACACTGAAATAAATTCCAGAAAGCTTAATAGATTAAGCCATAAAAATATGAAGAAAATATGGGTTAATTCCTCTCTGATTATGTTAAGGAAGAACTTTCTAAGCTTTGAACAGTAAATGACAAATAAAAATTTCAAACTACTGTATGTGAAAAGCAGTAAAAAGAATAAAATACAGAGCAAACCAGAAACTGAGAGGGAAAAATAGTTTCTAGAATTATGGCAAGTGTTGATACCTGTATTTTTGTTTAAAATTTATCCAAATCAGTAACATGCACACTTAAACTGACAAATAAATAAAATACACCGCTAGACTAAATATTTCCACAGGGCAGGGACTGTGTCTTTTTCCTCCTAATGCCTAGCAGTTAATTTGTGCTTATTAAATATTTTTTGAAGTAAAATGAGAAAATATAAAACAAGTGCAAATATGGTCAGGCATTTAAAAAATGTAAACCAAAAACAACTGTTTTTTACCTATGAAGTGAGCAAAGCTGAGGAAAAAGTAACATCCAATGATGATTTGACCTGTTGAAGCAATTATTTTTATCTACTGTTAGAGGAGGTAAAATTAATAAAATGCTAATAAATAGCATTGTGGACAGATAGAAGTAAGAACGTGGGAAAGAATCCAATTTAATGGCCTATAAAAAGGAGAATGTTTTCAGTAAACAATGACATATGTAAAACGAAACATTATTCAGTCTTTAAATGAGACTTACAGAGTTTTAGGCAATTTGGGCTGATTCATGCAGAAAAATGTTGAATGAAAAATCAGAAGGCAAAATTAGCATATACATGTAGAGCATATAAGCAAAACGGTGTGAAAATTCTCCTTGAGTGAAGTCTGAGATGAGTTATGCCAAACTATTGAGGGGAGCTGTCTTTGTGCCATGAAGTCAAGGTCATATCACAGACTTTCTCCTTCTTATTTCCCAGAGTTTCTCTCTAAGTAACACCATTGGAAATAACCTTTCAATAAGAACCAGTTAAGATACCCATAGGATTTCAAGAAGGCTTTTGTATGACAACTTTATACAGAGGATAAGTTTAAATACTTCAAATTTCCCTGGATTGATTGTATTTTTCAACACAATTTGGAGACATTCCCTTTTATTGTGACAATATCACATCAGTAATTGAGATTCCCCTTCTTGTTATGACACATCCCTTTGTTGTTTCTGGTGTTGAGTCAGGCACAGGGCATTGATAAAGACAGAGAATGCCTGGTTTCTCAACCCATAATCTTGCAGGGGCCAAACTTTGTGTGAAAAAACAAAAAAAACTTTGTAGCTGGGCCACAGGAAAAGTAAACAAAAGACTATTTAAAGGCACATCTCTGAGAGTTCCTGAGAAATCTAAGCTAACAATCAGGAGGACTGGCTGCTCAAAGCAAGGCCCTAGCTGACCTCCAGGAAAAGCTTATTCCAGGAAAATTAAAAAAAAAACCTTTGATGAAAATAGAAGAGAGAGTTCCCTAGTGGCTCATTGGGTTAAGGATCTGGCATTGTGACTGCTGTGGCTTGGACTGCTGCTGTGATGTGGGTTCAATCCCTGGCTGGGGACTTTCCACATGCCATAGGTGCCACACACACACACACACACACACACACACACACACACACACACAAAGTTAAGAAATAAAAAGAAAGAAGAGAGCCCAGGAGAGGTGAAGGCTGTCCACATGCAGTACTTCTCAGTTTCAAAGCATTTATTTTGATGATAGGGATTTACCTAATGTATACTTTACAACAAATAATGCATGAATGTTGTCTTTGACACATTTTGAATGAGAAGTGGGAGCTCTGGGAGGTGAAGCACATTGTACAGTGATCGCCTCGGCCGCTGGCCTCTTGCAGGGTCCGGCCTGATGACCCTATTCTCTGACTACCCCTTGCTACTCTCATGCAGGAGTCTACACAGCATGCCTATCCACAGAGAAAGGGGAAGAGGGCTTGTTAAAACACAGTCCATGTAGCGTGCTGCAGGGACCTGAAATGTGCATCTGAAGACAGGGTCAAATCAGTCAATGGCCTCTGTTGGTTGTAGAGTGGGGGGGGGTGGGGGTGGTAGAATCAAGGTGACAGGCAGTCAAGAGGACATAGGAAAATTAGAAACCAACATGGGAGGTCACTCATACACCACACACTATGGTTCCTATATATACACTGGCTCAGAAATCAGCTGGAGAATCATTCTGGCCTCTTGAAAATCATTAGTGTCAAAGGAGTGCTCTGGGGTCATGAAGCTGAAGAAAATAATTTTTTACTCTGCTTTTTACTCATTACCATCAGTAACCTAGGAGGCAGCAGGACTGGGGCATGAATTGGGCTCAAGGAAGATGTTAGGAACATCCTAACATTCAAAATCCAAGTTGAACCACGAAGAGCAGAGGAGTGAGGAAAAACAGAGGTAAGTCAATGGACAAGATGTTCTAGATAAAACTAATAAAACTGACATAAGTAAATAAACTGGAGAGGATCACTGCAAAAATCCCGAGGGAACTCTAGAGTGAAGCTGGAATGTTTGGGAAAAATCAGTAACCTGTGGTGACCTGTGCATCTTCTGCTGACTTTGAATTTTCCCACGAGAGTTCAGGGAAGGGATAGCATACTTAAAAAAGGCTATTTCCCTGGAGATGTCAACCTAAAATGCTGCCATAAACAAAGAGGTCATCAAAATTTGAGGAAAGAAAGTTAGAGGAGAAAACAACTTTTTCTCAGCTATGCAACAAGGTGCATGGTGGCTGCCCTAGCTAGTCTCGTATGATCGCCATACCTGCAGAAGGATCATGGTGCTGGAAATTGGTTGGAGGGTCTGCCATGTGAAGGTAGTTTTTAAAAAGGGATTAAGATTCTGTAGTTGGAAAGTTGAAAGCAAAAAAGGCTATAATCAAAGTCTATAAAGTTATAAAAGGTATAAATTAAGTCAATGGGGGCAGACATTTCATCAAATCCCAAATACTTAAAATAAGGAGTGGCTCTTTGAAGCTTGGGGATTAACATACATAATAAGGAGTGTCACTAGCATAGTAGGATATAGATTTACGGAAGTGAAAGCCAAAAATATGGACGGATTCATAAAGCACCGTTTAATCACTAGGTAGCTGGGCTTCTCCGGGAAGCCCAGGACATTTTAAGCTTGTGACAACAAGGTAATGTTCACGTCCCCACAGCAGTAAATTAGAAGGCAGCAGGACTTGGATGCGAGTGGGCTCAAGACACTAATAGATGCCTTGCTTCCGAAACATCCGTGAGCCATCTGAATGTTAAATGAGCTAGTCTTTCCAAAGTGCCACAATCTTGCTGTAGTTCAGAAATAAACACATTGGAATGGCTGTGCCAAGCCTTGGTCATCAGATAGGATGGGGAAACAAGAGAGAAAAGAAAAAAGGGTGGGAAAGGGGAAACCAGAAACACTGAGACAGGAGCCTGGACCTGCAGGCTTTTGAGTTATACTGACATCTAGTGGTGATTTGTAGGAAAGGCGTGGGGAAGATTAAGGCAGTTTTTAATTCCTTGGGAATTTAGTCAAAGGTCAGGACAGGCTGTGTTCTATTCCACGAGTGTTCCTCCCACACACACTCCTTGAGAAAAAGGATTATTGTTCGCTTGAAGCTAAGAAGTTGTGAGTATACGGCTGGGTGACTAAGATTACGAAGAAACTACTGTGCTTATGTTTGCGGCCCACACTGGTACACACCCACTGCTGCTCTGGTGCTTGTGTAATACTGTCTGCAGGCACCGGCCTGGGGCTGCCGCTCCAGCCTGAGTGCATTTTAAGGCTTCAAGGGAAGAGAGCGCTTGGGAGAATAGGAGGAAGAGGAGCCTGTAACACTGATGGATATTTCTGGGAATGCCTCCATCTTGTTGCAATGATGAATCCATTCATTTAGATCAAGGGAACAGACTGTGCTGGTAGATTAGGGGCTGGAAATCCGTAAAATCATAAGGGGGGGGGGGGACAAATGAAACCATCCATAAACAGAAACAGACTCACGGAACGGACACAGAGAACAGACTTGTGGTTGCCAAGGGGAAGAGGGGAGGGAGTGGGATGATCTGGGAGTTTGGGTTAGTAGATGCAAACTACTCAATTTAGAATGTATAGTCAATGAGATCCTGCTCTACATCACAGAAACTATATTCAATCTCTTGCGATAGACCGTGATGGAAGAGAGTGTGAAAAAAAGAATATATATGAGTTCCCATTGTGACTTAGTGGTAGCGAGCCCGACTAGTATCCATGAGGAGGAGGGTTCAATCCCTGGCCTCGCTCAGTGGGTTAAGGATCCAGCATTGCTGTGAGCTGTGGTGTAGTTCACAGATGTGGGTCGGATCCCGAGTTGCTGTGGCTGTGGTGCAGCCCAGCAGCTGAAACTTCGATTCGACCCCTAGCCTGGGAACTTCATATGCTGCAGGTGTGGCCCTAAAAAGCAATACACACACACACACACACACACACACACACACACACACACAACTGGGTCTGCTGTACAGCAGAAAAACAAAAAAAAATCACAAGGGGGACAGAAAGCATAAGTTCAATCCATATTATCATCAAAAGTGAACTTGGATAGAGCATCACATGAAGGACAAACTAATGACAAACTCATTGAATCAAATCTAGTATTTTAAAAAGAATTAAATCACATCAGTTCCAAAGTCTCCAGTTGGTGGCATTAGCTAGATTGGCTGCTACCTTTGCTGAACTCTCAGTCTGTTCAAAGGGCTTTTATTCCATTATAGATACAGCCATGTGCTCTGGACTACTGAAGGGTGCGTGAAGCCAGTAAAAGTGGCTGTTTCTTTTATACCTTGGAACAGTTTGAACATGCACAATAAGAAACCAGGAATGGCGGAAACAAACACAAAATTCAAGTTTTGAAACACGAGATTGTATAACAGGAAAATTTTCAGTCAAGGGCAAATTTAAAAATATGCTATGATTGCATCCCTACCTCTGTCTGTACCATAGACATCCGGTATGACCGCATATCTGACACCAGCCCTAGGATGTCGACAAACTCATGGTCCCGGATGTGCTGCAGGAGCCTGTCCAGGGCGATGAAGGTTCCTGTCCTTCCAACTCCAGCACTGCAAAAGAGATCCCCACAGCACATCACTTAGTGCTCCTACACTGTTAGAAAGAAATGGATGATTTTAAAAAAAACAACTTACGGGTAGCATCCTTGAGAAAAAAGACTAAACTGGCAATATTTCCCACTGAACTGATTTTTAAGGATGCAGTTGTGGTTGGTATGTCTCCTAATGTCACAGTCCTATCACTGCTACCCCCTTAAAGAGGTATGGGTCTACACTGCCTTGGCCACATCTGCCCTTCCGGCCCCCAGGGTCTCTATTTCTTAATAAAGTAATGATTCCATATGGAGTCTGCTGGAGAGCTGGTTCCTGCCTTCTGGGAGCCAATACACATAAATAATCCCAGTCTTCTGAGTAGCCTCGGTGTTAAGCCCAGCTAGAAAGTCCAAGTGAGATGCCCAGGCCTCAGCTCTAGTGCTGGGGTGCTAGTGATTTGTGCCTTCAACCCTAGGTTGAGTTCCTCTTCCAGACCTTCCTTAGAGCATATCCGCCCTGCTAGTGGACGCTGGTCTGCCTCAGCCTCCCAGGAGATGTCTACATTTAGGTCTTTGACTCAAAATCAAGTTTAACGTTTGGACCCAGTCTCTTCCAATCCCCAGATCCCAGTGCTCAGAGTGCAAAGGGAAGTGGCGGGATATAGGTTGACCAGTTGTCCACCACAGTCCCCAATGTTACAGTAAAGTGAGTTCTTCTTTTCCTCCAATCACTCACAGGTTGAAGTGCCAACTGGGTCTAAACTCTGGATTATGAGGCAATATGAGAAAAGAGAAATCCAAACCAATATACATGTGGGATTTTTTGGGAGAGAACTCCAACATGAAAAATCACGAATTTAGTTGTCTGGTTTGCTTTTTCTACCAGACAACTCTTCCCTCTTAGGACTTAGCTTCTCAGATGAATTGCCCCGTGTCAGTGTAAACACTGGTAAAGTCACATCCGGAACTGTACCTGCTACTTGCATGAAAGGAATCCATGGGTTTGACCCCATGGTTGAGCAACTATATTTTTTGCACTTGGAAAGAAGCAATTTAAGACTAGATAATCTGGTGAAGTAAAGCTTTTACCTAGGAATGACTGACAGCAAGGATGTTCTTCCTACCAACAGAAAGTTGGTAGCTTATGAAGCATTTTTCTTTCCAGAGAGACACATACTCCTCTCTGTCTCTCTCTGTCTCTGTCTCTCTCACACACACACAATTCTAGCTATTATAGTTCACTAAGGCCAAGGCATTAGATCCGGGATTATTGGTTGTCAAGGCCTCCTCTGACATCTCTATCCCATTTCTATCTCTTATACATGGTAGGGGCACATTTATACCCCCTGCTCTTTTGAATTTGCATAAATATTTTACACCAGTATTATGTCACTTGCCGTTTTATGTCTATTGATACTACTCTGGGCTGTGACTGCCTATTTATTTATTTATTTATTTATTTATTTATTTATTTATTTCATTTATTTTTCCACTGTACAGCATGGGGACCAAGTTACACATACATGTATACATACTTCTCCCTCCCATTGTTGTGTTGCGATGTATCTAGACATAGTTCTCAATGCTACATAGCAGGATCTCATTGTAAATCCATTCCAAGAGCAATAGTTTGCATCTGTTAACCCCAAGTTCCCGATCCCTCCCACTCCCTCCCATCCCCCCCTCCCCGGGCAGCCACAAGTGTATTCTCCAAGTCCATGATTTTCTTTTCTTTGGAAAGGTTCATTTGTGCTGTCTATTAGATTCCAGATATAAGTAATATCATATGGTATTTGTCTTTCTCTTTCTGACTTATTTCACTCAGTCTGATTGGCTATTTTTAATTTGACCTTGTGTTTAGCTATGTTATAATCTCCACCAAATCCTTGATAGAATAGGATATTATCACACAGTGCTTAAAAGCATGGCTTTTGGAGGCAGGTGTGCTGGGCTTTGAATATTAACTCCTCCATATGCCAAGTCCAAGAAGATCTGTGACTCCCTTAACCTTTCTTCTCCTTAGGTTTTTTTTTTTTTAATTTTCATCTGAAAATGGGAAAATAACATTCATCTCACATGCCACAGGATGTACGATAGCCATATTATAAGTAAGTCATGTCCCTAGTAAGACTGCAATTAATCATACATTTAAAAAATCATAATTAATTTAACTGTTGATTTGATCTTATCAGAGGTTTATGGAAGTATGGGCAATTTCCTTTAGAAAACAAAGCCTTTGGTGCCTAACTGACACTGCATTTGATGAGGTTACCTGCAGTGCACGATCATGGGGCCTTTGCTCTTCGTAGCTTGCTGTCGGACCATGTGTACAAACTGCAGGATGCTTTCCGCAGCATTGGCTGTGGGCACCCCGTGATCAGGCCACGCAGTGTAGTTAAAATGCATCACATCCTGCATCTCGTCAGCCTTTGGGAGAAAAACAAGCATTAATCTCACTCTGTTGTCTGGATGGCTCAGGCCTCTGCAGCTCACAGGCGATGGTAAAGCCACATACCACTCCTGGTTGGTACACCTCCCTTTCCAGCTCTCTGTATTGTGTCTAGCACAAAGAAGGCCCTGGGGGAAAAAATGCTAATTGTATAAAGCTCCAAAGAGTAGGATAAAGAGGCTAATCCATGCCTGGGTACTGATAAGAGTTTAAGCAGATCAGAGTTTACATCCTGGCTCTGCAGCAGCTCTGGGCAATGAACTAAACTCTGTAAGATGCTGGTGATGCCACTTGGCCAGGCTGGTGCACCCCTTTCCAAGACACTGCTCACAGCATCTAGTGGTGCTCCGTCACCTCCTCCAACCAAGGAAGCTGCCTTGCTGGAAATTGTTTTCACAGTGAGAGAGATTGTGTTCTCTGGCTGAGGGCAGCCTGCAGCTCATGAGTTCCTGATATCTGGACACAAAAAGCCAGAATAAGCCAGCGCTATGGTGTCATTCATGCTCCAGTGCTGTCCGAGGGACCTGGCTGGGGCTAGACTTCAGCCAAACCCATGGCTGTGTGTGGCGTCTTCCCCGTGCTGTCCTGTCCTGCTTTCCCTATTCCCGTACAGATTTCACCCCAGATTATACTTTCCAAAAAATCCCCTGGCTTGGACAACAGCCCAATTCCTGTCTTGGGCTCCGGTACTCAGGGACCTGACCCAAGACAAACTTGCTAAACACTAGTTTTCTCTCGCTCACAAAGTGTTTGGTGGTGGTGGGGATAAACCAGGAGTTTGGGATTAACAGATATACACTACTACATATAACATAGGCAAACAACAAGGACCTACTATATAGCACAGGGAACTCTATTCAATCTCTTTTAATAATTTATAATGGAAAAGAATAATAAAAAGAATATATATGTATCACTTCTGTATACTTGAAACTAACACGACCTTGAAATTAACTCTACCTCAATTAAAAAAAAGTCTAACGGTATCTACAACAAGGGTTATGTGTGATCATGCTTGTGAAGGGAGGTACTTGTTAGAAATTATTCTCATCACTACTGCTATGTAAGTACTACCACTCGCTCCCATCCAGTGATGGGCTGTTCTGAGAATCCTGGGAAGTGGGAATGTTTTGTATATTTTCCTGTTCATATGAACCCATACACCAAATACACTGTTGTTCCCTATGACCTGAGTAAGTATCAACTATATGGGTCCTTCAAGATTGATTTTTTTTAGTCCCCTCTAATTTATAAGCATAAGGTTTTATTCCGCTCTTGTTATCAAAATATGCCAAACCCAGTTCTCGCAAAAATCGAATGCATCCCTCATCCCTCAAACTTGCTAAGACCCTAGAATCCACTTAGTAGAGGGAATACTATATCATAATTTAGAAGAATTTGGTCTGGCTATGAGTTTGGAGATAAATTTGAGGTTTCGGGTATTAGTGAGAAATAAATTTTGTAGACTCAGTAGTGTTGGGTGAGGTAAAAATTACAAATATAAATAAATATATAAAGTATATAAATAAAACACAATATTTGTATAAATACAAATGTCAGCCCTTCAACTAGACCCACTGTCCCCTTGACTTAAGGCCATGTATCCCCAGCCATACACAGTCCCTCCATCTCTGCATTCAAAGGCTTTTTCTTTCCTTTTTTGCTGCAACCATGCAAAAAGTTGATTGTTTTTTGGAAGCTCCCAGGCCAGGGATCAAATCTGAGCTGAAGCTGTAACCTATGCCACAGCTGCGGCAACACTGGATCCTTAACCCACTGCAGGGACTCTGAGGGCTTTTCCTTAGACATACGGAGCATGAAATCTGCAAAATGCTGGCCCCCCTCACTTCTTTCTCCTGGAAGTATGGCAAGAAAGTAACTCAAGCATAATAAATTGTGCAGAGTAAATGATTTTCTCAACACATAAGGATTTAAGGATAGTTCACCACCAGATAACTCTGCTACCTAAAATTCATAAAAATGTTTGCTCTTTTCAAATGCAGATCGCTAGCTAAGCACAAGATCTGTGTATCTTCTAAGATCCACGTGTGTGTGTGTGTATGTATATATATATATATATATATATCTTCTAATGTAGTTGATCTGAGAATGTACCCAAGGAGTTCCTGTTGCGGCACAGCGGGTTGAGAACTTGAGGATGCAGTTTTGGTCTTGGCCTTTCTCAGTGGTTTAAGGATCTGGTGTTGCCGTGAGCTTCATGTGGCATAGGCTGGCAGCTGCGGCTCCAATTCAACCCCTAGCCAGGGAACTTCCATATGCTGCAGGTGTGGCCATAAAAAGAAAAAAAAATGAAAATGTATCCAGGTAAAATATGCAAGGTAGTTCAAAAATAGGAAAGCTTTAAATTGCCATCAGTCTCTCTGTAGCTGCAAGGCAGATGTCTCTCTATCAGACAGGTGATTCCTGTCAGCTGGATAGCAAGGCACACGTCAGTGGGAACAAACCAGTTTTGCCAGTTTTTAGTTTCCAGATCTTACTCAGATAATGCCAAGTTTCAAGTGCTGGAAAGTGACAAATTGTGTGTTATGGTCATTTTCCTCCTTTCTTTTTAAATGAGAAAAACTTGCTGGTTACATCTTACTTAGCCATTCCAAAAAAAAAAAAAAAATTCTAATTGTATTAAAGAGTAGGAGAAAGAGACTAATCCCTGCCTTCCTCATTTATGTAATTTTCTTTCATTGTACTCAGAAAGATCCCATGTATCAATATGAAGAGAATAAAGAAGTGTATAAGTAAAAAATGAAAAAAAAATAGAAAAATGTATTCATCAGCATAGTACAACATTCCTTGGTAATTTAACCTTCGTTGCAGAAACTTAAAATTTAGATTCTGTATGTTTATGGCCAAAAGGGGGCACTCAGGGACCAGAGGCTTGTAACTACTCTATAAAAACACTACCATAAAACTACTATTCAATGTTTTCTTCCTATGTTTCAAGTTCTTCACATGGTTGTCATAGAAAGGTCATCATTTAAGTCCAAGGACAAGAAGCATGGTATTGATCATGGCTTGATCTATGTCATTTTTCCCTGTCAAGAGAACAGACCCTGTTTTTGCTTTGCAATTTTTTTCTCCTAAATGCAAAACCTAGGGAAAGTTTTATTCTCTTCAAATATATTCTTTGTCTAGCCACTTGCACTGGCTTTCCAGCCAAAACGGCCAAGACAGAAAGCAGAGTTCTAATGGAATTCCGATTGTTAAATATTCTCTCTGATGGATAAATCCATCAGTGTTTTCTAAGAGCTCTATTATTTTTGAAAACATTCATTCATTCACTGATTTAGTCACATCACAAAGATTTATTAAATGGGTAAGGGTTGGGATTACAAGGGTTATTAAAATGGTACTTGCATCCAAAACTTATAGCATGTGGGGGAGCAGAGAGCAGGGCAGGCAGACATAAATGAGAATTGCAACCACCTATGGTACACTATGATGGAGTAATGTACATGAGACTAGAGCAGAGGAGGAAAGGGACAAAGGTCTCTTGAGATTAGGGAAGGCTTGATAAAGGAGGACATTTGAGCTGAAACTCTGAGTAAGAATGTGCTTGGGGAACAGAAGGAGATGGGCATGTCAAGGAGATGGGCATGTCAAAGGGATGGAACAGCATGAAGCAGTTTGCTATGTTTACACTGGGGTTTGCCTAAATTCTCAGTGTAGCAAAAGCCATTGTTAAATACTAGTGGTTAAGAAATGATTTGCTATCACTTATATGTGGAATCTAAAAAATGACACAAATGAACCTATCTACAAAACAGAAACAGAATCTCAGACATAGAGAATAGACTTGTGGTTGCCATGGGAGAGGGGGAGGGACTAGGACAGACAGGGAGTTTGGGGTTGGTAGATCCAATCTATTACATTTAGAATGGATAAGCAATAAGGTCCTACTGTACGCACAGGGAACTATATCCAGTCTCTTGGGATAGACCATAATGGAAAATAATGTGAGAAAACAAATGTGTGTGTGTGTGTGTGTGTGTGTGTGTGTGTACATGACTGTGACTGTGTCACTATGCTGTTCATCAGAAATTGACACAGCATTGTAAATCAACCATAATAAAGAAGAGATTTGCTTCTTGTCAATATCAATAAATGGCCAGTTAATGAGTGCTTATGTTGTATTGATATGAACAATTATTATTTCCATTGTCTATATTAAAGGTCAACCAGTGTTTTCCGTAAAGGGAAAATAACAAATAGTTTAGATTTTGTGGATCATACAGTCTCTGTGGAACTATTCAAGCTCGATGTAACACAGAAAGAGTCATAGAACATCAGTAAATAAATTTGTGGCTATGTTTCAGTAAAATGTTATTTATGGACATTGAAATTTGAATTACATAATTTCTATGGAGTATTTCATGTGAAATGGTGTTCTGCTTTTAATTTTTTTTCAATCTTTAAAAAAAGTAAAACTCATTCTTAGCTCACAGGTTTCACAAAACAGGTTCTTTTGTTTATCCCCTAATCTATACTGTGAGGAAGGGTTGTTTCTAAACAGAGAAGCACATTTTAATGAAGACTGTCTTATTAAGCTTTGTCCCCAGCAGAGAGCATATTCAAGTGAAGAATACTAGTGAATCTTCCCTCTTATTTTCTGGGGCTGCTCTTGGTGAAGAAGGTACCAGGATGGCTGCAGTGGATGTTAGCACCTAGCCCGGCACACAAACATTCAGCATGAGTGCAGAGAGGTAGCAGTCCTTCTGCCTATCAGAAATCAATAGCATTGCAAAAGAGCTATGAAACCATGATTAATAAGGTCCAGAAGCACTTTTGAAATAATAAAAACTAAACCAGAGAAAAAAAAATAAGGAACACAGCCAAACAAAACTCAATCTTCCTCATCTAAAGCTACACTTTATTTTAAAATGTTTTTGTATATCCTACTTAGATGGTTAATATAAGCAGTGACAACACTTCTCAGTCATGCCTGGTGAGTGGTGGGTCACCCTGTCCTGTCTTCTATTACCCCAGGAGAATCTGACACGGGACCATGAAAGCCTTGTGGCTACGCCTCCTCGGGCTCTACGGGACCAAGCATTTCATCTACGCCGTTCTTAAGGAGACAGGAAAACAATCATATTACACATGGGACCTTTCTCCTGGAGGAAGCAGTCTTGCCAAACCTAAAGGGTTCCTAGTCTCCCATGATGGGGGACTGGTCTTCTGGCCCCAGGGGCTACCTTAGCTTGGGGATAAGGCCCTGAACCCCTGCTCCACGACTTACGTAGTTGATCCGGAAATGTCTACAGGCCCAGTCGTCCTGCTCTTCCTCTGAGATCATCTCCACCGTGATGTCTCCATAAGCTATGGGTTCTTCTGTGAATGGCCAATAGTGGTCACATTTCACCTGAGGGGACAACAGCACATCCCTTTAAAACAAACAAGTTAGGGAAGAAGCAGTCTGTGCTTAGAGAATGCAAATTATTTGCCTCTGAAGAATCATATAGGATTTTTGTGGGGATAAAGAATGAAGCACAAGGAAGCTTCTTTTGTTATTTTTCTTTTTAGGACCACACCTGTGCCATGTGGAAGTTCCTGGGCTAGAGGCTGAATCAGAGCTGCAGGTGCCAGCCTATGCCACAGCCACAGCAATGCCAGATCTGAGATGCATCTGCAACCTACACCACAACTTGTGGCAACATTGGAAACTTAACCCAATGAGTGAGGCCAGGGATTGAACCTGCATCCTCAGGGATGCTTAGCCTGCTGCGTACTTAACCTGCTGAGACACAATGGGAACTACGTAAATGGAAGTTTCTGTACCCAGTAATCACTTAATCCATGGTAGTGACGGGTGCAGGTTTTGCTGCTTAGTGGGGCAGAGCCCACTAGGCACTTACCCTCCTTTTCTCATTACACTGAGTAAGCATGACAATAATCTGAGATTTCTGTTGCAGGACCATCTTCCAAAAGTCATTTCTGGTTTCAGGCAGTGGCCCCTGTGTGGCAATATATTCCTGAGGTGAGTTGTATCCCTGAAAGATAAGTGAGAGTGTTGTCACCTCGGAGCCACAGTCAACACCAGATGCTATTTCACACAAATGAGAAAAACTGAAAATTTACTGAGGATAAATCTGGCCAAGGATCATTAATCTGTGTAGTGTTTTGTCCTCTTTTTCCATTAAAGAGGCAGTCAACTGACTGTATAAATCCCTATGATTTTAAACATTATTCTTGAGACGCCTGGAAAATCACACCCACATCTTTTTATAAGAACGACCACTGTCTTTAGAGATATATTTTTAAAGCACAGGTGCTCAGGTGGAGCCTTTTGAGTTTGGTTGCCAACACTGAAATTTAAACACAAGAAAGATGATGTTTAGTATAACTATCTACTTTCACTTTCACTAGTCTTTTGCAAAGAAATTCGAATATAACTCATCTCTGGGCTTCTTTTTTCCCTATTATTTATTCTAAAATGGAATAATGGAAACTGTTCTTTTGAGTTGGATTGCTTGGTGGAGAACAAGCAATTCTATTGAGCTGTTTGACATATCTCTGTAGCCATGCAGTGTTCCTCTGGCTGGGCTACAATTTGGAAGCATGATTTAAAACATTTTTTATTTTGTTTACATACAGGAATGTAGTTGGCATTGATGTAGTCTGCACCTTCTTCTTCATTCATGGAGACTAATCTCACTCGGCTAAAGTCATCTATAAAAGATAAGGAGAAAGAAAATATAAAATGTCAAGGTGGAAGGGTGCAGCCACTATCAAGAACAGTATGGAGCTTCCTTAAAAAAACTAAAAGTAGAGTTTCTATATGATCCAGTAATCCCACTCTGGAGGTGTATTCAAAAAATATGAAGATTCTAATTCAAAAGGATACATGCACCCCAATGTACGTAGCAGCACTATTTACAATAGCCAAGTCATGGAAACAACTTAAGTGTCTATCAACAGATGAATGGATAAAGAAAATATATCTATAGATATTACTCGGCCATAAAAAGAATGAAATAATGCCATTTGTAGCAACATGAATGTATCTAGAGATTATTATACTAAGGGAAGTAAAAAAGAAACAAATATCACATGACATCACTTCTAGGTAAAAATCTAAAAAAAAATTGATACAAATGAACTTATTTACAAAATAGAATCAGACTCACAGACAGAAAACAAATTTGTGGTTACCAAAGGGGAAAGAGGGGGAGGGATAAATTAGGAGTTTGGGATTAAGAGATATAGGGGAAAAAAAAGAAAAATATAAAAAATATTAAAAGAAGAAAAATCAGAGTGAAGGAAGAATTTGTCAAGATAATCTTGTCCTCAATATCTGAACCCAATATCAAATCAGTCGGTGATAGGGTAGGTAGACAACACTTATTACAGCTTGGTATTTTGGCCCTACCTCAATGTTAGTGCCTTATATATTTAAGCAAATACATAAACATCTCTCTCAACCACTATATCCTCCCCATCAGCTCTCCTGTCCTTGGAAGAGTAGTCTCCAGATTTTGCAGGGGATTGTGAAGAATATGTACAGGAACTAAAATATCTGGTAGGTTGAGTGGAAGGCTATACAATGTAGCCTAAACTTGGGATTTCCATTTCACTCAGGGACATCCAAAGAATTCACTAGCTTTGGGAAACCCAGAGACAAGAAGATGAAGTTGATGGGCTTTTTGTAAATGGACTTCAAATGAAAAAAGTAAATGCTGAAATGTGTACAGATGTAAGGCGTATAATGATACTACTACCTAATTTTGTCAAGAACCCTTATGAAGGAGGGAGTTCTCTTTTCAGAGCTTTCCACTTTCCCCTTCTTTCCCAGCTCCCCCTAGAGTGCAGCAGAGAGGAAAGTTAAATTTATGCTGGAATGTATTTTAATCATCCAATAAAAACGTTATACTACTTTTTTCTTTGAATGTTGCTTTTATTACAAAAATGCTAAAGAATGGCAGAACTTGCCAGAAATAAGAAAGGGGGCTTGTTCACACCTTGCACTCCCTTTCCATCTGCCTCCTTCCACTGTTAATGAATTGATGGAAAATAGGTCGTGAGAACAAATGATCTTATCCCTAATTTGCATAAGACTTTTTGATCTCCAAAGGACCAAATAGTCTTTTCTCTTCAGATATGATTCATGTAAAAGCATAATAATTATATCTTCCCACACAGGACAGAATCTAAAGACATCCAAGCAGCACCAATGCGATCAATGCAATCGCAGAGATGGCCTTGAGGAGAAAGACCATTACTGGCCCTGGCCAGGGACTGGTGAAACTGATTAATCTGCAATAACATTCCCTCAGCCTTTGGAAGACACGAGTAGGATCGGCACTACTGACAATCTTACATGGCAGGATGTTTGTGTAACGGTTTTTACATCGGTTCAATGGAAGGTCTGCAGCAAAGTGTGGAATATCCAGTCCAATCAACTTCAACTCCTGTAAATGACAGAGAATAGATTTCAGATTCCTGTATATTGTGTGGACTGGATTATTGTTCGTATTGGCTTATGGATTATTTTCCACTTCTTGTCTGTGATAGAATGATCACAATTGTGACCCTCCCCCCTTTGCCTTCATAATGCTGCAGTAACTCCCTTTTAGGACACAGGGTACTTCTCCTTCCTACTGCTGTAACCTTGCTTTTGGCCAATGAATTCAAGTAGAACTCATGCCCCATCAGAAGCTTGAAATATGTTTGCTCAGCTTGGTTTGCTCTCTTGTGCTCAAGCCATCAGTGTTTCTGCATGAAAAGAATATGCTCAGGGGAAGCTGCTGGGCCCAGGATGAGAAGACACAGGGAGCAGACCTGACTGACCATAACCTGAATCAAAACTGCCTCAGCTTTCCCACCAACTCAAGTGTGGGAAAAATAAACATTTTAAGTCACTGAGATTTTGAGGTCGATTCTTATATAGCTTTATTGCAGTAACAGCTGACTAAGGTCATGCATAAATACTTTGGAGAGCTAAGTGATCCCTTGGAGAAGGTGAGAATTATGGGCATCATAATGGAAAATTTGAAAACAGAAACAGGTTTCAGATTTTGAGAGGTACAGGGTAACTGCAGTTTATGCAGTTTGCATAAATATTTCCTATTCTATGAGGAAATGTAGGTAGGTATTTCTTCTAAAGGCAATGAACTTTCAAGAATGTAGTAAAAAAAAGAGAGGAAGGAACAAGTAGGGAACATTCTCCACATCACAAGATATAGGATTGACAGTCATCTGGTAATGAAACCCCCAGAATAAGGTTGAAGCAGTAATGGGAAGTCAAACCCTTTAGTGAAAATAAGAATATTCAAGTATCTGCTTGGGTGTATCAGTACTCTTATAAATTCTACTTTCAGAAGGTGCACTGATATGGGAATTTTAATATAAACAGACAATCAACACATTTCCAAAGGTTACTGGAAGGGGGTTTCTAAGCTGCTCTGTCATGTGTCTGATAAGAAACAAAGAGTTGGAGTCAGGCCCCCTGGATTTCCCTGGGGGCATCATTTACACTGTGGTCCATGTAAATATTGCTCCCTGGAATTGTGCAGTACACAACCAATGCAGCAGATCCTGTACAAATCCGAAGGCACCATTGGTAAACAGCACACATAACCACTTATAAATGAGGTGACATACATAGTATGCATTTTTCTGTAAGACTATTAAGTGAAGAAGCAGAGGCAGTACTTGTTAGAAATTTTATTTACTCATATGGGCTTCATGATTTCTCCCAATTTTTACTTCAAAGAATCAAAAGCTGGAGGAATATTTCACTGGGAGAAGAATTCTGGAGTGTCTTCGAAAACTTTGTGGGGAGTTGGAGCTACTGGATGATGTTTTGAAAACGGAACAGGGATTTTTTTTCTTTTTTTTTTTTTTTTGAGCCTTTTTGTGTCTTGATTCAAGTGCTCATGCAAAGCAAATACTTTCTACCCCTAGTTCTTGGGACTTCTACTGCATCCACATGGAAGTTCATTGGTAGCTTAGTATGTATGCTTCATGAAATGGATATGTAAGCTGCAGTCAACATGGATGAACCGACCTAAATTGTCCAGATTTCTCTCTTCCTTGGATTTCTCATCACTTTTTGGGTTGTCTTTTTCTTTCTTTCTTTCTTTCTTTCTTTCTTTCTTTCTTTCTTTCTTTTGGGCCGCACCCTGTGGCATATGGAGGTTCCCAGGCTAGGCGTCGAATCAGAGCTACAACTGCCACCCTACATCACAGCCACAGCAACATGGGATCCAAGCCGCATCTGCGACCTACACCACCGCTCACGGCAATGCCAGATCCTTAACCAGGAACTGAACCCCCATCCTCAAGGATACTAGTTGGGCTAGTTACCGCTGAGCCACAATGGGAACTTCCATTTTTGGCTTTTCAAACTCACAAAATCTCAAGCACTTGGCCCAAGTCGAAGCCAATCTGAAGACCAACTATGCTGATATTGATCCTCAATTCACAAATTTAGAAGTTTTTTTTTTTTTTTCTATCTCAGGCAAAACCCCTGCTTGCTTAATGCCCTTAAACAGAAGCTTATCGTTTTCCCTCTATAACTGGTTTTTCCATTGTAAAGTGTTGTTAAAGGCTAATTATATTGTTCTTGTAAGAGATAAAACTCATTTTTAGTAAACTACAATAAAATCAGTGTTATTTTTAGGTGAACTCCTTTTGGCAGCTATCAGCTTACTTAAATGATGCTTCTTTGGAAAGTGCCTTTATAGATAGTTTGCCAAAATATCTGGCTCTTTTTGGTGGACTGCTTATAAAGTGTAGGTCTTGAAAAAGCAATTCAACTTTCTTTAGCATTAGTTTATCTATACTCTAATAATTTTTCTACACTTCACTGATGTGTAGTGACTATGAGATGGAATAATTAAATTCAACAAATATTAATGTAGCACTATTGATCATGACTGTGAAATTTTGCTTTGCCTGGCTCCATCATTTCTCCTTTCTTTGCCATGTGTGCTAACCCAACAATTCCCCCCCTCACCCCAAACCCCCTCTTTGAGGACAGACTGATTAGCCACAGGAAAATGTCTTGGGTACAACAGGAAGCAGACTGAGGCTGAGAGCTGGGGTACATATGGAAGCAGATGAACTGATAGAACTTTAATTGTGCGTTGCCTCCCTGCTGTAAATGCCCCTGGTTGATAAAAGAGGTTTAATTGGCTGAACACTGTAAATGTAAATTGCCAAAGTTAAGTTGCAGAAAAGCAGGAATGGGCATGTATACACAAAATGCCTTGCAATCTTTTGTAATTTAGCCTGTCACTAAATGGAAAATCAAATACTAAGTTTCCAGCTAAGTAGCTTTCCAGTTATTTTCTTTCCAAACATATGGAAACTCCAGAGGCTTAAATCTTCTTTAAATCAAAGCATGAAGCCATGGCCTGAAACCAACATAAGTCATTTTTGAATTTTCGTTTGCCAGTTTTGTTTCTAATATAATTTATTATTGTAGTTTTTTTCTCCTAGGTTACATAGTCATACATACAGTGGGTTGAATGCAGATTCCTCCAAGGATCTGTTCACCGAAACCCCCAGAACCAGTGAATGTGACCTTATAGAAAGAAGTCTTTGCAGGAGTTCCTGTTGTGGCTCAGGGGAAACAAATCTGACTAGCATCCATGAGGACGAAGGTTCGATGCCTGGTCTAGCTCAGTGGGTTAAGGATCTGGCGTTTCTGTGAGCTGTGGCATAGGCTGCAGATGCGGCTCGGATCTAGCATTGCCATGGCCCTGAATAGGCCATCGGCTACAGATCCAATTGGACCCCTAGACCTCCATATGCTGGGGGTGCGGCCCTAAAAAGACACAAAAGAAAAAAAAAATTTTGCAGATGTAATTAAAGATCATGAGGTAAGATTGTTCTGTAATATCTGGGTGCATTCTGAACTTAATGACAAGGTTCCTTATAAAATGGAGAAGAGGACTAGGCCATATGAAGATGGAGGAATTGATAAGAGCCATGCAGCTACAGGCCAAAGATGCCTGGAGCCACCAGAAGCTGGAAGAGGCAAAGAAGAATTCTCCCTTAGAGCCTTCAGAAGGAGCATAGTCTCACTAACTTTGATTTTGGACCTATGGCCTCTAGAATTGTGAGAGGATACATTTTTGTTGTTTTAAGTCACCAAGATTGTGGTAATCTGTTGTGGAAGCCCCCTGGGAAACTAATACACTCAAGGAACCTAGTGGCAGTCTGTGTTATGTTGGTTGTGTTTAATGCATAGTCTTGAAAAGCAGAGCACAAACACATGCACTGTATTAGTCCACTTGGGTAGTGATAACAAAATACCATAGACTGGGTGGCTGAAACAGAAATGTATTTCTCAACGTATTTCTGGAAGCTAGGATGTCCAAGAACAAGGCAGGTTTCATGGTGAGGCTTCTTGTGATTTGTAGGTGGCCACCGTCTTGCTGTGTGCTCACATGAACTCTTTGTCATACGGTCATATGGTGGGGTTGGGGGTAAGAAAGAGCAAGGTCTCTGATGTCTCTTCTTATAAGGGCACTAATTCAATCATGAAGGCCCCATCCTCATGACCTCATTTAACCCCAATCACCTTCCAAAGGCCTCCTCTCCAAATACCATCATGTTGGGGGTTGGCCTTCAACATATGAATGTGGGAAGTGGGGGGGTACCTTCACTCCATAACATGTACCATCATCTTCTGAGATTAACACAAGCTGTATTCTGACTTTAGAGTCTGTAACAATGTCAGCAGGTGATAAAAACTTCTTTGCTTTGGAATAAGGTTAGACATTAGAGTCAGGTGAACTAGGTGACCAGACTATGGAACAAGTCAGGAGAAATGATGTGACCCACGGTGTTGACATAAGAGGTTCCATCTATGACTAGTGAATGTCCAATGGGATTGGGCAATGGCTGGTTACTTTTCAGGCAAACATAAAGGGAGAAAGAAGAAAGTATTCAGAACAAGATATTTAGTGAGGTTCTATTTTAGTTCCCTAGGTCTGTCATCACATAGTACCACAAACTGGGTAGCTTAAAACAACAGAAAAGTATTTATTGTCTTATAATAGTGAAGGCTAGAAGTCTGAAATCAAGGTGTCAGCAGGAACACAGGCACCTTTCTTTCCTCTATCTCGCTTCTAATGGTTTGTCGGCAATCCTTGGTTTTCCCTCACTTGCAGATGCATAAACTCCAACTCCAACCTCTGCCTTTGTCATCACATGGCTTTCTCCCTCTTTGTCTCTTGTCTTCACATGGCTGTCTTTTCATAAGGACACCAGACATATTGGATTAAGAGCCCACCTCACTCCACTATGACCTCATCTTAATTACATTTGCAATGACTCTCTTTCCAAGAAGAAATACTCTATTTGTATTTTCAAATTTCCATTCTGAGGTACTAAGTGGTTAGGCCTCCAATATATCTTTTAGATGACACAATCCAACCTATAACAGGTATTCTGAGGGAAGAATAGGATGCTGCAACCTAGCCATGTGATGGAAGACTGGAGTTCTGTCCGTCTTGGACATCAACCTCAGGACAGCTTGGCAATAGCTAGTAGGGTCCGAGGCCCTAGGTTGGGATTTAGGGGCAACCTGCCACTGGACAAATTCTAGTACAGGCACTTGGAAACAGAGACCAGTTCTAGGCAACAAGGAAGGAGCACAGAGAAATCAGGTCTGGGAACAAAGTCCCTTGGTATGAGAATTGTTGGAGAGGGTTTGATATGACTTATTTCAGCAACACTACAGATAGACCTCCAGAGAACTGGACTGAAAAACCAGTAAAAACAGCTGTACATAGAAGCTGCTACCAAAAATCAAGGGTCACCTCCTATGAATAATGTAGCAAGTAGCATAGTCTTGTTTTAACCTTGGCAATCACATTACCAAACGAAAGTGGTGAGGGCTTTCCCTAACATCCCAATCTTACACACAGCAAAGAAACTAATGAAAAATGAGCAATATGGGCTATGTCTTGTGGGCTTTCAGATTTCAAGCTCTAAAGTCTGGCTTTTCAAAAGATTTTCTTTTTTTTTTTTTTTTTTTTGTCTTTTGTCTTTTTGTCTTTTGTTGTTGTTGTTGTTGCTATTTCTTGGGCCGCTCCCACGGCATATGGAGGTTCCCAGGCTAAGGGTTGAATCGGAGCTGTAGCCACCGGCCTACGCCAGAGCCACAGCAACGCGGGATCCGAGCCGCGTCTGCGACCTACACCACAGCTCACGGCAACGCCGGATCGTTAACCCTCTGAGCAAGGGCAGGGACCGAACCCTCAACCTCATGGTTCCTAGTCGGATTCGTTAACCACTGCGCCACGACGGGAACTCCTCAAAACATTTTCAATATGAGACACAGGAAAGGAGTTGAATCTAACACAAACCTCCTTAAGAAAAGGTGTATATTTTCATCAGAAGAATAATCAGTCCTTCCAGTAGATCCAAAATCAGATGCAGAGTGAAAAAAGGAATGTGTTTAGTGAATGCAAATTAGCAATTCATAATAGCTTCATGTAGGACTTAGAATATCAGTAATACATGTAAATCTAGACATGAGTTTCAATTTGCATAATGCTTATAAATGATGTAATTTCTGAATATGAGCGTGATCTTTCAATGTCAGTATCAAAACGAATACAAGTATTAAGCATTAATATAAACAGAACAAATAACTGTTCAGATACTGGATTTAGCTAGTCCAATTGAGTCAGCTGTCTCTGTACCCTCTTGGGTTCCCATCAGAGCAGGAAACATTTTTTTTTTTTTCCTTAAGCCTCAATGAATTATTAAGTTCAGGGAAATCTGAAGACTACCATGTTAACCTGAAATCAGGTATGGGAGCTCAATGGGTCTTTGAAAACAGATGAGGTGACCCCGACCCTGAGCCGGAGGAGGTGGGAGTGGGGTGGAATTGGGGGTTGGCAATGGGAGGCTGTCAAATGACAGTGGAAGTGAGTCAGATCACTGGGTCACTGCCTAAACAAACGTCAGTCTAAAACCTACGATCTGAGCCTGTGATTTAAAACAGACTTCTGGAGAGTAATTTGCATTTTCTCATCAGAACAGAGATACCACATCAGGATTTGGCACCAAATAAATAACATATCTGGCCAGTAATGTTGTAAGAATAAAGGGATATGAAAAAAGCATTATAATAAATCAAAATGTTAAATATGTCTCCAGGTCATGGGGTGATGGCTAATTTTACATTTTAGCTAGGCTATAGTGCCAAGCTGCTTGGTCAAACATCCATCTAGATGTTGGGTGAAGGTATTTTTTAGTTACAATAATGTTTATATCAGTAGACTTTGACAAAGCAGGTAACTCTCCATAATGTGAGTGGACCTCATCCACTTGGTGGAAGGTCTTAAGAGAAAAGAGTGAGGTCCTTGAGGAGGAAGGAATTATGTTTCCAGGTTGCCTTTGGACTTGAGTGGCAACATTAGCTCTTCCCTAGGTGCCCTACAGATTTCAAACTTGCCAGTTCCCATAATTGTGTGAGCGATTCATTCAAATAAATCTCTCTGCATAACTGTCTATCTCCTATTGCATTATCATATATAGGATATACACAGTGTAATACCAATATAATTACAAGATATAATTCTACAATAATCTTATAATAATATAATTCTATAGTAATATAAATAATATATATTAGACCTGTGTTTATGCATGTGTATATATATGTATAAATGTATATATAAATAATGTATATATCTCCTATTGGTTTTGTTTCTCTGGGAAACCCTGACTAATTCATAAGAGTTATAAAAAGTTTGGATGTATCATTGCCCTACATTTAGTCCAGTGTCTCTTGATGGAATACTGCTGGCCTGTGACAATTCTTTGTGGTGTGGGACCATCCCACTCATGGCACAATATTTAACATCGCTGTCCCTTTCCCCATTAAATACCACCCCCAAGTCAGTGTGACAACCACACGCTCCCAAACTCCGCTTAAGGGACTGCTTGGCACAAGCCCAGTTGAGAATCACTTTGTGTTCAACCTACCCATTCTATAGATGAAGAAACTGAGGTGATGAGAAATTGTTAATTTTTTTCAGTATTAATTAATGGTAAATAGTGGTGAGGATGCAGGTTTCTTAACTCTCAGTTTGGTACATCCCTATCTGCCTTATAAATCCTAGGAAATAGGCTCAAATGCTTTGTTATATCTTAAATATATAGAAGGCTTCAGCAGATTGTAAACTGAACATGTAGGCATAAAATTGACAATTCAACTTTTCACATTCTTGAAGCATCTGAAGCTAGGATCGAATCACTTATTGGTTGGTTGTCCCAGTGTCCTCTCTTTGTTTAGGAATAATGCCCTCCCTCTCGGGTTTAGCCATGTGGTTTCAGTAAGAATTGTCCTGTTCTTCCCTGATTCTTCCCTCCCTGGCTGCAGTGGATGAGAGAGGACATCACAACCCATGCCAGCCAATCAGAACCTTCCCTATTATTTTTTGAACACAAACAAGAGAGTCAATAGCTCCCTTTGGAAACTGAAGATGTGATGCTTAGGAGACAGAGGTTGTTGGCAGTCGTGTTTTACACTATGAGAAAGAGGTTGGTTTCTATCCAGAGAAAGTGAGGCCAATATATAGAGAGAAGCAGGAATGAGAAATAAAAAGAGGGGGTTGGAGTTCCCGCTGTAGCACAAGGGGATGAGCAGAGTCTCTGATCCCCGGACCAGCACAGTGGGTTAAGGGACCCAGCATTCGCACATCCCTGGCATAGGTTGAGACTGCAGATTGGATCGGATCCCTGGCTTGGGAACTCCATATGCGGATATGCGGGGGAGGGGGCAAAAACAGTAAGACAGGCCACTCTGCAGGGGTGTGGGTTGTGGCTCCTGGTTCCATCCATTCCTGAGACTGAGCTCCTCCCCTGCTCTCCTCCTGGTAGAGCTATTCAACCCTCCCTTTGATGATATAATAGATCTTAGTTACCCTTTGAACAAATTTCCTTTTTTTGGCTCTAAACTAGTTTGAATTGTGTTTCTGTCATTCACAACTGAAAAAAAAAATGTTTTTCTTTTGACCACAAAATGATTCACTGAAATTTTTTTATACTGATGTAATTCAGAAGCACAGTTATAGTTACACGGGGGTTTGATGGTGTGAACTGGGGAGTACTCCTAATCCTCCCAGCAAAGACAGTGACCCTGGCTGTGCCACCAAGGTCATGCCATCTGGTAGGAATTAAGAGACTGTGGTTTCAGTGAGGTTGCAACTGTACCTACATTATAATTTTCAGCACCATTATCAGAATTATCTAGACATTTATTTTCCTTTGAGTTTGGGCTTATGTTCTTTTATAAAACAAATGTTTTTTATAAAACGTCCCCTCCTTTCATTGGTATACTTTTTGAAACGCCATCCTCCAGAGATCTCCATTTCCAAGTGACTTTCCATTCTCTGAGCTACAGCATTTGGGGTAGCATTTATAGTGTCTTGTGCACCTGCGTACCATGGATTACTGAGCCAGGATTTATGTGGCATTTCTCAAGGCACAGGTAGTAGTTAGGGTTTTTTTTATTGGATAATGTATAATAGTCTTCTCATCCTTAAATTCCCTGTTAGAATGAATATCTACATTAGGACTCCTGCTGCTTTTTTCAGACCAAAGCTGTCTGTGGCTGAGGAAGGGAAAGAAGAAATGGATATGAGTAATGAGGAGAAAGCAGATACATTCTACAACCTGGTGTTTCACAGGAAAAAGCAGCTAAGGGGCTTTAAAAAAACTACATAATTTAGAAAAAGTACTTTATCTTTCCTTTCTTCCTGGTCTCTCTGAATCAAGGATCACCTAAGCCTTGCTATAGAACCTCAAAGGATGGGAGGTTAGCCAGACTGTGTTCTGAACTGTGAGAACCTGAGGACCAGTTATATGCCTCAGGCTGCTGGATCTGGACTTATTCATTTCCATCTACTCTGACACATAGTCTTGGACTCAAAGAAATACGCACCCTTCAGAAAAAGAAAGTGATGCTAATTTTGTTCTTTTACACAAAGGATGTGTAACTCTCTTTCTCCAATTTCCCGGAGAAAAGAAAAGAAGAGAAGAGAAAGACATATGAGGAGTTCCCATTGTGGCTCAGTGGTAACAACCTGACTAGGATCCATGAGGACTTTGGTTTGATCCCTGGCCTTGCTCAGTGGGTTAAGGATCTGGTGTTGCATGAACTGTGGTAAAGGGTGCAGTTGAGGCTAAGATCTGGCATTGCTGTAGACTGGCAGCTACAGCTCCAATTCGACCTGTAGCATGGGAACTTCCATATGCCGAGGGTACAGCCCTAAAAAGACAGAAAAAAAAAAAACCTTACTAAGTAGAATGCCAAGAGCCTTATAGCTGTCAGAGGCTCTAGGCTCTTCTCTGCCCAGAAGACAAAGGAGTTTGTTTCATCCACTCTTGACCCTTACTGTTGCCAAAGTAGCAGGAGGAACACATGCCCCCACTCACTGAACATGAAATTCCCTGAAATCCCCTGAAAGTGAAATTGTTCCAGATCCCAGTCCCCAACTTGCTTTCCCTCCTCTTTCCACCCCCCTGGTTTTCAGTGAGGGCTTCTCCTGCTAACATGTTTGTTCATCCTGGTACTTGCACCTGTTCTCTCCTTTGCTTCATTTGTGTCACCCCAATCCTGACCTACTAAGGTTGACATCCTTGCTCTGAGCCAGCAGACTAGACACCCTGAGCCCAGTTACCATCCTGCCTGCTATGAACCCCACCACAAGCCCTGCCCAGAGAGCAGGGAGAATGACACCAGTACAAACCTGCCCATTCCTCCCAGTCCCACTCCCACAGAGGCTAGGAAATATTTTATCCACTCACCTCAAATTGAAGAGAAAATTTATAGTCAGAATCTTTGGCCATATCCTTGATATAGGCATCGAAGTCATCTAGTTGAACCGGGCTTGGTCAAACACAAAGAAAAGCATGTTTTAAAAATCCCGTTGATAGGTATCATAGTGTTTAGCACTATATTCCTCCAACATGAACAATTTTCTTGGAGATATCTTACTTAAAGTTTAGCCCTCATTTTATTTTTATTTATTTATTTAGGTTAAAATTACCAGTAGGCTTCCTTCTGCGTGACTTTTATAATTTCTAACAACCCATTTTTTTTCCCTCAAATTTCGTATGGTGAGAACTGTCCTTATTCCTGACATGTTTTCTGTGGTGCATTTTCTTAGTGGTCATTACCATCCACTGTGTAAACATACCAACACATAATAGCTTAGCTATTTTAATATATTGCCTCTTTCTTAAACATCCCTCCTATTTAAAAACAAGCAATCTTTTTCAATTTGAAAAGTGATCATCATGAAGCATATTTTAAATGAAACAGGAAGAAAAACTTACTTTGTCAGTTTCCTCTTCTTTAAACCATTTTTACTCCTGAGAATTTAAAAAAAAGGAAATTTATCTGAGCAAAAGAATTGATTAACGTAATGATTAAATATGATGAGCTTTAAATAATTACATCAAGCGCCTCTAATTTATTTAATTTTTATTAAACATACCTCAGGTTTGTTTAATTACTTTCCCTTAAATGAGATGATAATGATAAAAATTGCATATTCATTTTAAAAACTCTATTCAATTTCAAGAACAAACTTGCAATTTATACTTCAGATTTGCCAAAAAAATTAATTCTAGAAATATAATTTCTTGCTCCTAGTGATTAAGTTGGTGAGGTGTTTTGTAAATATATAGAAGTATCTATGGCCTGAATACTCCAGGTTCTCTAGGCAAGAAAGAGAGATTTGGGGAATAAAGGTGAGAACTGATGGGGGGGTGGATATGCTGGTTTCTTAATTAAAGACTAAAATAATCTCCTCAGACATTTTCTTTGGGAATATGAATTTGTGCTATCAGTGTTGTCATGTGTCTTATAAATTCTACCATGACATCATTCTTATTCAGTTTTGAACTAGTTTTTAAGCCATCTGAAGAATTGTACCTGCTTGTCCCTAATTCATTACTAGTCTGCAAGCGCAAACACATGTAAAAGTAATATATGTTTCAGTTAATTACATTTTTTAGGGTTTTTTTTTAAGGGTAATTGTTTTTACTCTTTTTTTAAAGGGTAGTTGCTTTTACTCCTTTTTTTAAAGGGTAATAGTTTTTACCCTTTAAACACGTATCTTACATGCAAGATAGCTGACCTAAGGTAGCTCATGCTAAGATAGTATCTGCTGAAAGGCTTCATTATCGTATTCATATTGCCTGTATAAATGATATGGATACTTGATTGAGTGTGACGATATTTATAAGTAATTTTCAAAGGTCTTTAAATATTGATGGAAGCATGCAGATCTTCAAAACATACAATCTATAGTAAACAGCCAGTTGTGATCTGAATATTCTTACGTGCCAAAATATTTATTTATATTGAAATTTGTGAATGTGTGGATACCCCTGCTTCTAGAAAAGCCTTTAGCAAAATGAAGCACTGCTTCCTCTGGGCTTTCATAACACTTGGTTCATGGAGGATTTCTCACGTGATCTGAAGGTCAGCTATATACATGCTCCATGCTAAACTGTTGTTTGTCCCCAGAGCTGAGTACAGTTAGCAGAATACTAGTGGGTGGCCAGTAAATGCTTATTTAACAGAATTGACACAAAACATCTTTGTTCTGCTATCCTCACAATTTTTTACTTAGTGATTCAAGTAAGAATTTGATACTAGACTTGGGCTCATGAGGACCCACTGGAGAAATGGGACTTGCGAATGGAAAGGAAGTAATATCCATAAAGGCAAGTAGTATTTCTGGTTTCCTTTCCTAGTTTCAGGTAGTTTTTATTTCTTCTTCTTCTTCTTCTTTTTTTTTTTTTTTTTTTTGCCCACACTTGTGCCATAAGGAAGTTCCTGGGCCAGGGATCGAACCCATGCCTCTGCAGTGTCCTGAATTACTGCAGTGGGATTCTTAACCCAGTGCACCACAGTGAAAACTCCCACTTCTCTGTCTTCTTAATTCTGAATGAAGACAATCCATTCAATAATACTTGCCCTATTTTTTCTCCCTCTTTTGGTTTTCCATACTTGGGATTTAAAGGGAATAGACATTCTAGCTTTTGCTTCTCCAAAATCTCCCCTCCCCCCAAAACCCCAAAAAACAAAACAAATCACTGTCATACTGCACAGAGCTGAACCACATAGGCATTTGGGAATCTAAAGACATACCTCTGGAATAATTTTTTACTCAGCTCTTGTGATGGTAATTTAGTTAGTGCTAAGAATCCTACATTTATTTCCTCTCGGAGGAGCCCATTACTTTAGTGCTTGATGAAAGCAGAATGTTAGCATAATAAGGAACAGTTCTGGTAAAGTCAGGAGGCTGCCAACATATTTTGTGATTCAGAGTGAAAGTAAAAAAAAAAAAAAAAGAAAGAAAACCACAAAACCTTTCCTATCCAAACAGACTTTAAGGGAAACTGGAAGAAACAAATGTATGTGGGAGGGTGACGCTGAATAAATTCAGTGCTGAAATATAAACCCGCTACTATTCAGCTGCTGTGTGGAAACCTGATTCATGGAAGGAGGCACTATTTTTTTTTTCTTTCAATCTCATTCACAGATTGAATAAACATTAAATAAAATGTGAAATTGTACCACGTGTTTTGTATGGCTTATTGTTTTAAGTGTATGTCTTCATGATTTGTGCCCAACTTTCATTGTTCTGGTTAGATCTTGCTGAATTCCTGAGGATTCCAAAGGGTTCCTGCATCTTAGGACTGTGAGACACGACAGACTGAATTATGAGCAACATTTTCCCGCATTTTCCATTGTTTCCCAATCAAGGGAAAATTCACTTTTAACATGTAAGGTTTTGCTTGCGATTTTCACTTCAGCACTTTATGAAAAGAGCTCGTGTTTGTGTGCATGCTACAGTGAGCATTTTGAGTGCTGTTTAGAACATCATGTTGTCATTGCAAAAAATTTTCTGGGAGTTCCCATTGTGGCGCAGAAGAAATGAACCTGACTAGAACCTATGAGGATGTGGGTTTGATCCCTGGCCTCTCTCCATGGGTGGATTCAGTATTGCTGTGAGGTGTGGTGTAGGTCGAAAATGGGGCTTGGATCCCATGCTGCTGTGGCTGTAGTGTAGGCCAGCAGCTGTAGCTCCTATATGACCCCTAGCCTGGGACTTCCATATGCCATGGGTGTGGCCCTAAAAAGACCAGCTATTTTTTCTAAATAGCTGATAAATCACACCCATCTGACATACAGTATATACAATTACAGGATCATGCCCTTCTTTTTCACTTCTCTTCTCTTGCATTCTTTATAAGCTCTTTGTCGTTATGACCGTCTTGGAAAGCCAGACAGAATGGAATTCATTCCAATAAGGAATATGAGGCAATGGAAGAGGCATGAGGTTTATAATGGTTAAAAACAAACAAAAAGAAAAACCCAAACACATAAACTCAAAAACCTCTAAATGACCCCAATTTCATAAGCATTACTTACTCATCATCTAAATCATCAGCTAAATGGAAATCATTTAGAGTTAGTCATTCTCTCAATAGAACATGCAAGAAACATGAGCAAAGCTGAGCAGTTTAAATATTGCTTGAGGCTTAAAAAGCCAACTGTTGTGGACGTTGCACAGGGTTGAGCATGAGGTAACCGTGATAATAAATAAAGAGAGTAACACCACTGAATCCAGATAGAGCTGGTCCAAATGGGATGATTTTCTCTGAATAGGAAATACCTATCCAAGCAGACTTTAAGGGAAACTGGGAGAGCATTCAAGTCAGAAAGCATTCGAGAGCATTCAAGTCAGGAATCCTGGCAGAATATAATCCTGAACCCAAGTCACTGGGGCATCTGGGCTGCACATCGGTCCTGCCATCACCCAGAAACAGATCTGCACAGCCCTGTGAGGGAGAAAGAGCCTCCGGATTTCCATGCAAACCATCAGAGGCTTTTAGACAATCTATAGGAATCTATCTTCTCAAGAGGTTAACAGTTTAGAAATATAGTTGGGCAGTGAGTTAAGAAGCGGGGGTTGGGGGGTGGCTCCATTATTTGTGGCAGTTGTTAACAGGGTGCGTGAAATATGGAGACAGACATGACCTGAAGGAGAATTAAAAGAGACTGTTTAGCAAATGAAAGCAGGGGAAAGACGAAGAGAAAAGTAGCAAAGAGTAGGGAATTGGGGTGGCTTTGTGAGAGTACTGAGTTTTGCTTGAAGGAGCAGGGACCACGAATTTCGCCTCTTTGTATCTGACATAACACAAGTCTAGGGCTGAAAATATCGTTTATGTTCAGTATATTTTCATTGGTTAAGATGTGCCAAGTTTACTGGAGTGCAGAAAGCATGGAGCTCTATCTTTTGCCTTCTCTTTTCACCTGAAGATAATCATTTACAGTCTCAGGACCATTCTAAAAACTATGTACCATGCTAAGAATCTGACTGCAGTGGCTCAGGTCGCTGAGGAGGTGCAGGTTCGATCCCTGGCCCAGCACAGTGGGTTAAAGGATCTGGCGTTGCTACAGCTGTGGTGTAGGTCGCAACTGTGGCTCAGATTCAATCCCTGGCCTGGAAACTTCCGTATATTGTGGGTGTGGCCATAAATAAATAAATGAAAAGATAAATAAATAAAATAAAAACTACTGAAAGGGTTTTTTCTCCCCTCACGATATTTAATCAGTACTATAAATAGCACTGAAATTTGAACATGTCTTTATCAGGGAGACCTACTACATGCAAACAAGCATAGGGGTGCCTGATAAAAACTTTAAACAAACTGTGGAAAACAAGAAAGTCAGAGATTTAATCAGAGAAATGAATATAACATTATATACATTTTCTTTTGTCTTAATTGAAATCTCTGGAGGGTATGGTAAGGGTATTGCGTACAAGTATTCTAATGATAGGTGGGATGCTTGAGGGTGATTAGGAGATGTTAAGTTCAAAGTAAATGTATATTTGAAAGTCAAGATGGAATTTATGGGTTCTGCTCATACCTGAACACCATTTGATGTTAAATACTTAAAATATGCATTGACAATGGTGAAGTCAAATGTTGGAGATTGCTATTAAGAATAAACTTAGAATGATGGTGAGTGGGTCCTCATTATTTACTATATTCCTATGGTTTTATTACTTACACATTAGTGTCTGCCATGTTTCAAAAGTTTTTCATCTAGCTTTCTTGTTAAAGAAAATACACATTCTGGTATTAACAATCTCCACTGTGAGAAAGTTCTTTTTTATACCTCTTCCATTGCAACTCAAAGTTCTAAACTTTGCCCACTGTATTTCTTCTGTCTTCAGAGGAGATGAAGAACATTTGATCAATTGTCTTTTTGAATAACTCTCCAGGTTGCTTTAAATCTTGAACTTTTGCCCCTTCTTCTTCTGTGAACCATTCTTTCCCGTCTATGAACTATTTTTACTGCTTTTTCTTTCCTGAGTCCTTTTCACGTTGTCCATGTTTCTGGATCTGTCAGTATGTAATTTACTACCAAAATGCCATGGACTAATGCTTAAGGACAATGACTTTTCTTCCCCCTCTTTGGGAAAATGATACCTTTTTTCTTATGGCTCCGAAAAAGAAATCGTCTTTCTAGATACTTTAGTTTCATAATTCAAGATCATTATCATGCTCTGTAAAAGCTGAAAACTTAGCTACAAAACAGAAACAGACTCAAAGACATAGAGAAGAAGAGGTTGCCAAGGGGGAGGGGGTAGGAGATGGGATGGACTGGGAGTTTGGGATTAGTAGATGCAAGCTATTACATTTAGAATGGATAGACAACAAAATCCTACTGTTTAGCACAGGGAACTATATCCAATTTCCTAGGATAAACCATGATGGAAAGGAATATAAAAAAAGAATGTACATATGTATATAACTAAGTCACTTTGCTGTACAGCAGAACTTAGCATAACATTATAAATCAATTATACGTTAATAAAAAAAAAGATTAGCCAAAAAAGAAAACTGAAAAGGATACTATTTGAGATTTGATTATTAAAATGATTTAAAAGTCAAGAAAATAAGAATTTAAAGAACGCTTCTTTTTAGAGAGGAAAGAATAGATTTCAGAGACATTTAGAACCTGGATTTTCTATACAGTTGTACGAAGTTAAAATAGTTAATCTCCTTACACTTCTATTTCCACATCTGTAAAATGGGGCTGATGATTCTCTCTACTGCGGGGACAATTAAATAAGAGGAGGATACAAAGAGGTTTGCACATGGTCATTCAATATTCATTGAGTTAGCATTATTATAAACACATGAAGGTCCCAAATACAAAGTATAGTATTTTGGGTTACTCCACATGAACACATTTTTTCCTTCTTGGAAATATGGAGCTAATGGCGTCATTTACAAAGATGAAAAGCCAATGGATCGACTTGAAAAAGAAATGAATAACTACCAATAAAGGGAAGAAAAGCTTGCCAAGAACATTACAAGGAGAAAATTTAATTGGGAAAACATTATAGTCCGCATCTTGGTATCATGTGCTGCTATAATTCATTTCAATACATGATTACTAATAGTACATGCTGTTAAACACATAAAATTATTAGAAAGGATTTTTCCTTTGGTTTACTTATTGAAAGCTGACTTTTAAAGACTTTGTGTTAGGTAAACAGTAAAAAAAAAAATCACTTACCAAGGATTAATATAAAATGCCAAAAGATAATCAGTCCAAAGACATGAGGGTAGCAGGGTTAAGAAAGCAAATATACTCCTACGCCTGTGAGCATTAATAGATAACAGATGTAAAGATGAAAAAGTGACAAGAGTTAGTAATACAAACTGTGAACAGAGATCAGTAAATTACCTACTGGGATCACTTAAAATGACAAACACCTTAATTACAATTAAATATTATTCCATTCTGTGAAATTTAAACATGATGACTTAAGTGCTATAATATTTCCAAAATCAGTTTTATTCACATGAGGACTTATTGTAATCAGATATAGTTCTTTCAGCTTATTTGTGTCAATTAGTATGCTATTAGGTGATTACATTTTGCATTCAGTTCAATGAGGCTATGAAATGCCTCATTAGTTATCTTGAGTCTTGTTCTTGGATATTACCCATGCGATGCTTAAGCCTATTTTTAGAAATCTCCTTAACATCATTTAGGTAGCTGACAGCAGCTTGTGTAAGGAAATATAAACGGCCAGTTTATGTATACTGATTCTGGTAAAGATGCTTTCAGTTCACATTCTCATAAAGCTATGTGTGACTTTTTATAACATTTTAAATTTAAAATAATATATTTCATCGCCAAAAAATAACCCTTAAAACTGAGGTGTGGAAGGACATCCAGGTATTATTCATTCAAGATAAGTAGCTCATCAACTCTCTAGTTCCTAATCTACTTATACTCAGATGAGTGGGAGCAAAATTATTTAGTTTCACATTAATTCTCATTTAGACCTTGATTTAAAATGCCTGGTTTGAGAGTTTCTACTGTGGTGCAGTGGGTTAAGAATCCAACTGCAGAAGCTTGAGTTGCTGTGTAGGTGTGGGTTCAATCCCCAGCCCAGCTCAGTGGTTAAGGGATCCATCATTGCCACAGCTGCAGTGTAGGTCACAGTTGTAGCTTGGTTCTATCTATTGTTATTCTGAGAATTAGGGGGAAATGTTGTCACCTTGTCACTTTAGTTATTACAAATCTCCACTGAGATATGCATTTTCAGGCAGCCAAAAAAAAAAAAAAATCTAGTGCTGGCAAAACTGTGTTTGCCCAGTTTTTCTCAACTTACTAGAAAGATCCTGAAATAAATTCTCTTTTGCCTCAGTTCTACCATAACTGGTCTCTCAAAAATTCTATAAATTGTGACCAGTTGTGTAGTTAATCAATCAATAGCTCTCCTGAGTCACAAGTACAATGGGAACAATTCTTAGATTGGCCCCTCATCACCGCTCTGGGACTGGGCCTTTTTTAAGGGTGAGTAAAGCAAGAAACAAATAACAGTGAGTCAGTCTTTCACTCTTGGGAAGAATGCTAATTATATTTGAAAAAAATCTAGAAATGTTTTCTAACTTTTGAAACATCAAGAGTTTAGGGGTTTCTTGGAGTTCCCTGGTGGCACAGTGGTTTAGAGATCTGGCATTGTCACAGCTGTGGCTCAAGTCACTGCTGTGGTGGAGGTTCTATCCCTGGCACTGGAACTTCTGCATGTTGTAGGCTGTCAAAAAAAAAAAAAAAAAAAAAAAACAACCCAAAACCAAACAAACAAAAAAAACCCAAAACAAAAAATTGGATTAATCATATTTGAATAACAAAATTCTATTCAGGTTGAAATTTTAAGATAGCACATGTCTTATCAAAAAGAATCCTGTGTCAACCACCTTTTCAACTAAAGTGGGTCTCAATTAGTTGCCCACTTAGGGAGGTAGCATTTATAGTTTAAATAAAGCCTTCTCTCTCTCATTAATTCTGAGGGTAAAATTTCCAGTCTCTCTATTTATTTCTTTCAGAGTAACCATTTTAGCAGGTTAGGAAAAAGAAAAAATCACTTTCTGGGGATTAAGATGAAATGTATATATTTAATAGTGGTTGCATGGCTGCTTGTAAAAGAAACAAACTGGATCATGTAAGCAGTGCTGGCTTCATATTAAATGGTTACTTAATTAACAATTTTGCTGGGTATTAATTGCTGTGGTAGGATTGTTAATTCTCATGGATCACTGTTAGGTATAATGTCAACCAACTTAATCTCATGACAATGTTTTCTTATCCTTAGAAAACATTTAGAAAGAAATTTTCTGATCTTAGAAAGAATTTTCTTATCTTAGAAAGCAATTTAGAAAACAATTTCTTCTTCCAGGTCCTTAATACTCAAGCATAAAGAAACATGAAGCTACGTTTCTCATGGAATTTTCCTGGCTCTGATACTTATCTACCCATAAGTCTAAGTTCCTGGGCCAGGGATTGAACCCATTCCACAGCAGTAGCCAGAGCCAAATTAGTGACAATGCCAGATCCTTAATCTGCTGAGTTAACAGGGAACTCCATGAAATGAGTTTTTTTTTTTTTTTTTTTTTTTTGTCTTTTGTCCTTTTAGGGCTGCACCTGAGGCATATGGAGGTTCCCAGGCTAGGAGTCAAATCCGAGCTGTTGCTGCTGGCCTACGCCAGAGCCATAGCAATGCCAGAGCCCAGCTGTGTCTGCAACCTACACCACAGCTCAGGGTGACATCAGATCCTTAACCCACAGATCAAGGCCAGGAATCGAACCCACAACCTCATGGTTCCTAGTCGGATTCATGTCCACTGCACCATGGTGGGAACTCCTGAAATGAGTTTTAAATAGAAATGCTGCTGTCTTTCCCACTGCTTCCCTGGCATCTCCCCTTCTGCTTCAGCCACACTTGTTCTGTGAGGTCCCTACATTTCAGGCCTTCTTCAGCTCGGTTACAGGTGACTTGCACATCTGCTTTAGTCCTTTATGTAATAAATACAAGCAGACGACTGTATTTTCTTTCCTGCTCAACTGACTTAAACTCACAGAAACTGATAATACTCTGTTAAGATGACGTCACCTTGGAAAGTCCACTATGACTGCAATTGTGAAAGGATAATCAGGCAAAACTATTCCCAAAAGACAGTACCATCAAGCTTGGAGCAGACAGAGCATTGTTAAGCCATCTAGAGAGTTTTTCCAAAACAAATACTCACCAGTTGTATGGCAGCTTTCCATCCCGTTCTAAGGATGCAAAATTGACAAAAGTTCCTGCTCCACACTCCCTGTTTGAAAGGAACCACAAAAGATTACTGCTCAACAGAGTACTCTTTACCTTGACATAAAAGAGAATCTTTAGTGGCTAATCATCACAGCATTACATTTTTAAAAAGCTAATATGAGCCACCTATTCCTCTTTTGCATATAATGCAAAATAGAAAGATAAGACAAAAAATGTTTCAGAAGGGTGCATACACCCCAAAACAAGTTGTTTGAAGCCAAAAGGATTCAGTTCACAATCCTTACCAAAGGGTATTCATGATCCTAACATAAATTATTCTATTTGGGGTAGAATTTTTTTTTTACAAAACCTTCAACAGTAAGGTAGAGAAAGTCTCCTAGATAGACGGGTTTCCATTTTTTAGCAAATACTCTTGTTTTAATAGCATTTTGACTTCCTCTCTATAATGATGGTGGATCAAACTGGATTGTTTAATTGCTCCTAAATTTTCCCTTTCATGTTGTAGTGCCCATATTACTTATCACTTGAGAGTAAAAGAATAATACATATTGAAATAGATTAGTTTTTGCCAAGTTGGTAAAAAAAAATACTGTCAAAGTTGTTGTTTTTTCCGGAAGCGGAGGTAGAAGTTAAACATAATTCTCATGCTTTCTCCACTTTTTGCTTAATATCATGCATAAATAATATACCTCACTGAGGTCCATGCATCTCATTTTTCCTCTATTTGAAATTGATGCTCTTATTCAGAATTGAAGCAGAGATTTTGAAATTTTCCGCACAAGGTACTCATTATTTCAGTTATATCTACTTGTTCTCATTAGAGTGTTCTAAGAATAGATTTCTTCCTTGAAAAGTACACTAACATATCATCATTTCATGTTGTATGTATTATAATTTAGATATTATCAATTAATTTTCCCATGTCAGTTTCCTATAAATGTGATTTTTTTTTTTACTTTCTGATTCAAGAATTCTTTTTTTTTTTGTCTTTTAAGGGCCACACCCATGACATACGGAGGCTCCCAGGCCAGGGGTTCGAATCAGAGCAGTAGCCACTGGCCTACGCCACAGCCACAGCAACATCAGATCTGAGCTGTGTCTGCGACCTACACCACAGCTCATAGCAGCACTGGATCCTCAATCCACTTCGTCTGCATGGATACTAGTCAGATTCCTTTCCGCTGAGCCACGACAGGAATTCCTCTGATTCAAGAATTCTTAATCTGGGGTTCAAGGATAGAAATTACGGCTCTCTGAACATAGGTGGGAAAAAGTACAACCTATTTTTCACAGTTTCTAACTGAAATTTAGCAGTTCCTTCAACTATTAAAGTTAGGCAGCAAGAACCAATAATATCATAAATGTTTGTGAGATTTGCTAATAGAAATTGCAGATATTTTTCTATAATAGACCCACTGCAGATATTGGACTATTGTTCATAGTCATCACCCTGATGAAATTATGAGAGTTCTTGATAATCTCCTAAATATTGTTATCTAATTTTTAATAAGGAAGCATATAACACATTTGTTTTCTAAATAATTTGATTGCTCTATTTTCATAGATATATATATTTTTTTTCTTTTTAGGGCTGCAGCTATGGTACAAGGAAGGTCTCTGGCTAGGGATCGAATCAGAGCTATGGCTGCTGGCCTACACCACAGCCACAGCAACACTGGATCCAAGCCACATCTGGGTCTACACAGCAATGCCAGATCCTTAACCCACTGAGAGAGGCCAGGGATTAAACCCTTATTCTCATGGAAACAAGGTCGTGTCCTTAACCCGCCAAGCTACAATGGGAACTCCCATTAATTTCTTTTTTAATCCTATATGTTTTATTTTATTCACTCAGAAAGAAAGCATTATTCTTGGAAGAGAGCCACAGGCTTTGTTGGACTGCCAGAGAGAATCATGCACAAAAAATAAGATGGAGCCTGATAATGTGAGAAAAAAGAATGTATACATGTATGTGTAACTGGGTCACCATGCTGTACAGTAGAAAATTGACAGAACACTGTAAACCAGCTATAATGGAAAAAATAAAAATCATTATATATATAAAAAATGTTAAGAATCTTTGCTCTAATGACCAGCTGGCTGAAGTAGAGTCACTCCTCCTATTTTGCCGTATGCCTCACAAAGGATGCTGCTGCCAAATACCCTCATAAATGCCACTACTTCCATTTCTACCTGTTATCCCCTGCTCCACTATTACCATTACAAGCTGAGATTTATTACATGCTTCCTATGATACTATGCTATTACTGCACTGTTGCTCCTAACTAGACCCTATTATGAGGCTATGATTATCTCTTCTTGATATCTTGATATACTTTCTTTCCCTCGCTTCCAGGCTACTACACTCTATTCATTTTCCTTCCACTCCACTAGATACCACTCATTAGTCTCATTAGTCTTTTTTTTTTTTTTTTTTTTTGGCCACACCTGCAGCATGTGGATGTCCCCGGGTGTGAACCCTCAACACAGCAACAACCTGAGTTGCTGCAGTGACAAGGCCAGGTCCTCAACCTGCTGTGTCACAAGGGAACTTCCCATCAGTCTTTTTTGAATTAGGGGCAAATTCCTTAATTTTCAAAATTTATCCAGAATCTGATCATTTCTTCCCACCTCTGCGGCTACTACTCTGGACTGAACCACTACTGTCTCTGCCTGGATTACTGTAATGGTTCCCCCAGTTAATATGCCTGCTTTTGCCCTTGCTTCAATACTGACTCTTTTCTACATAAAAGTCAAAATGAAAATGTTAAAATGTAAGTCAGATCTTCTGCCCCAAATCCTGTAATGGCTGTACTCTACTCAGTGCAAAAGCCAACGTCCTTACAATGGCTTATAAAGCCCTCTAGAATCTGACAGCATTTCCTGCTCCCCCCCCCGCTTCATTTCTTCTGCTTTGGCTACACTAACCCCTCTGCTCTTCCTCAAACATTCTAGTCATGCTTCTGCCTCAGGGCCTTTGCTCTGGCTATTCCCTCTACTGGGCACACTCTTCCTGCAGATAGCACATGACTAAGTTTCTCATGTTCTTCAAGTCTTTTCTCAAATTTCACACTTTCAACGAGACCTACCTGATTCCCAGAGTACCTTTCCCTGACTGCTAATCTCTCTCACTTTGCGCTGTTATTTTTCTCTCATCTGCAGACATACAATGAAATCTTCCACATGCTGCAGATGTGCCCTCCCCACCCCCCACCACCGCAAAAAAAAAGAAAAAGGAACAAAAAGAAAAGAAATCCATCCAGTGGTCGAAGGAAAAGGGAATCAACAAAATCATAAGCCTTTCCTAATTGCAAGAAAATGGAAACTGCCTGTGACTGTGTGTAATAGAAACAGATCTCATAAGGGGACTCGAAGGGACTTAATCATAAACTATAAAAACATTTTCTGATAAAACAGCTTCAGCATAACTAATGAGGGAAGGGATTTTTCTTTCTTGTGATCTCCACATATATTAAGTCCTTTCATTGATCATAGTGAATTGGTATAGTTTTTTTTTTTTTTTAGATCTTTCCTTTACTCCAAAACATATTTGCAAGTATCCACATACAATGAATGGATCTGTATTACGGGCTACCTAAAATGACAAGACTGATGGTAAGAGATGTGACTCTGTAAACAAACAATCCTTTGCTTTACTCTTTCAATGGCAATGTTTTCTCAAATAATCATTTAAAAGTCTACTTGGAGAACACGAACTAGAAATAGGCACTAAACACTGAAATGAAACTCACCTCTGTACAACTGAGGTCTGCAAAAGCCATACATGTATGACAAATAAAAATGTTTGAAAGGCCATGGGTAAAGATGAGCAAAACGGAGCTTACCTAGCCATCTGCAGATGCTTTTTCCTAAGAATGATGAGGGTAACCAGCAGCAGTCCGATTAAGAGTGTGCTAAGGATGGCCAGCACGGAGATGACAATCACGTTGGGATTCATCTCTGTAACTAAAGAGAAAAGCTACCCATGTTCATTGCGGCTTCTGTGACATGGAAATGAACAGAACCACTCATCGTTTTTTCTTCTAATCTTCAGACTAACGGACTTATGCCAACAACAACAACAAAAACAATGACGTTTCTGCAAACCAGCAGTGGCCTCTTCCTGGTCAACCATCCCTTAGCAAAGTAGATTGACAAATGGTGTTCAGGCGGGAGAATTGAGTCCATTTCAAAGACCCACTCTCAGAATGTTCTTATAAAGGAAAACCATGACATGTATAAAGAATGCCTGGGCCATGGTTTAAGTTCATGTGGAAACAAAAAAATCTAGAAGTCACTGTCGTGTATTATCATTGTTTCACACTTTCAAAAACTTGGAGAGCGGCATGTTCTTATCTTAGGCTCATTGACGTTAAAGTCAGAAAGCACAACTCTATATCTCCCCCCCAACTAATAATGTATATGAAAAAGGCATTAGCAAGCAACCATCTGCTGCAGCACTTAACACATCGCTAGATGCAGGAGATCCGATGATCTGTAACCATATGTTTAGAGGCTTCCCATCTGTACAGCTCAAGAGATTAAGCCTATTAATAAGTTGTAGGCCCTTCAGAACAGAGGTTGGGTCCCTTTCATACACTATGAGCCATCTTTCATGGCACTGACATGTTGCCTACTTCACACACTATCTGCGAGAGAAGGAGGTTAAAGGTGGGGAATATATGTCAAATATTCTTACAAAATTCTTAAAAGTGAACCAGGGGAAAAGAGGAGCCACTACCCCCTCACTGATCACAGAATCACAGAACTGGATGGCTCACACAACCCCCTGAGACTTTGGGTATTTGCCGCATCCCACGTGGGCCAGCGTGGCTCCAGCTTGTCCAAGTAGAAGTACTTGAACAGAAAGAACATTAGATGCATGGTCAGAAGAGACTGTACAAGTTTGCTTGACTTTTAACTGCTCTTTGGGGAGGCTATTTTATCAGTTTCTCCTGGCCTCATTTTCCTCCCTTGCAAATAAGTTTAATCATATCACCTGTCATTGAGTTGCTGCAGAGATGACAAGGAATAATAAACATTGATATTTTAGAAACGTGTAAAAGGATGTAGAAATGAGAAGCCATTAATATATTTTTCAAGTACATTTTGCCCTCTCTTCGGAAAACAAGAATTAAAAAAAGAAAACAACTCCCTCCCCTGCAAAAAAGTCCACTCTAGTGATCATTGGATAAAGCAGCTACATATATGATCAATGTTACCCAAAGGAAAATGAACCCAGCAAAGGGCTAATATAATGGTAAGAATGGTTTTATTCCAGGTAGCTTCAGAGAGAGTCTCAGATTGCAGAATCAGACTCAAGAAGGGGAATAAAACATATAACTCGGAAAAAGAATAAGGAAACAGCATTGTTCTGAACTTTTCATTAATTTCTAATTTCTCTGATTATACTTTCTGCTTGATTGGAAAATTTTCGGTTTTGACCTAGTAATTTAGGTTCACCATGACTTGCTCTGTGACCAGCTAAGGGCCAAGGCTGGAACAGATGCACCTGACTTGATTAGCGTACCATGGCTACCACCGAAAGGGATGATGGGGTTGATGAAATTGACGATAACAACTAGTATTTAGATGGCATGTGCTAGAGCTTCATGTAAGCCTCAAAACAACTCAACAAGGTACACATTAGTATTTCAGTTTTACAGATGAGTAAACAAAGGTTCAAGATAGTAAACATCTTTCCCTAAATCACACAGCTAATAAGTGCAATTTGGGATTAAAATTAAGGGCTCCTTGAACCCAAAGCTTGGATTTTTTTCCATGAAACATGAGTTTTATTTAGAAAGATGGATTACGCATATTTAAAAAGAAACTTGAGGAAAATTTGGAAAGATATAATTTCCAAAGACACTGATTCCACTAATGCTTATAATTACCCATTGTTGAGACGGCTATGAACGTAGGGACACTGGGGCTGTCATGGCTAAAGCTGGTGACACTACAGTTGTAGGCAGTGGCAGGGAGGAGGCTGGAGATGGTCACGACATGAGAAGAAACAGAAATTGGTTCCTGGGAATGCAGAAAATGAGGTAAATGTTACGTCACCTTCATCTATCTTGTTTTTAAAACTACTTTTCATAGCATGTAGACAAAGTAAAAACTTTAAAAGACAAAAAAAGGAGAGCAGTGAAAAATGTTTTGTTCTTTCTTTACTTTCTATCTACTCAGTTCTCTTCCATGGAAACACCCATTGTCATCAGGTAGTTTTTTTTTTTCTTCCCAGTTATATTTTACAGATGTATAAACATATAAGATATAGTTAAAAATGTAAGAGACAACATAGTTTACACATCATTCTGCTTATTTTTTATCTTGATTATCAGTATGTTTTGGTTTTTTTTTTTTTTTTTTTTTTTTTTTTTTTGTCTTTTTGCCATTTCTTGGGCCGCACCTGTGGCATATGGAGGTTCCCAGGCTCGGGGTCGAATTGGAACTGTAACCACCAGCCTACGCCAGAGCCACAGGAACTTGGGATCCGAGCCATGTCTGCGAACTACACCACAGCTCACGGCAACACCAGATCCTTAACCCACTGAGCAAGGCCAGGGATTGAACCCTCAACCCCATGGTTCTTAGTCGGATTCATTAACCACTGTGCTGTGATGGGAACTCCTGTTTTGGTACTTCTTCATATCAGCACAGATAAAGCTGTTTCATTTTAAGGGCTGTATAGAAATCCATTGAAAGAACATAATTTATTTAACCAGTCCCATATTATTAAATGTTGAAGTGGTCTCTGATATTTTTTTGTATTATAAACAATGCTACAGTAAACTTAACTTCACAATTATGGGACTATAAGTATAGTACACACTCATTTAATGTATGTATATATACACATATGTATTCATATGCAAACCTGTGTGTACTTCTATGTGTATGTATGTCTGAACACACAAACATATACAAACACTCATATTCCTAGAAATTGAATTGCCAGGTCAAAAAGTTACATAGTTTTAATTTTGAAAGCTACTGACAAATTATTTTCTATAGACATTTTCCAAGACACCCACCTACCATCAATGTTTGACAATGCCTGTTCCCCTACATGTATTTCAACACAACAAATTTATAAACTTTTTGAGCTTTTCCAGCACTAGTGGAAACTTAACACTGTAGTTTTATTTTGCATGTCTTTTGCCATAAGTGAGCTCAATCATCTTTTTCTATGTTTAATAGATTTTTGTATTTATTTTCTATGAAATAATTGTTTGGACCTGTTGTTTTTGTTTTCTGGCCACACTCATGGCATGTGGAAGTTCCTGGGCCAGGGATCAAACCTGAGGCACAGCAGTGACAATGCCGGGTCTTTAGCCCTCTGAGCCACCAGGGAACTCCAGGTTGTTGGACTTGATCTTTTTTATTTGTAGTGGATCACTGTATTTTAAGAACACTACCCTCTTTGTCTGCATTCTCGGCTTTTAATAGTCTCCATCCAAGGCATAAAGACTTTGTGTTCTCAAAAATGTTTACTATTATTCTTTTTTAAGTAACTTTTAAAATTTTTATTTTCATTTGTTTACTTTTTAGGGCCAAAAGTGCAGCACATGGAAGTTCCAGGCTCGGGGTAAAATCTGAGCTGTAGCTTCTGGCCTACCACAGCCACAGCAACACCAGATCCCAGCCTTGTCTGTGACCTATACCATAGCTCATGGCAATGCTGGATTGTTAACCCACTGACCAAGGCCAGGGATCAAACCTGCATCGTTATGGTTACTAGTTGGGTTCATTACCACTGAACCACAATGGGAATTCCTTAAGTACATTTTTACTGGAGTATAATTATCTTATAATGTTGTGTTAGTTTCAGGCAATATAGCAAAGTGAATTAGGATTTTTTTTCAGTTTTTCTTTCTTTCTTTTTTTGTCTTCTTAGGGCCACACCCGAAGCATATGGAAGTTCCCAGGCTAGGACAGAATTGGAGCTGTAGCCCCCGGCCTACGCCACATCCATAGCAACTTGGAATCTGAGCTGCATCTGTGAGCTACACCACAACTCATGGCAACACCGGATCCTTAACCCACTGAGTGAAGCTGGGGAACGAACCTGTATCCTCATGGATACTAGTCAGATTCATTTCGGCTGAGTCATGACTGGAACTCCCTAAAGCGGATTAGTCATATATATATATATATATATATATATATATATATTCTCCTTCAGATTCTTTCTCCATATAGACTATCACAGGATATTGAATAGATTTCCCTGTGCTATATAGTAGGTCCTTGTTACTTATTGATTTTGTATTATAGTAGTGTCTATTAACTTATTCTTGAGTAGAACAAGTTGTTAATTTGGTGGGACAATGGCCTGACCACTGACAAGTACAACACAATGACGACTGGTCAATATAAGAAAAAAAAATGAGCCAGCATAATACTCTTTTTCAAAACAAGGATCTGAAACACCTCTGCCTAAAGAGGTGAGAGCCATCAGCATGGAGTCCCCACTCCCATCCCTCTCACTATTCATAAAAGAATGATTCTAAGAAATGATTTTTGCTAACAGAACTCAGTTGTAGTAAGTAGCTACCTAGCCAATTTTTTTTTTTCTCTCAAAGAGAGACATTACTGTAGTTGTAGAGAAGAAATTTCACTATTGGCAGAGCAGTTATTTTCCAAAAGGATTCTTAGGATAGAAAAAAAAAAGATTTGGCTTTTCAGTACAGATCAAAAAGATAAATTTGTAGAAGACACTATCAAAAGGGGAAAGGAATCAAAGCAAATTATCTTTACATTCAGTAAGGATGGATTCATATTCCCAGAAATCCTTTTTTCTTTTCAATCTCATGAACTGCATTATTTAAAAATACATCAATTGTTCATGTGCATAGTATTTGTCTATGCACTGTATTTTGTGACATCCCTCGCAAACTTGCCCTTTTCTTTCCATGTGTGGCTGTAAAGCACTTTTTTTGTTCTTTTGGTTTTGCCACCCCAAAGCTCCGGGTCCATCTCTCTCCTTCTGCTCAATTTGACCTGGTGAATTCATCATATCTACTATTTGGGATTCTAAAGCTTTAACAATCACCTTTTTCAACCTTCATTTTCCTAGGCAAAATTCTCCTCTTACTAACTAGATATAAATTGTTCTTTTAAATTCTCTTAGTCACATGGCTCTCTTCTGGCACTTATATTAATTATTTCCACTCTAGCAAAATATCTACAACTAAATGAAAGAAAAAATTGAAGGCACGTATTGATCCTACATTTTGTGCCCCGTGCAATGACTTTCACATAAATGAAAATTAATTAATATTTGTTAAAATATATTTTACATGGCAATGTCTTCATCCCTTCTACAATTTAATGGCCAATAGGAAAAATGATTCAATTTAACTCCTCCATCCAACACAGAGTGACTTAAGAACTTGGGACCAAAGACAATACAAAGATGAAAATAAACTTTATGATTTGGCACATTGGTTATAACATATTTTGGAATAGTTCTAAGAACAATTTAAAATTTCTCTCACTGAAACACAAAAGTGCACATGAGAAATTTTCATTTTATGTCGTTCAAAGAAAGGGAAGATTCTCATTTTACATATATATGTGTCTTTTACAGGTCATAACTGTGGCATATGGAAGTTCCCAGGCTAAGGGTCAAATTGGAGCTGCACAGCAACTCAGGATCTGAGCCATGTCTTCAGTCTACACCACAGCTCACAGCAACACTGGATCCTTTAACCCACTGAATGAGGCCAGGGATCGAACCTGCATCCTCATGGTTACTAGACAGGTTCGTTACCACTGAGCCAAAACAGGAACTCCCATTTTGCTCGTATCTTTAGCCTTAATCAAAATTAACTCGGAAAAGGAAAATCCATGGGCACAGTACCTGGAGCTGTGTTTCCTGGCCAGAGCCAACTTGTTGACAGATGACTTGGAAGAAATCAGCCACACCCTCTTCTACCCACAGCAAAGTCACTGAGGTCTGGGTTTTGTTCACTGCAAAGAGTGATTTTGGAGGAGCCGGTTCTGAGCAAAGATAAGTTTGAAAAAATTCATTTAATCCAACATAGTCTTTCTTCTTTCCCTAATCAGCAGGATAAAATAGGTGAAAAAAAAATCCCAAAATAGGTAGTTGAGAGCACCATAAAGATTTTATGAAATCACTTTTGAAACACGCCCTTTCACAAAGACAGTCATCTAATTTGGAAAGCAGAATATTTTGCCTTTTTATCCCCTTCCATTTTATACTTCTCCTTTTGAAACACTTCTGTTTTCTACTTCGGCTTTATCATAGACATAATCTATTAATAGTTTTTGTGTCATGGAGTTAGTAGTGCCCGTATAATACAGAACTTTGTGGGTGAGAAACAAAAATCTTAAAAGACCAAGGAAAATGACACTGGTGTGCTCCCTTCTAATGGAGAGAGTCAGTCTGGTGCTGAGCCAAACACTTACGTTCTTTTTTCTGGAGACTATTCAGAATAATTTAGTCAAGGGAATGGCTTCTTGACAATTTAGTCAAAATTAAGAAGGCATAAAGCTAAAGAGATGATAGGATTTCAAGAAAAGGATTAAGGGAAGAGGACTGGATGGTGGATAAAATGTTAGAGGACTAATGTCTTTATTCTCTTAGACAATCTTTTCTTTTTCTTTTTAGGGCTCTACCTGTGGCATATGGAAGTTCCCAGGCTAGGGGTTGAATCAGAACTGCAGCTGCCTGCCTATATCACAGCCACAGCAACGCCAGACCCAAGCCGTGTCTGCCACCTACACCACGGCTCACGGTAACCCCGGATCCTTAACCTACTGAGCAGGGCCAGGGATGGAACCATGTCCTCATGGATATTAGTTGGGTTTGTTACTGCTGAGACACAACAGGAACTCTAGACATTTAATCCTCATTAATACATCAATCCATTAGTTAGGTAAACCATTCTGTTTGTGCCCTTTCATATTCATTTTCAATAATTGAGTCACTGGGCTTGTTGGCTTGATACCAAATGCCATTCCCCGGCTCCTGGAAGTGGTCTGCTGTCTTGTTCCTCCACTGCTGACTCTCCCCTGGTCCCCTCCCTGTTCCCCTGCACTCTGGGCACTGCCTTTTCCTCAAGTTCCTCCAGGACACAAACTGCTCCACCTGAATCCAAGTTCTGAAGCCAGGGTCCCACTAACCTGCTGTCAGACCTCCTTGATGTTGCTTGTTCAGACATACGTCTTACTGCTGGGTTTCCCTCATAGCACATTCTGCCCATCAGTAGGTCCCTGACACACAACGATGTGCCCTGCTTGCTGGTCACTTGGATTCCTTTTCATTACCTGCCCCGCCCTCCCAAGTCTGTTCGTAACCCCTGGCTTTCAGCAGGGCTCAACAAAAGTCCTAGAGGACATTTCACTCTTTTGACAAGTGGCATGCCTTTGTGGGGGAAGGTCTGAACCTTCTTTCTGGAATATCATTATCATGGCCCTGTCCAGACACCAGGAAGTATGTCAGAATTTTTTTTTTCTTTTTTTTTAGGGCTGCTCGGGGCACACGGAAGTCGAAATGGAGCTACAGCTGCCAGCCTACACCACAGTCACTGTGACACTAGATCTAAGCTGCATCTGTGAACCATGCTGCAGCTTGCGGCAATGTCAGATCCTTATCCCACTGAGCAAGGCCAGGGATCAAACCTGCTTCCTCACAAAAACGACATCAGGACCTTAACCGGCTGAGCCATGATAGGAACTCCCAGAATCATTCTTGACATGATCTATCACACGTCAAACCTAAATTTATGTCCGACCAAAAAAACCAGCATTTCCCTTTCCAGAGGCAACCTGATAAATTGGGCAGAAGAATTGAAGGAGGAAAGAAATGAGGTGGTCTTGGGCAAGCATAATTCACAAGAGATGTCAGGACCCCCTCTCATCTGGAGTGACTTGTTCTCTCCTCTAGACATTGCACCATCTCACTTCTCCTCTGATGAAGACTGTTGATGAAACTCAAGGGTTTACTTCCACTTTTACATTCTTCGCAATTGTCATGGCTAATAGGATCATAAGTCAGAGACTAAGTCATCCAGTGAATCTGATGTCTGTAGAACTTGAATCTTTGGAAACCAGTGTGAGGTTGTCTGAGGCAGAGATGGATGATTTGCTAGGCTGAGCCTGGGCTATGTTTCTTTAAAAGATACAGACTATAGAATTGCTCCTCAGAGTGAGTTTCCTGATATGATTAGAATCCTTAGGACATCTATCTATATTTTTTCTGATGGGTAAAGTCAGTTTAGCTATTTGATATGAACATTGCCCAAATCTTAATCTCCAGATCTGAATTTTTACTTATTTCCCATCACCTGTTGTCCATGTTTACTCAAATATCTCACTATTAACTTTGAACTCCTTATGGTTAAAATGGAACCCTGAGGGCTTGAGTTTCCACGAATCCATTCTACTTTCCACCTACTTCTGATTCTCTCATGAGCAGCATCATTATTTTAATTATCTAAGGCAATTGATGTGAGGCTGTCCTCTGGCTTCTCAGTCTCAGATTGCATTATCCTTTTATAATTCTTTTCATCTCTTCTTTTTACTGATTCCTTTTATCATACTGCACACCCACTCCTCACACTCAGCAGTCATTACAACGAGCTCTTGTTCTTTTTCCCTGCCTCTACTCGGTTCTTTCTTCACTTTGTCAATGATGGATTAAATTGTCCCAAAACACCACTTTTCTCCTGGTAGATGCTACCTGTGCAGTGATCTGTTGTGAGTAATGTCTGCTGTGTCAAATCCAAACATGCCGATTGTTAAAGACCCTACATACATGGGCCACTTGCTACCTGTCCAGCTTTACCACCATCCCTCCTATACAGACATGCAGCCTCTATAAAGCCAGTCTTCCCACTGATCATCACACAGGTAGTATTCTTTCTCAACTCAGTGTGCTCTTTCTCCATCCTAAAATCTAGAAAAAGTCTTACCTTCCCCTTGAAGCTTTATCTGATGGCTGTTTCTTGCTGCTCTATCCCTTCTCTGACCTTCTACTATACTTAACTATTTCCCATGGGATCTATGTGAGTGAAGTTCTGATTCTACTAGGTCCTACTACATTCTTTAAGAACTGTGGCCATGAGCTATAAATTGTTTTGTCTTCATTTAGAACTAGCCATGTGTAGGACTCAGTAAATTGTATCTATTGATAGATTTAAAACCTAAGTCAAGATTCACTAACCAGTGGTGTTAGGACTCAACGCATCCTGTGAGAGCAGACACACTGGGGTTGAATTTTGATATTCTCTGCCCTTTTTACAGTGGTTATATTTGTAACAAGTCATCAGCTCTCAATGGAAGAGTCAAAGGCTGTGTGAATTTGAAGTATTCTCAGTGATCCAAGAAATATGATTGAATACTGGGGTAGGGTTTCTTTCGGTCTGGCTGAGAATGTGGACCTAGGTGATTTCCTGAGTTCTCAGGAAAATCTCCAAAGGATCTTAAACCTCTAACAGCCAAGTCACACATTTTTTTTCTCAAGTGGTACATGAGGTAACAGATTATTCCAAGATCACCATACCATTGTCTCCGCATCCTTTTCTGAAAGACATAATGCATTTCAGTTCTGTAGGTCAACAAGTAACACTCACAGGTCACCTGCTTGAGGACTTTTTTGATTTGTGTGATAGGTATATTTTCCTCAGATATATTGGGGAGAAATTCCACCCTGCTATGCCAAAGAAAATAAAGTTATCACAATATTTTATAAGTGGTGGTGTAATTGGATCGGGAGGGACTTATAATTAAATTTCATTACTCGCAACAACATCTGCCCCAGAGAATGTGTTAAAATATTAGAATTGAGAGTTCCTGCTGTGGCTCAAATGTGTTAGAGGGGTCCCCCTTCTGCTATCTATCTCTTCTTAGAAACAAGAGTAAAAGTGGATAATGGTGGAATAGTGTTTAGGCAATTTCATATGATAGGGAATACAGTGACACACAAGAGCCTTTTGAATGGTCTCTGTTATGGCCTGAACTATGTTCCCCAGAATTCATATGTTGAAGTCCTAAACCCCTAGAACCTCAAAAGGTGACTATAATTGGAGTTAGGGCCTTTCAAGAGGTGGCTATGTTAAAACCAAGCCATTAGGGTGGCCCTAATCCTATGCGGCTAGTGTCCTTGTAAGAAGAGGACATTTGGGCATACAAAGAGCCACCAAGGATGAACAGGTACAGAGGAAAGATCATGTGAGGACACAGCTGGAGGGCAGCTGTCTGCAAGCCAAGGAGAGAGGCCTCAGAAGCAAGCAAACCTTCAACACCTTGATCCTGGACTTTGAGCCTCCAGAATGGTGAGAAAATACATTTCCATTGTTTAAGCCACACAGCCTGTGTTATTATGTTATGGCAGCCCAAGCAAACTCATATAATCTCTTACTGCTCAAAATATCAAATATAGGGAGTTCCCACTGTGGCTCAGTGGTAATGAACCCAATTAGTAGCCATGAGAATGGGGGTTCGATCCCTGGCCTTGCTCAATGGGTTAAGGATCTGGCATTGCTGTGAGCTTCAGTGTAGGTCGCAGATATGGCTCTAATCTGGCATTGCTGTGGCTGTGGGATAGGCCAGCAGCTGCAACTCCAATTGGACCCCTAGGTTGGGAACTTCCATATGCCACCGGTGTGACCCTAAACAAACAAACAAAAAATTAAGAATAGTATAGTTTGTAAAGAGGGGAGATATGAAGACTTTGTTAATGTTGTGAAGAGTAAATGAGCCTTAAGATAACATATGCAAGAGTTCCTGCCATGGCTCAGTGGTTAACCAACCTGACTAGTATCCATAAGGACATGGGTTTGATCCCTGGCCTCACTCAGTGGGTTAAGGATCTGGCATAGCCTTGAGCTGTGGTGTAGGCTGCAGATGCGGCTTGGATCTGGTTATTGCTGTGGCTCTGGTGTAGGCCAGCGGCTACAGTTCCAATTCAGCCCCAGTTCAGCCCCTAGCCTGGAAATCTCCATACGCCGCAGGTTTGGCCCTTAAAAACTGGAGAAAAAAAAAAAGATAACATATACAAAAGAATCACGTACATACAGAACATCTTCTGGTTATCACTTTCTCTCTCTCTAAATGACATGTTAAATGTCTTCAAAATTTCCCTGCTCCATAATGTCAGATGTCCTTTTGTTTAAAATAATTTCAGAAGCCACAGTATTTGACGTGAGAATCTATGGATAAGTGGGAAGGAGATAGACATTCTATTTTTACACAATGGGGTATAGATGCAGGTTGTGTGCCTTTAAATTTCCTAGAAGCTTTCTAACATTGCTGGGGTTCTATCATCTATTTGGCTCTCTCTCCTTTCTCTCCCTCAACAAGCCCCCTCACTTCTTGGAGTTGGGAATCCAACCTAATTTTATAAGAACATCAAGTACCCTGAACAGAACATGGGTAAAATGGGAAGCTGAATGCTCTCTCTACCATTTCATTTAGCATGGATCATGCGAGGTTCAAGCAATTGCCCAGGACTTGCAGGGAGTGAAGGTGACCTTGGGTGAAGTATGAGCTAGTATTTGACTCTTATTCTCTGCTCTGGCAGCAAATCTCGTCCTTTCCTTGGGAATTCCAAAGGGAGTCAGGTGAAATATTTAGCCTTGGAGCAGAATGTATTTAGTGCCTAAAATCCATCTTTCTCTGACAGTTACTGCATTGTTTCTTATTTTAATGTGACTCATTAGTTTAGCAGCCAACTGAATGATGTTAAAGAGGCTAAGATTATATCCATAAGGTCCCACTGGTTTCATTCCATTTGTATTTTATACTTTTAAACTTGGTGAGACATTTTACAAATGTGTGACATTGATGATAAGGAGACTTCAATAGAAAAACATTGTAAAAAATTGATTGACATGGCAAAATCTATTTTCAGTCTTCTGCCTGACTGGTAGCAATTTGCTAGTATCTTCTTCATACACAAAAGCTGGTCTTTAATATCTATTTTTTTTTTTCAACTCAAGCCATGCTACCTTAAGCAGTGTAAACCCAGAGCTTATACTCAACTTGGTCAAAGAAAACATCTGTGACTTAAGCAGTGTAAGCTGCATAAACTACATTCAATCTGGTCAAAAACAACATCTGCAGAAGAAAGCAGTATTTGAAAGGGAAGTAAACCCTAAGGGTGAGTTAAGATTGATATGCCATGAAATTCAGAAGAGGAAAATGTATATTAAATAGTAGAAACTTTTATTAGACCTGAAGTTTATTAGGCCTATTCCTTTAGTGACTGTGGGATATTCTTTCCTAATAAACTTAATGTGTATTTAGAACATTTAAAGTAACATTAGGGAAATAGGAAAAAACTCAGGCCAAAATTTAGCATTCAGTTATAATTAGGGCCTTTTCATATACAGAACACAGAATTTTCTCAGGAAATGTCAGTCTTTTCCATTACAATTTAAATAAATTCTTTATGGCTTAATGATAGCAAGTGTAATATTCTTTTCTATGTATCACTGGGTATAGTATTACTAGGTCAAGGAACTTCTAAAGATTAGTAGAATTTTTCAGAGAAAGCTCTTTTTTAACTTTTACTTAGTTTCAAAACAAAATTTCTGACTTCCTCCTTTTTTGGTTCCAGGAAAATGTGTTTTTACTTAGCATTTTTATTAGTAAGAACTTATATATTGTACAATTCCTAGAAAAAGTCATTACTCTTACTGTATCCTCAGCCTGGTTGCCTTTACTCTGAACTCAGTTATGAACTAAATCCTAAAAACTAGAAGGAACATTAAAGACCATTTAGTCCAGACCCTTATTTTGTGGATGAAGTAACTGAAATTCAGAGAGCTTGAGTTGTCCTTAAGGTGACACAATTGAATTGTGAAGACAAGTACCCTTAGTTAAGGGTCCTTCCTGCACCTAGCTTCCTTCCTAAAAGTATGTCCCTTTTTTATTTATTCCCATATAACCAGGGATGATGGGGTCTTCTGAAAATTCCCTTGCCCCAAAGGCCAACTTTTCCAGAGTAGGCAATTGTTTGTGTACTTAAATCAGTGCCAGACATCACAGTCACTGCCCTATCAATCCAGCATCCAGATGCTTTTAATATATTGAAGAGAAAACAAACAAAACATGCAAGTTACTTTACAGTGGCTGAAGAAATTTTTTTGTTGTTCTTTTGTCTTTTGTCTTTTTAGCCCCCCCCTCCCCCCGGCATATGGAGGTTCCCAGGCTAGGGGTCTAATCGGAGCTGTTGCTGCTGGCCTACGCCAGAGCCACAGCATCGTCTGCAATCTACACCACAGCTCACGGCAACACAGGATCCTTAACCCACTGAAGGAGGCCAGGGATCGAACCCACAACCTCATGGTTCCTAGTTGGATTCGTTTCCACTGTGCCATGATGGGAACTTCAGAAATGTTTTTAAGGAAATGCTGAAATTGTGTGGCATGGTCGTGGATAGCAGGCAAATTGTAGTGACACTCAGAAAAGCACTGCGGTGAGAAATGGGGGAGGCATATATTGAGGAGGGGCATCGGTTGTTTTGGGCCTAGGAATGGAGCCATGGGGACAGTGACATGCCTGGCAGCCTAACCCAGATAGCACAGGGCCGCTGGCCATTGGAAGTGCACAAGAAGGTAGCATGGCAATTATGATCTCTGCAAACCTGGAGAAACCACTTGTGTTTATAAGAGGTCACTGGAAGAAAATCTTTGCAAGTTTCTGCCATCAGTCCCACCTACTCACATGACCCCTTCATGGCCATATAACCTATCATCCTACTAGTGATCCACCCAATCTACGGCCACTGCATCCTCTGGCACCCTGGGTCCCCTCTCCTTTGGCCCAGTAAAGGACATCACCCCAACAATTCTCACCTCTAAGCATCCTGCATCATGAATCTCCCCAGCTCCATTGATTAACTCAATGCAAGCTGTTTCCACCCACTTAAAGGGAAGGAAGAACAAAACAAAACTCAAACAAATAAAAATTGGACCTTTTCTTTTTCCTTCTGCTACCGCTCATTTTTTTTACCTCTTTATCATAACCTAACTTCTCAACAGTTTAATTTCAGTTGTCTTCAGTTTTTTTTGCATTTTCATTCTATTTTTTTCCTCGGCGCCCCCAACCCTAATGCCTTCTCTCCAAAACCACTGATGACTTCTTGGTTGCTCAGATCAGGGATCAAATCTCATTTCTCATTCTATTTGACTTAGCAGCAGGCTTGACAAGTTGATTACTGTCTACTCATTCCAGTACTTTCTTTGCTTGGCCCTTAGGGCATCCTATTTTCTGTGCTACTTCTTACTTCACTGGGTCACTTTTTCTCAGGTGCTTTTGCTGGTTTTCTCTCACCACTACCACTTTTTAAAGATGAGTGCCTAGGGCTTAGTTCTGGGACAGCATTTTTTTTTTCTTTACCCATTCTCATCAAATCTGTATCTCCCTTCCTTCCTCTCTCTCTCTCTCTCTCTTTCTTTCTTTCATTTTCAGGGCTGCAAGTATGGCATATGGAAGTTCGCAGGCTAAGGGTCAAATTGGAGCTACAGCTGCCAGCCTACACCATAGCCACAGCAACTCGGGATCCAAACCATGTCTGCTCTGGATCCTTAACCTACTGACCAAGGCCAGGGATCGAACCTGCATCCTCATGGATACTAGTCAGATTCATTTCTGCTGCACCACAATGGGAACTCCCATCATCAAATCCATTTCTTGACTACCCTCGAATTTATATTTCCAGTGCCAACATATCCCCAGAATCCTGGTGCCTTTCTCTAATTGCCTCCTCAGTTATTGCTCTTTAACATTTAACAGGCACCTTCAAATGTTGACACACCCCAGCCTGAACTTCTGACATTCCTCCTCCTCCCAAATCTCCCTCTCCCATAATCTTCCTCAACTCAATCAACTGCACTTTTGCCTTTCCAATTACTCAGACTCCAAAATTGCCATCTTCCTGGACCTCTTTCATTCACTCATAGACAACACGTAAATCTATCAGTAGATTCTCTCAGCTGTACCTTCAAGATAAATTTTGAATCCAATTACTTTTCGTCACTCTCTTAGCCACCACAATGGTCCAAACAAGTGTAATCTTTTCTCTGGATATATGCTTAGCTTCCTAAACCTCAGGGGACCATGTAATTTACCAAAAGTATCTACATTGAAATACATTTGGGGAGGCAAGGGACGGCTGAAGAAGATGACTACTTTTAACTGATCCATAACAGGCATAAACTGATATCTGAGGCAATCGGGATGAATGGTCATCTCACCTAACTGCTTGGTCTCATCTCATCAGATTCGGTGAACCCTGAGCTTGGACCATCCAGTACAGCATCATCTCCCCCTGGTTAAACTCTGCATGATTTGTACTCTTGTTATCTTTTGACCCTCCCAGTTACTGCTCTGGGTCTTCTTCATTCCATGTCAGCCACATGCCTTCCTGACTTTTCCTTGAACTTTCCAGGCACACTGATGCTTCTTGAGCTTTGCAGCTACGGTTCCTTTGCCTCCAGAATCTCCTCCCAGCTACCTGATAGGATCCCTCAGGATTTGCCAGAAATAGCACCGCTACAGTGATAGCCCTTAGCCCCACCCCTGCAAAAAACTACCTCCCTACCTGCCCCCCAGAACACTTCCTGCTTCATTTTTCTCCATAACACTCATCACCATCCAACATCCTTACATTTATGTTTCTTATCTCCTTTTCTCCACTGGATTGAAGGTAGCCGTGTTTGTCAGCTTTGTCCATTACTTTATCCTCAGCACCTAGATTAGTGTGTAGCACATAATAAATGCTAAACAAGTGTTTGTTGACTGGCAGAATAAGTTAATTTTTAAAACATACCTTAGTTATTTTTTCAGCTTATTTCTAACTGACTGGTGGAGTATATATGTTTCCATTTGGTAGATTTTGTGCCAGACACCTCAGTCATATGATTAACCCAAATTAATAGAATATCTGTGTAAAGCATGTTAAATATCTACCTATCTATACATACTTCCTCCATCCTTCCAATCCATTCATTCTTCCAGCTTTCTTTCCTTGTCTCTGTGCGACACTGACACAGACTTAGTCACCTTCTTATTTTATTGAGCGCAGTTTTGTTTGTTTTGCTGGGGGGAGGGGGATAACAAGTTAGTCATTTCTTGGAGAGGATGAAAGAAAGGGATAGGTGGCTAGGGAAGGTACTTTAGACTTTAGTTTGCTATGACTCACAACATAACTCATTTCTTAAAACAAACAAACAAACAAACAAACCCTGCATATATCTGAGTAACTATTTCCAAAATTACAAACTCAATGACTTCAACATAAGAATAAACAAATTTTCTCAACTGAGAGTGAGACCAGGAAAGGCAGTACCTTGTAATGACAGGGCATTTATAAAGTCAGAAATTCTATTTCATCAAAATGGATATAATTATTTGTAATCTACTGAAATTTGATGAGAAAAAGAGAGCAGAATCTAATATCCCCCACATTTCTAACACCTATGTCTACAGTCAAATTACACTTTAAAGATACACGGTCTATATAAACCCTTTCATGACTGAGATTAAGGAAATCCAGCCAATGTCGCAATGCTCAAATTTCCAAACAGGAACTGAAAGCCACACAAATGAACAAGTGTGAGACTCCTCCCTGTTCTGTTAAATGTGTTCATGAAAAAATGAGCCTTTTAGAAAAAAAAAAAAATACACCTCAAATCCAGAAATACATAAGCAACAGATGGATTAAAAAGTACTGTTTCTAAGACTTCCTGTCGTGGCTCAGTGGAAACGCATCTGACTAGTATCCATGAGGATGCTGGTTCGATCCCTGGCCTTACTCAGTGGGTTAAGGATATGGTGTTGCCATGAGCTGTGGTGCAGGTCACAGATGTGGCTCGGATCCCAAGTTGCTGTGGCTGTGGAGTAGGCCGGCGGCTACAGCTCCAATTCAACCCCTAGCCTGGGACCCTCCTTTTTAGGTGAGGCCCTAAAAAGACAAAAAAGAAAAAGAAAGTACTTTTTCTAGACCCAGGCTCAACAGTATGTAAAGTGGGTCAGATTTCTCTGGGTTGCAACTTGTTCAAATGACAGTGCACCAAATGATCTCCAAATGTCCCGGCACTGAAGTTATCTGACTCCTTATCTTGAGCCTGCCTGAACACATCTGTGGTGAGGATAAAGCAGGTATTTGACAACAGTGGTGTACATGCTGGGTTTTTGTTTTTTTTTTTTTGCCTTTCTCTGACTTCTTTGGCTGTTCCTTCCACATCTCTCTTGCTGTCTCCTCTTCCTCTGCTCAGTCTCTAAATGTTGGAGTGGTCTCACTTGGCTAGACTCAGGGCTTCTCTTCTCTGTTTCTACTTAGTACTTGATGTTATCCAGGCACCCCCACATTTACTTTTCCAGCCTAGAATTCTCCCCTGATCTCTAGGTACATATACTAATAGTCTCTTCACTTGACAATTGCACTTGGATATCACATCAATTTTTCTATGTCTGAGGAAGAATCCTTGACTCTTACCTTACCCCAAACTTACTTGTCTTCTAGGTTTTCTAGTTCTTTAAATTTCAGTAAATTGCACCATCATCCACCCTAGTTGCTCAAGAGCAAAGCCTATGAATCATTCTTAATTTTGCCTTCTCTCATTTCCTATTTTCACCCCATCACAAAGTTCAATGGGAGTTCTCGCTGTGATGTAGCAGAAGTATCCATGAGGATGCAGGTTCTAGCCCTGGCCTTGCTAAATGGGTTGGGGACCTGGCAATGCCACGAGCTGTGGTGTGGGTTGCAGACGTGGCTTGGATCCCATGTTTCTGTGACTGTGGTGCAGGCTGGCAGCTGTAGCTCTGATTCGACCTCACAAAGTTCTGTGGACACAACCTCCAAAACAGCTCCTGAATTCATGTCCACTTTTCTCCACCTCCATTACTATCACTTTAGTCAAAGTTACCATCATTCCCCAAGGTGCTTGTTTGAATTAGAATGCTATTTTTAAGGCTTATGACAGAGAGTCTCTTACTTAGTCTCCCTAGCTTTATGGTCAACCCACAAATCCTTCCTCTCTTGTGCAACCAGAGGAATTATTTTAAATATAAGTCGGATTATTTAAATTCTCTAAATGACTTCCAATTGCACTCAGAGTATAATTTCAACCCCATGCCTTGCAAGTCCTCTAACCTTTGCTGATTCTTTCTGCCTCCATGGTCTTTCCCAATCTTTTCATGGCTGATCCTTGTTATTCAGCTCTCTCCAAGTTGCTTCCTCAGAGAAAGCTTTTACTCCATAGCTATCTGCACCACAATCTCCTATTTTGATGTTTTTTAAAGTACTTATGACTATCTTCTGCCTTCACTAGGTCATAAGCTCTTTGTGAACAGAAAATGAATGTAGCCCTTTGGGTTCTTTACTATAAGAAGTCTGGCAGTGCTTAGAAGTTTCTCAGTATATATTTGTTAAATAAATTAATGAATGTATATTCTGTTGCCATAGAGCTATTTTATGATATGTTCAACATTCTTATTTCTTTCCCTTACCTCCTTTCTGCCTCCTTTTTTTCTTTTTTTCTTTTTTTTTTTTTTTTTTTGGTTGAAAAACTGATGTAAACTTATCAAATTCTCCTAAAGTTTCTCCAGAGTTCCAGGGAGATTCACCAAGATCAGAAGTTGTGACTGGTTGCTGGTTGAAGGCATGGCTGCATGTAGACCAATGAGTCTTGCAAAATGACAAGTCTTAGTGCAGATTTGATTGACATTTGTATTGACTGCCAAAGGGAGCTGTCATCACACACCACCATGAAACTTCTAGCAATCTAAAATTCCTAATAGGATGACTGGCTCAAAGTCTTGCAAACAGAACTGCTATTGGTACATGTCTTCTTGCGGATGTCGTTGATGACATAATATTGTTGGCAACTGTTTTGAGAGCTCTCTGCCTTTGTACATGCCATTTTGGGTTAATTTATACGGTACTGGATTCACTGATAGTCTAGTTTTTTTCCATAGATGTAGACTCTGCCTTCCATGACAGCAAGGAGAGCCATTCCAAAAAGGCCTCCATACAGAGAAATTAAACTCAGGGTTAGCCAACCAGTGTTGGTCTTTGGTTAAAAACGACATTCTAATTTAAACAAGCCCTGAAAATCTATGGGTCAAAGCTGTATTTTTCTGTAAAGTAGAATTAATTTGACTTCTATGTACTTCAAATACATAGAACGTTTGGTTCTATGAATTTTATTTGAATGTTGCATAGAAACATAAAAATGACAACAATGAATGTTTTGTGAAAAAAATGGAAATTCAGTTATTACTAAAACATATATTTCACTTCTCTGACAGGTAAAATTTGTTTTGGTTAATCATTAAATATAGTACTAATTTAATCTTTGAGGTCTGTAATTTTTTTTTTTTCTTCCCCACTCTCATGGCATGCAGAAATTCCTGGGTCAGGGATAAAATCTGAGCCACAGCAGTGACCTGAGCCTCTGCTGTGACAATGCCAGATCCTTAATCAACTGAACCATCAGTGAACTCCTGAGGTCTGTAGTTGTAATTCCGTACAAGAAATATCTCTTGAGCATCTACAGCAGACAAGGCACTATGTGTTATAGAAAAATGAAAGAGTTATAAAACAGAACAATGTGATTAGTAGAAGGGAAAATAGATCATTAGACAAACGCATGAAAACTAGAGGTATTTAGTTTTCAGGATAAAAGAAAGGCTGAGGACAGGCACTTATATAAACAGTATCTTGCTTTCAGAGAGGAACAAGTTAGAGGCAACGTCCAATCCAATATTAACATACCAACAAGGAAAACTTATTGATTCTAAAGGTTATGATTCACCAGAAGTAATTGCTACAAGAACTTGCTTTCCCTATTTGAAAAGTTGAAAGGAACTTTCTAAATGGGTTCAGACAGTCCTGTCTGTTAATGGGGAGATCTGGGGGCTCAAAAACCTCCTGATAGGATTGGGAAACTGTGATGGCTTTTTACTCACACTTCTATTTGTGTGAGAACCATGGTCCCATGACTTCATAGATCATCCACGATGTCACATGAAAATGACAGCAAGAGTTCCTTGGTGGCTCAGTAGCTTAAAGATCTGGCATTGGCACTGCTGTGGCTCAGGTCACTGCTGTGGCGCGGGTTTGATCCCTGGCCTGGCAACTTTTGTATAAATAAATAAATAAATAAAAGCATGCATTGCAATGTGCCACTGAATACATCCTTGGTAAGACTACTTCTGAACTTACACTTTAAGGCTTTAAGGTTGAAGCCAAATGAGTTGAAGAAAGCATCTAGAAACCTGGGAAACAGAGCTGCCTATAAAAATACAGCTTGGGAAAGAAAGGCTTGGGGAACATGGATGTAATCGTCAAATAATTCCAGTTACCTGGAAACAAGTTTTGAACTAACATTTCCACAGAGGACAAAATCCAAGGTAACAGTTGGAACTGAAAGGCAGGTGATTTTTTTTTTTTTTGGATAGGTATTTTTTTATCATTTACTTATTTTTTTTGTCTTTTTAGGGCAGCAACTTTGGCATATGGGGATTCCCAGGCTAGGGGTCAGATCAGAGCTGAGTCCACCGGCCTGTGCCACAGCAACACCAGATCTGTGCCACGGTTCATGGCAATGCCCACTAAGCGAGGCCAGGGACCAAACCTGCATTCTCATGGATACTAGTCAGATTTGTTTCTGCTGCGCCATGGCAGGAACTCCTTTTTTGATAGATCATGCAGTGTTGGGAGTTGGTGACCTCCACTTCCCTGGAATTCAAGTATAGGGAAGAAGAGCAAGTAGATTGCCTGCAGTTCGTGAAAGATTGAACTTATCTACTCGAGATTCTTAACAGGAGCAGTACCACCCTAATGAGGGTGCTTGGAAATTTGCAGAAGTGTTTTTAGTAGTCACCATGGACAGAGTTAACTAGACTTCTGTGGTCAGGGCTCAGATATTCCAGATGTCCTGCAATGATCAAGAACGTTCCAATAGGAAAAACTGTCCCATGTCCTATGTTCCACCTGAATTTCTAATTTTGAACCAGAATGAATCCACTATAAATATAATTACAAGTACTTTACCATGCAATTAATACTGGAAAAAGAAAAGTAAGGTTAAGTAAAGCAATTTTGAAGCAAATTGTCATGAAGAAGGACACATAAATGAAATCAAGGTGTTATTTAAAGATTACTAAATAATTTACTTTTTCTATCCATAATGGCTATTTAGTACATCATGCATTTCCAATTATCTTGCACTAAGCAAGAATTTAGTTTTTACTGTGGCAAATAAGAAACAAAAAAAGAGTTAAGATTTAGTGCCTCATGCATTGAATTATAGAGAAATACAGCTAGTGGGTAGACTAAGAAAATTTGTGTTGTGTTTTGTTTTGGATTTTCCAAGAGTTTTCTAAAGATACATTGCTGATAACACTGCTGCTTCTGGTATTAAAGCTGCTAATAAAATACCCTGGATCATTATTTTCTTATACCCACACATATGAACATATGTAATAATAGAGACAACTTGAGACTTTTATGGACAGACTCAGACACAGAGCATAAATTAGCAAACTTCTGAAACTGTGATGTCAGCAAGCTGCACTAAATGTTTTGAGAGTATTTTCATTGCCATTCTATATATACATTTATTTTTTTATTAAATTACAACTGACACAATATTATATTAGTTTCAGGTGTACTACATAATGATTCAATATTTTTATAGATTATAAAATTATTTTATATCTAGTCATGTGTATATTTTTAATTTTCAAGTATAAAAAGGGTGAGATCTCTGCTGTGAAAATTACATACTGAAATGCATTTATTTTGGAGTTATCACTCTTAAACTGATACTGCCCGAAGAGGTCTACCACCCAACTCTTTGGCAATCTGTTCTCTTTGCCTGCTGCTAATTATAGGATATCATCTCTGAGATCCCTTTAAGTACTGGTGACTAAATACATACTTTAACACATGGTAGATTGTTGAATGTAGAAGATGTGTTTTGTGTCACATGGTGTCATTTTCAATTTTTTTTCACAATAGAAAGAATTATTTTGACACTACACTACACAATAAGTTCCAGCTCATTTGCAAGAATATCATACTTTCCTTATTCTCCCTCATCTGCAACTCATTATTTTTCTTATTGTGTTATCTCTAAAGTTATTTCCGTCTTTTTTCATCATATGCAAATATGTCTAGTCTCTTATTACTTATCCTAAATATACATTTTATTTTAGGGTCCAACTCTATTTACGCTTGACAATTATTTTTAATAATAATAAATAATTGATTAATATGAATTTATTTATTTATTGACTCCCTGTATGGGAAAATTACTGATCTTATTATTTCTTATAAATGCAATTTATTCAGTTTTTTTTAGTGTTCAAAACTTTTTATTATTTTTTTTTTATTAAAGTATGGTTGATTTACAATGTGGTCCCAATTTCTGCTGTACAGCAAAGTGACTCAGCTATACAGATGTATATATTCTTTTTTTTTTTTTAAATATTTTCCATCATGGTCTATCCCAGGAGATATGATATAGTTCCCTATGCTATACAGTAGGATCTTACTATCTATCTATTCTTCTCTTTTTTTTTTTTTTTTTTTGTCTTTTTGCTATTTCTTTGGGCCGCTCCCGTGGCATATGGAGGTTCCCAGGCTAGGGGTCCAATCGGAGCTGTAGCCACGGGCCTACGCCAGAGCCACAGCAACACGGGATCCGAGCCACATCTGCAACCTACACCACAGCTCACGGCAATGCCGGATCGTTAACCCACTGAGCAGGGGCAGGGACTGAACCCACAACCTCATGGTTCCTAGTCGGATTCATTAACCACTGCGCCACGACGGGAACTCCTATCTATTCTTAATGTAATAGTCTGCATCTATTAAACCCAAACTCCCAGTCCATCCGTATTTATTGTTGTTGTATGTAGGCATCAGGTAATTCTATTATGACTTTTAAAGTAGCTAAAAGCTATACCTGAACATATACATAGGAAGTCCATCTTAATTTTTTTTCTAAAGTATTTTTCTTTTATCTTGATTTTATATTAGAGTTAGGATATTATATCAAATTAAAAAATCAATTTGTAAATTATCTTATCTATTAATTTCAATTTAATATATTAATGAAGGCATAATATTTATACAAAAAGGGAATGGTGTTTGATAGGGTTGAGAACACTGTACTAGATAATCTCTAAGGTCCTTCTCCTTCTAACATCTTAAGACCCCTTGGTTTCTCTAACCTCGCCTTGATGATGAACATGCCTGTCTCCCAGCACAGTAAACACTGCACTCATAGAAATTTTTACGTTGAATGGACTCTTCAGATCATATAAGTGTCTCTTTTGTGCTTACAAAAACAGTAGACCATTTTTTTTTTTTTCTATGTCCTTGAGTTGAGAAAACCATGCTAAACCAAGAGATACAAACACTCCCAGCAGGGTTATTTTCACACACATACACCCCTGAGTGTGCTTACCTAGCTTGACAAGGCGGAACATGGAGGTGTTACTTCCTCTTTCAGTGCAAGCAGTTACTGAGAGATTGTAGACATCTCCTGGAGGCAGGCTGAGAATTGCGGTCATGACATTGCGTGTCACCTGCAAGATCATCAAAACAAAGGCTTTAGGCTTCTAATGGCCTTGAGCTAGGACCATTCCAAACACCCACAGGGCTATCGTAGACATGCGCTCCCTGTTCTGTGTGACAATCTACAGTTAATTAAGCCTTATGGTTATGTTATTTCCTCTGAAAATGACATAAATTCTTCAACTGAGCCAAATGCAGGGTAGTTTTAAACATGCATAATACATATCAGAACATTTGTAATTAATTCCCTTGTTTGGAATAGGTATTATTGGTATTAGGTGTTATTGGAATAGGTATTACTGTTTGGAATAGGTATTAGTCTGAATTTTTCCTCATGCGTATTGCTGTGAATTCAGCAAATTTTAGGAAAGGCAATTGCTAGGATGCTACTGATAGAGACATTGCTCAGCGCCAGCTGAGCAGCTCAGAAGAAACCTAACCATGTCTATAGACACCTGGCCTCTTAACAAAAGACTATCTTCCCAGTCTCTTCTCTAGCTAGTGTGGACCATGTGACCCAGTTCCAACCAATGGCTTGTAAGAGGAAGGTCCATGGGCCTTATGCTTTTGTTCACACTCTGCATGTTCTAAGCCCCTGCATCCTCTCTTTCCCCTTCCTGCAGGCTGGGATGTGGTGGTAATGACGAAGAAGCTTTACCTACACAGATGAGGACTACACGTGGTGGCAGATGGAGCAGCAAAATGTCTACCTTACAGTAGAGATGCCCTCTTAGTCCTGGGCACCACGAGAGAGACATAAATGTTGGTATTTTTAAGCCACAATCTTAAAAAAAAATTTTTATTACACTCATTTAGGCTGTACCCTAATTAACACAATGTCAAAAAGCTCAATAAAAAACAATCAGTATTTCCAAAGTACCCAAATATTTAGGTGTTGGAGATATATAGAGAAAATAATAAGTATATTAATGGTGATTTTCTTGAAAATATTTGGTATCATGAAGAAAAAAGCTCAAAGCTTTAAGTATAGGTGAAATCAATAGTGGCAACTGTTACAACTCACAATTAAAAATTAAAAGGTAAGATCCATGGGGAGTTCCCATTGTGGCTCAGTTGGTTAAGAACGTGACTAATATCCATGAGGATGTGGGTTCTATCCCTGGCCTCGCTCTGTGGGTTAGGGATCCGATGTTGCCATGAGCTGTGGTATAGGTTGTAGACACAGTTCGGATCTTGTGTTGCTGTGGTTATGGTGTAGGCCAGCAGCTGCAGCTCTGATTTGACCCCTAGCCTGGAACTTCCATATGCCACGGGTACAGCCCTAAAAAGGAAAAATGAAAGGTAAGCTCCATGAAAGGAGGAATTCAATTTTTGTTCGCTATCTTATCTCCAGAACCTAAAACAGTGCCAACTGGCATACAAATACATGTGTAATATCTCAATAATTATTTGCTTAATGGTTTTCAATAGTCTATGCAAAGAAATATTCAGACACCTAATGCTGAGATTCAAAGCAACATACACTCTTTTTAATTTTCTTCTTTCCTTCTGCAACAACCATCCAGTGGAGCATTCTAGAATGGGAGAGGTCAGTAGTATCATCCCCGTATGTCCAACTGATATATAATAAACTGTTGAAATATTCCACAGATGTGATTTCTGGAGCAACAGGAGCTATGAGGGAAGAAAGAGGCACACTTTAGTATAATAGACTAGTGATAATTAAGTACTTAACAATAGAGCATGAAATCCCATCTAGAATTAATTTAGAGCCTCATGATGGTCCTACAGACTCCTGGACCTGTCAGTAATGTATTGAGGTTTAGTGGTATAAGATGGACACTTGTTTTGTGGGACCCTACACTGTATGGCTCAGACAAAAGGCAGCCAGACCCACATGTACCAGAGGAGAGCAAGGTCTTTTTTTTTTTTTTTTTTTTTGCAAATCTCAATTATAAGATTCCTAAAACATTCACTTGTTTGGGTCAATTGTTGGGTTAATTTTTTGCTGCATCAATAAATTAATGTCATTAGTCATTGGTGAACTTATTTTCCAAGCGGTCCTGGAGAACCTGGGGTCCTATAAAAATGAATCTTTTTCATTGGTAGCAAAGGAGTTTATGGGAATGAAAGACAGTAGGATCAATGAATAGAGGAAGAGAAAATAAATATTATGTCCATAAGACAACAAGACGATGGCACTGGCAGTGTCTAGCCCAGTGCTTTGTGGAAGGTAAGCTCGAAATAAAAGCTACTGAAGCAAGCATTAAGGGAGGCATGGAAGGGATTTTTAAAATAATGCTCCAAAGCTAAATTCTCCCTAACACTGAGCTTATTAATTTATTTTATATTTTTACAACATAAAATTTAAAAATTTCCAATTGGAGAGGAAAGCTCATCACAAGATTACAATAAATAAGCTCTGAAAGCATACTTTAATTACTTTTTAAAGTAACTCTTAATTCTAAAGTTTTAACAAACAAATACACAGTCGAATTTAAATTCCATGCCATCTTGGTTTGAAGACAGTCAAATGTTCTATTCCAAGATACAACCCCAAACCCACCAAAGTTTGGAGGATTTCTCAAATAAAAAGGACTTATTTTATTTAACATGCACCAATACATATAAGAAACATTCATAACTATGTTTTCAAAAGCAATCATTCACTGAAGAGATTTGTAATAGAGTAAAAAACACATTTTTGTTCCATGCCAAATATGAGTAGCATGTCTATATGTTTTGACAATAAAATCAACATATCAAAAATGTCTACAATAAGTAGCACAAATGCACATCAAATTGCAGAAAATTCTCTTTTTTTTTCCTTTTTAGGTGTGGCGTATGGAAGTTCCCAGGCTAGGGGTCAAACTGGAATGTAGCTGCTGGCCTACACCACAGCCACAGCAATGCAGGATCCAAGCCGCATCTGTGACCTACACCGCAGCTCATGGCAACGCCTGATTCTTAACTCACTGAGCAGCCCCAGGGATTGAACCCACGTTCTTATGGATACTAGTCGGGTTCATTTCCTCTGAGCCACAATGGGAATTCCAGAAAATTCTAATAAAGGATAATAATCCTGGCTTCTTTATAGCTTCTTAACATATTTCTGCTTCATTATATGTAAGTACCTATACTTATATTTCTTCAAAGGATATTTTCTCATGTTCTATTTCAAGTGAGGACAAGAAACATATTTAAAATTGCAGAGCCAGAAGTATCTATCTCCTCATCAGAGGTATTACTAAAGTCTTCAGATTTTTATACTCCGTGTTGTTGCTTTCAAATCCAGTACATTGCTGAAAGGCCACAAGATGTCACTATTTGTTTATTAAACATTATTTGTTATACCGGCATAATTATGAACTTGCAAACAAGTTATTCTTCACCCAGGCAATATTATTTACTTTCCTTTTCACAGTATAACTATTTACAGCCTTGCAATCCCATCAAAAGTTCTCGAAAAAAATCTTTGTTCAAACAAGGGTTATAGTTTCTTGGCTAAGTTTCCAAGAAATTGTTGTTTCTGACATATGACAGTGAACTACATAATTTAAGGCTCGGAAGAGCCAACACTAATGGTTTTTAAGTATTTATACTTTGTGCCACGTGTTTTCTAAATAGCTTATTTAATGTGGAAGTAATAATAGAACAATAATAACAGATAAAAGATACTATTAACATTCTCGCTATACACCTGAAAAAACCTGAGTTTATGGTGGAAGGCAGCAGAGCTGTGTGTGACTCACACCCAAGTCTAAGTGTCTCCAAGCTTGTTTTAATTCTTGCAATAGACAATACTGCAGTCATCCTGTGACTTTAAAAATGGCTTAATTAATAAGGAAATGGAGGCACTCCAGCAAATATAATTATCAAATGGGTAAAATCAATTGAGTGCAGTGTGAAGCTTGAAAGCTCTGTCTGCTCCCTTAGTCCTAATCAGTTCCAAACAGGGGCACTAAGTCAAGGGCAGTTACTCAGGATAAAAAAGAAATCAGGGACAGTAGATCAGAATAAGAATTATATTTTAATCTTTAAAGGCTGTCATTGAAACAAACCATGAATTTTCAGAATGAAGTTTATCATCTCCTGTGAAATTGCTGTTCAATTGTTCCTGGGTAAGTGACTAGCGCTTTCTGGAGGGAGGGACCCTTCAGAACCTCCTCAAAAGAGTGATCTCTTCTCATGGAACCATTGCCCACACACTCACCTGTTATGAAGCTTATGGTGGAACTGTCACAGCAGCTCAGTTCTGGGTCTCCCCACGTTACCATGGTAACTCGAAAGTTGTAGTACCATGCTGGCAACAAATTAGCTATCCTCTAAAAAAAGCAAGAAGACAAAAGACTAAGGGGGAAAATCGTATCTTTGGAATAGAGTTACATACTTCTCACGCTATGAAAAATAATTTTGAATTTCCTTTCTGTGCCTTTTTGTATTTCCCAAATTTTCCATTAAAATATTCTTTTGGGGATGAGGTGAGGTATAAATAAAATGATATACAAAAATACAATTTTTAAAGAGTGATTCAAAGATTTAGAGTCAAACACTTGCAATGTTGGTTTCCTTTGGTAGTTTCCTAAGTTATGTTACATGAGTGAAATAGTACTTATCTGTGCCCATATGTACCCATAATCCTATTTCTAAGACAAATGAACTTTCATAACTCTATTCTCCCAGTTTGGACCATAAGCATACATCCATAATTGGCAATCACCAGAGTTTTCAAATGGCTAGAGGATGATTGTGTACTTCATGTGTGACCTATAGGTAACCTGTACTTTAAAAATTATTCCAGTCTCAGAAAGAGCACTCTTTACCTGCTCTCTTAAGAACATCCTCTAATGGCCTGACATTATAGATACTGGTTGATTTGTTGTTGTCAAGAAGAGTCATCATTAGAGTTAAGCAGAGTCAACTAATGATTGAACGACTAGGGCCAATCTCTTGTGTTTTCTTCCTTAGGAGCAGAGAGAAACAATAAGCACTTGATAGTGCTACTAATATATGGATTAGCACTCAATTAAGAGTGAAAGCTAGTGTCACACAAAATTTTCTCTCCCTAAAAAAGACAAAAATAAAAGCAAAAACAATCTAGCACTCTGCAAGTAGCATGCTATCTGTTTGTATTTACAAAATGATCTTAATTTACAGACACATACTACTTTTTTTCAGACACATTTGGTACATGTGACAGCTGATTCAGGAAGGATTACCACTGATGCAGATAATGAGACAGTCGCTGCTATTTCATAGTAGGTTGTCCACTCTGACGTCATTGTTGTAGGGTTGAAATAAAACATTTCAACCACATATTTTCTGAACACTCCTAAGTAAGGTCTGGTCCAGCTCAAGACCACTGCTGTGGGACCCAAGGGATAGAGCATTAAATCCTTTATTCCAGTAGGAACTAAGAAGAAGAGAAGGGAACGAAAAAACAAAGTCAAGAAGGAATATTTAACATCTCAGTAATGGTTTTGTACTTTTATTTAATAACTAGGTTTTTCACTCTTTTGATACAATTATCAAAAATCAAACATATTTGCCTGAGATTTTCTTTTTCTCAAGTAATGGATGTTAAGGATGTCTTCCAGATATACAATTACAGTCATTAATTACTCTAAAGTTTGAATACTAGATGAACAAGTATGGACCTCATATAAATGATAGCAATGACTTGAACTCAGAGATTGCACCTCTCCAAACAGTACTCTGATAAAGTTATTATTCTGGCTGGCAACTTACCAATAGCAAATGTCACAGGATCTGAAGGTGGTCCAATCAAAGGGCCTTTTCGGAGGTACATCACAACCTGGTACTGGGCACCAGGAACCAGATTTTCAATAATAGATTTGCTTGAGTTCACCTTTAACCCAAACATCCAATAAGATTTATTTAAAGCTGGGCTTTCAGAATGTGACAAAGATGCTAAAATTGTATTCAGGGCCACTTTGTGAAACAGCAAATGCCTTCAAAATCCAGAAGCCTTTACTCATGCTGAGGAAGGTCAGATTTCAAAATTAGGATGATTTATAGTTTATGTGAACACTGAAGGGAACTGAGAATATTCAAATATCATGGCTGGATTTAATAAGCACCGTGAACTGCTTTATGCCCGTCAATGTCAACTGTAACTGTGTACATCAGAGACACATCAGTCTGGCCATAATCAAATCAGCAATACCATAAGGATAGTCTGACATCCTAAATCGTAGTGTCAGCTGATTATGTACAAAGATCAGTGCAGGAATGTCTTTAGTCTCTCATCACTTAGAAGCATATATCTAATTATAGTGATGGAAATGACCTTAGAGATTATCTAGTCCAAATCTCTCGTTTAATCAATCAAGAACGTAAAGTTAGAGGATGGCCAAGGTCACATATTTAGATCAGTGTTGGGACTAGAAACCTGGCGATGTGACCTCTACTCCGTGATATGAGCAAGTCATAGGACTCATCAACAAGATACAGTGGCAAGCATTTTGCAAGGCTATTGTGGCAACGTGCCAAGACTGAATCAGGAAGAAACAGGCAATCGAAACAGATTGATCACTTGTAGTGAAACTGAAGTTGTAATTTAAAAAAATTCCCTGCAAACAAAAGTCCAGGATCCAATAGCTTTACAAGGAAATTCCACCGAAAATATAGGGGAAAGTTAATACTTATCCTTCTCAAACTATTCAAAAAAATTCAAGAAGACAGAAAACTCCCAAATTCATTGTACAAGGATACCATTATCCTGATATCAAAACAAAGAAAATTATAAGCCAATAACTTTGATGAGTATAGATGCAAAAATTCTCAATAAAATATTAGCAAACTGAATTCTACAATATATAATAAGAATGATACATCATAATCAAGTGGGATTTATTCCAGGGGTGCAGTTGTGGTTCAGTATTTACAAATCAATCAGTGTGATAAACCACATTTACAAAAGGGAAGATTAAAAATTACATGATCATCTTAAATTGACACAGAAAATTTATTTCACAAAATTCTACATCCATTCATGATAAGGAAACCTCATCAAAATTGGTATAGAGGGAACATATCTGCATATAATAAAGTCCGTTTATTACAAACCTATAGCTAACATCATACTCATTGGTGAAAAGCAGAAAGACTTTTCTCTAAAATCAGGAACAATACAAAGTTGCACACTCTTGCCATTTCTATTTAACACAGCATTGGATGTCCTAGCTGTCATAGTTAGACAAGAAAAAGAGATAAAACCACACAAATTGAAAGGAAAGAAGTAAACTGTCACTATTTGCAATAACAAGATATTTTATATAGAAAATCCTAAAGTCTGAACCAAAGTCTTTAGAACAAATAAATGAATTCAATAGAGTTGCAGAATACAAGATTGATATACAGAAATTTGTTGCTTTTCTATACACTAATAATGAACTATCAGAGAAAATTTTTTAAAATCCTATTTAAAAATCATGTCAAAAAGAATAAAATACCTAGGAATAAACTTAACCAAAGAAGTGAAAGATATATACCCTGAAAATTATAAAACGTGAAATTGAAGATGATTCAAAGAAATTGAAAGATACCCCGCGTTCTTGGATTGGAAAAATACTGTTAAATGTCCATTCTACCCAAAGCAATCTATAGATTTAATGCAATCCCTATCAAAATACCCAGGACATTTTTCACAGAACTAGAACATATAATCCTAAAATTATATGGAATCACAAAAGACCCAGAATGGCTAAAGCAATCCTGAGAAAAAAAGGACAAAGCTGGAGGTATCATGCTTTCTGACTTGAGGCTATACTACAAAACTACAGTTATCAAAACTGCATGATTCTGGTACAAAAACAGACACATAGATCAATGGGACAAAATAAAAAGCTCAGAAATAAACCCCACATACCTATGATCAATTAATATACAACAAAGCAGGCAAGAATATACAATAGAGAAAGACATTCTCTTCAATAAGTGGTGTGGGGAAATCTGGACAGCTCCATGTAAAACAGTGAGATTAGAATATTTCCTCGCATTATATACAAAAATAAACTCAAAAAAGGATTAAAGACCTAAATGTAAGGCCTGAAACCATAAAACTCCCAGGAAAGAACATTGGCATAACATTCTTTGACACAAATCGCAGCAATTTTTTTGGCCCTATCTCTCTTTATTTCTTTCTCCTAAAAGAAATAAAAGCAAAATTAAACAAGCAGGACCTAGTTAAACTTAAAATCTTTTGCACATCAAAGGAAGCTATTGAAAAACCAAAAAGACCACCAATGTAATGGGAGAAATATCTGCAAAGGTTATGACTGATAAGGGGATTAATATCCAAAAATATACAAAGAGTTCATACAACTCAACATAAAAAAAAGTCAAAAATCAACAGAAGACTGCATAGACATTTTCCCAAAGAAGACAGATAGCTAACAGGCACATGAGATGATGCTTAACATCATTAAGTATTAGAGAAATGCCAACCAAGGTGACAAGATATCACCTCATACCTGTCACAATGGCTATCATGAAAAGGCCTACAAATAACAGGGAGTTCCCGGTCACGACTCAATAGTTAACAAACCCTACTAGCATCCATGAGGATGCGGGTTTGATCCCTGGCCTTGCTCAGTGGGTTAAGGATCCAGTGTTGCTGTGAGCTGTGGTGTAGGTTACAGACGTGGCTTGAATCCTTTGTTGCTATGTCTGGTGTAGGGCAGTGGCTATGGCTCCAATTGGACCCCTAGCTTGGGAACCTCCATTTGTCATGGGTGCAGCCCTAAAAAGACCAAAAAAAAAAAAACCAAAAAAAAAAAGTCTACAAGTAATAAATGTTGGGAAGATGTGGAGAAAAGGGAACACTTGTACACTATCAGTGGAAATGTAAATTGGTGGAGCCACTATGGAAACCAATATGGAAGTTCCTTAACAAACTAAAAACAGAACTACTGTATGATCCAGCAATTGCTCCTGAGTATATACCTGAAAAAAAGAAAACACTAATTCAAAAAGATACATGCTTCCCGGTGTTCAGAGAAGTATTATTTGCAAGAGCCAAGATACAGAAGCAACCCAAGTGTCTATCAACATACAGTGGAGGATTACTCAGCCATAAAAAGAATGAAATTCTGTCATTTAAAATGTGGATGGACCTAGAGAATGTTATGGTTAGTGAAATAAATCAGACAAAGACAAATACACTTATATATGGGATATAAAGAAATTAAATAAATGAATGTATACAATGCATATTGTAAATGTATATAACAACGCAGAAACAGATATGGAAAACAAACTAGTGGATACCAACGGGGAGACGGAAGCAGAGAAGGGCAAGATAGGGGTATGAGATTAAGAGATACAAACTATCATGTGTAAAGTAGATAAGCAGCAAGGATACATGGTACAGCACAGGTTACAAAATATAGCCATTATTTCATAACCTCTTTAAATGGTGTATAATCTATAAAAATATTGCTATGTTGTAAAGCTGAAACTAATATAATATTATATAATTTTTTTATTTTTTTTATTTTCCCACTGTACAGCAAGGGGGTCAGGTTATCCTTAGATGTATACATTGCAGTTACAGTTTTTTCCCCCACCCTTTCTTCTGTTGCGACATGAGTATCTAGACATAGTTCTCAAAATATAATATTATAAATCTACTATACTTCAATTAAAAAAAAGGTAACAGGGATCAGCACTTTGCAAGGCTACTGTGACCCAATAAAATAATGTTGTACAAAACATCTTTCATTTAGTTGAGCTCTTCTTTACTATTATTTTTTAATAATATTAAAACATTATTAATAATATTTTAAAATTTGATTACGGAAAAAATACCACATAGAGAAAAGTGGTGTGAACGAGACAGATGAGTAAAATGTATTTATTAAAGTTGAATATTGGTGTGCATAAGAACTGATGATTTAACTAATAGGTTAATAAATGTGCTGATTTGCCCTTTAGTGACTCTGATTCATTAGACAGTTTTACTTAGTGGAAAGAAGGTACATTCTCTATTAGGCCACATGACATCAAATCCTGACTCCACCTCTTATAAGCATGGACATTTATTTATAATTCTCACTTTGATTTCCTCATTGATAAACTATAGGCAATACACCTTATAAAGTGTGAGGATTCTTAAACTAGAGTTATCAACAAAGTTAAATTTTACTACTCATTAACTCTGGCATCTAGGATACATAAAATTGTAAAACTGCTACAAACAGGAACACTAATCAATGAAGAAGAATGTTGTTGACAGCTTACCTATGCAAGGTTTGTTTTTGTCTCATCAATTTTTTTTTTTTTTTTTTTTTTTTGTCTTTTTAGGGCTGCACCCATGGTATATGGAGGCTCTCAGGCTAGGGGTCAAATGGGAACTGTAGTTGCTGGCCTACACCACAGCTCACAGCAACGCCAGATCCTTAACCCTTTGAGCAAGGCCAGGGATTGAACCTGCGTCCTCATGGTTACTAGTCAGATTTGCTTCTGCTGAGCCATGATGGGAACTCCCTGTCTTGTCATGATTTTAAGAATAAATATAGTTTTGGTTAAATGATATAAATGTTAAACCTTTCCAGTACTAGAAACTAACTCTACCACCCAGTGGAAATTTATAATTCGAATTGGTACAACTTGTTCTACACATAAGTAGTGGAACAGTGTACCAAAATTTCTTTTTCAGTAACTTGATCAAAATAAGATGAAATTGAATTAATAAATTAGCATTTCAACCTTTTCTTTACCATTTACATGCATATCAGAATTTCTTGTCCATGTTTTAGAATTTTAATTCTGCTGGAAGCCATCTCAAAATTTGCCATCTCATCCAATAGAGCATTTCCTGAAGAGACATACTATGCAAAAGAACATGTGTGTCATGCAGAACTAAGCAGTACCATTTTATTTATTTAAAACACATTTTTAAGTGGAAAAACTACTAGTGATCATTGCCAAAAATTGTTCACACCATAGAAGAGCAAATAAAGTCAATTAGAAAACTTTCTGTCCTCTTACCATTTCCCACATTTTGGCAGGCAATCTTCTAGACCTTCCTTGATATATATGTATATACATAAATAATATGATATTGAACAATATAGATGTTATATATCAACATTGTTCCAACCTTTTAAACTTAACAACACATTGCAGACATATGGACATACCTGCAAAAGTTAACCTTGTTCATTAATCACACATTAAGCATATTTAAAATAACAGAGGAGATAGAGTGTAGATTGTTTCAGGGTGATGTTAAAGTTTGTTTGATTCGTCATATTTTAGGCAGAAGTTGGTTCTGATTATTCAAATGACCTCCTGGAATGATATCTACTTAAATATGTCATCATAATAAATTCACCCTAGGGAAATTCCACCGGCTTTTAAAAAAATAAGAAGCAACGATGTGTATATATATTGCACACCTGAAAAAATGAGAAGAGGGCAAATGATTCCTTCTTTGAAAATACTGTGTGTGTGTATGTGTGTGTGTGTGTGTGTGTGTGTGAAAAATGATAATGATGCAATAATAGCAGAATCCTCCTGTGGTAACTGAGAAAACACCTAGGGCAGTGGTCCAGTTTCTGCCCTTGTTTTCAAATAGTTGGCCTCCTTGCCTACACTCCCGGACAGTTTCATGTTTGCATTTCAAGAAGCCATTGTCAGAATGCACTTAGACCAGCTTTTTCTGGTTCATTTATAATTTACAATATCTATCTACACTTTTAGCTTTTGGCTTCTATGTAAAAGATACATACAAGTGTACATCAGAGGGAGCAAGAAGAACTGTGCTTTGAGAGCAGTCAAGTTCTAGGTCATGTGCCGTAGGAGCAACACATTTTCCTTTTAAAGAGCCAGTTGTAGTGGCTACACTCAGGGAAGGAAGCTAATAAACTGAACAGTGAGCTGTGATTACTAGTTAATCTGTTTAGCGTATTTATTCTAATTTAATTCACTTCGAAAGGGAGACTCATCTTCAAGTTGGGTTTATCTCAGCACTCTAAGGCTTTTGAGGGATCCAGAGGCCAGGAGTCCTGAATTCAACATATTAATTTAAAATTTCTCACTCTTTGAATTACACTAAATGCCTAATTTTCATGGGATAAATGGAAACACTCCAAATAGTTTCACAGAGCAAACATCATTTTTGAGTGTGTATTATATTTCCAGTGTATTCCACATGAATTGACAATTTAATTTTTCTGCTTTTAGGTGAGGAAATTTTGCGTTTGTAAGTCACCAAGAATCAGTACCTTGGGTCTTATGAAAAAAATAAACCTAGGCTTTAGGAAAACAGGTCTGGGCTCCAGGATTCCTGCGAACATCCAAAGCATTTGAGAGCAAGGTCCACTCTGGGGCCCAGAGTAGTGGTTTTGTGCAGATTGATGATTGGGCGTGCCCATTCTTTCCAGCAGCCCTGCCCAGAAGTAATGATTGACATCAGTAGTGTCTCTATTTGCCCCTCCCACTCCCTTGCGCTCTGCTAACTCCTGTTTATCCTTCAAAACTCTTCAGGGTTATGGTTAGTGAAGGGGGCAGGTTTACTTCATGTGTTTTCAATTGTTGAATTATTTTCTCAGTGAGCATGCATTGCTTTTATAGTTAAAATAACAAGAAAAAATTGGCGAAAATCGTAAAACAAGTAAACAAGCCCCTCCTCCCAGTCCTTTTGCTTGTTTGTCTCCTCTCTTGGGGGAAGTTCTTTTGACCAGTTTCCCAATCCTCTTGCCCCCAGTCCATATTTAGTCGTGCCTTTCTTTCTGTAAACTCACATGGCCTCGCCATCATTTACTTTTAGCCTAGCCCTTATTTTATACCCTGCAGTAATTCTATGGTCACTTAACCATTGTTCTCACTAGATTATAACCTCTAGATTGTAATCTCTGCAAGAGCAGAGCAAAGACAATTCTCTAGATTCCCCGACATCCATCGCAGTACCCGGCACATAGTAGGTATTCAATAAATTCTCTTGAATGAGGAATGAAAGTAAAAGGAAGAGGGAGAAGGAAGGCAACTGTGATTGAAGAGGCTTGCGCCCTGATTTCCTGGCTCTAGGTAACACGGCCCACAATGATGCATCTGGGAGACCTCAGCACAGCTCCCCTAGCCTTGCCTGGGAAGCTGGGCTGCAGGGGATGAGGGAGCCCCACCCCCGCACTCCAGTGCCTGCCCTTCCCTTCCTTTACCTGAGTGCAGTACTGCTTTTCTAGCCTCTGGCTCTCCTTTTGTTTCTGGCAGGTGAGTGACACCACAGACACGATGGTGCCGTTATAGTTCTCTTGGGAAGATGTCCAGGACATCAAGGCGGTGGTTGAGCTTAGGACATGGACACTCACATGCTGGGGCTTCTCCGTGAGCTCTTCAATCCACTCTCCCGAAGGACCTGGACATTTCAAATCAGAATACATGCTGAGCTGGTTGAGGTACAAGATTCTAGGTTTAAAAATCCCGTTGTTTCCCTTTTGCCCTTACAAAGATATTCCAGCTAAGGCTGGCAGCCAGCCAGGCAGGTCTTTATACATCCTCTGCTTAGCTCCAGCCTCCACTGCATGGCCTCCCCATCAACCTAAGCAACAGGATGGCAGCAGCAGCCAAACCACCTCTACCGAGAGGCAGAAGCTCCAATTCAATTGTCACGTGCATCTGAGATTATTCTGGTAGATTCTTCACCAGTAAGAATTTACTTCTCTTTTAACTAAGAATATGCATGGCACTGTGGCATTTCATCAGTGTTTATAACTCCTTTGCTGTTGGGATCTTCGGTCTCTAGAAAGAATTACTTTTAGTTTCAAATTAGCCTCTATTCTAATCGTGTGAAAAGATTTTTAATTTGGTGACAGCAGGATCAAAGAGGCAGGGCGCGACTATGTTAGCGAAGAAATAGGCAACAGGCGAGCTCAATTATGGAAACTGGCTGAAACCCGGGTGATGGATTTGAGGACACGGTGGTCTCCTTGTTACGAAATATCTCTCTAAAAGTGCTTGCCGTTAGCTTTCTTCTCTTAAATTTCCAAAGTGGTTATTAGCACAGTGCCTGACACTTAGTATGGACCCAAGAAATGCTAAGGTGATGATTATCTACAGAAAGTCCCTATTAAAATGCAAATGTGCAACTGCTTTTATTTGCTTAGGATACATTTCTCAGTTCCCTCACAGGGAGCTGTGTTCCTGGAGCCCAGAAGGGAGGGAGGGGCCCGTGGCTCTGCTGGGGAGAGCAGTCTCAGAGGGGCAAGGGAAATAACAGCAATAAAAGTGATGATAATAATGAAGATAGTAAAGACATATGGCACTCACTGTGTGTTTATAAGTGTTTACATATTTTAGTCCTTGTCCTAACTAACCTATGAAGTAAGTATTAGGATTAATCTAACTTTTAGATGAGGAAACCAAGGCAGAGACAGCATAAGTAGAGCTGGGATTCACACACAAAGTCTGGTTCCAAAATCCATTATCTTAATCCTTACATAAAACTTCCTGGAGCACCATAAAACAGTGAAAAACATGGGTTTGGAAAGAGGAAAGTTGGCTCCAAACTCGGTTTTGCTCATTATTAGTGATGCAACCTTAGGCAAATGACTTAACTTCTCCAAATCTCAGTCATTGCATCTGTCAAATGGCCAAATCATAGAATGTTAGTATTGCAAAGGACTTTAGAGTTCCAGTGCCTTGTTTTACTGATAGGGAAACTGGGCGCAGAGTTGTGAATAACCTGCCCAACATCACAGAGCTAGCAATGCTTGGGAATCAACCCAGAACTCTTGACTCCTGGGTCAGGGCTTTGTGATAACTTGTCATGATGCCATCTGATTAATCTACTTCACAAGACTGTCCTTGGGATCAAATGGGATTATAATGTGTAAAGAACTATATAAATGTGAAAGTGTTATTGCTGCTATGACGATTACTGGGGTAATGGGGGCATGAAGAGAGAAGGTGGCGCGAGGTAAAGCAAATTCACTCTCTTAATGTTTTTTTTTTCTTTCTTAACAGTTTTATATTAGGATTGACCTCATAATCAACCCAAGTTAAGTCCTATAGGCTCCATGGAAATAGACTTCGCTATCAAATATTTCTAGAGTCTAATTCTCCTTCTAAGTCACTAAACTGTGACTCAGTTGTTTTTTTTTTTTTCTAACAAAAATGGAGATAATAGAAATATTCCCATCACAAGGCTGTTGGAAGACTAATGTAAATTTCTACCTTAATTTTCATCTCTGAGGAAAGCCTTCAAACCTGCATAAATACAGTATCCTTTTAAAATCAAAGGCATATACACAGTACACCTGAAGAACTCATTACTGAAGAACAGGATATCTGAAGTTCTAAAATTATTCTTTTATTGGCAGAGAAAAAGTGCTCTATATTTTCCCAGATGAATATTAATATGCATCTCTTTGAAAGAATCATATTTTTGAGCAATTCTGACACATTCTCAGGAGTGCTGGTCAATTTGGATACTCTAAGAATAGAGCAGAGGTCCTGACAATGGAAAGTGGTTCAATAAATATTTGCTGTGGGGGTTTGCGATGGAAATGCTATAAAATTGGGTTGTGATGATTGTTGTACAACTGTAAATGTAATAAAATTCATTGAGTAATTAAAAAAAGAAATAAAATTTAAGAAGAGGATACTCAGCAAGTCGTGAGGGGTATTGTGAAAGGTTAATCTAGACTATTCTAATCTTGTGAAAAAATCAGTACATAACTAAAGTGTTGTTTTTACTAAAAATAAATAAATAAATATTTGCTGAATGCACAAAAACTGATAAATAAGCAAATATTATAACTCCAGCCTAGAGTTTTACAATTTGGTATGAGAAGAAAGATGTACACAAATAAAATCAATACAGAAAAATATCACATTCAGATCAACTCTGTGATTTTTGCGTAGTGCACTATGAAACACAATAGAAATTAAGAGAAAGGAAGTGCTAATGGCCAGAGGAATTGTGGGCGTTTTCCTGGGATGTGCTATAGCAGACAAGGACATCTCTGGGTTAATGAGATTAATCACATTTTTAGCCTCCTGGGATGAGCTGAATGCTAAACTTGGCTTTCATTCTCAAGTGATGTTAAGTCAAAGATTGCCCATTGCTTGCAAGACATGCAAGGCAATCATGGATTTTTTTCTGCATGTTTAGCAGATAATTTTAGAACTTTTCACCAGGGATGACATTTTTGGTTTCTTAAGTAAAACTGTGATAGGAGATATTTTCAACATTTAAAAAAATATCATTTATTTATCTACGCTGTACACCAGAAGTCCCAGTATTGAGGGTTGAATGATTAGTTTGAACCACAGTCCATACTGGAAACAATAAAAAAAAAAAAAAAAATGGCTATTTTCAGTTCTGAGCAAAACTATCCCGCACAGATCTGCTGTTGTCCCATTCAAATTTGGATTCATAAAGGGCATGTTAAGTAATCCATGTTGCTTATACAATCCATCAATTTACTTTGACAGAATGGCCAGGAAGTGTCTCAAAATTTCAAGTTTTTGATAGTTTAGAGAAAACGGATATTTATCTGAGTTAGGCTTCTTTTTATTTTCAACACTTTTAAGCTGCTAAATAAACTGATCTTTTCCCTCTGCCTTCCTCCTCTTTCCCCCACCCACCTCTTTTATTATTTACTTTGGTGGCACCTGTGTCATGTGAAAGTTCCCAGACCAGGGATCGAAACTGTGCCACAGCAGTAACCCAAGCCACTGCAGTGATAATGCCGGATCCTTAACCTGCTGTGCCACAAGGGAACTCCCTCCCCTGCCCACTTTTTTTGAGGATCATTTGATGATAGGTGGTGTTTTGCTTTTAGAGGAGATAAAGTATGGTGGTTATCCTTCTCAGAACACAATTTTTATCCATTGCCTTCTGGTTTTTCTTTCTTTTGAGTAGAGGCACATTTAACTCCTGATAAACTAGCAAGGTGATTTTTGGCATCTAAACTTCTGGTAAGCATAGTCAGATTAGCGCAAAAAAAAAAAAAAAATTACAGACATGCACCACTGGTGTATATTTTAGAAGGCAGTTATTGCTCTGCTATTATCCTTTATGGAATCAGTAGAAGCTGCCCTAAGACTTATCTTGGGGCTTTCATGATGCTTTCGCTTAGGCTTGTGCTAACTTTTGGAGACTACCGGGTCTTACTACACTCAAATCTGTGTTTCTTTCAATTTCTTCAAGCTTAACACTCTAAAGAGATTCTTTGCACACAGTCCAACAATCTCAATTTTCATTACAGCCTTGAACAAAGTCTTCTTTCCCAAACAGTGTGTCCACGTCTTTGGAGTTTGTTATGACTAGTGTGGAAGGTCAGTTTAATACGTGTTCAATTATCACAATAAAAAAAAAATCAGGTTAAGTCTCTGGGTAGGTTTGCTACTATTAAACATACATATATTTGACAGCATATTTCCTCTGCTCTCAAAATCTCATAGATCTGGGCCTCTCATGACCTTGAAGAGTTCTCAGGGTCTCTAAGGTTTGATGAATAATTGATGTGTGAGCATCATTAATCTCACCAGTTCCATTGTTCTAGCTTCCCAGTAAGTGCAAAATAATCTCCTTGGTACTTACTGATATAAAAACTGAGTGATTTTGCTGACTGACTGTTTCGAGTTTCACAAGATCCTGAAGAACTAAAGGTTGTCACAGATAACTTATATTTCCCAGGCTCCTTCAGTTCTGCAACAAATTCATGTGCTTCTTCATCCACTGTCAAATATTCAGTAAAATTTTCTAAATCAAGTATAAAAAAGAGAATATATATGAATGGATATCTGGAAGGGCCTAGAATATAGACAAATCAACTAATAAATTTTTAAAATTTTACCATCTTCCTTTTGTCAGAGTGAATTATACGGCTAAGCTAAAATTATTATTTAAAAAAAAGATGACTAAGAGTTTATATATTTTTTTACAATACTTTAAAATAACCAAATTAAAATATGGTGTCCAAATTGACAAAACTGAAGATAGGTATATACTGCTTTCTTATGGACTGTTAACTAGTAAAATTATATGCACAGAATAAAAGTACAACATTAGGAGAAGGTAACAATGATCAGCTTTCTTATTTGAATATAAGGGATTTAAAAAAAAAGTACCAAATGTTATATAAGTATTTTATGGTAGCATTAAATATCCATAAATGCCTTAAAATACATTGGATTATTTCTAGTTAGAAAGAATCCTTCTAGATATATTTTATGACTCTTGGAATATTTTTCCTTCATTGGTTTTTTAAAATGAAGGAAATTTTAAAAGTAAAAATAACTTTTACATTGCTTCAGTGTCTACCTTCTGCTGATTATTATTTCATTTAAAGTTATTATCATTTGGTGACCACAATAGCCTTCAACAGAATACAATGTAGTTGGATAAACACATGACCAAACCTTCATGGAAATAAGCATTAAAAAAATTCTGAGTTATAATATCCTATTTGTCTATAGAATATATTGAGGAACAGAAAAATGAAAGGCAGATTAAGGGAAACTTTTTCATTTTATTTTATTTTATTTTATTTTATTTTATTTTATTTTATTTTATTTTATTTTATTTTTTAGGGCTGCAACTGTGGCACATGGAAGTTCCCAAATCAGAGCTATAGCAGCCAGCCTACGCCACAGCCACAGCAACTTGGGATCTGAGCCACATCTCGAGCTACACCACAGCTCAAGGCAGTGCCAGATCCTTAACCCACTGAGCAAGGCCAGGGATTGAACCTGCATCCTCATGGATACTAGTCAGATTTGTTTCCACAGTGCCACAGCAGGAACTCCCAGATTAAGGAATTTTTAAATGCAAGTAATTACAGGCAAATATTAAGATTTTTGACTCAAATATTTGGAAATGAAGAAGTATTTCAATTTTTATATAATATTTGGGTATAGTTGATTGCTCTATAATCCAGTGTAGAGGAATCCACTGACCTTGTATCTCATTCTATTAAATAAAACAGGGGCAAACAGTACGTCACATAATGAGACTACATGATTTAAATGTCCTATCCTGTAAATAAGTCTGTCAATTTAACTTTGGATTTTGACCTCTCGACAACCTTTGCCACCTAAACTACTTGACTGGAAAGTAGAAAATGAAGTATATTATTGTAAAAACAAAACAAACAACAAATAATGGTGAAAACCTACCAAACAACGATTCAGATATGGTTCATGACACAAATGTATTGATGCCATGAGCCTTGCTTCCCATACATTAGTGGGTTAAATATAAAGAATGACTCTCAGATGCTCGCTCAGTGAATACACTGAGTAACATCATAACTAGAGTGGAAATACCAGTTTCTGTATTTTCTACTCTACTACCAGCTCCTCTTTAGGAAAAAGTGAATCTTGCTGGTTCCAGGGGAGCTGGCGGGGACACCCTAAGGAGAATAAGAATAGCTCCATAAACAAGACACAGGTTGGATACTCTTTGGAAAGCAGTCATGTTGTCAGCAACATTCTCTTATTGCATGCCTCACAAATTTACGTAGCAGAAAACAGAACATTTCTCCAGGATATTTTGTAATTTGGGATGGTTGGAGCTTTAATTAAAAATCTTTCCAGGGAGTTCCCGTCGTGACGCAATGGTTAATGAATCCGACTAGGAACCATGAGGTTGAGGGTTCGATTCCTGGCCTTGCTCAGTGGGTTAAGGATCTGGCGTTGCCGTGAGCTGTGGTGTAGGTTGCAGACGCGGCTCGGATCCCGCCGCGTTGCTGTGGCTCTGGCGTAGGCCGGTGGCTACAGCTCCGATTCGAACCCTAGCCTGGGAACCTCCATATGATGCGGAAGCGGCCCAAGAAATAGCAAAAAAAAAAAAAAAAAAAACAAAAAAAAAAAAAACATCTTTCCAAATATAAAGTTTCCTCAGTGGCCTGGGGTACATGGAATGTCAGGTGATGAAATGTGCTAAGTTCCCTGAATGCACTCACAACTTATGAACTGCCCACGCTGGCTTCTGACACAATCTCTCTTTTTTTTTTGTTGTTTTCTGGTTTCAGTCTGCACTGGATACTCAATGAAAATCTTCCTATTCTTTTCCATTTTTCTTTAGATTCTGTCTCCTGTCTTTCTAAATTTAATTTTAAAATGTGTCACTTTCCTTTGCACCATTTCTTACTGCCTCTGATTTCCTATTACTTTACCTTCTCTTTCTACGCGGATATGGAACCCATCAAAGGCAGTGGGTGGTTTGGGTGGTAACCAATTCAATATCATTTGTACAGGGAAGAAAGAGAATGAGCCAGATGTTGATTTCTCAGTCTCACTGAGTGTCCTGTTATTTTCATATTCCAGAGGAAGAACGCTGACAAATTCTTCACTTTCAGGAGTTGCGGAGGCACTGTCCCACCAATATGGCTGGGATGTAGTTTCGTCGTCACTGCTGTTGAAATCAGGCCAATCAGAAGAAATGTTGCCGGAGGGGATTTCAGGAGTGTCATCTGTGAAATGGAAGAGTTTGTCTTTTCCCATTGCATCTTGTGATCTCATGAACGATTCCTCTGGGAAACTGCCACTCTGTTCTTCCCAGTTGTTTTTGTTCAAGTTCACAATACGTACTGAGATATTTCGAGGTGGATAAGGGGCTGTAAGAGAGAGAATTTTCACTTTCAAGTAATATTTTTAAAATTTTTAATTTAATTTTTTTTTTTTTCATTTTAGGGCTATACCTGCAGCATATGTAAGTTCCCAGGCTAGGGATCAAATTTTAGCTGCAGCTTCTGGCCTATGCCACAGCCACAGCAACATCAGAGCTAAGTCTGTGACCTACACCATAGCTCATAGCAATGCTGGATCCCTAACCCACTGAGTGAGGCCAGGGATCAAACCTGCATCCTCATGGATACTAGTTGGGTTTGTTATCACTGAGCCACAATGGGAACTCCACTTTCAAGTGATTTTTAACTGTTATAATGAATACCTAATCTATTAATGAGTTAAACACATAAGCAGAATTACAAAATAGAGTTTAGTTTTACTTTTACTGTATTGATAATTTATATCCAGAACAAGTGTAGCTTCAAGTACACACACACCCCTAAGATTTTGTGCATGATGTGTACACAGCATATCACTAGTCATAGGTCACTAACTTGTGATACTCTGCTGGTCCAAGTGGTGATTTAACTACTTCCAAAGTAGAGTTACATACATATTTTTCAGCTCATCACAATCTCCTTTTTAAAAAACTGAGTGTCTGTCACTAGATCATTCTTACAAAAAAAAAAAAGCAACTAGAGTGTTATTATAGCCATCAAGATAAAAATACTTCTAGAGTTCCCTAGTGGCTCAGTGGGTTAAGGATCTGGTGTTGTCACTGCAGTAGCTTGGGTCATTAGGGTGGCGTGGATTCCATCCCTGACCCGGGAACTTCTGAATGTCATGGATGCAGCCAAAAAAAAAAAAAAAAAAAAAAAAAAAAAAAAAAAAAAAAAAAAAAGAGAGAGAGAGAGAGAAAAAGATAAAACTACTCCCAATGACATAGTTGCACTTAGGAGAGTTGCATGTCTGAACTGCCATTATGAATAGTAATGCGCATGTTGAAAATATGGCTTCACTCCTCACCTCTCTGAAATGAAAAGAATGTGCACAAAATGAGTTTATGAATTATGGAAGCATACTTTTCTAGTGGTAGAAAATTATGAAGGCACACTGCATGGTCTCTACCTGCAAGAGTTTCTACGTAACCTTAAAAGAGAAGTTCAACTCTCACTTCTATGAACTTCTAATAAAAATTAATCTCTCCCTCCCTTTGTGCTGTCATATAAATTTGTACCTCTTTTATAATATTTATCATTCCTTCCTGGTATGAGTGCCATTTGTATAGTACCTCTACCATTTTTGAGGACAAGGAACCATCTCACCAGACTCTGTTTTCATCTCTCTCAGTACTTAAAACAATTCTCAGGTAAAAGGTGCTCAGTTTACTTGAATAATGAAAACTACAAGTAGAATCTTAGATGTTGATGTGGAGCAAATAGCATATTTAGCTGAAATCGTTTCTTTGTCTTGGTCTAATGAATAAGAATCATGACATTTTAGATTTTCAGATTGGCAGGGTCTGGAGGCGATCTACTATAAGCCATTTTGAATGTTTGTATGGATTGTGTCTCCAGCACTCCTATTAAATACTTAAGCACATTAGGTGTGGGGAAATGTCAATTATATTGGTATTGGCAATGGGTATTTAGTACATGTATATTTATTTTACCATCTGTTTTTCCATCTACCCATGAACTATTCATATATCCATCCACCCTATGATTGGGCTTCATATTAGTGATGCTACTAAAATTAAGCATTGCAAGTTTTAGATACATCTGAATCCCAATATTTTCCTTTAATAATCTGATAATCTGTATTAGAGCATCTCACATCTGTTCTGCCATATAGTATTTTGTCAGGTTACAGAGTAACTGATGTCTACTTGATCCAGTTAAGTTACCTAATTATAACTTTGGTAGTATCATGTACTTTTCTAAATCAAAGATTACAAATTAATGATTACATTGACATATTTAAAATTTTTCTTATTGAATATTTTGCTCAGTTCCTGTTAATCTAATAGAAAATTTGTTTTAGATTATTAAAAGTATATATATTTTTTCTTTCTTAACTCTGGAAGAGAATTTTTTTTGTAATGATAAAAACTATGTACACAACATATAAATTATTTTTCACTGAATTTGATTCTTCAGAAAACTTACCGGTTCTATGCTGTTTGGGCTCATGACTGACACCGCTGTACTCTACGAGAGTGCTTTTATTAAAAGTTGCTTCAGAAACCAGCTGAAAGGTGATATTACTATAACATATTCCTGGCAGCCAGTGATTAAATACTGTTTTTCCTTTAAAGAAATCTGAGAAGAAAAAAACAAATTATATTGAAACTTTAGCCTTCTAAATGCCACACACTTTTAGAACGTTCTAAACAACTATGATTAAATGCTCATAAAATAATACTTCCTTCAACTGCTGGCATCGCCAGTAATAAAAAAAAAATTGATATAAGGCTAGAGATGAAATTGTGGATCTTTAGACCTCAATCAGAAAGGCCTTTAATGCAAGAATTGGATATAATTGGAATTAAATTTTTATTATAAGTTGGTGTATTAAGTGGAGAAAATAACATGCTGAAATTATATAGATTGTGTGTATGCTAGTCATTTACTCTAAGGTAAAAACCCAGGGTATTTTGATAATTTATGAATTAGGTAAATGTAATTTTACAAGAAATGTCTTCACTAGGCTCATTTGTAAGAATATAGCTTATTGTAAATACAAAATGGTTTGTCCATCATTTGGCAGACAGGAATTGCTTGAAAAAAGAAGAAAATTTAAAATTTGAATTTTATTTGGAAAATAATAATAAATTTAAAAACCCAATCCAAGTTATAAAGAAATGAAGGAAAAAAACTAAAAGTACTACTTATTGGATGAAAACCCAAAAATAATTTTAAAAATTAACTTAAAAAAGAGAGCATATTAATTAGCTTATTTTTAAACTCATGGCATTTAGCCCATCCTCATAGAAACTAGTTAGGTTCGTTACCACTGAGCCACGACAGGAACTCCCACCTTTTGTATATTAGTGGAATCATTTAGCTGGCCATACAGATAAATATATACAAGGTACCAAAAAGCACTGTCTTTGGCATTTGAGAATAATTTTGAACCTTCTACAAGTGAAACTTTGGGAAATCTCTAGCTTCCTAGTTCTAGAAATGCCTAATAAATCCAGAAGGAAACAGTTAAGTGAGATGCTTCTAAATATAAGTGTGAATTTGTTTCCTGCCTCAGACATGCAGGAATAATATTTGGCAAGAATAACATGTAAGTCATTATAATTAGAGTTTTTCTTATGCTTATGCATGACACGTTGACTCTAAAAAAAATGAATCAGACATTCCAAGACTCCTCATAACAATATTTTCATGCATCAGTGACTATTTTTATTGGTTCATTTATGGTCAAATAGTGAATTATCGGACCTTGTTAGAGCAGAAGCAAGACCATTTGGCAAAAATCATGGAAAAAGTGAGTCATTCATCATCCTTTGTCTTCCTTTTGCCACTTACCTTTATATAGCATTGTCCGGAAGTCTTTACCTTCCCAATAGCTTATGTTTACTCTTGTGAAAACATTATATTTTTCTGGATAATGAATTTCAAATAGGACTCCTGTTTCAGGAGAAGGCTTATAGTCATATATTGAAACACTGGTTACAGGAAGAGGTTCTGTAGAGGGAAGAGAATAGAGAAAGGGGAATTGGGAAAAGAGGAAAAGGCCATTATCAATAATAAGTATCAAAGATTACACCTGTCAGAACTTTACACCTATTTTTATTATCTGTAAGACACTCCTCAGTACTCCTGAATTGAGTCTTCTCCTTGGCTATAGTTAATAAAGCACTTTTTATTTGTGATTTCTGCCTTTCAAGGAACTTTAATATTCATTTTTCCATTTGCCTTTTGCAAGAAACCTGAGATCTAGGAAGAGCAAATATTAATATCACCATTCAACATATAAAAATAATGATGATTCAGACTTCAAATTACTTGTCAAAGGTAATTTAACACAGACACAGCAGAGTCTATACTTCCAGATTCATTTTTCTTTTCCCAAAGCCAAGAAAATTTGACATTAATACCAGACCAGTAACATAAAATAGATTTTTGGCTCTGACCAAGGATAACTGTTTCAATAACCAGTTATTTCCTCGTGTGAACTTAGCACTTTAAAAAAATTAAGTATAAGATTGCAAACCACCCTGTATTACGAGAATTACAGTTTAGGATGTTTATCAAACTATTCTTTCTATAGAAGTTTTAAAAAAAGTTTGTTTCTATTTTGCTTGCATTGCTTATTTATCACTAAACTTTTTACTTTGTAATCTTTCTTTCTTTTTAAATTTTTTATTATTTATTTATTTATTTATTTATTTTTTTGCCATACCCATGGCATGCAGAAGTTCCTGGGCCAGGAATCAAACCTGTACCATGGGAGTGACTGGAGACAACGTAGCAGTGACAATGCAGGATCCTTAACCCTCTGAGCCACCAGGGAACTCCCCATCACTAAACTTTTTAAATATTCAGTTTAAGAAACTGTGATTAATGTACAGCTGCATCTCCCTCGACATCTCACCCTTCAGCCAAAGTCTTATAAAACTCCAGAACTCCTCCACCCAGTGGAAAGAACTGCTGGATGAGTCTTACTTGCATTCATTTAATTCAATAAAATATTTTAAATAATTTGGCCTGGAGTCAATGTTTGTATTAAAGAAAAAAGTAATTATGATTCAAAGTTTTAAGATTGAGAGAATTCTTAGACATGTATAGCCTGAATGAAAGCAATACCCTTCGATTAAATTTACACTTTTAAAATATCAATTTTAATAACAATAAATAAAAATCTAATATACTTAATTCAGCAAATAATTATCTACTTTTCTCAATCAGTAGATCTTTCATTTTGTTCTTCAGGATTTTAGTCTTATTTCGCTTTTGACTGAAGAGATCCAGCAAGGATTGAAACTACAAAGATACGTGTTAAAGCTCTGATTTTTTTCCCCTGGAATTTTCTCAAAAACTAAGCCAACATCTCTAACTAAAACCATTAGGAAGGCCTTCAGACTGCAGTACCTATTGTGATCATGTCCCTATAGACTGTGTGCAATGTTCTGTGGTGGGAATGTTACTATTTTATCTTTGTCTCATCCTTGGTCTTGGTCTTGGTCTACTTAAAAGCAGTGGAGTGAACTCACTTAAATGTCATTGTAAAGACACCAGCAAACCAAGCCTTGAAGACCAAGTATTTCTCTTCGATTAACCTCAAAAGAAGTTTTGAACCATTTGAAGATCTCTCTTCCAACTTAGTCTAATTACTCAGGGCGTCTACTCGATCTACCTATTGATTCCAGATGTGAGAATCAAAATGAAAGCTAAAGGCTAACATTAGCTACAGAGCCATAGCTCTTCCAACTGCTGCAGCCCAGTTTCACATTCTCACCAGGGTTCTGCCTATAAGAAAGGGAAGCTAGAGGTCCACTCAGTCTTTCATGCCCTGAGATAGAAAGTCTGTACATCAAAGCCACAGGCAAACTGAAATTCAAGGAATGCAGGAGGATTAGAGCGTAGATATTTTATTTTGTGATGTTTTGTTGTTGTTGTTGGCTGTGCCAGATACTTAATTTTAAACTAAGAGAATTTTTTAAATGCCTCGTTACATGTTTGCTTCCTATATTTCCCTCTGCTTCAACACAGCTAACCCAGGTCAGCTGTATATTCTAAAGTCCATGCCTGAGCATTACTGAGACAAAGTCAATCCAAGAATTACTGTTTTTTTCAAATGTATTCTCTAAAAGTAGTTTACCATCTCTCCAGTTACTTCCCTCATTGTTTTTCTTTCTGAGAAGGTAAATGATGTTGTGCTATAAATCAGGGCTGTAGTTACTCATATGTTTTTCAGTAACGACAAGGTTAATTTTTCTTTTCTTCTTAAGGGTGCACCTGTGGCATACAGAAGTTCCTGGGCCAGGGGTTAAGTCAGAGCTGCAGCTGTTGGCCTATGCCACAGCCACAGCAGCCCTGGATCGGAGCCACATCTGTGACCTACGCTGCAGCCAGAGCAACACCGGATCCTTAACCTACTGAGCAAGGCCAGGGATCGAACCCACAACCTCATGGTTCCTAGTCGGATTCGTTTCTGTTGAGCCACAACAGGAACTCCTCTGTAGCCTATATTTTATCACCCAATATCATTTTTGAGATTTGTCAGTTTTGATGGAAATATCTCTAGAAACTTTAGTGTCCATTTAACAACTCACAAACTATATGATTTATCTGTTTTTTTATATTAGGTTGTTTTCAATCATGCAATTTGCAAATAATGCTGCAATAAATATTTTGGCACATGTTTCCTCAAGTTGGAAATCCTGGATAACAGAGTATGCACATCGTCAACTGTTTGAGATACTGTGAAAATGTTTTCTAATTTTATGTCAATTATCTATCAGTAGTGTGTGATACTTTCTGCTTCTTCCTATTCTTTCTCAGCACTTGCTATTATCAGCCTTTTAAATTTTTGCCATTTTGAGCCATGTGATATTTTGTCTCTTTTAATTTCATGTTCATGGAAAGAGATGAAAGGTCTTTTCATCTGGTTATCGGTCATTCAGCCTCCCTTTTGTTAGGATCCTTTGTTTGATTCTTTTGCCTGTTTCCTGGTTTCTTTTTCCATTTGTCCTGCTAATTCGCAATGCAATCTTTGTCACGCAACCTTCCCCATTGTCATTTTTCTTTCTTAATGGCCACACCCATGACTTACGGAAGTTCCCAGGGGTAGGATTGACTTTGAGCTGCAGCTGCGACTTACTCTGCAGCTGGATCCTTTAACCCACTGTGTGGGGCAGGGGAATGAACCCGAACCTCTGCAGCAACCTAAACCACTGCAGGTGAGTTCTTAACCCACTGCACCATAGCAGGAACTCCCCTATTGTCATTTTTAAAATTGTGCTTTGTGCCTCTCATCTGGATTCACCTTTCTTCTTGTCAAAACACATAATTTAATAGTTACTTAAGTTATAGTATGAGTGATAAATTCTCCTTGGTTCTATTTATTAAAACTGTATTTTATCTTTATCCTTGATGTAATTTAGTTGGGTGTAAAATTCTGGGTAGACCGATTTTGAAGATATTGTTCCATTGTTTTCTTGCACCAATTTTTGCTTAAGAGAAAGCTTTTGTCAGTCTAATAGTTTATTCCTTTTTTTTTTTTTTTTTTTTTGTCTTTTTGCTATTTCTTTGGGCCCACTCCCATGGCATATGGAGGTTCCCAGGCTAGGGGTCAAATCGGAGCTGTAGCCACTGGCCTACGCCAGAGCCACAGCAACACGGGATCCGAGCCGCGTCTGCAACCTACACCACAGCTCACGGCAACGCCAGATCCTTAACCCAATGATGAGCAAGGGCAGGGACCGAACCCGCAACCTCATGGTTCCTAGTCAGATTCGTTAACCACTGCACCACGACGGGAACTCCAATTCCTTTATGGGTATTATACTTCTTGTCCTTTAGTATCTTTTAAATTTTTAATTTATTTTTATTTATGTTTGATCATCTGCAGTTTCACCATCACATATCCAAGTGTGATCTTCATTTTGAATTATCTTCCTAAGTACTTGGAATTTCTTAAGTACTTCATGCGATTCTTCAAGTATTGAAAGTCTCCTAATAATTTTTCAAATATTGTCCAATCATATCCTCCATCATTTTTCTTAAATTCTTAATCTTCTCAGAGCCTCTCCTACTTCCACACCTGTGAATTGTCTCACTGTGCTAAATCATGGGACAATGACACAATATTGTCTCTCAATTTAGTAACTTTATTTAACTGTTATCAGTACAGAATTTATTCCATCTGTTTTTAAATTAGATCACTTTAAATTTGATTAATTTAATTTTACCTAGTTTAATTAAAATATTAAATTAAATGATTATATTTTTATTTATAAGAATTTAAGTTTATTTGTTTATTTTATGTTTATTTCTGCCAGTTTTTCTTTCATTATTCCTTAATCATTTTTAATAAGTATAATTCTTTCATTTATCACTTTGTACATCATAACATGCTATAAATTTTTGTTGGTTTGCTACATAAAATATAATCCAAAATGTTATAATAGTTTGAAGTCTATCTTTTTTTTTTTATCTTTTTAGGGCCATACCTGCAGCATATGAAAGTTCTCAGGCTAGGAGCTGAATTGGAGGTGCAGCTACAAGTCTATGCCATAACCACAGCAACACTGGATCCAAGCCTCAGCTGTGACCTACACTGAAGCCTGTAGCAACACTGGACCCCCAATCCACTGACTAAGGCCAGGGATCAAACCTGCACCCCATAGGGACTATGTCAGATTCTTAACCCGCTGAGCTACAGTAAGAACTTCTGATGTCTATCTTTTTTAGTATGTTTCTTTGTGTGTTCCGAAACACAAGCTCTAGGCCAAATTTTGTTTCTTCATTGCCCTATTTCTTGCTTTGTCCTCACTGTTTCAAGGCAGTTTAGCGTCCTTTCAACTCACTGGAATCTGCAGCCTAGAACCAGGGCATATAATATTATTTTGGGATTCTTGATATTGTAGATGTTATAGCATTTCTCACAAACTCATTCTCTGAGTCAGAGGGTAACTAAGCCTGGTCCTTGGCAGTGAGACTGTGTCTCCCCTGCATCCTTAGGCCTCTATGTGTGCTCTTTTCACAAGCAGGAGGAATCGTTGTTCTAAGCAAAGAGCCTGGCTCTAGACCATATCTAGTGTGGAGCATTTCAATCCTTCCTGCTCTCTGGGGGCCCAGAGTCAGTACTGTCATCTTTCAGACCCAGAGCACAGAGGCTGCATGACTTCTGGCCACTTCTCTACTTGAGTTTCTGTTTTGTTTCTCTTTCATGGAAACACATATTTTTCTCTTTTTTTTTTCTTTTTGTCTTTTTTTGCCATTTCTTGGGCCGCTCCCGAGGCATATGGAGGTTCCCAGGCTAGGGGTCCAATCGGCGCTGTAGCCTCCAGCCTACACCACAGCCACAGCAACGTGGGATCCGAGCCGTGTCTGCAACCTACACCACAGCTCATGGCAACGCCAGATCCTTTAACCCACTGAGCAAGGCCAGGGACCGAACCCACAACCTCATGGTTCCTAGTCGAATTCATTAACCACTGTGCCACGACGGGGAACTCCTGATCCTTGACTTTTGATGTCACCAACCTAAGCAAATATATCTTCTGGCATAATCTTCTTGAGGGGGACAAACCTGGGATTAGTCCCTAACTTCTGATGGCAGGATGAGGGAAAAGGGACTAATTCTGCTCCCTGGCCAGAGCTCTCCTTCTATGTTTTCATGATGATTTGAGACCTGACTTCACTGACTCAGCAATATGCAGGCAGGCCACTGAGGTGAGCTGGCAGCAGCATGGGGACCACCCATGGTCCAGGTGGGCTAGTTATCGTCACACCCACCTACTTAGTTTGAGTCTTCTTCATTTCTTTTGTAAGAGAGTGAAATGTGCCACCCCAAGTGGGTCACTTTGGCAAGAGGATTAATTTAGGCTGAGTGTTTTAAGAAACAGAGGACTCAGAACCCTTTGACCTTCTCCCTAACTGCCTAAAAGAATTTAGATAGAGGGCCTGTTCCTGGAAGAGAGCTATTACCAGAGGAATCTGCAAAATATGTAGGGGAACCCAGCCGGCCTAGAGATCAGAGTCCACTCTGGGTCCCACTGTCTCTGCTGGCCCAGAAAACATTTGTTTACCAAATACTTGCTTTTCCATCTCTCTGTCAATTGCCTTCCTCTCCTCTGTAGTCCCAAACCATGACTCCCAGAATCCTCTTTTCTCTTTAGCTGAAGAAGGTGAAGGTTTTAGCCATTTTGGCAAGTTATTCAGTTTTCCTGAGTATCTCCTCTTTATACATGTTATTTAATTTTAGTTTGATTTTTTTTTTCTTCTTAATCTTTTAATCTAATTCTTTGGCCATTCAGAAAAACCTAGAAGGGTAGAGGGAAATTTCTTCCTTTCTGACACTTTCCTGGAATATTTAAACAGATTTCTAAATTTTTCTTCCTGCCTCCAGTCTCACCTTAATTTTTCTTATTTATTTCTGTTAAAAACTTTTAAGCCTGAAGGCCACTTGTTACTCTCACTTTTGTCAGAGTCTCTGTCTTAAACCAGTCACCTCCACCTCGCTGACATTTCCCTGTCTGATCTGTTTTGATTTTCTTTTGCTCCCAACTGCTTGAGTACTTTTCTATTAAGTGCCATTGGCATTAATTCTATTTATTGATCCTATACTAGATGCTAATACTTTGTTATGAAGTTTATTTTTTTAAAAATTAGTACAAAAATTTACATTATTTAATAGTACTTTCTGCTAAATCAGTAAACTACAGCCTACAAATCAAATCTGGCCTGCCACATTTTTTTTAATATAATTTATGAGTCAAGAATGGCATTTACATTTTAAAATGGTTGACAGGAATCCATGGAAGAATAATATTTCATGACATATGAAAATTATATGAAATTTAAACTTTGGTGTCTTTAAATCAAGTTTCCTTGGAATACAACCATGTTTATTTGTTTATGTATTTGTCTATGGCTCTGCTTTTCAGCTTTATCAGCAGAGCTGAAATTTTGCAACATAGACTGTATGGCCCACAAAGCATAAAATATTTGTTACTCAGGTCTTTACATAAAAAATTTGCTAACCCCCAGAAAGATTATAAATTAGAAATGAGAGAATGGAATAATATGCCAAGGGCTACATTATGAATTCCAGATTTCTTTGGCTCTATAGTTCAAGCTTTGATCCACTACTCAAAATATCTGTTTGCTAATTTGTCCATTCCAATGCAGGATTCAGGACCCTGTGGCTTGCAGCTTTGTTATAAGAAGGAAATTTCCACAATTAAATCTTATTATGTCCTTTCTTTGTATAAGATCTGTCATCATTCTTCATCACTTATAGATTAAGGTCTAAACTCTTTTGTATCTGAAGTTCTTTCCAAATTTTCTAGCCACCTTTCCTTTCATTTTCTGGAATCACAGATGCTTGCCCTCTTCGCTCTTGCAGTTCATAGGTGTGCCATGCTATACACATCTCTATTCTTTACGTGTGTGATTCCCTTTGACTCTGATTGTCACACTTTCCATTCTTTATTCGACTGGCAGCTTTTCACTAACTTTTTAAAATGATTGTTTCTTCTCAGGTGCCTTCCCAGTGTTCCCTAAGAAGGCTGGGCAATCTTTTAAATAAGTCTTTTCCACCATCTATCATATTTTTGTAATGTTTTGTTTGTCTTTTCCACTCCTGTATATCATCTTAGAATGTGGGTATTTTATTTATCTTTATTTCTCTGCCATCGGGACATGGCAAAGGGAATGTAGGCAGTAAATAAAAACTCATGAATTATTTTTATTTATCATGGATGAATTCATATGGAATATTATATTTGTAGAGTGTCTCCATGTGTGTTCTGCAGTGTTTACAGCCACTATCTCTAGGGATTTACTAACACAGGGTATAGCCCTGTGTAAATAGCATTTCCCAAATTGCTAAGCCATAGTTTTCATGTATTATTTTATCTATTGAGAAACTACTCCTTCTTTCTAAAGTGCACACAATATACTGCAGATTCTTAATCAATTAAATATTAATCAGATGTCAGAGCCTAAGGGTTGTGAAACTCTTTTGAACTGGGCAAATGACTCGTTCGCACTGAATTTATTCTTCGCCACGTTCCTCAGCTTTCTCTGAGGGCATCAGACTCAGAATAACCGTAGAGAAATATCATAGGACTGCCCAAGGGCCAATTGCTTTGTCATTGCTTATTTCATGAAGACAAGAATCTAACACATGATAAATGACTGCAACAAATACACCCTTTTATTCTCAAGAGCAATATGTCAACTCTGTGTGCGGATCCTACAAATGTTTACTAAACTTTCAAGAAAAGCTTTCCCTTAGAAAAATAAAGATGGCAAAAATACATCATTAACTGATAAATGATGGTAATTTTATAACTCAAAAGTAACCTTAAGTCAGCATGTATTTTAATGCCCTCTTTTTAAAAGTTGAAACCCAACTATCATCTCATGCCTAGTGTCACAGAAATATTTGTGCATTAAACCCCAGTTCTTATATTGAAATCTGGGGTGATGTAATTGAGTCTTTAAAAATGGAACAGAAGGATTTCCCATCGTGGCGCAGTGGTTAACGAATCCGACTAGGAACCATGAGGTTGCGGGTTCGGTCCCTGCCCCTGCTCAGTGGGTTAACAATCCGGCGTTGACGTGAGCTATGGTGTAGGTCGCAGACGCGGCTCGGATCCCATGTTGCTGTGTCTCTGGCATAGGCCAGTGGCTACAGCTCCGATTTGACCCCTAGCCTGGGAACCTCCATATGCCATGGGAGCGGCCCAAAGAAATAGCAAAAAGACAAAAAAAAAAATAAATAAATAAAATAAAAAATAAAAATGGAACAGAAGATGAGACACAATAAACCATCATTAATTACTTTTTACTCGTTAGATATCAATGCAAATTGCCTCTTCTGCTCAGAATGTAGAAAACTATAAGTCAGAGTTATCCCCCAACAAGGAGAAGAGAAAGTCAACTAATCCATGAAATATCATTTCTCTTGAGACTACCAGAGAGGTGAGATGGCCAGGTAACCAAATGAACTAAATTCCAAACACAAGCCCCTCTGAGGAGAAAAGGGACACACTAACTGTCTTAATTTAGCAGAGAGAGCAGGATCCCATGGGGCTCCTGGACACAGAAAGGCTTCTGTGTCGCCCCCACCCAACATTTTGTTTGTAGGGATAGGCTTCAGCCTCCATGTCTTTCCCTGAAGGCAGGTTCTAACAGTTGCTAATCAGGGAAGGTGATGCAGAGATAAGGGAGGAACAGTCAAGAAACAATAGTGCAGCCTGGGTGCAGGGTCCTGATTCTGCTTCCAGGGATGCACATAACAATATCTTCTGCAGAATTGAAACCCCCAGCAAATGGAAGATGTTAACTACTTGATGAAGCATTCTTCATTCCAGAAAAAAGGTCACAGTTTGATAACCTGGAAAACCACTGAAGCTCTATCAGGAGACCACCTGAGGCTGGATTGAAGGAATATAGGCCTTGTACACACCTCGATCCTTATCAGAAATCTTGCCCTTAAAACCATTGCTATAAAACTCACCAAATCCTTCTGGGCTGGACACACAGTTTTTGAAGGCTTGAGCCCCCTGTGTTCCCTTTTGCCTGGCAAAGCAATAAAGCTATTCTTTTCTCCTTCATCCAAAATTCTGTCTCCAAGATTTAATTCAGTGTTGGTGCACAGAGGTCAAGTTTTGGCAACAGGAAGAGAAAGCACCATTAAGGCAGGAAAGAAGAGAAAGCAAGCAAAATTTTCCTGATCCTCAAAGGTGGAGGGTGTTCTAAATGACAGTTTAGGCTGCTCTATCCAGGAAGATAGTTATCAGCCACCTGTGGCTATTTAAATCAAACTTAGAATGAATCAAAATTAAAAATGAACATGGTAAACCAGCTATAATGGAAAAAAATCATTAAAAAAATTTAAAATGAGTGGCTACTGTACTGAACAATGAAGATATAGACCATTTTCATTATCTAAAAGTTCTAGGACAAGCTGCTTTCATGACTGGGACTCTCAGATGCAATTGGAGTGGACAACCTCTGTCTAGCCCTATGCATGGGTACCTCCATCAGGTGCTCAGTAGAAATACAAAGGCAAGAGAGCCACCCTCCCACCCTCCTGGACACAGACATGCAGGTGATAATTGGTGTCATTAGGAAATCAAGGAGAAAACTTAACTCCCTGGATTTTTCTTAATAAAAAGCAAAAGTCTTAATGCCTGGTAGAGGGGAGAGGAGAAAAATCTTTCCCTGTCAGTTCTCAGGCAAATATCTTCCCCCATCTGTGGGACAGGTAGAAGTAAAAGATGGTCTATTCCTGAGACCGGGGCAGAAACACACTTCACCCATGATCTTCATGCACTGATGCAATGTAGAGTTCTGTTACTATGGGGAAGAGGCAGGAAACTCTCTATCCCAAGACCTGCTACAGATTTAAAGTAGACTTTGGCTGTGAAAGTATAGCAAGGGGTAGGAATGCTGGGAATGCCCCACTTAAGATCATCTAAGCCTGAGGCTGGACCAGGAGAACAAAGAACCTCTCTGTTCCACCAAAAAACTCAGCACTAGTAAAAAGTCCATTGATAGGGGAGAAGTAAAGTCATGGATCCCTTCTGGGGTGCAGGTTTCAGGACTTACTGAACCCTGAAGGTAGAATTGGAACACTGAGAAATACCTTCTACTGCTGCTGGCAACCTATCATTGATGGAAAGGATTTGAAATTTGTGATGAGTTGAAGTGTATTAGTATCTTAAACAGAGCTCAACTATTTACTAGAGTGAGTCAACTCACAGGAACAGACTAGCGGTATGGAAGATTTAAGTTAAATTCAACAATATACACAATTACATTAAATATAAATGATCTAAACTTGCACTAAGTTGGTAGCCACTAGCCACATATAGCTACTGAGCACTTAAAATGAGGCCAGAGCAACTGAGAAATTGAATTTTAGATTTTATTTATTTTAATTACATATGAGTAAAAAATGTGCAAATTTTATATATTGATTATATACTGAAATATTATTTTGAATGTACTGGGTTAAATAAACTGTTATTAATTTATATCGGGAGTTCCTGTCATGGCTCAGTGGCTAATGAATTTGACTAGGAACCATGAGGCTGCAGGTTCAATCCCTGCACTTAACCCTCAGTGAGTTAAGGATCTGGCATTGCCATGAACTGCAGCGTAGGTTGCAGACTCGGCTCGGATCCCACGTTGCTGTGGCTCTGGCGTAGGCCAGAGGCTGCAGCTCCTATTAGACCCCTAGCCTGAAAACCTCCATATGCCGTGGGTGCAGCCCTATAAAGACAAAAGACAAGACAAAAAAAAAAAAATTAATTTATGTTAAAAATGAAATTAAATTAATTTCACCTTTTTAGAAAGTTTTTTAAAGTGTCTAGCAGAAAATTTAATATTATATATGTGGTTAACATTCTATTTTTACTGGGTAGTGCTAGTGCTAAATGCTCCAATTAAAAGGCAGAGCTTTTCAGATTAGAAAAAAAAAGCAAGATCCAACTCTATGCTGTTTACAAAAAATCAATTTACACAAAGATGAAACAAATATACTGTGAAAATAATACTTACCAAAAGAAAACTAAAATGTCTAGTTACTATCAGACAAAATATTCTTCAACACGAAGTGTATTATTTGGGGTAAAGAGGGACATTGCATATAGATAAAAAATTAGCTCATCATGAACACATAATAATCCTAAAGGTATTTGTATCTAAAAACATAAAAACAGAGCTTTGAAATAGATAAAGCATAAACTAAAAGGAGTGAAAGGAGAAATAGACAAATCCACACTCTGTCAGTCATTGTTAAACAAACTGATAGCAAATCATTACAAATCAGAAGATTTGAACAACCAACTTGACCTAATTGGCATTTATTGAAACTTCGCCCAGCAGGTGCTCACAGAATGCACAACAGGATAGGCCATATTTGAGCCATAAAACAAATCTCAACAACTTTCCAGTAAATGAAATTGCACAATTTATGTTCTCTGATCACAACAGCTTTTGCCTAGAAATCAATAAAAAGATCTCTGCAAAATCACCAAATTTTTGGACATTCAACAACACACTTCCAAGCTCACATGTCAAAGAAGAAACTACAAAAGAAAACTGAAAATATTTTGTATACTGGAGTTCCTGTTGTGGCACAGCGGAAACGAATCTGACTAGGAGCCATGAGGTTGCAGGTTCGATCCCTGGCCTTGCTCAGTGGGTTAAGGATCTGGTGTTGCCATGAGCTGTGGTGTAGGTTGCAGACGTGGCTTGGATCTCGAGTTTCTGTGGCTGTGGTGTAGGCCAGCAGCTGTAGTTCTGATTAGAGCCCTAGCCTGGGAACCTCCATATGCTGTGGGTGCAGCCCTAAAAGGACAAAAGACCGCCCCCCCAAAAAAAGACCAAAAAAAAAAAAGAAAATATTTTGTATAGAGCTTACTACACATGCTAAAATATCAACAAGATAGTACAGAAATCTTATAACATTTATGTATTTAACAAATTTCTTTGCAAACCATTAATTAAAGGGCTGACTCTTCCAGTTTTGTCTGATCTAAGTGCATGCTAATGAGTGTTGGGTCAGCAACAGTCACTACACTTTTATTTTCCTCTGTGTCTTGGTCTTTTTCCCCCTGGCTCTTTTTCCTGTTACTTGCTCAACTAAATTGAATGAGTAATTATTGATCACCAGTTAAGCATGAGGTTCATGCTAGGAGCTTATGAAATTGTGAATATAGTAAGGCACAGATTCTGGTTCCAAGAAGTTATATTATAGGCATCATACACCTAAATCTGCTGCCTGGTTCTATCAGCTCCCAATTCACCATTTCTGGAGCTTGTTTAAGAGTATTTTACCAGGTAAATTATCCTTTAATTCAACTAGATCTTAGATTTGTTCGTTATATCTATCAACCTTGAAGGTCTTAGGTCTGTGCCATTCCTAATTTTTAGGACTCAATACTGATTATGGGACTCTGCCAAAGGAAACTTTAACTTTTGACAGATATGTTAAAAATACGTCCTCTAACTTGATTCTGAGTTCTTGCTTCCTAGAGAATCTCTTTCCTTTTATCCCAACAGATATCATTCTGTCCTTTCCCCTAATTATGGCCAGAAAGATTATGTATTGATGGCAATTAAAAGATTTCAGCTACTGGAAATTTGCACTGAAAAGGACTTTGCTGAGATATTATATTGTAGTGATACTTTACTATCTTATAGATAACAAACTTTTCTTCCATACTTCAACATATATAGTGGAGTCGAATTTTACTTTAAAGATTAGGTATTAAAGTCAGAAGGTAAAGTGAAAATCATTTACAGTTACGACCACTCCTAAAAAATTTCTAATATCAGCATGACCTCTTAAGACACACACTACTAAAGGTTAAAATGTCAATGACTTTTTTTTCTTAACATTTTTCTTGTGCAGCGGAAGCCTAGGCTATTTTGAGGACTAGCAACTGATAAATAACAATATCTTTTTCTCTCTCTCAACTAAAAAAGCATTAATTGAATTTGAACCAACTAAATATGAGTATAAATTCATTGCCTTAAAAAGCAAATTGCTTAATATGAGAATATGTGTTCTGGAAAAAAAACTTAGTTATGATTATACTATTAAATTATATAGTAGAAAATTACATTATAAAGTCCAATCATGAATCTAAAATTATTAGTCAGTCTCAAAATACACAATGAGATAGAATTTTTTTTTTGGTTTAAAGCACTTTTTTTTCTTTTTTTTTTGCTTTTTAGGGCTGCACCCATGACACATGGAAGTTCCCAGGCTAGTGGTCAAATCAGCCTATGCCACTGCCACAGCTCACCGCAACCTCAGATCCTTAACCCCCCTAAGCGAGGACAGATATTCAACCCACAATCTCATGGTTATTAGTCAAATTCATTTCTGCTGTGTCACAATGGGAACTCCTTAAAGCATATTTTTAACCAAAGATTATAGTAGAATATGATCAAGATTTGGCAGGAAACTATATTATTATTCATGTAAACTAGAACTTTGAATCGCATCATTTGATTTTAAGGCAGTTGATCTCGTCATTCTGGGCTGACTCTCTTTCCATGAGGACCCTGTGGACCCAACAAAGAGACACAGAAGACAATAATGCACGTGATGCTTACTTGTTAACACAGTGATGGATCTGGATGGCTTGGTCACCACATTCCCATTTACCACAACTAGAGTGATTATGTAATATAGGCCATGATAATTGGCCTTAAAGATAATGGGAGGAGGCAAAGTCCTGTTGAATTCCTCAAATTCGAAGAAGTAATTTTTGGATTCACCAGTTATCTTCACAACATACACAGATGATGGACTCATGACATCTGAATCTTCCAAAGAGACCGCGATGCTATTATCATCTCGGACAGTTACATGGAATGTGGTCACATTCTGTTTAAGAAAAGAGAAAAAGAAGAAATGGAGGTCAAGTTTCAGATTATTCACAATAAAATGATACTGAGAAAATTTCCCCCAAAACAATGTCGTGATAAAGCGTTGCTTTGTGAAATGGAGTTACATAGTTATTTTAGTTTACAAGGAAAAGCGGAAAGAGGGAGAATGATCTTATTGTGACTACTGACCTTCTTAGGTTTTTTCACTTTTAGGATTTTTCTCCATTGAATGTTGCTGCTGGTTCATAGATTTCGGCATCTAATAAACCCCAAACGAACATCATGGAAATGCATAAACAGAAATGAGTGGAAATCACCTTGGCACTTGAGTTCCATAGAGAAGTCCTCGGTTTCCCCTATGTTGAAGAAGCTACACGGTTTGAAGAAGCATTCTACTTTTACTCTGGAGGAAGTAGTGTTGCCATACTCCTAGGAAAATTCTAGGAGAATGTTTCAAGGCAGTTATTTCCTCTCTGACATCTTACCTGTCAGTTCTGAAAACTAAAAAAATCAGGATGGAGAAACCTGTGATAATCTTTCTCATTAAAAGCCTAGCCAGTCCTTAATAAAAGAACTAAGATGCTCTTTGAAGAAAGGGCCAGACTGAGGAGCTGTGGGCACTGATGGAAAAATCAGCAGTTAGTGGACTGAAAACCTTGCTCCAAGTCTCCAGATAAATGCTCATGAACAGTATTTGAAAAATCATTTGTGTAGTTGGTTCAAATATCCCTTCCTGATTCTTTCCCACACTCCACAGGCAGAATCAGCCCTTCTGCTCTCTGGTTTTTCAAACAAGACTCCTATACTTTGAAATGCTTGCTGTTTTGTTTTTAATTTACCTTCTGCATCTGTGGTATCCAGGACAAATTATTTCATTGCTGTGAGCCTTAGGTTTCTTTTCAGTGAAAGTGGGACAGAAAAATTGCTGAAACTTGTCAAGGACTTACAAGAATCCAGGTACTAAACTAGGCAGGCTGTAAACACAGTCATCTTATTTCATATTAAGTGTGACCTCATGAGATAGATATTATTATTTTCAATCTCAATTTGTAGCTGAGAAAACTGAGAGCCAGAAAGATTAAGTCACTGCTCAAGGTCACAAATCTAGTTTGGATTTTTTTTTTTTTTTTTGTCTTTTTAGGGCTGCACCTGCAGCATATTGAAGTTCCCAGGCTAGGGGTTGAATCCAAGCTGTAGCTGCCAGCCTACACCACAGCCACAGCTGTAACCTACACCACAGCTCATGGCAATGCTGGATCCTGAGCACAGCCAGGGATTGAACCCAGTTCCTCATGGATACTAGTTGGGCTCATTATTGATGAGCCACAATGGGAACGCCTAGTTTGAACTCTTAATCAGTGATCTACACAGATACCAAGATGGAGCTCCATTGTTATTCCAGTAACTTTGTCTTCTCTTGAATTATTTTCCTGACCTTAACTGACACGCAGCATAAAGCTGATAAGCGCTTGTTAAATGAATGAAAGAATTGCACATCGCATTAATTACATGTGAGCATTCTCCTCTTAGAATTGATCTGCTTATTGATTTTGGTACCTCACATATTGTTAGCAGCCAAATCAAGCATGCACTATGTATCAACCCCCTAAAAGACACCAAACAGTCCTAAAAATATACTGACATTTTTCTTCTTATTTAATTTTTTAAAAGAAATCTAGTTTTGAAAGGTCCTAATACTTATAAAGAATATCTGGCCATTAAGAGAAGTTTAACTCAATGTTAACATTTAATAGACTTAATTGTATTCATGATATTCCCACCACACTAGACCATAAGTCCTCTGAGGGTGGAAAAGGACTACATCTTATTTCTAGCTGCATCTCTAGCTCTGGACCAATGCCTGACATATGCCAGGTGGTTTGTGACCTGGGAAGTCCTGGGAAGATTTCCATAATACAAGCTTGTCAGTATGGATCGACTTTTTAAATGTCCCTTAATCCTCATTGCTTTTCATCCTCAGATATATGAGCAGGTTTCAAAAACTGAGTTCGGTACTTCGGGGACCAGACATAAAATGTGACCTATTCTACAATGCCTGTGGCCAGGTGGAACTGTGAGGCTAAACCAAGCATCAAATATCCAATAGCACTGAAGTCTGGTTTTTATTCAGTATTGATTATAGAAGCTGATTCGCTAACTCAGAAAACAATAAGTTTAGGAGTTCCTATTGTGGCTTGGTGGGCGAGGAACCTGACTAGTATCCATGAGGATGCAGGTTCAATCTCTGGCCTCACTCAGTGAGTTAATGATCCAGTGTTGCTGTGAGCTATGTGGTGGAGGTTAAAGACATGGCTTGGATCTGGCGTTGCCATGGCCATGGTGTAGGCCAGCAGCTGCAGCTCTGATCTGAACCCTAGCTTGGGAATTTCCATATGCTGCAGGTATGGCCATAAAAAGAAAAAAAAAAAAAAGAAAGAAAGAAAACAATATTTTTACAAAGTCCAATACACAATTACGAAGAATTTTTTGCTTCATATTTTAACATATTTATCATGAAAGTGTTGATGATAACAGAAGGAGGAATAAATAAACCCAATTTTGTAAAGTGTTTAAGAAATATATGCCTCATGTGCCATGATGCTTTGTAGACAGTTATATCTTCCAGGGATAGGAACTGATCTTCCAAACGCTAACAACAGCTTTAGGGATGATTGTATCAGCCATGAAAATAAGCATTGGCCCATGTGCTCCCAGGTTGCCAAAAATACATCAGGGTGGGCTAATCAGATTCAGTCAGTGGTACTAATGAGAAGAAGGCAACAGGCCAAGTGTGATCCAGGCAGTGAGCCTAAAAGAAATGTCATCTATGCTATTTCTTTCTTCTCTGTCCTCTTTGCTTCAGCTTTTCCTGGAATCTATATTCAGGAGAAAATTCTGAATGTGTGCTGCAGGCATGTCATCCCTGCTGAAAGGCAGAGCAAGAAGGAAGTGCTAAAAGTAATCGAAATGGATCTGGTAAACTTAGGCAAGGCCAATGCTGATTTACTGCATGGATAGAAAAATAGTTAAAACTTTTTTTTTTTTCTTTCTGAGACTGTTAATGGTATTGCTTGACTGTGCAGTAAAAAATATTTTCGTTGAAATTTCTTTTGCATAACAAAGTTTAATACAGAAATTTCTCCAGTCCAACACTCTCATTTCACACTTGAAAGAACGGTGGTGCAAATGTCCCACAGCTAATTGATGTCAGAACAAGGTCTAGGATTCACATGTTCCGATACCACTTGGCATTTCTCTTTCCTGAGCTAAGCTGCTTGAGGCAGCAAAGGGGCCTGGGGGCTTGGCCTCAGCAAGGAAAGGGGAGCTAGGAGCCTATAACCTATTCTATAGCCAGTCCTGGGAAAGAGAAGCTGCTGGAGACAGTGTAGGCAGCACTGAAGAGGAGAAAAATGCAGGATGAATCCTTGGGGGGTGGGACAAGAAGCCAAGCTGGCCGCTCATAAAGTAACTGTCAGAAGTTCAAGGAAGTCTTCTACCATCCTCGACAAGTGTGGCGACTGTGGTATTTGTGCATCTGGACCGGCTTTGCCCTGGGCATTATATACGTATTTTTCCTTTTATTCCTTACAACCATTTGCAGAAATTAATATTATTACTCCTGTTTTACTCAGAGAAATTAAATAATTTGCTTAAGAACATGGAAATTGACTTGGAATCAGAGGGTCTGAGTTTCTATTCCTTCTTTGCAGCATATTACCTGTGAGAACTTGGGAAAGCCCAGGACTCTCTTAACTGCATCTTCTTAATTTAGAAAGTAGAGATAATTCCTATAACTCACGGGATTTTGGTAAGGGTTAAATGGCTTTCATAAACATGCTAATAGGGCAAAATTGATCAATATTCATTGTATTTCAAAAGCTACTGTGTTTCAGTCTTGAAACACTCCATGACCTTTAAACTATAAAGGTTCTATAAATATTCATTTAACTCACTTCAAAACCCTCCAGAATTCTGTAATTATGTTCACTGGATGTTGAATTCACAGACCCTTGGAGATCTAGCCATTTGTTAATTCAACAAAAACAAACATTAGCTAAGTGCCAACGTGGCATCAGGCATCATGGTAGGTGTTAGCAAAAGACAAATGAGTCAGACGGGGTCCTTGAACTCCAGAAGCTCAGGCTCCAGTGAGGGAGAGACTCAAATGCACAGTTATAATTCAATCTGAGTGTTATTAGTCACAGACTTTGGAAGTTCCTGGACCAGGGATTGAATTTGAGCCATGGCTGTGGCCAGATCTTTAAACCCACTGTACTGGTGGGGGATGAACCCGGACCTGCATGGCAGCCCAAGCTGCTGTAGTCAGGTTCTTAACCCACTGAGCCTCAGTGGGAACTCTCAAACTAGCATTTTTAAACTGGGAGGAAACTTACACAGAAGAGATACTCCAAGGTTTTAAACAATAGGTAGGATAATAACGTAACCATATATTACATTTTTTATTTTATAAAACACATTAAAATACAATGCTCATTTGATCCTTAGAACCTTCCATTAAGTTATGATCTCACTTCACAGATGAAAACACTGGGGTGCAAAAAAAAATTAAATGAGTTTCTCAAGGCTCCTCAAGGCTATTCTTTAATTATAAATTTTAGGACTCTATTTTACCGCAATCCCCAGACTGTAAGGTCCTGGAGCCACAATGATTTCCTAAATGCTAACGTCTATATCTATGCTTATTTGGCAGTGAACTCCCTCAGCACAAACCATGACTTACTCCTCTAGATTACACTTGATAGATGCTCAAAAAGTGCGATATCTTGAAAAAAATAAAAGCAGTTTTAGAGGTAGGCCGACCTGGGTTCAAATCTCACCGTGATTGTCTCTCGTTTTAATTCTTTGAGCTTCCTTTGCTTCAGGTAAATGATGGAAAAGATAAAACCTAGTATGACCAGCTTTTGTGGGGGGAACAAACTAGCTTATGGGTGTACATTACCTAGGCCCATATAGTATTTTCGTAGAGCCTCCAAAAACAATAGCTAATTGTTACTGCAATATTCATAACCTTTTTTCTCCTTGATTTTCTCTAAATCTTAGATGTTGTATCTTTTCAGGACTCTAACATCACAGCTCATAAATAGTTCCCAAACTGCTCTGAGTTTTGATCTACTTATTCATCTATCAATATTATCCTCTTTGTGGCATCAGGAACAAGAGTGGCTAGCATTTCTTTTTTCTGTTATGCCCCTGTGTGGCAGCCTGAGCTAATCTTAGACTGAAGGTTACCATGGGAACCATTTCTAGGACCTACTGTGCCGACAAGGTCAGAGACCTGTGAAGCTGAGACTGGCTGATGATGGACTCAGAAGGAGGTAGTTCCACCATCCCGGAAGCCATCACATACACTTGTTCTCAACAGTCCAATGATCAGGCAGATTCTGAAAATATGTGACATTCTTCTGGCTTCCTATGTTAGCAAAAACAGGAGATCCTGACAGATCACTTCTGTGAAACAAGTGCTATTTTTCATAAAATGAAGCCCTGACAAACATTATTTTGCCTGAAGGTTTTTATTCCCCATCCCTCTTCTCTAGCTTTACCTTACATATTTATGGTTTTTAAAAGGTTTTACCTCAGAGAGGTGCTTGTAAAAATGTAGCTGTCCCACTTATTGAAAAATAAGGTGAAAGATATGGCACTAATCATTTATTTTAGGATGGATGAGTTCAGTCAGATATCCCCACAGGCAGGAAACATCTCTTCGATTGTGACACCCGCTAATTAAATCCTGATGATAGTTAACAAAGAGTGCTGTCCACTTACCAAACACACAGTTCACCACATATTTAGATGTGATCCCTGTGACCTTTCGTAAGCACTGCCCTTTAACTCACTGAGTTGTTACCACTGTCAGCAACAGAGCATTCAGATCTGCAAAGCAAATTCTTTCCTTCTTTCCTTCCTTCCCTCCCTCTCTTCTTTTCCTTTCTTCCTCCCTTTCTTCCTTCCCTCCCTCCCTTCTTTCCCTTCCTTCCTTCCTTCCTTCCTCCCCTCCCTCCCTCCTTTCTTTCTCTTTCTTTCTTTCTTTCTTTCTTTCTTTCTTTCTTTCTTTCTTTCTTTCTTTCTTTCTTTCTTTCTTTCTTTCTCTTTCTTTCTTTCTTTCTCTCTCTCTCTCTCTCTCTCTCTCTCTCTCTCTTTCTTTCCTTTCTTTCTCTTTTCTTTCTACCACTGCAACTGCAGCATATGGAAGTTCCCAAGCTAGGGGTCTAATTAGTGCTGCAGCTTCAGGCCTACACCACAGGCATAGCAACCAGATCTGAGCTGCATCTGTGACCTATGTGGCAGCTTGCAGCAATGCTGGATCCTTAACCCAATGAATGAGGCCAGGGATCCAACCCTTATCCTCACAAAGACAACATCAGGTCCTTAACCCACTGAGTCACAACAGAAATGTCCACAAATAGTTTCTTGTGCCTTCCACCATCACTGGGATTTTATGATTTCTTCTGGAAGATTGATCCCTTCATGCTGGATAAATTTAGGCCCAGAAGTCAAGAGAGATAAAGTAGGATACTCTACATACATGCTTCATTCAATGTGTGCTTTTGTGTAACTTTAAAAGGCTGAGTGCCTGCTGTATACATGGTGTTGAAGATATGACAGTGAAGAAAAGGAATTTGGTTCCAATCCCAGTGGTGTTCAGAATCTATAGCAAAAGGGAGAAAATACCTACAAATGGAAAAGGCGTCATTGTATAGAAGCACCTCATGATAAAGGAGGACCCAGCAAGATGATCTAACTTAAGGGAAGTAAGAGTCAGTAGGTACAGACTACAGTAAGAGTTGACACGATCATGAGCTGGAGAAAGAGTACAATCTATGAAGAACAGTATATATGAAGATTTGGGGGCTGGAGAAAACACAATAGATTTGAGAAAACAGAATAACATCAGAATGGTCAATAGGGGAGACCAGATCATGGGATACTTTGTAAGTCCTTCTGAAAACATTGAGATGTATTGCTTGAAGCAATGCGAAAGCACTTATAGGTTATTAAGCAGGGGAGTGAAACAACCAAATTCGTCTTCTGTAACAGAGGCAAAAATTTTTCTTATGTTGACTGCTGGCTCCCAAATTCCTCTTGGGCCAAGTTTTAATAAAAAAAATACATGATAAATTACCTCTTGGGATAGAAGAGAACATTCTAACGGTATGAGCAGAGGAATCTAGGCAAAGGAACAAAACAAATACAGGCAAACGGTATTTGAGTTACAAAGAAAAGAACGGCCTTATTCTAGAAAGTAAGGGAGAAAGAAAAGGAGAAGAGGCTGGAAAAAAACACAGTGATCAGAGCCAACAAGATGGTGTGGTATTGACATAGAGAAGGGGCAATCAGCCAACAGAAATTTCCAGATGGTGAGGAGGTCAAAGAGCATTTTAAAACTGGAAATGCCTAATGTCCCATTTGATGCTAGCATTTTGAAGAACAAACACTTGTCCATTTCCCCAGACCCCAATCTTTACTAATGTTTACAACACTCACACAGGATTTGTGTGAGTGGCTCATTTGTGGGACTCGCTCAAGGGGCTGAGTTTCACAGCCATGTGCAAGGACACAGAAGTGGTCATCATGAAAGCTGGTGCCTGAGAGAAGAAGAAATAATGAGAATGACAACCTCCTACAACTTAACAAAATCCCAAGTGGATTTGAACTTCCATAGGAAATGGGAATGGATTTAAGCCAATTTCATTTAGGTCTCAGGGTGGGCAGGAAGATCCTTCTGGGTACAGTACAGAGAGCTGGTTGGTGAGGACAGGCAGAAGTTGGGGTGACTGAAGTAACCTAAGAGAGGAAGGATGGTAGGAAGGATCAGGGAAGTGCCAGGAAAAATTTAGAGGGTATATTCCTCAGAACTTAGTGACTTGAGATTTGATGGGTTGAGGGCTGCTTGTGGTGTTGACTTTCTACACCTACTCACACATTATCATTATCATAATAGAAAAGACTGCAGGCGAGCAGATATTGGCAGGGTGGGAAGAAGGGGGATGCATATAATTAGTTCAGTTCAGCTTAATACATAACAAGTATGAGATGCATGTGGGATATCCAAGTGCAAATTCCAAGTAGGTATGAGCTATATGCATGCAGAATTCAGAAGAGAGGCCTGGATCCAGTATTTGGAAGAGATCGACTTAGAGATGGCAGTGGGCACTCGAGGAATGGAGGAGCTACTGCAGTATGGTAATACAACTACTACTGTTAAGAGGGCTTACTTTTATTAAGAATCTGCTTGCGTTAAGAATTTTTTAGGCATGACCTCCATTAATTTTGACAATCCTCTTAAATATTATTATTTGCATTTTTCTAATTTTTACTTAAGCATCAGAAAAATTAAGTAACATGCCTAAGATCCCGTGCTTTCATGTGGTAGACATGAGCATTACATCCAGATTTTTCTGATTCCAAAGCCTGTGCAATAACTTTGACATTCAACTCCAGGTTCATGCCATATACTGCCTTTTACTTTATTCCTTTGCAACCATAAGGCATGAATGTCGCTTTGAGATTACTTATCTTTATCATGTGGGGAGTTATAGGACATTCAAGTATAGTGGAAAGAAGAGTGACTTAAAGACAAATAGAGTTCAGTATGAATATCAGTCGCATTACATACAGACCATCCCATAGACACCTCGAGGAAACTTAGTTTCCTCACCTATAAAATGGGAAAGAATGCTTGTCTTACAAGGTAGTTGTGAGATTAAAATGAAAAAAAAATAAGGGTTAAGATCCTTGGCATATTTTATGCCTTGCACATAAGCGCTTGATTTTGATGGCTTAAAAAGTGGTTATTACACTTAATGAATCTGGCTAGGGAAGCTTTTGTCAGCTGCATTGCAAAACTTTCCGAATGTCATAAGAAATCTAATAAATAATAAAAGAAATTTAAGTTTTCACTTGTGTAAAAACCCTCAATATCACATTAAAATTCTGCAATCATCATGCAGTTTTTCAATGTGTATTTTTCAGAAACAGTGCTATCTCAGATTTGCTATTACTTGATGTAGTTACAAACATAATTCAATTAGAAATAGTATTTTTTACTGTCATAGTAAAATAGCTTCTAAACTAGTTACATGGGATCATACTAATCTACTGAGAGGCAGACTGCCCTTACAGTAAGAGGTAGAAATAATTATAAATGGCTCTTTTTGCCAAGATCCTACCATCCTCATGTTAAGTATTCATAACATCTACTTAAATCATTTGAGGTTAACGTTCTACATATTCATCTTCATTTCATAATGTTAACTTTAGATTGTCACCATTTCTTAGTTTCCACTGCATGAATAATATGTTCACCAGCACTGATGCTATTTTGAATTACAAGAAGGCTGGGACAACAATCTGATATTTATATTTTATAAATGAAGCTCAAAAATATCTTTGTCTTTGAGAACAGCTGTAAAAAGACAGTATGCAATTTACTGCACTGAATGAAAGGATTCCATTCTTGGGGAAAGGATGACATTTATATAAATCATGCTGTGGTATTTGGTAAGGAAATATCATTACTTTTACTTGAGATACTGCACTTGTTGTTAATTGGCATTTCATCGTTGAATACTTTCTTATCTCCTGGGATAAGACATATTTTAAAAGGTGGAAAATAGAAATGTTTGCATCCTCCCCCCAAAAAGAAATGTTTGCATCCTTGAAATTATTTTAAAAGGTGGTTTTTACCATTAGAAAATTTTGATGGTACAGAATCTAATGATAAAGGTGAAATTTTTTTCATAGGATTCTGTACAGAAATGTTTAAATCTCTTTCTACATCTTTCCTTACTATTTTAAAGTTTCTATTTTTAAAGGGAGCAGCTGTTATTGGGAGCCTGATATAAATACCTTATGCCAATTGGCAATAATTCACATGATCTGTGTTAAACAAAGGAACTTTAGTTACAAAGCTTTTATTTAATTCATAATAAAGACTTAACAAAGTCATAGCATGCAATACTTTTATCAAGTCATGACCGATCATGGGCTCTCTCTACATATTTTTTTCTTTTCTTTTTAGGGCCACATCTATGGCACATGGAAGTTCCCAGGCTAGGGGTTGAATCTGAGCTGTAGCTGCCAGTCTATGCCGCAGCCACAGCAACGGGGGATCTGTGACCTATGCTCCAGGCAATGTCAGATCCTGAACCCACTGAGCGAGGCCAAGGATTGAATCTGCATCCTCAGGGATACTAGTTGGATTTGTAACCCGCTGAGCCACATCAGGAACTCCCCACATAAATTTTAAAACCCAATATTCAAGTGTTTAAATTACTGAAACACACTTTCCTTTCTTGAATACCCTGAAATACAATACTTAACAATCGATGTTAATTTACCATTTGCTAACTACTCTATTTCTATTTCCACCTTCCTGAATAATATAACACTTCTTTCTTCTCAACCTCTTTTTTTTCTCATTTTGCCCCATTTGCATTGCTTCTCATTGCGTATCTTATGCTGTGTTTGGTTAGTTCTGTGTATAAATTTCCTGTTAGATTTTAATCTGCTAACGACAGAGAATCAGACCTCACTTATCATCTATCACAGAATCCAACCCAATATTTTGCTATCTGGAACTTAATAAATATTTATAAACTGAAGTCCATTCATCTATTCATCCACCCACGTACCCTACATTTACTGAGACTTTAACAACATATTCTTACTGTGTTTGTTCAGTCTATTCTCATGTATCAGAGTATTACTTTTTATAGCCCAGTTTCTGGATTATTATGGCAGAGTCATAATCACTGTCTTTTAGAAATAAAAGAATGCTTGGCCAAACTAAGACAGATATTAAGGAGAGAGGCAAGGAGGTAAGTAGGGAAATGGCAGGAAGCAGACAAAGAGGAAAGGTTAAAGGAATACAAAGAAAGGGTGAGGGATAAAGAAAACTTGTAAATTGGGAATAAGTAATAGTGACCAATAAGACAGTGGCGGAATAAGACTGATATTTTGTATCCTTGCCAGTCATGACTCTATCTGTCTTATTTAATATCTGATAGAGAAAAAAATCAAGCTATATTTTTATTAATATCTCAATTGTTTCCTTATCCACCATGCTCCTTCCTTTTTTTTTCTTTCTATGATTGTGTCCTAATTTGTTTCAGATTTGCAGATAATATATTCTTAAAGACTCATAGATGAACCATTAATAAATCATATGTTGCTATGGGAACTAACTGCCCATGCAGAGGCCTTCTATCCACTTGACTAAGATGGTGCCATGGAGATTCAAATACTGGTTGAAAGATTGGACTTTAGGATCCCTTTCAGTTCATAACTTTGAAGAGTTATGAATTAATAAACAATGAACCTAGGAGTAATTTCTAAGAATATTAAGAGATGCATGCCAGATCTCCTTTCAGGTCATAAGTATCCAGGATCGGAATTCCTGTCGTGGCGCAGTGGAAACGAATCCGACTAGGAACCATGAGGTTGTGGGTTCGATCTCTGGCCTTGCTCAGTGGGTTAAGGATCTGGCATGGCCGTGAGCTGTGGTATAGGTCGAAGATGCAGCTCGGATCTGGCATTGCTGTGGCCCTGGTGTAGGCCGGCAGCTGTAGCTCTGATTCGACCCCTAGCCTGGGAACCTTCATATGCCTGCGGTATGGCCCTAAAAAGAGAGAAAGACAAAAAACAAACAAACAAACAAAAAACAGTGGCCAGGATCTGTTTTCTTCAAAATGAAAATTTCTCTCAAGCCTTTTCCATTAGCTTTGGCTTCAAGGAAACAAATTGTGGAACATTTACTAGAAGAATTTAATGGTACCTTATGATAATTAAATACAGTATTTTCCAAATACATTGCTGCATAATTTACAATAAATATGATTAATTATATGTATTTAGTACATAACAATATGATCTTCTGTTTCAATGGAATAAGAAATACCATTAACCTGATGCAATTGTTTAGGTGATTAATGCATCTACTTCTTTGTGTATTCCCTTTAGCATTCAAAATGAGCAAGATATTTTTACTTATCAGGTAATTAAAATTAAGCCCATACTAACTGCTATAATTGAAGAGAGAAAAGAATAGTAACAAGAGTTCCCTTTGTGGCTCGGTGGGTTTAGAATCTGACTAGTATCCATGAGGATACAAGTTCACTCCTTGGCCTTGCTCAGTGGGTTGGGGATTTGGCGTTGCCATGATCTGTGCTTTAGGTTACAGATGAAGCCCCATTCCTGCATTGCTGTGGCTGTGGCTTAGGCTTGTGGCTGCATCTCCAATTCAATCCCTAGCCTAGGAGCTTCCAAATGCCATGTGTGCAGCCCTAAAAAGGCAAAAAAAGAAGAGTAACAATAGTAATAGCTAGCATATATTAAATACCTAATATAAGCTAGCTATTACTATTGCTACTAATATATGCCAGTGTTTGTTCTAGGGGGTCTTAGATTAATTATGCTTAAATCCTTAAAACAATACTTAGAGTTATTATTTTATTGATAACTAGGAATCTGATGGAATTCAAATAATCGTTCGTAATGCTTCTTGATGTTAGTTACTAAAGTATGATTGTGAGCAAGGAGACTGGTTTTAGTCCTCACAAAGATTAATTCTAAATCAGCAATAACAATCAGAAGCATCAAATATTATGACAAGAAGCACAATGTATGCTGGTAGTAAGAACACCTTACCTAGTGATGCTGCAGTTGATGCTTAAAAGATTATCAAAGCTTGGAGTTCCCATCGTGGTGCAGTGGTTAACGAATTCGACTAGGAACCATGAGGTTTTGGGTTCGGTCCCTGCCCTTGCTCAGTGGGTTAACGATCCGGCGTTGCCGTGAGCTGTGGTGTAGGTTGCAGACGCGGCTCGGATCCCGCATTGCTGTGGCTCTGGTGTAGGCCGGTGGCTAAGCTCCGATTCGACCCCTAGCCTGGCAACCTCCATATGCTGCGGGAGCGGCCCAAAGAAATAGAAAAAAAAAAAAAAAAAGATTATCAAAGCTCAGTGATAAACAGGCTGGATGGAGTGTAGGGGATGTTTCAGGCAAGATGGGCTAGGAGCAGCACTGTGTTTTAGGAACAGAGGACAGCATAGGACCTTCAAGGAACAGAAAGGGCCTCGCAGGTCAGGTTCAAGTGTTTGGGTGTTACCTTGTTGGCCATTGGAGTGTTCTAAGCATCCGATGGCCATGTTTAGATTTTCTTTTGAGAAAGAAAGATTAGTAGTGTGAAGCTGGGGTTGAGAGAGGGTCAAATGAAGCAGGAGATTAATTAGAAGGTTGTGGCAATAACTGAAACAAGACTTATCCAGACTTATCCAAAGAAGATGAGAGCAGCAATGAGAGACCTATTGAGGAAATATTAGTAAGAGTCCCAACAAGAGGTCAAAATAGGAAGGAGCCTCAGAAATTATGTTGATCAAACTCCTTAATACAGATGAGGAAACCTAAGACCTGGAGGTGGAAGGTGCCTGCCTGGGGGTATCTGCCTGCATAGAGGAAGACCCTTACTAGATGCAGGTCCTTTATTTTTTTATTTTTATTTTTTTTAGGGCTGTATCCGAAGCATATGGAGGTCGAATCAGAGGCTAGGGATTGAATCAGAGCTGTAGCTGCCGCCCTGCACCACAGTCACAGTGCACATGTGGATCCAAGCCACATCTTTGACCTACACCATAGCTCTCTGCAACTCGAGAGGCCAGGGATTGAACCTTCATCCTCATGGATACTGGTCAGATTCATTTCCGCTGAGCCACAATGGGAACTCCTAGATGCAGGTCCTTTTGAAGGCACTCTAGTGATATTTCCATTACAATATTTTGCCCAGCAAAACCTACAAATCAAGTAATTTTTTTTCCCCTTTCTGCCATAAGAAATAAAGCTTACCTAGGTGGACGTTCTGTAGAGATACAAGGCAATTTTGGCTCTTAAATGAGTGGGCAGAGTCGATGGCTATTGTTGTATGTAAATGTTTGCTTTCCAAGTGGCAACAGAAGCTGCCTGCAGAGTTTAACATTTTTTTTTTTTTTGATAACAAATGAACAAATTAAAAAAACCACAAAATTGAATTTTTCACTGAATTTAGTCACAAACATACTAAAACATCATTATATCACAAGATATATCTTAAACGCATACAGTGCTTCAGTAGGGCTTCTCAAAATTAAAAGGTATATGAATTCAGGTAGTCTGATTCTGCATTTCTAATAAATAAGCTCCCCAGGTGGTGCAAATGCAGCTGGTTCACAGAACACACTTTGAGTTGCAAAGACATACTTTTCAAACTTTTTACTCATAGGTTGTAGGCATGAATGATTAATCAATTAGTAAGGTCCTGAGCCATCAAGGCTAAGCCAAGTCTAAAGCAGGTCAGTCCCTCTAACTGGGAGGCATTTGCAGCGTGAAAACTGGTGACTCAGTAATTTGCTGATAATGCATTATGAAGCCATCTTCAGAAGACGGTGGCTTCCGCCACTGGAACAACTCAAAGATGAGGCTCAGAGGTTTTAAATGAACCAGGGGAAGTACTCAACATGTGCCACCACAGCTCCCACATCTCCTTGATACCTTCAGTACCACCCCCTGGGCACTGGACTTTGTATTAGGTACCTGAGTTCAAATCCTATTATCTTCGTTTTATGACCTAGGTTAACCTATTAAAGATGTTGAACCTTAGTTTCACTCAATTTTCCTTTTCAGCTTCAGTTTTTGTCAACTTTATGTCTAGAATTATTCAGAGATGGTAACGAGATAATATATATGGAAATTGCCCTCACATAGTAGGTGTTCAAAAGAATTAGAGGAATGTGTATTTGAAAAATTGTCTGGGTGAATCTTTCAAGCCTTGGATCTAATTATTCTTTTTCTCACCCCAAGTCTGGAAAATTCATGAAGTGACTTCCATATCAGGTAGTTAAATGTGATTCTTTACACGTGGAAATGGTCTATGAAAGAGTTAGAAAAGAGTGTTGCATCTGTACTTTTCCAGGGTTGGAGGGATTGTGGATCAGATTTAGATCTATAAAGAGGAGCAGGAAGAATTGATTAATTCTTTGTAGTGAAAGGAAGAGAGCTTAAACTTTAAGAATAAAATCGAACAATTATGGACAAGAAGATTTCAAATTCGTGCACTTGGTGTAACATCAAGTTTTCTGCAAAGCACTCACATCATTATGGCCAAATAATCACAGGATGAAGAGCTGAGGTGGCAAAGGTGGGAAAGAATCTTAATTATAAGTGGGAAAGAGCTATTTCCCTGAGTTACCTCTGGCTGAGGGTTTTCAAAACCCAGGAGAGAAAAAGCTGGTATGTAAACTACAGACTAAAGCTACTGCATCAGCAGTGATGTTGCTTAATAATTCACTGCAATTTAATACGTAATTTAAGGAAATTTCCTTAGTATGGGATACTGTTGTGAGGCAGTAGGAAACACACAGTTAAAAAAAAAAATGCAGCATTGTTCAGAGAATTTCTAAATACAGCAGGGGGCATAGGCATGGATGCAGATATATAACATGTGGAACAAGTCATGATCAATAAGAGAGGAACAAGAAACAGACTCACAGACACAGACTTGCGGTTGCCAAGGGAGAAGGGGGAAGAAATGAGATGGATGGGGAGTTTGGGGTTGGTAGATGCAAACTATGACATTTAGAATGGATAGACAATGAGGTCCTACTGTGCAGCACAGGGGCCATGATGGAAGCTAATATAAGAAAGATTGGAAAGAAATGTGAGGAGTTTTATAGTAAACAGGAGAAAAACAGTTTTCAGATAGGAATCAGGGTTGGGACAAACATGTATTCTTTCTTTGGGGGAATCTTAGTCATCAAGGCTGGAGTCAGGAGATCTCGGCCTGATCATGATGGTGGCCTTCTGGGTTATTGCCTAAAATAACAGTACTTGCGAAAAGGGCTATTGATCAGAGATTTGAACAAACTAGGAAAATTCCTGAAAAACATCATGTGCTAACAATCTTTAACCCACAGGCAATTACACTCAGGGTGCCTAATCTTTAGCTTATGGATGATTGTGTTTAGGGTGCAATTAAGCCAGGGAGAAGGAAAAGGAAGGACCCTAAGCTGTTTAGTTTTAAAGTATTCATTTCTAAAAGAAGCACAAGGAATAAACTTTTCTCTTAGGTGTATAAGATGCCCATATTATTATGTGTATCCCTTGAGAGGGAACCAGGATCCTGTCCCAAGGCTGAACTATCGTTATTTGACTGTTCCTCCCTTGTCTTTGCATCCCCTTCCTTCCCTGATCAGCAACTGTCTGAACCTGCCCCTTGGAACTCAGGGAAGGTCATGCAGGCTGAATGAGACCCATCTCCTAAGAATGAGAAATGGGGGAAACAGAAAGGCTTTTGTGCCCGGGAGCCCCACAGGGCACTGCTCAACAGTAAGTTCAAAAGTTTTATTCAGTGGTTTGCAAAAGGCACATGAGAAGAAGCAATGAGAGACAAGGAAAAAGGCTAGATTAGGGCAAATGAAGAGAGCCTTGAATGCTAGGCTCACCACTGAAATATTGTAAGCTAGAAACCAGTCAACAAGTGTTTTACAGAACCTTCTGTAGAGGGCCTTCCAATAAGCCACACAGGTAATGTCAATTCTCTATTCCTTGCCACCCGTCCTTTATAATCAGTGCTTTTTGCTAGATGGGGAAAGCAGACCAGGTAAAATTATAACCCTGAATGAATTCTTTTAAATCAGATTCCATAGGAAAACTCCTAGTATTAGAAAAAGCATTCTTCTTTAAACATGAACTATAACCAATTTATAATGGGATTTACCAAGTAAGGGAAGTACAAATGTATGTGATGCTTGGCATTTCATTGTCTTATAGGCTAAAGAAATGACCTATATATCAAATATTTCAGGGTAGTTCTACAATGCTATAATATTGCTGCAGGTTTGTGACCCTATTGTTATAGTCACCACAAGTAAGACAATTTAGGAATTTTGAAAACTGAGATCACTCTTTATCTCAGTGATAACAGAAGCAATGTTTATTTGTTTCTGTGAGGCAGTTCAATTGGAATTATACTTCAAAATAAAAATATATTTACTGAGAAGACTGACATGAAATCCACAATTTCTCTTTTATAAATCGCAATCCTTTTGAAGTGAACCTGACATGAGATATTGAGCCCTTAGTATCCAAAGAACCGCAATCCAGTATACCTTTAACTGTTCTTTTTTTTTTTTGTTGTTTGGAGACAAGAAGATACAACTTACTTATGTAGCAGAGCAAATTTAGCTCTCAAATTTAACTGCTTCCTAGATCCTTTATTGTGTGAGTGGCAAGTAACACTTACGAGGCATAGATTTGTGGCAAATTCAGGAATCAACTTTCAGATGCCTCCATCAGGAATTCTACCAGGAATTTATTACTTGTCTTTAAGATTAGTAATGCCTTCATCTTGGAATGTGTTGTCTTATTCCTAGAGCTAATTTGGTGTCAGCACTGCCTTGCTCCTGCAAACCATCATCTTTCCTGATCAAGTGAGATCAGAGAAGGCTGGTGATAAAACAGTTAAACTCTTAAGTGCAGTAGAATTCAAAGCTAAGGTGGCAAATTCCTGCTGAGCCTGATATCTTGCTTTTCACTCACATTGCTTTGCCTTTTTATTCTCTGTAAATGGGCTGGAATTGAGCAATAAGAACCTGCTGTGATTCTCTCTCTCTCTCTTTTTTTTTTCAGATTTACTTATGCACAATTTTGGAGCTAAATATTCATTCTTTTATGACATTTATACTTTCTGCTGCCTCTCTCCCCTTGACATCCATTAACCAAGAGAAAAGCATGGCCATTTGTTGGTATCCAGTTTCACCTGCCATAAGAGTTGTGTGGTAAGAATCAGCCATGTATCCGTAAGGTTGGTTCTTTAACTGCAATCTTATTCTTTCTAGGCAGCTCTCTACTGGGGGGCTTGATGATTCATATGCTGAATGTAGGCTGCAAGAAACAAATACCAAAGGAGTCACTGGAGGTTGGGCCACTTGCTGTGAGCCAACTTGCAGGGAAGGTGGGGGTTGGTACAAATGAAGCATGGTAATTATCCCAAGTGTGAGTAATGGATCCTTGCAGGTGTTACTTAAAAAAAAAAAAGATCTTTCTGGTAATAAAAAAGAAAAGATGGAAGTACAGCTTGGTCTGCTCTTTCCAAGCTTGCTTACATAGTAGAGTCTTTTCCTTTTAATACTTCTTGCTGGTGCAATGAGGTAGATCTGGGTGGGACCTGAAGGGATCAATTCCTACTTTGCCTTTGGACCCCAAGTAAGTAAGAGAGGGCTGTCTGATTTTCTCATTATTTTAGCTGTTTCAGGAGCTAATGCTCTGAGTACCTTGTGGGGCCTCTTTCCCCCCCCCCCATCTCATCTCTTTGGTGAGTGGGATGGGGTGGGGTTAGAAGGTTTTGAAAGGTATATTTTTCTCACCCTTTTTCTTCTAATAATTCCTTTTACCCTGACCAAGAGACTTTAATTACAGAGGTGTGGGCATATTAGTAAAATTTAAATCTCAAGGAACATAACATTTATATAATTTAAAATATAAAACCCAAATTTTAAGAAAAAAGTTTGGGATTATTTATTCCTTTTCAAACTGAAGAACACTGGAATAATCTACTGAGGAATAATACTGGAATAATACTCCATTATGCATTGTTCTAGATAGATTAATACTCTATTGATGAGGTATTAGAGTCCTAAGTGATTCACTATTTTTTTTTTTTTTTTGGCTACACCCATGGCATGTTTCCACCTGTTTCCTGGGCTAGAGATCAAACACATGCGGCAGTGAACCTGAGCCACATGAGAACCCTGTGAGTCACTATTTTTTTAAAAAACCTTTATATTTAGTACTTTTATTAGTATGCTATGAATTCTTCTTCTTTGTTCCAGAAGAAGTAAATTCAGCTAAGTTGGATTTGGCAATGTGCCTCAGTTGAGCTATTTCTGTCCCTCCTCTTTTGACATTTGGCTGAATTTCGTCCCAGACATGTCAAAGGCCTGCTCTAGGGAGATAAGGATTAATTAATTGAAGATAATTTACAATACAGAAACCAAGCAGAAATTTGCAGAACTTTTTGTTCATGTCAGTTCAGATTGGATCATTTTAGTGTAGCATTTTTTTTTCCCTAAGTGGAGACAGCAAAGTATATTTTGTAAAATAGATAACCAGCAATGATTACCCATTTGTTATGGGCACATAATTAATTGTTAGTTAGAAAAGGGGGAGAGGAAATCTTACTTATATATAACTCCATTTAATGTTAGGTTAAGCCATATTAAATTGCTGATATGTAATCAAATACATCTTTGAAAGTGAATACTTTGAAAATAAAAACCAAATACCACCAGTCCTTCCACATCCATTCAATAAATGTTTTTGGGTACCTCCATGTTTCTCACATTCTAAACCAGTTACTTATCAAAGCATATAAAGAAATAGTGATAGACTCTGGATTGAAATGCAAAAATATTGAGTGAATGATTAATTAAAAAATAATAACACATTTCCATGAGTCCTGATATTTTAATAAAAGAAGTACATAATCATGGTATAAAAATTAAGAATATATAGGGAAGAAAATGTTAACAACAGGAAAGGAAAAAAATCCCTAAGTCTACCACCCAGAGGTAAACACTCTCACAATTCCTGACTTTCACCATGTTACTATTCTTTAATAAAAATTAGGTTATGATTCTTTATAACACGCTTTTACAGAAAAGCATATGAGGAAATCCCTGCACATCAATAAATGTTCTCTGCTCACATTTATTTTACATGACTGTATAGTATTCAACTTTTAGGTGCCTGAAACTTTATAGCATTTGCCAGTTATAGTGCTTGCAATCAAACAAGAAGCCCTATACTCCTCAGTAACTCCTAAGCAAAGGGTGGTCTGTGGGACATTGCCAGTTGGATAACTGTTTATTAATCATCTGTGACAAAGTAAGCACATCAAGTGAGGACATTTATAACAATTTGTCACAGTAGGTTATGTCTGCTGTCATCCAGTAATACAAAACAAGTTAGGACTTGTATTTTATATGTCTGCTTTAACTTAATTTAACTTTTCATAAATTTGTTTTTTATGAAAGAATTGGTCCATTTAGATCGAGGGAGGGGGCCTCGTTCCTTTAGTACAGATAGTTCAAAAAATGAAACCCATCCAGATAGACTGACTAGAGCTTCTTGGCATGGAAATCAGAGTTTGATCCCATGGCTGGGTGATAGGAATGTTTGCAATAATATAACAACTAAAATTTGGGGGAGTATGGGTTAGTATTTTGGGACACACGTGCTCTGCTCTCCATGGTACTGAACCATCATTTCTCTAGAGTCTGGTTATTTCTTTTAACCTTGAATAGCTGATTACTCCAGACAGACGTTTCTCAGAAACTCTGAATCAGGAGAAAGAAGTAGGGTGGAAAATGTGGAGAAAGAGAAAAATCGATAGCATTTTATAGGGAGATTGCACTGAAAAAGGAGATGTTTTGTGAATTTATGTACTAAAAAAATCCTACAGTCAGTCTTAGCCAAAATGCTAAAGGAACAACAGATTTATAGCCCATGTGGTGCAAAGCACATCAGGATTGACATTAATAAACAAATTATTTTTGAAAAAATGACAAAAGCTAACCAAGCAGAGACTGCATGACCCATAAATCATGTCAGTTACACAAAAAATTTTATTTTGTTGTTGTTGTTGTAGTTTTCAAGGTAGGTGAATTGTGGGGTTTTTTAAAATTTTTATTTATTTATTTATATATTTTGCTTTTGGGGGCCACAGTCACAGCTTATTGAGGTTCCCAGGCTAGGGGTCTAATCAGAGCTGTAGCCACCGGCCTACGCCAGAGCCACAGCAACTCCAGATATGAGTGGTGTCTGCAACCTACACCACAGCTCATGGCAATCCCGGATCCTTTAACCCACTGAGCGAGGCCAGAGATTGAACCCGCAACCTCATGCTTCCTAGTCCGATTCATTTCTGCTGTGCCATGATGGGAACTCCAGGTGAACTGTGCTTTGTAAAAATATCCCAAATCACATAGAACCATGCCTCATTATTTGAATGGCTAACTTCACATAGTTTTGGAAGGGCTGTCATATTTTTTTTTATTACAATTACTCTTATTCTCTGATAGTTGAGAAGGTCTATTATCCCATTTCAATTTCCTGCCCACATGTTATGATTATGGGAGATACTCCATATATGACAGTGACTGAATAATCTTCTCAGACCTTCTATGCTTATAGAAGTTAAGTTAGAGAGAAACTAGGGATATTGGTATCTTCAGGAGCTAAACCAACAGAGACACTTGAGAAAAGAAGGAAGAGAACAGGAATTGTGTCCTGAAGCACAGCTGCTAATGCTTCTTTGAGTAACTTCTATAATAATTATTATTTTTCTTCTTATAGCTGCACCTGTGGGTATATGGAGGTTCCCAGGCTAAGAGTCCAATCAGAGCTGCAGCTGCCAGCCTACATCACAGCCACAGCAATGCTGGATCTGAGCCACATCTGCGACCTACGCTAGCGGCACTGAGTGAGGCCAGGGATCAAACTCGGATCCTCAAGGAGACTACATTTGGTTCCTAACCTGCTGAGTCACAATGGGAGCTCCAACTGCTGTTATTTTGAAATTGGCTGTGTCTGGTTCTAAAGGGACAAAATTATAGATATACTATAATTTATTTAGTCAAACTCTTTTTTTTTTTTTTTTTTTTTTGCTTTTTTGCTTTTTAGGATCACACCTGCAACATATAGACCTTGGCTAGGGGTTGAATCAGTGCAATACCTGCTGGCCTACACCACAGCTCAGGGCAACGCCAGAGCCCTGACCCACAGAACAAGGCCAGGATCGAACCTACATCCTTATGGATACTAGTCGGATTCTTTTCTGCTGCACCACAATGGGAACTCTGTAATCAAACTCTTATTTTCATGTATTTAGGTTGTTTCACATTTTCTGCTATAATTAGTGATACACTAAACATCCCTCTGGCCCAATCTTCGCACACATTCAAAAGCTTTTCAAATGTCAAAGAATTTTTCAGACATTCACTTGATTGAAATTTGAATAGTTGTTGAGAGAAATCAACTCCATTTGGCCAGCTTGTCAAAAGGCTACTATCAATTAAGTGTGTTTTATTAATCATAATAGCATCTATAAAAATTGGAAGAAATTCCCATGAATACATATATAATAATTTTCATATTTTCTGTGAACAATGCTTAGTATTCAAATGGATTTGCAGACCCTTGGCACAAGCAGTAGACTTTCCCCCTTTTCAGGAAATACTGATCTTTACTACTTCACCCTTCACCACGAGAGAAAAAAAAGCACTTGCCCTCAGTTTCTTTCCATTTACTTATATGAGAGACATGCCACCCAAGTGATTTACTTTTACTGTTACTTTTTTGCTTGTGGATCAAAACCAAAATGCTAAATGGAGACCTACATGCATTTTGAAATTTGACGTGACATGGGAAAAGAACGCCTTTGAACATAAGATATTTCATCTGAGTCTATGTCTGTTTTCATTTGATAAAGTAATAATTTTAAAGTGGTTAAAAGTCACTTGCAGTTGTGCTGAGATTTGAAAATATTTGTCATAGCAATCAAGGAAATAATTCTGCTATATTTTACTGGACTACTCATTTTCAAAGATACAACTTTTGTGCATACTAGGTAAAAAGGATCTGTGATACAGGCATCCAAAGGAAGGAAATTCAGTGGCTTCACTATGACACAGAGACCAAGTTCATATTCAGCAACTCGACAGAGAGGTCAGGACAACATGCTGCTAAGAAAAAAGAAAAAAAATAAGCGGCTGAGTTCAAGATTGTAATGAACATTAATTTAAACCAACTAAGGGTGCTAGAGTGATCATGGAATATTAGCTAATGTTGCCATGTGGTGATATGCAGCATAGGTATGGAGAGAGACTATGCATGCTCTTCTAGGATGAGAATGCAAGTTTAAAAAATACTTTAAAATTTTTAAGATGTTGATTTACAATATTGCATTAGTTTCAAGTATATAGCAAAATGACATTTTTTTTTTCAGATTACATCCCATGACAGGTTTACAAGTTATTGAATATAATTTCCTGTGTGATACAGTAAAGGAAATTGTTAAACAATAGTAAACTGTTTTTGAAATAATATATGGTCCTTTTGGTTATAATTCCAAAATCTTGCACAAAGTTTTTCTAATATTAATGTTTTTCTAAAGAAAAAGTCAAATACAAGAGTAAATAATCACTCTGAAAATTATCTGAATTGTTTTCATTTGCTTTGATAGTTGCATCTATATAAAACCTGTTTCAAGGAGCTATAATAATTGTTAGAACAATTAAATGATAATTGTATCTTAAAATAACTACAGATCTCTTTTAGTTTGCAGTTAGGTTGCTCATCCAGTAAAATATTTTAATTATAAAAACAGATCATTTGGAGTTCCTGCTGTGGAGCAGTGGGTGAGTGCAGCCAGCCTGACTCTGTGAAGGTGCTGGTTTGATTCCCAGCCCAGCACAGTGATTAAGGATCCAGCATTGCTGCAGCTGTGGTATAGGTCACAGCTCTGGTTTGGATTGGATCCCTGGCCCAGGAACTTTCATATGCTGCAGAAATGACCATAAAAGAAAAAGAGACAGAGAGAGAGAGAGAGAGAGAGAGAGAGAGAGAGAGAGAGAGAGAGAGAGTTTGGAATTCCCTAGTGGCCTAGCAGTTCAGGACTCGATATTGTCACGGCTGTGGCTCAGATTATTGCTGTGGCTCCGGTTTGATCCCTGGCCCAGAAACTTCTGCATGTCATGGGCCTCTATATTGTCCCCCTCCACCCCCTCCCCGCCCGCCCCGTCCCCGACTAGTAACCACTAGTTTGTTCTACATATCTGTGAGTCAGCTTCTTTTTAGTTATATTCTCTAGTTCATTGTATTTTAAATTACCACATATAAGTGATATCATACAGTATTTGGCCTTCTCTGACATTTCACGTAGCATAATGCCCATTCATATTGCTACAAATATGAATGACAAAAAAAAAAAAGATAGTTTACTTTGAATAACATTGTAAAAGCTTTGAAAAACTGAAGTGAGAGAATAATGAAATACTTCATGATATTTTGTGTGGAGAGAAATAATTAAGTGGTATGGCTTTCCAAAAGGTACAATTTTTGAAGGCAAATTCTTCAAGTATGAATGAAATAATGAATTAATCCCATCTGAGCTCATGAGAGATGACAATCAATGCACTCCTCTCTCAAACCCAACTCCATTCTTTTGGAAACTGAAGGCAATGTCTTATGTGTTCACAATTCTGGATTTTAGAGTTTAATATTGTGATAGCAAGCCTGTGTCCCTGAGGGAAATATCCACTTTTTTTTTTTTTTTAATCAAGAGCCAATTACAGACTCCTGGGCCAAGAACCCAGGGCATCTCACCCTAGGATTGGAAACATAACCAATCATTTTGTCCCTTGAATTATTAGAAGTTCACAAATTGACCAAATTTGTGTATTTAACTGTCTCCCTGAAACACCTACTCAAATATCTGAAAGACACTTCAAACTCAAGGTTGTTAAAATGAACTAAACCTGTCTCTAAACCTAACCTTCATTTGGTATTTCCCTGTTTCAGAAAATGGCCTACCATCCATCATTTGCACAATCTGGAAATGTGGGACTCACCTTCAACGCCTCTCTCACCCTCACTCTCTCTTGTCCAAATTATCAAGTCCTGTTGTTTTCATCTCCCTAACAGCTCCCAATTCTGCCTACAATTACCTCTCTCTTATTTTGCCCGAATTTCTAGAGTATTTCCTTCTTATACCCTTTCAGCTTTCCTCTATGTTATATTCAGCTACTCCTTTCACTACACAAAATAGGTCATGCTGCTCTCTGCTTCAAACCCTTCAGTGGATCCCTATTTCGTTTTAGTGGCTCTTGTTATTTTAAATTTTTTACCTTTTTTTTCCCCCTTTTTTGGCCTCCCAGAAGCATATGGAGTTCATGGGCCAGGGATCAGATCCAAGATGCAGTTGCAGCAATGCTGGATCCTTAACTCATTGTGCCAGGCCAGGGATCAAACCTGCATTCCAGTGCTCCGGAGATGCCATTGATCCCAATAGGCCATTGATCCCAATAGGCCAATTTTTTTTTTTAATTTTTAAAGATTACTTTCCATTTCCATTTACTGCAAAGTATTGGCTATATTCCCCATGTTGTATAACACATCCTTAAGCCTATCTTATACCCAACAGTTTGTAACTCCCACTCCCCCACCTCTATATTGCTCCCCCCCACCCCAACTAGTAACCGCTAATTTGTTCTCTATATCTGTGAGTTGGCTTCTTTTTAGTTATATTCACTAGTTTGTTGTATTTTTAAAATTCCACATATAAGTGCTATCATACAGTATTTGGCCTTCTCTGACATTTCACTTAGCATAATGCTAAGTCCATTCATATTGCCACAAATGGCAAAATTTCATTCTTCTTTTTTTAATCACTGAGGGTGATGGTTTTTTATAGCAAATTATTTTTCATGCTTAAGATCTAATTCAAGATCACACATTGCATTGAGTTGTCATGTCTGTTTAGTCTCTTTTAATCTGAACATAGATCATGGATATGTAACTGGGCACATGGGCCCCTGGAATAAGGACTACATTTCTGAGCTTTCCTTTCAGTAAGCGGTGCCATGTGACTAAATTCTGTCCAATCGTCTATACGCAGAGGTGATATTGAGAAATGTCCTTAGAAGACAAGTAGCATGTGCCCTTTATCTTTCCCTATCCCCTTCTTTCACCTTGCTGAGTAAAGTGCAGAGGGATGACTGGAGCTTCATTTTGAACTCTAAACAGGTGGGTTATACTCTAAGGATACGAAGGAGAAAGATGCAGGACCTCTTGTCCTTGATGCCACAAAGGACCATCTCAGCTTGACAGAAATAATCAGAACATATTTTGGATTTCAAAAATGTGCTTTAAAAACAGAGAGGAAGGCAGTTCCCATGGTGGCTCAGCCAGTTAAGAACCCAACTAGTATCCATGAGGATTTGAGTTCGATCCCTGACCTTGTTGAGTGAGTTAAGGATCCGGCATTGCCTTGAGTCGTGGTGTAGATTGCAGATCTGGCGCAGATCTGGCACAGATCTTGCACTGTGTGGCTGTGGTGTAGGCTGGCAGCTGAAGCTCTGATTTGACCCCTGGCCTGGGAAATTCCATATGCTGCAGGTGCAGCCTTAAAAAGAGAGAGAGAGAGAAAGAGAGAGAGAGGAAAATGATGAAGAAAGTACTTGCATGAAATAAAGGAATAGAATTTAAATTTAAAATATTATCTCTGTGTGTGTGTGTATGTGTACGTGTGTGTTAATCTTCATGACAGATGAATTGCACCTTATAGTTTAAAAGTTTCAGTTTGTTTATTGTGTTTTTTTTATATAAAGCTGTAAGTTTGTGTATTTTTGAGTAGGTCAAGACAGAGAAAGACAAATATCATATGAGATCACTAATATGGGGACTATAATACAAAATGATACGACAGAACTTATGTAACAAAGAGACTTGAAGATTTAGAAACCAAATTTATGGCTACCAAAAGGGAAACGTGGCAGGGGAAGAGGTATAAATGAGAAGGTTGGGGTTAACATATACACACTACTATATATAAAATAGATGACCAGCAAGGACTTACTGTATAGTACAGGGAACTCTACTCAATATTCTGTAATAACCTATAAAGGAAAAGAATCTGAGGTAGAGTGGATATATGTATATGTATAACTGAATCACTTTGTTGTACTCCTGAAATTAACACATTATAAATCATCTATACTCCAATAAAATTTAAAAAAAGAGTTCATCTAGCCTAAGTACAAAATATTAACTTATATCCCTCCCTACCAAAAGAGACTGAATTATATCACAGAAGCCTCTGCATTTTTAATTTGAACACTAATTCTTTTCTAAATTGAATATCAAAACAGGGAAGGAGACTCTACTCTCACAGATGGAATATAACACCCTGTGAGGCCCATATCCCTTCCCCTGCCTTTGAACATAGAGTGAAACTGCTAAGGATAATTATGTTAAATATCAAGCACCCTTGCGAAAAACTATTTGTAGTAATAGCTCTGAATCAATTTGCTCTAAACACAGCAATATGTGTTCAAATTTCACATCGTCCTTTGTTAAAGTTCTTAAAATTGATCTTAAAAGTGGTGCCCAGGGGAGTTCCCACTGTAGCTCAGTGGAAACGAATCTGACTAGGATCCATGAGGATGCAGGTTTGATCCCTGGCCTCGCTCAGTGGGTTAAGGATCCGGCGTTGCCATGAGTTGTGGTGTAGGTCACAGACTCAGACATGGTTTAGATCCCCTGCTGCTGTGGCTGTGGCGTAGGCCTGCAGTTACAGCCCTGATATGACCCCTAGCCTGGGAACCTCCATATGCCACAGGTACAGCCCTAAAAAGCAAAAAAAAAAAAAAAAAAAAAAAAAAAAAAAAAAAAAAGGTGCTGCCCAGAGGAACTTCTGCTTTGACAGACTTGAAAATGTCCAGCTTTTCTGCCTCCTCCTGTTTGGTTTACAAAGGAAGGTTTGATGCCCACATCTCATTCCCAGACACCCCAAATTTCCATTGACTATTCAGGGAGAGGGCTGCTACCACAAAAACAGACTTCTACAGCTATTGGGAAGACCACTTTGCTACCTATTTATAAACCCAGTTCTTCACTTATAAACATGAATGTATATAAAAAAGAACACACAACCAAAGGTCATCAGATCTTGTTTTCGAGGAAAGCAAACACTTTCATATAAAAGGATAATGCTGATCAAACAGACCTAATCCTGGAGTTCCTGTTGTGGCTCAGTAGGCTACCAAGCTGAGTTGTATCCATAAGGATGCAGGTTCAATACTTAGCCTTGCTCAGTGGGTAAAGGAGCTGGCATTGCTGTGAGCTGTGGTGTAGGTCGAAGATGCGGCTCGGATCTCAAGTTGCTGTGGTTATGTGTAGGCCAGCGGCTGCAGCTCTGGTTCCATTTGACCCCTAGTCTGGGAACTTCCATATGCCCCAGGTGTGTGGCCCTAAAAAGCAAAAACAAAACAAAACAAAACAAAAAGCCAGACCTAATCCTAGAGGAACTCAAGATAATGCAATGTCAGTAAAGGACTTAGAAAGTCATAGAGCAAGGATAAATTGAGATAGACATCAAGGGAAATTATTGGAAATTAAAACCATGATTGTTAAAATGTTTAAATTTAAAAAAGGTATAAATGATAAAATTAATTTGGCTGAAGACATCTCCTAAAATATAAAACATAAAAGACAAGAGAAAAAAAATTAAAAAATTAACAATGAGAAATAGAGACTAGATTCAGGATTTCCAATATCCATTGTTCTAGAAAACAACAAAGGAGTGAATAAAGGAGAAAATAAACCCATCATCTTTATTCCTATTTTGTCAAGTGAGCATCTAAGAGCCTGAGGCAGACAATCAAATTAAGAACAGCTGACAAGGGGATAAAAGCGGCACTATATTCAATATACACGATTATTTCAAGAACTAATTTTCTGACCTAGTACAAAGTGTCAAAGGAATAATAAATATTTCTCTGAGCTGGAAAAGTACGATAGTTGAAAAAAGCCCCACTAAATGGCAGACTACTGAAGTCATGATAAAAACAACAACAACAATGGCAATTAAAAATAGCCCATAAGGATTGTTAGATTTAGCAAATAAAAATGCATAAAATTGAGTTTTAATTCATTGTATATCTGCTATTAAATTTAACTAGGTGTCTGATATTTTGTCTAGCCACTCTAGCTCCAAATCTATATAAATTTAGATGAAATTGAGATGAAATCTTTGAACTACAAGGCTGAAGTCAATTCTAGAAACAAACAAGGAAAGGAGTGGAGAACTATAACAAGTGACCAAGATGGAATGACTCATACTGGCAGCAGGTTTCTCTCTAAAACAGAGGATGCCGTGTTTGGAAAGATACTAGAAAACTGAGGCAGAAGATTGGGGATCTAAAGTGCTGTATTAGCTGCAGTTCATTTAAATGTTAGGGCGAGTTAAACTAGTCTAGTAATAAGAATCAAAATTCCATGTAAGAACCTTCTAATGATGAAACTTTGGAAGAATTTTCATTAAAACCAGGAAATAGAAAATTAAGAATATTATTACCAACAGTTTTCGTTGTATTCATATACATATACAAAATAAGACAATACAATTTAAAACATTGTATTGGAAGAGATAAAATTAACAATTCTCATGGGTATGAATGTCTAAGAAAAATTTCAAGACAACTAATTTAAAAAATACTAGAACTGTTACATGAATTTAATATGGCAATTATACATGAGAAAGACATGCAAACATTAATTGTTTTTTCTACATATCAGCAGGATCTAATTAGAAATTCTAATGGATTTGAGATCTCATTAAAAGTGGAAAACAATGAAAAAATACTTAGAAATAAGCTTAGCAAATTATTTGTAAGACCTTTAAGAAGAAAACTATAAAATGGAATGAAGTATAACCCAAACTTTAATAAGTGAAAAGATATACCACTTTCTAGTACGAAAGATAATTATTTTGATATATCAGTTTTCTTCAAATAAAGTTTTAACTACACTGCATCCTAAGTCAAAATCCATCCCCTTGTAAAAAACAAACAAACACACCCTATGGAACTTAGAAGCCTGATTTTATATATTTCTTTGGTGGAGTAAATGCATGAGAAATGTGACAAATATTTTGAGAAAGGATGACACTTACTTCACACTTATCAGTATTCTATAAGATTTCAGTAAGCAGAACAATATAGTTTTAGTAAAGGAATGAACAAACTGAACAGTGGAATAGAATTAAGAAATTACAAAAAATCCAAGAAATATGTAGAATTTTATCTTAGAATAAATTTATCATTTCAAATCAATAAGGGAAATAGTGGCTAATACAATAAAAGCATTTGAAGGGAAAAGGTTTCTAATTCAAACTGGCCAAAATAATAAATTGCAAATTGATTAAAGTTTTAAACTGAAAAGTCATAGAACCATAAAATTATTATAAGAATGTCTAGGAAGTAATTTTTATAATCTCTGAGTTATAAAGGTCTTGTTTAATGAGAAATAAAATACAGGTATTATATATTAAAAAAAGCCCCAGAGGATCATATTTTAAAGACAGCTGCTTAGCTTAGGCTCAAAGTATCGGCTCTGGAGCATTTCCTGGACTCAGACCTACTAACAAGTTATGAAACCCCTTGTATTATGGCTCAGTTTCCTTACTTGTAATTGGAAATATCAATAACTTCTGCATAGAATGAGGCTAAATGTGCTAAATGTGCTAACCTTTTAAAGGCACATTGGAAAAATATCTGGCACATAGTGTTTGTTAACTACACTTAAAAAATAAAAGTTGGAGTTCCCGTTGTGGCTCAGTGGTTAATGAATCTGACTAGGAACCGTGAGGTTGCGGGTTTGATCCCTGGCCTCGCTCAGTAGGTTAAGGATCCAGCATTGCCGTGAGCTGTGGTGTAAGTCGCAGACGTGGCTCGGATCTGGTGTTGCTGTGGCTCTGGTGTAGGCCGGCAGCTACATCTCCGATTAGACCCCTAGCCTGGGAACCTCCATAGACCACGGGTGCAGCCCTAGAAAAGACGAAAAGACAAAAAGACAATAAACAAACAAACAAACTAATAAATAATAAAAAAATAAAAATAAAACTTGCTTATGGGGTAAAATCATGGACAAAATAACAAAACAAGCAAAACACTATAGAAGTATAAGCACCAAATAAAAACGACGTATGGGGACTATCGCCATTTCTTTTTCTTTTTTTTTTTCCTGCACCCATGGCATATGGAAGTTCCCAGGCCAGGGCCAGAATCGAATCTCAGTCACAACTGCGACCTACGCCACAGCTGCAGCAAGGCCAGATCCACAACCCACTGCACCACAGCAGGAACTCCAGGCTATCACTATTCATAGTGAGCTTTTACAAGTCCAAAAGCAAACGACAACAAATTATGAGAAAAATAGGTGAAAGACATAAATCAAAGAAAAAGAAAGCCAAGTGGCTCACTCTTACTTCAACTTCTAATAACTGGAAAAACACAAACAGTCATGAACTAAACACAACTGTAGGAAAGAAACACTTGATCCTTGAGGAGGAAGAGGAACACCTACCTGGCCTCCCAGGTGACACCGGCTGGCCTGTGGGGTGACAATTATCCCCATCAAATGGCCTGCACTGTGGGGCCCCAGTTCAACTTCACCTCTGAATTTGAACTGTCTTGTCTTGGTCTCGAAACCATTCCCTGAATATTTCCCACATCTCCTGAACACCTTTGATACGTCCTCTGGCTAAAATGTCCTGCCTCTGTTTCTTTATCTGAGGGTATTCTTTGCATCCTTCAAGACTCAGCTCAGACTGAATCAGTTTTCTCTTCTGGGGTACCTTCCTTAGCTTCTCCGAAGAGATAAAATTTCCTCTTTCATGCACCCATTATTTTTTTGGTCTATGTATTAACTATTGGTATCACCATCTCCTGACTCGTTTAATCATTCTGTGTGTATATCTCCCAAAAATCACGCTCTTCCTAAGCACCCAGCCCATCACTAGTTTATTCTTTAGTAATTATTTTTATAGTCAGGATTAATCTTTATAAATGATGTGTTTCTTTTAAAATACTACCCTTCCCTTGTATTTTCATGGATACTTCCAAGTTGATTCCATAGTTACAGACCCATTCTTACTTAAAACATAATCGTAAAACATTTTTTAAATATTAAAGAAAAATGGGATATTTAAGTATCAATGTCATTTTTAAATCTCCATCTTCATACTCTAGCGGAAAGAGCCTCTTCAGAACAAAAAGCTACCTTGTTAAATGTGTGAATTTTGATTTTGCATCAATATAAGATTTAAATAGAATGTGTTCTCTGTAAATAAATATGAATATATTTCACTGAAAAGGTAATACATATGCCACCTTTCATTTTCTGATGGTATTTATTTGAGAATATTCAGTTACAGCTGAAAGTGCCAGAAAAATGCTGATAACTTGGAAATGCTGTGCAGCAAGTCAGAGGTTCCTCTCCTTGTAGGTTGCCTCTCCTATTAGCCTGTCATATTTTAAAAGGCTAATGAATTCCCTTTGGATGACCAGACTCTTTTCTAACTTAGGCACTTAAATTCTCAGCTGGAGGAGGGTAAAATCAGGGAAACAGGATGGAATTACGGTAGCATCATTTCTTATCAGTATTCATGGCAATGAGTCTGAGTCATCTAAATGGGTTAGAGAAGTAATTAGGATATTGACAGGCAGAAGCAATGGACATGAGTGAACCGACGATTATCCTATTTCTTGCTTTTTTCAGGGTGATGGTGAAAGCCAAGAAGCAACTCTTAAAACCAGGTAAGCCTGAGCTGCCATTGCACAAACGTAAAAACACACAAAAAACTTCTTTGTCCCCCAAATTATGTGACATATCTGAATGAATCAAAATGCTTGCAGTCACCTTAAGGCTTAAGCAATTAGTAAAATTGAGTTTATGGACAGAAAAGTCAATTAAATTAGTCAAAAATATTTAAGTGCACTGAGCTATTTATTTCACACTTTGGCTGAATATTGGTTTAATCTCAGTTTACACTTCTCCAAGAAATAAACTATAATTAAACACAGAAAATATTTCCAATGCATATTTTACTAGTTTATTTCTTACGTCTTAATATTTTGCCAAGCATACATTTAAAAGATAATGGTCTGATTTCAAAAGATCAATAAATTGTAAAACTCTGAGAAACCCTGGAGAGCATCTATCTAGTCCAGCAACCTTACTTTATACAACAGGAACTGGAGGCCAGGAGAAGGTAGGTGATTTTTTCCAAGGTTCCTTCCTGCAGTTAGTGAGAAGTAGGTCTAGAGTTCAGCTTTCCTCCCCCCCATCGGAGAGTCTTCTCCACCAGGTGTCCCTGCCTTCACCCAGTCTTTGCCTCAGTAGTTTCTCTAAAATGATTCTCTCTCTAAATGCATAATATTTTCTCTTTCTTTAAAAAGTTTTACTTCCTCCTTAAAAAGTTAAGCAAACAAATAAGAAATCCCCTTTGCATACCGATATGATCATAACTTTTTAGAACTCAGGAACAGAAAATGGACAATGGGATACACAAAAATTGACCAATGCTTATTATCTCATTATTACATGGAGGAGAAATGTTTTTTGGTTTTCTGGGACATGGGACTCGCATCTTTGATCTGTGGTTTCTGCTAAAACAGCAGAATGATTTGTGCTGTCTTTGATCACTAAATCCTTATCTTCCTTTACATATTTTGTATATTATTACCCAGTATCTCATTTATTATAGCAAACATTTCTTACATCTTGTCTTATTTACATGACCAGAAAATATGCAAAGAACACTGGAATTATCCACTAATGAGATAAGCCCTCAAACCTGGACCCACATCCCCATGCTGTCACTTTGCAGCTGTGTACTTGAGGCAAGGCACCTAATCTCTCTAAACCCCTATTTCCTTCCTGAAAAAAAATGAGAATTCTATTTGGAGGTGTGGAAACAATGCATTTAGGTTGAACCTTATTCCATGGCCATTTCTCAGGTTAAATACTTCAAATATTGGCACTGTTATTTGGTTCAACCCAATATATAAAATATTTGGCACATAGTTGGCACTCAATTATAGATAATATAATTATTAAAATTCGCTTTCAAGTTATTTTATTTCATTCATTAGAAAGCCATCTTTGTGCCCAGTCGTCACCTTCATATTTATTAAGTGGCTACACAAACCTGAATTTGGCAATGTCCAAATTCTACTCCCTGAGTTAAGCTATTTTGGAATCATTGTAAGGGTTTGTTTAAGCAACTCTGTGGCAAAGAAAGTATCTTGAAAAGAATTTTTCTTTTTTTCTCTTTTCTTAAATGGAAAGTTTCACATTTATTTCATTGTTCTCATAGCTAGATATTAATGATAATAGAAAATATTTTAAAAATATGTGGTGTTAATCAGGGGTGGTCCTAAGAATGTCATGTATTCCTCTCTCTCTCTCTCTTCTTTTTTTTCTTTTTTTGTCATTTTGTCTTTTTAGGGCCGCACTCACGGCATATGGAGGTTCCCAGGCTAGGGATCCAACACCACAGCTCAGGGCAACGCTGGATCCTTTACCCACTGAGCAAGGCCAGGGATCAAACCTGTGACCTCAAGGATGCTAGTCAGGTTCACTAACTGCTGAGCCATGACAGGAACTCCTGTCATGTATTCTGGATAATGCAATAATAATACTGTCCCACTTTGAAGAACTGAATCTCAGGGTGACCCGCGCAAGGTCACAGACCTAGTAAAGAATGAGCTAGCCTTGCACTCTAGGCAACCAGGTGTTTGAACTTTGTACACTCTTTTACTTCACACTAGATGTCACCAGGCTTTAAACACAGGAGTCCTTCAGTAATGATAAATCCTATCATGCATAATTGGGGATGGGTTAGAGATAGAGACTCCAAGATAAACACCATGGCTCCATGATGAGAGAAAATCATAAATCGTTATTTTTCGTTCTTCTTTCCCACCTAGCCCAGGCAATGAAATAACAACCTGCCACAAATTAAACCTTGCTATTCACAGGTTTCTGAGTCATCTCTCTAGGATGACAGTATTTGGTTTTTGTAGCCAATCAGGCATTAAAAGGTACCATACTGTACCTTTTAATGTCAACCGTCTTGTTATGTGAGCCTCTTTGCTCCTTCTCTCTCTCTCCTTCTTTTTATTTTTAAAATACACCTTTATTGACCTCCTACCATGTTCTAGCCAGCAAGCTAGAGTCTCAGAGTCCAGAAGGAAAAACAGGAAAATAAATGAGTTTAACGAAAGATCATGGGCACTACAAAGATGTATATGCAAGGCTGGAGCGTAAAGGATCTTGTGGTCCTATTTCAGTCATCATTTTTTAGAGAAGTATTTAAAGGTAAAACAATGTGATTCTGGAATTTAATATACTCTGGAAACAATATCTAGATTAAAAAAAGGATAGATAAGTGAAACAATCATGGCAAAATTTTGAAAGCTGACAAAACTGGGTGTTTAATACATGGGCATTATTATATTATTATCCTTAATTTTGTACATATTTGAAATCTATCATGTTTAAAAAGTACCTCATCAGTATAGTTATTTATTGAACACTCACCATGCTTTTCCTGCGCAACCTCATGCAACTTTCACAACTACCCTGTGAGCTAGAAACTGGTACTGCACCTATTTACAGGTGAGAGAATTACACGGAGTGGTTCAGTAAATTGTCTAAATTCCCAGAAGCCGTGAGTGATGCAGAATTTACTTCTTTAACTACTATGCTGCCTCGTTTCTAATATAATTATAAATATAGTGTTTCATTTAATCCCTGAAAAAAAATGAAGACAAGGGCTTTTTTTTTGTTTGTTTGTTTGTTCAGTTGGCTGGTTTTGGCTATACCTGTGGCATGTGGAAGTTCCCAGGCTAGGGATTAAACCTGTGCCACAATTGCAGCCTGCACCACATCTGTGGAAATGTGGAATCCCTAGCCACCTGCACGACAAGGGAACTTTCTGAAGACTTAAATCTTCAGGATCTTTTCCATGGGGGCATGGGTTAGTCAAGAAACATGGTAAGATGGGAAGGAAGTGATGCCTGAGCTGAGAGTCTACCTCCCAGGATGAAAAGGATGTGATGCCATTCCAGGGAGTGGAAGAATCCTAACCAGAGGCACAAGGATGTGATGATTCAGGGAGTGGTGGCTGCCTTGGAGAGAATTAGGTGTGAGAGGTTGGTACAAGAATTGGGCAAAGTTAGATAATCAGGCAGGGATATGGAGGGGTCTTATGGCATGGTAAGCAATTGGGGCACTGTTCCAAAAGTTATGAAAGCCACTGCCAGATTATAGGCAGAAAAGTGATAATATCAGACTTAGATTTTAAGAAGTCACCTAAGGGAGTTCCCTGGTGGCTCAGCAGGTTAAGAATGCCATACTGTCACTGTTGTGGCTCAGGTCACTGTTGTGCAGTGAGTTCCATCCAGGAACTTCCTCATGCCAAGGGTGTAGCCAAAAACAATTTAAAAATGAAAAAAAAAAATAGTGAACTAGGGAAGAGTGTGAATCAAAGGCAAACAATGTCCAATATGTAGCTGCTTCAGTTGGTTGGTTGGATAGATGCTTTGAATGCAGGTGTTTCTGTTGTTGTTATTGTTTTGTTTGTTTTTTTTGGGGGGGGCTGCAGAAGTTCCCCAGCCACAGCAGTGACAACGTGGGATCTTTAACCTGCTGAGCAACCAGGGTACTCCTAAATGCACATTTATTAATCTTGATAAATTTTATGCAATGTTGGATTACTTCTCTTTTCTTCGAAAACAAGAGCAGAAACACAAACAAAACAAACCATACTAGCTTTTACTTTTCCTTGTCCCCTCTCTCTCTCATGTCCTGGTGCCTACTTAAATGATATGCTCCCAAAGGGCATTAAATAAATGTGGTGCGCCAAATAATTTCTTCATCTAGTCTGTTTATTACTTAGAAAAAAAATTCCCGGAGTTCCTGTCGTGGCGCAGAGGAAACTAATCTGACTAGGAACCATGAGGTTGCCAGTTTGATCCCTACCCTCGTTCAGTGGGTTAAGGATCTGGCATTGCCGTGAGCTGTGGTGTAGGTCACAGAGGCGGCTTGGATCCCATGTTGATGTGGCTGTGGTGTTAAGTTGGCAGCTGCAGCTCTGATTAGACGCCTAGCCTAGGAACCTCTATATGCCATGGGCATAGCCCTAAAAAGAGAAAAGACACACACACACACACAAATTCCCATAGGTCAAAGTCTGAGTTTGCCACTCTTTATCCTGTGGTTTGGATAGCTTGAACTTCTCCTGAACTGGTAGAAAAAATGCTTTAGTTTTGCTTTAGTTTCAGTGAAATAGTTGGCTAGATTTCTCATTTGTAATGAAAATACTTATTTCTAGGGATCTTGAAAAAGGAGGGGAGCAGTGTGAATTGCTTCATCCTCTGGCATGTTCGCCTTTCCAACATTTTATGGATGCTATTTTTAATGGGGAGCTTTACGGCTACATTGACCTTTCTCCAAAACCCCTGAGTCTGAAAAATTAGATCACATCAATTAGCCCCCTTTTATCATTACCGGAGCACCTTAAAATGATAAATGAACTAGTGGGCACAAATGAAGGGAAAGGAGGCTTTTCTCAATGAGAACATGACTATCTGCTAAAAATCATAGCTGATCTGTGCCTATTTGGTCTATGCTTCAAACTCATCTTTGTTCTTTCAAAACTGCTTCTTTTTTGATCTTTGGTGGACTCTAACTTGAAAGTCTAACTGGTTTAATATGCATTAGTGATGCTCTAAGTTTTGCATTGTAGAAAATGTGTCATCTGCCAAGCAAGATTTTACTCCGAAGCTTTCAAAAGTATCACAATTTCCTACACTATTTTTTTGTGTGTTACAGCGTGACTGGTCCCTACACTCACTTCTGCTAAAGACCCTTTAAGGAAGACCAGGCATATTTACACCTCGAGAAGCTCATAATACACGCCAGAAAAAAAAATAATAATAATAAGGCCAATAGGAAGAACAGAAACCGAATTAGGCAATTTATTCATTCAACACATTTATTGAAACCCATCTCTGTGCCAGGTCCCAGGAATCTAGCAGTGAATACAATGGGCATTACAAGTTTACAGAGAAATTATTCCATATTAATCATTAATTTGTGCTGTAGTATGAAAAACTTGGAGTGATTAAGCCTGTTCACATTGTAGTGAGTACAGAAACCCTTCGAATTTAATCTCCTTGCCTGTGTCACTCAGAGTTCTTGTCCACGATGAGGTCTACAAACTTGTGCTTAAATGTTGCCTGCACTGAAAAAGTCTTGCTAAGAAAAAAAATAGCTGAGCTTAAGAGTGTGCCTGGTGGGCATTTCCATCTCGGCTCAGCAGAAATAAATCTGACTAGTTAGTATCCATGAGGATTTGGGTTTGATTCCCTGGCCCCTTTCAGTAGGTTAAGGATCTGGCGTTGCTGTGAGCTGTGGTGTAGTCGCAGATGCGGCTCAGATCCCCTGTTGCTGTGGTTGTGGTGTAGGCTTGCAGCTGTAGCTCCAATTCGACTCATAGCCTGGGAACTTCCATATGTCTCTGGTGCAGCCCTAAAACACACACACACACACACACACACACACACACAAAAGAGTGTGCCTGGTGATGTCAGTGATTTATATTCTCGCACAAGCTCCTTATGTCATTATGCTCATTCTACTAATGTCCTTATATGACTGCAGACTAGTAAGAAACAATTCATGGATGGAGGGGTCTGCTGACCTCATTCTGGATTGTCCTGTTCTAGACCACATCCCTGCCTTGTGGAGGGTTATCAACTGGGGTTATCAACATTTGATAACTGGGGCATCAGTTCACAAAGGCTGTAATTTGAAAGCATGTTTAAAGAAAGAAGGAATCCTAGTCTCAAAAGCCTTGAAGAATACCAGTTCAGAATGGACTTTGGAAATAGCATGGACACAAAAGAGGATTTGGAACAGACTACAATACTTATTCTTCAATTACTGTAATCACTCTGGTTAAGACTCTACCATCAGCTCCTTTGTGAGAAGGAAGTGGAGTGTGATCAATACTTACCATGTACTTGTTACAGTAGCTTCTCAAACACAACGTGTGTACAAGTCTCCTGGGGACCTTGTTAAGAATTCAATTCTAATTTAGTCAGTCTAGGGCAGGCACTAGTTTTTAACGAGCTTCCAGACAATTCCAATGCTGCTGAACAGTGGGTCACATAGAGTCATGAGGCTTGATGTTTGTGGTATTTACAGTTCATTGGATACGTTATTATAGCAAATTGGGTTCAGTCATTTTCAACACATCCATTTGCTATTTTAAAGAAGACATGAATTAAAGATTCCCTAACCAGCTGTTACATTCAGAGTTATTAAAAACTCAAAAGTAAATTCATTCTTTTTTGATATCTATATTATCACAGGTATTATTAATTATTTTTTTAACCTGGTGCTGGGTTCATTTGCTTATAGCTGGACTGTGTAGGAACAAATGACTTGATTATTCCCATATGTTTGTTCACATAGCACCTGAGTCTAGACTGTCTGTGGCTCTCAGGAAGGCACAAATTGGTTAGGGTAAATAAAACTTAGAGAATCTTTCAACTACATCCAATCCGTCTAAGTATGTATGGACAGAAATGTCATGTAAAATTTATATCCCAACCACTTTTCCACTTCTCCTCATATGGATATTGATTTTTTTTTTACTTAAAAAAATAAAGTATAGTTGATTCACAGTGTTGTGCTAATTTCTGCTGTGTAGCAAAGTGATCCATATATATGTATATTATACATATATATATATATGTATAATACACACACACACACACACACACATGAATGATTTTCAGCTACTGTTTGTCTCTGGCCAACCACTGACACAGGGGCAAATTCACAAAGGTAATGAGGAGAAAGTCAGAGAACTCAAGTGATACTGTTTACAACTTGGAGAAAATACTGCCCACTTCCTCTTAGTCACAGAGAAGAGCATCTCAAGCTGTGAAGAAAAGATGAAGTGGTAAAACCACTGCTAGGATATAAAGAAACTGCTCGTTTCCTAACAGAGGGCTGTCGATAAAGAGCCTAGGAAACTGGATTAACAGAGAGGAGCTGAGATTTAGTTTGACCCTTAATCGTGGCAAGGCATAAACTTGAAGTAGGCTTGAGACTCATAACTCATTCATTCATTCACTGTGGCAAGGACATGGCATTGGCAAAGGGACCAAAGTCTTAGGTCTGAGCTTTTAGCCCTGCTTAATAACACAGGTTCAGGGAATATGAGCAAGACCCTGTTCAGGTGCAGGAAATACAAAGGTGAACAAGAAATTGTCCCTGGCCTCAAATGGTCCACTGCTTACAGGACTGATGGAAAAATAAATTAGAGATTAAATATATATAATAAATGCTATTTGTCTATGTTGGAGTTGCATAATCAATGAATTTAATAGATATTATTGGGATTCTGATTATAATAAAGCTCTTTATCATGTGAATGTTACCTGTTGATATCATTTTCTTTTCTTTTTTCTTTTTTTCTTTTTCGGGCTGCACCTGTGGCATATGGAAATTTTCAGGCTAGGGGATGAATCAGAGGTGCAGCTGCTGGCCTATGCCACCGCCACAGCAATGCCAGATCTGAGCTGCCTTTGTGACCTATGCTGCAGCTTGTGGCAATGCCAGATCCTTAACCTACTGATGGAGGCCAGGGACCGAGCCTGAATCCTCATGGACATTGTGTTGGGTTCTTAACCCACTGAGCCATAACGGGAGCCCCTCATTTTCTTTTTCTGCAGCAGAAGTTTTTCTGCTGCAGAAAAAGGAAACTTCTGCTCTCTTCTTCATGACAGCCTTCTAATAACTGAGGCTGGCTATCATAATTATATTTAGATACTTCTTCAAACTAAACACTTCTTTCCTTTTCCAAAGAATAATAGGCTTATAGTTCATTCTTAGCACATTATTTTACTTATATAATCAATAGAGCATATCCTACATTCATTTCATGTAACAAAAGCCCTGGTTTATAGAAGAGAAAGTGGAAAGAAAGAAGGAAATGCTGGGGACAATTTGAAACAGCAAATTTCTCTCACCTTTTTCTGAGCAAGCTGTTGATTAGCTAGGAGCCTGCAAAGAGGCCATTTAGAGCATTTTGCCTTTGGGCAGCTGGACAGGTCGGCAAGGAAGACAATTTAGGTTATTTATGGATTTTCCAAAATCTGAGTGTTTTCCTGTGAATGCATGGCATCTGTCTCTGTATTCTGTTTCTGTTCTTCTTAGCTTCTCCTTCCTAACTATGCCAGTTCATCACCATTTTTCCTATTAGAACATCTCATGCATGAAGTGTCTGCTAAATTCCACACCATCTTACAGGAGTTAGCTTTTGAGCTTATTTTCTAAGAAATTAATGGGCAGTACTGGCTCCACACTCTCCATGATAATATCACAGGCTTAAGAAATAATTGGATAGGTTTAGACCAATTTAGCATAGAAAATCAAGTACAGATTCAGGAATGGTACTTTTCTAAATGGCTCTATTAGATGACTAAATTTCCTTTTCCAAGAAAGAAGAATCAATCCATTTCCTCCTTTTTCTGTGCTTTTAAAAATAAAAGGTTAGTTGACACTTTCTTGCTCCTCCTAGAAATGTTCAGATAATTGAGCTTCTGGCCAAGGCAATAGTGAGAAAAAGAGACTTTCCTAAAAGGTAAATTATAGTTATGACTGAAGCGGCTAAATAAATTGAAATTTGAAATAAATACTGTCAAAAGTATGAATCAGACCACTAGAAGGATACTTAAGAGAAAGGGCACAACTCCATCAGAACAAGCATAAGTGCTCAACTTACCATGATAAATAAAACAGTTTCTTGCAGAGGATTGAGTTAAGGCAAGGCAAAATAAAGAAAAAAGGAAAAGGAGATGCTTTATGTCAATGCACCAAGCTAGATTCTGATTGAGCAATAAACATTTGCTGAGGACCTGCTAGATCGGAAACACTGTGCTGGGGGTTCCTATGCTTCTAGAATGCTTTGCTAATTCAACACATGGCTTAGGGAACAGCACTGTTTGTATCTTTTGGGAGCTCCTGATAAATGAATCTTAATCTGCATTTAAATAAGATTCCTAAATCTTTTGGACATCATTCATATGCTCAAATGAAAGATGGGCTTTTAGTGTGAGGCACACACACACACCTCTAATGCAAGCAGGAGATCAACATTTCCTAAACGTTTGTCAGGAGGGGTTAAATTACTTCCAGGAATCAGCACTTTAACAAGGACCCAGGAGATTCTTATGATGAGACAAGGCTGGAACATGCTGAACTAGATAACTAACTGTACAAAAGCAAACGGGGTAAAGATCCATTGTTTCTCTTCTAATTACTTTGCAATTAATGTTTTTTACTTATTGGATAAAGGGAAATATTTATTCAGCACATCGATGCTTAAACTTTAATTTTCAACACATTACTTGACGCCGGGTCATTCATGTGAACCCTTCTTTTTAGCTATGGAACACTTGGCTCAAATGACATCTTTTTTCCATGTAAAAACTCTTCTCAACATTTAAAATCTTTTAAAAGTTTTTTTTTTAATTTCAAAAAGAGTGTGTATTTTTAGTCAAAGTATCTAGTCATCCACAATAAAAATCACAGTCATTAATTGTGATAAGAAACTCTAATCATTGGCCTGTATTTTTCTGTGAGTACAGAAACAAGGATTTTTTGTTTGTTTTTGTTTTCTGTTGTGGCTGGAAACAATACACAATTATTGTCCTACAGTTCTGGAGGTCAGAGTTTGAAGTGAGTTTCATTGGGCCAACAATGAGGTGGTCTCAGGGCCCTGCTTCTTGTGGGGGGTCTAGGGAACACACCTTTTACAAGCTTCTAAGGCTTCACTCCACCTATTGCTGGCTGGAGGCCCTTCCTCCATCTTAAAAGCCAGCGTCATCACATCTTGCCCCAGCGGTCACATTGTCTTCTTTGTTCTGCAGTCAAATCTTTTAGTCTCCTTAGAAGGACACGAGATTACCAGTTTATTATAAAAAGATGCAACTCCGGAACAGCCAGTTGGCAGAGTTGTAGAGAGTAGCTATGGGGAGGGAGCGGGGAACCTCAGGTGCCCGTTCTTGTGTCACCTTCTCCCCAAACCTCCATGTGTTCACCAACCTGGAGCCTTCATGTAAGGTGTTTTATAAAATGTGATACTCTTTCCAGTAATTAATGGTGAGCACTTGACATTAAATATTTCAGGAGAATGTAAAGATGATCAAATATACATTCGCTTGACAGTAAATATTTCAGGACTATGTAAAGATGATCAAATATACATTTTATTTATTTATTTATTTATTTTGCTTGTTTAGGGCCGCACCCACAGCATATGGCAGTTCCCAGGCTAGGGGTTGAATTGGAGCTGTAGCCGCTGTGGGATCTGAGCTGTGTTTATGACCTATACCATAGCTCATGGCAATGCTGGATCCTTAACCCACTGAGGGAGGCCAGGGATTGAACCCTCATCTTAATGGATCCTAGTCAGGTTCGTTAACCACTGAGCCACAAAGGGAACTCCCAAATATACATTTATAAGAAGATACAAAATAAACATTATTCAAAACAATTACTTAGGTCTGTTTATTAAGCTGCTTTCCTGTGATGACTCAACTGGTTATAAATAGGATGACAAAAAAGATCGAAGTTGGAAGACTGTTAATTAAGGGCTTTCTTCATCCCCAAAGCAGCGGCAGCAGCTAAACTTATATTTTAAGAGAGAGGGAAAAAAAAGTTTTGATTGATTTACCCAATGACCCCATGATAGCCTTTCTCACTATCCAATATTTTATTTTGCAGCATTTTAACAGCCAGATTATACCACTGTTGATAGAAAAAAAAAAAGGCTTACTTCTCTTGAAATGTGTATTAAATGTTGTAGCTGACATTGTACGTTGGTGTAAGGACATGTAAAATATTGAAAAAATAATCTTATTTCTAAAAATTAGTTTTCAAATGGAACAGTATCCCTTGGGGCAGGAAAAAATAACACTGTGTTTTAAAGTAGTGTACGGCATTTTTTAAATGTTATTCTCACCAGAAAATCTGGCTTTTCCGGGTTAAAGATCCATCATTTCTGCCAATGTGAGTGGCCCCAAAGACATTTTGCAGTTTTACTGACATGTGGATCAGAGCCCAGTGAATGAAGACAATAAATGTGGCAGTAACTGATCCCATAAGTCCCTCTCACAGAAGCTTGATGACTCTCTCTTTCCTTTTTTTTTTTTTTTTTAATTTTTATTTATTTATTTATTTTGCTTTTTAAGGCTGCACCCGTGGCATATGGAGGTTCCCAGGCTGGGGGTTGAATCAGCGCTATAGCTGCCGGCCTACACCACAGCCCCAGCAACACCAGATCCGAGCCGTGTCTGTGACCTATACCATAGCTCACAGCAAGGCTGGATCCTTAACCCACTGAGCAAGGCCAGGGATTGAACCCACAACCTCATGGTTCCTAGTCTGATTTGTTTCCGCTGCGCCACGATGGGAACTCCACTCTCTCTTTTCTTATTCAGTGATAATTATTTAGGTTGTTTTAGACACTTGAAGCATGTAGCTTGGCCAATATAACTGATTTTTTCCCCACACATTGTGATAGGGCTAGTTTAAACATAATAAAATGACACCAAATCGTGTTGAATCTTTTTGGTAAATCATGGGTTAAGTGAGAATTAAGCTCTTTTAAAAGAAATGGAATGATATAAAAGCAGTTTCCAAGTAGGTTAGCTTCTGATTGCCCTATTTAAACATCGTGGTAGTATTTGGTGTTATCCTTTAGACTGTCTGTCTTAAATATCACATGTGCTCTCCCAGCTCTTAGGTCAGGGTTGAATGTGGTCAACTGCCATGTTCGGACTTTAGCTGTACATGTTAGAACATTCTGTATCAATACACAGTTACTGTTGATTATATTGAGGTCCTAGAACCCCACTACTTTGTTCTCAGCTCCTCCACAGATATTCTCATTTTTTCTGTTCCCTTTCCAAGGGTAAGACATATGCTCACGAGGCACAAAAAAAGCAGACTATTTAAAGAAGTTAAAAACGAAACTGCTTCCTCTGATGCAAACTTACTCCAGCACCAGAAAAAAGCCTCACACATAACTTTCTATTTTATTTTTACATGAAACAATAGCCCGCATTTTACATGTAGTCAATGGAAGCAAATATTCAGAAAAAAAAAAATAGGCAAATAACTAACTTGCACCATACACAGTTATCTGAATATACCAATTAGGAGGTGCTGGGATTAAAGACTTGAATAATTACTTTAACTGACTCTGGAATAAAAAAAATATAATGAGTTACCAATCATCCTTCTTATATTTTTAAGTAATTTTTGAAATTACTAAATGACCTTAAAGGTATTCATTATCTTTAAGATACAGTTGGAATATCATTTTATGTAACCATCGACTTCACATTTCTCATAGCAGTTTACTTCCTCACACTTTAATTTAGTGAGCTAACATTTCCTCATTACCAAATATATTGCATAATTGTCCATGTAATTCCTTTAGGAAGTTAATTGCACAGCATCTTGATCTCAGCTTGGAAAATTAGCTGTCAGGGACACATAATTTCTACAAGCCAAGATTTAAACCACTATCCTTACAATTTTACTGTCAAATATGAGGAGCTATATTAGATGTGGAAATCAATAATATATCACTACTTCAATAAGGAACCTGTGGTTTACTGATCATGAACCATTTTAAATTTTACTCCCTTGACTAAAGTATTTTCTGTCACATGCATACATTTCTATTAGGATGCAATAATATTTTTACGATTGGCAGGACTTTCCATTAGCTGATGATAAGTAGATTTGAATCTAATTAATAGACCCTAACCCTTTACATAGAATAACTTAAATTTATCTTTGCAATTACATCTGAAAATTTTTAATAAAATTCATTTTCACTGGAAGTTTATGTAACTTGAGGATACAAAGGATTATATTCTGCTACTTGGTTTTGGTAGCTTATTTTTTCCTTTTTTCCTTCTCATTTTTTTTTCCTGTTGGTAAAAAGGATCTAAAAATATCCATCCTTACAAGCTACAAAGCAGTGATTTACACAGAATCACTTTTGTATGTTTGGGTCACAAAAACACATTGAATATTTATGGAAAGTTCACAAAGTCATTTGATGTAAATAGTAAATAATACATATTATTTTGATACTATTATTTTAGTTTAATTAATGATAGATACTGATACTTTATTATTACTATTTTTTTTTTTTTTTGTCTTTTTAGGGTCATATCCACAGCATATGGAGGTTCTCACGCTAGGGGTTGAATTGGAGCTGTAGCCACTGGCTTAGGCCACAGCCATAGCAACATAAACCCGAACCTTGTCTGTGACCTACACCACAGCTCACAGCAACACTGGATCCTTAACCCACTGAGCGAGGCCGGGGATCAAACCTGCATTCTCACGGATTCTAGTCAGATTTGTTTCTGCTGAGCCACTACGGGAACTCTGATACCTGATGTTTACACTGGAAATAAAAATAAGCAAGCATGATTAACTTAAAGACTCTCTAACAATGTAATGTTATCTATAAACCTCCCTTACTATTTCAAAAATGTTAGCATCCTTCACTCCTGCCCAAAGAACCTAAACGAGTTCTTTGCTTCTTGTTCAAATAGAGTCTTCAGGTGCTATATTTTGTTTCAAATGAAGTCCACTGTTATTTTTTCCTAAAATTCAGATGTAGAATTTGGATTTTATCCCCTCACCCACCCCTCTTGTAATCCACACACCTTTGTTCTTTGGGGACACTACTTGCTGCAAGCTGGGGGGCAAAGAGGGTCGAGCTGTGCTGGAGCTCAGAGAGTCTCTGCCCCTCAAGGCATCACCTTCAAAGGAGGCAATCTTTACACATCAGAGGCACTTAGATTCCCAGGAAAGGAGATGTGACAAAAATGCAGGTTCTTAGCACCATCCTTGCTTGCTGCACAATGTCCTACAAAGCAAGATGATCTTCTGGAAGGTAGAAACTCAGCTCAATCATACTTGGCCTGAAAAGTCCCACCCCAACCACCCCTCGCTGAGGCATCCACTTTGCCCCTACAACCTCTTGCCACGCCCCGAGGATGTCCCACCAGCAAGGCCCAAACTCCTGTATTCACAGTACCCATAACTGGCCTTCTTCCTTTTTTCTCTTCTTAAGATTCAAACTTCTCTCTTTCTCTTTTCTTTCTTTCTTTCTTTCTTTTTTTTTTTTTTTTTTTTTTTCTGGCCAAACCCATGGCCTGTAGAAGTTCCTGGGCCAGGAATCGAGCCCACTTCACCACAGTGATCCAAGCCACAGAAGTGACAACACAGGATCTTTAACCCATTGAGCCACCAGGGAACTGCCACCAGGGAACTCCAGGTTTATCTTTCTTACACCCTTTCAGAGCACACCTGCCCCCTTCACAGTTCTTCCGGCTCTCCAGTTTTCCTCAAAGCATTAGCCCAGCTCACAACCCTCTCAGATATTATTTGCCACCCCCGAATCATAACCAAAATCTAAAATAATCACAATGCTAAATTTATCATTCTCTTAGTCTAAAACTTCTATACAAATACAGTAAACTAGGAACCACCACATCGATTTTTTTTTTTCCTTTTTAGGGCCACACCCAAGACATATGGAAGTTCCTAGGCTAGGGGTCAAATCAGAGCTGCAGCTGCTGGCCAATGCCATAGCCAAAGCAACGGCAGATCCAAGCTGCATCTGCCACCTACACAGCAGCTTGCAGCAATGCTGGCTCCTTATCCCACTGAGCAAGGCCAGGGATGAAACTTGCAACCTCACTGTCATGTTAACTTGCTGAGCCACAACAGGAACTCCCCACCATATTGAATGTTAAACACTGTACATTTGTTTAAAAATATTTTCAACCACCAACCCCCCCAAAACAACAACAACAACAATAGCAACAACAACAAAAACCACACAAAACTCCATCATTAGATTAGGATACGAAGACAGAGTAATTTGCCATGGCTGCACATTAAGAAAATGAATGAGAGAAATTTGATTCAAATTCAAGACCATCTATCTTTGTATACTTTGCTCTTTCTCTCTGCCACACTGATTTTCAATGGTAATATATTCAATAATAATCCTATTGAAATGATTATGCACCTATGAGGAAAAAATGGTTGTGGAGTTTATGCCAATTCTGATGAACCTTTGTTCTTACATCAAATGAAGACCAAAGATCTCGTTGCTTTTAGTGAAATGTTTTCCTTATAGATGTTTCGATAGTGCTGTTCACTGATTGGATATTTCTGGTCTCATTTTCATGCAGTTGTTTATTTCTTTTTCTTACATCTGTTAATCTACTTTCCCCTTCTTTTTCAGTCTCTTTTTCCCTCATATCCTTTAACCCTTTGATACATCTTAATCAGACAGGCGTCATGACCATGAGGCTCTCCCTTCTAGTACATTTCCCTAAGCTTATTGAGTCTAGTGGTCCCTACTCTGAGAGTAAGAGAGAGGAACAGCATCTTATTAGCTGATGGAAGGATACTTCCCATGGACTGTCACTACAATAAACACTACTTTTACACTCTTGTCTACTGCTTATGAGAAGTATTGACACTGCATTGACAAGTGAAAGCAAAAACTCTCTTGGCTTATGCTGTTTCCCAACTCTAAGAAATAGGGAAAAACTCTTGCATATTTATCAACAGAGGCAACAAACCACACCATGGGTCCATGTAAATTGGCAATACCCCTGAGCCCTTTATTGTCAGGCCTCTTATAGTTGGAACATCTTGGGAAAAGTAAATTGGCACAGTGGGAGACTAAGCCAGACTTTGAAATCAGCTGCAGTATTTTGACACAGTTGTGATAGTTACTGGCTGACTTCCACCAGATCTTTTTTTATTCTTTAATAGATTCAGATGACAATTTGACTTAGATCATCTAAATCAATTATTATTATAAAATTATACTTAAAAATCATAACACTAAAAGGTTAATATAGAAATCTCAGGCATTCCCTTTTGGTGCAGCGGGTTAAGGATCAGGTGCTATCACTGCAGTGGCTTGGGTCGTTGCCATGGCATGGGTTTGATTCCCTAGCCCAGGAATTTCCACATGCTGCTGGTATGGCCAAAACATATAAAAGCTGAAAAAATTGAAAAAAAAAAGAAACTTCATTTATTCATGAATGTAAGGGATGGAAATACAATTGAATTGTCTCTTTTATTGAGAGTCTCCTAGTCACAGAGCCCTCTGTTAGGTGGGTGCTAGAGATACAAAGTGGCATTATTTACTATCCACTTTTATAAATATCCATTATTATTTATTATTTACCATAGAGGTTTACAATCTAGCTGGGGAGATTGGACAAAATATCAAAAAGACACGCTTAAGTATAAAGTACCATACGCCAAAAGACATATGACAAATACAGAGAAGTGTTTAGCGTAGGTAATGACCACAAAGGGCTGAGTTTTCAGGAAAGATTTTCTAATGGAAACCAGGACTTGAATTCGACCTTGAAGCAAAAGTAGACTTAAGATGCTATTAATAATAGCCAGTACCATTTAGGGGATTCTTATGTGTCATACCTAGCTCTTTATAAATATCTAATGCTCTTGACAGCTCAAGGAGATTGATACTAGTATTGCCATTTTACAAGTAAAAAAAAAAAAAGACGGGGCTAAGAAAGATTACAGTGAGCTACATCGCCTTTAAAGTGGAAAATAAGGTGCATTTTCTTTTTTTTTTTCCACACCTCAGAGATAACCTTTGTGAAAATAGTCTACATAGAAGATTTGCCTTCTGCCAAGGTTAAAAAACTTTTTCAAATGACCTAAAAAAGGAATGGAACCTCACATGACTGAACTACCCTTCAAAACTATGGTCATTTTATCAAACATTGGATGTCACTGATCTTATCTGGGGAGATATACTTGATAATACAGGTTTTCATAGTTTTAAAGTAAAATTGATGGGAGTTCCTGTCATGGCTCAGGGTTAATGAACCCTACTAGGATCCATTAGGATGTGGGTTCGATTCCTGGCCTGGCTCCGCTCCGTGGGTTAAGGATCTGGTGTTGCTGTGAGCTGTGGTGTAGGTTGGCAGCTGTAGCTCTAATTCGACCCCTAGCCTGGGAACTTCCATATGCCTTGGGTGTGGCCCTAAAAAGGAAAAAAAAAAAAGTAAAACTGATGACATTTACCTCTATTTTTCTAATGTGAGATTATGAAAAAAAATCATGATTCTAATGATAATTAACATCATTAAAAATCTCCCTCTCCACAAACACAGAGAAACATTCAGGAATAGCCAAAGGAGGTAAATATTCAAATGGTTAATATAAAATATACATTCTTTCTTGGGACAATAATATCTCAACTCTAGAGACCAAAGTGAAATGATGATGAGAGGATACTTAATAATCTTGAGCTAGAGTCCAGGATTTCAAGGAAATCAAATCAGTCCTTTCGATCAAATCTTCCATCCCATCCCACAAGAGCCTGCTCTTTCTCATCATTTAATTTCCTTATCTTAAAGGAGCAGTCAACTTTGAAATTGCTAGGGAGGCAAAGTGAACTAGCCTGATAAATAAATAGTTACAATTCACCTACATCAAGATCACGATGGTCTTTTTTTGGTAGTATATGCTTTTCCTTCTTAGTTTTCATTTTTCCTCTTTCTTTTTGAAATCCTAGGGAGTATAAGTTTCATATTTGATGCATGTAAAAAGAGAAGAGAAAATAAAAATGTTTGGAGTTACTGTAAGAGACAACTAGAAATCCCAGTTGTAATTGCAGGGTTGGAAGTTGGTCATGGATTATAGTACAGAAGCTGATTATACAGCATACATACAGTTTTTGTTCTTTCATTGTTCCACTTTGGCACGCTAAGTAGACAGCAAGCTACCTAAAGAGGAGAAATGCATCTTCTGCTTCTTCTCTTTCCCTCACAGGATCCAGAATTGACGAAAGACTAATATTTTTGAGTGCCTTCTGGAGCTGGTGATTTTGTGTTTCTGTACTAAATGAGTTTCCGTAAGCCTTTAAATAAACTGGATTATGAATAGAGGCCACACTAGGGTCTAGACTGACATTTGTTCTTCGATTTTTCTAAATAATGCTGAGTCAAAAAAAGCACTTGAGTGGAAGTCAGAATACAATTTTACCCTTAATTCAGAGATGAAACCTATCTTAAAGTGAGGGGACCAGCTTAAGTAGAGGAACAGTGGTGTTCTTATTCCTGTGACCCAAAACTCAGGAAAAAAATCACTCAGATTGTGACCAAATTAAATAGCACCAATAACAAATGGCTCTAAAATCCTTTATGTATCCAAACCATTGTTTCCACATCTTTTAGTTTCTCTTTTAATCAAGATAATACCATTTAGTCTTTAAATCCATACCACTTTAGTGATTAGCAAAAAAATTAAAAAAATAAAAAAAATAAAATCAAGAAAAGAAAATATTGTGCTATGTCACTTTATGTTGGTGCAAATTATTCCCTTGGTATGATTTCTTTTAGTCCTTAAGCAGATATGTCAAATGTGAACAGAGAGTCAGAAAGTTAACAAAATATTATAATAATCCTTTCTGAGCCCTACCACTTATGTGACATTGTGTGCACTCTCTATTAACACAACTATATCAAGATGCAGCATTTATTTTCTACTGTGACCTCATTTCAAATCTTAGAGGAGGCAGTTATAACTAAACCTAATCTAAGACCGTGACATTATTATCTTTGTTTGACCAAGGAAGTTCACCAGAGGAAAAATGCCTATAAATAAGAGCCTAATCAGAAAATGAGCACAAAAAAAGCTTTACTACCAAAAAAAGAAGACGAAAAACCAGTACCTAAATCACTTTCAACAATGACAGTATTTCAAGGTAGACATTGACTATAGATCTATAAGGAAAAGAGATGCTGATCAAAGCATACCTCTGGACTGCAATTTCAGGATTCATGATTGATTTGACTGAGCCAGAACCATGGATTTCATTTGGCATTTCATGGTTCTTTACATTTTTTCTGGGCTTACAGAAGCCACTTCCCTGCATGTAATCCTACCTGTGTTGTGCAATTTATTTTAACGCTATCCTTGTGCAATGACTGCATACACACTGGCCAGCAGAAGATGGACTATGTGCATCATTGTGGTAATTACAAATTAAACCATCCTTTGAGTTATAAATAGTGAGTTTGGTTGTAAGAATACTATAACAGACTCAGGTGACCCCTGAATTCTGATCCCAGTGCTACCACTACCTTCTTATGCTGTAGTAGGCAAAAAACAACTTGTTTGAACCACCAAGATATGTTATTTAGAATAATAATAACTAATTGACTTCTGATAAATTAAACATGAGAAACATTTGCTTTAGAATAATTCCTCCTCTTAAAGTGCAATACTCTATATTGTCAAATGAAAATAAGGTTAATCTTGGATAACGCTTTCCCAGTTTTTTTCACCAAGAGGAATATCACTGATTTCCTTTTCCCCACATGGGTTCTATATTACTAAACATTTTTGTATACCTAATAGGTAATTAGGAAATAATACATATTCCTCTTTGTGTTAATCGAAGGTGTATAGGACTATCAATTAGAGGGTCTGATTAAGATAAGATACCACTGCTACCATGCTGAGATGATTAAAACAGGTTAGGTCAAAGTTCAGACACATAAACTTTCAGTTGGGAGTTCCAGCTATGGCACAGTGGGTTAAGAATTCGACTGCAGAAGCTTGCATCGCTGCAGACATAGAGGTTCAATCCCCATCCTGGTGCAGTAGGATAAATGATCTAAAGGATCCAGCATTGCCACAGCTTTGGTGTAAGTTGCAGCTGTGGCTCGGATTCAGTCCCTGGCCTTGGAAATTCCATATGCTGTGGGTGAGGCCATAAGACAAACAAAAACTTTCACTTGACCTGACACAGTCTTCATGCAGACAAATGAGCAATTTCCACAGGAAACACCAGAACACCCTTCCTCAAAGTGAGATTCCCTGGATTATTTATTTATTCATTTTAAATTGAAGTCTAGTTGATTTACAAAGCTGTGTTAGTTTCAGGTGTACAGTGTAGTGTATATATATATATCTATCTGAATATATACACATATATCTTCTTTTTTCAGATTCTTTTCCATTATAGGTAGCCACAAGATATTGAATATAGTTCCCTGTGCTATACAGTAGGTCCTTGTTGTTTATCTGTGTTACATATAGTAGTGTGTATATGTTAACCCAAATCTCCTAATTTATCCCCCCCTGAATCCTTAGATCTTTTACTACATGGCATAGTGAAATATTCATGTGACTGTGACAATAAAACAATCAGACATTTCATCTCAAACATATGCACAGAAATGTAGATATTAGCTAACTACCTGCTGTCGAACATTGAGACATATCATGTCTCTGGGCAGAAGTCAACTGAGAATGAATTTTGAGGTAGAAAGTTCTTCCTAAACCTGACTCATTTGCAAATGTTCTTCTCTTAGTTTCAGTTTATCTACCTGTGCAACATGATTAATAACATCCACTTGAAAAACTGACAACTTTCATATCAAAAAGAGAAAGTATGGACTACAAAAATGACAAAATATTGCAAATGATATGTTTGTAATAGAAAAAAAGGCTAAGAGATCAAGGTCTTGATTATATAAATAATGTTTGCAAAGAAATGAAAAGATTCACCTGAATGAAAAGTGGACAAAGAACATGAAATTCTCTAACAAAAATATATATGGCCAATAAGCATATAAAAATGTCCAGTGCCATAAGTAATCAGAGAGAAATAATAAATAACACATAAAACAATGACATGCGTGGAGTTCCCTGGTGACTCAGCAGGTTGATGTTGTCACTGCAGTAGCTTGGGTCACTACTGTGGGGTGCATTCAATCCCCGGCTTCTACATGCCATGGGTGGGGCCAAAACAAACAAAAAACAATAACATGCCACTCTTCACCAATGAAATTATCAAAGACTTTTAGAAAGATAATAACTGGGGACTAGCAAGGGATGCATCTTTTTTTGGGGGGGAAGGGGAGGTTTTTTTAGGGCCACACCTGCCGCATATGGAAGTTCCTAGGCTAGGGGTTGAATTGGAGCTGTAGCAATGCCACAGCAATGCCAACAGCCACAGAAATGCCAGATCCAAGCCGCGTCTGTGACCTACACCACAGCTCACAGCAATGCTGAATCCTTAACTCACTAAGCGAGGCCATGGCTTGAACCTGCAACCTCATGGATACTAGTCGGATTTGTTACTACTGAGGCACAACGGGAGCAACAAGGATGAATCTTGTTATTCAGTCAAATATTATTTATTGCATGGACCAAGCACTCTTTTAAGAAATGAGGATAAAATGATAAAATGAAGACTAAGACAATGGGATCATTGTACTCATGGACTTTACATTGCGGAGTGCATGTGTGTTTGGTGTTTAGGGGAGTCAAGCAATAATCAGGTAAATACAATAAACAAAATATTATAAATTGAGCTAAGTACCATGAAAGAAATGAACAGAGGACTCTGATAGAAAATAACGATTATAATAAGGAGGTCAGGGAAAGCTCCTTTAAAAAGACTATATTAAGCTAAAATTGGAGAGACAAGTAACTAGTTTCATTAAGAGTCTGAAAATTTTTCCAAGCAGAAGGAACAGCAAGTGCAAAGGCATTGAATGAAGAGAGGGCTAGGTGTGCTTTAAGAATTGTCAAAAAAGCCAATGCAGTTGGAACACAGAGGCCTAAGGATGTGCAGCAAGATGGAAGGGCCAGGTAAGAAGCGACCAGGTCCATCAGGGCCAGGGGTTTCAGTTTAACCCACATGTAACATCAAACCGATAGAAGCTCTGAAAAGAATACAAAATCCAATGTTTACTATGCACGTAGAAAATGAACTAGAATTTTACCAATCAATAGAAATAAAACTACACTACTGAAAAGATTTAAACTGTCAACATTGATTTAATGTGGCAGATGATCTTTGCTGACACTGCATTACATTTGATGTTTATATTTCCTACTGACTGCAACAGTGTAGGTTCTTCTTAGTTACAGGTACTTAGATTAACACCAATCTTCTTAGTTATCTTGCAATTACTCCTTACTTAGCTTATCATTTATGCTTCACTTTGCTTAAATCCTCTATTTTCGTATTGCATGCCATGTATTCAACAGTTAGAATAACTAAATAGTACTGCTTAATGTCAGTGAGGTAACAGACATAAGGATCTCAAAGAGCTACTAGGATCCCCATGTTCACTGCAGAACTGTTCACAATAGTTAAGATATGAAAATAAATGTCCATTGACAGATGAATGGATAAAGAAAATGTGAGATAAGGAGTTCCCGTCGTGGCGCAGTGGTTAACGAATCCGACTAGGAACCATGAGGTTGCGGGTTCGGTCCCTGCCCTTGCTCAGTGGGTTAACGATCCGGCGTTGCCGTGAGCTGTGGTGTAGGTTGCAGACGTGGCTCGGATCCCGCGTTGCTGTGGCTCTGGCGTAGGCCGGTGGCTACAGCTCCGATTTGACCCCTAGCCTGGGAACCTCCATATGCCGCAGGAGCGGCCCAAGAAATAGCAACAACAACAACAAAAGACAAAAAGACAAAAAAAAAAAAAAAAGAAGAAAATGTGAGATAAATGTATGCATGTATACATGCATGTAGTATATGTGTGTGTGTGTGTGTGTGTGTGTGTATACACACACACACACACATATATATATATATACACATACATACATACACACATACATACATATAATTCAGCCTTAAAAAAGAAAGGGAGTCTGCTACATGGGACAGCATGGATGGATCTTGAGGACATGATTCTAGGTGAAATAAGCCAGACCCAGAAAGACAAGTACTACCTGATTCCAATTCTATGAGAAAAATAAGAGTCAGATTCATAAAATCAGACTGAAATGATGGTTACTAGGGGCTGGAGGGAGAATGAAATGGAGCATTCTTAATGAGTTAGGCATAAAGTTTCCTTTAAGCAAGATAAATAAACTCTAGAGTTCTGGTGCAGAACATTGTATAGGCAACAATAGCGTATTGTAAGTGAATCGATGTCATATTATGTTCTTAATAAAATAAATAAACAAACATAATGAAAACAAAGATAAAAGTCAGGCATAAAGGACTTGTCAGATTTATCATCTTGATTATCTAGAATATTTATATATATATATATTTATATGTATTTTAATTACTATCAAATAGAAAAGGAACATTTAACAATTTACATGGAAAACTCTCAGGTCCCCAAGAGTATGTTCCCCAGGTGGGAAGCTTGGTTCTAAGGCATAATATTATGGATTATTCATTTAGACAGGGGCTCATAATTATCAGAATTCTGTAGTTAAAAATCCCACTAAACAGAAGCAAACAAATTTCACAAAAAATCCTAAGCCTCCAGGAGAATTTCCTATTGGGTTTTCTTATTGCTCTGGCTAAACCTTCTAATTTAAGTTCCCAAAGCTCCTTTCATGTAGTAAATTAAAGACAGAATTCAGTCAAACAAATACCAAATCCCCATCTGGGCACCAAAATAATCCTCACAATTCTTCCACTTACATTGAGCTAAAATGCTAGGCCATTTCCGTGTTTAAGAAGCATGACCTATAGTTAGGATTTAATGAAATGATGAGATACAATTTATACTCTAATGAATTTTAATTAATTTTTAATTAAATATAGAAAATTAAATGTTCAGGCAAAATACAAAATTCTAGTTGGCAAAGAGAAGAAAATGTGTAATAGATCTTGCTTTGCAATCAACCTTGCAGAATGTGTCTGACTTGCAAAGCAGTGCAAAGAAAACAGCAATGTAAGCCAGTCTAATGAAATCCAACCTATGAAATATTTTATAGTTCATTTTAATAATCACTTTAATATATCATGGATTTTTAGCTCTTTTCCTGAACAATATTACTTTGTAGTTTGTGGATAGCAATTTTGTCATCCCTGGTTGAGTTTAATCAAGCTAAAAGTAGATGATGTGAGCTGAGGCAATGTATCTTCATTTTATCCTTAAACTAATCTATACACGAAACACTCATTTAAGCACATTTAGTTCACAGAAAAAGTCACACAGAGACATAGCTTTTACCTTTGTCACAACTACTCCTTGATGTGATTCAGTCCTCTTTTCCTCAAGTATTTCTTAAGTTCTACTACAGTCATAGTGACCATCTGCCAAATACTTATGATTTGTCCCTTTGGCCCCTTTTAGTTAGAGATGACCAGGTGACCAGTTTTGGCCAGTGAGTTTTAAATGGAAGTATCTTATGCAGCACTTCTGAGCCAGAGTATTTAGCTCCTGGTTAAAACCTTGGAGAGTCATTTACTCCTGGTTACAATTCTGGAGCATTCCCTTGGGTACAATGACCAGGATTATTTGAGATGATGGCTATTCCACTAAGGTAGGTCACTGAATGACTGTGATGGAAAGATGGGAAGAGATTGAGATGATGGCTATTCCACTAAGGTAGGTCACTGAATGACTGTGATGGGAAGAGATCCTAGTCATAGAAAGTGATCAGAAAATAAGCCTGTATTGCTTTAAGCCTCTACAGTTTCAGGGTCATTTATTTTCATGTCATTACCCAGGCTATTCTAACTGGTATAAACTATATGCAGCACACTGTGCTTGGTGCTGGGGGTGCATTCGTGAACAAGACAGAAATAGTGACCGACTGCAAGCTGCTTATATTTTAGAGAAGACACTTCTCCACACACTAGAATGGAAGCTACACGAAGGTAGGATTTTTGTATATTTAGTTCATGGCAGTATTAAGGCTGGAAAAGTACTTAATGCAACATAGAGGTTCATCTATGATGGGCTGGGCAAATGAAGGACAGAGTGAATGAGCTCATAAAGAACTGACACTTTTCTCAATGGAAACGTTCAGAGTGTGAAGATATTCTGTAATGATGCAAGGTGCCCAGTCCACCTAAGGGAAGCAGAGGTGACACCCTGGTCAGAAGGTGACTTTTGAGAAGCAGGAATTAACTAGGGAAGGAAAGGCAGAGTGGGAAAGAAGAGCATGTTCCAGGCAAACAGAATGGTGGGTGCAGAACCACTGATACGGAATGACTGGCATGAAGAAGAAATGATGAGGATTTAGCTTACAGGTAGAGAACAGTAGGCACAGGGCCACAACGTGCGACAGGCGAGACTGCTGGGGGCTTTGTGAGTCTTGTTAAGGACTGTAGGTTTAGCCTTCAAAATGGGAGGCAGAGTTTGAAGGGATTGTTATATATTCAGGTTGCTGTGAGAAAAAAAGACTGGAAAGATTTTTTTAAAAGAGGAGTTTATGCAGAGTATTGATTCAATTTATCACTACCACTAACTCAGAATTAAAAGTGATTTGGAGCTTAGCAATGTACCTCAACCATCAGACTGAAACTGAGCACTGACTGGTTACAGAGGAGGAACCTGCTGTCTGCACAGCACCGCCCCCCCTCCCCCCCCACCAATGAGACTTGGTCTAAAGCCTTAATCTCATATTGAAAGGCAGTATAGTCAGAATGCTCACAGAAAGATCTGGAAGACATTGTTCACTTCTTTACCATAGTCCCCCCCCCCTTTTTTTGTCTTTTTAGAGCCACACCCACAGCACATGGATGTTCCCAGGCTAGGGGAGCAAATAGGAGCTGTAGCTGCCGGCCTACGCCACAGCCACAGCAATGCCAGATCTGAGCCATGTCTCTGACCTACACCACAGCTCATGGCAATGCCGGAACCTTACCCCACTGAGCGAGGCCAGGGACTGAACTTGCATCCTCATGGATACTACGTGGGTTCATTACCGCTGAGCCACGATGGGAACTCCTACCAGAGTCTCTTTTGAAGATCTCTGGAAGAAATTTCTTCCTAGTTTGATACTGATAGATTTGTTTATTTCAAGAAATACATTATTTTTTAGTTACGCCCACAGTATGCAGCGGTTCCCAGGCCAGGCAGGGATTGAACCCAAGCCACAGCAGTGACAATGCCAAATCCTTAACTGCCAGGCTACCAAGAAACTCGAAGAAATATTCTTTATACATTTTGAGGACAGGTAAAATTTGAAACGGATAATTTCCCCTTTCCCGTGGCTGTGCTTTGGAAAGCTTAGGACAAACCTGAAGTAACTATAGGGACAGAGTGTGTATATATATTAACCTGACTCCTTGGTTTTGCTTTTTGTTCTTACCTACTTCTAATTTACCTATCATGTTTTGTATACTCATCTTAAGTCATCTTAAAGATCTCTGGGTACTAACTATAGTAAAAACAAGCATTTTGGAAGCACTTCTTACATCTAATCAGGTAAATCATAATCTTGAGCTAAGCAACATATTTTTCTATGATATATCTTTTAAAAGATGTGAAAAATAGGAGCCAGATTAATCTTAATACATTAAGAATATCATTCATTGGTTACTTATAACATTTTAGGTGTCACAGCTTCAATAGCGAATATAAAGAGGTATGGTCTGTGCCTTCATGAACTCCTAGTTTAGTGGGACAAACTCTGGATCTGTGAGAAACAGGATAGTATTGTGTGAAGTTCCCGTACTGCATTCTAGTAGGATTTAGAGCTGGACTGCCTGGGTTTGAGTCCCAGCTCCATCTCTTATCTACTTGACCTTGGGCAAGTTATTTAGCTTTTTTATGCCTTACTTTCCTCAAGTGTAAAATAGTGATGCTAGCAGTACCTACCTCACAGGACTGTTGCAAGGCTTAAATGACTGAATGCACATAAAGAACTCAGAAGAGTGCCCAGTGGGGTTATATTATTGTTAGATATTTTTATTACCTATAAAGAGAATTTGAGATGGAATAATCTTAAAGTGTCCCCGTGAAAGACACAGTGGGAAATCAAAGCTTCCTTTTTCCTCCTTGCTTCTAAATGAAGAACTATATGCTGTTTAGAGTTATGAGCTCATTGAGAGAGAAGAGACCTTGGGAATAATTTTGGACAATTTCCAACTAATTTAGAAATCTCTACCACTTTTCTGATGGATGCCAACTCAGCCTTTGTTAGCATTTGCAGAAATGTGGAGCTCACTCCTGAGCAAACCAATCCATTCCATTGTAAGGTAGCTCTAATGGTTAGAAAGCTTTTTTAGGGTTGAGCCAAGCTCTAAAGAAAGAAAAAAAAGACTAGGGTTTCCTGTATGAATTAATACACTAGTGGTGCAAGAATTGGATATGCCTAAAACATGGTTATTAAGTTATACTTTCATTAAGTGTATTGTATTGAAAATATTTGAAATATAAACTGTGAATCTTTAATCCATAGGTATGTGTTGAGGACTCACTTTGAATCAGGCACATAGTTAAAAACATAAAGGGGAATTTGGGGTTGGTAGATGCAAACGATTACCTTTAGAACGGATAAGCAATGAGGTCCTGCTGTATAGCACAGGGAATGGGATCTAATCTCGTGATAGAATGTGATAGAAAATAATATTAAAAAAGGAATGTGTACACTGAAATTGACATAACACTGTAAATCAACTATACTCCAATAAAAATTTTTTAAAAATAGTTTCTGTAAAGGATTACATTTAATAGTATTGAAATAAGAACATATATTCTAGGGATTTAACTAAATTTACTGAATGCCTACTTACATGATAGACAATTTAAATTTCATTTAATTCTCACATCCCTTTATGGTAGGTATTTTTGTTCTTATAGTAAATATAAAGTAACTAAGAAACCAAGATTCAGAGAGTTATTTTTCTGAATAAATATAGCTACAGCCGGTATATAAATAGCAGACCTGGAATTGGAACACATCTCTGTCAGCTTTTTCTACTGAATACAGAGGTTCAAAGGCCAAAAATAATAAGAGAAGAAGAAATGCACATGGGAAGATTTGACTTCAGGGTGCCAAAGAGCCATTATTTAAGAACAGTAGGCCAAAAGAATGGAAGTTTATTAAGGCCGTTTCTGAATATTAGAACAATGCTGGGCTGCTATGAACAACCGATTTCACCAACACAATGTACAGTCTGTTCACGTGCTACTAATGATGCTGTTAGTATTTAAAGTGACTCAACCTTCACTAACATCTGTCTCACTGGGAGCACTTTAAATGTCTCCTTATTTCTCTCATATTTATTTTCACACTAAAGGTGGGAGCAGCACTGTGTTGGAAGCTTCAGTTAATTCTTGCCTTGCCTCCATGCTGCCTGTTTTGTGGATATTGGTTTTGATTTGGGATTTATTCCTTTTACTTTAAATTCTTCAGGGTAACTAAAACCAGAGTTTGGAGTCTGGGAGGTAATAATGCATCAGCTCAACTTCCACAAGGCCCACCTTAGGAGGATTTCAGTTTTCTTTTGCTTCCTTTTCCCTTGTCTTTTTAGGGCCGAAAAGAGGCATATGAAAGTTCCCAGGCTAGGGGTTGAATTGGAGTCGCAGCTGCCAGCCTACACCACAGGCACAGCAAAGCCAGATCCGAGCCGAGTCTATGATCTACACCACAGCTCACGGCAATGCCGGATCCTTAACCCACTGAGTGAGGCCAGGGATTGAACCCACATCCTCACAGATACTATTTGGGTTTGTTTCCACTGAGCCACAATGGGAACTCCCTGGATTTAAGGTTTCAAATAGGTAGGTTTTGATAACATTGGTCAATTAGTATTCAGAACTAGTATTATATTAGTATCTTATCCAGTATATTATTTGCATCTCCCTTGCTTCCCCTCACGGAACCCAGTAGACTGTAGGAGCCTTGAGGGCTGGAACATTTCCTATTTTGTACCCAGCTCCTAAAATAATATATTGCATGTACATACTCAATAAAGGTTGATTGGTGGATGAATAAACTAAGACCAAATCCATAAACCCTATCCTCTGGGGCCTTCTCAAAGGATTGCACTGCAGGTTGTTGTACATATTTGTGTTCTCACCTTTTTTTTTTTTTTCTTTTTTTTAACTTATGGCTGCTCCTGTGGCATATGGGACTTCCCTGGACAGGAGTCGAATCAGAGCTATGGTTGCTTGCCTACACTACAGCCACAGCAATGCCTGATCTGCGTTGCACCTGCAGCCTATGCCACAGCATGTGGCAACCCCGGATCCTCAACTCACTGATTGAAGCCAGGGATCAAACCAGAATCCTCACAGAGACAATGTCAGATCCTTAACCCACTGACCCACAATGGGAACTCCTCCTGTTCTCGTTTTTAAAGATGAAAAGAGCTTGTGAAATCTGTTTATGGATGTGTGGCTGTTTTGAAAGACACTGGTAACTGATGCCAAGTCCCAGTGATCTTACTGAAGTCAGTCTTCCTTTTCTCTGACTGTCAGCCCAAGCTTGGGCCTTTTAATCAGAAAGAACTGGCTTTTGGAACCTAACTTCTTCATTGTATTGCCTGTAAAATGGGGATAATGATATTAATCTCTTAGAGTTATTTCAAGGAGTAAATAACACATGTGAAAGCATATTTCTCAGTGACAGGCACATAGTCATTGCTTAATGAAAGCTTGTTTGTGTTCTTCCTTTGTATAAATAAAACACAGTTGTTAGAGATATAAATATTATCAGTTGCTTAGAGCTTGGTGACTAAGGAATGCAAATCTAATTAGAAAGAAATATAATCTTTGAGTTACAAACTTTGATGGAAGGCCAGTGACTAAAATACTATATTATTTTCATTTATTATAATACCTTTCTATTGAGGACAAATATCATATGGTCTTAGAATTCAGTGATGCATCATAAGCAAAGGAAAAATATCCAGCAACTCACATGATTGCCAAGCTCCTGAATATCCAATGGCAAAACTCCCAGAGTTTGCTTTAATTACATCAGTCACAGAACTCAGCCACTTCCTGGGAGATCAGTTTCTAAAAATACTTTATCTATGATGTGTGGGTCCTTCTAAAATTCCATTTTCTTTTGTTAGACATCCCATAGGAAGGCAAAGAAATGTCTGTTTTACTGAAAAGGTTCAAAGAGAAACACTATGTTAAGAGGAGTAAATGACCTAATCAAAATGCTTCCTTGACTTACATTTTATTTTCTTCCTCTACAGACTCATAAGAGTCCATATAATGTTGAAGAGTGAGCCAGTGTCAGATGAAAAACAGAGAATGAGCCTGTAGACACCTTATCTGGTCCCATGATTTTCTGTTTCTGGATTCTTTGTTCAATTAAGAATTTCCTTTTGATTTTTTCCTAATCATATATTATTATTATCACATGATATTAGGAATTTGATTTTGTGTCCAAATTTTTATAGTTAGTTTTTTTTTTTGTTGTAGTTGTTGTTGTTTTTTTTTGTTTTTGTTTTTTTCTGTCACACCTGCAGTATATGGAAATTCCTGGGCCAGGGATCAACTCTGTGCCTCAGTAGCAATCTAAGCCTCTGTAGAGACAATGCCAGATCCTTAACCTATTGCACCACTGGGAACTCCCAGTTAGTTCTTAACTATGTAAAGAGAGCTGATGTAAAGCAATTTCTTTCCAGTAACTTCCATTTAAAAAAAGAGTGGAGGTGACATCACCAAGACGGCCACATAAGTGTTCCTGACTTTGGTCCTTCTCATAAGAACAGCCCAAACTATTCAAGAACAAGGCACCACTGAAAGAATCCTAGAACATGGAGTTGAAACTAAACCACTTCCCTGCTTAATAGACTGTGTTAAAAGGGTGATAGAAAGCTACCTGTCAACTGCTTTGCCCCTCCTCCAGACCAGCATAGAACTAGGCAGAGAAGTCTCTTCTGAGCTTTTGGTCCCTCCAGTGGGAAATGAAAACCCAGGGGGAACAAGTAGCTCCTTTCCCTAATGCTGTATATTGCTTTGTGGGAACACTTGCTCTGATCTCACACCCTGGGGATTGCAGGGACATTTGTGAGACATTTAATCACTGAGAATCCAACAGTGTTGGAGAAGGAAGGAGGGGCTTGCAACAACCAGTGGCTGTATTCATCTAAGAACCAAACTGGGGGCACACTCTGACCAGAAAACTCAGTGGGGCACAGATCCTCCTAGTTTCAGTCCTCAAATGAGGAGTTTCATTAACCCTAAAGCCCAGTTTGTCTACACCACAGGCCTACCGACTGTGGGGAGTGTCTTCCAGCCCCATCTTACCAGAACTGCTGGAGCCAATTATTGGAAGTTGTACAAACCAATAGTGCTCAATTGAGAAGCAAGTGGGTAGAGCTGATCACCCCACAGCAAAGCCCATACTGGGTGTGGAGGCTTCTCATGCTATACAGACAGGTGGATTCATTCATAGCCAAGTCAGAGGGTAATTTCTTGTCCCTCGCAACCATAAAGTCTACTTGGAAAATTATTGTAGCCTGGAACTGCTCCTCTCCTCCCACCCAGGCTTGGGGCTGAGACAGAATCTCACCAATGAGGCTCCCAGTCCCATGTGACCAGAAGGGCTGGCAAAAATACCTAAAAGCCATGTGGCCCAGTGACACTCAAATGAAGAAGAGGGCAGGCAGAGCTAATCATTTGCAGAGCAAAGCCAATGGTCCTCTTTGGCCAAAGAACTGGGGTGTGGATGGGCTTGAGTTAAGACAACAATGAGCTTTACCAGTTTTAGAGCTGTTTCTTCCACTGTACCCAGGCAGGAGCTCTAATTCACAGCCCCACTCATTGCTGAATATATCCTTTATCTGGCTTAACCAGGGAACCTAACCAGAGCACACAGGCAGCTGCAAAAGTCAATCAATAGCCCCATGTATGTGACACTTGAACAGAGAGGCCAGCCTGTGGCTTCCCATACCCACAAAGGAAAATCACTGGTCTTACCCGATTTGTGAATTCTATGCACACCCTTGTCTGATTTGGCCCCCAAACAATGAGCCTATCTGAGTTCCATCTGATGCAGGGAATCTAATTAGTAGCCTCATCTACTACTGAACATAGTACCCATTCCTGACCATCTAGTAAGCCTGACCAAAAAATCCAGGCAACTGCAGAACCCATCCTATAGCCTCACTTGCATAGGGAATCAAGCCAGTGGTCCTATCCCATGACTCTTAGCCAGTGGCATACCACCTCTACCCCCCTAACCTCAGAGCTCAAATAGTTGCCTCACTGAAAAACAGACCATGGAGTTCCCATTGTGGCGCAGTGGTTAACGAATCTGACTAGGAACCATGAGGTTTCGGGTTCGGTCCCTGCCCTTGCTCAGTGGGTTAACAATCTGGCGTTGACGTGAGCTGTGGTGTAGGTCGCAGACGCGGCTTGGATCCCATGTTGCTGTGTCTCTGGCGTAGGCCAGTGGCTACAGCTCCGATTCGACCCCTAGCCTGGGAACCTCCATATGCCCTGGGAGCGGCCCAAAGAAATAGCAAAAAAAGACAAAACAACAACAACAAAAACAGACCATAATAGCAGGACCCACCTGTCCAAGAACATTACCATCAGATACACCCAGAAACCCAAACTGAGCTGACTGATGAAGATCTGTCTCTGCCAAAGAAAACCTATAAAGTCTAGAGGAGGAATCCGATTACTCAAATGCCTAGATATCAATATAAGGAATCAAAGATCACCAAAAAACAGGAGAAACTAAAAAAGAAGGTAATAAAGCTCTAATAATTGACCTTAAGGAAATGGAGATACATGAACTGTCAGACGAAGAATACAGAATATCCTCTCAAAAACTGAATGAACCATAAGAACACACAGACAGCTAAACAAAATTAGGAAAACGATACATGAACAAAATTAGAAGATTGACAAAGCAATAGAAACCATAAAAAAATAAAGCACCAGTAATCCTAGACATGAAAAATATAATAACTGAACTAAAAAATTCAATAGAGAATTTTAAAAATAGACTCAACCATGCAAAAGAATGAATCACTGACCTGGAGGATAGGACCTTAGAAATTGTCCAGTCAGATGAGCAAACAAAAGAGAATGGAAAAGAATGAAAGGAGTTCCTGCTGTGGTGTGGTGGGTTAAAGATCCTGCGTTGTCTCTGTGGTGGTGTGGGTTGGATCCTTGGCCTGATGCAGTGGGTTAAGAATCCAGTGTTGCTGCAACTGTGGTATAGGTCACAGCTGCTGCTCAGATTTGATTTCTGGCCTAGGAACTTCCATATGCCATGGCTTCAGCCATAAGAAAAAGAAAAAAAAGAATGAAAAAAGCCTATGGGACTTATGCTACATGATGAAAAGGAACAATTTTTTCTTTTCATTTTTTGGGCTACATCTGAGGCATGTGGAAATTCCCCAGCCAGGGACTGAACCTTCACCGCAGCAGCGACTCAAACTGCTGCAGTGACACACCGGATCCCCTGCTGCACCATAAAGGAACTTCTGAAATAATATTTTCGATATGGGAATTCTGGAGGGAGAAGAGAAAGAGAAAGGGGCAAAAGTATATTTAAAGTGGAGTTCCCATCGTGCCTCAGGGTTAACGAACCCGACTAGTATCCATGAGAACACAGGTTCAATCCTTGGCCTCGCTCAGTGGGTTAACAATCTGGCATTGCTGTGGGTTATGGCATAGGCCTGCAGCTGCAGCTCCTATGACCCCTAGCCTGGGAACTTCCATATGCCATGGGTGCAGCCCTAAAAAGACCAAAAAAAAAAAAAAAAAAAAAAAAAAAAGAAGTATATTTAATGCAATAATGGCTGAAAACTTCACAAACCTGGAGAGAGAAATGGACATCCAAATCCATGCCCAAAGCACTCCAAAAAGGTTGAACCAAATAAGACCACAAGACACATAATTACATTTTCAAAAGTCGAAGAGAGAGAAAGAACTTTTAAAATCCACAAGAGAAAAGAAGTTATATATAAGCAGTTCTAAGAGTAAAGTTCAGAGCAGTAAATGCCTATGTTAAGAAGCAATAAAAATTACAAATAAGCAACCTAACTCTAAGCCTTATGGAACTAGAAAAAGAACAAACTGAGCCCAAAGTTGGCAGAAGAAAAGAAACGATAAAGATTATACCAGAAATAAGTAAACTTGGGAACAGAAAAATAAAAGAAAAGATTAGCCAAACTAAGAGTTGGTTCTTTGAAAAGATAATATTAATAAGTCTTTAGTTAGACTAACCAAGGAAAAAAAAGAGGGGGTCCAAATCAACAATATATAAATGAAAAAGGAGACATTACAACTGATGTAACAGAACTACAAAGGAGCATAAGTGGCTATTATAAACACCTGTACAGCAATAAACCAGACAATCTAGAAGAAATGGGAACATTCTTTGAAACATACAACTTAGCAAAACTGAATCAGGAAGAAATAGAAAATCTGAAATAGGCCAATTACTGGTAAGAATATTGAGTCAGTAAGAAGAAATCTTCCAGTGAAGAAAAGCCCAGGGCCAGATGGCTTCACTGGTGAATTTTACCAAATAAAGAAGAATTAACACCAATCCTTCCCAAACTTCCTCCAAAAATTGAGGAGGAGGGAACCACTTTACAAGGCTAGCATTATCCTGATACCAAAGCCAGAAAAGGACACTAGTAGAAAAGAAAACTATAGACCACTCTCTTTTATGAATGTAGATGCAAATATTCACAATAAAATACTAGCAAGCTAAATTCAGCAGTACATGAAACAGATCATTCACCATGATCAAGTGGGATTTATCCTTGGGGCGGTTCAACATTTGCAAATCAATCAATGTGACATATCACATTAATAGGCTAAAGAAAATAATCATATAATTATTTCAACTGGTACAGAAAAAGCATTTGGCAAAATTCAGCATGCATTCATGATAAAAAAAAAAAAAACTTTTAACAAATTAGGCACAGAAGGAACATATTTCATCACAATAAAGACCATACATGTGAAGACCATTGCTAACGGTTAAAGGTTGAAAGCTTTTCTTCTAAGATCAGGAATAAGACGAGGATTCCCCCTCTCACCACTCCTATTCAACATGGTCCTGGAAGATACAGGTAGAGCAATCAGACAAGAGAGTAAAATAAATGGTACCAGCAAACTGCTATACACAAACTAGATCAACAAAAACTCTGACTATATAGCATGGGGAACTATATTCAATATCTTATAATAAACTGTAATGGAAAAGAATCTGAAAAATATATATATATACAATGGAATGTTATTTAGCCACAAAAATTGAGGAAATTCTAAGATTTCTGACAACATGGGATGGACCTTAAAGGCATTATACTAAGTGAAATAAATCAGAGAAAGGCAAAGACTGTTATTATTTCGCTTATATGTGGAATCTAAACAAACAAACCAAACCAAACATATAGAAAAAAAGATCAGATATATGGTTGGCCGTGGCAGAGGACAGGACAGGGAGAATTGAAGGAAGGTGATCAAAGGTACAGATTTCCAGGTATAAGATAAGGGACACTAACACCGCTGCATGATTATATAGGAAAGTTAAGAGAGTAAATCCTAAGAGTTCTCATCACAAGGAGAATTTTCTTCTTTTTTCTTTTCTTACTGTCTTTTTACTATATTTCTCTGAGATGATAGACAATTATGGAAACTGTGACAATAATCATTTCACAATACATATAAATTAAACCTTCATGTCGATGCCTTAATCTAAAGCAGTGATGTATGTCACTTACGTCTCAATAAAACTATAAAAAAATAGTAATTTAGTAACATTTAAGGCTTCAGTATTACTTAGAATATTTATATTTTTCTCAAAACTAAGCATACACACCTAACTGAATTCTTTTCCCACCCTTTAAAGGACATTTTAGATTCACCACTGAAGACACAGGTGTGATTCAAATGAGTCCAGCATCAATGATTAAACTCCAATTTGCACATGCAAACATACAAATAAATACATATATATATATGACCTTGTGTATTTATGTGCAAATTCATACATTTGTATGTCCCACAGCATATATATTCATATACATGTCCATGAGAACACATTCACAGAAGCACCCTACTTGTAAAAAGAAATAAAGGAAATGAATTTCTACAGCATACGGTAACTTCCAAAGATGGTATGCCACACACACACACACACACACACACACACACACACACACACACACACACACACATTGGTGATCTGTGTTCTCAGTGGTAAAGAGGACTCATGAAGAATTAGACACCTGCTTCTGTTTATAACTGTAAGTAGTCCCAAAGGCCTGATTACTTTGAAACAACCATACACTTGTCGTGGTTCGTTGCTTAATCAATCTTTTCCGGCACACCAGAATATCCCATTTTCCAATACTAGGGCTTTCATCATCAGTGTGTGTGATCTTTAATTCTTCAGTGCTGTCATATATTAAGAGACAATAAAGTGAAATAGGTTGTTATCTCTTAAAAAGCACCAATAATTCAAATTTGGACAGCTTCAATTTGGGCAAGGTAATTGTGGAATTACATCTTCCTTTTCTCATGCTGCAGTCTAATATTTAATAGTTTTGAAAATCTTCCTGCACTAAGATACAAGCAGTAAGGAAATAAAACCAAGATGTTGGTCATCAAATTAGCCAATATAAGAGACTAAAGATTCGATCCCAAGAGGGGGCTGGGGAAGATTTTTTTTAATTATTCACATTAGAATTGGAAGAATATAGGCGAAAGAGGAATCTTTTTTCACCTTAGATATAAGATGATTTCTCTTTGTCATCTGACTAAAGTTATTCATACTGTTTCAATATGAAATAAAAACAGTTAACAGCCACCAGCTTGCTCTGGTTCTTCCTCCTCTTCAAAGCATCTATCCATCCCTTCACTTTTTCTCTTTTCAAGGGCCAACTTATTAAAATAAAGTCATTGCCGGGAGTTCCCTTCTTGGCACAGTGAAAATGAATCCGACTAGAATCCATGAGGATGTAGGTTCAATCTCTGGCCTCACTCAGTGGGTTGGGGATCTGGCGTTGCTCTGAGCTATGGTGTAGGTTGCAGGTTCGGCTTGGATCCTGCATTGCTGTGACTGTGGTGTAGGCCAGTGGCTGTAGCTCCAATTTGACCCCTAGCCTGGGAACTTCCATGTGCTGCAGGTGCAGCCCCCCCCCCAAAAAAAAAGAAAGAAAGAAAGAAAGAAAAAACAGCAAAAATAAAGTCATTGCTTAAGTTTCCTCTTTCCCTACAAGTCTCAGCCCCCTGATCTGACATTGTCTCTGCTCTTCTGCTTTAATCCTTCAACAAGGAAAAATGTCCTCCTATTTTCTGTATCTGTTGGCTTCATTCCATTCTACATTCGACTGTGATACTCAACTATGTAGACAATGATGACAACGTCTCTATCCTTAAAATATTCTTTCCCGTGGGTTTGTTGCCCTCCCTTCATTCTCCTTTCTCACTCCTCTTTCTCTTCTTTTTTTACTGGAAGTTTTCCCTTAGCCCCCCACTTAAATACTAGTGTTAGCAGAGTTCTCATCTCTTCTATTATGTGTGATTTCTCCCACTCTTATGGTGTCCTCTCCAGGTGATAAGTAGAATTTGGGTTCAAATCCATCTTGAATGCATAATGGACAAACTCTGTGGTTATTTCCCCAGGACTCTGAATGTATAATTTAGAAAGCTATACCCTGTAGTTGTAAGAACCCCACCTGATGAAGGAGAACCAGCCACTGTGGTAGGAAAGGTCAAAGAAAGCCCTTGAACTTGCATACCTCCTCACCCTCTCCAGCAAAAAAAGCAGTCTGAAATCGCACTTCATGCCAAAAAGAATTTCAAACATTAATACTACTATTAAAAATCCCAAGAGTCGTGGGAGTTCCCGTTGTGGTGCAATGGAAACGAATCTGATTAGTATCCATTAGGATGTGGGTTCGATCACTGGCCTTGCTTAGTGGGTAGGAGACCTGGCGTTGCCATGAGCTATGGTGTAGGTTGCAGACCTGGCTCGAATCCCACATTGCTGTGTCTGTGGCGTAGGCCGACAGCCATAGCTCCAATTTGACCCTTAGCCTGGGAATTTCCATATGCATTCAAGTGCAGCCCTAAAAAGCAATAAATCAAATCAAATCAATTCCTAAGAGTCGAAAAAAATGGAGATTCCTTTTCTAATATGTAATCAATTTGTATGGCTTTGAATAAACCAGATGTCTCAGGGCATATGATTGTGAATTATCAAAATTTAATCAGTGGTAATTTTAATTACCACCTGTTGGAAGTGGTGTCTTTTGGGGGAACATATAAACTCAGCCTTTTATATTTGGTAGTTTGTAGCTACCAAATCTGGTGGATGTGTGATCTGGTGGATGTGTTTCCCTCAACCTCTCTTGGTAATAGATGTCAAAACCAGATCACTTTTACATAGGAAGGGCAACAATAAATATTCATTTTCTTGTCTCAGAGCTACACTGTCTCCTGTTTTCTGTTACTACATAGTCTGCAAGGACCTCAATCATTTTTATTTTCTGCAATACTTCATTTGCTTTACACTATTGGTGACATAAATGATAATCGGACATGATTTGCAGTAACTGGCCAGTATTTTAGGCATCCTAATAAGGTGCCTATGTGCCAAAGGGAAAATTGCAATAGAAAAATGTTCATAGCAAAAAAGCCCACTAGGGAATTAGAGCAAGGCCACTCTTTCAGAATTGCAGAAAATTATGCAACATTTGAAAAACAATTCCTAACAGGATAGTGAATCCTACTGGAGGTTGCACACAATCTTAGAACTATAGAACTAGAGCCATATATTAGCTAATCCACAGAGTCATAAGTTTGGGCAGGAAGAGTACTGATATATTATGAAGGTACCATTCAGGATTAAGCCTGAGAAGTTCCATAAGACACAAATAAATTACATAAACAGGTGGCGAAACACCCAGGTCATCTGTGTGGTACCCACCTCTCTCCCACAATCCATAGTTGTGGCATCATGGGATTCTCTATGACTACATGACAGAGGAGACAACAATTGGGTCTGAAGTTGGGAAGAGAAGTTGGTATGATTTGTTCATGTTAGCTTTAGTGGGTAATTGTTACAGTCTAGGCTCACTTAGGGATGGCTCTTTAAGACCTGGTGAGGGTGAATAAACCTTCAAAAATAACATCTGGAAGTTCACTTTTCATGGAAGGAAAAGTGGACTGGGCTTTAGGGTCCTAGAAAAGGTGAATGGTTTGACTATTCATTCAGGACTCCAAAGAAAGACAATTAGAAGATAAGACACAATGAAATCTTAGGAAGATGCATGTGATTGGATTGATGGGCGTGGGCACAAAGAGTGCCTTTGTTTGTGTTTCATGTTAATGCTGACTATGGGTCATCAATCTCAGAAGAGGGGCTCAATAACTTTTAATTAGATGTCCTGTGGATGTTAGCTGGCCTCTTTCTTTGGTAACACCAGTGCTAGTAGAATAGGACCACAGAGCGACCACAGGGATACAGTGGCAGGAATACAGCTCTGCAGGTTCAAACAGAGGGCTCCCTTTTATCTACCTACTTCCAAATAGTTAGGAACAGAGAACAAAAATTGAGTCTTCATCATGGCACCATTTCTTAAGGAAACCAGCCAGCCACCAGTGGTAGATGGATTTTATCAAACTCAGTTCTCTAAAAGGAGAAGAAATGTATCCTTTTATGAACTGACACCTACCTTCTCTGAATATGGATTTGCCTTCTCTGCCTCTACAGGCTGGGGCTACCACTGACATTGTCATCATCCTGTCTGATATATATTTTCATGGTTTCACACACTAAGTTCAGTTTTATGACACAGGAGATTGAAAAATGGACACAAAAATATACAGCTCACTTGTCTTATCCTATGTCTCATCACTTAGGAGCAGAATAATGGAATGGTCAGTGAGAGTCCTAGTGAGGACACAAATTTAGTTATAAACCATTTAGGTGGAGTTGCTGTCCTCTAGGATGTGGTGTGTGCACTAAATTAATGATCATATAATATATGGTGCTGTCTCCAGTAGCTAGAACATGTGGGTCCTAGAACCAAGGGGTAAGAGTAGGGTTGGTCCATCTGACCACAATTTCCAGGAACTCACTGGTGGAATTTGTGCTCCCCATTTCTGCAGGATTAATGGCCTTGGTTTCTGGAAAAGAACTATTTTCACCAGAAAACAGGGTGGAATTTTTTTCTATATTCCATTTGAATAACTTGAAACTATAGCTACCATTTGGTTACTTGGGCTGCCCATGCCTTCACAGCAGCCAGGATGGGAATTACTAGGCTGGTGGAAGTAACCGACTCTAATTTCTCTGCTGTGCTAGGATTGGAGATACGTAATGGGCACAGGAAGGAGTATGTGTGGGACCATAGTATTCATGAGGGGTAAATATTTGTGTTTCTGTGCTAAGGGATAATGTGAACGGGCAGTTATAGGAAATACACCCTCAAATGGAAAGGCAACTAAGCACTCAGATCTCTCAGGAATGAAAATCAAGGTTGGGAGTTCCTGTCGTGGCGCAGTGGTTAACGAATCCGACTAGGAACTATGAGGTTGCGGGTTTGGTCCCTGCCCTTGCTCAGTGGGTTAATGATCCGGCGTTGCCATGAGCTGTGGTGTAGGTCACAGACGTGGCTCGGATCCCGCGTTGCTGTGGCTCTGGCGTAGGCTGTTGGCTACGGCTCTGATTTGACCCCTAGACTGGGAACTTCCATATGCTGCGGGAGCAGCCCAAAGAAATAGCAAAAAAAAAAAAAAAAAGAAAGAAAATCAAGGTCATCTCAGCAGACAAAAAATCTAAGCCAATCAAAGCCTTGGTGAAGGGTGAGGGGAATGAATAGAATGGATAGTAAAGAAGGAAAAGGGTAAATAGCAGTGATGTCCTTGGTACCAGCTATAAAAGTGAGGGCTGGAGTTTGTTCCAATAGATCCTGGAAGTAAGGCTTTTTGCAAATTAATGTTGATCACTACCTTGAAGGGGACTCTGTGATAGATTGCACTTAATGGAGAGCATGGTGAATCTGAGTGGTCAAGGTATGGGTTCTATGGCCATTTCATATCCTCTCAGCCCATCTCTTACTCCAGCCACTGCTGCACTGACCATTCCATTAAATGTCTCAACAATCTTCACGTTGCTTCAGCCATATAATATCTCATTTAGGACTAGCCCATGTAACTCTTACTTCCTGCCATGAGACTGCTTAGTACAAAGACGTGGGAAGCCCATGGGACCACGTTTGACCCTGATGTATGCACAAATACATTACTTAAGTTCCAATCTTAAGCAATAGAGATGGGGACCATTGGATAAATGCTTCCTCCTATTTCCTCCAAGTCATCAGTTCTGAAACATATTTCAGAAGGCCTCTAAAAGATCCCACCAGGCAGAACAACAGTTGCTCTTGTGGCAGCTTAACAATAATATATCTTCAGATTTGTTTTTCTTCTTTCCTTGTTCAAAACCATTGGCCTTCATGATGGATATCCAAGAAGGTATTTCCAGATAAAATAAACTACTTTTATACAAGCAGTGATCTCTGGCTTGCTTTGTGGGGAAACCTAGGTTAACACAGGACTTGAAAAAAAAATTTTTTAAGTGATTTTTATTTTTTTCCATTACAGCTGGTTTACAGTGTTCTGTCAATTTTCTACTGTACAGCAAGGTGACCCAGTCACATATACATATATACATTCTTTTTTCTCACATTATCATGCTCCACCATAATTGATTAGATATAGTTCCTAGTGCTATACAGCAGGATCTCATTGTTATCCATTCCAAAGGCAACAGCTTACATCTATTAATCCCAAATTCCCAGTCCATCCCACTCCCTTCCCCTTCCCTCTTGGCAACCATAAGTCTGTTCTCCAAGTCCATGATTTTCTTTTCTTTGGAAAGGTTCATTTGTGCTGTATATTAGATTCCAGATATAAGTGATATCATATGGTATTTGTTTTTCTCTTGAAAAATTTTTGAGGGAAGCTTTTATTGGGAGACTCTCTAGAAACATGAAGTAAAGGGGCAGACCCTGTCTGCTAATTTCTTTATTTGTGTCTGTCTTTTTAGGGCTGCACCTGTGGCATATGGAAGTTCCTAGGCTAGGGGTCGAATCAGAGCTGCAGTTGCTGCCCTACACCACAGCCTCGGTAATGCAGAATCTGAGCTGTAACCTACACCACAGCTCACGGCAGCACCAATCCTTAACCCACTGAGCAAGACCAGGGACTGAACTTACATCCTCATAGATACTGGTTGGGTTCATTACCACTGAGCCACGAAGGGAACTCCCTGTCTGCTAATTTATTAAGCCTGAAGAGACAACTGGTAGTGCCAAAGGAAGACAGGCAGTGTTGGGATGAGACCTACTTGTTGGACTGGGGAGATTACAGTTTAGTCTCATACGGTAGAACTAAATATGGAATTCGCCCAGAAATCATCTGGCATTACAAGACTTGATTTAAGGTGAAAGGAAGGGATTGGATGACAGACAAAGCTGTGAGAAAGGATGAGCTTATCACATTAAATAAATAACAGTGAATTACTGAATGTGACAGCAATATTTGGCGAACATGCTTAGATCAAATCTCTTCATTAATAAACCCAATCTCTTCATTAATAAACTCAGCTTCCTGCAAATGAGACTAGAATAAAAGTTGTCCTGAACTCATTCCGTATTTTCACATTCACTGTACCATTCGCTCTGCAAATTCTTGTTATCTGGCTCTTTAAAGATTCCCTGGAGGAAAAAACTACTGTCAAAACAGATCTTTCTTTAAAACAGAAAAAAAATAGACTTTTTTTTTTTTTTTTTAAATCAGTCTGTGACAGGAAGAAAAGAGGTCAAACAGTTTTTTCTAGGATGGAGACAAGAATGAACACCTCTTTTGGATTTCCTTCCTTTAAAACAGAGATATAATGTGTCCTTATTAAACACGAAAATCTTCCTCCCACTTATTGTAACCACTTAAGAGAGTAAAATTATTTAAAGAACTTTTTTGTTAATACTGTATGGATTTGCTTACTGATAAAGACTTTTTTAAAAATTCATCTGAAACTAATCAGACTGCGTTGGAGTAGCACATTAAAATTTCCACAAAATTTACATTAAAATTGGACAAGTTGTTATCTACCCAACTAAAAAAGCACATGGTGTATCTATTAATCACCGCTTAATGTTGAATATTAACACATGAAATTTTTTCCAATTAAAGGGCTATTGGCTTAGACACTAGTACCTTATCATTTTAGGTGTTTTATTTTTCTTTTGGCATTTGTTTTTTTTGTTTGTTTGTTTTTTTTTGTTGTTGTTGTCTTTTTGCTATTTCTTGGGCCGGTCCCGCAGCATATGGAGGTTCCCAGGCTAGGGGTCCAATCGGAGCTGTAGCCACTAGCCTAGGCCAGAGCCACAGCAACGCGAGATCCGAGCCGCGTCTGCAACCTACACCACAGCTCGTGGCAACGCCAGATCATTAACCCACTGAGCAAGGGCAGGGACCGAACCCTCAACCTCATGGTTCCTAGTTGGATTCGTTAACCACTGCGCCATGATGGGAACTCCATCTTTTGGCATTTGTTAATGGCAGGACTCTATGACTACTATCAGAGGTCTTTCAAATCTTATAATTTCTGAACAGTTTAAAGTATGAAAAGAAAAAAAAATACTCAGTGTCTTTTTAATTAAGAAATTTGGATTTTATAACAAAATTGATGTGTGGGTGGGTGGATGGCTCTTCTATAGTATCCAAAAGAGGTGTTGAAAATTTATATATAATATTTGTTCTTGGATTTACATATTTTTCCTGGAATTTGTTTAAAAAATTAAAACTTTGGGGGGTAATTTATGTATTATTTTCTCACATGATGGAAATTAATCACACCTCTGCTAAGGAGACCCACCCGCACACTGTGTTTGACAGCTAAAAAGTTAACTTGTGAGTTCCCTTGCGGCTCAGCACATTAAGGATCTTGTGTTGTCACTGCTGTGGCTTGGGTTGCTGCTATCATGTGGGTTTGATCCCTGGCCTGGGAACTTTCACATGCCAGGGGAATGGCCAAAAAATAAATACATAAAAATAAAAAAATTTTTTTAAATTTTTGCTTGCAAGGAAATCTACTCTCTCTTTTAGTATTTCCTGAGTCCCCCTGCAATGGCCTGGCTAGAGATTGTGCTATAATGAGCAGTGTTTACAGCTAATGGATCTCTTTTTGCTTTCCTTGTGGAGTGCCACAATTCATGTAAATCAAACTGTGAGGACTGATTAGCCACTGTAGATGAACAGCTAGCATCTCTGGAAGAGCCAGAAAAACCCCTGGATTCTGACATAACAATAATGACAGGGAAACTGTTCTTCCAAGATTGGTATTGTCATAAGTTATGCTTCTGAGTTTGAAAACCACTGTTTTAAGTTTTTGGTTCATTGTGAAGAAAACTATTAGTGTTTCAGCATTATTTCTTGTATTTAAATAACTTGTCGTATTGGCCTTTAAAGCATTTGCTAGTTCATTCACTTATTCAGTACAGATGTATAGTGTCAGGTATGTTCTAGATACAGATGCACTCAGACGGCATGATCCCTGTCGAAAGGGAATGTATGGTCAAATGGGAGAGGCAGGCAGAGTTATGAATGACATTCTAGGGGAGCATGAAGGAAAAAAGCACCAATCTCTGCTGAGGACATCAGGAAGGGCTTTACCGAGGAGATAATATTTGAAGAAGAAAGTGGGTCTCACCAGGTGGATGCTAACTGTGAGCACAGGAACAGCATGAGGAAAGACATGGGACTCTGGAGCTAGTCAACAGGTGTGGGGAACTAGCATTTCTGTGGTGTAATGACCCTTTTTCTTTTTTTAACATGTTAAGAAGTTTGAACTTTTTCCTAGAGACAATAGCATGGAACTCTGCAAGGAAAGCAACATTTTTCTTTAGGTTGCTCATGTTAGTTTAGTTCTGAGGCAGATTTGGCTCAGGAGAGTTTTCAGGGGCTATGCAATTTGAAAATAGAAAAGCTTTCTAACTAATATTTCAAGCCAGCCTCCAATTTTCATCTGGGATGAATCAAATATCGGTGTTACTAATACCTGGAAGCCTAAAATAAATGGCAAGGATGGCATAGCTATTTACACAAGCAGTTTCTGGGAAACTAAAAGCCTTGGGTCTAGACACTTGACAGAGAGGAAGATGTGGACATATAAGTGAGTGTCTGACAAAGTCGGACTGAGCATTCTTATCATGTGTGGAGCTAAGCTATATAACCTTGTTTGCAGGTTCTACAATCCTGGAAAAAAAAAATGTTGCTATCATACAGGCTTTGTCTGACTATGAGACAGAACTCTGAGAATTTTTAGAGGAAAAGAATTGTTTTGCCTTTATATAGAAAACTCATTATACATAAGGCCTTTTCAGTCTAAGATGTATATATAGGCTTAACCAGATGAAATTGCCTAAATGTGACTGTTTTTGACATGCAAATTCAGTTTCATAAGATTCAAGATAATACATGCACAGACACACACATAAGGTTATATATATCAAGTTATACATGCTTATTAAGTTATATAGTCAGATTCTTTATCTTCTCTGTCACCTATTTTTATCTATAGGCAGATATATATATCTATATATGTAAATATATATATAGATATATATATATACAAGTATATGTAGAGAGAGACAGACAGACAGAGACAAGGAAGGAGACAGAGAAACAGATACTAAGCACTAAAAACTGGTTTGACTATTTATTGTGACTACATATTTTTAAAGAATCAAATGTTTTATAATAATAAATTCAGATACAATAATTATTAGATATTTTTAACATCTAATGAAAATTATTGTATTTTAAGAATAGTGGAGCAAAGTATGTTTAGACCATGAAAAATACTCTATTTCAAAATTGACTACTTATGTAAATCAAATTCAATATATATTGGATTTTTCTCACACTATACTTTCTTTTAGGTTTCCCATGTCTGTGTTCCTTGAGCCACATTCTTTGTAATTTATTTGTTCAGATCTATTTTATAATCTTTTTGTCAACTGAATGTATTCTGCTAGTTAATTTCTCCATTTAATTTTAATATTATCCATTAATTTTTCCCATATCTAAAAGTTATTTTGGCTCTTTTTCTAATATGAGTGACCAGTCTCTTCCTCTTTATATTTCATGCTTACATTAATTTATTTAAACATACCATCTATTCATACCTTAAGCTCTGAATCTTATTAGGTAAGTATCTGAAATCTTGTACATTTGATTATTTGTTAGCTGTTTCTCTAGTCCCCAGCTCATACTGGCTAATTTTCTTAGTTCTTTTTTATGACTTGAGCATGTGCTCATAATTGTGAGTTCTGGTAGGCTTGAGTGAAGGATACATTTCTCCAGATTCTTGAGAGAAAACAGAGGTAGATTCACCACAAGCAAAATATTCCCTGTCGTTTGGGAGACCTACAGTTGGTGCAACAGTGACTATAAATTTTTAAATATGATTTTAATTTTTCAATACATAATGGGTTTTTTTTCATTATAGCTGGTTGATTTTACTTATATTTACAAAATCTCAAGGAAGGATTGTTTTTTTAAAATAAAACTCTCCACCCAGAACCAAGGTTAATACAAAAAAAGTGTATAAATATAAATGTGTGTGTGTGTGTGTGTGTGTATTGCTCTTTGTCACTGCTGGTCAAGTTTTCTTATAGGTCACACCCCCTCCCCCCCCCATCATGACTTCCTTCCTTTCCAGAACAAAGTGTAGACTTTTCTGGATTTGACTTTTTGTGGCTTGGTCTTCAGTCTGGTTCCTCACACGTTTGGCATCACGCTCTGGAACACCGCACCCATAGTTGCCCTCAAGTTGTGAGGATGCTTCAGTGTTATCCTTCTCCTTGGTCCTTAGCTCTTTCTTGTTCAAGTCCGAGAATTTCCCTCTCTTTTCTTCAACTCATCTATTCAGAATTACATTTAAAGTATTTTGTGTCTAGGGGTTCTGGGAACCTTAATCAGCCATAATGTCTATAATAAAATGGACTTCAAAATTGCAACTAGTTTTGAAGCTTATAAATTGTTGGACTGACTAAATGAATGACTTGGATGAAAATAAGCCATAGAAATTTCTGGTAAAATAATTTAACTAAATATATGCAGTTTAAGGTTATATAGCTATCTTTAGGCTCAAATAAATCTGTGTGGATAATTTGCTCGTTCATATATGTCCCCATTTAGTATCACTATCTAAAATATTCTTATCTGAAAACTCGACAAGGAAATGGTGCTTTCAGAGTTATCATAATATTTTCTACTTTTCCGCAGGTCTTATTTTTAAGAAATTTGTAACATACATGGGGAAAATGCAAAATTGTTGGTACCCAGAGATACTGTAGCATTTATAAAAATAACAATAATTTGGATTACTCAAGTTCTATATTATATTATTATTATTATTTTATTTTTAGGCTCACACCTGTGGCATATGGAAGTTCCCAGGCTAGGGGTCAAACTGGAGCTGTGGCTGCCAACCTACACCAGAGCTGACAGCAACACCGGATCCTTACCCCACTGAACAAGGCCAGGGATCGAACCCACATCCTCATGGATACTAGTCGGGCTCGTAACCTGTTTAGCCACAAGGGGAACTCCCTATATTATCTTAATATTTCAATGGATTTTTTTTCATGACATGTAAATGCTATGGACTAAGCTGTGTCTTCTCACAACTCATGTTGAAATCCTGTCCCCCTCCTTCTCTATTCCCTGCTGTGACTGTATTTGGATACAGAACTTTTAGGTAGTAATTAAGACTAAATAAGGCCATAAGGGTGAGGTTCTAATTTGTGGCCTTATAAGAAGAGGAAGAAAGAGGTCTCTTTCTCTCCCTGCTCTGCAAGGACATAGGGCGAAGGCAGCACCTGACGTGCCAAGAAGACAGAGCTCAGCAGAAACAGAACTGGACTTTCCAGCCTCCAGAACTGTTGAGAAAATAAATTTCTGTTGTTTAAAACTATCCAGTTCATACTATTTTGTTTTGTCAGCCTGAAGTGACTACTACTGCGAGCTGATCAACAAGAATTAGAGTACATATAAAGATTTATAATAAAAGCCAAAAGTTGTGCTTAGTTGCAATGTTCTAAAAAAAAAGTCTGATTTTTATGGTCCTTTTGAAGTGGTTATAATCAAGCCTTTGTACACTGTCTTTTTCCCAAGAACAGAACAATACCATATTCATTCAAAAGGCTTCCTATCTATCACTTGAACTTGAATATACTGCCTAGTTTCTATTTGGAGACTTCGGTTGGAAGGATGATGAATCAGACCCTTTTATGCCCTATCTCATTCTGCTTAGGGTCACCTGTCTCTGAGACCCCTGCTGCTGCCGCCACCACCAGCTCTGAATAGGCTCTAATGGACTTCATAATGGCCTGTTCTGACTGCCCCTCTCTTCACAGCCTGTGCTGTGGGATTCTTCCCTGCGGTCCTGGGGCTGAAGCATGTGATACCAGGATCTGCTCAGACCCATGCACTCTCATGAAAGGGTAGGGAAGTTAATGCTTGTTGGGGTAAATCTTGGAGGGTTTGGGAGATGGGAGCTAGCAGGTAAATTCTTCTCTAGTCTTCTCCCTAAATGGACCATCCTGAGATGCAGTGATTCATTCGGCCTCTTGAAAGACTGTCAAAAACGTATGCCGTTGGCTTGGTACCAGGCAGTAGGAGGCTTTGTAATCACACTATATTGTTCTCACTTCTATGCTATCTCCCTTTTTTTCTCCCTCCCACCTTCCTGGGATTGCACTCTCTGTTAAAACAATAGCACATGAGCTTTCATCAAGACTGTTTAAAAATCTGGCTTAGAAAGATGATTGTAGCAATAATAAAATATATATTTTAGAGTCTCCTAATTTATTTAGCTCAGTTCATCTTTCACAAAAGGCTATCCTGCACTTTAGAGATGAGGAAATTTTAAACTCACAGTTTAAAAATCACCTAAAGTTAGAAAGTCACAAAACCTTCATTAAAGGCAGACATATATTTTTCAAACTAAGAGTTTGAAGCTCAAACATAAACACTGTCTGAGAGATCTTTTCTGTTTAGGGAAAGGAAAGGGCAAAAGTAATTAAACATTTTCAGTCTATTTTTGCCATTAACAAAGGCAAAGTGTCTGTTATCAAATTTCCTTTGGGAATTAAGGGAAAGAGGAAATATGTGCCAATAAACATAACCATTTTCCATCATGAAGTAGCAGCAGGGTGTCAGGAGAGGTTATTGTTGCCTTCTTGTCTTCTTGGTTATTTGCAAAGCAACCACAGAGGTCTGAAACTGTCAGAAGATTGATGCCTGAGAACAAACTGATACATAGACCTAGAAAAATCATTTGGCCATTGTTGCCTGAAAATATACGATGTGATTACATTAATGGCTTTAGCACTATACTGCTAGAGATATAGATAGAAAATAGACATGCAATAAGTTTCTGGTAGACATGCTACTTAAATTGATCTGAGTAGAACATTGAGAGAAAACCATTGTTAAGTTTGAAAACCGATGCTACATAGGGAGAATTTATCTTAAATAGCCCACATTTAAAGAAGAATGCAAATGGATTGCAAAAATTTAAGGATACAGTATGTCATGCAAATATAACAGAAACTTTGACAGATTGTATTCTGAGAATATTTCAAGTGTGTGAACTGGAAGGAAACCCATTGATCAATTGTAGAAAGTAGATGAGTTACTCTAAGTGAAAGACAAACTTCATGAAAAGCACAATATCCCACCTATTCTGTCTTATCTTTAGGTTATTATATTCTTAGGATTTGATTATGCTTTATCGTCAAAACTACAAACTGGTCTTTCAATGATTAGTCAGCCTTCTGTAATATTCAATATAGCGTGTCTGCTTCCTCAAAATCTATTCAAAGGAGGGAAAACCTATCAAATATTACTGAATTTTTTCCGGGACCAGTTGATTAAAACACAATCATGTGAAATTCTTATCTGTGTAATCTTAACTATTTTGGTCCAAACTTTTTTAGAATACAATGGAAAGGTCATAAAACAAGAGGTTTAAAACAAGGAAAAAAATAGACTATATATTAGAAGTTCCTTCTTTTGTTTAGTTCTATTGGTAAAATTTTATTTATTTATTTATTTATTTATTTATTTATTTAGGCTGCAACTGTGGCATATGGAAGTTCCCAGGCCAGAGATAGAATCCAAGCTGCAGCTGCAATCTACACCACAGCTGTAGCAATGCCCGACCCTTAATTCACTGTGCCTGGTCAGGGATCAAACCCATGCCTCAGCAGCAACTCCAGCTGCTGCAGAGACAACTCTAGATCCTTAACCTGCTGGGCCATAGCAGGAACTCCTTTCTACTCTTTCTTTAATTAATCACCTCATCAGATTCCAGGCCAAACTGAGATAAAGAACTCACTGGCCTTCTGGCCAAATTTCACCTTTAGAAGTATTTCTCTAAATCAGTAAAAGGCAACATAATTTTAATTTTTATTGGCATATTCGAGATCCTACTGAATTTTGTTGAGTATGCTTTTTTAAAACATGCACAAATTACTGATTCTTAGTCTTCTTGTGTTTGTTCATCTGACTTTTCTGCCTCTATTTTTCTTTTTCTTTCTTTTTAGGGCCAAACCTGTGGCACATAGAAGTTCTAGGGCTAGGGTTCGAATTGGAGCTGCAACTGCTGGCTAATGTCACAGCTGCAGCAATGTGGGATCCAAGCCACACCTGTGACCTATGAGGCAGCTTGCAGAAATGCCCACTGAGCAAGGCCAGGGATCAAACCCACCTCCTCATGGACACTATGTCAGGTTCTTAATCACCTGAGCCACAACAGGAACTCCATGCCTCTGCTTTTGTGCAGACTTCTCAACCTATCTCTTTTATATCTCCTTGCCATATTTATTTTTATCTCTTTGCCATTTTTATTTCCCCCTCTATCGGCAAAAACAAAAACTTATATATAAACTGATTTTTTGTATTTATTTATTAAATTCCCTGTTCATAGTTTAAAAAATTGAACATGGCATTATTATTTTTCTCTTGAGTCTATGCTCCCTGATGGAAGCCAAGACAGGAATTAACATTTATTAAGGAGCTAAAATGTGCCATTATTGTTATTATATTACGTTATTATCATTATTATTATTACTCTCTTAAAATCCCTTGAGGTATTTTGCCTCTATTTCCAAGTGGAAAGGCCAGATTTTAGAAAATTTAAGTAACTTGTCCAAGGTTACAGGATTAATAGGTGGGAGGCTGGAATTTGCTATTGATCACATTGTACAATGTTACTCAAAGAAAATTTTCTCATGGAAGCAATAAACTACATAAAACTGCCTTCATTAACTTATTTTTAACAGTTGTTTTAAGATATAAGCCACAGACATAAATTCATCCATTTAAAGTGTGTAAGTCAGCAGTTTTAACAAATTAACAGAAGTGTGCCACCATCACCACAACCTAATTTGAGAATATTTTTATCACCTCATAAAATAAACCCTATATACATTAACAGTCACTCTCTGTTTCCTCCATCCTCTCAGATCTAGGTAACTAGGAATCTACTTTTGGTCTCTATGGATTTGTCTATTTTATATGAAAGAAATCACATAACATTTTTTTTATTATGTTCACATTATTTTTTATTTTTTCATATAACGATTTTTATTTTTTTCTATTATAGCTGGTTTACAGTGGTCTTTTGTAATTGATTTCTTTCAAGGTTTATCCATATATTTTCAAGGTTTATCCATATTGTATGCATCAATAACTAACTCCTTTTATTGTCAATTAATATTCCTTTGTATGTAAGTACCAAGTTATGTTCTTCCATTTATCTTGATAAAAATTTTAATCGATTCCACTTTTTGACTATTTTGAATAACATGCTATGAATACTCTGCATATGTTTTTGTGTGAACATGTATTTTGGTTTTTCTTAGGCATATACCTATGAGCGTAATTTAACATATTGAGGTTCTGTTAAACTGTTTTCCAAAAAGGCTGTTCTATTTTACATTCCTAACAGTTGTGCACAAGGGTTCCAAATTCTCCGCATTATTGACAACACTCATTATTGTTTTTTGATCATAATAACATTCCTGGGGGTACGATATTAATCTCATTGTGATTTTGGTTTGCATTTATCTAATGACCAATTAATTTGAGCATTTTTATGTGCTTACTGATAATTTCATATCATCTTTAGAGAAATGTCTATTTAAATTCTTTGTTCAATTTTTGGGGGTTACTTGTCTTTTAATTTTTTTGTTAGCACTCTTTATATATTCATGACACAGGAACTCCAAACTTGGTCTGCCTCCTCCATGGCTCCAAGACTGCTGGTTTTCAATGCTATTGAGAACCGAGGAGGGGATGAGTGTAGGTCAAGTTTAAAAGCCATAAATTTTGTTGTTCTTACTGAGGTTTGGCAGCTTTTCTTTAATAAATCCTTCTCAGATGTTGCAAGCCTTTGGTTAATTTCTAAATCGCCAAAAAAGTTAATTTTTTTCTGTGTTTTAATTCTTTTATGGAGGAGTAGATATACGGAAGTTCTTATTCTGATATCTGAGAAGCTCCAAGTCCCTTTATTGACTCATTTTTACCTTACTCCCTTTCCGGTATTTCAGTGGCCCAATTTCTACATGGGAGAGGGTTTTCCTATGGATATTAGTCCTACCCTGGAATTGTTCTGAGCCATTCTAAAACAAGGGAAAAAAATATACTGTATTTAACTATTTTCAAAGCAGAAATATTAACAAATGTTTGTACCAATCAACATTCTCTAACTTTTTCAATATCCTTACCCCTTTTCTTCAATCAATTGTTCTTTGGATTTGGAGTGTGGAAGAATCTTTGAAAAAATATAATGAATGGATTGTATTCTCACCCCCAGTATACACACATGAGTAAAAAATACACACTTTTAAAGATATGTTCGTGGGAAGTTCCCATTGTGGCTCAGCAGTAACGAACCCACTAGAAACCATGAAGATGTGGGTTTGCTCTCTAGCTTCGCTCAGTGGCTTAAGGATCCAGTGTTGCCATGAGCTGCGGCTTTGATTTGGTGTTGCTATGGCTGTAGTATAGCCCGGCAGCTGCTGCTTCAATTCAACCCCTAGCCTGGAAACTTCCATATGCTGTATCTGTGGCCCTAAAAAGAAAAAAATATGCATTAATGATCCTGAATCTCTAAGATGTCTTTGCACAAAGATTACGAATTTCTCTCTTAGCATTTAACGCTATATTTGTTTATAATCATTGTTCCTATTTTTTTAACCATTTGTGTCTCTGATAAAATTTATCATTGGTAGTAAACACGAAGAATGAAATCAGCATTTACTGATTGCTAATTAAATGCCAGTCATATTATATAAAGTGATTTGTTCATATCAGTGCTTAATAATTGCATCTTGAGCAAATACTACTTTACCTATATTATTTCATCCTTCCTAAATAAAAAACTAGAATAATTTGACAGATAAACATTACCCTAAAATAAAAACTGGAATAGTTTGATAATATATTGCATTCAAGAAACAGCAGAGGGGGTGGGAAAAAAAGATGAAAAAGTACCGCTGACATTGAGAATAGATCCAAAATAAACTTTGGGAAACTTTAGAAATCTCTTGATTTCCACCACTCTTAAGATCTGCCTCTCTGAAAGATCTTTAGGTATGAAACAACATAAAACAACAGATGAAGATTTTCTCTCAGGGGCCTCAATTGTGATGCCACTTTCAGGATATAAATTACTTTCTTCTTTTGTCCTATTGCATGTCTCTCACAGAACAATTTGCCATCACCATTCTAGCATTAACGGTTCAAGGCAGAAAACGCTATGTCCAACTTCACAACGACATAATTATGTTTGTTTCTACCAAGCCTCTGTGCCCACTTGGCATTTTAGATATGGATCTAAATATTGTAACAGCTTCTCATAAGTACTGAAATTACTCCTACTTTAATTTTTCCATGTATTTTAACTAGATTCCATGTAAAACATCTGGAGACACTAATTACTGCCTGTCCTATCAACTTACGCTCCAATTTGCCCTTGTGACAGTCATGTCATTAACTCACTCAGAACCAACTCTAATTAATCAACTGACAAATATAGATGGTCCACCTGCCTGTACCAGTTTTACCCTGAATCTAGCACAAAGTAATACCCTCAGCAGGATTGCCTGGAAAAATTCTGGGCACTGATAAGGCAGTTCATTTAATTCTCAGGCAAAATTATAGAGGAAAACTGAAGAACCCCATGGTATTTCAAAATCACCATCTAGCTTATCTTTAGTGATTTGTTCAATTCACAAACCAGTAGGGAGAGTCCTGTGTATCCTTCCTGTGGCCATTCCCTCACCTTTTAACAACTTCTTAATGTTGGTAAGTCCTTGTATGGCAGTTCACTTTCTAGTGTTTAGCTTTAGTGTGTTGGCTGCATTCCAGTCTATGTAATTACACTGTCTTCCCTCTCAAAGAAAAATAAAATCCCACCAAATCATAGTGGTTTTAATTATAGAAGTTATTCTTTACTTCCTCTCTTAAGACAAATGAAAAACCATTAATTGAATTTCCACTGCCACATTGCAGCTGTGGCACTGTGTTTTACAGTAGGTAGGGATTTCCTAATTGATTCCATAATGGACTTTAGAGTCTTTCTGATAAAAGACATCATTGAACTTAAATGTGCTATTATTATACAAATGGCTCTAGCAAAAAGTGAAGATCTTCCTGGTTTATTCTCTTTAGGCTTCTATTCTTTTTTTTTTTTTTTCTTTTTCTTTTTACAGCCTCATCTGTGGAACACGGAAGTTCCCAGGCTAGGGGTCTAATCTGAGCTGCAATTGCAGGCCTACACCACAGCAACGGCAACAACTTATCCAAGCTGCATCTGTGGCCTATGTTACAGCTTATGTCAATGCGGGATCCTTAACCCACTGAGTGAGGCCATGGATCAAACCTTCATCCTCACAGAGACAAGGCCAGGTCCTTAGCCACAAGTATCTCAATTCTTAGTATGTCAGCAACTAGCTACTCCTGGTATCTCAATTCTTAAACTGCATCCCAACATGCTAAGAAGGCAGAAAACATTTTCAGCACATGTGAATGAGTGATGCATTAGGAATACATACCAACATTAATACACCATAAATACTTGGGATATGGAAAAATTCCTAAGGAACATCTAGTGAACAGTATCTTTTAGGTAAGCTCATAATTTAAGAATTTAGCAGAGTGAAACTCCATTAAAAGACGTTTTTAATTTGCAAAAAACAAAAAATACTACACACACATGGAATAAAATTATAAACACATACATACATACAATATATGGCTGATTTAGTGAATGCCTAAGGATTATCATTTTTGTGTAATTGGTGGTTAAAATAAAAATGTAAGTTTGATATTCTGCCACTTTTAATTTTTAATTAATTTATTTATTTATTTTAGTCTTTTTGCCTTTTGTTGGGCCACTCCTTCGGCATATGGAGGTTCCCAGGCTCGGGGTCCAATCAGAGCTGTAGTCACCATCCTACACCAGAGCCACAGCAACGCCAGATCCAAGCTGTATCTGGAACCTACACCACAGCTCACGGCAATGCCAGATCTTTAACCCAACTAAGCAAAGCCAAGGATCGAACCCGAAACCTCATGGTTCCTAGTCAGATTCGTTAACCACTGAGCCATGACGGGAACTCCGATATACTGCCACTTTTCAAAAAAACATTAACTGGACTTGCTGGTTGTAAAGTATTATAACTTTTACAACGTATAAGGTTTTTTTTTTCTAACTACAAGTATAATACTTGCTCATTGCAGAAAATTTAGAAAACTTTATCTCACCAACTTGAAAAAGCTAATATGAATAGCTTTGTGAAAATTTTTCCATATTATGATCTGCTTCATAGTAATTGTAGTCCATTTATTTTTTAAATTTAGCAATACTTCATAAACATTTCCACGTTGCTGGTATCTTGCGCAACATTAATATTGCTTGCAAAGTATGAATATGCTTAATTTATAATCTCTGGTTGTTGGAAATTTAGGCTGTTTAATTGTCAGTATTCTAAGTATAGTTGCAATGAACATTTTCATAAATATCATTGCAGTCATCTTTGACAAAGGTTTTTATCATCTTTTGTTAATCCCTTAGGACAGATTTCTAAGTAGGATTACTGGGTTAAGTTGTCTTCATATTTGCAAGGCTTTAGATTTCTAATGTTACTTGATCTTGAGAAGTATATAGAAATTTTCCTGTATCACTGCCAAGAAAGAGAATTATGGTTTTTTTTTTTTTGGTGCCAAAAAAAAAAAAAAATAGGCAAAAGAAAGAGTTTCTTTGTAAATTTTTAGAATATTCACTACTTTGTTTTCATGCCACTTGGCCATTTTTACTTTCTGTTTTGGAATCAGTCATTAATTCCTTTGCCTATTTTTCTATCAAAATATTCACTTTTTGAATTAATTTTCAAAGATGTATAACATGTTAAGAGTATCAGGAATATAAAAAATTAGGACACTTGTCATGCATACATAACAACTGTCTTTTTCCCTTAATTTTTCTTGGCTTTTATAGTTTTTATATTTTTAATAAATTTTATAGGAGCACGGTTGACATACAATTTTGTGTTAGTGTCAGATGTACAGCAAAGTAAATCAGCCATATAATCATATATATCCATTCTTTTTCAGATTCTTCCCCCATATAGGATATCACAGAGTACAGAATAGATTTACCTGAGCTGTATAGCAGGTCCCTGTTACCGATCAATTTTGTGTGTGGTAGTGTGCATATGCCAATCCCAGCTTCCCAAGGCTACCCTCCCCACAATGTTTCCTCTTTGGTAACCATAAGTTTGGTTTGGAAATCTTTGAGTCTGTTTCTGTTTTGTGAATAAGTCCTTTTGTATCAGTTTTTTATTAGATTCCACAAATTAGTGATCTCATAAGATTTTTTATTGTTTCATTTTTTTAGGGCCCCACCCACGTTATATCAAGGTTCCCAGGCTAGGAGCCGAATCAGAGCTATAGCCACAGGCCTATAGCACCGCCACAGCAACGGAGGATCCTTACCCACTGAGCAAGGCCAGGGATCAAACCTGTGTCCTCACAGACACTAGTCAGATTCACTTCTGCTGAGACATGGCGGGAACGCCACATATTTTATTTTAATTTATTTACATTTGTTCGTAAAGTTTAAATTTATTTATAATGAACTTTGACATACAGAAAATTTAAATTTGGGAGCTCCCTTCGTGGCTCAGCAGTTAACAAACCCAACTAGGATCCATGAGGATGTGGGTTTGAACCCTGGCCTTGCTCAGTGGGTTAAGGAACTGGCGTTGCTATGAGCTGTGGTGCAAGCTGCAGATGCAGCTTGGATCCCACATTGCTGTGGATGTAGCATAGGCCAGCAGCTGTAGCTCTGATTTGACACCTAGCCTGGGAACCTCCATGTGCTGCAGGTGTGGCCCTGAAAAGCAAAAAAAAAAAAAAAAAAGTATGCCTTTAGAATTATGCTTTGAAAATTCTTCCACATGGTATAACTGCATTACTATTTACATATTTTTTGAACATTATTTTACAGTTTTAATTTGAATTCGAGTCTTTAGCCATTTTGGAATTTATCATGGTATTAGTTTTTTTATTGAATTGGTTATGACAGACTTGAAGCTACTGTTCAGAAAATTGTTTACTAACTTTTTTTCCACTCATTGATGATTTCTAACATAAAAGAGGACGTTAAGATTTTAAGAATACAGCACAACAGGGAGGAAAACATTCCAAATAGTCTTTAAAATATTTTAAATGCTTATACTAATTCTTGTGAGGATCTTAAATTTATAAAAAGGTTTTGCCAATAATGTTTACTCAAACTAAAACATCAGTTACAGTATGTGTCACATAATTGAAATAACATATATACTTATATTAATCTTTGAGGAAGAAATAAATTAAAATGCAGCTATTCCATACATTGTTTATTTGTTGTCTGAAGACATACACCATGTGCAATAGTATAGCACCCCAACAGCTAAGAAGTGTATGCCAGCTGATGTCATCATGAGAAGCCCAGTCTGGATTTAAAACTGGGGTGCCTATTAGACATCCAGGTGGAGATAATAAGTATACAGGTGAATCTGGCATTCCTAGGGCAACCCAGACCAGAGTTATTACCTTAGCATTCTGCAGACTGGTATTGAAAACCTCATGACATATTCATTATTAACTATGTTTGCTCATTACAGATTGCCAATGGAATTAATTGTACCTCAATTACAAAACAGTGGCATGGTTTATGGAAAGCCAGTTAAAACAACTGTTTAATTCCCTTCCCTTAGTAACCTGAAAAATTCCTCATAGGGCTTTAAAAGTAAAAAAGACATTACCCCCAATATGGGCCTAATAGTCAGATTGCTTTATTTACTGTTTCACTGTTTTGCTACATCTAAAATTTTGTTCGTAACTATGTATGGTGATAAGCGGTAACTAGGCTTGTTTCCTAGTATATTCAAATACCAAATTGTTGTGTTGTACCCCCGAAACTTATATAATGGTATGTATCAATTACATCTCAATGACAAAATAAAATACAATAAAACTTTGCTCACATTTTTATGGAATATTCTTCCCTCTTCTTTTTACCCATGAAACTCCTACAAATTTTTTCCCTCCTTCTATATAAGGTTTTCCTCAGTCATTGTAGACAGGCGGTTTGTACCCCTTACTTAGAGCCTTGTTACAGTTCTTAGTATCTTGTAATTTGATTCCTATTTCCTAAACGTTTCTTTATAAATTTTCTTGTTAGAGGGACAGTATCAAAGGCTGTGCATATCTACATCCTTGAGGAGCCTAGAACATTGCTTTCTTAAAGTGGATACTCAGAAAATATGTATTGACTTAACTTAGCTGTGATGAAGAAATGAATCATCACAAATTCTTCTATTTGCAGTAATGGGATTTACCTTGCATATATTCTAGAGTGGAGTAATTTTTTTTATCTCGTTCACTCAATTTTTTCATTAATGAGTAACTTTTCATTTTTTCCTTGATCTCCTTAATTTTTCAATTGTAAAATCTGTTTTTAATTTTTTTTTTTTTTGCTTTTTAGGGCCGCACCCATGGCATATGGAGGTTCCCAGGCTGGGGGTCTAATCAGAGCCACAGCTGCCGGCCTACATCACAGCCACCTCAACGCAGGATCCGGGCCGTGTCTGTGACCTACACCGCAGCTCACGGCAACGCCAGATCGTTAACCCCCTGAGCGAGGCCAGGGATTGAACCTTCAAACCTCATGGTTCCTAGTCGGATTCGTTTCCGCTGTGCCATGACGGGAACTCCTCTTTTGTTAATTTGAAACAAATATTAAATAAATACATAAATTAAAAATTCAAGTGGCACTTCCTGAAACAAGTAGTTTGATACCTGATCTAGCTTTGACATTTGTTAGTTTATACATTTCCTAATTATCTTGTTGGTCTCTGAATAGTTATATTTAGAATCTACACACACACACACACATTTTGTTAGGTAAAAAGATAATATTTCAGACAACAAACTTAAGAACTTTTCTCTAACTATGAATATGGATGCAATATTATCTCAACTATACAACCTACGTATTTTTTAACACAAGGATATTTAGGTACAGCTTTTTGTATAAAATCTTCATTGAAACCCCTAAGGATGTTTTATTATATATTTTTACATATTAAGAAAAATAGGGCTTTCAAGTTTCAGCTATGCTTTTCAAAAAGCATTCAACATTTTCAGGGTGCATTATTACCTTGCACCCTCTTGCTCCTAGCCTTCAGGGTAAAAATATTGATATTAAAATGTATCAGAGGAGTTCCTGTTGTGGCTCATTGGTAGGGACCCCAACTACTATCCATGAGGACGCAGGTTTGATCCTTGGCCTTGCTCAGTGGGTTAAGAGTCCTGCGTTGCTGTGGCTGTGGTATAGACTGGCAGCTGCAGCTCCAGTTCAACCCTTAGTCTGGGAATTTCCATATGCCATAGAGGCGACCTTAAAAATAAATAAAATAAAATAAAATGTATCAGAGTTGAAACATATCAAAATTTTAACTTAAAGTCTAACAGTCACTCTGCTCTCCCCCTCATTTTGTTAGGGACATTAAATACTGTTGATAACTTACCCGCAAAAGGCCATTCTGTGAATCTGGAAAAACATGAATGACAACCTTCTCAGTAAATATTAGGTTAAGAATTAACAACCTAGAGTATTTCTGCACTTTAATTAGATATAATTTATCTTCAGGGGATAGCACACAGAAACACCACAAAAGGAATGAAACATTACAAATCAAAACAATATGCATAAATTGTGTGTGGTATTTGTCATCTAATAAGTGTGACTTTGCGTTGAGATTGCACTCGATGTCTTCATTATTACCTTGCATCTTGCTGCCCCTGGCCATTTGGATATTCCTCACTTACTAAAGTCATTTTGCAGATGTACCTAAGGGTAGTTTTAAACACTCTATCAACGAGCTGAGTTACTTGAGAGTAGGAACAGTGTTTTTAAGCAACTTTGGCCCAAACGCATGAGTGGTTGAAATCTAGGGTTAACACTATTCCTAACATATTTAGATATTGCCTTTTGGAACCCTCCTGCGCTGTTGGTGGGAATGTAAACTGGTACAGCCACTATGGAGAACAGTTTGGAGATACCTTAGAAATCTATACATAGAACTTCCATATGACCCCGCAATCCCATTCTTGGGCATCTATCCGGACAAAACTCTACTTAAAAGAGACACGTGCACCCGCATGTTCATTGTAGCACTATTCACAATAGCCAGGACATGGAAACAACCCAAATGTCCATCAACAGATGATTGGATTCGGAAGATGTGGTATATATACACAATGGAATACTACTCAGCCATAAAAAAGAATGACATAATGCCATTTGCAGCAACATGGATGGAACTAGAGAATCTCATACTGAGTAAAATGAGCCAGAAAGACAAAGACAAATACCATATGATATCACTTATAACTGGAATCTAATATCCAGCACAAATGAACATCTCCTCAGAAAAGAAAATCATAGACTTGGAGAAGAGACTTGTGGCTGCCTGATGGGAGGGGGAGGGGTTGGGGGAGGGGAAGGGAGTGGGAGGAATTGGGAGCTTAGGCTTATCAGACACAACTTAGAATAGATTTACAAGGAGATCCTGCTGAATAGCATTGAGAACTTTGTTTAGATACTCATGTTGCAACAGAAGAAAGGGTGGGGGAAAAATGTAATTGTAATGTATACATGTAAGGATAACCTGACCCCCTTGCTGTACCGTGGGAAAATAAAAAAAAAATTATTAAAAAAAATAAATAAATAAAAATAAAAAAATAAAAAATAAAAAAAGATATTGCCTTTTGTCCCATAAAAGCAGGCACTGCCCTTCATAGCTTTTCAGTGGCAGGGATGGATGCACACTAATCCATCCCCAAATTTTGGTCGTACCTTTCTTATGCCAAGAGCATCCATTTATAAGCAAGCTAATTGGGTTGAAAAGGATTTCCCTCGTTGATGAAGTGGAGGAAAAGGAATGGTCTTATTTCACTGATTGTTTAATAGGATATGTCAGATAAATAAAAAGATGCTTTATGGAGTTCCCGTCGTGGCTCAGTGGTTAACGAATCCGACTAGGAACCATGGGGTTGCACGTTCGGTCCCTGCCCTTGTTCAGTGGGTTAACGATCGGGCGTTGCCTTGAGCTGTGGTTTAGGCTGCAGACGCAGCTCGGATCCCGCGTTGCTGTGGCTCTGTTGTAGGCCGGCGGCTACAGCTCCGATTCAACCCCTAGCCTGGGAACCTCCATATGCCGCAGAAGTAGAAATAGCAAATAGCAAAAAAAAAAAAAAAAGATGCTTTAAATATGCAAAGACTATTCTACAGTGCCATTCTAGAGCCACAGACAAATCCAGAAAACTGAGGCTAGTTCTACATGAGACTAGTGTTTCAAAATTTTCTGTGTTGGAGTTTCCGTCATGGCGCAGTGGTTAACAAATCCGACTAGGAACCATGAGGTTGCGGGTTCGATCCCTGGCCTCGTTCAGTGGGTTAAAGATCCTGCATTGCCGTGAGCTGTGGTGTAGGTCACAGACCCGGCTGGGATCCCACGTTGCTCCGCCGTAGGCTGGTGGCTACAGCTCCAATTAGACCCCTAGCCTGGGAACCTCCATATGCCATGGGTGTGGCCCTAGAAAAGGCGAAAAGACAAAAAAAAAAAATCTTCTGTGTTGCAGCTTTAAATGACTCTAATGTTTATTGGCAATCCTATATAGCATGTAAGAAAAGGGTGACACAAAAAACTAATACACTTTATTGACCTTATTGGATTCTAGTTCAGATTACCACCTTTCCTTTTTTCTGGAGGCAATGTAGCTTAGTAGTCAAGTAGTCGACTCTACTGCTTATTACCTGCATGATCTTGCCTCCCTGTTCTTCGACTTCTCTATTTGTAAAATGAGGATAATAATGATGATCTAATTGAGGAGTTAAAAACATGCTTTTTGAGTTGCAGTAGGTAAAACACAAGAAGTAGTAAAGAAGACATGAGAAAGGACAGAAGGTCAAACTACTGTAAACAGTACAGGAATCCAACCCAGTTAGCAATATCTGGAAGGGCAGTATAAAGTCTAATTCCTTTTAGATTGGGGAACCCTGTCGAATCTAAACCCTTCTCTTACCCTTCTCTCTGCTTTGTCTTAAACTCTGACTCCACTGAAATCCTTCCATTTGTTTTGCCCAAAGGATAAAAATGAGTATTTACAGCACGGCACTCCTAGTAACCAAAAGCAGAGTTTGGTAGCAAGATCCGGGCTTGTCATTTTCCATAGGGAGGTCTTTTTACTTTCTGCAACAGCCACGGAAGCTTGAGAAAGTGGAGTTTGTGTGCTTGCCTCTTATCTGGTGGAACCTGGGCTCAGGAGGATGAGCTTGAAGTGATTCTCACTATCTAGGGATTTACTCAGCTACTTGAAGCTATTCTGAGTTGTATTGAGTTTAATTTAATGAGTTTTCCTTAAAGGTCTTTATTTTTAGTGTAAATGTATTATTTGGATAAAATACAACTTCCGCCTGCTCCCAGTTACCTAAGAGAAAGTCTCGCTATTTTAGAATATATATGTTAAAATAGCTTTTCAGTTATTTTCAAATGATTCCCTTCCCTCTTAAGCAAAAGAAAAACCATGTGTCAGTGAGCAAATTTTTGAATTCTGGAGGACCTGAATCCATTTCAATCAGTAATAGTCAAAACTCTTAATTTTTGAAAACTAAGCTTGCTACACTTTTGTTTGAAATTCACTTACAAAAACTGAATAGTCATGTGGATTGGTCAGATTTCACGGAAGAGTTGATGAAACAAAGAAGGTGAAAAGACCAAGGTGCCCAGAATCTAAGGTTCCTCAAGACTCCCATTGGATGGTAAGAGACTGTGTCCAGTGTAGAAAAAGCAGTAGAGTCAAAATCAGATTCAGAACTCTTAGCAAATATAGAAGCCAATGATCAAAGTGAGGCAGAGTGAGGACATAGCTTAACTATGAATAGGCAAATGAGTCAAGTTCGGAGGAAAAAAAGATTAAAAAAGAGAAGGGTCAAAATGCCAAAGTCAAGAGATTTAGCAATCAACCCATTAAAAATGGCATAGTTTCTGGAATCCAGGCTCAAAGTCTCTAACTGTAATGTCCACCTGACATTCTTTTGACTTTTTACTATGTGGTGTATTTTGTAGAGAAAGAAGCCAAGAAAACACTTTTGGTATTAGAAGAGCAAAATATGGCTTGTCAGTTTCTTTAAAGGGCACGTTCATATTGTTCAATGAATGGGACCAGTGATTCTGATATTCAAGAGTATGGCTCAGCAATACTAGTATGTAACACTCTGTTGCAGAACAAAATTATTCAGCCTTTTCTTACTCAGCCAAATGTATACAGACGCTGCAAAAATTCGGAGAAAGTTTGGGAGCAGGTATCCAGCGTTGTTGCTAAGACTTAATAAGTCCTGCAAATCATCCCACCTCCATCCCTGTCAAACAACAATAACTCCCCTGTAAGTTTAATTACAGTCAGGAACTTGGATGGCAGGGCTGGTGTGTGGAATATGTTTCTCTCCTAATGCAGGGGCTCCTTGACAGAGCACTGCTTTGACCTGCTATGATATAGTAATAAAACCTCCTGCAATTACAATGAAATAGACAGAACATTGATAAATGAGGTTTTGGAATAAAGCATTTAGTTACCCCCAGAAATCAATTACAGTAAACTTTTCCAGAAAATCCACCTGACATTCTTTTGAGAGTTTTTACTATACGATTTATTTTGTAGAGAGAGAAGGCAAGAAAACACTTTTTCCATCTGGGAAATGTACCAATTCTATAATGATAAATATTCACAAAGGTACCAATGACCTCTATCTTTTACACACGCTTGGAAGTTTATCCTGTCCCTGGGTGTGACTTGGGTCATATTTACACTATTATGCTCTGGAGTAAAGCTTCAAAAATGTCTTAATATGTCATAAGACCCAGACCATCTTGTGATTTTTATGTAGATCATGTTTTTACTTCTGTGTTGTAAAATGGTTAATTGTCAGTGTTGGCCAGAATTATGAAAACGTAGATTTAACAAGTGAGCCATAAGTTAAATGAATAGTTTTCCACCATCATCCTAATTTAGCTGCACCTTGTTTCTTTGATTTATGTGTTGTTATATGATAATTTTTCATGTGCATAAAATTCTGAAGCCACCAAATATCTATGAGTTTACAAATTCCATCATAAAAGGAACACTTGGAGTTTTAGTAAAACTGGTAAAATGAACATTATGTCTGTGCAAATCTTTTAACCCCCCTGTTTAAGGAAAATTTAAATGAACAATGACAGCATTTGTTTGCAGAGTCTTAAGTCCATCACAATTATTTTTTGTTGTGTCTGACTGAGCTAGGTTTTGAACTATGAATGCTCTTACTTATGTAGTTTGAGTCACATTCTTTTTTTGTTAATCAGATCCAGCAACTGACATATTTAGCTTCTCATCAAATAAAGCTTCTAAATTTTGTGATTTTTTAATTTGCTTTGCTGATCTGCTGTTATTAAGTCACACCTTCCCCATTTTGTGTTTATTCTCTTGGTAGATTCTTGGACCCAAGCACAAGATCTTACGCATATCCTTGACAACTTTCATCCCATTTTCAGCCTATAGCTCTGGCCTATTTGAATCTTTTTTGAACTCAGATTGTCACCACACATATTCATTATCTTTTAAGTCTAGGCAAGTTGAAGGAGGTGCGTTTAATTTGTAGCCCAGCCAGTGTTACACAGCTGTTCTTTGAAAAATAGACCATGATTAAACACCATGTGGAGGAGAGGTAATTACTTTCTTTTGTCCCTGGAGAAGATTGTTTCAGTCTTGCAAAACTAAGATATTGAGGAAGCTCAAGGAATTAATATTCTAAATATTTGCTTTCATTCTATATTAATTTCAAACTTTATCCCATACAGAAACTAAGCTCTGGTTTGTTTTGTTAAGAGTGCCAATTTTCCTCCCTAGACATACTCAAGGTCAGCATAGAAATTAAATTTCCACCATCTTGAATTTATAGCTTATTCCTCCTTGTAAGTTTCATTCCAATCACATTTTGCAAGGTGTCCCAAGTTAGTTTACACAATTAACTTTAGAAAGCTCAAGTAATAATAAAAATATCTGTTTTAAATGTTTCAATTGAAAACATTTTGGTACACAGGTTTAACTTTTCCAATGTGAAATTAGAAAACTCTGTATATGTTAGTCCATAATAATGAGAATACTTAACTCCAATTTACATGTTTTTAAAGTTTCATGTAATTTATTAGCCCCATTGAACATACATGTCACAGTGTCATTTGTTTGGAACCAGAATTTGTGTTATAGTTTAAGTCTCTTTTAGATTAGGAGATTATTCCTTTTGGTGCATTGGTTTTTGTTTTACTGGACCTAGTTCCTGGTTCCCAACTCATTTTCTAGTGAACTCTAAAACTTTATAAACTATATATCATAGAATAAAGGGCATGTGAAATAAGATACATTAACCTGATAAAATGCTCTGTAAATATCACATATTTCCTATTCGTTGTTTGCTTTGTAAAGGCCCGACCCATTCTGAGTAAATCTAACAGAAGACAATACCTAGAAAATATTTAGAGACATTTAAGCATAACTGAACTTTGAATACTGGAATTACACTGTATTTGTAAAATAACGTAAAAGTAAATATGACACTATTGTACAAAACCTGACACCTCATTCTGATGCATATGGCCGAGAATGATTCATATAAACTCAGTACCCCAATCTGTACTTACTACCTAACCAGGGTTACACTTCATTTTGCATCATTTTCTCAGGAATAGCTGGTAGCTTTTGCAGTTTCTGGTGAATCTGGAATGCTTCAGACTCTGATTTTCAGGGATGCTTCAGAAGCTTGGTGAATGGAATGCAATGGCAACGCAAGCTCCAGTAACAGGAATATCGAAGAGTCCTTATAAGTGGGGTCCATGGGATTGTTTGTACTCATAGGTTGTGCTGTTCCAGAGGAGCTTGGCATAAGAATAGGAATAATGAAAGGAGAGCTATTCTCCTCCACATGGAGGTCTGATTTCATGGTGAATATTAGAGGCCATATAGTATAAAAGCATAACATCTACATGGTGACAAACTTCAAAGATATTTTTTTTTTTTACATTTGCCAAACATCTGAAAAACTAATTTAATGTTTTAACCCACTCATTCCTTTAATCATGTGTGCTCTTCAGCAAAGCCAGATGCACTGATGAATACTATTGATTTATTTGATAGATCAAAATAAGCTTTTATTCCTATGGCAGATTCAAAGTTCACTAGCAAAATCTCTTGCTAGTGAACTTTGACCAAACAGGCACCATTCTTCTGTTAAGACGAGTTTCTGAAGCAAGTTCTGAATACTGAACTACTTACTAAATTTTTAGCATATATTCCCTGTATTGGTATACACTTTTAATGTATAAGTATATGTTTCAAGTTAAAATATATGTATCTGACTAAATAGATCATAAATTCTTTAAATTCCAATAGTTTATTAATTATTAGAGTTTAGTTAATTTATTGTTGTTCCTGAAATACTACTTTGGGGAAATAGTTGGAACAAGAAATTCCCCATTTTTCTTTGTCATGGATATTCATTACAGCTATACATCATTTGTGGGGTTTTTTTCCTGCACCCACAGCATTTGGAAATTCCCTGGGACAATGTGCCACTGCAGTAACCACAGCCACAGCAGTGACAACACCAGATCCTTAACCTGCTGAGCCACAAGGGGACTCCTTTTTAAGTTCTTTGATAATGGATACAAAGTGTATCACAATATGCTTTGAAAATGTCTCTTCCATGCAGTAACCAGAGGTCTTCAATCATTGGCCTTAGGTCACTCTTCCTGTATTCTTATATTTTCTGAGCATGGACTACTTGTCAGACACTATTCTGGGTGCAGAGAAGAAAACAGTGAGTCACATTGATAAATTCCTTCCCTGATGACACTCATATTCTAATGTAAATACAGAAGAAAAAAAAATGCTTCCAGTTTGCGATACGTTTTATGAAGAATATTCACATAATGCTGGTGATTTTAAAAAAGTGAAATAGAAGGAGGGCCCACTTTTGACATGTGTAGTCAGGAACAAACTCTTTGAACATATTGGTATTTTATTTTATTTTATTTTATTTTATTTTATTTTATTTTATTATTTTATCTATTTTTGGCTGCACCCACAGCATGCAGAAGTTTCCAGGCCAGGGATCAAACCTACACCATAGCAGTGACAATGCCAGATTCTTAATCTGCTGAGTCACCAGGGAACTTCTGCATACGTTGGTTTTTAAATGGAGTCTTGAAAAACAAAGAATTAAAAGCTTAACCTCTTGAAGAGTTGAAGAATATCTGAGGCACAGGAAATAGGAAGACTCTAAGGAAAATGCTGGGGGAATTCTAGAAACTATTTAATGACAGTGTGCTTGAAGTCAGGGGGCTGTCCAAGATGTGGTTAGGAAGTGGGGAAAGAACCCTTTGAGCTAACATGAGGGTTTCGGCAGTGATGCCGGATACAGAGTGAATATGAGAAAAGCAAACAAAACTCAGTTCCAGTAAATCAACAAAAACAAACTGAAAAAATATGATTAAAAGAATCCACTCACAATAGCAACCAAAACTTTTTAATATTTGTGAATAAATCTAGTATTCAAAATTAATAAAACAGTAACAAAGGGCTGGAAAGAAAGCCTGCATAAATGGAAAGATACATATATGTTCAGACATGGATGAGAATCCATTTTATTATAAAGGTTAATTATGCTGCCCCAGCCTCCCAAATCTGTCCATTAAAATACAATTTACCTCTGGTGGCCTCTGAGGTTATGGACTTTTTCTTTCAGAAATAGCAGGTTGGCTCTTCTGGAAAATACATGATGTTCTTGTACCTTACTTATAACAGACGGGCTTTGCAGTCTAGCCCAATTTCAAGTGAGGTTTTATCTTGCAGAATTAGACCAAATTCTGGGATGCACCTAAAATTCAACTTTCAGTGCACATGTGCATAAACTGTACATAATGATCGCATTCCACGTATATCAGGAAGGAGGAAAGGGTCTTTTGGAAGATTCACGTAAACTGAGTATAAACTCTCTGGCAGATGTAACTAGAACTGAACAGAAGTTCTGGCAGTGACAAACCTTCCATGTTGGCCTGGGATTTGTACCCGCCGCTGACAACTTCTGTTCTCATTTTATCAGCCACATCTGTGACATAAACCAACAGGTAGAAGATACCGACAATAATGTGAGACAGAAAGCACATTAGATCCACAGATGGGAAACTTGGATTTTTCATTCTGTCTTTGGTTTAACTGCCATGGGAACTTGGACAAATCATTTAGCATTGGGCTTCTTTCATTTATGCAACTTGGAAACTGGATTCCCCAAGACCCCACAGCCTGGCTGAGCAGATTTGACTGTCTGCGGCAGGAAGAAAGCCAGGTTCATGATTTAAGGACCGTCTGAAATGTTTGGGGGCTTGGGGGAGGAGGTGGGTGGAGAAGCGAAGTTGCATAATTATCTCCACCAAGGTCAGAGAAGTTGGACTTTAGGATGGATGGACTGTCTTCATTGAAAGATGTCTACAACTGTTCACTTTCCTTTGCATGGAGCAACCCACAAAGAACAGCTGCTGATGTGAAAATATTTTCTTAATGTTCATTTCTATTTCATTGAAGCCATTTGGCATACTGAACGGAATCAGTCAAGTCACTCCACGTGCCAAGCAAGAGGGCGAGGACAGGTTGAGTGGAACTCCCTTGAGCACACGCTGAAACAATCACCCCCAGCCATCAGCTGTTGACAGTGGCAGTCAGGATAAGCTGGCGTGTCGTAATTAGTGATGGAGAGGCACAGTTTCAACTAACACGTTCTATTATTAGTGTACTTCAGCAGCAGCGCTGCTGAGAGAACAAAGGCAATAGCTTGTCGGCCTCGAGTGAATTACTTGAGACAGCAGGACCTGTTTACACTCCATACTAGGCAAGTGTTGGTACCACGAGTGCTGCACAAAACTGCTGTCACCAAGGTGACAGCCACCCCCGCAGTGACCACCTAGAGGGATAAACAGTCGAGTGAAGGCAACCAGGAAGCTGAAAACAGCGCTTATCCACAGCCCTGACAGTGACTCCTGAAACCTCTCTAACCAAAACCACACCCTCTACCTGTCTAATGTTGTACAGAAAAAAGGATAAGAATAAGAGAAAATGGATGATTTAAAAAAATAATCATAGAGGAAAGATGTGAAAAAGAAAAAGAACATTTTTGAGCAACCACAGTGTTTAAGATGTAAAGATGGATTATCTTAGTTCATCATCACAGAAGAAAGAAGGAACTGTTTTTTTCAGAGAGGTTTTAAGTACTTTCTTAGGGTGACAAAGAAGATAAAACATGTTGTTAGATAAAAGCCTAGTAAACATTCTGCTATACCATCCACCTAGTAAAGGTGGAAGAAAGAGGGGAAAGAGAACGATGTCTCAGAGAAGGAAGTGCTGCTTCATTTCTAGTTAATACTATTGAACAGGCATAAATGTTAGAGGAGAATAAACCCTGAGGCTCAGAGGTACCCATTTTTCCCTATATGAGCAATATTACGTATCACTGGAATAAAAAAAAAAACCAGCAAACATGAAATATTTTTTCATCTTTATTAATGGAGCAACTAAGATCAAAAATTAAAATTTGGAGTGAGTTTGCACAGAATAGAGAGGAAAACTGGGAAATATCATTCACTTCTTAAAAGTGCCTCTAGAAAATGCATGCATTTGGAACATTTCTTTCTCCAAGGCAGAGTCACATGCATGCAATATTATTCTGTGTAAAATTCAAAATAAAATGGTTATCATGTACCATGATTTCTCTAGACATGTTCCATTGATTTCATTTAAATTTCCTTTGGCTGCTTAGAATTCTAAATTTTAATTTTATTTTAGTCCCTATTAACATCTATCAAATTTTGATCCTAAAAACACAAAAGGCTACTTATTAATTCAATGAGTCTCTGAGCAAAATTTTCGCTTATAACAATATCAGGCAAGGCTCCAGTCACAACTTATGCCTGTCATTTTCTGTAATTAAAAGTACACAGTCATATTTATGCATTCTGCCTCCTAGCAGCTGCAGTTAGATTAACTGTGAACAAAGAAAACATTTTGACACAGTTAATTATATGGCAGTTCTCCTTTGGTAGCAAATACCAGCTACCTCCTCAAATGAATAAAAGCACGTTTTTGTTATTTTTCTTTTACATAATAATATAAATAGCCATGCAAAACTTTGGTTTCCACTTACAAAGAGTTCTTATCTAAATACTTCAGCCTAATAAACATTCAACTATTTGGTAACTTTTAATGAAGACACATGCTTTTCAGATTTAAAATATCTGACCAAAATGTTTTTTGGCAGGGCAAGATTTCAAGTGTTATTTTATTTATTCATTTTTTTAACTTCAGATGAAGGGAAAGATGAGAATAGGATTTAACTTCACTGTTGCAACTGATTAAAGATTGCAAATAAACTCCTACATGCTTTGTCGTGGATTTGAGGGCAATGCAGCTTCTCTTCTGGGGAAAAGTCTTAACCAAGCAATATATGTTCATATTGAAAATGTTTCTTTAATAGTGAGAACTAAAATTGCCCAGAAAGCATTGGGCTCTTCCTGGGCAAAAAAGGGAGATTCATGGCCAAGTTACCTAAGACCGTGAATGCACAGGGACATCAGTGGGAGGAGGAAAGTACAGTTAGTTTCTTACATAAAACCCAAATCGAACTATGACTAGTGGTGGAAAAGCTCATTTCTGGTCAGGAGGAGGAGAGAGTTGGAAGTGAAACACTGAGAACTGCAGAACAGATACTCAACTCAACCTATAAAAGGTCCATCTGTTAGGAGGCAAAGAGAAATATCACCAACATGAGTCACAGTTGCCCTGGTTTCTAAATTTGTCTTGTTTTTTTCAATTTTTCAATTTTTTTTCTTTTGCTTTTTAGGGCTGCACTTGTGGCATATGGAGGTTCCCAGGCTAGGGGACAGATCGGAGCTGTAGCTGCTGGCCTATACCACAGCCACAGCAACAAGGCATCCTTTAACTCACTGAGTGAGGTCAGGAATTGAACCTGTGTCCTTATGGGTACTAGTTGGGTTGGTTACCACTGAGCCATAACAGGAACTCCTCTAAATTTTTTTTTAATCTGTATGCTTCTCTCTTCCTTTCTTTCTCCCTTCAGCGTCCCTCTCCTAAATTCCTTTATTACTTAGACTTTCAAAAATAATAGAATTTTATTATTCTATTTATAGAATAAAAAATATTCTAAAGTATAGAGTAAAGGAAAATAGATTAGGGAAAATAGGTGGCCAAGTGGAGTGGTTGTGCTGGTAGCCACATACAGAGAGGATCTGGGGTCTTTAGAGACTCCTTCATAAAGTTTGATTAAAACATACAACAATGTACTGAAATTTACTCAGTGGTGATAGAAATGGGCTTTGAGGTTCAGTCCATTTGCATACTTACTTCTTTTCTTTGAGCCTTGTTTTGCTCATTTGCAAAATGGAAGTCACCCTACTTGTCTCATAGAGCTGTTATGAGTATTCAGGAAGACAATGCATTTTATTTTATTTTATTTTATTTTATTTTATTTTATTTTATTTTATTTTATTTTATTTTATTTTGTTTTTGCTTTTTTTTTAGGGGCACGCCTGTGGCATATGGAAGTTCCCAGGCTAGGGGTTGAATTGGAGTTGCAGCTGCCGGCCTGTGCCACAGCCACAGCGGGATCTGAGCTTTGTCTGCGACCTTTACCACAGCTCACAGGAACACCAGATCCTTAACCCAATCTTTATCCCTGGAGTTAAGGCCAGGGATCGAACACACAACTTCATGGATCCTAGTCAGGTTTTTTTCCATTAGGCCATGATGGGAACTCCAAGCCTATGCATTTTAGGCACTTTAAGTGATCCCTCTTGTTATGATTCAGTAGTAAATAAGCACACACTTTACAACAGAAGAAAAATGAACTTCTTGTCACCCCTTGTAGTCAAATGAATGCTTGTAATTCTTTCAGATGAGTGAAACTACTTAAACTTGAAAAACTTTTAGCTTTATGATGTGTGCATGTATGTCTGGCGGGGATGCGTCTATGACTTAATGGATACTGTAACCTCCATATGGATAGGAGTATTTAGGTGATTGTCTGGAAAATGAGTTATTATGTGTGAGAAAACACACTGATGATGATGCAGAAATCATACCATGCTGAAAGAAGACAACTTCTTCAAAAAATTCCTCAGGAAATAGCTAATGGGTATTTATTCCTAATGCATACATGTTCTGGATGACTGGCGGGAATCTACTACACAGAGAAACTCTTCCACGTGGATTCATCACTAACATAAATGAAGGTCACTAAACCTGGCTATATAAGCTATTCTTTCAATTCATGTGCAGCAAAGCTGAGTCACATTCCTCTGTCTTTTTTTTTTTTTTTTTTTTTTTGCTATTTCTTGGGCTGCTCCCATGGCATATGGAGGTTCCCAGGCTAGGGGTCCAATCGGAGCTGTAGCCACCAGCCTACGCCAGAGCCACAGCAAGGCAGGATCCAAGCCGCGTCTGCAACCTACACCACAGCTCACAGCAACGCCGGATCGTTAACCCACTGAGCAAGGGCAGGGACCGAACCCCGCAACCTCATGGTTCCTAGTCGGATTCGTTAACCACTGCACCACGACGGGAACTCCCACATTCCTCTATCTTTACAATGACCTAAGCAGTACAACTTCATAGTGGCAGAGGACACCCATATTCCCATTGGATTTTCACATTTCTGAAAACCCATCCCTTACTTCTCCATCCTTGGTATTCACTTCACTGAAAACAGTGGCTTCTGTAGTTACCAACCATGAACAGTTCCTAACTTTTTCTAAAAAATGGCACTCAATTTATAGAGAATTGAAGTAGGCAGCTAGACATTCTCATATGAAGTGAAGTAGGGCAGAAAGAGAAAGACAAATACCATATGATATCATTAAATGTGGAAACTAAAATACAGCACAAATAAACCTACCTACAAAACTGAAATGGACTCACAGATATAAAGAACAGACTTGTGGTTGTCAAGGGGGTTGGGGGGGGAGTTGGATGGACTGGAGTTTGGAGTTAGTAAATGCAATCTATTATATTTAGAATGGATAAACAACAAAGTCCTACTGTATAGCACAGGGAACTATATCTAATCTCTTGGGATAGACCTGATGGAAAATAATATTAAAAAGTGTGTGTGTGTGTATATATATAGTCACTATATAAAGAGTGTGTGTGTGTGTGTGTGTGTGTGTGTGTGTGTGTGTGTGTGTGTATAGTCTCTGAGTCACTCTGCTGTACACTAGAAATTGACACAACATTGTAAATCAACTATACTTAAAAAAAAAAAAAAAGAATTGATGTAGCTGGTCAAGTGGAATAAGCCCTGTAACACACTATCCTTGTTGTATCCATTAGCAGAGCTACATGCTGGGCTTAGACCCCATCAAGGTGCTGCACTGGACGAGAGCCAAGGCCCAAGACAACAGGATGCTTCCTGAAGCACATCTACAAGGAGAGGTCTCCTTTGGCTTCCTCTCTTCCTATAGAGCAGAGACACAGAGACACAGTGCAATTCGCATTCTCTTTTAGTGTGTAGAGCATGCACAATAATTTGCAAATGACAAGTTGCCTCTGAGGTTATTTAGTAAGGAAAGTTTCAGTATCTATAGAGCTGGTGAAATAGGAGTGGTTGCACAGGATGGGAAAATATACTTTGGGAGGGAGAGAATCTCTTAAGTGAACAAAGTTTTTTTTTTTTCATTAAATCTCTATAAGTTACAAGTGTACAGAGCCTCAACTCGAACCAGTTTAAGAACAATAGGGATTTATTTTCTTTTGTATTGGGGAAATCCAGTGAGGCATGGCTGGATCCAGGTACTTAAATAATATGATCAAAAATGTTTTAAAAAGTAATTTTACTTCCCTCTCTGTTGGCTTCATTATGTTAAGTTTCCTCTAGGGGTAGAAAACTGGCCCAGAGAGCTAAATGCTTTTGCATCCTTTTATCTCCTGATTTCAGGAAAGTCTATGTCCCTTTGCCCCTATAATATTTATTGATTGATTTATTTAATTTTTATCTTCTTAGGGCCACACCCATGGCATATGGAGGTTCCCAGACTGGGGGCTGAATCAGAGCTGTGGCCACCGGCCTACTCCACAGCCTTAGCAACTTGGGATCTGAGCCGCATCTGTGACCTGCACCACAGCTCATGGCAATGCCGGATCCTTAACCCACTGAGCGAGGCCAGGGATCGAACCTGCATCCTCATGGATGCTAGTCAGGTTGTTAACTGCTGAGCCACTAAGGGAACACCTGTGGCCCTGTAATCTTGAAAAGAGAATAACCTGATTCTCTCTCCTTGGTTCATGTGCCTACTTCTGCCAATTTTTGTGTCCAAGGATATTGGATACCCTGATTGTGCAGCCTTATGTGTAACCTTATAATGGCGGTGGAAGTCTTGCTGACAGTCCCACCAGAATTACTTGGACTAGAGAAGGAACACTTCCCCAAAGAAAGAAGATAGTATGAGAAAAAGAATGTGTATATATATGTGTGTGTATGTATATATATGTGTGTGTGTATATGTGTGTATATATATGACTGGGTCATTATGCTGTACAGCAGAAATTGACCTAGCCCTATAAATAAGCTATACTCTAATAAAAATAAAATTAAAAAATAAAAAAAGAAATAAGATGCATATTTATGACAGATTTCGAATTATTGATTGGAATAAATCATTTGTAAAGGAAATGCTTGACTTGGGAAGTTTATGGGTCCAAAAGTTGGTTCAAGATAACTTTTGCTTTTATTTCCAGAGTGATTCTGAAGCCAAATCATTAGTCTGTACCTGGGGGACTGCAACATTTAAGGAAACTATTTTGTCAGGTTTTCAAATCCAGACACTTTGAAGGTCACAGTTTCTGCAAGTCCCTCACACAGTTTATTCTCTGCGAGCAACCCATTGCCGCCAGGAATTTCTCAAGTTTTCATTTTGTATTTCAAGGCCATGGTAATGAAGGAAAAGGAAAAAAGAAATCCAGGAGCTTGCTTCTAAAATCTCATAGGCTAAGGGATCCAGTGCCGAAGTTGTCACAGTGAGCATAAGAATGCCAAGCCTTGCAGCTCCGTGGGCCAAGTTCTGTTCCAGCCACATGTCTATAGCCTCGATTGCTATCAATGGGAGTTGTGTATGTGTGGGAACTGAGGACAGAAGTTGGCTGTGTATAAATAGCTTTGCAAGAGTGAAAATCTCTTCTTGTGTGTCTGGTACAACAGAGGTAGTCTTTTGCAGTTAGTGGCTGCTTCTCCCTCTAATAAAGTCACCAGGCAGTTTCAAGAAATCCTGTATCAGAATATTTGAAGGCAATTATTTCATTTAAAAGATTCTGGTCAGGGAATAGAGAACAGTACTACCCCAAATTTCTCTCATTTTCCACTAACAAACTCAAACCAGATTTAACAATTATTTGCAAAACTGGCCTTCACCATTCCCTTGGCTGAGCTGTTGATCTGCTAATTGACAGATGTGCAGTTAACTGGGGTTTGGGGGATGGGGAGAGTCAATATGTTCATTAAGGGGCTAGAATGTTATCTAGAGCAAAAGTTTTCATTCATGCGAGTTGACAAGGCAACAGAACTGCTGTTACAGAGGGTCTTCTGGGTGAACGGGGCTCTGACCCTGCCAGGCAGGACACATGGGAAGGATCCCAGGGCCACTTGGTTATCTGCCATTCTGCCAGCAGCCCTGGTCTGGCAGTCAGCACACTGACATTAGTCTGAGCCATCTTCCAGACTCAGATGAAAATTTCTTTCACAGCAGTTAAGGATACACTACCTTTTAGAAATAGGAGATCTCTCCAAGATTTTCATATGAAATATTCTAGCCTATGAAAGTTATAGGTAGATGATATTCAAATCCCTATCCAATCATAGTTCTAAACTCATATCTAAGTGGTTTCTAGGCATCTTTACATGGATATCCCATTTACATCTTAAATTCATCAAACTCCTAACTTTTATCTCACTTTGCCATGAAGTAGAAAATTTCTACTATGGACTCTTAGTTAACAGTGGCCATCTTTAATCTACTAATTCCAGTAAAAAAACAAAAACAAAAAAAACTGGTAGTAGAGAATGTCCATTGACAGATGATTAGCTTAGGAAGATGTAGATATACACAATGGAATACTACTCAGCCATAAAAAAGTACAAAATAATGCCATTTGCAGCAATGGGGATGGAACTAGAGACTCTCATACTGAGTGAAATAAGTCAGAAAGAGAAGGACAAATACCATATGATATCACTCATATCTGGTATCAGCACAATGAACCTTTCCACAGAAAAGAAAATCATGGACTTGGAGAATAGACTTGTGGTTGCCTGGGGGGAGGGGGAGGGAGTGGGAGGGATTGGGAGCTTGGGGTTAACAGATGCAAACTATTGCTCTTGGAATGGATTTACAATGAGATCCTGCTGTGTAGCACTGAGAACTATGTCTAGATACTTACATCGCAGCACAATAATGGGAGAAAAAATTATGTATACATGTATGTATAACTGGGTCCCCATGCTGTACAATGGAAAAAAAAATACGGGTAGTAAATTCCAATTTCTCTCATTTCCTTATAATCACACCTTCTCAGTCTAAACTCTATTACATATCTCCATTCTATGCCCTTATATTGGTCCCCTGCTCCTGCCTCACAGAATGGATTAGATTGCAGATGCTAACCCCACCAACACCTGAGCTTGAATCCCATTTTTGTCATCTCTTTGAGGGGCACTTATTTTGGAGGGTGTGTCTATCTAAGCTTAATTTCCTATCTATGAAATGGAGATGACATCTACTTCACCAGGGCTGATTAGCAGGGTTTAAATTAGGTCATATATGTAAAGTCTCAGCATGATTGCTGACACCTAATAAAATTCTGGCAAATGGTAGCTGGTGTGAAGCAGAGACATCATCCTTTCTTGTTAAGAATTTTGTAGCAATCTCCCTGCATACAGACTTGCCCCTTCTCTATTTACTGCACATACTGCTGCTAGAATAAACTTTCTAAAATGCAAATCCTTTTATATTATTCATCCAAAATATTCTGTATGATACGAAAGTCCCTGTGTCACTTACCTATCTATTTATGCCATTTCAAACTATACCACTTCTTTGTCTAACATCTTACCAATTGGTGCACTATCCATTTATCCATCCATCCAATTGGAAAACTAGTGTTTATCACTTAAAGACCCATCTTAGAACTGTCTCTGAAATTTCCCCTGATCCCACTCCAAGTAGAGTTGGCTCCTTCCTTAATTGCATCACTGTTTTGTAAAGCACAAAATTTATATATTCCTATAATAGGTTTAATTGAACTAAATTGTAAATTGTAATGGTCTTATGTGTTCATAAATCTGTTTTTCTAATCAGACTCTTCTGTGGTCTTCAAGATTCCTTGAAGAAGAGACTGCCATTAAGAGGGTATCCTAATCATTGTTTTCCCCCAAGAGTTTAGTACAGTGTTATATCAATTTTTTATTGTTACCATAACAAATTTCTACAAAGTTAGAAACTTAAAACAATGCAAATTTATTATCTTATAATCCTACAGGTCATAAATCTGGTATGTGTCTCACTGGCCTGAAATCAAGGTGTTGGCAGGGCTTCCTTTCTAGAGGCTCTAAGAGAAAAATCTTTGGGTTCACTCAAGTGGTTGGCAGAATTGAATTCTTTGTGGTTGTAGGACAGAGGTCCTTATTTCTTTGCTGGCTGTAAGCTGAGGACTGTTTCCAGATTCTAGAGTCTAGCTGCACACTTTGGCTTGTGCTCCCACTTCCTTCATCATCAAAGCCAGGAATGACAGATTCTCTCTGAGTGCATCCTGAGCTATTTCTCTAGCTCCTTCTCCCAGGTTTAAGGATTCATATAATTTGATTGATCCCAAATGGAAATTCCAGGATAATCTCAGTATTGTGGGATCTTTAATCTTAATCACACCTTCAAAGTCTCCTTTGTCATATAAAGTAAAGTATTTATAGGTTCCAAGTTTAGGGTGTAGGCATCTTTGGGAGACCATTATTCTATCTATTAAAAGGGCTTAGCATATTTTAAGTTATCAGTAAATAGTACATTGAGTGACAAAATAAATGCATGCAACAGTATTTAGAACTTTAGACTTAAAATTAGGCAAATTTTATAGGATCATAGATAAATTAGACAATTTGATATTCTTATCTGATTAATTCTTTATAACATTTAATAGAAATACTAGATATTATGTTTTCTAGACCTTTGCCTTTCCATGGAAGCATGCAAATGAACCATAGCCAAATAAACCAAATGAATCTTCACAACCCCTGCTTTACCATAAATCATAAACATTATTAGTAAAGGCTATGTAAAGCCATCAAGAATCTCTTGCTCTGTCCTTTCTGTGACTTGTTACAGACAGATTTATCATTTGTATGAAGCTATTATGAACTTACACTTTTATTCTGAAAGTATTAGAGTGTCTATATGTGCCAAACTTTGTGAAAGGTGGTAGATAAAGAGTGGTAAATAAAACATGGTCTGTCCCTTACAAGGCTTACAGAGTAATGGAGAGACAGATAAAGTAATTATACCTGTAGGAAGTACAAATAGGAAAGAACAGATTTGAAGATACAAAGATCTTACAGGCATATTATACTCTAAGTTTTTCCTCAAAAAGTTAGTATTACAGCCTGGTCAGGAATGCACGTGTATTGGCAAAAATTGCCACTACAATGTAATTAAACCAATAATGGATGTATCTTCAGGTTACATGATGCATGAAGGAGAAAGAAATATGTCATACTTGGAAAGCACCTGGAATGGTTTCAAAGAAGAAGAAATTTTAAGTTGTGTCTTGAGGAATAAACAGGAGTTTTCTGGATGGACATAGAAGGATGGAATGGAGAGGTGCTCTAGGGAAAAGGGAAAAACTTAAGCACTTCTCCCTGTTCAGAAGGAGAAAGGGTCGGGAATGGTCTGTGGATAAAGGGTCATCTTAATCAGAATGGAGGATGAATATGCCTTGTTGAGCTAAGGGGAGGGCATGGAAGAAAGGAATTGTCCAGGCAGAGAGAACGGCATATACAATAGACTAGGGGATGGTGAGAATGAGTATCAAGGATACTGAGGTATTTGGAAAAGTTCAGAATGATCATAGTATAAAAAGTGAAGAATGGGGAAGAAATGTGCTAGAGGAGTAGTACCAGATCAGGAAAGGAGGCTGAGCTTATGTAGGAGTACGGATTTCCTCCAAAGAACCATGGAAAGCCATTTCTGAGTTTTAAATTGAGAAGTGAGATGACAGAATTTCATCTTGTATTATCCTTTGATTAACTGAATTAACAGTAATTCCCCCACCTTCCACGCTGGACCTCCTCTATTCTTGCTATATCTAAACCTTCTTCCATTGATCATCTTATTTCTCTTTTTTTCCACAATAAAGAGAACATGCAGGAATTTTGGGAAAGATTGGCGGATGTTCTTCAAGTCTACAAAAATCACTCCTGAGAGAAGCATTGAACTTGTCTGGGATCAATAGCAGATTGGGTTGAGCGGAGTTTCCCCCAAACTCCTTCTGTCTCTGGCAAGTTGTGGACAATTTCTATGGCTCTGCATCTGATAGAGAGAGAAGTGAACCACCAGACATAAAGACGAGGCAGGTGTACCATTACCATATCCAAGTTGGGTGTGTAATGGGAGAAATAAAATAACACATAAAGGCATTTTGAAAATTTCAGTAAAAAAGGAGATCTGAAAAAAAAGCTCCTGGAGGCAGAGGTCTATGGGTTAGGGTTTGTTTTTAGTGGTAGTACATTTATGACAGCCAATTACTGATAAATGGGAAGAAAACCTTAGCAGGTACAAAGGCTTAACATTCAGAACATAGATTTGAGGATGTGGACACTTTATATGTTTGTAGGAGAAGACAGAGTCATTAAAGCCTAAAAGGCTTTAAAAAAGGAAAAGAAAAAGAAAAAAGAAAGCAAAACTTAGGAAACTAAAATCCAATATACTAGAAAGAAAGATAGTCAGGCACCAGAGAAATGAGACCTAGCATATCTGTACAAGTTTCTGATTCACTTTGTTCTGAAAGAATAAATAGCTGGAGGAATTCTGAAAATTTAAGAGAGGGGTTCTAAACTGGACCACAAAAGACCCCTTTCTATGTCCTTGTTCTTCGTGAATTCTCTAGTGCCTCCCTGATATAAAGACAAAAGGGAAACAGAAGGGCCTTGAGAGCGTCTTCACAGGTAGTAACTTTTCTTTTTTTTTTTTTTTTTTTTTTTTATAGGCAGTAACTTTTCTTTGTGTAGTTAGTCTATAAAATAACTGACACAGGTGATTAAATTTCTTGTTCTGAGATATAAACAAGATGCATGCTAGATTTAAGAAGATATTAATACCCTGCACAAAACTCAAAACGGTGTACTTTCTGATGCTTTAAGGTATATATTCCAATGATTTACATAGGAGAAAAAAGAAAGGAAGAAGGAAGAAAGGACTGTCTCTACATAGAGTGTAATAAGAGCATAGACCAGAGAGTTAAGAGGGAAAGTTGGGGTAAGAAGAGAAATTGTAGGAAGATGGGAGGATAGGAGGCTGGTGGGTATACACGGCTGGAATCACTGTATTCCTCTGTGCCCCCAAACTGTTTAGCACCCCGTGGAAATCACGTCCAATTTCAACCTTGGGATGTGATGTGGGTAATGATGAACTGGCCCTTGGTGCCATGAGCTGCGGAATTCTTCCTGAGCAGGGACATTGCATCAAAGCATTCCAGGATTTATCATGAAGGTATGGTGCCATGGAAGTGAGAGGTTGGTATGTTAGGCCATCTGGTGAAATGCAACTCGTCAATCTCCCAGATGGTTTGTGAAAAGAGAGAGACTTGATATTGAACTGAGATCAGCATATGAAAAGAGCCATGAAATCACAAACTTAAAATGCATTTTCTCTATATAGTAGTTTGACTAAGGAAATATTATATGAATTTTATATGATAGGAAAAATCACATATAAACATTTTAATTTATAATATGGAACCATTTCAACAACATATACCACGTTTGCTCTCACCTCTTCTAATAGGTGTTTTATTAATCTTCAGTTACTGAGTTAGGAGGCAGAAATAGATATTATTTTCATTGATTTATTTGACTATATCCAAGTTTGATAAGACTTCTGTAGGAGGTATAGTAGAATTTGTTTACTGTTTGGAAAAGCATGCTCTAAAAAGTCAGTGTCATGCTTGTGAAATATATATTACTTGAAGATGATCTGCTCTTTGAACTTAAATTTCTAGGTAAATGTATTTTAGAGTCATTTGATTATCCTCACTGGGCATTCTGGAAATGATATAATCAGCAGGCATTATACTCACAGTATCTCATAGTATCCATGTTCCCGTAATTCTGGGACTTTTCTTTTTTTGTCTTTTTTTGTCTTTTTAGGGCCCCACCCACTGGCATATGGAAGTTCCCAGGCTAGGGGTCTAATTGTAGCTGTAGCCACTGGCTACACCACAGCCACAGCAACACCAGATCCTTAAAGCACTGAGCGAGGCCAGGAATCAAACCTGTGTCCTCATGGGTGCTAGTCAGATTTGTTTCCACTGAGCCACGATGGGAACTCCTAAATCTGGGATTTTTAACATTAACAATGTTCAAAAGTGGAAATGTTGAAATGATGTAAATTTCTTCTTCTTCTTCTTTTTGTTTTTGTTTTTTTCAGGGCCACATCTGCAGCATATGGAAGTTCCCAGGTTAGGGATTGAATTGGAGCTGCAGCTGCCGGCCTACACCACAGCCACAGCAACGCAGAATCCGAGCCATGTTTGTGACCTACACTACAGCTCATGCAACCCTGGATCCTTAACCCACTGAGCGACGCCAAGGATCAAAACTTCATCCTCATGGAGCCTAGTCAGATTCATTTCTGCTGCTCCACAGCAGAGGAACTCCTATATAGTTCCTCTTATTTTCCATTTTTTTCAAGACATAAATCCTACTTTTTATATTTACCTTCTATTTTTGTTACGACATGATAATGATTAGGTAAACTCACACACAAATTCTTTAAGCTAGGCTGTGTTTATAAAAACAATTAAGCTTATTTAAAAAAATAATCGTGAGTTCATGTAATATCCCTACTTATTTTGGAAATCTAATGTAAAATACAAAAACTTTAGAGATAAATAGAGCTTTTAATAATTCTTAATATCTCAACCTCTGAGGAATTTATAAATAAATACCTGAGACAGAATATCGAGTATAAATAAACTTGGACCTTGTATCAATTTTTACCTTTGTTTAACATGTCAGACTTTTATAAAGGTCATAACATAGAATGCTTTTAACATGGGCTTTATCTTCATAATTATGGTGCCTTTGTTTTTTAAAAACCTTCCAGTGTGCTGCTAAGCATTTGATCATTTCACCGCCCACTAGTTTATTCAGCTTGACTAGAAAGTGGACAAGGTAAATAAGGGGAGGATCAAATTAGGTAAGTAATTAATTCTTGCTACTGATGGGGGTTGTGGGGAAGGGACATCCAAGTTTCTGTCTAAATGGAAATCACACATGCTTGAAGAATTAATGGGACAGGAATTCCAGAAGTCCATAGGCTTACAGCTGACAAACTCCAAGGAGAAAACAAAACAAAATAAAACTAAACACAAGCTTGACCCACTAAGAAAGCCTTGGTTATCAAGGGGATGGAAATTTTTGTGTGCATCGGGGAAGGTGTTGGGGTTGGTAGGGGTAGTACCTGGTGGGATGGGGGAGAAGTCTAATAGGGAACCATGGGGCCCGGAAGGGCAGAGGTGGTACCACAGGAACTGGAATCCCATCACTAATGCCCCACTAGACAGTCTGAGAAACACCAAATGGGCACTTTACAAGATGAAGACAGATGCCTCATGTGCCTTTATAATTGGAATTACTATTGTAAATATGAACCCATGTATACATACAGATGAGTGAAACCAAAGGAGACTGTGAATGCTTAGCACAGTATTAAGCATACAGTTGTTGCTCAGTAAATGTTCATTGAAGGAATGAATGAATTATTGCTGAATACATACAAAAGAAGACTAGTTGATCATAGAAATACTATATGAATAGAATGCTTGGCAATATTATATGTATGAAGTTGGGTGAAAAATCAGTTTTTTGGTGCCATGCTGGTAAATGCGAAAATTCCTGGGCCAGGGATTGAGCCCACACCACAGCAGTGACAACACCAGATCCTCAACCCACCAGGACACCAGAGAACTCTGAAAAATCACTTTTTTATGGGAATGATTTGATCAGTAGATAAAAGGTAGAGTTGATGTGAAAATATTTTGCCATTAGACATAAACATTTAATAAACTTTAAATAAACATTCTATTCATATAGTAAAGCTATGATTATAGGAGACCACAGGTTAACTTGAGTATGGCAAACTTTACTTTTTAATAAGAAAAAGAATATATTATTGTATTAATTATAGCCCTTCAAGATACACACATGGACAGTTACATATAAATGTGGGGGGAAAAAAAACCACCACTATACCGGAGCAAATGAAATAGACAATGAAATTATTTTTAATAAAATAATATCTTATATTTAAATTGTATCTTACAGTTTACAAAGTGCTTTCACAGATTATCTCATTTAGGCTGCACTGTAATCCCATGAGTGGAAGTGATTATGATTCTGATTTTTACAGAGAGGGGATGTGACTAAGATTGTGGGCAACCGGTCTTTCCTTTACACTGCCTTGTTTCATTGATAACACCACATGTTTTTCATCAAATACGAGATTTTCTGTAACCTGAGGCATATCCTACATGTTATTAAATGGCTATCAAAACGTAGAAAATATGCTCATTCAAAAATTCTCCGCAGCTGTCATTTTGCTTCAAAGTGACAGAAATCTATAAAAGCAATACACCTTTAATAATAGCACAGCACATTTTTGTCATGAGCAGTTTGTGCCTTCAAGAATTATCATGAAACAGATTGAGAGCTAAATATGAAATGTTGAGCTCTCCAGTTAAAGCAGAAACCTCATTTCATTCAGATCAACTCTATAGACAGACGAAGCAGAAGAAACGGCTGAACAACTATTAGATGTTTTTCATCATAGTAGTATGCTTCCATGCTCAAGTTTCAGAAAATGTATGGAGTGGATGGTATGGCATAGTCTGTTTGGCTGATAACTTTTTTTTCCTTTTTTCTTTCTTTCTTTTTTTTTTTTTTTTTTTTTTTTTTTTTGCTTTTTAGGGCTACACCAGTGACATATGATGGTTCCCAGGCTAGGGGTCCAATCGGAGCTACAGCTGCTGGCCTACACCAGAGCCACAGCAACGCAGGATCCAAGCTGTGTCTGCGACCTACACCACAGCTCTCAGTGACGCTGGATCCTTAACCCACTGAGCGAGGTCAGGGATCAAACCTGCAGCCTCATGGTTCCTAGCCAGATTCGTTTCCTCGCCACAACGGGAAATCCTGGCTAATAACTTCTCAGCAGGACATAGTCTAGAGGGGTAATAATCATATTCTGGTGCCTTCTCTCTGTAGAAATATTGTCATTTTAATAATTTTCATATTAAGTTTAGCATCTCAAAAAATTTTTAAAAGGAAAAATAACATACCCTTGGGCAAATGAAGTAACCTCCTTAAAATTGTGTTAACAGTTAATGTTGTTCTTCAATATCTTTTTTCAGATACTCTAGTAAATTAAATAAAAAGGAGAGAGGAACAAACACAACTCTTAGCTTCAGGTATTCTTTTTCCTTGAAAAACAAATTCCTCGGCAGTCAGATATGTAATAATGGGCCTCTTGGGGAGGTAATTTTTTATTCAACTTGACATGCAAGTTATGAGTAATTAATTATGTCTTCTGTTTACACTTTGTCAGATAAGAGCATTAAACAGAAGAGCTGAGAGGAACACAGAACACTGCCATTAATCTGTTTAATTTGCAAATCTAATGCAATCAAAAGGAAGACATTAGTGTTAAAATTGTTTTTGTCCAGGTGGTATCTCTCATGGAGGAAAAAGCCTATCTGAGGTGTGAATGTCGTATAAAGGCAGCAAGTCACAGAATCCCACGCAGGCATCTAAAGCCAGGGCAAAAATGTTCCCTCGTGCTCATGGCATTGATTTGAAAGCTCTGGATGTACAAACACTGAAACCCTGGGCTCACGCATCAGCACATTCCACTCCTTTCAGCTCTGTGCAATTATCTAACAAAGCGCAGACACCACAGATCCATTCAAGTGAAGAAGGTGATAAACAAAGGCAGAAACCTGACACTTGCGAATTTACAGGAGTCCTCTGACAGTCAGCAGGCCTTGGTCTGGGAACGTGTGACTGATAGAAAAGAGAAACTGCTGGAAAAATTTCTGATGAACAGGAACCAATTGTCTCTAGGACTAACCCATACCCCGCTTCTCTTCAAAGGGCTGTCCCCCCTGAGGATTTAGAAAGTGATTCAGTCTCCTGTCTCAGGATATTTCTAGAGGAGGAGGAAGAGGCAGAAGTTGTAAGCTAATGGGGTAGGGACAGAAAAGCCATGCCAGAGTTTTCACACAAAACAGTATGGTATATGTACCACATCTTCTTAATCCATTCATCTGTTGATGGATATTTAGGTTGTTCCTTGGCTTTTGTTAACAGGGCTGCAATGAAGATGTGCTACACATATACAATGGAATACTACTCAGCCATAAAAAAGAACAAAATAATGCCATTTGCAGCAACATGGATGGAACTAGAGGTTCTCATACTAAGTGAAATAAGAAAGAGAAAGACAAATAATCATACTGTATCACTTACATGTGGAATCTAAAATATGACACAGTTAAACCTATCTACAAAACAGAAACAAACTCACAGATGCAGAGATCAAACTTGTGGTTGCCAAGGGAGAGGGAGGAGGAAGTGGGATGAACTGGGAGTTTGGGGTTGGTAGATTCAAACTATCACATTTAGAATGGATAAGCAATGAGGTCCTCCTCTGCAGCACCGGGAACTATATTCAATCTCTTGGGATAGAACATGATGGAAAATAGTATGAGAAAAAGAATGTATATATATATATGTGTATATATATATATATGTATGACTGGGTCACAATGCTATACAGCAGAAATTGATACAATACTGTAAATCAACTATACTGTAATAAAAACAAAATTAAAAAAACAGTATGGTATAGTGTGCCAAGGTTCTATGGTCAAACAAAGGTTTCATTCTTAACTCCTCACTACTTTTCTGAAACACAGTTTCTCCATTATTTAAGTGATGATAATGATACTGAGGATTATATAGAGTTGGAATGAGATCATGCATGGAAAACCCTTGGGACAGCCCCTCTAAATGGTAGCCACCCAATATTGTATAGTGATCATCAGTGTCATCACCATCATTTTCAGATAGACAGGGAGGTTTGGAAGATACTGTATCCATGTTTCCTTTGGGAAACACACTGTCTACCAATGGAGCGCTATTGCTAGTTTGTTCATTGATTGCTAAGTTGGTAGGATGTTTATGTGAATAATAAAGAGGGCTAGATCCTTTATTTAGTTTTGGCTAGCAAAATGGAATTTGAACTCACAGTTTTAAATAAAGTATAAAACTGTAGAAGAAATTTTACATGTATGGGGTAATACGCATGTGAATAATAATTACTATAATCAACATGGCAGTTTTTTAGTCACATGCAGAGGATGTAAATTTGAAAGGATGCTGACAGTTACAACATGTCTCTAAAAAAAAAAAAACCCATTTATTTTCCTTTTATCTCTAAGGGTGCATACAGATTAATGCCTAAACAACATGATCCAGGGGAATTTAAGTCTAGGGACTAATTTACTCAACTACCCAAGCAACAGAGGATTATTTTATCTAATTAAGACAGAGCACACGTATTTAGAATTAAGCATTTGCATTTAACAGCAAATTCAGAATTATAAAAGCAATTAAAGCTAAAATGAGGTGTGATCATTTTTTTTCCTGCACACCACCGAGCTGAGCTAAAGCTCATTTTTAATGTTTTGCCTTTGTAGCACTAATGAACAGAAGGTTGTGAATAGAAGTTTAGGGCTGGGCAAAACCACCTTTTCTACCTCATTTCACTATGTTTTACTCAACCGTCCTAAACAGGATTCACATTTTCTCACATGCCTACCTCTATGCCTCTGTTTCTCCAATCTGGAATGTTTTCTTTAACCTAGTCTATCTGAACTTCAACAGACAAGATTCAGATCAAAATTTGCCTTCCTTCATGAAACCAAGCCTCCTTCAAGCCTTAATGTGCTCTCCTTTATCTGAAGAAAAAGGCATTTGGCTGAATAGAGTTGTCTGTCTCACTCATTTGCAAGTTAACATATTATAACTTCAGGCTTCTCTTAAGGCTAGTTAAGTCATATATGCATAGCCCTTTTCTTTGTAAGATATTTGTGTTATTTTCCCTTAAATTACAGACTTTCTGAGGGTATAACTTTGTTTTGGACTCTTAAAAATGATGAATACAGCCCTTACCTTATATGTCCAATTTAATACTGTTTGATGACTGACTGGTTGAAATACTTAAACACTTATTCACCTTCATATATCCACCCTTCATCTCCCCTGTTTTACTCAAGCCTCCTAAGTTCATTTTACAACTCCCTATTCCATTCTAATTATTTATAATATTTCCAGATACGTTACTTAATAATTACTAAAAGAGTGGAAGAATGACGTTACTCCATCAAAATATTTTGTCCTTACCTCCCACAATGATAATTTCCATGACTTCACATTTAACTGATTCTACAAAAAGTCATTAAAATGTTGTCTTTAACATTGATCCTATGGGAATTATGAATGGGAATGCCTTAGCATTTGGTCCTTTCCAGAATTCAATAGATAAATCTCATAAGAACATAATTCAATATGCAGTCGTCTTCATAATGCATTTGAGTTTGCAGCTAATAATGTTTTATTGAGGTCCTTCTGTATTTTCCTGATTTTTTTCGCATTTGCTTAGAGTACCTCACTCTCCCCCCAAGTATGATTGTCTTTCAGATACAATCCTAATCAGAAAGAGGCTATATCTGTCAACCAGTCAGTTAAAAGATTTGGCAGCATGCCAGGCACAAACAAAATAACAAAAGAAGATAAAACAAACGAAATAAAATTTTCCTTAAGTTTTTTCTTTGAGAAAATTCTAGCTTTATAGGAAGATGCAAAGAAATGTACAGGAAGGTCCCAGGCACCCTTCACCCTGCCTCCTTCAATGTTGATATTTTGCATATCAAAACAAGTAAATATCCCAAAGAAGGAAATATCAAACTATGAAATTCGCATTGGTACTTTCCATAGAATTTATTCAGATTTCACCAGTGACTATACACCCATTCGTGTGTGTCTATGTGCAGATCTACCCACTAGGATCACATGGGTCAGGTAACAACCACCACAAACAAGATCCACAACTGTTCCATTATCACAAGGCACATCCATGCTGCCCCTTCATAACCATGTACACCTCCTCCTCTCTCCATCCAGTCTCTAATCCTTGGCAATCATGAATTTGATCTCCATTTCCATAATTTTGTTATTTCCATAATTTGTTATAGAATTGGAATATATATATAGTCTACCACCTTTTGAGATTTGCTTTTTTCATTCAGCATAATTTTCCTGAGGTTCGTTCAAGTTGTTGTGTGCATCAATAATTTATTCCTTTTCATTGCTAAATTGTGTCACCTGGTGTGGGAATAGTCCTGTTTGTTTAACTATTCATTATTGAAGGGCATTTTGGTTAGTTTCAGTGTTTCGCTGACACAAACAAAGCTACTATAAATATTCCAGCACAGACTTTAGTTTTTGATGAAGGTAATTACCATTCCTCTTACATGGCTAATTCATCTGGTTTAGAGCAGAAGTTTTTAGAGATTGGTGAGGATCTAGTGACTCCATACTGCCTCAAACATGTTTGTTAGTATATTCAGGAAGAAGTAACTATCTGTCCTGATTTTCCCAGAACAGGCGGATTTATGTCTGCTGTCCAGGCATAATGATCCCTTTAGTCTTGGAAGTGCCCCAGTTGGTATGATAAATTATAGTAATCACTCTGATTTGAATTTCTTAAAGATTCCAAGCATTGCTATTGTGCCTGCTTGGCCATGATCAAACTGCACATTCAAGGACTGCTGTTTTGTAATCTCTCTGAGTACCTGTGAATGGAGTGTCTCTGGAGTTGGAGGAGGGAGATAGTGTTGCTGAAGTCTCTAATGTTCCTACCTTCTCCTTTTCTGCTAGAAAAATGTTTCTTTTTGTGGGCAGTGTTATGGTTGGAGACAGCTTCCAGGATTATGCTTTAACTGCTCTGTCTTAGCTCATGTCATAGTACCACAACTGGAGAGGAAAGTCTCTTTCCCATTGTTGCCAGTTTGGAAGTAATTGCAGCGGTAGATTCTGATAGGTTTGGCTTAGGTCACGTGGCAATCTCAAAGACAGTGTTCAGTGAGGTGCAGTCCCCAATGGGCTTAGCTTAGATCAGGGATCATCCTTTGATGGATTACAATCAAGCAGGACCCTTTCCAATCACATGGCTCAAAAAGGAGGCGCTTTTTCCTCAAAGGGTGGCAGGTGGAGGAGAAGATGGCAGGCTTGACCACTGGAGGAATGGTGATCTGGGCAGCCACTGAAATTTCTGTCTTCAGTGACAAGGTCAGTCCACTGCCTAATGTCACACAGCTAGAGGAGCGCAGTCAAAATTCCATCCTGTATCTTTCGAACTACAAAGTCTATATTCTTAAGTTTTTTATGAGCACTATTTAGCTGTGGAGAAATGGAAGTAAATGCCTGTCAATGTAGCCTCTGAAGTTTGTCTGTGTGATTAATTCTGAGTAATCATGGTAATGGGAGGCATACACATTAGTGATGGTTCCCAACACTTCATGGTCATAATCAATATGTATGATCATCCATGTCCTTATTTGGGACAAATACAATTGCAAATTGAATATAATTGACCCTCAGACCTATGGCTTAATTCTTACCTGGCAGAAGATTGAAAATGCTCAGGTCGTGAAAAAATTATCATAATACATTTAAATGAAAAAAGCAGGCTAAAATAGTAGGACAATTTGATACTACCTTTTAGGTTTTTTTTTTTTTAATACCCACTCAGATACACAAATATAGGAAAATTTTGGAATGATGTCTATCCCCAGATGGTAGTTATTTTAAGATTGAATGTGTAGGAATGACTACTTTTTTCCTTTTCTGCTTGTTATACTTTATATACATTTTCCACAGTGAACATGTATTGGTTTTCAAATTCTTAATGCATTACTATAAAATTCTGTGTTTGGTGATGCACGCCTGATTCAGACTTACTTAAAGATTTCAAATTAAGAACTCTCCACTTCAGAACTATAAGAAACCTCATAGTAAAAAGACTAATTAAAGATCTCAGCACAGCAACAAGAATTTCAAGAGAGAGTTTCATTAGGTTCCCAATTAGCTTTCAATAAATAAATAAATAAATAAATAAATAAATAATGCAACAATCAGATTAAAAAAAAAGACTTAAAGATACAGTTGTCTTCTTCTACAATATTTTCTTAGCCTCTTTGCTGAAAACTCCATCTTGTCCTGCTTTACTTTATCCCATCTTCCTGCTGGAAAAATAGTCACAGGGCTGGTAAATGACTTAAGCTTAAGAACAAAGACCTAAAGGCATAAGCTAATATGTGCCTAAAGGTCAGAGTAAAAGCTTAACCTTTTACCAGCTAAGTGGCTTTTAAAATAGTAAAAGAACTTATAAAATAGTAAACAAACCCTCTATCCTCCACCCATAGCCCCTCCTCACTTGATCTTATCCTAAAGAGCACAATAAAAGCAGTGTGGTTTCTTGAGGCAGGGCTCTTGGTCCCTGAGACCTTGAGTCCCCCGGTTCCCACCTTTACCTAAGAAAAAAAAAAAGATACAGTTGTCTTCGATTAGCTGCAAATAGACCAAAAAAAAAAAAAACTGGAGCACTTCTAAAGGTGAGCTGATTTTTTTTTTAGCAGATTTAACAGTTTTACCTAATTAAAAAGAAGCAACTGATAAGCTAAATTTTTAGGATTAAGTCCATAGTACTTAATTCTAAGTCCTTGCAATCATTTTAGCACAGTTTTGATAATACCAGAATATCCATATTGCAAATTCCAAGTTCATAACCATTTTGAGTGAAGTCTTTAGTCATTTCTGAAAGACTAATTAAAAAGTATAATTTAGTTAGGGGAAACTGTAGAATTCCCCATGACAATGCAAAATAAACCTGGCCACATCTCATCATTATATTTGTATGTAAATAACTTTATAATAACCTAGCTTTTTCTAAAATCCTTTAAAGGAGGAACACATGACTCACTGTTTAATAATACATTACAGACATTATACAACTCCCTTGGCTTTTTATTATTCACCTTATTAATCAATTTAACATTCAGAAACTTTAGAAGCCAATTTTTCTTCCTAGATAAAATCTAGGAATTTTCAGTAGATCCAAGTAATAAGGCATTTCTTATGGAAATAGTGTTTGTCCTTATTGTAAACGTGATAACTATGCTTCGTGGTATCTGTCATTTTTAGGATTTCATTTTAATTTTCAGTGCAATCTCAAAGTAAATAGGCATCCCAAAGCAATATTACTAAAAGGTCTATTTTCTGGACTCCCAACTTTACTTAAACAGGAAATTCCGGTTTAGCTGAGAGAAAAGATAATGTATGACAATTAGTCTAATTCTGATGCAGCACATAAAGACAGAAAGAGACTCATTTAAATGTTTACTTGGAGATTTCCAGAAATTTTGATGTTTGCAAAAGGAGATTGTTAAACTTAAGAAAAATAATTTAATAATCACAGAATTATTAATACTCTTTTCATACTCTCCAGATGTGCTTCTCCTTATCATAAATCCACTATAGAGTGATGGAATGATTTTAGATTGGCTGTTCAGGAAAGACACGTTGAGGAACTGCCCTTTGGAAAGAGACTGGCATTCTCACCCCTTACCATGGTTCATCATGGAACATCATTGGGGAAAAACTGTCTTCTGCCCAACTGACTATTGTGGCCACGAAAGAGAAGAAGGGTCTGGTGTATATAGTTTAAAGTGGTATGATGGAAGGCTAAGGACAGGACAGAGAGAAGACAAGCTTCTCACATTTTATCTTGATGACCTGTCAAGTCTGTTGGCAAGCTGTTGTTCATACAAGAAAGTGCAAATAGTCACAACATAGCGCCATACTAAAATGAAACAGAGATAAAAGTAATGTGTGAAAGATACAACCAGAAATAGTTCATCTCAATACCAAACCAGACCAAAAATGGAACAGCCATTGCTCATCTGAGAGTAATTTCACCATTTAGGACCAATTGGCAGTAATATTAGAGACAAGATCTAAGTATTAGCTTAAGGATTGAACTAGCTGATATTTGATAAGTATACTTTTATGATGCAATGAAATGTACTGAACAAAATATATTGCTCTCTTAAGTCATATATGAAAATAGTTACGTTGGAAAATAATGCTAAAATTATTTCTCCATCTTTTTAATAGTCAAGCCAAAGAAACTTTTTGTACGTACAGTTACCAAACCCAGAGTTAGTACAATCCATAAAATCAAGAAAATATGCATTTTTTTCCCCTAGGAGAGCTTCTTGAACATCGATCCTTGATCAGAAAGTTAGGAATAGTTGCTCTCTTTCATGTGAATTCTTCAGATTCTGATTTAGACTGTTATTGATCCTGCGGCTATGTTTTCCCTATAACTTCAGTTACTTTTCTGATTTTTAAAAAAGAGAACCATAAAGATAAAAAGAAGTGCCTAGTGCACAATCATAGATATTATTTCTTACAGCGTTTTTACTATTCCCATGAATCGTTTTTAGAAAAAGAATTCTGGGATTTCCCTGGTGGCCTAGCATTTAAGGATTCAGCATTGTCATTGCTGTGGCTCAGGTTTGATCCCTGGCCTGGGAACCTCTGCATGCCATGGGTGTGGTCAGAAAAAAAAAAGAAAAAGAACTCTACAATTAAACTTGGGAAATGCTACACACTATATCTTCCTTCTGTAAGCACAATGCATATTAACATAGTAAAGGTTCTAAGAAATCACGATACAAAAAAATAATAAGAGAATTAATACTAACTTAAGCAAAATTAAATAGATTACTTCCCAAATTCATGTCTCCACAGAAGTGCTTATTTTTTAATAGCATTTGTTAACATTATAAGTTTCTAATGTTCCACAGAGCACATTTGAGAAGACAAGGCTCTAGATGCATTTTCTATCGTTCGCCCTCTTTGATTTTGCTTTGGCTATTTTTACTGTCCTATTTCTTCTCTTTTGTTTCTGGACATAACACTAGCTGAGTGCTTACTGTACCCTAGGCACTATTTAAAATACTTTATGGTCATTATCTCACTTATTCCTGACAATAATCCTCTGAGATAAATACAGCCAATCACCAAAGGGACTCCAGAGAGGTGAAATAATTCCTCCACTTCCTGCTGCTGCTAAGTGGCACAGCCAAGAGGGCTGAGGTTGATATCAGGTCTCTCTGACCTGATCTCTATCCTTTTAACAAACAAGTAGCCAGTTAGTAGCTCCCACAAACAAACCACCCTTCCCAACCTCTAAGAGCCAACAGCCTACCTATTTCCCAGCCCAAATATTTCCCAGACCTTAGCTTATAGGACGGACCTCTCTGTTGGAGCAGATGCTCTTGGTCAATTTCCCCCAACCCCACCCCACAACTTGAAATTCCCTAGACCTCGGGTTTCCTTGATTCTTATACCTCTCAGATTGTTGCCTCTTCATCTTCTAATGTTCCTCATTAAACGTTAGTGCTCCTCCAGGCCCACCGTGGCCCGCTGGTTTTCTCTCCTTTGCCCTCTGTTGGGACATCCCCATTCACATCTCCAGGCCAGCCCTCTCCCCTAGACATCAGACTCATATCAAAGCACCTACCTTTTTAGGAACATCAAACACAAGAGGTCCTCCACTCACCTCATCATGTACTATAGCAGTGGAGGTCCCAGAAAGACACTCAGGGGAAATGTTATAGAGTTTAATCAAGAGACTATTAATTAAGGTGTGGTACAGGAATAATGATACTAAACAGGGATGATAAAGTATCCAGAGATGAGAGGCTACTACCCCAAAGGGACAAGGGGAGGAAGCTGTTGCTGGAACTTGGCTAGAAATTTGCCTTGAAAGAGGGGCTGACTATAGAAGTGGAAAAGGGAAGGAAACCACAGCAACCAGAGTCCAGCCTGGGTGAACACCAGGGGAATAAAGTCTCCAATTTCTCTCTCCTACTAGTAATCTTTGGTTAGTGCCTCCTGTTTGTCAAACTCACTGCAGGCTAGAGGGCAAGGCAGCCTAAAGAAGCAGTCCTTGGAGAGAGGCTTCCTGGCACTGAGGGTGGAGAAGGGGTAAGTTTATCTGGAGGAAAACGGACACGACCAGTATACTTGGTATCTTGAAACTGCAACATCTCAGGCAAAAGTGTCAGTTACCTGGAAATTACCTTGGACTCCCCTTTCCTATTTCTGACATCTAACCAGTCTTGTCAACTGAACTAGTCTGAATGCCCATCTCTTTTGCTTTAGCTCCTTTTCCCATCACCCTAGTGTCAAGGTTTATCATCTCTTAATTGGACCATTGCAATAACCTAGCAATTTAAGTACTTCCAGACCTGGTATGCCTTTGGGATAGTCTTTCTTACAGCCGAAAGCTGTATCTGGAATGCAAATATTACGCCATTAAGGCTTGATTAAATCCTTTAATAATCATCTTCACCTAGAGAATAAAGACTTAACTTCCTGGCACAGCATATAAGGTCTCCCTGATCAGACCTCTGTTCCTTCATTCCCGTTTGTATAGATTTGTATTTTTCTAAGCACTACCATGCTTTTCACAACACCGGGTCTTTCCTCATGCAGTTTTGTTTTTTGTTTTTTTGGGTTTTTTTTTGGTTTTTTTTGGGGGGGGCCTGCATGTTCATATTTTTAACCTACCTATATCAGCTCTGGTGTCATGTTTTAAGAAGTCATTTCTCAAACCTTGAGATATAGTTAAATGTCTGTCCTCTCGCATGTTTTCCTTTATCAAACAAACCAAACAAAACCTGACAATATTTTAATTGTATTTTATTTTTCTGAGTCTATTCTCCCATTATGTCATTTGCAAGGATGCAACTGGCAGATATCCATTCTTGTACCTACATATTGCACAATTTGTGGCACACAATAGATGCTCCATAAATGTTTGATTAACTGAATACGATTGAGCAGGATATCATTATCCTGGAATCCAAACAACAGACTTAGTACTGAGGAAGAAAAATAACTTCTCGATGTGGTCATTCTAGCATTCAGGAAAGACTGCTCAGACCAAAAAATTTGGCTCTCTCAAAGTTTTAAAGATTTAGGGTGCTCTTTCAAGGAAACTAAAAGTCAAGGAGAGATTAACTAGAAGTTAATCAAAGCTAGGATCAAAGAGCATGAATGCTAGAGTTAATCAAAATAAAATCCTGATGCAGAAAACAAAGTGCAAGGAGTTGGGAACCAGACCTCAGATAGGATCAAATATACAAAGAACACTGAAAATTCAGCGGAATTCTCCAACATGTGATTTGGACATTCCAATCATAAGCTTATGTGGGTGGAAGGAAGAAGGAATCACAATCTGGATCATATACAGAGTCATAGTTTCTCTCTGATACAGGCTAAGGGCAAAGGGAACAAGGAACAGAAGTTCCTCTGTAGTGGGTTTGATCAATAAGAGGGTCGCAAGGAAGGACCAGGATTAAAGACCTGATAGACTCATGATATTTTCTCACACATAAATCATCTACTTAAAAATGTGAGTGGCTTGGGGTTAGTAGGTGCAAACTATTACATTTAGAATGGATAGACAATAATGTCCTACTATAGAGCAAAGGGAATATATCTAATCCCCTGGAATAGGCCATGATGGAAAATAGTATTTAATAAAAAATGTAAGTGGGCAGAAAGAGAAAATAATAACAAAAGTCTTAGTTATCTAGAAGAGTTAAATGAGATGGCACAAAACAAAAGGAACATTCATCATTTTAAATCGCAAGTATATTAGTATGACAAAACATAATTCTGATTTTTTTACCTCTACAATGTAGATAAATCACATCCCTATAATTTCTATTTGCTAGTAAAGGTACAAAATTACCAGGTTCATTTGATTTTAATTTGCTTTATGATAGGAACGGTCTTGTTAGAAAAATGAACTGTATAGCATTCCTATTTAAGGAGAGTGAAAAACCAAACAAATGAAGAGTATTCAAGAAGGAAATATTTATTTGCATATAGATAGAAGGATGGCAATATATTTGTTTTCATCAAGCTTTTTCTTACTCTATTCCTTAATTTTCTCTATATTCATTTTCTTACAGAAATCACCATGCATATTTATAATTTGTAATACAACTTTCAAATTCATACTTCTATTTTAAATTCTGATTCTGTTTCTGAAAGACTTTTTTCCAAACATAAATCATCTCTCTTTCATCTCAATCCCCTAACAAAAGGGAAGGGAAAAAAACTTTTTATCAAGAAACCTCTACAACCTGGTTTCTAGCATCCTCTTGTTTGGTGGTTTTAATATGTTCAGAAGTAATAGGAGTTGGCATTTTAGGTAACTAGAATGCCTAGGGAATGCAGAAATATTTCACTAGAGTATTAGATTCTGAATGAATGAATTGAGGATGATTTTCTGACACAGGGATAAGATATGGTTCTACTTATAGAAATAAAATTGAAGGCACCATGTTCAGAGGAAAAATATTAAGGATCAGCACTCTGGAAACCTAGAACAAGCTTACCAAAAGACAAGCTCACTAAATAGGAGTAATTAGTGATCACAGGTGACTGTTTAAGAAGGTTATACACACTCTCTTTGTGAAGGTTGGTAGAAGCAACCTACCATTGGCTGGAGCCAATGGCACCAGGAGAAAAGCAAGCGAAGAGACTTTGTTCTGCCTTCAGCTCCATCCTACCCCACCCACCCTCTTTCTCACTCTATTAATGCCATATTAACCTTGTTTTAGCTCCTCAAATCAATGACACACGTGCACAAAGAAGTCTCTCACATATCTTAAGCAGAGAGAGCTGATACCAGTGGGTGTCTAAGGCTGCCATAAGAGTTCTTTAAGGAACTGGGTTATGGCCCTGGATTGAATATTACCATACGTATAACTAAGACCGGTGTATAGAAAAACTTCATCTCTTAAAAACAAGGTTATGGCAAAAAAAAAAAAAGCAAAAACACTTTAGAGGGATTTCTATAGAGGAATGCAGAAATCTTTGTCAGCTCTGGTTAGTAGTGGTCACAAAAGAAGGATGATGTGGAAGAGGAAGAAAGAATATTACCCGCAAAATATTACCTGCAAACTGGGTATTGGCCAAAGTTGTAGGTCACACAGAGAGATGAGGAAAGCTACTTTCTCTAGTAATTCAACTTAAACTTTTAACTGATGACAGTAAGTAGTGATTGAGGTAAAACTGATGAATAAGTGAACAACCAAGAACATTAATTTGGAGGGGGAAATAGCATATTGGTATTTTGATTGGTAAGTTCTTAATACAAGGCACTGGTAATTTTTATTATTTTTGGTGTAATGATTGCATTGTAATTATAATGTTTTAATTCACACAGTGATAAGTTCCTCCTTTTCCTTAAAGATGAATTCACGAGTCAATATTATGGTATTTAACACTTCTCCATCAAAAACTATATAATGCCAATATTTGAATCCTGTTTATTAAGTTTGTATTATATGCCTAATTCCACACACTAGGAACAGTGGAAGACAAACATTTGCAAAATACATGCCTTTATTTTAAAAATATGTAAAAAGTAATTAGAGTGATTAAATGAATTCACTGCTTTCCAGTAAACCTCATCATTGCACTGAAACTATGCTTCTGAAAATGCAACACCATTGGAACTGTATACCTGAAGGTATTAAATCATGAGGAAAATAAGAAATAAATGTCTGTGGTTATAGCTGTTAAGCATTCTATTGTGCCAGGCTGCTACCAATCACAATGGCTTATATAGATGCATTAACTGTGTCCAATGCCAAAGATACTCTGCAACCCTCAAGACTCAAGTTCGAATTACATTTGTAAGACCCAGGAGTCAGTGTGCTTATAAGTTTAAATACCTTTAAAGTGGGTATTTAGATGCTAGAAATAGTGCTACATTTAAAAATAAAGTACAACTCACAAGGCTTTTACTTGTTTATTCACACAGATGCATATTTTCTTATGGGCCAAAATGAGGAAGAGGTAAGTGTGACTCTCTTTCTTTCTTTCATTCTTTCTTTCTTTTTTTTTTTTCAGGACCACACCCACAGCAAATAGAAGTTCCCAGGCTAGAGGTCAAATTGGAGCGGCAGCTGCTGGCCTACACTACAGCCACAGCAACGCCAGATCTAAGCCATGTCTGTGACCTACACTGCAGCTTGAAGCAATGCTAGATCCTTAACCCACTGAGTGAGGCCAGGTATTGAACCCACATCCTCATGGATACTAATTGAGTTCATTACTGCTGAGCCACAGCGGGAACTCCTAAGCATTACCTTTTTTTTTTGGTCTTTTTGCCATTTCTTGGGCCACTCCCGCGGCATATGGAGGTTCCCAGGCTAGGGGTCTGATCAGAGCTGTAGCCACCGGCCTACACCACAGCCACAGCAATGTGGGATCCGAGCCACATCTGCAACCCACACCACAGTTCACGGCAACACCAGATCCTTAACCCACTGAGCAAGGCCAGGGATCAAACCCGCAACCTCATGGTTCCTAGTCGGATCCGTTAACCATTGAGTCACGACGGGAACTCCTAAGTGTGACTTTTTATGCTTTCCTACAGCAACAGTCTTTCACATAACAAAGAACAAAAGAGAACAGATGTTCACCTTGGGAAGGATTATCACTCAATCCCCTGTGGAAGCCCAGCCTCAATTTACTAGAGATGTCATATGTTAAAGGGTTTCTCTAATAGAAATAACATTTGTCAAGGAATGGAAGCAAACTTCACTATGAGGAGGATGGCCTAAGCTGCTTCAGAGCGATGAAAAGGTTATAGTTCATCTGTCAACATTATATAATATAAAATGTTAGTGTAACACCTCAAGAAGGAAGGTGAAGATTCTTATGTGTGTGGGGTGAGGGGAGAAAGAAGTGGGAGGCATGAAGAGAAAAGCTTAGAGAGTAAGGGAGGAAAAAGAGACAGAGGGGCAAGAGAAGTGGAGAAAGGCAGATAAACCTTGGAAAGTGTTATGTTTCTCTTGAATAAAAGTATTACGTCCAGTATCTTAACACTCATGCTTTATAGAATTAAATATAAACCTCTTTCAGAAATGGAATTGAGACGCTTTGAAATTTAATGCTCCTTGATTATGTATCAGGTAAGAGCAGAAATGGAAGGAAATATGGAGAGAAGGTTCAGAAAGAAAGACAGATTCATGCCAAGCCTATGAGGTTAAGGAAACCTTCCAGTTGACAACTAATGAGCCCCATTTCAGGGAAGGCAGAATTTAAATTCTGATGATGTCATATTCCACAATGACAAAATACCGATGTCAGTGAACTGATAGAGGAAGCAATTTTCAGGGATAGGTTTAGTAAGGATAGGATAAGTGAAAGAAGTTATATTATTTTCACTGGAATTATGGGAAGATGTACAAGAGGGAGTCTTACCAGGTAAATACTACCCCATTTACATTAATATGAGACTGGTAAGTTCCCACTATCCTTGATAACAGAGGTATTCTTTTGATTTCTATTTTTATATATACTATCAATACTGATATGAAAGTAGAAAATTTCATAACCGACATTGTGCTCATGGAACATCAATGATGCAGATATTAGCCACAGAAAGTGGAGGAATTAAACAATTGGAGATCCTTGACTAAACGTGGCCATCACTGAGCCATGGATTGGGAACAATGCCCAAAGACTTCCTTAGTCAGGCACCTTGAAGGCTACCTCAATGAAAATGGTACTAGCCAACCGTACAGATTCAAATTTTCAGATTTTCCCACCATTTATTTCCAGCTGCTTATTTCTGATTTGTGGAAAAGATAAAACTACAAATCAAGCCTCATATTTGAGTTTCACCAGCTTTATGGCTCTAAGGTATTTTTGCTCTTATATGAGGATACCTCATATGGATCAGTGAGAGATTTTTTTTGACATAATGAGAACTACAGAGATTTTGGAAGGGTTGGGGAAATGACTTGTTTCTGACTCATTGCACATAGACCTTTTTAGATTTTATCACTGAGATTCAATCAACAACTTGGTGTTTAATAATGGAATTTTATGTTTGCATCACCATCTACATATTAAGGCTTTGTTTTTTTTTTCACCAACACTTATTCAGCATCTTGAGTGCAAAAGTATGTCCAAATTATGGAAAGATTATACGATATAGCCAATTAGCATGTGATAAACTACTTCCAAAATGTAAACACATTACTCTATGTGCCCAGTTTACAACTTTGAACATCTCCTGTCAACTGTAACAAAAGAAGTAAATGAAATATGTGAAATTCCTAGAAGACTGACTAGCACATAGTCAGGTATTCAGAGTATATATATATATTTTTTTTTTCCCTCCCTCTGGTATACTTAATATTCAGGTGACATGAAACACTGCAATTACATAAAATAAAGGCTAATGATTTGCTTCACAAAATTATGTTCCATTTTAATACTTGTTAAATGGCAAGCTTTATTAATATATTTACTACATGATGCAATTTCCATAATCGGCACTAAGCAGCAACTGTGCAGGAATACCCCTACCATGTGGAACAAGATAAACCTCTTTTGCAGTCTATGCCATCACTGACTGCAATTTCTTATTCTGAGAGCAAGTTTACTTTAGAAATTTTGCCACAAATTTTTACATTTTAATTATAACCCTCTACACCCACTCCCAAATTCATCATTTAACCATTTCTGGGATTCTTACTCATTATGAAGAATTCAAATAAAAACCTGAGGTAGCGTCAAAGGTTGGGTTTGGTTGAGACGTCATAAATATAATTCCTAGCCGTTACTTAGTAAAATGTGTGGTCATTCACTTTCTCACTTTGCATTCATTACACACATTGCATAAACACAATAGTCCTGACAGAATATGACAAATAGAAAAACTGATCGAAAACTTCCTAAGTTTGTATGTTCATAACACATTTGTGGTGTTTGCTTAAAGAGCAACCTCTTAGAGTGAAAATACATGACCAAGCTTATTAATTATCAGGCCTTAAACACAATTATTATCAATACCTTTAGAAATTGTACAAACATATTAAATATAATTTAGGTTGTTATTTATGCATGGTGCTGCTGGAAACTATTTTTCCTGGTTTCCATTAAGCTAAATGAAAATAGGGAATACTTAAACCTAATGCTGTTCTCAATCCATTGGTTCTGTTCCACTACCTCCTTGTCAGACATTCGTAATTAATGGTGCATGTGAGCAAGAAGTGACTCTTTGATAGGGAAACATTTACATCCATTAATGTTTCACCCATTTCTAAGGTAAATGATACTGTGGTGCTGAAAGGATAGCTCCAGTCACCTGTCGAAGTACTTGAGTTTGCTTTGCCAGAACAAGGACTAGTAACAACACAGGGAGACACACGGAAGACACGAGTGGAAAACAATTGCCTCATAACTTCATAACACTTCTCAAAGACGTCTAGCTTCAATATCTTTAATAATTTTTAGGTACAATATAGTTGTCAAACTAGGATTGTTTCTAAAAAAGCAGTCCTTACCGTTTGTTATTTCCTCAAAGTAAAACCCTGAAGCAGGGTATTCCAAAGAAGACACGAAAAAGTTAATTATACAGATCTGTCTGCCACAGGAAATTTAGAGGTAGCACCCTCTGTAAAAAGAGTGGGGGAAAGTCTAAAGATTTTGTAAAGGGCATTCTTGGGTTGGAGATGAGGACTTGGAGAGAGGGGTCTTCTCCAGGCTCAAACTGATGCTCCCTATTCAAAGAAAACCGTGCTCACGACCCACTCCTGGCAGTCCATTTGCGGCCAGGGATCCCAGTGTTTAATTCCAGCAGAAGGTAAATCAAGACAAAGCCTCCTTCACACACACACCGCTGGAGGAGGGTGGAAAGGTTAAACAGTATTGGGGTGCAGTAGCGACCAGAAGGGAAAGTGACCTCATTTTGTAAGAGGAAGCACCATCCAACAAGCCCACCTTTGATGTGGATGCCAACGGCGGTAAAAGAGCACAAAGGGTGAAAGCTGGAGGGAGCAAACTTCCTCATTCTTTCACCCCATCCCTTAAGCCCGCTGGGAACACGCAAAGGCAAGGATAACAAAGCGTGCGCCCAGGCTGCACCGCCTGCGCTTCCAGCAGCCCAGCCATCGCGCCCCGGGGCGCGCCGCTCCCCAGCTACAGAGCAAGGGCGCCAGAGCGTGGGCACAGACGGGACCGCAGGAACTGGGGGGAGGGGGTCCCCTACCTTGAGCAGCACAAAGAGCCAGAGCAGAGGCAGGAGGCGGTGGCCACCGCGCGTCCTCGTGGGCAGGTGCCCCATCGCGTTGTGTACCGGGACCCGGGGGAACGGTGGCGCCGGCTGACTCCCCCGGCGGCGGCTCACAATGGCGAACTGGGGCTGCAGCTTCAGACCCTGGGCGCAGAGGCTGCTCCCGGCGGGCGCATGCTGCCTTTCCAGTGCCCCTGCGTTTGCTCTCTTAACACTTCTGCGCCCCGAGTCCTCCAGAAACCAGCCAGGCGCTCCTGTTCTGTTAAAGGATGGAGAGGGTGGGGATTGGAGTGGGCGAGGCTCTGCCGCCGCAAACACAGTGGCTGCGGGAGGAAAGCAGGAGTCCGCGCGCCGGGCGAGAAGAGGGGGCCCTGCTACCAGCCCGCCGCGGTCCTCCGGCAGCAGGGATACTCAGTGAGGGCTGCGGACTCATATAGTGACAGCAGCCTCCCAGCCTTCCCACCAGGGTCCGCCCGCCGTCTCTTTCCGCGAGGCAGCCCCCACTCCAGGCTCCGCCCCCACCCTCTTCACGGTCTCTGGGACTCAGGAGTTCTGTGGGGTTTCCCTGACTCCTCTTGAGCAGCTCAGGAACAGGTCCAGTCATCTGCTCTCAGTCGCAGAAACACTTGGATTATAGGGATGGAGTTCAGTGTGTGTGTGTGTGAGAGAGAGAGAGAGAGAGAGAGAGAGATGGGATAGAGGGGTGTTATCCTCTGCTCTTCTCTCTCCATCCCTTTTCAACACTCTCATTCTCTCTGTCCCACACCCACTCAGAAGGAAAGGGCACAATGACATACACTTTTCTATTTGAGGTCAGGAATTCTTGTAAATTTTACGGGCTGTCTTTTGATACCTGAGTGAAATATAGAAGGGGATTGAGTCACATCATATTATACATATTTGTAAAGTCGTAAACATTTAATACTTTTTAAAATGTTTAATTATTAAAGAAACTGTTGAGCTTTTCCTAGGTGGTTATGCCATTTCACACTCTCACCAGCAACGTGTGGGGGAAGGAGGGAGGGGAAAGGGAGGGAGGGTGTGTCATTAAAAAGTGCTAACGTGGGAGATCTCTGTGGTGATGAAATAGTTCTGTATATTGGCACTGTGGTGGTGGTTACACAAATCTACCCAGATGATAAAATTGCATAGAGACACACACACATGCACACACACAAACACATGAGTGTGTGTCAAACTAGTGGAATCTGAAAAGGACCGTGAGGAATACCAAGGTCAGTTTCCTGGTTTTAATACCTACTGTAGTTACATAGGACGTTACCTTTGGAGGAAACTAGATGAAGATGCACAGAACCTCACTGACATATTTTTTATTGAGCTATAATAAATATGTGTCATTATGTTTCAGATGTACAAAATAATGATTTGATATTTGTATTACAGACAGCTGCTATGTATATGTGTATCTGAGAAAGGCTTAGATTGAATATAGTTACATGAGTGTGATAAATTCTCATATGCATGAATATAGAATAATGGTCTGACTTTATGTGAGAATATTGTGTCTGGTGTCTGCATTTAGAAACTTCTGTTGTCACCATCTTCCCCCTCATATGCTCACTCTCCTGCCCTTATGCCCACTCTTTTTTGGCCTGAACCTTCTATGTCTCTTGGGAAAATATTAGCTGCTTCTCCATGCCTCTAGGTCAGAATCATGGGCTATGTGAAAATTTTATTCTTGGGACTACACTTAAAGGGCTTTGGTTTGGTATATTTTCCTTTTTATCTTGAAGCTCCTGAAAGCAGCTTTCTAGTCCCACCCACTCCCACAAGTGGCACTAAAGTGGTCATATGTCTAGATGTTTAGGCAAGTGACAAATCACACTTATAAGGGGCCAACAATTCCTCTTTTTAACAGAGTTTAATTTTAAAGTGTATGTGTGTGTCCATGTTGTGGATTATGGATATATATGAAGACGTGTGTGTGTGTGTGTGTGTGTGTGTGTGTAGATACACAGATCTAGGTTTAAATGATATATGTAGGGCTCTAGAAATATATTCGACTAATCATATGTTCGTCTTGTAAATGCAAAAAGAACTTTCAAGGTAATGCGTATTTTTTCCTTTTTTGGCCACACACATGGCATGTGGGAGTTCCTGGTCCAGGGACCAAACCCATGCCACAGAGGTGACCCAAGCCACTGCAGCAGTGACAATGCTGGATTCTTAACCACTGGGCCTCCAGGAAACTCATGATGCTTATTTTTATAATAAGTATATTTTGCTATGTTATCTTTCTCTTTTTGTTCATCGCTTATATCACAATTTGCCTAGCTCTTTATGCTCTTGTGTATATGTACACATGGAACAATTTGGACCATAATAGTAAACAATAAGCAGTAAAGCATCCCCCAGTGAAGTATTTGTTATTAACATTATTAATATTCAATTAAGTGACACTGTGATTAGGTAGCCTGAAGACAGAAAATGTTCTCTACAGAGAAAAGTATTTTACTTAGCCGTTGCTAGATAAAATAGTTTCATTTGTTTTTGTTGCACTTAAAACAGTAACAGTCCTGTGACTATTTCCAGGAGGGACACCCAAGAAGAATGTGCATGCCATATCAGCCATGTAGAAATTTTCAATCCATAGAGCCTGCTGTGTGTTTCTTTGAGCTATTGACTGGTTTTCCAATGCAATACTTCCAAAGGATGGTGAATCTTATTTTGCTATTTTCAAGACTCCCAGTCAGCGAGAATGGCCACAGGAAACAAAACGTGGCTATAGGAAAGTATGCTTCAGTGTGTTTTTTCTGGAGTTCCCGTCTTGGCGAGCTGAAATGAATCCGACTAGGAGCCATGAGGTTACGGGTTCGATCCCTGGCCTTGCTCAGTGGGTTAAGGATCCAGCAATGCCATGAGCTGTGGTGTAGGTCGCAGATGTGACTCGGATCTGGTGTTGCTATGGCTCTGGCATAGGCTGACAGCAATAGCTCTGATTGGACCCCTAGCCTGGGAACCTCCATATGCCATGGGTGTGGCCCTAAAAAGACCAAAAAAAAAAAAAAAGTTTGTTCTGATTTCATTATCACAACAGCTTTGTTAGGTAACGAAGGCTGAGATCATTATCACCAACTGTTTCCCCTGTAAGGTTGCTTTTCTGGGAGAAATAATAAATTTGGATGAAACAGAATCTCTTGCCTACTCTAAGACAGGCATTCTCACAAAATGAAATAAAGCTCTCTACTTCCTTCAGAAATACCAATAAGGTGGTTAATGAGCAAGAAATCAGAAGATCTAGTTTTTTTTAAATTTATAGGAGGCTTCATTTTTGTTAGGAAAAGTAATCTTTTCCTAAATATGCTTTTAATAAGTACCTAGACCTATGTGTTCACATCTATCTCTTCTATAGAAAGAGAAGCAATCGCAGCCACAGAGAAGGAGCTGTAATTCCTGTGAGAGGTTTAATGAGGAGTCAAATGGAACTCTTAGTGTGCCCTTGCAATGAAGTTCAATTCTGTCCTCCAGGGACCAGCTCTAATGTACATCAGTGTGTTTAGTCCTGGCTTCCACTACTGAAATTGCCTACCAGGCTGTCAGCACTTTCGGTGACACCGAGTTGTATTTATGCGAGTTGCTCAATGACAAATAGTTTACTTTTTATGGAATGCAGAAAAAACTGCAGCCATTGATCTCCACACTAAAATCCACTTCAGAACACAGTAACAGCCATGCATTTTGTCATCCATATCTTACATTTCATGATCCTTACAACATATGAACTGTAGATTATATGTAATGTGTTCTTGAAGACCAGATGATGAGGCAGCATTTTGATTTTCAATTTATTTGAGCATTTGTTTTTATTTTTCTCTGGATGAGCACTGGTTTCTCGCCTAAAAGACGTGTTGACAATTCAAAAATTCTGTCTTTCAAAATGAAAATGATTGGCAGCTCTCAGGTGAATAGCATGTTCCAACTGCCAAGACGTATTATCCTTGCCACTCTTGAAAAAGAGTGATAGTCTCTGCAGAAGGTTATTTTCGCTTTACATGGAAACTGTTTTCTCACTGCCTCTTTTTTTTCCTTCCTAAATAATTCCTACTAGGGGATCTATCTTTTTCTTTTTTATTTGACCCTTACATGGTTTTAAGAACAATCAAATAAGAATATTGTGTTGCAGAGCATAGGTTTTATGACAGAAAATCTTCCACTCAAAGGAATAAGAAAACATATATAGAACATATGAGCAGCTCTTTGACACTGGCCACAAACTGCTGGCTATAGAATGAGTGATCCTAAATTAAGAAGGTAGATGGTTATTTTTAGATATTGGTCTCGCTTTCAGTTATATTCTAGATTTGCTGTGTATTATTAGCATTCTCTTTAATTGCCCTAAAATTTAAAAAATATGACATAAACGATCTTAAGCAATTTTTTATATTTTGTTTATAGGTGATGCATCAGCTAATGAACTGTTATATTATTTTTTTTCTGAGCACCTAGACATTGTTATCAAACAACCATCTAACTTTTCTTCACAACTAGCTTTCTTGACTAATTGTAATTTCTTTTGAATTAAAGATGGAATGCAACACTTACTGTCTACTGTGTAACACACACAGTGTCTATACTGTGTTACTTTAAAAAGTGGTTGCCAATATATAATTAAGAAAATTTGGTCACCGTATTTCATAGACACTATGAAAACATTAGTCACAGATTCTGAAAATGCACTGCCTTAACTGCTAAGGATTTTACCAAGAGGCATGGTAATATTGCATTGACAATTTTACTCCAAATCAATTACACCAAATCAGTTTTTCATGCTAAAAATAACAAAGTTAATATTCTCAAATCTATGAGAGATGGGGTAAAGATTACTATAATCTGAAGAGGAGTAGGAGATTCCACTGATAGACTGGTGTCATTACATGTCTTGGCAGAAGGATTTAGAAGAAAAATTTTGAGGAAGGCACAAACGTTCTGGCAGAAATCCCAGTGCCAGAAAGAACATTTCCCTCAGAAAAGGACATTTAAAAAAGTCATCATTGTGAAGCTGTACATTTCTAGACATGTTTGTGTAGTATGATTACCTATACAAGGAACAATTTGGGAGAGGAAGTTGACTGTAGAGATGTCATCTGTTTTGTTTGGTAATTTGATAGTGCAGAGAAAGTTACAAGGGCAAGCAATTAACATATATGTAGAGGATGATTTGAATGCAATCCAATCTGGGATCACTGTATGTCATGTCTATGGCCATTCTCTGATAACCCACTGTATGTCATGTCTATGGCCATTCTCTGCTAACTCACTGTATGTCATGTCTATGGCCATTCTCTGCTAACCCACTGTCTTACACTACAACTGTCATTTCCAACCTTCTCCACTCAGCTCACATCCTCCAACTCTCTGCCCTGCAGACTCTTTCAGGGCTTCGGTTTCAATTTCTACCTTAAAGAGAAAATAGATGCCATCAGGTGACAGCTTTTTTTGTCTTCCCTGGCAATAAGCATAACCCCACCCATCTCTGTTCCTATCTTTCCTATTAACAACAAGGAGCTCTTGAGTTCCTGCTGTGGCACAGTGGGTTAAGGATCTGACCGCAGTGGCCGGGTCACAGCAGATGTGCCATGGGGAAGTGGGTTAAGGAATCAGCACTTCCACAGCTGTAACTTCCACAACTGTAGGTTGCAGCTGCAGCTCAGATTTGATCTCTGGCCCAGGAACTTCCATATGCTGCAGGTGCAGCCCCCCAAAAACCAAAGAGCTCTCTGTCAACCATGTAGGACTATTCCCCACATATTTTCTAGAACCCATTCCCTCCAGCCTTCTCTGCCTCTTATTTTTAAAGCTCTCCCTTTAAATGTATTCCATCCCTTGGTTTTTTAAACTATATTCATATCTTTAAAACTGAAGGGAGAAAAACCAACACTGAATCGTTCATGTTCTCAATTGCTACATTTTCTTTCTCCTGCTATTTCACGACCACTGCCCCTTCACAGCAATATTTTTCAAAATGTTGTTACACTGTCTCCATTTTTTTCACTATCTACTTACTCTTCTTCAAAATACTCTGATGTGGCTTCCACTCCCATCATCTCACCAGTACTACTCTCACTAGGAATATCTTGGTACATATACTAACTAGGATCCTCCCTCCTTCCTGAAACACTCTCATATCTGATTTTCCATAACCTTGCACATCTCTGGTTTTTCTTTGATATCTCTGGATGTTCTTTTAAAATTTGTCTTGCTGGATCATTGTCTCATCCACTCAATGTTGCAATTTTCAAAGCTTAGTCCTAAACACTATTTTCCTCTGTTTGTGTCCTAGCCAATCTAATGTGTGGCCATGTTTCAATCTAAAGAGTTATGTCTGCAGTTTTCATACAATATTCTTTTGACCATGCAGACACATATTCCTAATTGCATGTTTGAAAGTCCATTTTAATGCTTAAAACACCTCAAAAATTCAATCTACAAGTAAAAAATGTTGGAGAGGATATGGAGAAAGGGAACCCTCCTACAATGTTGTTAGGAGTATAAATTGGTGCAGCCACTATGGAAAATGGTATGAAGTTTCCTTAAAAAAACTAAAAACGGAAAACAGTGCTACCATATATGATCCAGCAATCCCACTCCTGAGCACATATCTTGAGAAAACTACTATTTGAAAAGATACATGCACCCCAACATTTACAGCAGCACTATTCACAATAGCCAAGACATGGAAGCAGCCTAAATGTTCATCAACAGGTGAATGGATTAAGAATATATGGTACATATATACAGTGGAATACTACTTAGCCATAACAAGAATGAAATAATGCCATTTGTAGCAACATGGATGGACCTAAAGATTAATATACTAAGTGAAATAAGTCAGAAAGAGAAAGACAAATACCATATGGTATCACTTAAACATGGAATCTAAAATATGGACTGAGTGTAAAAAACCCTAAAAGACAACCTATGGAATGGGAGAAAATAGTTTCTAATGATGCAACTGACAAGGGGTTAATCTATAAAACATACAAACAACGTATACAACTGAACAGCAAACAAACAAACAAAAAAACAAAAAAAACAACCCAATCAAAAAATGGGCAGAAAACCTGAGCAGACATTTCTCTAAAGAAGATAAATATATAGAGATGGCCAACAGGCACATGAAAAAATACTCAACATCACTAATTATTAGAGAAATGCAAATCAAAACTACAATGAGGTACCACCTCACACCAGTCAGAATGGCCATCAACGAATAACAAATGCTGGAAAGGAGGTGGGGAAAAGGGTACCCTCCTTCACTGTTGGCAGGAATGTAAATTGGTATAATCACTATGGAAAACAGTATGAAGATACCTCAGAAAACTAAATATAGAACTACCATATAACCCAGCAATCCCACTCCTAGGCATATATCTGGATAAAACTTTCATTGAAAAAGATACATACACCTCTATGTTCACTGAAGCAATATTCTGAATAGCCAAGATACTAGTCGGATTTGTTACTATTGAGCCACAACAGGAACTCCATATTTTTATTTTTTATTTTTTTAAAATCTTTTTGCCTTTTCTGGGGCCGCTCCCACAGCATATGGAGGTTCCCAGGCTAGGGGTCGAATTAGAGCCATAGCCGCTGGCCTACACCACAGCCACAGCAACGTGGGATCTGAGACGCGTCTGTGATCTATACCACAGCTCATGGCAACACTGGATCCTTAACCCACTGAGCAAGGCCAGGGATTGAACCCACAACCTCATGGTTCCTAGTTGGATTCGTTAACCATTGAGCCACGACAGGAACTCCATATTTTTATTTTTTATTATTTTTTTTTAAATTTTTAAATTACCATTTGTCTAATGAGTATCTCCTTCATTAGGCTGTAAACTCTGCAAGCACAGGAATTATGTTAAGTATTTGATGATGGTTTTCTCCAGAGCACTTGTCAGTTCCAGGAATAAAGTAGGTACTCGAAAACTATTGGTTGAATGAATAAAGCAATGATATAAAGCAATAATTGTACTATCAAACACTGAGATATGAAGTATTTATGTTAATGTTTTGGTTTGACTGTTCAAGATGGGCAACTCTACTCCAGGTTCACACCTGCTTTTTTTAGGAAACAACAAATAAGGGTTAGCAAAGTAATGATATTTGCACATGAATTATCCTGTGAAATTTGCACAGCATGTGAGATTGGTGAGCGCTCAAGGAGAAGAACAAGAGAAAGCAACAATTTCTATTAGGATGAGAATTTTACTCAAAATTTAGGCAACCCTTCAGCTATGGAATGGATGAAGAAACTACAGTCTCTACAACAATAGAATATTATTCAGGAATAAGAATAAATAAACTACGAATGAATGCAACAACATGAATGAATCTTAGATGCATCATGCTAAGTGAAGAGAAGTCAGACTCAAAAAAACACCCACTGGATGATTTATTTTATGTATGATTTTGGAAATGGCACGACTATAAGAAGAAAAAAACAAAAACAAAAAAAACAAATCAATGGTTGCCAAGGGCTGAAGAGGATGAAAGAAGTTGATTAAAAGAGGACACAAGGGAACATCTGGGGTGATATAAATGTTCTGTCTTGATTTTGTTGGCAATCATATGACACACATTTGTCAAATCTCATCAAAATTTACCTTATTAAGGAGAAAATTTACTATATGTTTTAGTTTTAACAAAGCAAAAACAAAAAATGAAAAACCCAGGCAAGAATTAAGTATAGTCAAAAACATTCTGTCCCATGACAAAATAGTTTTTTGGTTTTTTTTTTTTTCTTGTCTTTTGCTATTTCTTGGGCCGCTCCTGCGGCATATGGAGAATCCCAGGCTAGGGGTCAGATCGGAGCTGTAGCCTCTGGCCTACACCAGAGCTACAGCAACGTGGGATCTGAGCTGCGTCTGCAACCCACACTACAGCTCATGGCAACGCTGGATCCTTAACCCACTGAGCAAGGCCAGGGATCGAACCCGTAACCTCATGGTTCCTAGTTGGATTCGTTAACCACTGCGCCACGACAGGAACTCCACAAAATAGTTTTTTTAAATGACAATATTACTTTATGTTCATACATGCTGAGTATCAGCATTTCTAAGAGCATTTCAAAATGTTTAACGATAACAGAATTTTAAAACAAATTCTGTTTGATGATGATGTAATTGGCTCTCCAAAAATATCTCAGGATAAAATCTTAGAATTAAGCTTATGAAATTGCTCATCCCTGTTCCTTTTTGTCTCTTTTTAGCTGAGAGATTTACATAGATTATTCATTGAGTCATTCAGCAAACATGTATTTTTCTACTCTTGCCATGTTGGGCTCAGCTAAGATACAGTTATAGACTTTTGGGAGCTTTCAACCTAGTAGGAAAGATGGTATACTAAAAGAACTACCAACAAGATAAAATGCATTAAGTACAAGCAAAAATAGAGACAAATGCTGAAAGCATTCAAGGAAGGGAGAGATAATTTACATATGTAAAAATCCTGGGAGCTGAAAGCCCAGGATATGCCTGAAATATGAGTGCAGTTAGTAGAGTTGGAATGACAAATTGACATGCGGAAAGTCCCATGTCTATTCTTCTTCCTGGGAGCTCACAGCTATATTCCATTTCCCAGTTTCTCTTCCAGTTAAGTGTTGACAAAAGTCTGAGTCATAGCCTGTGGAGTGTGGCAGAAGGGATGTGCACTTCCAGGCTTGGTCCATAAAAATCTCCATACGCAATCCTCACTGTCATCCTAGACAGAGAGAACTCTAAGGACCGAGGGAAGTGAAAACAATAAGATGAAAGGCGACTTGATCGCTGGCATTGGCAAGAAAAATTCAACTCCAGCCAACACATCCTAGACCATGATCCGAAAATTGGAAAGATGTGTATAAATCAGGAGACCAACATAGGCCAGTTAAGGGAACTGGGTACTGAAGTGTTTTTAACAGGGAAGTGACATGATCAGAACTGGATCCCTTAGGAAAGTTGGTCTGAGTACATTATTTTTATAACTTACAATTTATTTCTTTGCATGAAAAATACCGACACTTGGGGTAAAAATTACCTGATACTTTGCTGAGAATTAGTTACTTCGAACAAGTTAAGATGAAATTGATTTTTTTAACTGAAGTATAGTTGATTTACAGTATCGTGTTAGGTGTATAGTTAATTTACAGCATCGTGTTAGGTTAAGGTGTACAACATGGTGATTCAGTTATACATGTTTGTGTGTGCATATATATTCATATAGTCTTCTTCAGATTCTCTTCTCTTATAGGTTGTTACAAGATTTTAAATATAGTTCCCTGTTCTCTACACTAGGTCCTTATTGCTTATTTTATATATAGTACATTTTTTAGTAAGATGGACTAGGGAAAAGAGGAGATCAAGGGATTATAAATTTTAGTAAAGTTTAATTAAAATGATAGTTTATGAAATACTTATTGAAACAAATACCTTGAATTCAGGGAAAGTGAATACAGGAAAAAGAGATCTGTGAAGACAAGGACATGCTCAAACCTACTCTGAGCCCTTAACTTGATATTCACAAGAGCCTTGCCGCAGACGACACTCTGGCCATGTGTTGGCACCACGAGAAACTTCAGATTCTGCTGCATACCTCTGGAATCTACCTGCTCTGTCAAGGTTTCGAGTTGTCCTATACCTACTCATGATCTTCACATTGTCAAGGATTGTTTCTCTCTGTTTGATTTCCTTTCCTTTGGTGCTTTACTTCTACGTATTTTGTTCCTGTCTCCCTGAACTCCAACTTTTGCCATTTGGATTATACGCGCCCCTTCAATATTATTTCTGTGTCATTTATATAGGACCCCTTTGATCTTTCAACATGTTTTTACTTTCTGGTACTATATGAACAATTTTTTTAAAAAATCTGTCCTTTGAATAAAACAAATTAAATAAACATAGGACTTAAGTTATAATTTATTAAAGTATTTGACAGATATTAACTGTGCACTTGGTACGTGTCAAGCTCTGTTTTAATTCTCAGCATAGGAACAGAACTTGGAATGGCACCAAAGCAATGATCTCTCTGATAAGTTCAAGGACAGCAAAAAGGCCAGAGTGTTTGGGATAGAATGTTTGGGGGGACATTGGTGGTAGAAAAGGGTGGGAGATGTTGAGGGAAGGTTGCATAGGACCTTGAAGATCATTATTGGGACTTTGGCTTTGAACCAGATGGAAAACTAGTTCAGAGTCTTGTGCAGAGAAGTTATGTTGTCTAACTTAGATGCACACTTAACTTCTGTGTTGAGAACATGCCCTTGGAAGCAAGGGCAGAAGGCCAGTTACCAGGTTACTAGATAAAGCAAGTAAGAAATAACGTGTGGTGGAGATGCTAAGAAGTTCTGAGAATCTATATAGGCTTTTGTAGGCAAGAATGAAAAAAAAAAAAAACTGCTCGGGAATCAGATATAAAATTTAATGAAAACAAGGGAAAAAAAGAGGAATCTGAGATGACACCCAGGTTTTGGGCCTAGACAGAAAGGATGGATGTGCCATCATTTGGTTAAAGGAAGTCTGGGCTGGGCTAGGTTTTGAGAGCAGATTAGGAGTTCAGTTTTAGATATGTTAACTTTGAATATTTATTAGGCATATAATTAGAGATGTGGATAGGAAGCAGACAAATCATCCTGGAAATGAAGGGTTAGGTCTGGACTGAAGTAATACATGCAAACATCTTTAATGTATAAAACGATATTTTGAACTTTGAAACTGTTTGAGATCGCCAAGGAAGAGTATAGATACCGGAAAACAAATCCAAGAATCAAGAATTAGTTTTATCTGAAGTTCACTTTGTGGCTCAGTGGTTAACGAATCCGACGAGGAGCCATGAGGTTGTGGGTTCGATCCCTGGCCTTGCCCAGTGGGTTAAGGATCTGGTGTTGCTGTGAGCTGTAGTGTAGGTTGCAGACGCGGCTCGGATCCCGCGTTGCTGTGGCTCTGGTGTAGGCCGGTGGCTACAGCTCCGATTCGACCCCTAGCCTGGGAACCTCCATATGCCGCGGAAGTGGCCCTAGAAATGGCAAAAAGACAAAAAAAAAAAAAAAAAAGAATTAGTTTTATCTTCATTTTCGGTCTTTGCACAGTGCAACCATAGGCTCTCTAGAAGCAAATGAAGAGAAAATCCTTCTCTCCCTCCATTGGGATGAAGACCAATTGTCCACCTACACATACATCCGTATGACAGTTATATGACAGTATACTCAGTTTATAAAGTAAATATCATAATCTAACTTAATAAAGCAATCTGAATGTGTACATATAAATACCAACATTAAAATGTCTATATGCATATATGCTTTATAAAAGTTTTGTCATTAATGTTTTCATCCTTTTTTGACTTAATATTTCTCTTATCATTAGCCAATCCTTGAGTAGATAAAAGCTCTCATTCATTTTTTTTCTCAAACAGTATTTATTAAGTGTCTACCATGTATTCGGTACTAGCGTTTTTGGCTAGGTCCTATGGCTATCAACATTACTACTCAATATTTTTCTACTCTTTATGCTTTGAAAAACTCCCATTTGAAATTTTTTTCATAGACACCAAGTGTGAATATTCTTATTTTTAGAGTGTTGAAAATAGACATGTAAAAATCAAATCTACATACATCTAACTCTATTTTATTACCAGAGCAATATCAGCAAAATTTCATGTTGAGAAAGTTTTTTATAAAAACGATTTTTAAAAATCCTACTACTGGTATATCGAAAGATTTTATGAAGTCAAATGAGTTAGTTTACTTTGAGTTTAAGAAGCCAATTAAATATTGGAGTCATGGGGTCCTCTGGCAATGACCTTGAAACGCTGAAACGTGTCCTGGGACTCTCCCTGCTTTGCTCCTAAAGTTACTAATTCTTGCAGGTCCCTGTTGATCCATATCAACTACTACTGAGCTACTGATGCTAAGCTAAATACACTGCCCTGTCTTTGATATCATGAATTCTATTTGTTTTCATTTGTTTAAGTATAAAACCTCATTATTATTTAGGGTTACTTTTCAGATGATAACTGAAGGGTGAAGAAAACTTTTTTTTTAAGCTTCAGAAGACTAATTTCCAATTTCCAGACTTCCTGGGTCTCACAAATTAAGTGACCATGTAGATAATGATTTAGTAAAAAAATTCTTTACATAGGGAATATATATCCCTTCTTAATCTTCCTTATAACCTCTGAACTTTAAAATGGTAGACAAACTGGAGTTCCCGTTGTGGCTCAGTGGAAAAGAATTCAACCAGGATCCATAAGGATATGGGTTCAATCCCTGGCTTCACTCAGTGGGTCACTCAGCATTGTCCTGAGCTGTGGTGAAGGTACAGACGCCGCTCAGATCTGGCATTGCTATGGCTGTGGTGTAGGCTGGCAGCTATTTTAGCTCTGATTTGTCCCTTGATCTGAGAACTTCCACATGCCATGGGTGTGGCCCTAAAATAAACCAATAAATAAATAAATAAAATGGTAGAAAAATTAAATCGATGCTGAATATCTTTGTAACCTAATATCAATAATAGCCGCAGTTTCTAAACAATCCACATTTCCACTTTTTAAAAACAAAACATCTAAAACCATTCAATGTTCTTCATAAAGCATGAAATTGCCTCCTGCTACTGAGTCAGAAAATGGAACTGGAGCATAAAATAAAAGTAAAGATCCATATCAACATGAAGAACATTTGCCCACTTGCTGATATGCAAAGAAAATCTCAAGCATATGCCAGGCTCTAAGAAAGCCCCAAAGCTGCTAAGAAGTTGTTAGAAGCCTCATGCTTCTGAACAATGGAATTTAGAAATTATTAATATGGGAAATTTATTCTACATAGAATGCATATCATCTCAGAAGCAAAAAATTTTATATGTCATTATTGCTCTCAATGAGAGAAAAACATGTTAGGAATGCTGAGAGATCAATAACTAAATGTCACACTTTCCATGAATTGTTCATGCAAGTTGCATCTACTCAGTGAAAAGTGGCAAATAATGAATACCCTGAAATTTGCTGGTCTGAATTTCAGTGTCACAGAGACTTAAAAAATAAATGAGTAACACATGTAACGTTACAGATTAGCAAACATAAAATAAAACCAAGGAGCATTGTTGAAAAGAGTGAGATGCTTTTACATATACTGAAATGTAAAGATCTCCAGTATACTGTTAAAGAGAAGAAGCAATTTGTAGAATCTCACTTGTATAAAATTATGCATGTGTATAAGTGGATAGGAAAAACTGCCAGGAGAGCTGATTTTTAAAGAGGGCAGAGTGGATACAAAAAGGGAGTTTTTATATTTTATTCAACATACTTTTGTAATGCTGAAAAAAATTTACATTGAGAATATATTTGATGAGCCCATTGAATTTATTAAAAAATTTATGCAAAAAAATAGACACAGAGAGGCCACAATTATAAGAAAGATTTGGAACAATAACAGATTAATTTTTTTAAAAAGCCCTGGAAATACTGGGGATGTAAGTGGGAACATATGAATGCGTTTGAGACAGATATAAAAGAATATGCATATACTCTTTTATCAGAATAAACTTCTGTAGGAAAAAATTCCACCAACTAGATCCACATTATAAGAACAATGCCACCATCTTGGTTGGCCAGTTTCACATCAGCAGCCATGACAAAGTACAAGTATGAAACAACCTGTGAATTCTCAAGTTGCAAATAAACTATTCGCAGCCTATGTTTTGAAAAAAAGTCAATATTACAGCAAGGGTATCACACTGGAGTGGTGATAAGTAGCAAAATATGTGTTATTCTGTATAATATTTAATATATTTAATTTTTTGCCAGTCCTTTCAATTAAATTTCTCTCCATGCAATATTATTAAGTATGTCAGTAACAGACATTTGTGCTGCTTAATATTCTGCAGTAAGCAAGGAAGATCCTTCAATAAGTTTAACTTTCCCCCAGGATTATGAATTTCATTAGAAACTAACAGCAATTAAAATATGTCTGAGAGAAGTTAGTGACATCTGTAGTGAAACAGTGGAGCCAGAAAGATGTCTCCATTAGCCTATTACAGTTAGCAGAGATGATAGGAAAAAAAGAAATGTGTCTTGATTATTTGCTTTCTCACACACACACCTATGCATGATTTTATCCTAACACATACAGAAATACAATGTCTTTTATATTTCTGATTCAAGCAAGCACCAATTTTTACTCGAAGGCATTTTTTGCCACTTGTCTTTCTGATATGCTAAATCTCAGAACATGATAATTTATCCCATCACAAGTGGAAAGAGTTATTTATATCTACCCTCAAATCATATCAGAGAGAATTTAAAGTGCTTTGGCTTGTCCATATTTTATGTGAGATGTTTCTAAATAATTAATAAAAGATTCCAGAAAATTGGCACTGAAGACTGAAAGCATGTACAGACACAAGTGAAATGTGGACACGTTTATCTTTAAAAATAAATAAATAATTTAAAATCCTGTTGCATTGTTCTTTTCAGGATATTGATGTGGACTCAGTTTTATTTGCAGGGGATGTGTCATACCCCAGTACATGGTAGTATTATGGGTCCTGGAAGCGCAGATATGAACATTTTTATTTCTCATCCACTAGAAGCAACTAAAATAAATATATCCCAGTCATCTTAACAATAGGCCAAGTAAAATGACCATACTGGGCTCTAGGTGACAGCCTGGCAGTGTGTGTTGGTGAGGAAGAAATTATTCTGTCAACTGACACAAAGAAAATTCACAGCCCAGAGGTAGATCAAAGACCTCAGATTTATACAATTTGGAGAGACTTTTTTTTTTAAAGGAAAAGAATGAAAATCTGAAAATTAAAAACGAGTTGTGAAAGTAAATATTTATTTGGAATGAGAAAACAATAACAATCTACAATTGCACAAAAACCATAAAAATCCAGAAAAATAACCTAGACTTTGATCTACCATGTTCTCATTACAATTTTGCCTACAATTTTTGGTGCATACTCTAGTACCCTCTTTGCTTGAAAATAATATTGCAATGTGATTTTCAATTGAAGAATAGAAATATAATCGTTTTTTCATCTAGCATAGTTGATCAAAATTTATATTTTATTAATATTTGGCATGCATAAAACATTTACTTCCCACTTTATGAGAGTGGCTTTGTTTGGATCTTAAAAGGACAAATTCTGATTTCATACTGCTTAGTTGTCATCAAAAAAGAAAAAAAAAGCCAACATTGAAAAATGGGCAAAAGACCTGAATAGACATTTTTCCAAGGAAGATATACAGATGGCCAACAAGCACATGAAAAAAATGCTCAACATCACTAATTATTAGAGAAATGCAAATCAAAACTACCAGGAGATACCGCCTCACACCAGTCAGAATGGCAATCATTAATAAATCCACAAATAACAAGTGCTGGAGGGGTTGGAGAAAAGGGAATCTTCTTGCACTGTTGGTGGGAATGTAAGCTGGTACAGCCACTATGGAAAACAGTATGGAGGTACCTTAGAAATCTATACATAGACCTACCATATGACCCAGCAGTCCCACTCTTGGGCATATATCTGGACGAAACTGTCCTTAAAAAAGACACATGCACCCACATGTTCATTGCAGCACTATTCACAATAGCCAAAACATGGAAACAACCCAGATGTCCATCGACAGATGATTGAATTAGGAAGATGTGGTATATATACACAATGGAATACTACTCAGCCATAAAAAAGAACAAAATAATGCCATCTGCAGCAACATGGATGGAACTAGAGACTCTCATCCTGAGTGAAGTAAGTCAGAAAGAGAAAGACAAATACCATATGATGTCACTTATTTCTGGAATCTAATATACGGCACAAGTGAATCTTTCCACAGGAAAGAAAATCACAGCCTTGGAGAATAGATTTATGGTTGCCAAGGGTGAGGGGAGGGAGTGGGATGGACTGGGAATCTGGGGTTAATAGATACAAGCTATTGCCTTTGGAATGGACTAGCAATGAGATCCTGCTGTGTGGCACTGGGAAGTATGTCTAGTTACTTGTGATGCAGCTTGATAATGTGAGAAAATAGAATGTGTACATGTATGTATAACTGGGTCACCCTGCTGTACAGTAGAATAAAAATTGTATTGGGGAAGTAACAAAAAAATTTAAAAATTAAAAAAAATTTGAAAAAATGAAAAAAAATTACAATTTATCTATAGTTGCATATACTACATTAAAAAATATTTCCAAAAGGAGATAACATCTATATTAACAAGGTACTGAAGATAAAATCCTCTGCTTGTAATTTTAATGTCTGGTGATTGGAAGAATTTTTCAGATTTCACATGTGCTCACTCAACTCATGCTGAGCATTCTATGTAAGTAATATTTTTTTCTGATGCTTCATCTTTGTGCCATGATGGTAGACTGTCACACAGTGAGCACTAGGGGGATCCCTGGAAGCTAATCTGACACTGGGGCAGTAACTTTTTATTTCATGGAAGTGACTGTGACCTTCATGAGTGTGTTTATAAACCCAAAGTAGATGCCTTTCTTCCTCTTTCCAGATCTCAAAAATGCCTGAGGTATGTATCTGGAGAAAATCATAATTCGAAAAGATACATGCACCCCAATGTTCACTGCAGCACTATTTACATTAGCCTAGACATGGAAGAAAACTAAATGTCCATCCACAATGAATGCATAAAGAGCATGTGGTATATAAATATACAATGGAATAATTAGCCAGAAAAAGAATGAAACAATGCCATTTGTGGCAACGTGGATGGACTTAGAGATCATACTAAGTGAAGTTAAGTCAGACGGAAAGATATCATGATATTACTTATATGTAGAATCTTAAAAATGGTACAAATAAGCTTATTTACAAAACAGAAACAGACTCACAGACCTCAAGAACAAACTTAGAGTTATCAAAGGGAACGCTGGGGGTGGGGAATTAGGAGTTTGGGACTGGCATATGCACCTTATTGTATATGGAATGGAGGGTCAATGGGAACCCGATATATAGCACTGGGGAAATCTATTCAATATTCTGTGAGTGGATGGGAATGAATATGTGTGTATATGTACATATAATATATACATACTCAGTTGTGTATATATATATATATATGTGTAAATATATGTATATATCTGAATCCCTTTGCTGTACAGCAGAAATTAACACAATGTTATAAATCAATTAAACTTTAATAATTTTTTTAAAAAGAAAACTATGCCTGAGGCTCCAAGCCATTCACGAGTGAGTGGAAACTGTACTGTTAATAAAACTCATCCCAGAGTTTTAGAAAGGGTCTTGGCTCTTAGGTTTCATTAGCTTCGGAGCATCTACAGACAACTCATATGCATATAGCTAGAAATACACCTTCCTCGTCCTTCCCCATGGATAGGAACAGGGCTTGCATCCTACAACAAAGCCTTCTTCTATCTCCCTATATACATTTTGACTATAGTTTCTCCTCACTTCAGTTTTCTAAAAAATGTTGGCAGGGTTAGTAGTGGTTACAAGCAGGGGCTTTAATAGGATGAAGCATCACAGGTGACTTTTCTCTAGGACTGTCCCAACCATTATTACAAAATCCAGGGGACCTTTATCAAGATGGTACAGAGCAAATCACCTTAAATATTGCAGTGAAGGGCCTACAAGTACATGTGCTTGTATGAGGCATATATTTACTATAATCTATTCTGTGAATATGTTGCAAATGGTTGTTTACTGTAAGAGAAAACCAAGTGCACTGAGCCTTAGTTGAGGGCATTTCATAATTAGATTGAGTAATAGCAATCACCACCCTTTAATTAATACTAAAATGGTCCTAATTTTAGACCGTTATCCCCTATTTTTTCCTTAAAATATTTCTGCTTGCTACTCTTTCCCAGTTACTTTTGTGGCTATCACGTAATGAATATAAAGATAATTCCCGAACTACTGCCTCTAGGAAGCAAGATAATGAGAATACACAGACATGACACAGAACTACACAACTGAAGTGGGATCAATTTTCAGTTTGATCTTTAATAAGGAAGTAACTTTTCTACTTAAGGAGTTAAACTCATTGCTTCCTCTTTCACCTTAGGATCACAGAAAACTTTCATTGTGTAGAGAATAGGGCATATGTTGAAAATGACATAAAAAGAAAATATTTTTTTAAAAAGAGAACATTTGGATTGAAGGAAATGAAACCAATCACAGAGGACAAAGTACTTGTAATGGAGACTTTCAAGGTTATCAACCTGCCAAAATCTGCCATGAGGTAGCTCAAAGTATGGAACATGGTGCCACGTGAGGGACTCAACATGAACTTCATGGGCTTGGTGGGTTTGACACTTAGCAATGGGGCAATAGCCAGGTCAATCTTGGTAAAGGGACAATTAGGTTTTTGAGGCCAGGCATAACGCCCATCCCTGTTGGATATTGTGCAAACAGTTCTATCTATTATTTAATGGTTTGTCTGAAGACATACATATGTGATAGAATAGCACCCCAACATCTAAGGAGGCTGATGCCATTGTGAGTCTTCAACTGATTATTCCATTGCTTGTTTCTTCTGAGTAATGGGATTTATGAAATATCAGTGACTTGTAGAAGAGTCCATTGCTGCCCTTCCTAGGAAATAAAGGTATCCCACTTGGAAGGGATGTTGGATGGAATATCACAGCAGTGAATAACATTTTCTGTAAATAGATACATTGTTATCGGGTGAGAGCTCTGCAAATAGGAAAGGCATTTGCAAATCCGGAATCTCTGCATACCAGGAACTGTGCCGATTTTCTCTAATAGAGATACCACGTTCTAAGCCACAGCTGTAATCAACATCACTTCCTGATTAAGTTTGCAGTAGCTTACTGCCATTCTCCCAGAACCTGTCTTCTGCACCAGCCAAATGGCCAAGTTAAACAGTCAGAAATACACCCCAGAAACTTTCACATCTTTTGCATATTCCTAATTATACACTCACTCACAATTTTTAATCTCCTTTCAAGGCTTTCCACCTGCAGAGCAAACCAAAAGTAAATGAGCCTTTTGATGTAATTTAAACAGGTTGCCCCCCCCCACCCCAGGAAAAAGAGATGGAGGAACCCACAGAAGACCTCTGACTCAAACAGGACTATTTTATTTATTTATTTATTTATTTATTTATTTATTTTTTCCCACTGTACAGCAAGGGGGTCAGGTTATCCTTAGATGTATACATTGCAGTTACAGTTTCTTCCCCCACCCTTTCTATGTCTAGATACTCATGTCGAAACAGGACTATTTTAAAAGGAAGCAAAAATACACAGTTTAGAGATGGTTAACTAGTCAAGAAAGGTAACAGTGTAGAACAGGAAAATCAGAAGAGGCATGTGTCTATTAAAATCTACACTAGGAATACATTTTGCTGGCTAGAAAAAGATACCTGTTTGGGTACAGAAAAATCCAAGGTAACTTTGATCAAGACCAAAGGAAAAGGAAAATAGTAGAAGGAAAATATGAACTTTTGATGCAGCCAAATAAGAAACAGCCTGGTATGTAGTAGATGTTAAGAGGTGTCTATTTTAGAGACAAATGTCTTGCCTAAACTCATTCAAGCTATAGTCTGTATCTATCCATTCAAATAGTACTTGCCTACCTGCATATCCTTTGAAGTTTTATTTATCCTCACTGCCTTTAATATAGTAACTTTGTATTGTTAAAGCAGTAGCCTCTAAATCTTTTTAACCTCTAACTTCCATTAGTTTAAAAAAGTGCCACGATATTAATGTATGAGCATTTTTTTAATTTATAAACTATATAAATGTATAACTTCTAATAAAATATGTACTTTATTAAGCACACAAAAATAAATGTGAGATAGAGCTAAATAAAACAATATATTTCAAGTATTTTTAATATAATAAAAACATTCAGCGCTCAGTAAAAACATTACGAGCATTTTTAGTGCAAGCAATATATTGAATAGGCTTCACTAACATTAAAAATGTTAATTTGAACATTTTGCGATACAGTGATTTCATGTCTGCCCTAAATTTGATTTTTTAAATATTTTAATACCATTGTTGAAATACAGTTTTTGTATGTATACATATATATGGTACACACATATATTTAAAATGTATACTTAAATACATTTTTCTATGAGTATGTATATACCTTTGAAACCATCACTACACTCAAGATAATAAAGCTATCCATCACCTCCGAAAGTTTCCATGTGCCTCTTTTAAACACTCCTACCCCTCTTTCTGTCACTACCTATTTGCATTTTTGAGAATTTTATATAAATGGAATCATACAGTAGATATCATTTCTTTTGTTACCTTCTGTCCCTCAGCATCCTAGCTTTAAGATTAATCCATATCGTTACATTTGTCAATAGTTCATTGGTGAATAGAATTCCAGTGTATTGATATGTCACAATTGGTTTATCCATTCACCTGTGGATGGACATATGGCTCAATTTCAGTTTGTGGCTATTACAAATAAAGTTGGTATGAACACTCATATACAAATCTTTGAGTGGACATAGGCTTTCATTTCTTGTGAGTAAATACTTGAAAGTGGAATGACTGGGTCTGATGGTCATGTTTAATTTTTAAGAAACTTCCAACTAGTTTTGAAAATGATTATATCACTTCGGTTACCAGCAGTGTGTGAGAGTTCCAGTTCCTTCACAACCTTGCTAAAGCTTAGTATGGTCATAATTTGCAATAGCAGTTATGGTATCTCCTTAATTAGATTACTTTCATGACTAATGACTTCAATATTTTTTTCAGGGAGTTCCCATCGTGGCACAGAGGAAATGAATAAGATTAGGAACCATGAGGTTGAGGGTTCGATCCCTGGCCTTGCTCAGTGGGTTAAGGATCTGGCATTGCTGTGAGCTGTGGTGTAGGTCGGAGACTCAGCTAAGATCTGGCATTGCTGTGGCTCTGGCATAGTCCGGCAGCAACAGCTCCGATTAGACCCCTAGCCTGGGAACCTCTATGTGCTGTAGGTGCAGCCCTAAAAAAGACAAAAGAGAAAAAAATAAAAAGTGTATTTTTTTCATATACTTATTTACCATCTGTTCATTTTATTTGGTAGTGTGTTCAAATCTCTTGTTTATTTTTTGAAAGGTTGTTAGTTTTCTTATTATTCTAGGAGTTCTGGATATATTTCAGATAAAAGTCTTTTAGCAGGGGCACAATTTACAAATAATTTTTCTCCCAGCCTATTCCTTGTTCATTCTCTTAACAGTATCTGTCAAGTAGCAGAAGACTTTTGTTTCAGTATAGTTCCATTTATTATGATTTTTCTTTTTTGGATGATGTTTTTGGTGTTGTATCTAAGAATCTTTGCCTTTTGTAGGTCAAAGAGAATTCTTCTTGGTTTTTCTTCTATAAGTTTTATGTTTTAGACTTTGTATTTAGGTCTGTGATCTATTCTGAATCAACTTCCGTATATGCTATGTGGTGTGGATTAAAGGTTTTTAAATATAGGAATGTTCTGAGTTCCCACCGTGGCTCAACGTACACGAACCTGACTAGTATCCACAAGGACGTAGGTTTGATCCCTGACCTCGCTCAGTGGGTTAAGGATCTGGCTTTGCCATGAGCTATGGTGTAGTTTGCAGATGCAACTTGGATCTGGCATTGCTGTGTCTGGGGTGTAGGCCAGCAGCTACAGCTCCGATTCAACCCCCTAGTCTGGGAATGTCCATATGCCATGGGTGTGGCCCTAAAAAAAAAGACCAAAAAAAAGGAATATTCATTTTTATATCACCATTTTTTAAAAAAGATTGTCTTTTCCCAGTGAAATACTTTTGAACTTTTGGGGAAAAATAAGTTGTCCTTGTATGCATGGATCCATTTCTGAATTTTCTATGGATCCCCTTTATCTATTTGTCTATCTTTTTTTTTTTCCCAGGGCTGCACCAGAGACTTATGGAAGTTCCTGGGCTAGAGGTCGAATGGTAGCTGCAGCTGTTTAGCCTGTGCCACAGCCACGCAGGATCTGAGCTGTGTCTGTGGCCTACACCACAGCTCACCCCAACTCTGGATTCTTAACCCACTGAGCAAGGCCAGGGATTGAACTTGGACCCTCATGGATACTAGTTGGGTTCGTTACCGCTGAGCCACGATGGGAATTCCTTTTTTTTTTTTTTTTTTTTTATTTTATGGCCACACCTGCAACACATGGAAGTTTCTGGGCCAGGGATTGAATCCAAACTGCAGCTGTGACCTATGCTGCAGCTATGGCAATATGGGATCCTTTAATGCACTGTGCAGAGCAGGAGATTTAACCTGCAGCTCCACAGCAGATTCTTAACCCATTGCACCATGGCAGGCACTCCTATTTATCTCTCTTAATGGCCATGCTACCCTGCTTAATTGCTGAGTTTATGTTAAGCTGTGTTTATTAATATTAATGGTATCAGTCCTTCAAATTTGTTCTTTCTCAAAGTTGATTATTCTGGGTCCCTACCATTTCCATATGAATTTGAATATCAGCTTGTAAATTTCTGCAAAAAGCCTGCTGGGATTTGATGGGGACTGTGATGAATCTGTAAATCAGCCTTGGGAGAGAATGTACATCTTAATAATATTGAATCTTTCAATACATAAATAGTCCTGAGAATTTTAAAAATGATTTAAAAGGGTTTTTTTTTTTTTTTTTTTGCATCTATGTGCATGAGGGGTATGGTGGTATATTTTCTTTTCTTTTAATCTTTTTGTCTGGTCATGGTATCAGAGTAATGTTGGTCTCATAGAATAATTTGTAATGTAGTACCAGTTCTTTAATATTCTGGAAGAGTTCTTTAAATTGATTTATACATAGGTCTTTGTTATTTTTCTTCTGATTACTTTGTGTTCAATTTGTTTCTTTCATTCCAGTTTCTTAAAGCGGAAACTGAATTCACTTTATTTGAGGTGTTTGGTTTATTTTTTCTTTTGTAATACAGGTGCTTAGTACTAGTCAATTTTCCCTAATTATTTCTTGGCATTGGAGTTTCTTAATACAAGCATTCTTGACATTTGGAGGCCAGATGATTTGTTGTAATGGGAAGTTGTGTGCATTGTAGGATGTTTAGCAGAATCCCTTGTTTCTGCTCTCTAGATGCTGAGGGTATCTCCCCTCACCGCCCCTCCCCAACCATTGTGACAAGCAAAACTGTCTCCAGACATTATTAAATGTCCCCCGAGGGAGAGGAAGCAAAATCACCTCTAGTTAAGAACCGATTTAGGTGCATTCCACAAAGTTTGGGGGACAGTATTTTCATTTATGTTTAGTTAAAGGTATTTTATAATTTCCTCTTTGATTTCCTTGATCCCTGGACTAGTTTCCAAATATTTGAGGATTTTTCCAGAGTTCTTTGTATTATTTATTTGTGATTTAATTCCTTTGTGGTCAGAAAGCATACTTTGTATAATCTAAATCCTTTCAACTTTATAAAGGTTTGTTACCCCAAATATGGCCTATTTTGGTAAATACCTTTTTGTGTACTTAAAAATAATGTCTCCTGACAGTATTTTTCTTTCAGTACTTTAAAGATTTTGCTCTACTCTCATTTTAATCCTGCCTAATAAGAAATCTGCTGTCTTTCTTATCATTGTCCTTCTGTATCTAACAATTCTTACTTTTTCTGATTGCACTTAGGATTTTCTTTTTGTCACTGGTTTTGAGTAATTTGATTATAATATGCTTTGGTGTGATTTTCTTCATACTTCACATGTGTACTTTGCATTTGTTGAGATTACTGGATTTATATTTCCCCCAAAATTTAGAAATATTTTGCCCGTATGTCTTCCAAAATTTATTCCTGCATCACCATCCCAACTCTTTTGGAGACTCCATTTACATGCCTGAAGTTGTCTGAGAGTTCAGGGGTATTTTCTCTTTCTATGTTTCACTTTGGGTATTTTAGTTTATATTGCTATGTATTTTTCACTACTATTTCTGCAATTTCTAACCTATGGTTTATCCCATCTGGTTTATTTTTCATTATAGGCATTATGGTGTTCATCTCCAAAGATTTGAGTTGGGTTTTTTTTAAAAATACCCTCTATGTATCTACTTAACCTTTTCAACACACGCTAACATCTCTGATGGTTCTGTGACAGTTTCGTTTAACTGATTTTTTTTCTTCTTAAGGGTTTTATCCTGCTTCTTTGTGTGTCTGTAAATTTTTGATTGGATATCACAAATTATAAATTTAATGCTGTTGGGTGCTGTAAATTTTAGATTTCTACTGAAATATTCTTGAATTAGGACTGGGGAGTATTTAAGTTATTTGGAAATAGGTTATCCTGTTGAGACTGTTTTTGATTTTTCTTAGGTAAGACTTGAGCTGGAGAATGAACCTCCATAATGAGGCAACACATATTTGAGTACTCTACCCAGTGCACTGTTAATTATGAGGTTTTTAAGTGTGGCTGGTGGGAATCTAGCACTATCTCCAACCCTGTGTGGGCATCAACTATTGCTCTAATCTTTTAGGTGGTTCTTCCCTGGAAATGGGTAGCTTCCTCACATGCAGGCACTGATAAGGTTTCTGCTGATCACTTGAGAATACATCTTCCAGGTCCTCTCTCTTTGCAGCCTCTCTTCCTTGCTACTCTGTCCTACAAACTCCAGCCACTTAGGTCTTCCCAGACTCTCAGTTTATTTCCTCAGCTTGGCTCCACCCACATAGGTTTCCTCTCCTTTAGCTCCTATTAGACACTCTCTTAATGCAGCAAGTTGGGGCAATCATATTTGTTTACCATTTGTCATGAAACACTGTTCTTTATGCCTGAATTTCATTGTTATGAAAATGGTAGTTTTATTTACTATGTCTATTAAAAATTATAAAATAATAATTTCAGGCTAGAGGATAAATCTGTTACTATTACTCATTCTTTGGCAGCAGTGGAAGTTCCTAAATTCATTTTTTTTTTTTGAAAATTGATTTGAATGACTATCTTATCTGAAAAAGATACCTTTAAATAGTGTAGATGAAAATGAATGATGTACATAGTTATCCATAATTATTATATCATTGTACTGATTTTAGTATTCCATCCACCAATTACATATAAATTTTTTCATTGAAATGTAGCTGTTGTATTTCTATTCCAAAACACAATCATTCTTCTGGAAAATAAGTGGAAATATGTTTTTAATACTTGAAGAAAATGATTTAAAATGCATCAAAATTATTTGGAAAAAATTTGAAACAGCTTAAGTAAATCTGTGGTCATATTCTTAACTGTGCAGACAGAGTTTTTATAGATAACACACATAACATCTTCAGCAACAAAAATTCCATGGTGATGAAAACACTAGCACACAGCAATTCTCAAAATGTGCTCTGCATGAGAAGAAGCTCTTTTAAAAAACATATAGGTTCTCATTTGTTAATATCTCACCTTTACTTAGATCTTTTTATTTCATTCTATCCATTCTACCTTATGAGTAACATATTACTGAGAGTCATTTGTTCTCACTGAAAAGGTCAGTAAGTTGAGTTTCATGTGGGCTTGAAACATCAGTGAAAAAAAATGTAAAGGTTTGTCTGCATTTTCCGAATGCTTAGATTCTAAATGTCTTACTAATTGCAATGGCTCCACTTTGTCATTAGCTAACATTTCAAAGCAGAAAATATACCCTAATGTGAGATTCAAATGGCCTTGATAATTTGGAATTATTTTATCTTTCCTCTTGTCATAAATCTGATCACATCCTCATTGTTTCTATGTTTTGATGTGCTTGATAAAAAACTCAAACTAGGAACAGAGGTGTCTGCCAAGTTTCATTGTTGGCCTATGAATTATTAGTATTATGTTTAGGCTAAGTTTCTTTTATATAGGGTGGCATCGAGTCTCTGGCATGAAGCTGTCACAGTCACCTTCTCTGCACTAAGAATCTGCCCTTCCCCCAGATTGCCTCAGTTCCACGTCACACCTGCCTACAGTGTAAATTAGGGAACCTGTATCTATCCACATATGACAAGTTAGTAAAGCTTAATGTCCCTTTTTAAAATTAGATATATATAATTAAAATTTTCCACATTTTAATCCATATCTCACAATCCAAGAAAGGAGGGAATTATATTTCCAAGGCTAAAGCTATTGAGTGATAGAAGTAAAGATAGGCCATGCAAGCAACTACTGCAACAATTAAGAGCCTAGAAGAAAAAAAGTATCTACCCAGGACTAAAACCTTAATACTGAGGACATTTCTAGGAATGAATGAATATACAGGGATCATACTGAAAATCTTAAACTTGTATAACTACTGGAAAATAAAAACAAATCTCTTGTAAAAGAAAACTTCTCGCCTCTTCAATATTAAATATCAGGATGACATCTAGATTATGTACTTCCTCACACTAGGAAAACCCACAGCCAATGAGATTAGTTGATATATTGGTGGATCTCAAGTTAAGCTGTCAGTAGGCTTTGTCATGGATAACAAAGAATAAAAACATCAAGTAAAACATTTTTTAAAAATAGGTTGTGGTGTCCCTGTTATGGCTCAGCAGAACACAACATAGCATCCATGAAGATGCGGGTTTGACCCCTGGCCTTGCTCATTGGGTTAAATCTACAGTGTTGCTGCAAGCTATGGCATAGGTCATAGATGTGGCTCCGATCTGGCATAGCTGTGGCTGTGGCTGTGGCAGTGGCTGGCAGCTGCAGCTCTCATTCAATCCTTAGCCCAGGAATTTCCATTGCCACAGGTGTGACTGTGAAAAGAAAAAAAAAATTAAAAAAATAAAAATAGGTTTTTTATTTTGGAAAAAATTCTAAGACCAATTAAATAGGAACTATTTTACCCAGCCTGTACTCATTCCCCTGAGCTATAAGGTGTTACTCTTTCACAGCCTCTAATTTTAACCTTGTCCCATCAGGTTCAACATGTATAATTTTGGCAATCCTCAAAAGTGTACTAAGTTTGCTCTTCAAGATGTAGTGGACCTCAGGATTCTATCCCCTCAATGCAACTAGATTGTTCCAGAAGGAATGCATGAAGGCTGAATGGTTGGAAGAGACCATTATGTTGGAGATGAGGTACAAAGTCCTGACTCTAAAGTATTTTGTTGGCAATTGGGTCATCACCTTCCCATTGACATATTTTGTGTTTTTTGATGGAGCTGTTAAAAAATCCAAAGTCAATACATGCAAGATGGGAGAAGTCAGAAGGTAGAGCCACCATCTCTGGCCCCATGTTATCTGTTTGCCTCTGGTTACCCACACCTGTGATGAAGTAGTCTCTACCATGTGTCTCTCTTTGAAGACTGTTTCCTTGACATCCATCTGTGAGAAGCATGACTCCCCAAGTACGTGTTCTAACTCCATTGCCCCAGCTTGGAGCATGAGTGAATGATGTCATGAATCTGTGATATGCTGTCCAGTAAATTTAGCAGGTGGCTGCTGATGCTTCTTACTCCTCTGAGAAAAGGATCTGAGTTTCATTACATCAGATTTAGCAGTAAGTGCTTCAAGTTTCTAGAAACTCTCTTCTCCTTAAGAAAACCTCTATTTAACCATTTAGTGAGATGTTTCTATGTAATAGACACATGCTGTCAGATGACCCCCCCCCAATTCAAACACTGAAGATAAAAATGAAAATACCCAAGGATTTTTGAAGCATTTCTGCTTTTCAAAAACTGGTACTTCTTTCCTCTTTTTATTCTATTTCATCAACATCTCTTTTAGGACTATTGGAAAGATCAGGAATTAAGATGAAGTTAAAAAGTATTTATTGAATTTTTAAAAATCAACCATAAATTATCCCATGTTTAATATGAGCACAGCTCTGTAGCAGTGATGTAAACCAGTAAAAACAGATTTTTCAAATCAGATAGAAACATACTTTTTGTGTGTGCATGATCATATCCATGGTATATGGAAATTCCCAGTCCAGGGATTGAATTTGAGCCACAGCTGCAGCAACTCCAGCCAGGCTGGGTCCTGAACCCATGCTTCCTCAGTGACCCAAGCTACAGCAGTCAGATTCTTAACCCACTGTGCCACAGCAGGAACGCCAAAACATACAACTCCAGAGGCATTTCCTGGGTGAGGTGGCAATCCTAGAGGAAGGCAACAGTCACAGGAACTGGAAGATAGGCAGGCACTCTGGCCTGGTTAAGGGACTCTGGAAGGGACACCAGAGCTTCTGCCATGCAGTCTTACTCAGGAGAAAAAAAAATACTCAAACAATAGTTAACATCCAAAGTACCTTGAGGTAGCTGGCTGGTAGATTACAATCCAGTCAGAATATGAAGCCAATTGGCAACAATGACAATGCATCCTTTGTTCATAGCAGCACGATTCACAAGAGCCAAGACATGGAAACAACCCAGATGTCCATCGACAGATGAATGGATTAAGAAGATGTGGTACATATACACAATGGAATACTACTCAGCCATAAAAAAACTAAATGATGCCATTTGCAGCAACATGGATGCAACTAGAGATTCTCATACTAAGTGAAGTAAGTCAAAAAGAGGAAGACAAATACCATATGATATCACTTATATGTGGAATCTAAAAAATGGCACAATAAACTCAGAAATATTTGTGTAGAAATAGACTCACAGACATACAGAATAGACCTGTGGTTGCCAAGGGGGAGGAGGGAGGGAGTGGGATGGATGGTGAGTTTGGGATTATTAGATGTAAACTATTACATTTAGGATAGAAAAGCAATGAGATCCTACTGTGCAGCACAGGGAACTATATCCTATCTCTTGAGATAGACTATGATGGAAGATAAAATAAAAAAAGGAATGGGGTCAATTTGCTGTACAGTGGAACTTGGCACAACATTGTAAAGCAACTATAGTTTTTTTAAAAAGAAAGAAAAAATTTTCTGGCAGAAAAGGAATCTCATCAATTCTAAAGGTCATGTTGACCCTTTCCGTACTGGTGTCACACTTTCTATGCCAGCCTTCCTGGGGCTGATGGCTTCAGATGACAGTGTCAGTGATATGACATGCCTTGGGACTGCCATGGTTCATGGGTACCTAGCCTGAATATTCCATGGATGTGGTCCTGCTAGCTTAGAGTCGAAATTTCTGTTCAGTCATCACAAGGAAGAAATATTTCCTCTTCGTTAGAGAGTCTATTATATAGGGATCAAATGTGCAAAATCAATTAGCTATGTGGCAGGCACTCAGAGGAAAGAGAGATTAGGTTTCAATTTGCAAGAGAACTGGCTTCCAGTGATGGCTGGCCCACTTAGGGACATGCCAATTCATTGCAGTTGACCACATATTTCCAACTACTACCTCTTGAACACAAACCGGATGCATCTGATTAAGTGCTCCCAGCCCTGGATGTCTTAAGTGCCTCTCTGGCAGCTTGCCTTCTTGCAGCTATTCTGGGTGCTGGACTTGGAGCTGGGAACTACTGAGATCCGCGCTGCTAAGAAGATGCCTCAGTGGGGCTGCGTGCCTGGCAGGGTTCCCTCTGCATTCTTTCATTCAACTCCTTTGAGTTCTTTTTGGTTTTGTTTTCCCCACTTTACCCTCCAAGCATGTCTTGCTCAGCCGATCTTGCCCTGCTTGTTCTTCATGGAGGCTTTTACTTATCTTCTTTGTACCTGACTACCTAATTTACACCACAAGGAGAGCTCTGTTAAGAGCTACTGCGAGTAAGAATGTTTAGTGAATTTGGTCCATGACAGTCAGTTCGGGTCCTTGGCAACCAAGCCTGCACAGCATCCTTCCTAATGGATATAATGATATATGGTTCAGTGATTAACAACACACACTCTAGAGCCAGACTCATTGCATCTGGGCGATGTCACTTATAGGTTGTGTTACCTTGAGCAAAGTATCTACTTTCTTTTTCCTTGGAATGACCATCTGTAAAATGGGAATAAACTACTTCTTATTAGGTTATGTATCTGGAATAACCACAGTAGGCTACTTCTATGGTGCAAACAAATGACTAGAATTAGTTCCTGGTACATAGAAAAATGTTATTTATATAGCTCTTCTATTCTAAGCAACTGAAGGTCTCTAATATCTTAGCTGATGAATTCTCATCCTAACTCTGAATTATTCTGTTGCATCTTTCCATTAACTAAAAAAGAGCACAAAGAAATCTACCTTGTCTCACATCAAAGTATTAATTTTATGCAGTTATAAAAGAGAATAGGTTTGATTTATTTCTAACGTCTTGGAAAGACAAGACATAAAATTAAGAAACAACTGAAGCCACAAAACAGTATGTATAATATGACTCTATGATCCCATTTTACGTTAAAAAATTGGAGTTCCATGATGGCTCAGTGGTTTAAGGATTCAGTGTTGTCACTGCTGTGGCTTAGGTTGGTGCTATGGCTTAGCTCACTGCTGTGGCTTGGTTTGATCCTTTGGGAACTTCTGCCAAATAAGGGATAAATATACACACCACTAAATATAAAAAAAAAAAATCAACAAGGACCTAATGTATAGAACAAGGAACTAGACACAATATTTTGTAATAACTTATAAGGGAAAAGAATCTGAAAAAATAGATATATATGTATGCATACTATATATATATATATGTATACCTAAATGTAAATCAACTATACTTGAATTAAGAAACTATATGAACAACTGGTTGAAATTATAAATGGGTAAGACTCCAAAAAAAAAAAAAACAAAAACCCAAAGTCCTACTGTACAGCACAGGGAACTATTACTATTACTATGTAATAACTCATAATAAAAAAGAACATAAAAAGAATATATATGAATCACTTTGCTGTACATCTGAAACTAACACAACAACTATAATCAACTATAGCTCAATTAAAAAAATTCTTTTTTTTTTGACTTTTTTGCCATTTCTTGGGCCACTCCCGCGGCATATGGAAGTTCCCAGGCTAGGGGTCGAATCGGAGCTGTAGCCACCGGCCTACGCCAGAGCCACAGCAACGCGGGATCCCAGCCACGTCTGCAACCTACACCACAGCTCACGGCAACACCGGATCCTTAGCCCACTGAGCAAAGTCAGGGATCAAACCCACACCCTCATGGTTCCTAGTCGGATTCGTTAACCACTGCGCCACGATGGGAACTCCAATAAAAAAATTTTTAATGCATATAAACAAAAGATTGAATGGATACCTGGATGAATCAGTGTGTTAGAGCTGTTTGTGTTGATGGTTTTCAGCCAAGCTGGACCCATCTCTATGTCTGCCCTTCATTACCTACAAGTGCAAACGCAATCCCTTCTCCCACAACCTTTCCCTTTATTTCTATCACGAAAGTTTGCCTCTCTTCCTGTCTCCCAGGTCGTTCTTTGGGAGCTGCGGAAGCCTTGTCCATAGGGGCAGCATAAATACCTGCCACTTCTGAGAAAGCCTTGGCAGAAAAGAACACTGTCCAGGTGGTTCCCTAGACCTCATCCAACGAGAGAGTTGAGAGACCCATTAATTAATAAAACCGGAGCCTTTCCCATAGCTTTCCATTTGTGGATGCCAACTATACTACGTGAATGGCTGACTCTTGACATTTTAAAACTATAAAACAGAAGTCCTTGAACCACATTTGTACTTCATTTATGAGAGTGTGAAATCTCTTGAGGAGAGAGTCAAGCTGAAATTACTACCATCCATTAGGCCTGATGGAGAGAGGATGCCCTGTATCTGTGGGAATGTGCTGAAATCCTGCCATCTTGTGGCCAATTGAGACATAACCTCTGCTGATTTTCTAAATTCGGAAACTGGAACCTGGAACAGCAAGTGGGTGATTTAGAACCACTCTTTTTCGCCACGATGCAAATGAACTGGCTTATTTCCTTCTACATCCATTCTTTGATGCTCAGCATCTCTGATTCTGCAAAACAACAATACTACATTTCACTCTTTCTGAAAATATATTTGTCCAGTGAAAGGCTTAGAACCTTTAATCCACGAACCCAAATGAATTTTGCTGCCCCGTCAGGGTCAGGCTCCCCCCATCCCCACCCAGACCCCAATGCAGGAGATATTTTGGCTCAGGAAACAAAAGCAAGCAATGGATAACTCACTTGTTCTTTCTTCTGCTTTTCTTTCCTTTGTCCGGGTGTACACCTGAAGGAAACAGATTTCTAAACACACAGATAACCAGAATTCTAACAAACCTTTAGGAAACAGGAGGGCAAACAGAAGATAAATAAGCGATGAGACTGAGATTCTTCAGTGAGTCTGCAAAAGACCTAGATGAAGCCACACATTGGATGTCAGCAGAAGTGAGAGCCAGACTTCGTAAGAATCACCCTCCTGCCTTAATCTCCTTGTTTGTCCAAGTAATGCCCCCCAAATGCCAGGAATTTTTCACTGAAAGCCACTGCCACATACAGCCCCTGCACACATAGAAAGATAAGGGGATGCAGAAACTGCTGATGTGACGTTCTTGCCAGTGGGCAGACTGTGCAGTGATGAAATGCAGTGGGTCTGGCATATATTTATTACAATTTGATTAGAAATTTGATTCACTTATATATATATATCTCACCCCACTGCCTACAGAAGTTCCCTGGCCAAGGATCAAACATGGGCCACAGCTCTAACCAGAGCCACAGATCTAACCAGAGCCACAGCAATGACAGTTCTGGATCCTTAACCTGCTGAGCCACAAGGGAACTCTTGGGTTATTATAATTTTTAAAAATACTACAATGGCATGAAAATGAACTATTCTTCCTGCTAACTAATTTTTAAAACAAACCCAGGCCTGGTCAGAGGCATCAAAATTTCTCCAAGTGTTTCCGATCATTTAATAGCAGTTATCCACACCTCTTTTCCACACTTAGAAAAGCAAACTCAAAGGAAATCAGAGACTGGGATGCATTCTGAGGAAACTGGTCTCTGCTATAATTTATAGCGCTAATGACCCTCAGAAGTTCAGCAAAACTGGGGTGCCACTAAAACATACTTTGTGTGCAAGATTGTTTTTCTTGATAAGAAGTCCAATCCCTTGTCGGGATGTCCTCTATAATAATTACTGCTGGGAAACGTAATTCTGTAAACACTTGAGCTGATGCAGAACTTTTGAGAAAGAAAGTTTCTATGATATTGGAAAGACTATACTTGCTACTTCTGACGTCAGGTGCTGGGGACCCTATTTCAGAACACTGGTGTGTTTATAGAAGTCTCTGGGCCCCAGGCCAGACCTCTCAGTCCAGACTCTCTGGAATGTAGCCCTGGACTCTGAATTTGTAATTCAAATCAGGTGACTTGTGCTCACCAATATTGTATTTGTGAATGCTTACTCTGGAGCAGTAGTCTTCAACTTCCCAGATACTTTTTTTTTTTTTTTTTAATGGCTGTACCCATAGCATATAGAAGTTCCTGGGCCAGGGATTGAATCCGAGCTGCAGCTGCGACCTACACCACAGCTTTCTACTGCACAGGATCCTTTAACCCACCGCACTGGACAAAGGATCGAACCCTTGCTGCAGTCAGATTCTTAACCCATTGTGCCACAGTGGGAATTCTTCTCAACACTTTTTAAAAAAGACTTTTTTAAAAAAATGTTGCCCTAGCCCTCTGAGATTCTGAATTAGTTGGCCTGGAGTATCTGGATGTTTAAAAACTCCCCAGGTGATTATAACATGCAACCAAGCTTGACAGGGAGTGGCTTTTTTTTCTATAAAGGGCCAGATAGTACATATTTGATCCTTTGCAGGCCATCTGGTCTCTGCCACACCTCTTCCCCTGTGCTGCTGTAGCTTGAAAGCAGCCATCAATCATACGTAAACAAATGGATGTGGAAGGCATTCCAGAGAAAGCTTGTTTACAGTAAGAGGCGGTGGGCTGGATTTGGCCTGCTAATCCTGGTCTCCAGTTTAAGACCCACCCCAGGCTAACTGAATCAGACTGTGCATTTTACCCTGTATGTAGAGGAGAGTCCAGGAAACACTGCTTTAGGAGGCAGCATGGTAGGGAAAGGACAGAGCATATTTGCAACACCCTGGGCCGCATCCATGCCAGACGCTCTAGTATAAATCATGGCACCTTCTCCAGTAAGGTCTCCAGAGGACTTCAGAATCATCCTGAGAAGCATTTTTTTTGTTTGTTTTCATTTTTGTTTTTTTGTTTTTGTTTGGTCTTTTTAAGGCTGCACCTGTGGCATATGGAAGTTCCCAGACTAGAGGTGGACTTGGAGCTGTAGCAGGTGGCCTATGCCACAGCCACAACAACACCAGAGCCAAGCCACGTCTGAGACTTACACCACAGCTCACGGCAACGCCAATCCTTAACCCACTGGGTGAAGCCAGGGATCGAACCAGCATTCTCATGGATACTAGTCAGATTTGATTCTGCTGAGCCATGATGGAAACTCCCAGAATCATTCTCAGCACAGTACTCCAGGTAATACCGCTTATTAGCTGGGTAAATATGGGACATAGCAGCCGACTCTCCTATTTCCTCATCCATTAAACGAGATAGTTTAGAAAACTTCCAAGCTCCTTTTTCCCCCTAATGTTCTATTCATCCTGACCAAATGTGGCCTAAATAATTGACATAAATTAGTAAAAAAAAAAAAATAAATACTAATTGAAATAGAAAGCAGAAAATATATTTCATACTTTAGAAACAGAAAAATATCCTGGCACCCATTGGATAAAGGAAGTTAGACAGAAATCTTGGAAGAGAGGATGCAAAATTTCTCTGAAGAAATATGACCCCTATCTCCCAGAAAACATCACAGAACTGTCAAGAGGGGAGTAAAAGAGGGTATTGGAGAGTCACATTAAAAAAAAAAAAAAAAAGTCAAAAAAGAACTGTTCCAATGGATCAAAAAGAAAAGGAAAACGGACTGACAGGGGAGAGAACCCATTCCCCAGAAATGAGGATGGAATCTGAATACATTAATTTCACTTTAAAAAGACTCTTTCTCCACAAACATGAAAGAAAGTTTCTGCTTCCCCATTTAAGGGAAACTGTTATGAAGTTTATTGATTTATGGTTCAGTAAGCAAGCACATGCCCCGCTCTTGGCTGTTTGGAGTAGAAACCAGACTGCACGCACACGCCTTTCCGTCCCAGTCACTTTGACCTGGGTCAAGGCTGTGTGTTGATTCCAGGGGGACCAAGGTCTGAAGCGCCAGGACGCATGCGTCACCACGAGTGCTGATGTCGGTGACGCAGACAGGGGCTGGTCTTACCAACTGCTGTTACTTTCACAGGATAGAGTATCAGAACGCAAAGGACCTTTCAGTCAAAAATGTAGTTCCGTCAGAACTAAATTTGAGTGCTCACTCCATCATTTATGATTGCTTTGACTTGTGCCAAATCACACAGCATCTTGGACCTTCAAATTCCTCAACTGTAAAACAATTACATGCCTTAGGAGTGCTGTGAGCTTTAAAGGGGATAAAGAGGATTTCGCCCAATCCAGAGTATGCATCCTTAATTATTAGCTTCATTCCTGGGCCTCTTTTTCTAGTTTTTCAGAGAAATAAAACTCCCCTCTCCCCCCATCCCCTGGGAGTGCCTAGTGATTAATATATTATTTATACAAGTTTGTAAATCTAGCAATGGGGAAAAGAGGCCATAAATGCCTACAAGTAAACAGTTTAATGAATGAGCTGAACTTTAAAGGCACAACTTGGACATAGTTTTATATTTTTATACCAACAACTACCTTCCTGTTTTCTCTGTTTTCATCTCTCTTTCCCTGCTAATTCTATCTTGGGTGATTCCAGTCACTTTTAGGTATTATAAGGACATGATTTTTTTTCAGGTATGAAAACATCCAGTCAAATCTAAATAAAAACTTTAATTTCAGAGTTCCCATTGCGGTTCAGCGGTAACAAACCAGACTAATATCCCTGAAGGTATCCATCCTTGGCCTCGCTCAGTGGGTTTAAGGATCTGGTGTTGCTGTGGCTGTGGTATAGGCTGGCAGCTGCAGCTCTGATTCAACCCCTAACCTGGGAACCTCCATATGCTGTGGGTGCAGCTCTAAAAAAAAAAAAAGAAAACAAAACACAAAAACAAAAACACTTTACTCTCACCTTCAGTTCAAAACTCATCTCCTCCACGAAATTGAGCCCTAAATCATGGCTTGGGAACCCACAGTAGGGAAAGGGGTGTGACTAAGGGCACACTTAGCACAAAAGGAACCTCAGCATATTTTTTTTTTTTTTTTTTTGTCTTTTTTGCCATTTACTTGGGCCGCTGCCGCGGCATATGAAGGTTCCCAGGCTAGGGGTCTAATAGGAGCTGTAGCCACCAGCCTACGCCAGAGCCACAACAACGCGGGATCCGAGCCACGTCTGCAACCTACACCACAGCTCACAGCAACGCCGGATCGTTAACCCACTGAGCAAGGGCAGGGACCGAACCCGCAACCTCATGGTTTCTAGTCGAATTCGTTAACCACTGCTCCACAACGGGAACTCCAGTCAGCATAAATTTTTAAAGTGACCCTTTGAGTAGCCCCCAAAATGGGTTACAGGTAGGTTGGCAGGATTCTAGCTGTTGTTGGGATGCCTGACCAGGCACCTCTGTGATAATCCAGGCTGCTGATTGGGATGATGTGGAGTGCATTTTTTCTCACGTTTGTCCTGACTCTTTCATTCCCCCTTCTCCATTTTTTCTTTTGCTTCTAGTTCCTGGGGGTAGAAGGGGAAGTGGATGGTGTGCCTCCAGAAAAATGCAACTAGTGTAATTCAGCGGATGGTCGTCCCTGTGTCTCACGTTTGAAGGCTGACATTGGGTGTGGTGCTTTGATGAATTTTTTGAATACCCTACACGCTTTATGGCTTTATGCGCAGTTCCAACTGGTCTAGTCCCTGAGGATTCTGATGGGATGAGGGACACTCTGTAGGTCCTCAGCCTCCAGCCCCCAGCAGTGTCCTCTCAGCCTCTCTGTATTATTATTGCATTCAGGCTGGATGCTTTTTTTTCTTTTTTGTCTTTTTTATGTATACACCCACAGCATGTGGAAGGTCCCAGGTTAGTGGTCGAATTGGAGCTACAGCTGCTGGCCTTTGCCATAGCTATGGCAATGCGAGATCCGAGCTGCATCTGTGACGTGATGTAGCAGCTTGCGACAACACCGGATACTTAACCCACTGAGTGAGGCCAGGGATCAAACCAACCCCCATTCTCATGGATACTAGTTGGGTTCCTAACCACTGACCCATGATGGGAACTCCTAGATGCATTTTTGACTGGGGTCCTATTTCCCTTCCAAGGCATCTCATTGGCCCATGGGAAAATATGGCCTCCTTGCCTTGACTAGATGGTTGGGGTGCAGTTTGACCCCTCTCACATTGCCCTGTCATTATAGAGGGTACATAGCCTCCTGCCTTCAGACTCTTCTAGACAAGAGGTAGGTACCACTTCTTTATTCACTTGTAATTGAGGCAATGTGTGCCTGTTTTTCCCAAGAACTCTCACTGAGCTTCATTCTGGTGTCAGACCAAAACTAATCAGATGTTTCTCTTGTGGGGGCTTCTTACTACTATCTCCATTCTTTGCAGTTTTCCTCTTCATTGACTTGTGATGGTTCTTTGGCAGAGGGAGACCTAGAGACTTATCCTCTCGTCACAGTGAAAATGACAGTAACACTCCCTCAGTGTACTTGCCCAGTGACTTTTCCCTAAGTCCATGTGATGTTCATGATGGAGCCGACTCTAACCTTGACCACAGAGAGATGTGAGCCAGGTTGACTGACAGGGTCTCCTATTCCCCTTGACACAGTGATTGGTTTGGGGATAAGTCCCTACCCTAAGCCAGGATTAGCAGAGCTAATCCTTAGACACTGAAACCACTCTGAAAATGTATTCTTTTTCTTTTACTTGTTTTCTTCTTACAGCTGTACCTGCAGTGTATGGAAGTTCCCAGGCTAGAGGTTGAATTGGAGCTGCAGCTGCTGGCCTATGCCACAGCCACAGCCACGCCAGATTCAAACCAGTCTGCAACTTACACTGCTGCTTGTGGCAACTCTGGATCCTTTAACCCACTGAGCCTGAGCAAGGCCAGGGATTGAGTCCAAATCCTCATGGATACTTGACAGGTTCTTAACCTGCTGAGCCACAATGGGAATTCCAAGGTATTTTTTTTTTCTACTATGTTTGCTGAGAAGATGGAGCTATTGTAGTCTTCTTGCTGCCATGAAGAGAAAGCTTGACTGAAAATAAGGTCCAGGGAGAAGAAAAACAAAAATAAGGGATGAGAGTCTTGGCAATATCATAGCGGCTCTTGGATCCTACATGTAGTGGCAAAACCCCCTTATATGTCTCAGTGATATTAGTTCTGGGTTAAACACACTTCCATGATAGCATTCACTGAATGTAGTGGAATTTTATCTGGGTACATGTTTGGCTGCCCATGAAATAGAAATCTTTGTATTCTCCCATGGCCAGCAACATAGCACTTCTAATGCCTTAGGCATTCAGTGAAGATTGAATAAAAATACTTAACTTTTATTTTATTAAAAAAATTTTATTGGAATATAGTTAACTTACAATGTTGTAAGTCCCCTGTGCTATATGGTATGTCCTTGTTAATTATCTATATTATATATAGTGCTGTGTATATAGTAATCCCAAACTCCTAATTTATCCTCCCCATTGACATTTCCCCTTTGGTAATCATAAATTTGATTTCAAAGTCTGTTTCTGTTTTACAAATAAATTCTTTTGTGTCATTTTTATTAGAGTCCACACAGAAATGATATCATATGATGTTTTTGTTTCTCTGCCTGGCTTACTTCACTTAGTATGATAATCTCTAGGTCCATCCATGTTGCTGCAAATGGCATTCTGTCCTTTTCTATGGCTGAGCAATATTCATATATATATATATATATACATAAATATATATATATATATATATATATACATAAATATATATATAGCATCTTCTTTATCCATTCCTCTGTTAATGAACATTCAGGTAGTTTCCATGCCTGGACTACTGTGAATAGTGCTATAGTAAACATTGATTTGAATAGCACCAAATGTCCTATTCTTTAAAAATTATCATATTGAGAGGCATTTTTTCTAGGCTGAAGGAACTGATTACTCAAAGATGATAAGATGTAGAAAAGGGGCACAGTTAGCTATGTTAAGCTCACTTAAGGCAAACACATGGGATGGTTTTAGAGGAACTTAGGCTGTTGCCACTACTGTCATTCTTCCTCTAGTCAAGGACATGAAAGCTCCTTAAAGACCCTAGATTTCTACACCTTTTAAAACTTATGAGTTGGTGAACAGTTTGGGAGAACCTAATATCTTATTTCTTTGAATGCATAGGACCATTGACAAATCTGAAAGTCCTTTCTTTACCATCCACAGTAGATACTTTAATATTGATGAATCTAATCTAATCTTATTTGTTAATCATAGCCTAGAAAAGAATTTCAAGTGGTGAAGTATAGGAAAAGGTGAAGTACAGGAATAGGAAGGGAAATCTTAAGGCCCTGCCTCTGGAGGAACACCAAAGAGCATCAGAAAATTAGAGTCGAGGGAGGGACCTGGAAACTGGCCATAGATAACGAGAAAACCCCCTTTGGAAATCTTTGTGATAAGCACTTCCCATATGGTCTCTATAGATCCACTTGGTACTCAATCGTAAATAATGAGAGGTGTTAAAGGGGAAAGGTGAAGGAAGAAAAACTAAAAGCTATGGGCCACTCTTAGCTCCAATCTCAGTTTTGATTTTGGCCTATTGAAGATGGTGAAAATTGACCCCTCCATTGGAGGAAGAATTGGGATCATCCTTGTTCAAAATAAGAATAGATGCTAGTCTCCAAGATATTTTCAGCAGAATGTTCCCTCCACGGCCAGCCCAGCAGGCCTCCAAAGCACACAAAATTTGGACACTGTAGCACTTACGAGAGAATTCAACCACCATCCTGCTGGTGGTTACAGCACATTCTAATCCTCAAAGGGGGTCATCTTGTTCCAACAGCTCTAGAGAGATATTTCATAGAGACAAAGCCAAGGAAGAGATCAGTTGTCAATTTCATTTTGTTCTCTAAGATCTGTCCTTGTGTTCCTCTAGGTAGTGACCAATCTTAGTTTCCAGTAGAAATGTTTTCACTTATGGTGCAATTTAAGAGCTTTTATAGAATTTGAGATGCATGTGTTTTACATTTCTGTTTCATGCAATATTGCCATTGAAGTGTTGGCCATTGTTTTAGCCAGTGTGCCTTACATACTGTTTTATGCAATATGTCACAGTCAGATTTCATGAAAAAAGCATTTCTCCAGAAAATTTTACTTAATTATAGGAAACTGAGTATAACCCAACACAAAGCACATTGGGTTATACTTCTCAGTTTCCTAAATTAAGTAAAATTTTCTGGAGAAATGCTTTTTTCATGAAATCTGACTGTGACATATTGCATAAAACACTGGCTAAAACAAAGTTGGGGGAAATAACAATAAAAAAAATAAATTAAATGGAGTGGCCGATTAAATTTCTTTTTTCCTTTCTTTATTCCTTCCTGTCTTCCTTCCTTTCTTTTTCTCTTTTTCCTTCCTTTCTTTCTTTTGCCATTTGTTTGTTGGTTTATTTGTTTATATTTATTTTTTAAAATTTCCATTTATGTTAAAATCCAGATGACATACAGCACTGTATTAGGTCTAAGGTGTACAGCACAATGATTTGACTTACATGCATCCTGAAATGATTACCACAATAATTTTAATGAACATCCATCATCTCATTTAAACACAAAATAAAAGAAAAGCAATTTTTCTCCTTGTGATGAGAACCCTTAAGATTTATTCCCTTAATAACTTTCATGCATGAACAGTGTTAATCATATTTATCATGAACATTGCATCCCTAATACTTATTTATTGTATAACTGGAAGTTTGTACTTTTAGCTTTTGACCACATTCATTCTGGTAACCACAAGTCTGATTTCTTTTTCTATGAGTTGGTTTGATTGTTTTTAAAGTATAATTGACCCACAATGTGATGTTAGTTACTGGTGCAAAATATAAGGACTCTATGTTTTATAGATTATACATTATAAAATGATCACCATGATAAGTCCAGTTGCTTATCTTGATAAGTCATGATATATATGTAGCATATCGTGTATATATATCACATCTTCTTTAAGCATTCATCTATTCATTTATTGATAGGCACATAAGTTACTTCTGTATCTTGACTATTATAAATCATGCTGCAATAAACATAGAGATGCAAGTATCTTTTTGAATTCGTGTTTTTGTTTTCTTCAGATAAATATCTGTCAGTGGAACTGCTGCATCATATTTTAGTTCAGTTTAATTTTTGAGGACTCTTCATGCTGATTTGCATAGTGGCTGTACAAATTTACATTACTAAAAATGATAAACAAAAGTTCCCTTTACTCCCATCCCCACCAATGTTGGTTATTTGTTGTAATTTTTTTTTTTTTCCCACTGTACCACAAGGGGGTCAGGTTATTCTTACATGTATACATTACAATTACGTTTTTTCCTCCACCCTTTGTTCTGTTGCAATATTTGTTGTATTTTTGATAATAGCTGTCTGACAGATGTAAGGTAATATCTCATTGTGCATTTAATTTGCATTTTCAGGTGATTAATAATGTTGGGCATCTTTTCAGGTGCCTATTAGCCATCTGTATGTCTTCTTTATAAAAATGTCTATTCAAGTCCTCTGCCCACTTTTTAATCAGGTTATTTGGTTTTTTTATGTTGAGAACATACATAAGTCCTTGGTATATTTTGGATATTAACCCTTTACCAGCTATATGATTTGCAAATACCTTTTCCCACTCAGTAGGTGACTTTTTTTTTTGCTTGAAAATTTCCTTCACTGTGTAAAAGGATTTTAGTTTGTTGTGGTCCCATTTGTTTATTTTTGCTTTTGTTTTCCTTGTCTGAAGACACAGATCAAAAAAAAAAATTAAGATTGATGTCAAAGAATGTACTGAGTATTTTTTTTCTAAAATTTTTATGGTTTCTAGTCTCATATTTAAGTCTTTAACCTATTTTGAGTTTATTTTTGTATATAGTGTTAAAAAAGTAGTCTTATTTGAGTATTTGGCATGTGGCTGTCCCAGTTTTCCCAAGACCATTTAACGAAGAAGTTGTCTTTTCCCAATTGTATATTCTTGCACCTTTGTCATAGATTAATTGCCCAGATAAGTGCAGGTTCATTTCTGAGCTCTCTATTCTGTTCCATTGATCTTTGTGCCATTTTTATACCAATACCATATTGATTCGGTTACTGTAGTTTTGTCATAGATCTTGAAATCAGGGAGCCTGATGCTCCAGCTTTGTTCTTCTTTCTCAAGATTGTTTTGACTATTCAGGGTCTTTTGTGTTTCTGATTGAGTTAAATTTCACTTGTCCAATCTGGAATTCTTTCTTCTCATTTTACTTCCCTTTCTTTCAATTTATTTTTATACACTTAAAAAATTAAATATTGAATATTCTGTCCTACCTGCATCTTAATATATACTTTACTCAGAAGTGTACAGAAGGAGTTCCCGTCGTGGCGCAGTGGTTAACGAATCCGACTAGGAACCACGAGGTTGCGGGTTCGGTCCCTGCCCTTGCTCAGTGGGTTAACGATCCGGCGTTGCCCTGAGCTGTGGTGTAGGTCGCAGACGCGGCTCGGATCCCGCGTTGCTGTGGCTCTGGCGTAGGCCGGTGGCTACAGCTCCGATTGGACCCCTAGCCTGGGAACCTCCATATGCGCAGGAGCGGCCCAAGAAATAGCAACAACAAGACAAAAGACAAAAAGACCAAAAAAAAAAAAAAAAAAAGTGTACAGAAAATACGTAAGTGACTAAACTGTCTCTGCTCTCCTAAAAACAGTTTTTAAATATATAACTCCTTGTTGAAGGACTCATTCATTCACTAAATATTTGTAGATTGATTGCCTATAATATTCTAGACAATGTTGTAGAATGTGAAAAAATAATGATTTAAAAAAGTTCCTGTTCTCATGGAACTTACCTTCCAGTGGAGTCATCTAGGAGGTTAAACACCCTTTTTACATCAAGTCAGCCAATTCAGAACAAAGTTTTTGTAACTTTTGAAGATGAAGTAAAGGCATAAGGCGGGGGGAGAATATGAGACACAGAGTTAAAGGATGAGAACATCATATTGCTCTCTTCTGGCACTGTCTGCCAAGAAGTGAAAGCAGTAAAAATTTGATGACAATGGCTTTAGGCAATGGTGGTGGCAGAGAAGACAAAAGCAACAGAAGTAAAGAGGCTGCTGAAGAGATGATGACTGTGGCTGAGTAGGGAGCACGGTTGCAGACCTCTTGGATCACAAATGGGCTTTATTTTATTCCAGTCTACAGCCACACAATTCCTAATACTGAAGAGTAATACTAATATCACCTTCTTCATTAATAAAAGCAGCACCACATGCCAACCTAAGCCTCTTAGAAGGTCCTGGAAGCCAGTACAACCATTCATAATGGGTAATGGGATGGTAGGTATCAAATGTTCCATAAAACTTTGGAACTCAATAAATAGTGGCATAATGATTTCTTTATATAATGTTGACTGGGAGACAGGTCAGGTGTTAGCATTTCCATTTTATATATAAGAACTGAAGCGTGGAGTTATTTATAACTTGCCTGAGGTCCCAACATTTACTGATGTCAGAGCTGGACTAAGTTCTTCAAACTTCATTGATATTTGGTGAGTAGGAAGTGGGACAACTGCCAGAATAAAAGCAATCATAATCTAGCTGAAAGATACTCTAAAGCAGAGCTATAACTGTATATTTTGAATCAAAAGGAGAATTGTTGAAATCATTCTATCTTAATTTCCTTATTCATGTCACTCTTGAGTTAGGGTTATTAGTGAGAAATTCAAAGCACAGACACCATAAAAATAAAAACCCTGCTTTTTAAGATGGCAGGGGAGCTTTCTAACTGGAAGGAGAAAAAAAAATATTTGAGTACAAATTTGGATGGCTTCTATGATTTGGGGTAGGAATCACCTCTCTGGATGAATGAACTGAATAGATCCTAAAAATCCCTCCAATTCTTACTTAATTTCTTTCCATTTTAGTTCACCAGGAAGACTCTATGGATGACCAATAGTAGAAAAAAAAAAAATACAAGCTTTTCCCACACCTGACATGTAAGTATGTCTAAACGAACTCTCTGAACTTGTAGGAAAATCAATAACAACTCATATGTCCATCATGCCACTGTCTGATGAATAATCTTCCATCAGCTACATTAGCAGATTTTTTTAAATTAGAGGCTGTAATATGAATCAACTCTCATCAAAAAAGTATTACAACAAATTGTTGAAATTTCCCAAATTGGTAAAGATATGAAATAGAAAAGTCATGGTACAACTATAAATGTAATAAATTCATTGAGTAATAAAAAAATTAATTAAAAAAGTCTGCTTTTCCCTGGTCAGACAATTATGTTTCAACCCTTTTTTCCTCATAACCTCCACTGGGTAGCATTACCTTTTAATTTTTGTGACAACAGAAAATGAGCTACAATCTGACTCACTGACATTGTGAAAAACACTGACTGGCCTGACTTTTGCAGATAGTTAAAGCAACTCCTTATGGGAGAATGATCTCAACAGCTGTAGGAAGGGAAATTAGTATTTATCAACACTTGATATATATCTATGACCTCATTTGATTCTCATAGGACATGAGATATGTAGTTGCTATCATTCTGTTTTTCAGCAGTAAACCTGAAGTTTAAATGTAGGTTTACTGGAATGTTTACGCCACACAATATTGCCTCCCTAAAAAAGAAGGCTTCTTTCTTCTTGACCTGACACTTGAAATTTGAATTAGTTGTCAAGATGCAGATACCATCCAGAAGTGCCAACTCATTCATTGGTTCATAAAATTTAATGTGCATCAGAATCCCTTGGTGTACTTGATAAAAAATGCAGATATCTGTGCACCCTGTTCCAGGCTTGATGAATCAGAATCACCGTGTGTCAAGTTCAGGAAGCTGCCTTTTTTAACCAGCAAAATGAGAAACAAAATAGAGGCCGATATACATGGCAAAGTAGATAAGCAGATCAGAGTCTATTCACTCCATGGAACATCTTGTAGTAATGATTCTTATTAGCTGACTCACACATGACATTTTGAGAAACAACCACATTAGTTCAAATGTAAATTAGTTGAGACTTAGGAGCTCACTGGTGGCTCAGTGGGTTAAGGAGCTGGCATTGTCACTGCTGTGGCACGGGTTCACTCCCTGGCCTGGGAAATTTTGCATGCTGCTGCAGCATGCCCCCCCACACCCCGCCACAAATTACTTGAGCCTTAGAGGAAATAAGACATAGATATTAACTAGAACTATGTTTTGTCAAAAATGAAGTAGAAAGGAGTTCCCGTCTCAGCTCAGTGGTTAACGAACCCAACTAGCATCCATGAGGATGCAGGTTTAATCCCTAGCCTCACTCAGTGGGTTAAGGATCTGGTGTTGCCATGAGCTGCGGTGTAGGTCACAGATGAGGCTCTAGTTCTGAGTTGCTGTGGCTGTGGCATAGGCTGGTGGCTCCATCTCTGATTGGACCCTTAGCCTGGGAACCTCCATATGCCACGGGTGCAGCCCTAAAAAGGAAAAAAAAAAAAAGAATAAAGTAGAAGTAACAAAATGATGCTGGGCTGGGCCTGTGAGGAAGATAATGGGAAGAATTTACAGCAGAAAATAACAGGAACTCATCAGAAAGAGGCTTTGCTATTTTAAGACAAAATTTGTCCACCTTGAATATTGCCTGCAGGTCAACTCTCTCTCAGAGTGTTGAAAATTTGCATTTTCCCCTCCTGTTTTGTGACAATGGATATCTTCTTTATCATGATCAGCTTTCTACTGGAAGAGCTAAGGGTTATTTGATAATGATCTCAAGTTCTCCATATACTAGTAAAGTAATAGAGACATTTGCATGATGAAAGAGGGTTGGACTAAAGCAAAGGCAGCATCGACTTGGACTTGGACACTGTGAATGCACAGGCGTTTGCATCTCCCTTGAGCAGCCCCACACAGGTACACATCTGTAATGCACCTGACTGTGAGAATGAAAGGATTAAATGCTGATACTCTTCAACTTCTGTTGCCAGAGGGAATGTTTAATGGCTTCACAGAGGAAATAATATAGTATCTATATTTCTGGGAAAATTAATCTCTCTGGTTCAGACCATAATCAGAAATTATTCTCTCCCCCAAAGAGCATACATTAATATGATAGTAGAGGTTATCATTTAGCTGTGAATCTCTCACTCAGTGTTAAGAGGATGTGTGTTGATAAATGTATATACATGTGTGTGTGCGTGCATACATAAATACATATGTGTATGAGAATATATGTATGTATAATCTTATTTAATACTGACAACCTGAGGTGTGTATTAATCTCTCTCATTTTATAGATGAGGAAATAGAGGGTTAAGGAGGATAGTAAAGTTTGTTCCGAGTCCCATGAAAACAGAAGTCTAAACCACATGCTCCTGACCTGATATTACACTGAAGGACTTGGTCTCCCAACTGTGCCATAAACACTAGGAGACATAGGGCTCAAGGACAGAGATCAGAACTCAGCACAGAGCTACAGCGCTAAAAAAGCTGGAGTTCCCGTTGTGGCACAGTGGTTGATGAATCCGACTAGGAACCATGAGGTTGCGGGTTTGATCCCTGGCCTTGCTCAGTGGGTTAAGGATCCGTTGTTGCTGTGAGCTGTGGTGTAGGTCGCAGACACGGCTTGGATCCCACGTTGCTGTGGCTCCGGCGTAGGCCGGCGGCTACAGCTCCGATTCAACCCCTAGCTTGGGAACCTCCATATGCTGCGGGAGTGGCCCAAGAAATGGCAAAAAAACAAAAAAAAAACAAAAAAAACAAAAAAAAAATGCTGAAAGCAATTCTTCTAGGATAAGAGGCAAAATAAGGAGCTTATTGGAGGAAGCAAAGCCTTATAAATCTATGGATGATAAAGTCTTGAAGCAATTAAAATTTTACATACTGAGAATCTTTTTACAAGTTTTGGTAAAGATTCTGATAAAAGAAAATGGTACAGCAACCACACAGACCAAAGGAGAACAGTATAGGAAAGCTGGGGGAAAGTTGATGTCACAGAAAGAAAAGGGAAAGAAAGCAAATGTAAACTAACCGAGCTCTTCTCTCTGCTACATTGTGTTTTTACTTGTTTCTAGTTTATTAGGAATGAGTGATAAACCTTATATAGTGAGGCTTTGAAATAAAAATTGTTCTTATATACATTATATATGTTCACATCTTTTTGCACACTTTTTAAATTCTATATGCATTTTTTAAACACTGATTCTATACAAAAACTTTTAATAATGAAATACTATGAAGGAAGCAAAGCTTTCAACAGTAGGAAAGAAAATATGATATGATATTATATATATAAATAGATATAGTGAAAAGATAAATAAAACCTACTCTAAATAAAAACTGCAATGAGGTATCACCTCACACTGATCAGAAATGGCTGTTATCAAGATATCTACAAATAACTTTTTGAAAGGATATAGAGGAAAGGGAACTCTCCCATCCTGCTGGTAGGAATGTAAATTGGTGTAACCACTATGCAGAACAGTGTAGAGGTTCCTTAAAAAACTAAATATAAAGTCACATATAATTGTCACATATAACTAAATAAAAGGCATATAATCCCACTCCTGGGAAAGATGAAAATTCTAATTTGAAAAGATACATGCACCCCAATGTTTATTGCAGCACTATTTACAATAGCCAAGACATGGAAGCAACCTAAATATCCATCAACAGATGAATAGGTAAAGAAGATGTGAATAGATAGATGCATAGATACAGACGAAAGACTATTACTCAGCCACAGAGATGAATGAAATAATGCTTTTTGCAGCAAAATGGATGGACATAGAGATTGTCGTACTAAGTGAAGTCGAAGATAAATATCATATGATAATCACTTATATGTGGAATCTAAAAAATGATACAAGTGACTATATTTACAGAATAGAAGTTGACTCACAGACATAGAAAACAAACTTAAGGTTACCAAAAGAGAAAGTAAGGGAAGGGAGATAAATTAGGAGTTTGGGATGAACAGATATACACCACTATATATAAAATTGATAAATAAGAAAAAATTACTGTATAGCACAGGGAAATATATTCAGTATCTTGTAATAACCTATAATGGAAAAGATTCTGAAAAAGAACTGAATAATTTGACTGTACACCTGAAACTAACACAATATTGTAAATCAACTATAGTTCAATTTAAAAAAAGAAATGAATATAACTCTTCTTTTATAATGAGGATTTGATCTTCCTCAGTCTTTCTCAACACATCACTATATTTTATGCTAGCAAATCCCAAATTAGTGAATTTCTCCAGGAATTGTTATCCAATGGCTGGATTGTTTATTTCTTCCTTGACTATTTATTGTACTCCAATGCTAATATCCAGCATAGACAAAATTAACATCTAACAGTATATTCTTGTAACATTTGTGTTGTTTTTTGGTGGGAGGTTCTAGGCATCCACTGGTTTAATATCATGCTTCAAGTAATTGCCACAGATTTAGTGGCCTAGATTATAAGTCTGACACCTGCGTCACTGGGCTAAAGTCAAGGGGTCTGGAGGCTGCATTCTTTTCTGAGCGCTCTTGGGGAGAATCTATTTTTTCGCCTTTTCCAGTGTTTGGAGGCCTCCCTCACTTCTTAATTGCCTTCCCTCTTCCTCCAACTTCAAAGCCAGCAAGGTCAGGATGACTTCTCAAAGCGTCATCTCTCTGGCTCTCTGTTCCCCTTTGAAGGACCCCTGTGATTACACTGGACCTACTTAAATAATGCAGGGTAATCTATCTTAAGGGTGGTTGATAAGCAATGTAATTCTCCTCTGCCATGTAATATAACATATTCATAGATTCTGTGGGTGAGGATGCTGACATTATTTTAGGAAAAAAATGCTGTTAGATGTTCTACATTTTACACTTGCATGAGCTTCAAATATACAAAAATTATACATCCAAGCTCCTTTATTGTGAATCTACCTGAGAGTGTTTATATTTTTAAAAGATGAATAAGATTCCTTAAAATGGCAGATGATATCAGGATTCTACTATCTCTTTATTTCTATTCCAGCTTATCCAGTGTTGATGTTTTTTTAAAAAACATCGTAATTTCTTGGAGTTCCCGTCGTGGTGCAGTGGTTAACGAATCCGACGAGGGACCATGAGGTTGCAGGTTCGATCCCTGCCCTTGCTCAGTGGGTTAGGGATCTGGCGTTGCTGTGAGCTGTGGTGTAGGTCGCAGACGTGGCTCGGATCCCACGTTGCTGTGGCCCTGGCTTAGGCTGGTGGCTACGGCTCCGATTCGACCCCTGGCCTGGGAACCTCCACATGCCACGGGAGTGGCCCAAGAAATGGCAAAAAGACAAAAAAAAAATCATACTTTCTTTTAGTGAGGTGTACACATGATTGAGCTTTTTGAATGGCACATAAAAATGGGATAAAATATTTGTGTTAGTGCTGAATATTTTTTCTCATCTGAGCCATAACATTTTGTAAATGAAGGAATAAGAAATGGTAGCATTCTCCTTTTTTAAGCATATAATCATTCTCATGAAAAGGAAGAGAAATTCTATTATTTTACCTTAAATTCTGGTCAGAAAATGTACAGCAGTGTGATTTCCAGCACATGATAGACAAGCAGAATAATTGCTGACCAAAGATCCAAAGACAAAAGCTAGCTCTTTAAAACTATAAAATTAATTCATTTGTAAATTACTTTTGAACATCTATTTAATCCATGTGCCTTTATTAAATGACTCTATGCAAAGACTTTTAGTCATGAAGTACTTTGAAGGAAAAAGCTCATGCACAAGAGGAGAGGTGGATATATGTATAATTTTATAAATATATATAAAAATTGATATGAAAAGACTGTGGTAAATACCATGACAGAAATAAAAATTCCGCTGGAACACAAGATCTTCAAAAGCAGAAATTTTTCTAACCCAAAGTCAAGAAATAAGCTCAGTAATACAAATAGAATGTGCTAGGGGAATATTAAAAAAAAATTATAAAACATCAAAGGGGAAAAGGGAGACTTTAGATGCCATAATTTCCATAAACTTCGTATCTTAATCACTTAAGGTAAGATTGCTAATTTTGTTAATGAAATGGTTTCACACCCCCACCTTTGCTTGACTTCTTAAGATGTTATTATCCTTCTCTAACACAAGGTGGCACTACAAATGCAGGCATTAGCATAAAACTGTTTCAAAGATTTGTGCCTATTTACTTGGAATGGGAATCATTTATTTCTTCTGTGGGACTTTCTCTGAGTTAGCCAGAGCTAGAGAAAGGAAAATACTGAAGGGGGTAATACAGCGGAGACTTTGTGCAAGAACAGGGATTCTATCTACTGGGTCGACTTTAATCAATAGTTCTTTGGTGAAAGTCACCTTTTGAAAATTAAATTTTCCTAAGGCTGAAGTTTGCCTCTCTAAGATCTCACTTTATTTTTATCACATAGTAATTTGGGGAAAGATGCTTTTTTGAATTTGGCATATCACATCAAACTTTTCAAACATCATTACATATTTGATCACATTCTTTTGGCCATATTAAACTACAATGGCAATTTTGATATATCTGGATTGTCTCATGTGGTTAATCATCTAAGACACAAACAAATTTTATTTTAAATAGCCAAATACAGCCCTAACAACATCTTGCTAAGCACTGCATTTGTAAATCAAATAAGTCAGATGTACTAACATGGTAGATCAAATTCTTCTAAGCATTTCAAATAGCTGGAGACCCAGACTACATACAGAGCCTCATAATAATTGCTTACTAACTGGAAAAGGCCAAGCTACTCCCAATTTCTGGTTGTTTCATTGACACCAGCCTGGAATTTCCTCTTGATCATAGAACAAGGGAAGCAGCTGTGTCTCAGATAGAGTTCCCAACACCAGACATTGGAGTTGAGACAGGCAGTTTTGTGCCTTTGATCAAAATTGTGCCAGACATCATGTCTCAGCTGTTGCTCACGGAATATGGTGACAGCCACATGAATTCTTCTTTCAACTTCCGCTTTCACTTTTATATTGTCTGCCCCCATGCCCAAAAGTATCGGAGAATTTTATCTGACCCCCAAAGGTATCAGGCATATGGGAAGTCACATCCACTTAACTCCATAGTTTTACACAGAAGGATTTCTGAGGTTTCTTCACTGAGCTACCCAAAGTCAAATAGCTCCATGGGGACAGAACCGAGACTTGAACCCAGGGATCACACTCTTTCTATACAGCATCATTGATGTGGTATGGGTTTATTATAGGGGCCAACTGTGTCTACAGAATGTTAGGGAGTCATTTTACTCAATCCACTTATTTTTTGGAAGAAGAGTCAAAAATTTGTGATGTTAAGCATCTTTTCATCTGCTTTTTGCCATCTGTCTTCTTTGGAGAAATGTCTATTTAGATCTTTTGACCATTTTTTGATTGGGTTGTTTGGGTTTTTTGATATAAAACTTTGTGAAATTATATTTTGGAGATTAATCCCTTATTGGTTGCTTCGTTTGCAAAGATTTTCTCCCATTCTGTGGGCTTTCTTTAATTTTTGTGGTTTCCTTTGCTGTGCAGAAGGTTTTTTTCTTTTTTTTTCCTTTTTTTTTTCCCTGCCTTTTTAGGGGCACACCCTTGGCATATGGAGGTTCCCAGGCTAGGGGTCAAGTTGGAGCTGTAGCCACTGGCCCACGCCACAGCCACGGCAATGCAAGGTCTGAGCCACCTCTTCGACCTACACCACAGCTCAGGGCAATGCCAGCTCTTTAACCTGCTTAGTGAGGCCAGGGATCAAACCTGCGTCCTCATGGATATAGTCAGATTTGTTTCTGCTGAGCCATGACAGTAACTCCTGGAAGCTTTTAAGTTTAATTAGGTCCCTTTAAAAGTGTTTGCTTTTATTTCCATTACTATAGGAGGCAGATCTGAAAAGATATTTCTGCAGTTTATATCAGAGAGTGTTTTGCCTGTTTTCCTTTAAGAGCTTTATGTAATCTGGTCTTATATTTAGGTCTTCAATCCATTTTGAGATTATTTTTGTGTATGGTGTTAAAGAGTGTTCTGATTTCATGTAACTGTCCAGTTTTCCCAGCACCACTTTTTGAAGGGACTGTCTTTTCTCCACTGTATATTCTTGCCTCCTTTGTCATAGATTAGTTGACCATAGGTGCTTTCTGTCCTGTTCCATTGAGCTATATTTCTGTTTTTGTACCAGTACCTACTGTTTTAATGCTGCAGCTTTGTAATATAGTCTGAAGTCCTGGAGCCTGATTCCTCCAGTTCCATTTTTCTTTTTCAAGATGTCTTTGCCTATTCAAACTATTTCATGTTTCCCTACAAATTTTTTAATTTTTTTACACTAGTTGTGGGAAAAATACCATTGGTAATTTGACAAGGATCACACTGAATCTGTAGATTGCCTTGGGTAGTACCCAAGGTGTATTACTGATTTTAAATTGAATTTCACATGACTCTTTCTCAATGATCTATATGACATACGGTTCCATATGCGGCCTTTTTATCTTCCTGGAGAAATAATTTTGAGGTGATACTATATCTTTGGGATGCAGCCTCTGCAATTAATGATGTGTGATGTCAGGAGCTCAGAGGTTATACAACAGTGCTAATAGGAACCAGAGTTTCTGGCCCACAATCTGGGTAGATTGGCTTTAATCTTCAAATTTGCTGCTTCATCACGCAAGGCTATACTTGCCAGTATCTCTACTGCACTCCATACAAAGAGAAGTTGCCTTTGTATCAAGAAAGCAGGTTTTCCAAGAAGCCTCACCCAGCAGACTTCCATTAGGTCTCTCTCCACTTCCATGAGACCACCCCTAGAGAGGTGATTACTTGGGAGAAGAGGAGGTAGGTAAATGTTGACTCAGACTCCCAACAAAAGGTAAATTACCAAAAATCTGTGGAATTTGAAGAAGTGGGCAAAGGGTGAAAACTCAACGACAAATCCTAAAAAGTATAAGCCTGTTTTATATCCTCAGGATTTTAGCAGACTCAGGAAATACTTCAGGAGCTGCCAGCTTCCAGAGCACTATGCCAAGCTGTGGAAAAAAGCCAAATCCACAAAGTGGGATGGTCTACATCTGTCTCACACAGGGATTAGTTCTAAAGTATGAGCACTGTCTCCTTAAAATCCTTTAGAAATGAATCAAGTTAACCACTGACACATTGATTCTTCGTTAAGTTCAGTTTAGTAAATTTCTACTTCAAATTTTGAAACAGATTTCCTTTCATTTTTGGTTGACCACCAGATGAAATAGTTGGTTTTTATTTATGCACTTGGTGGTATAAAAATACATACCTTTAAAACGATAATTTCACTCAAGTATCTCAAATAATGAATAGCAATGTGCAGCAGACACTTGTTAACTCCTTTCCAAATGCCTGTGTTTTTCTTTCTCCTTAAACACAATCTTGTTGCTGTTGTTATTGTGTTTTTAACTGCAGATTCTATGCAGTTAAGGGTGGCTCCTCTACCTACTTTAAAAATTTTAGATTTTTAAATTGTGAAATATAATTAGAGAAAACCATATAATGCATATATCCAATTTAATCAATAATTATGAAATAAGCACCTGGGTAATCATACCCATCAGATTTTTAAAATTTTGTTTGGGAGAGTCATCCATGTTCTTGTATGTAGCTTTAGTTCATTTCTTTTCATTGCTGCAAAGTATTTCATTGTATGAATATACTCTGACCTAATATTGTAACAACTTTGTATGGTGATAGTAATTGTTCTTATTGTGATGATTATCTCATAGTGTATTAAATATCGAATCACTATGTTATATACCTGAAGAAAAGGATTATGTCCTGATCTGTTTATTAAAATTGCTATCTATAGCTATATCTATATCAAGTTTGTTTCTCATTTTGCTTCCTTTTTTTTTTTTTTTTTTCTTTTTACAGCTGCACCTACAGCATATAGAATTCCTGGGCTCAGGGTTGAATCAGAGCAGCAGCTGCAGGCCTACACCACAGCCATAGCAGTGCAGATCTGAGCCACATCTAAGACCTATGCAGCAGCTTGCAGCAGGGCTGGATCTTTTAACCCACTGAGTGAGGCCAGGGGTTGAATCTACATCCTCATAGACACTATGTAAGGTTTTTAACCAACTGAGCCACAACAGGAACTCCTCATTTTGCTTCTTATTGCACATTCTTTTTTTTTTTGTCTTTTTTGCTATTTCTTTGGGCCGCTCCCGAGGCATATGGAGGTTCCCAGGCTAGGGGTCGAATCGGAGCTGCAGCCCCTGGCCTATGCCAGAGCCACAGCAACGCAGGATCCGAGCCGTGTCTGCAACCTACACCACAGCTCACGGCAACGCCGGATCGTTAACCCACTGAGCAAGGGCAGGGATCGAACCCGCGACCTCATGATTCGTAGTCGGATTCGTTAACTACTGCACCACGACGGGAACTCCTTATTGCACATTCTTAATGTTTGTATTCTGATGCATAGACATCATTATACTCCCTTATTAATCATTAGGGTATATGCCTAAGAATGTAATTGCTGCTTTAAGGAGTACCATATACATTTAACTTTACTGGATGATATCAAAGTGTTGTTCCAAACTGTTTTGAAAATTGTTGTTGGCAGTTGTGTATGATAGTTCCTAATGCTCTAAATTCTCACCATTAATTGATAATTGTTGTGCTATTGACAATCTAGCTGGTGTATAGTGTTATTTTAATTTTCCTGATTACTGATTTGTTCACATTTCCCTAGGTTTATGGACCACATATTAGTTTCCTAGGGCTGTGATAACATCCTTCTCCAAACTGGATGCCTTGAAGAGAAATTTATTTTCTCATGGATCTAGAGGCACAAGTCTGAGATCAAGGGCCAGAGGGTTGGTTCCCTCTGAGGGCTGTGAGGAAGGATCTATGGAGTGTCCATCTCCTACCTGAGGGTTGCTGGAAAACCTTGGCATTCCTTGGTTTATAGATGCCTCACTCCACATATACCTTGATGTTCACCTAGTGTTTTTCTGGTGTGTGTATCTATGTTCAAATTTCCCCTTTCGTGGTGACATTAGTCATGTTGGATCTAGGAGCCTATCATACTTCAGTATGACCTCCTCTTAACTAGTTGCATTTAACAATAAACCTGTTTCCGCTTAAGGTCACAATCTGAGATCCTGGGGGTTTGGACTTCAACATATGAATTTGGGGGAGAAACAAAAGAAACAAACAGGATGCTTGGATTTCCTCTTCTGAAAAAAAATCTTATTGAAGTCTCTTTTGCCATTTTTTTCTTTTGGATGGTCTTTATTAATAATTCTTTAGGATGTGTGCTTGTGTGTTTTCATCAAATATCCCTTAAGTTTTCCTTTTTTTATAGTTTATATAAATTTTAAAATTGTATCTATTAAATGTTATTGGCTGCTCTGTTATATATTGCAGCAATCATCAAATTTTCAGGACAGGGTTTCCTACCTGCTCCAGAGGCTTAGATCCTCTGCTTCATAGGGGAGAAGATTCCATGGAAGTGGATGATAATTTGTTCTTGACTGCAGAGGCAACCCATCACCTCTTGCAAGACTGAGCCACTAAGCAGGGGAGCTCACTCCAAATTGTTCTCTTTCCCCTAATATTCCTCATGAGCAGTAGGTGGTCATGGAAAAGAGGTAGCAAATGTTCACAAATTTCCCCTTTTTCTGACTCTTTTAGTGGATGCCAAACTTCTGTGTTAGCTGAATTCAGCTTTATGTATAAAACGACACATAACAATCAAAATCAACTTTCTCATTAGTGTAAAACATCTAAGATAGAAATCATTTCCCTTTTCTTAAAATGCTATTTTCCTAGAAAGGAAAATTATCAGGGCTGATTGTAAATACAACTTCAGTAATAACAATACTCATTTATTTATGCATTCACTTAAAAATTGTTGTTTGCTTATTTTGTGCTCGGCATTGTTCTCATGGAGATACAGTATTATCAAGGCATATAAACATCTGTTTCTTCAAGGAAAAAGTTTTCTAATGTGCAGATAGGCAATAAAAAAGTAATTATTCGACTCATCTTTAGTGATAGGTGATATTTTTAAAAACAAAGCATTGAAGGGGAAAGGGGAATCAGGAGTAGGGTGGTTTGCAATTTACAAAGACGAGTTAGGGATTGTCTCTCTGGGAAAGTAAAACTCAAGTAAAGACTTGAAATAGCTGAAGAAGCGAGTCATGTTTATATGGGAAA